>NC_079135.1:129789440-131025273 GCF_945859705.1 Episyrphus balteatus | reverse complement strand
CTATACTTTTTAAACAGTTGTAATATTTTAACATAAATAAGTTCAAGCATTAAACTTGTGATTCCAAAAACATATGTATTTTCTTTTTGTCCGCTGTCCCGTACTATTTTTATTCTTTAAATAAAGATTAAAATTTTATAAAAGTTGAAATACATAGGTACATTTTTATCAACGTCACTAATTAAAAAAAAAATATGAAAGAATAGGTTTTCCGTAGTAAGTAAAGTCTGAAAAAATCCTTGAGTATAAATGCATTCAAAGAAACAAAATGTCTGAATAGAATAGTTTTACAAAATTCTTACAATTATTGTCATCGTGAGATTAATTTTGAACCTAAGGGAACAGCCAGATTTACCATAAAAAATTATTTCAATTCAAAAACTTTGATTTAAAGAAGATACAAAGGATATTGGATATAATGTAGATAATGTATCAATAAAATGTTTTGGTTTTTCCGCCGGGTTTCCTTAAAATATTGCTTAGATTGTATAAACTACTTTCGTCAAAATTATGGTAAAAACATATCTTTAACTAACTATACCTTAGTTAACAGAATTGAAAAACTGGCCCTTACGGCCATACTATTCATTTTGAATTTAGTTTCCTTAACTAAACGTTAGAGTCCTCCTTTATATCTACTAATTTAACTACTTTACCGAATGAGAAGGATTAAAAAAATGTTTAACCTAGTACCTAGGTTAGTTTGTTTTATTTCTTTATCCTAATAAACTAAAAAAAAAATCCAATTTCCAAAATTGATTGGTTTACCAACGAAACTCTAATTGAATTCGTTAGTCATTTCAGAAAAAAAGACCAAAGCCAAATTTATTCCTTAAAAAAAAAAGAAAAATACACACAAATTGATCAAATTGATCGTTTACTGCGCAAGCGTAATTCAAACGCACCACAAAATAAAAAAATAACCGATAACAGTCCACGCCCAAAAACTCCTCAAAAAACACCCATTAAATCATGATTTTCTGCATCAAGGGTGGGAAACGGTACCCGCCCGTCATTATCAATGCCACTTTCCATTTCAGTTTCACCCCATAAAACTGTAATAATGCAAAGAAATCCAGTTGCGCACACTAACATGATGCGTTATTTGTGTTCCGTTTGAGTTGAGATATTGAAACTCTGGAGTTGTAAAAGGTATAAGGAACCGTGGACATTTTCTATTGTAATGGATCACGCATGTGTTACTGTTCCTGATTTGTGCACAATTGAAGGGAAAACCCAAAGAAGTCACGTTTCCTGTACGTGAGTTGAATTTATGTGATTTTTGTCCGTAAAAAACGCAGTCACAAACAATATATCGTCCCACAATTATGGTTATAGGTCGTATAGGTATTTCCCTCATCCCGCTGGTGATTCTATTGTTTGGATGGCATCATTAATGTTGACCCCTGATGCTTTCTGTGGGACAACAGAACTCAGAGGAAGGATACAAATTAGTTTTTAATTAGTTTTAATTTCTTTATGACCACCCTAACGCATCATAACCTCAATTCTCATAAATCACATCAGTAACACTTTTGCAATCAAACAGGTCTGGTTCAAAAATCGGCGAGCAAAATGTCGCCAGCTGCAGAAACAACAACCATCAGCCGCTAATTTGTCCACTTCGGCGAACAGAAACGCGGGTAACAGTGGTAACAAGCCCATCCCCAAAGATAGCAATCGTTTGACATCATCATCGTCCTCGTCGTCGTTGTCGTCCACATCGATGACGACGACGACACCAGCAGCATACAACAGTAGCGGCAACAGTGGCAACATTTTGGGCAATCTCACAAGGTCGGGATTGCTTTCATCTTTTGTAAAAGTCGCCGAGGATAATCATCATCATGTTGGAAAAGTTCGTCCTGTGGCAACAAACAAATTGAAGGACATTGATTCAAATATTGGCTATAGTGACAAACTCGGTACAATGTCCACCACTGCACATATCAGGTGAGTAGAGGAAATTTTCTTTCTCATTATTAATTGAAAAAAATGTTCTCCCCCCAGTTCCTTAACAGAAACCCCTTCGCCAAGGGGAGATGCATTGCCCCTGCCGCATACTGCTTCTCCAATTTATACCAAATCGTCCCAAAGTACCAATTATCATGGGACAGGGAATTTCCAACCTGGGGTAAGTATTTGCTAATGATTTAGCAAATATCAGAACCAATTCAAGATGGGTATTATTTTACCATAAAATTGTTTTTTTTTTTTAGTATTTTAAAATTTCTAGCAACTACAAGAATTTCTTGACTTGTTTTAAAAATGGCGTTTATATTCGGTTTCCGTTATTTGTTTGAAAATTTAAAAGTTCCTACTGTTCTAATAAATATTTTTGTTAATGCCATGAAAATTAAAATTCCAAGTAAATTTTTTTTAAACACTAATAATCCCAGATATTTGAGCTCTAAACTACCAAATTTTTATTAAAAACAATGCATTATTTCTGGAGTTTATGTGTCCTAAGATGTATTTCAATAATTTCTGTGTTTTTTCAGAAATTCCTGTCCTTTTCACATTTTCTCTTATAATAAATGCAGAAAATGTTCAATAATTACGCTAAATATAAATTAATCAATGAAATTTGGGTCATATTTTCAATGGTCAAATTGTCATAGGTACAAAAAAAAGTTACGTATACACCCGAGAGAACTTTGAAAGAAAAGTCCCATATCTGTTGTGTTTCGCAGTATTTAAATTTTTAAAAGTGTAATTTAGATCGAATCTGAACGGAAAAAAGTTTCTGTAGAATAAAAATAATGCATAAAACAAAATCCACGCGAACAATGGTTCAAAATGGAAAGTGTTTTATTTGCAATAAAAATTAAGAAGAAATAAAATTAATGACAAGTTTTATAACTATTATTGTTTGCCTTATGCTTTTGGTCTCATAAGATTTATTTTATGCCTTTAAAGCTTTTCGGCAATTTATACTTAGCGAAGCAGTCGCATAGTGGTGCATTTTATACCTTTTGTCGGGTAAAATATCATTTGTAACTCCATTTCCTGAAAAAAGGATAGAATTTTCGTACACTGGAGGATGTACACTCCTTTTCATCAGAAAAGGTAGGTACACTACGGGTGTTTTCATAAACGTCGGAAATCTGCGTCGGTCCAATCGTCTTTCTGCTTTGCTGCATTAATGAACACACCAATTCTGCAGAATAATTGCAGGCCTGCGTTTGTACAATTTTCAGCAGTCACTAAGTGTTCATTAATAACACGAAAAATTTGTAAACCGTGTTACATTAGGGTGGGTAAAAAAAAAATACTCTCTTCTAAAAAAAAAAAAAATAATAAAAACACCGAGTAGTTCACATTTAAAACAAATTATCTATGGAAAAAATATTTTTAATTAGGGTGTTCAAGAAAGTTTTTTTATGCGTTTGAAAAAAAAATGATTTTCATTGCACAGAAAATTTGTTAAGTGCGTTTTTGCTATAGTAATTTTAAATTCATGCCGAATTAATTAAATTGAATTTGGTTGAATTCCAAGCGTAAATGTTAAATACCTATACCATTTTTCTGAGCCCCCTAATTCGAAAATACCTACCCCAATTTTACATTATATTTCATAAACCATGTTTTACAAACTTTCTTTGCAGTGAAAAATAATTTTTTTTTGTAATTAATTAAAAAAAAAATTTGAACCACCCTAATGGAAAATTTTTTTTTCTTCGATAATTTGGTCAAAACAATATCCACGTTGATTTTTTTTTTGGATAATTCAAGCATTTGTAGAAGATAACATTTTTTAGAGCCACCCTAATAAGAAAAAAATTAATACAAACTCCTTTTTTCAAAAAACACGATTTTGAAATTTTCTGTGTCCAATCGCAGATCTGAGTTTATGAACACGACTAACGCAGGCCTAAGTTAGGCAGACGTTTATGAAAACACCCTACTTTTCAAATGTTTAGTATTCGTTTTTTCCTAACAGTCTATGAAAAATAATAATTTTTTGATGTCAAGTCATTATTTAAGATGTTCACAGAATCAAAAATAATCAAAATTGGTTCACTCAGTCGAAAGTTATGGGGTAACAAACACAAAAAAAAACAGACGAATTGAATAGGTACCTCTCCTTTTTGGAAGTCGGTAAAAAGAGCATAAATGTAAAAACTCCAAAATTTAGTTAAAAGCATTTTTGGCATTCTAAAATAACATTATTTCGCTGGACTTCTTAATAGTAAAATACATTTATTTCCAACTCTTAAAAAAATTAAATTAGACACGCGCATTTGGGAAGCTTAAAGCACTTTAGTATTATTGTGTCAACTAAATAATCATTTTTATCAAAAAACAAAACCGACTTCCATGGCTTAAACTGGGTTTTATGTTTTTTCTAATAGTTTCCAGAACTGAACGAAATTGAAATGGGGCCACATTTCAGCCAACAGCTATTCAATACAAAAAGAATTATCAAAATTGGTTCACTCAGTGCAGTTATGAGGTAACAAACACAAAACAAACACAAAAAAAAAAAACAATACAGCCGATTTGAATACCTCCTCCTTTTTGGAAGTCGGTAAAAATACAAGTTTCCTACTACAAGTTGCTTAAGGGGTTATATCTAGTTGTAAGTGAAAAAAAAAACTTCTTTTTTGTGGATTTTTTGTGAAGAGGCATTTAATTATATAAACATAAAGAATACATATCCATATAGCAAATTTAATGTATTAATATAATTCGCTGTGTATTTAAAAAATATTGGGTTCCGTTATTTTTGTAGTAGATCTCCTAGACGACCTCCAAAAAAAAGGTGTCTGGCGGTGAGCAAAATTTGTCCGAAACGCCTGGAGTAATCGGCTTGAAATTTTTACACAATTTTCTTAGATACTTTCATCAGGTAATGAACGAAGGAAAAAGGTTTTTGATTATAATTTGATTTTTTAAGCCACTTTAAAGTGTAAATTTTCGTGAAAAACAACGATTTTTTTTCTTCTGGAAGCCGCCATTTTGTCAAAAATCAAAATTTTGACTATTCCTTCGTTCATTACCAGCATTCGTCTAACTTGACAATAAATCTTTTGTTTTTTTTAATTTTAAGTGACTTGGATCAGAGATATCTTGCTCACCGCTAGACACCTTTTTTTTGGAGGTCGTGTAGGAGATCTACTACAAAAATAACGGAACCCAATATTTTTTTAAATACACAGCGAATTATTTTAATACTGTAACGATGAATTACCGAACTACTTTTAAGATAAAAGTCTGAACACACTACCTGCTACAGTAAAGGTAGAAATGTGAACGGACCTTTAGTAATTAAGAAACTACCCTCTGAACGCATCCAAAGAAATTCCCTCGACTGCTGAATATCCCAAAATATCCCACTGGACTGGAAGTATGAAGCGCCCCCTCTTGGAAAGGAAGCTTCGAGAAGCAAAGACGAGAACCTTCGAAGACATTCTCGAATTCCGAATTTCAGGTATAAAAGGGCAGCGTGGACACCGACCGGATACAGTTTAATCTTGAATGTGAAAGAGTACAGTACAAAGTGAAATAAAGTGTTGGAAATTGTTAGTAGTAAATAAAGTGATTGAAAAGTGTGTTTGTTTGAGCGAATAATAAAAGTAAATTGATTTGAAATAAAGTGTGTTCTTATTTGAACGGAAAGATAAGTGGAAGTTAAAATAAACGAAATAAGTTTTATTGTGAACCCGGAATAAAACATTACATTGGTGTCAGAAAAGTGGAATAAAACTTATTTATTTGTGCGAATCAGATAATTTCGCGAATAAAATAAAAAGTGCGCGTGTGTTTTAACAATAAACAAAGTGTAAAACATTTTGAAATAAGTAAAAGTGCTCGCGTTTTGAAAAGTTAAAATGGGTAAGACATTGAATCAGTTAAGTTTGACTGAGCTGAAGGCGGAATTAACTAAACGAGGTCTTCCTACTGCTGGATCGAAAAATGACCTCATTATTCGCCTGCAGGATTATTTAACCCAGAAAAACGAAGATTTGGATACATTTCAATTCGAAGTTGAAATGGTAGAAGAACGAGTAAGTACTAGTTCCGATATGTCATCCATGATGGCTGTTCTCCTTGCAAAATTTGAAGAACAGAAAGATCAAATGGAACAGCAACGTAAAGAACAAAAGGATGAACAGAAAAATCTTCTTGAACAAATTGAGACACAACGCAATGAACAAAGAGAACAAATGGAACAACAACGAACAGAGCAAAAGAGTGAACAACAGAATCTTCTCGAAAAAATTGAGAAACAACGTACCGAGCAAAAGAGTGAACAACAGAATCTTCTCGAAAAAATGGAGAAACATCTAGAAGAACATCGCGATGAGCAAAAGAATCTTCTAGAAGAACAGAAAAATCTTTTAGAGGGAAAGCTTGGTGATTTCGAGAAGAAGTTCACTGCTCTTGACGAGCGTGTTGAAGAAAACAAAGAAAAGCTGTTGGCAATGGACACAAAGTTCGAAGAGAAATTCCAAGACATTACTAAAGAGTTGGACAAGGTTCGAAAAATTAAGGCCCGAGAAAGTTCTGGTGAGTATTCAAAGAAGAAGGAAATGCATCCACCAACCTTTGATGGACAAAGTTCTTGGTCGATCTACAAGAAACAGTTTGAGGCAGCTGCCACAACAAATGGCTGGGATGACGAAGACAAATGTATAGCGCTGACTCTTGCTCTTAGAGGTCCTGCTGCTGAGTTGTTACAAACTTTACCACCAGAAAAGAATGGTAACTTTAACGCTCTTGTCCAGGTCATTGAAAAACGCTTTGGAGATGGCCATATGCAGGAAGTCTTCCGCGTCCAACTCAATACAAGAGTCCAGAAAAGAGGAGAAACTCTGCAACAACTCCAAGCAGATATTGAAAGGTTAGCTCATCTGGCATATCCGACAGCAGGAGACGACATTATCAATCAGTTTGCGACAGAAGCCTTTGTACGTGCTGTATCTGATATAAATCTTCAGCGAGCAATTCGAACAGCTGGAAAACGTTCCCTTCCTGAAGCATTAGCGTTTGCACTCACTATGGAAGCAGCAGAACAGGCTTCTCAAGGCGTTCATCGGGTAAGAGAAGTTGCAGTGGAAGAATGCTCTTGTCAAAAACTCGCATTCCAAAGAAACCAGAGGGACGGAGCTGCTCGATGCTGGAACTGTAACAAGACCGGACATCTCCAGCGGCAGTGCAGATTGCCACCAAGAAGAACTGCTTGCCAACACTGTGGAAACAGGAATATTGCCCAACAACAGGTAAGCGATACAACTAACACTCATGCTCATCTTGATTCCCATTCGGGAAAACGAGTAAGAACCAACTTCGAGGGGCAGAAGCTGGTTTCTGGTATCAATGGCTCCAGAACCACAATTCAAGTCTCACAGACTAAACGAGACAACAAAAGTCTGACAGTGGAAGCGACCATAAACAACAAACAACACGTGGCTACAATTGACACCGGTGCCACCGCCTCTATTGTACGAAGAGACTTGGTGAAGATGACATGGCTACATAACACCAACAGCTACCGTCTGAAGACCGCCACAGGAGAAGCAGCAAGGGTGTACGGTGAAGTTCGTGTTACGATCCGTATGGCAGAACTAGAGTTTTCGCATGTGTTTTTGGTGGCAGATATATGTGACGAGTGCATCATTGGAATCGACTTCATGAAGGAGCATGGAATCATTTTGGATATCGGTAATCAAGTCCTGAAATACAGAAATGTAGAGATTCCAATGGTCTATGGCACTGAAAACTCGACAACAATTAGAACTGTCATCAAAGAAGACATGTGCCTGCCTCCTTCTTCAGAAGTTTTTGTGTGGACCAAGTTAAAGGGGAACTTTGGAAGCCATCGATACCTCATGGTTGAACCAGAAGTTGAGCAAAGTTCCGAAAACATCATCATCGGGAAGACTCTTGTGGCACCAAAGAACAACATGGTACCTGTACGGATACTTAACATCAAACCGTACCCAATCAAGCTTAAGAAAGGAGAAGTTGTTGGGCAATGTGAATCTGTGGCCGCAATAACTAAGATCAACGAGGTGGACACACAGATGACTATGAACTCGGAGAAACTAAAGACTCAAATTCTTAAATCAGACAACTTGAGTCAACATCAGCTTAATGTTGCGGGAAGGCTTCTTCACGAATATTCGGATATCTTCTCTTCACCCAGCGGGCAGTACGGCCGAACACAACTCGTGCAGCATCGAATCGATACAGGAGATGCTAGGCCGATTCGTCAACCAGCAAGACGTCTCCCCTTGGCCAAACAAGGTGAAGTTGAAGAAATGATATCGACAATGAAGAAAGATGGGCTGATCGAAAATTCCAAAAGCCCTTGGGCATCACCGGTAGTTCTCGTCAAAAAGAAAGATGGAAGCACTCGATTTTGTGTCGATTACCGCAGGCTGAATGATGTGACGAAGAAAGACAGCTACCCACTGCCAAGAATCAGCGATACTCTAGATGCAATGGAAGGAGCACAATGGTTTTCGACTTTGGACTTGAAGAGTGGCTACTGGCAGGTAGAAATCCATCCAGAAGATCGGGAAAAGACGGCTTTCTCCACAGGAAATGGTCTGTGGCAGTTCAATGTCATGCCGTTTGGGCTATGTAATGCCCCAGCTACTTTTGAGCGCTTGATGGAGTGCGTTTTGAATGGATTAACCTGGAAATCTTGCCTAGTCTATTTGGATGATGTCATCGTTTACGGGAAAACATTTGATGACCATTGTGAAAACCTAAAGGCTGTATTCCAGAGGCTACGAGAAGCACATCTTAAGTTAAATCCAAAGAAATGTGCACTTTTCAAGACCGAGGTTAAATATTTGGGGCATATCATCTCATCCCAAGGAGTAATGACTGATCCAGAAAAAGTTGACACTGTGAAGAATTGGCCAACCCCTCAGGACAAGCATCAACTTCGGAGTTTCCTCGGTCTGGCAACGTACTATCGACGGTTCGTGAAGGATTTTGCGAGAATCGCCAAAAGCTTGCACCAGCTTACGGAGAAGGGTAAACCCTTTAAATGGTCAGGTGAGTGTGAGAAAAGCTTTCAGGAACTGAAGCTACGGTTATGTGAAGCTCCTGTGTTGGCCTATCCGACTCCAGGCAAACAATTCATCATTGACGCAGATGCAAGTAATGTTGGAGTTGGTGCTGTTTTATCGCAAGTTCATGACGGAGAAGAAAAGGTCGTTGCCTATTTCAGCAAGGTACTCTCGAAACAAGAAAGAAACTATTGCGTGACCAGAAGGGAACTTCTAGCTCTGGTATTGGCAACAAAGCACTTCCATAAGTACATCTATGGACAGAAGTTCCTTCTTCGCACAGATCATGGTGCACTAAATTGGCTTTTGAACTTCAAAAATCCAGAGGGTCAAGTAGCAAGATGGATCGAGATACTCCAGACGTATCAATGTCAGATTCAACATCGAAGAGGAAAGCTACATTCAAATGCAGACGCATTATCTCGGCGCCCGTGCAAGCAAGACTGCAAGCATTGCACACGGCTAGAGGAAAAGGAAGTTGTCGCTGTAAGAAGAACGAGAGCTGATCCCATTTGCGGCTGGAGTAATGAAGAACTCAGGATGGCCCAACAGGAAGATTCGGACATCGAACCCATCCTTGCATGGAAGGAACATGAAGAGAAACCAGAATGGGCCGACATCTCCGACCGAAGCCCCAATCTCAAAGCATATTGGGCACAATGGGACTCACTTCATGTGCAAGAAGGGTTACTCAGGCGTAAGTGGGAATCCGCAGATGGTAAATCTTATGTAATGCAACTAATCGTACCTCAGTCAAAGGTAAATGATGTTCTCCGAGAGATGCACGGTGGAACTTCTGGAGGCCATTTAGGCATCAACAAGACGCTGGAAAAGCTACGCCAGCAATTCTACTGGTTACGTATGAGAGAAGACGTTGAAAAGTGGTGCCGAAAATGTGATACTTGTGCAGCTAGCAAAGGACCAGCTAGAAAAATGCAAAGCAAGATGCATCAGTACAATGTGGGCACACCTTTTGAGAGGATTGCAATAGACGTGGCAGGTCCTTTTCCCGAAACCAACAAAGGAAACCGGTATATCCTCGTAGTGATGGATTACTTCAGCAAGTGGCCTGAGGCATTTGCCATCCCAAACCAGGAAACCAAAACAGTTGTGGATAAGATTGTCTTTCATTGGGTGAGCAGGTTCGGAGTACCCATGGAACTTCATTCCGACCAAGGAAGGAACTTCGAATCTAAGATTTTTCAAGAGGTTTGCTCACTCCTTGGCATCAAGAAGACGCGAACAACACCGCTTCATCCACAATCTGATGGGATGGTTGAGCGATTTAACAGGACACTTAAAGAACACCTGTCAAAAGTAGTCAACGATAATCAACGAGACTGGGATCGACATATTCCATTATTCTTGATGGCTTATAGAAGTGCAACACACAGTTCCACTGGACATACACCATCGGAAGTCCTTTTTGGTTCTACAATACGGCTGCCAAGTGAGATAAAATTCGGATGTGTTCCAAATGAGCCACAGGAAATAGATGAGTATGTTGATAACCTGAAAGAAACACTGGCTGACATTCACCAACGGACAAGGACAAATATAAAAGCGTCTAGTGACAGGATGAAAACAAGATATGACGCGCGAGCGACAGCAACAGGGTTTCAAGAAGGAGAACTTGTGTGGTTTTACAATCCCCACCGACAAAAGGGACTATCACCAAAGCTACAACAAAACTGGGAAGGCCCTTACACAGTAATAACCAGAATCAACGACGTGGTTTACCGTATACAGAGAGGGGTAAGAGGCAAATTAAAGGTAGTTCATTGTGACCGTTTACATCGTTATAATGGTGAAAGTAGCAATGGAGTTGTTCGGGACGAACAATCCTAAGAGGGGGGCAATGTAACGATGAATTACCGAACTACTTTTAAGATAAAAGTCTGAACACACTACCTGCTACAGTAAAGGTAGAAATGTGAACGGACCTTTAGTAATTAAGAAACTACCCTCTGAACGCATCCAAAGAAATTCCCTCGACTGCTGAATATCCCAAAATATCCCACTGGACTGGAAGTATGAAGCGCCCCCTCTTGGAAAGGAAGCTTCGAGAAGCAAAGACGAGAACCTTCGAAGACATTCTCGAATTCCGAATTTCAGGTATAAAAGGGCAGCGTGGACACCGACCGGATACAGTTTAATCTTGAATGTGAAAGAGTACAGTACAAAGTGAAATAAAGTGTTGGAAATTGTTAGTAGTAAATAAAGTGATTGAAAAGTGTGTTTGTTTGAGCGAATAATAAAAGTAAATTGATTTGAAATAAAGTGTGTTCTTATTTGAACGGAAAGATAAGTGGAAGTTAAAATAAACGAAATAAGTTTTATTGTGAACCCGGAATAAAACATTACAATACATTATATTTGCTATATGGATATGTATTCTTTATGTTTATATATTAAAATGCCTCTTCACAAAAAATCCACAAAAAAGATGGTTTTTTTGCACTTACAACTAGATATAACCCCTTAAAATCTCTTTCGAAATTGAGCACATCTACTACAATTCTCAACTCTGTCCCTTGTCTGTTACCTAAATGCATTTATCTCAAAACTCTTTCTACTCATAGCTCGATTAAGTCCAACTTTTTCTATAATTCGACTAATTTTTGAGTACATATCGTACTTGAAAAAAATGTATTCAGATGCATATCAATTTCTTCAATTTCCAACCAATCAAATTTTGACAAGTTTTTTTTTAAGAAAGGATTTTAGTTACATCGTCCTCTATAACTCTACGAAAACTCTTGGCGAAAATTCTTCGACTGGTAAATACCGATAAAAACTCTTCAGTTATTTTTACCTCTTTCATGTAAATTCAAACTGCCATTAATTTTTAACTGTACACAGACTTTTCAAACAAAGAGTGAGAGAGTGCAATGAAAAATATGGTTTTGAAGTAAAATTTAGAATTCCTGCGAATTTATTTCAAATTTTTATTTAAATCCTTTGGTGCTCTACAAAAAATATCTATCATTTCCATGGTTGAACTTCTTTGAACACGAGCAAATCACTCTGAAATAAATAAGTTTAAGGCCAATTTAAAACAAAATCTAAAAGTCTGATGCAAACATTTAAAAATAACATTTACTTTAAATAAAATATAGGCTAAGGATTTTAAGTCGAGAGTCATAAGAGGCTAAAAGATTGTCTTACAAATTATCCATTCATTACTTTCATCTTTACAAAATTGCATTCAAGGTTTATTACTTTCATTACAACTTTAACGTTTAAACTTAAAAGGCCTGCCTTTTATCTTCTGAAATAATTATTATAATTATTCAAAGTTTTAGGTTGAATATTTTTTGCTCTCAAACTTTTTCCCTTTCAAATACAGAAATTGAAATAAATCGATTTGTAAAAAAAAAAATGAGGTACAAGCACCTTAGATTTGAAGAAAAATAAAATGCAAAGAAAATCCTATTAATAATTTTTTGTAATGTACCCTCGAGCTTTCGTCTTATTTGACCGAACTAAATTATGCATTTGTTTTTTTTATAATTTTTTGTTTGATAGGTTGCCACACCATATTGCAGCAACAATTCAATTTGGTCACCAGCCTCCATAGAAGCAAACATGTCATCACCCTCATTGGATTCACGAGCCTCTGCATGGAGTCCAGCTTCAGTAGTTGCGGCGGCTGTATCATCACCTACAAATTCCTATCAAAACTATCCAGGATACTATTCAAGTGTGGATTATGCTGGAGCTGCTGTAAGACATCAATTTTTTTTTTTATTTCTTCTATAGAATACCTACAAATCAAACTAAAATTTTAATTATTTTCCTTCTTCTTTTTTTTTTTGGTCAAGGATAATGTAATCGAATCAGGCTGGATGAGACCCCGAGAAGAAAATTGGTTTTGTGCTGGTGGAAATTCAACACCTAATTGGGATAGTATACAACGAAGTAATAAATAAATTTATTTTTATCAATTTTTTGTTGTTTTTTTTTTATAAGAATTTCTGTAAATAAAAGAAATATTTAAAATAATAAAATGACGTCATTGTTTTTTTTTTAACTTTACATTTCGCTTTTTTTTATTTTGTTGTACAAACTAAATGATATCCTTACAAAAAACATTTCATTATTAATTATTTTTTTTTTTTTTTATTATTTATTAATATTTAATATAATAGTTTTTTTTTTTAGTTTATTTATATTTTCATTTTTGTATTATTATTTTTTTCTTTTGAACATAATTTTAATCATAATATCACTATAGAATATGAAATATTTACAATACTTAGAATATACAATTTTTTTTTTATTTTATTTTATTTGTTTTCTTTAAATTTTTTTAATTTTAAGAAACTTTCACATGAAATATTTATTTATTCAATTTTTTTTTTTTTATATTTTTTGCTGGCTAGAGGTGAGATACTATAACCTATTTTGCTTTCAAATTTTCTTCTCTAGTTTTTGCCACTTAACTATTAGAAAAAATCTTAAACAAATTTAACTAAGCATTATAGTAAAACATCCTTACACACCATATTTTTTTATATATTTTTTGTTTATTTTATTTTTTTTTTTTTATTTTGTTGCTGCTGTGGGTTTTAGAAGAAGGAATGATATCATTCGAATGGGATTTTCTTTTTGTGTTTGTATTGATTCACGTTATTTGTAGTATAAAACGTGTCATAAGTTGTGACTTTTTGTAACCTTATTCTGCTATAGGTTCGTTTAAAAACCTTAATCAAGGATAATACGGTTTCTTTTTGTTTAAAAATGTTGATACATAAACAGAAGCTTTCAAGGAATTTGGAAATAAAAAAAACATCGTTAATTTATATCAATTGGTCGAACTCATAGCAAATAGCAGAATAAGGTTTATTTGTGTAAACAACATTAGGGGGTTATTAGCACCCACTGGAAACTAATCTTTGAGTGAATTCGATGGGATGATTTATTTATTTTTAATGAGGTGATAATAATAATAAGACAACAATAATTTGGTCAAAATTCATAATAAAATGGTAGTTTCTTGGTTCTATTTCTCGATAAACTATATCAGGTATATCAAATTCTTTTATTACATCAATGAAAAGCCTGTTTACAGTCTTTCGGAAAACCAAGTTTAAGTTCTGTATTGTAGAGAATTTAATTTACTAGTTTCGGGATAGTTTTATCCAAAGAGTGTAATCTCTAGGTTTTTCGTATATTTTCTTATTAAATTAATGATACACAATCAACAAACATTTTCAAAATTCTAGAAAAAGTGCAGCAACCCGGAAGCATTTGCATTACTGCTTACAAGAGCAATCAAACCTTCTTTTTAGCACTAATTTAAGTTATGATAATACTTTGTCTAACTTCTTTAGAAGTAATTAAAAGTGCTCATATAGAAGTCATTATGAAATTCGCCAAGAAAGGCACTGATACTCAAAACAGAAGTAAATTATATTGATAACCCATGAACTGCTTTCCTTTCTTTAAATTATTGGAATTTTTTTTTAGGTATCTGGCATTCAAAACCAGTCATATTATTTTCAAAGCCTAATTATTGTGATATTGTGTATGAAAATTTGTCTATGAATATTTCCCTTGTTTTAAACAAAGTATCTAAAATGATCATCAACAGCTTCCCTCGGAATTTAATGGTGGAGCCTATAAATTTTGCAGGGGATAGGTATAATTGTCATTACATAAGATTTTTGTTCCCTGGTACTAAATTTCTAGGAAGATTTGAGATCGGATGAAAAAATTCAGGAGGAAAAAGTTTTTTCTAGGGAAAAAAAAGTCCCTTGGAATTTCTGTTTCTTAAGTTAAGACTCAAGTAAAACCCGAAACACTAGAATAAGAAAAAAAAAAGACTACAAAATAGTTTCTTGAAACGTTAATGATAGATAGTTAGGGTATCAAGGAATCCTTAGCCGACCCTTTCTAAGAAAAAAACTTATAGTATTCTTAAGCACCTCATATTAATAACTAAAAATCCCACTAAACCCATTCCTTATTCATCCAAATCCTTCACAACCTAACCCCTGGAAAGCACAATGGATCCAATGAGATCCGAGTGAGATGATTCGGCTTGCCCATTTATCACTCCGTACAACCTAAACTAAACCCTGGAATTCACGAAATAAAAATTTGTGAATCTGCATTCTCACTAACATGCTTTCAAATACTGTTTGCTTTCTGGGTTCTTGGACCACGTTTTTGAGTGTTTTTCTGGGGCCCCTGCACGTTCAATCGAAGATTTTCAATGGGAAATTGTTGATTGATACAAAATAGGTGCTGCCAGTGCTCGATTGTATTCAGTTAACTCGATTGTTCAAAGTTACGTGCTGGCACCCCTGAAATCACACAGTTTCAGGGTCGAAGATAAAGCAGCTGATATCTTTTATAAAAGCCACGAATACAAAATGACTACAAAGCGTTCTTTTAAATTAATATCTATCACATCCAGGATAATTGAAATCAGTAGGTTATGGATTTCTTTCAATCAAATAGTGACAAAACTCAACTTAAACCTGGTCTGAAACATGACTTTGCATATTGTGTGCATTAGATGTATTCTATTAGACCTTGTCAAAGGCTTTTGAATACAATTGAAATATTTAGATTTCAAAAATTACTTTGCAAGATATCACAGAGTGCATTTTTAATATAAAATGTTTATGATGAATTTGATGTAGTTTAAAGAGAAATAGACTTCGATAAAAAGAAAAGAGAAAATTACCGCATGAGATTTGAGTTTTTGTTAATAATGTATCTATCCATGGTGATAAATCGAATAATATATTTTGTTTTATTTTTGTTTGTTTTGTTTTTTTTTTTTTAATTCACATCAATTAGATAAAAACACGAGAGATACATTTAAGGGTCTGTCTGTTTTGTTGCATTATAATGAAATTTCAGTATTAACAGACACAAAAGTGTGTTGATTTTGTTTGTTTCTTTTTTTTATATATATATAATGTACCTAGAGTTGAATTGCTTTTTTGCTTAATTCCAAGAAGAGTCTATTTAATTTGTACAAAAAATTTGTTTTACGTTTTTTTTTTTTTTAATTTAATTTTTGTTTATGTACTATACGAGAATATTTTATTTATATATATATTTTTTTTAAATTTTATTTATATATAAACTTTTTTGTTTTATAGTTTACGTTTTTTTATCACCAAAAATTTAAATCCCACTTACATGTTTTTTTTTTATATTTTCTTCGTTTTTTTTCTTTTGTTTCTTATTTGTGTGTTTTTATCAAAAATTCATTTACAAAACTTATTAATTATTATAGTTGCAGTTATTTTTCATACATACATATATATTTTTTTCACATTTTTTTTTGTTTTTATTTTTTTTGAGTTTAATAATTTATTAATAATTGTTTTTTTTTTTTAATTTTTATGTAGATATAATTAATATTTTCTCATTAAATCGCTGGCCATTAATTTCTGTTTTGTTATTTTTGTTTTTTTTTCTTATACATTTTCGGTTGAATTGTTGTTTATTTTTATTATTCGATGGGGTATTTTGTTTGAAAAAGTTATATTTTTTTTTGTTTTTTAAAAGCTGAAGAAAAATAAAATTAAAATAAAAAAAAAAATTGGAGAAAAATTGCACAATAAAATTTGAATTAATGTTAAACCGTTGTTTTTTAGACTTTAAAAAGATGAAATCAAAGCATTATGCTTTTGGAAAATGAGCAAGTTTTAAACTCATTTGAAATTCTCGGACTCTCGCTGTCAAAAATTATTCGGCATCGTCTTTGGGATACCTAGATTAACCTAAATAATTAAAATTCTTTCATTTCTTACTGAACAAGCTTAAGATGGTAAAGTAAGTTTATTTCAATGTTCTCTCCTGAAATATTAAATAAATAAAAAAAATCTGCAGTTTTGAAAAATCAACCTCCTAAAAAAGTTGTTGGTCTATTTTTGTAAAGATCCTTTGACTACCTAACCAATCAATTACACAATGCCAATATTCAAAAAGAACCAATACAACAAATAAACAAGTAGATACCTTATCCACAAGAACAGGCTGCTCATCAAGAGCCTCGAGAATTCGAGGCAAACGTTAATAACCCAGGCTAGCTCAAATTATTATTATTTGCTCTATATATAATCAATTTGATATCAATTCATTTTTCCATACAAATACTACGTTTCAGCCCTTTTAATTTAGAGTATCGTGTAGGAGGTCGAATGATGGCAATTAAGGCCCAGTTTGTTCACAGTTGATTATCTTTTAGTGAAGGATTAATCGAATGTGAACTAACCGGCCCTAAGTCAAGGAGAATGCCATCTGTGTGGAGATTCAGGATTTGCATATCTCGAAGTAAGATATCTATTTTCAGGACCCCAAATTAAAACTGATTGCAAGTTGTTAGGACCTTTAATGAGACAGTGATGATTTCACAATCAGATCAAGTAAAAAATGATCAAAATAATTAAGAGTCCACGGAAAAACCGGCTAAGGTTCATTTTTTTTATCAAAAATAAAATAATGGCTGAGTACAATCTAACTTCATTCCTTCTTTTTGATAGTCATTATAATATGTACATTTATGTACTATTTGTAATATAGGGAATTAAATCATAAAATGGTTTTGAGTGAACTTCATCTATTTTCCCCCTGGACCCTACAAATATAAAATTTTAATTACCTCGGTTTCAGGTAATTAAATGTTCCTATTGATCAATGCTTTTAAGTATCAACACTTTTAACAGATCTTTCTATTCAGCCAGGACATCCTTTTTATTCTTATCAGAGTTTCTGATAAAAGTTATCTAATTCTTTGCAGATTCTCTAGACATTTTTAACCTATTTTTTTTTTGTGAATGCGTCGTCGTCGACTTCACTTACATTAAATGAACAATTCAAGTTTTTAACACCAATTTTTTATGAACAGTCAAAACATGTTAGGCTTTCTAAATATAGCACATTGAGAACAAGAGTGGTACTAAACAAAATACAAAAACAAATTTTGAAAAATAGGCGACATTAGCGAACCTCGTGTGGAAACTAGACGAGGTATCAGATTGACGATCTTAGCAAAAGATTCGAATTATACATATACCGGAACATAGATGGCACTCTAATTCGAATATGAACATTGTTGTTTAGTGCAAATCTTGTTCTCAACGTCCGCTATCTCAAAATTTGTTTTTTTTTTTAGTGCCACTCTTGTTCTCAACATGCGATATGTGAAACATTTGGTTGACGCAGTGAGATGAAAGAGTAGGTATTGGTCCCCAGTAGAGAGTATAAAATTGTTGAAGAAAAGAAAAAGATTCCCTTGTATCTTCCAAATTTTGTTCACTAAAAAAATTTAACTAGGCTTTTTTTAAGATAATATTACTAAACGAGATAAAAATAAAACAAAAATCCGGAAAAATTACTTACAAATCATTCTTAATCCAACAAATAATCTGTTGGAGTTATTTTGTTCTTAACGACAGAGTGACGAATCATCGTTAAGTTCGTTTTAGGTTTCTAATTTTTATCAACCTCTAATGAGTACAAAATTATTGAGTCACTATACGTATACGTAACATTTTTGTTTAAATAATATTTGAACGAGAAATGTTGCAGTAGAACATTTTACCCTTTGGTTTTTTTTTTTGTATAGTCTGGTCAAGATTATCATTTTATTCACAATATCGCATCCTCAGTGATTCCCAAGTTTTGATATTTGATTCAACAAAAGAACGAGGCTTTTTTATTTTCTAAAAGCAATTGACCAATAAATAAGCTGAAGTAATATTCAGAATAAAACAGTACATTTTAAAATGCCAGAACAAGATTTAAGAGATCAGTCAGTCAGTTGGTTATGAAAAGTTCTAGACAAAGTCGTTAAAGAGCAAACACAGAAATTTATAATACACTAGAGCTGTGATTTTTTTTTCCGAATTGCTCCAGTGAAATTGAACTCTTAATGTGAACAACTTTCACTTGTTTAAAATTCCAGATTCAAGATTTTACCAGTTCGATGTTTGCACCATCAAAATTAAGGGCAAGTTGAAAGATTTCGCGAATGACTAATGTCTTAGTATAGACTGTGAATGAGACAGACATCCGCCTCAAGAACAAAATTCACTTTTTTTTGGGCCCAAAAAGTCATTCGCAGATTTGAGGATAGTATTAGCCTCTTGGAGTGTCGCTTATAAGAGATAAGAGTTAGTGATGGATCAATCTCTTAACATTGAGCTTAGTTAAGGTTCAACGCCGGATCAATTTTTTTAGTTTTAATTCTTAATAAGTTTTTATCTCGCTTAGATTGGAATTGCAATTTTCTTAGTAAATCACTTCTATAGGACCGACCATGAGAACGTTTAACAAATTCGAAACAACTATTCCATATACAATATTCAGTAGCCCTAGTAGCGTATGGAGTACAATGAGAAACCTTCACCTCATTCAAAGTGAAAAAGAAGTCTCGAAGATTAAAATGGTATTATTTATAATTTCACCACAAAAACTGCATAATAAAAAAAATATATATATGCATACATACATAAATATGTTCAAGGAGGAAATGGAAATCCTTTCAATAGAGTCATCAATAATAATGTCATTTTGGGTTTCTTATTCAAATAAGGGAAATTTCATGAATTTAATTTGAATACTTCGCTATTTCCTATTAAAAAAATGTTATCTAATTGAACCCGCTCAAAGTATATCAATCAATATGGCTGTTTCATCGAAAAACAAATCATCCAGTCATCGCATAGCCTGATGGAGATCCTAGATTTCTTTCTACCTACAAATTCTACCTGCCTAACGCTTAGCTTTTTATGTACATAAAATCAAAATTTAGAAAAGATTGATTGGATTTGATTTGATTTTCTTAGAAACAAATTAATTTTCTACATTATTTAACTTTTCTATTTTCTTACTTTACAATTCCTCTATCTCTCTATATTCACAAGTTTTAGAGTTAATTTTTTGTTTTTCTTTTTTTTTTTAAGTCTATTTCGGTTTAAACATTAATATTATCTTCTTTTTTTTTTGTTAAAATAAATCAATTTCATTAAATTTTTTCTAAAATCTTAAAGAACAAACAAACTAATTAAAAAAATCTTAATAAACCTACATGTAAGTTTAATATAATATTAAACTTAACAAAAAAAAAATAAACATGCCATATACATTATAGATTTTGAGTTACAGAACAGATAAAAATAAAAAATTAATGAGGAAAAAAAATTAAATAAAATAATAATTCATATAAAAACAAAAATACAAAGGGGATTTTATGAAAAAACAAAACAAAACAATAATTATAAAAAGAAATAATAATAATAAAAATCAATAATAATTATAATTTATATGTACACATATATATATATATATATAGAAAAATATTTTGTTTTGGTTTTATGACAAGAATAATAATTTGGTAGGAGTTGTTTACACCTCTCGCTTCGTATATGTTTTTTTTTTTTGTTTTATCAGTTAGATTTTTTTGTTTTTTATTTTTTTTTTCTTTCACATTCTTTTTTTTTTATTTTTGTATGTTTTTATTTTTATATTATATATAATTTCGTAAAATAATTATCTAATTAACTTATGTTTAACTAGGCTTACTAATCGCCAGGATGTTCGGGACAGGAGCGATTTACTTCAAACCATCTATCTATACATCTGTTTTAAGCAGAGAGAGATTTTTTATTAATATTGTTTTTAAAATTTAAATAATTTCATAACTTACCCTTTGTGATAGACACAAAGACATGGCAGCCTTGCAATAACATCTCCAGGGTTTAATTCCTCTAAGCAGATCACACATTCACCTTTCGCATCGGTTAAAACATCCTCTGTAAAAAATTAAGAATAGACAACATATTGATTTAAGAAATTATATTTCATATAGAGTCACAAATTGTAAATTAATTTTCGTGGCAAGGAATCGACAAGATATTGACGATTTTTGTAAATCTAGGTTTATGTAACTCTATGTCTACAGATTACACTGGTCTGCAAGGAAATCCTCCTTTAAATAAAACTATACTTTTCTAAAGGATTTTTGTATGCTGATTCCGAATCCGAAGTCAGAATTGACCTAGCACGTCACGTTTTTAAAATATTCCCGTTAGAAAATCTCAAAAACCAATTTTTTTGCTGTCTTCGAAGAAATATTTTGGCATAATGTAATCTTTTTCAATTGAAATTGATACGGTTTATGAAAGAACTTATATTTTTCTTTCAAATTCAATTTCAATCTTCTCAATATCTCTTTTCTTCTCCGAGATATATTAATTTAAGTAAGTTTAGAAGGTTTGGCATATCTTACCATAAAGAAACTGATCTCTAAAAATTAATATATCTTTCTCCCTAGAACAAAAGTATACTTTTCTAATGGACTTTAGTGTGCTGATTTTGAATCCGAGCTCAAAAAATTTCGGCCAGCTCTGGTTTTTGAAATATAGTAGTTTTTTTGAGATTTTCTAAAAAAAACTTTATTTTGTGATACTTTAATGCGAATATCTTAAAATCCTGACGTAATAGAATTTTTTTGACTTCGGATTCTAATTAAGCATATCAAAAACTATAAGAAAAGTGTACTATTGTTTCTAGGAGAAACAAATCTGAAGCTTTACAAGGCAGTTTATCGACTAGTTTATTAAAAATAAGATATTTCTAAATAGAAAAAATAGTATATAAAATTACAAAACACGTAAAAATTTTGTTTAATGTTTTTTATTTTGGTTTTCTTTACATATTTGACTTTTTAAATATAATGGGCATTGATATTTTACATTTTCCTTAATTAAGGTGCTTTTGTTCATGTAGGATTTACTAAAAAGTGAAGGATTTCGAAATGTCTGCTTTTATTGTCAATCAGTATTTAAAAAAATGAGTAAACATGAATGTAAAAGAACATATTTGGTGTCAATCGATAGGTATATTATGAAGAATAAGTCCTCCAAATTTGAGCTCAATGCGACAAATAGTTTTAATTATATACAAGTTCAAATGAATCTAAAAGAGGGATTTTTTAGAAACTACGCACATTTTTCAAAAATCATTTTTACACAAATGGTACCTGATAGAATTTTTCTGATACCAGATTTAGATTCAGGAAAGTCTAATCTTTCATAATATCAAAAAATTATTTGAAGGAGAAAAAAAAAGTTAAATTTTGCAGACCAGTGTTATCACTATAAATAATATTGTGCTAAAATTCAGAACTACCGGATCTGACGCACGGTTTTTCTTTACAGAATCGACGGGTTAATGGGTTAATACGGTCAAGGGAAGGCCATAAAATAATGCTGTAGAGGTCAATTTGAAAGAATGGTACTGATCTCAACTGACAGAGGATCGCGGTAAAGATTTTTTTAACTAAGCGTAGACAATTTGTATGACCATTTCATAAAATGGCGTGAAAAACAAACTAGACACACCTAGGTCTAGTATGCGTTGAATCCGAACTCGAGGTCCGTTTGGGCTCAATAGGTCCAAATTGCCATACAAAATTTCTTAAAATTATTTTGTTACTTTTATTTACGGATCAAACCGACCCCGAATTCGGCTTCGAAAGTTAAATTAACTAAAAGAAAGAACAGATGCACATCAAATATTTTTGTTTTGTTCAGATAAAGGAGGTTTTTGTAACATGTAGAAGAAGCTATTTGAATTTCTGTTCTGAAACTCTTAATCATGTGGATTAATTTGCATGCTTCATTGTATGTACATTTCAATATCATTATAAATATCATTGCAAGCATCTAGATAAGAGATACACCCAGCAACAAGAAAGGTTGAAGATAAATGCGAGAGTTTTTTTTTCGCTGGGTATCCACCCAGAGAGTAATTTGGGAAGTAAGGTTTTACTTGTGATATAGGTACTAAATACATATACAAGTTATGCATTCGTAAAAAAAAAATTGAGATAACATGATACATACGATGATAGAAAATGCGAAAAAAGAGGGTCTCGAAAGTCCGTCTGTCTGTCATTCTGTTAGGATGTCTGTCGGTCTGTATAAAGAGCTACATCCTAAACGCCTGGGCCGATCCTCTTCAAACTTGATATGTAGCAGTTTTTTCATCTTCTACAGAGAAGTTTTTGGAATAAATTTTTTTGGACCATTTGGACGATTTTGATTTAGAAAATCAAGTAAAAGTTTTTGGTCAAGATCTATCTTTTGATAAAAAAAATATATAACCGTTTTTTAAATCTCTTACTATTTCCCAGTATACTGGTTCAAACTAAATGATTTTATTTATGCAAAAGAATTTGTATAGCTTTAATATAACTTTAAAAAAATTGAAAAAAATAATTTTTGGATTTAAAAAGAACTTTTTTTTTAAATCAAATTTTTGAAAACGGGACATTGAATTTTTTTGAAATTTTGGTTTAAGGTGTTGGTAAATACAATTTTTTGAAAATCGGCTCTAACGATTTTGAAGTTTTTTTTCCTAAAAATGCATCTTTATAAAAGAAATTAAACTGCATATATTTTTTGGAGCTCAATTTCATTTAAAGAGTTGTTTTTTTTTTTTTTTTTTTGCATTTGAAGAACGAATTTAATGTTTTTTTTTAAATTATTTTAATTTTCAAATACATTTACCAAATTAATAAATAAAAAGTCGTAAAATTTTCAGCAATTTTAATCATAAGAGCAAGTTCGTGCGAACCAGTTGTACATTTTATGTTAACTTGAAATTAAGTTTATTTATTTATTCATAGTAGATTGACTTACACAGTAAGATATTATATCTTTTAAGATAGCGCAAGTTTCAGTATTAAATATTTCCAAACTGAAGTTCGAACTGGATTAGCTGTCAAAATGTTGAATGTACACAAATGCAAATTTAAGAATAGAAAGCAACGAAAGTGGAAACGACTGCATACGGAGTCGGAAGAGTTGATCCTCGATCAACTGGTAGGACAAAGTTATGAAAGCTACGTCATAGTACAATAAATCAGCAGAATCGAATTTAAACAAAAATAATTCTGCTAATAATTCATAAAGTTAAAAATAAAATTGGTTTGTAAAAAATACATTGCCACTACGTAAAGCAAAAAGAAATGTGCTAATTGGGTGATAATTATTTTTGTAAGTCGAAAAAAGATAACTAACTTCTGTGAAAGTAGTATTGTTGGCCTCTGACGTAAATGAAAAATACAATAATTGTTTACCCAAATCATCTTTCCCGTTACTCATATGAACAAAGTCAGAAGCTTGAAATCAGTCGATGGAGAGGTTAGTTAAATTTTAACCGAAAAAAAAAATGTTTTAAAGTCTACAAAACTACCTTACTCACAAAAATTATTCACATATTCAAGAATAGTTCCAATGAACATTTTCATACTTTAAATGCGGTTTAACCTAATTCAAAAGTCATTGCAACAAAATTCCTTGAACTTTTTTTTTCCTAGGAAAACTAAGAAAACAATGTTAAAACATCTCATCATAGCACAGTTGATATAAGAAGAAACAATGACGTAGATAGATGTGACGACAACATACTGAAAGCATAACCATCAGGTAATAATTAATAATGAGGAAGACACGCATTGTGCTAGGGAGTGAATTTCATATATGTCATTGAACACAATGACGACAAGCTTGACACGAAGAAGACGGCCGAAACGACAACGCACAATGATAGACAACCATGCGACAGTGACGTACAACACGTGACAGTAGTTGATAATGAGTTTTGGGTGTACAGAATCAATAAATGATTATTTTTCTGCATAATTTCATGTAAATTATATTTCATTTAGACTTTTAATGTTTGCATAATATTTTATTTTATCAAATGCAAAGTTATTTTTATTTATGAAATATAATATCATTAAACAAACAATTTCAATAAAATTTTATTTGAATGGCAAAAATCTTATCAAATCGGTTTTTTGTTTACAAAAAAAAAAATGCAGATAATTTTGTTGAGCATTTAGCAAAATACAATTTAATGCATAACAACAAAATTTTTGTTTGTTCAAATTGCAGATATCAAGTTTATGAACTTGGAACTTGTTTGATTGCACAAAAAGTTGTTTTGCACTTAAAGTTTGTACCTACTCAACAAATATTTTGTATAATCGATAATTTTCAGCTGTTGATGAGCTGTTATAAATTTTTAAGAGTTATTAATACAAGCCTTTTTTGATTAAATAAGAGTACATTACAACCTCCTTAAGATTAATTACAACTTATTTTATTTACTTAAATAATTAGGAATGGAAAATTTTAGGCTTAAAATTAACTACAGGTACTTCACAAAACATTATTGTCACGGGAATTACAAACAAAAAATGTACCTAATTAAACAAAGCAAATTAAAATAAATTTAAATTTTTTTTTAAATAAGCTGGATGAATTACACTACACTTAGGAGCAAAAAAATGGAATCAAACTTTTGCGTTTTGTTAAAACGTTAATTGGTCAGGATGTAATTGACATACGTAAATGTTAATTGCACCATTAAAAAGCTTGAAATAAAAGCTTTAAATCAATGCTAGGAACTTAAAAACCCGTTCACTTTATAAAGATCCAATCAACATAAACGAAGCATGTAAGGCAAAAAAGACTGAAACTGAAACAGAGAGTATCTGGAAAATTTAACATTTAAAAAAAATTAAGTGCAATTTATTGACAGATAACGTCAATAGTAACGGTAGGAAAAAAAGACTGAAATTGAAGCAGAGAGTATCAAGAAAATTTAACATTTAGAAAAAAATTAAGTGCAATTTATAGACAGATAGCTATGATACTATCGTATGCATTTTTAAGTTTTTACCAACAATTAAAAGTAAAAAATTCAAGCTTTTAAATGAGACCATGAAACTTGAAGAAACATTATTTTATCCATTGCAATTTTTGTTTTAAATATAAATAGCTTTTTTTGATTCCGTTTTTTTGCTCTTAAGTGTAGTTTACAAAAAAATATAAATATTTTGGACACCAAGTGCCGTTATACTTTTCATATAGATTCGAGCCCAGGAAACTCGAAAATCTTATCTAAAAAAATGTTTATCGATAGGTTTTCGAGGTATGATTTTTCAAAGTTTTTTGTCGTTTTTTTTTCCCACCTTACTTAGGGCGGAATTCATAGTCGTCACTCAAGTTGAGAAATATCTTAAGCATTCGCTCAAGTGAATCCTTATTCATAGTCATCACTTGAGTCGAAATTTTCCTCAATTGAATTTCTGAGGAGGCTTTTTTACCTGAGGAAACGCTTAAGTTTTTTCAGTCAGTTGACATTAAAACGCAAGTGTCATTGCGAGCGTTTGTTTTTATTATTTAACAATTTGAAGTTGCACTAATTTTATAATAAAATAAATGAATTGCGAATATTTGATTGGAGTTGTACGAGCGGGCGTTGA
Source organism: Episyrphus balteatus (assembly GCF_945859705.1). Lineage (NCBI taxonomy): Eukaryota > Metazoa > Arthropoda > Insecta > Diptera > Syrphidae > Episyrphus > Episyrphus balteatus. The sequence goes on along the minus strand of NC_079135.1, from coordinate 130,998,933 downwards.
ATTCGACGAGTATGTTGGACAAACGAGTGCGAATTATTAAAAAAATGTTTTTTTTTGATGACAGTTAATTGAAATCAGTAAAATTTTTAAGTTTGAGAAAAAAATTTCTTCAAGACAAGATTTTTCTTTACTCAAGTGACAGCCCTATTTTCAATTCCCTTTAGCGATTGCTTAAAATATTTCTCAACTTACTGGAGTTGAGAAAAATCTTAACTCAAGTAACGACTATGAATTTCGCTCTTAGTATTCGGGCTATATACAGGGTGTCCCACAGTCACCGCCCCAAATGAAAACCATGAATTCCTGAGGTCATTTTAAGTCGAAAAACTTAAGAGGTAATTTTCTCGTTTTCGTCCCGTTTTCGAGTTACCACGGTTTTTATGATTTTTGCTCTCTTGTCCTTTAACTGGCCTTATCTTTGCCAAACTACGTTTGATTTGAAAGATTTTTTTTACAACTAATCAAGAATTTACTACAGTTTAAGTTTGTCTCAAAACTTTTTTTTCTGCGGACAACCGTTTCGCCACAATTTTGCATCAAACACAATTTTCTTCGTTTTTTAAGTTGTTTTTTACACTTTCATATCATTTAAGTCAAAAAAACAAGTTAATGAGTATTGATTTTTTGTGCTTTTTATTAAAGCCCAGTTTATTTTCATAAAAAAAAATAAGTTTTATTTCATAAAAAAGGCTACTGAAAGTAATTAAAAAAAATAAAAACACTGAGTGAATTAAAAAAAAAAAATAATTTTTAAATACAAAATTAATTTAAATGAATTAAAAAATTTTCTGAGCTTTATCTATTTGTTCTTTTTTTAACCACAATAGCTCAGAAAAAGTTTTTAATTCATTTAAATTAATTTTTTATTTAAAAATTATTTTTTTTTTCGAATTCACTCAGTTTCTTTATTTTTTTTTAATTACTTTCAGTAGCCTTTTTTATGAAATAAAACTAATTTTTTTATGAAAATAAACTGGGCTTTAATAAAAAGCACAAAAAATTAATACTCATTAACGTGTTTTTTTGACTAAAATGATATGAAAGTGTAAAAACAACTTGAAAAACGAAGAAAATTGAGTTTGATGCAAAATTGTGGAGAAACGGTTGACCGCAGAAAAAAAAGTTTTGAGACAAACTTAAACTGTAATAAATTTTTGATTGGTTGTAAAAAAAATCTTTTAAATCAAACGTAGTTTGGCAAAGATAAGGCCAGTTAAAGGACAAGAGAGCAAAAATCATAAAAACCGTGGTAACTCGAAAACGGGACGAAAACGAGAAAATTACCTCTTAAGTTTTTCGACTTAAAATGACCTCAGGAATTCATGGTTTTCATTTGGGGCGGTGACTGTGGGACACCCTGTATATTGAGTAATAAACGATCGATCTAAATAGAAAAACCGGCACCTGAAAGCTGAATAAATAAGCAACAAACACTGGAATAACTTTTTTTGGGTCACTCCAGATGTTTATGTGAAATGTATCAAAACATTTTAAGGAAATCGATTTTTGAAGGAAATTTTTGCCAAAAAAAATTTCTTACTGAAATAAAAAATATAAATCTTTCGAATCGTCATAGTTTTATATTTTGTATGTGTAGTGAACTTTCTAGCAAAAATAACAAGATAATTGTTTTCAAAATCTATGGATAAATTATAAAGATATGATAATAACGATCAATATTTTCGACTCTTTTTGTTTTTGTCTATAACTTGAAAAGGCAGCCGAATTTGAAAATTTTTATTAAAAAAATTTTTGTATATAATTAAATTTCCTGTCGATATATCCTTTTAAAAAGTTTTAAAATTAAAATATTGTAAAAAACTCAAGAAAAACTACTCAAAAAAGAGAAAAAAAACGAGATTTTTGATGTTTTTTACTCAACCCCGAATACTAAAAAGTATGCTGGGAAAAACAGCGACAAAAAACTTTGAAAAATTATATGTATCTCGAAAACGTATCCATTGTAAATTTTTTTTAGTGATTTCCGAGTTCCTGAGTTCAAAGTACGTATGAAAAAAAATAGTGGGATTGAGTGTCCAATGTTATAATTAATATTAATTTAATATTTTTGCATTATTTTTTTCACGAATAATGTCAATAGTAATGATGAGGTAGATAAATAACCCAAGGGAGCAAGGGACAGGCCATGGCTATAACTGTCCTAAGACTTTCTGTGTTAAAATCGAGAATCCTTTTGCATTTAGGTACAATAATTTTAATTCTATGAGCACGAATACAACAAAAATAGAAAAAATTAATTAATTGATTAAATATTTTCAACTTACCATTATATGAGAGACGAGGTTTTGTTAGGCACATAACTAAATGACATTCAATGTCATCGGGCAGAACGAATTTACTACAAACTGGGCATTTGATACCTGTTGAATAAAAGATAAATAGAAATTAATTTTTTAAATTGTTAATTGAATTGAAAATGATACATATATTTAATTGCATTAAATTTATTTATAAATCGGTTGGTATTAAATTCTATTAAAGAGAATACTAATTAATACATAAATCACGACATTTATATTCAGTTAAAATTAATATCTGTGATAGTAGGGTGGAAACAGAAGAAAATTTGATTTGATTTTTTAATTCTCTATAAATAAAATCGTAATTGTGATTACACACAATTTTTATTAAAATAGAAAAGAATTAATCGAAATTTGTGGGCAATTGATTTTTATGTTAAATGGTAACTGATTTTAATGGATAATAAAATTTTGAAATGCAGAATAAAATCATATTTGTTTTTATTTGTTTCTTACTTATTTAAAATTGCAGAATAGCACATTAATTGATATTTTTGTCATGCTCTGAAGAATAAGGCTTTCGAAAATGAACATATAACAGTTGTTCTCGTCATTTTCTTTCAGATATTTGAAAGACCTTGCCTGTAAGAATGATTATAATGAAAAAGTTTTTAACAGGCTCCAAAGTTTTTCATATAAATATACTATTTGAAGAGGTCACTAGTAAATTCCTACAATTTTAGATTGATTTTGAAACCGAACTCAAGCTCAAAAACTTTAAAAGTTTAAATGGTTACTCAAAGAGTATATTGAGGCTCAATTATCTTAAAAACGCAAATTACTGGAGGTCAAATGACTGAATATACAAAATGTATCGAGTAAATGCTTGCCCTCGATAGAAAGATACAAATCGGAGGTAAAACTTGATGTACATGTATGTAAATGTTTGACTTTAAATTTATTGAAAATAAATATTTTTTTTTCTTTAAAACATATTTTTGGTTCTGTTTATTTTTCATATAAGCAGGGTTACCATGATTGTAGCTCTACATTCTTTTAATTATTTTATTGATTTTGTTCTCACCCTTTAAATAGGGTTGCCACTTTTACTGCCGGCCAGTAAAATAGCTTTGCCTCATAAACGACAAAGAATCGAATTTTTCAGTTGTTTTTCAAGGATAGGCTCTTTCATGACTGATTTGTATAGGAATTGTTCTATCTCCAATTTTGTGTTTTTAGTTTTAAAAAATATTTAAAAATATTATGCACCTACTAATGAGGTAAACTTATTCAAGAGAAAAGAACAAACTTTATAAAAAACATAACTTGAGTGGCGAACGAGCAAAAAATTGTCGCTTTAAACCAATTTGAAACTTAAAAATTGTGACTTAGAACAATTTTGCTTTGCGCCGACGAAATATCAACACGATATTTGATATTTAGCAACAAAATGAATGAATGTATTACAGTGATTTTTGGTTAAAAAAAAATGTGTCCTTGCTATAAATTTGAGATCAATTGTAAATAGTTTTTTTGATAAACTCGGTATTATGGATATACCTAGGTGTCCAAAATTTTGCTTTGTATCAAATTTTCCATCAATTGCAAATTTCTTCCTAAAAACGTCATTGTTGGACATTTTCAGTCATAAAAAAAGTTTATTTTCCAGTGTCACTGAATAATGTTGTGGATAGAATTATTTTTTGGAGAGAGCGAAAATAATAAAGACATTCAATTTGATTAAGCCATTATATTAGAAAAAAAAAACCGGATGCTTCCAATAGCTCCACAAGTCTGTTCATTTCTGTTACTAACTATAATTAATATGAAATGAAACGTCAAAACAAAAATAGCTCCTATTCACAATTGTATTTTGACTAATGTTCACAATAGAGACAAATTTATCAATTGACGACCTTATAATACCAAAATGTCAAGCAATTGATAAGTTTATCGTTTATCTATCAATTGATATTTGAGAACCGTAATAGGAGCCTGAAATTGTTGTGAATAGCTAAGGGCTCCAAATAAATCACTTCTCAAATCAAAACTATTTTTATTTAACCCTCTGTCGGCACACGGCACAGTGTGTCGTCCCCTTATGATAAATCACTTTTTTTTTTGTTAAAAATTAATATTTTTACTATTAAAATATAATTTAGAAGTGTCAACTCATATGATAACATATTTATCTTAGAAAATAACGCAGGTTATGTATTCAAAATAAGCTCCGAAACATGAGTGCCTCGGAAATCGAAAATATTTTGAGGAATTTATGCGAGTCTTAGAGAGTGTATATTTCACGTTTGGTGAATGTTTGAAAAATTTTGTTAATGTTATTTTGTTTATTTGAGTGTTGTTGTAAAACGTATAACAAAAAAAAATTTAAATTTATAAAATTATATATGAGTTATTGAAATTTCTTTGATAAATGGCCAAAAAAAAAAAATTTATTTTAAACTTAATTTAAAAAAAAGGCATTGAAAATCATATCGATAATTTTTTTATATTATTTTGCCTTAGGCCTATACTTAATATTGGCAAAGTTTGGTCTGCTTCTGTTTGCGATTACCAGAGATATTCACATTTATGTGCTACGAGTCGAGTACTCAAAATAATTCATTTTTTGAGAAACAGCTTCAAGGGGATCACAAAAATGAAAAAAATCGATGTTTTTAATAATTTTCAACCATACACGAGTAACAAAAAGCTTTTTATGTAATTAAACATATTTTAAATATTGTTTTCAACAAGAAAAAAATTATATTTTTCTGCATACTAAATTTTTAATATAATTACTTGACCCGGCTACGCTCTACTGTGTATTATAGCTGTATTTACCAACCTCGCCGATATAAGAATTTACGAAAATGCAAATAAAACGTTATTTCAAAATTTGAAAGCGATTGACAAAAAACTATTCGAGATTTGCTATGAAACGCAAATAAATATACGATTTTTTTGTATAGAGAAGATAAACAAAACAAGTTGACTTCAACTTAAGATTTCTCAAAGTAGAAAAAAGATATTGAAAAGATTTAAAAGGGGTTTTAAAGAAAACATTTAGTTCTTTTAGAAACTGTCACAAGTTTATTTAAAATAAATCACCACGTTCAAGAACATAACCTCGAAAACTGTTAAAAAAACGACATTTCAGATTTTCTAACGGGAATATTTCAAAAACGTGATATAATAGAGTTTTTCTGACTTCGGATTCGAGCTCAGCACACCAAAAACCTTACGAAAAGTATATTTTTGTTTATATAACAAAAAAAAAAATTAGTTTTGCACAAGTGACTTCTTCAATAAATGTTAATTTCATAAATTATATTAAAAAAAAAGTAATAGGTTGTTTAATTTGTTAATTTGTAACTTTTTTTTTCTATTCCTGCCATAAAAACACAAAAAAAGATATTAACCACTTCACTGTCCAATGAATCATTTGTGATTCATGAATTGTATTTTTTCCATGTTTCCTACGTTCATGAATCATATAAGATTCAACAATATTACTAAACGAATATTATTCTACGTCCCCATATAAACTTGTAGAAAAACATCTCTACGTTCTTGCTTGGAAAGAAAACATCAATATGACGTCCTATGAATCACATTTGAACATTAATTATTTTTTGTACCGCGTTTACAGCGTCCATGAAGCATATGTGAACATGTATTTTTAATAACGGATATATTTTATACAAAAAATCAGAGAAATAATTTTAATGTCCTTTTGTAATGTAATGCCCCTAAATATGACTGCAGTAAAAATTGATATATATTTAAGAAAACGCATTTTTCCTCAATGAGATTTTTTTGTATATTCTAATGAGTAAATTCATTTAAAACGAACAAGAAAATATAAAAAAAATTAAATAAGAATGAACACACTTTTGTGTGCGGCGTTAAAGCATGTTAAGCAGTAGGTATGCAATACCGTCTTCACCATAAGGACACACGGGGTCCGTGCCTAGGGCCCGCTTTCTCAGGGGGGCCTTGAAGGAACGAAAATTTCTCTCACGCATTAATTGTGCCCTTAATTATGAAAGTGGACTAAGTCACTCCTAAAAATGGCATCAAATCTAGCCTAAAAATAATTATTATTAAAGGGGTAAGGTTTATTTGAAAGCGAAATTGCAGTAATTAAACTTATTTATTGCTCCTCTAGTGATTTCATAAAAAAAAATATAATTAAATCGTTATAAGAAAATCATTATGTAAGTTTTTCTTTAAATAATGCAAAAAGTGACTTAGTCCACTTTCATAATTATGGGCACAATTCTCAAAACATTTTTGTCGGGCAGACCATTTACCAAAAAATTTTAGTTTTTAAATGTCAACCAAACAAAGCTTTTTCTACACCTATACCAACATAACCCATATGATTTCAAGGTATTTTTTAACGCTGGTTTCAACAAAACCCACAAACAAATCAATCTGACCATCCCTGAAAAGTAATGTACCTTATTCATGTTGATCTGACACAAATATCTGAAGTGTAGTTTATCAATTTTTTAAAATCTGCACCTTATTTTCAAACCAGGAAAATTAGGATTTGGGGACATGAGATTTTTTATATTTTTTACATAAGATATAGAAGATCCAAACAAAGATAGAAACCAAAAAATAAGCCTATTAGCACTAATTCCAAGATTGTACCAAGATGCTTTTTAGTGCATCCCACAATTTTCCCATTTCTCAAAAAATACCATTTTGCCATAGATAGGTACATATGAATGTTTTTTTTTTTTTGCATTGCATTGTTTTGATTTTTAATGATAATGCATTAAGGGTTGACAGATGATATCATGTATCATATGTGTATATAATACCATCCTCTCCATTTCGCGGTTTGATTTTGAAAATCGCGAGTTGCGGAAATGAAATTTTTCTAGACTTTTGAGGTATGTTATACAATGCCAAAACGAAGGTATTGAGCAAAAAAAATTTCTATTAGCATTCATTTTTAGGTTAAACCTTTATTTGACTGGATTAATAGACGACCTGATCATTTCAATCTAATCTAAATTGAGTATTTTTATTACATGTTCTTAGAGTGTATAATCATTTTTAATGAGACCAACTATAACAATCATCTTAATCGTTTTTGGTCAATAATCATATTTGATTCATAGGACGTGTTCATATGATATGAACACTTACTACGTCCATGAATCATATGTAAACACAAAGTAAAACTTCTTTTTTAACAAATCAACAAAATTATTAATGGTAAAAAAGCATTTTGCCTCATATCTGAGTCAGTCGCAGTACTTTCTACCAAAAATAAATTTTGGACGTAGAGAAGATTTTGAATCAATTTATTTAGGGACGCAGAATATTTTTCATATTTATGATCATTTATGATTCATGGACGCTGGAAATACAGTGCAGAAAACTTCTATGTATCAAATGTTATTCATGGGACGTAAAGAAAATGCCTGTTTTTCTGATACGAAATTATGAACGTAGCTACTTTATTTTACCAGTTTGTATAGGGACAGTGAAGTTGTTAAAACTCCAAAAACTTAGCTGCAAGTATTTATGATAAACTTTTGTATGGGCTCGACACACTGTGCATTTTTCAAAAAAAGTGGTCACAAAAAAGTCTCTTTATAAGGGTGAAAATATTTATTTTCGGAATTGTGAAAACAATATTCGAATTCCTCGGAATATTCTACATCAATTTCATACTTGATTCTCTATGAAATATTGTGACCGAAAAAAGTTCTAGCGACATGAAAAAGTATAAACCAAATTCGCACCCGTGTGCCTATCACGTTACAAAAAAAAGGTGTGAGTACAGAGGGTTAAAACTCCAATCTACGTTCTAAAATTTATAAGGCAAGCCAAGAAATTCGATTGATAGCCAGCAAGGATTTTCCACGCTAGCGAAAATACCCAACACAATTTTTTTTTTTTCCAAAAAAAAAAGTCAGTAATTGTTGATATGCAATCAAACGGATCTAATTCAATTCCATTCGAACAAAATATTTATTTTTCCAACTTCTAAAGTTGTCTTAAACGTCCCCAACAATAATCTTAATTATGAAACATTCAACAAAAAAAAAAAAAAAAAACATTAAATAATCTAAAAATAGAATTTCCAACAATCAATCATTATTATCTCCACCCCTCTAGAATATATTTGCACTTATAAAAATAAATTTTCCAACATTAAAAAAGTATATAATTTAAAAAAAGAATAGATAAATTTGTAATTAACTTTCTATTCCAATAATTATAAAATCCAGTTTTGGGCTCAAAATAAAAACTTCCTACATCAGGTCTGTCTGCCTCTCGCAGAGCACAAATAAGGCAAATAGTCGAGGTTAACTTGTTTCTACTATAAAGTCACGTAGTATAGCTTAGCTTTAGCTAGTATAGGTATTTAAGTACACGTTTACAAAAGAAGAAAAATCCAAACGTCAACAACATGCTTACTTACTACCCTCTACCCTACCTTCCACATAGAGCCAGCACAAAACGATTAAATTCATTCTACCATATTACAAGTCGTAAAGTATATCTAAAGTCTACAAAGTCTACATTTGTACCTCACTGGTAGGTAGAACTTTTTTTATATGTACATTTGGAATAAATTAAGGACAGAAAAAAAAATGAGAATAGATAGATCCAACCAACTGAATAAAAAACATACAAAAAAAATGGGGAGGTAATTTGACCAAAGTCAATACATTTTTTTAATAAAAATAGAACAAACCATTAAAAAAAAAAAATTTAAGTAAAGTTGGGTAGGCAGGTGACTGTCTGTCTGTCTCCACAGTCAATAACTTACCATAGATTCTTGTGCTGCGGTGCGATGAAGCATTTAAATGACGGAATTCTGTCTCAACATCCGGCATACATATGCTGACAACATACCCCATCGTGGTACTTGATAGAAGAGAGTGGGTTGCCGCTAAACAATAGAAAAGGTGGGTAGGGTATGTACAGACGCCGCACAGTTATAATAGTTCTTGTTCCTTGTGTTATTTCACAAAATCCACTTGTGTGTCTAACTGTTTGAATAAAAACCCATTTGGAATATCGATTATGGGTTCTCTCCGTCGTTGTTGAGCACACCTCATATTTTGTTCAATATACCCCTTAATGCATTCCTCCCCTATTCTAACCACATATCATAAAGCCCCTCTCAGTTTTATCGATCGCGAAATTTATATTGTGACCCCTAATCAAAGTGCCGTTGGGTATGACATGTACTCGCTTAAACTAATGAGTTCACAAAACACTCAGTCTTTATTTAAGGTAGGGGAGGGAGGGGCGATAGGGTTGAGAAGTAGGCTGTGTGATAACTTTGCTATATGCTCTGATATGGTTGAAAACTTGTTGCGGATTCGTTTATTTATTCAGAAATTAGGAAACCCCACAAGATGTTTTATGGTTCAATGCCTGTGTGCTAGAGAGCAAGTGTGAGAGGGTATTTGTGTGTGGAAGTAGATGATGGTGGTAAGTGATTTATTTGTACGGGACTGAGTGTGAAGTTTCTTTAAAGATATACAAAATTTTGTTGGAACAATGTTCTACCTTCACATACATAATTTTATGTGGGGTCTGGATGGTGTTTTTTTTTTTTTTTCAATTTGTTTACCTCTACTTTGCTGCTGCCATTTTAAATCTTAATTTATTGCGAAAAGTTGAAAGATATACCTGATCAGGTTATAATATTGAAAAAGTCTTCTTTAACCATGCCGTGATGGTGCACTTTATGGTTGGGGGAAAATATATGTAAACAAATTATAAATTAGCCGAAGAAAATGAGAAGACGACTGCATGGTTGCCATTTAAGTTGAATAGGTAAATTAGTTATAAAAATATGGAAAACACATCTTACGAAGTTAGAAGAAAGGTAGGTCTTAGAAATCCTGGTACAAACAAATGCAAAAACAGTAGCATTTAGATGGTCCCAGAAATGGTGCAATACAAAACCTGATTTCTGAAGTCAAATCGGCGGCGAACCCTAATCACTAATGTGAAGCAAATACGTGGGAGAATTATGAACCCATTGAGATCGAAATCATAACATTGCCAAACACGAAAGAAGAAGAATATGGAAAACGCACCATAAATTATAGGTACTGTGTAACACTTAAAAAATACTCGGGCCGTCCCCTAGCACGTCTTGTTTGGCTTGTCGCACTGATAACTAAATGGTATGAACAATTTTCATTATACTCCAAAATATTTATTTAGGGACAAAAAACGTTTTTTTAAACTTTTAGTCGTTGCAAAAATTCTAGCTTCGACAAAAAGCGATAATTGATGACAGTTTCGTAATTTTTTTGTTTCCAATTTGTAGAGTACTGAAATAAAGGTAAACTCTTTAGAAACATCAACGAAAAACTTTAAGTTCCAATTTTGACCTCAAGGATTTAAATTATATAAGAAAAGATCACGAAGATAGAGATAATTTTTTTAATTTTTTAAATAATTATTTCATATAATAAAATTTTAAATATTATTTAACTAGACGCTCAACAAGCTAAAAGTTTTTAACTTGGTGCTGTTCTAGCTCAAACCTTAATTTTTTTTTTTTTTCAATTAATTATAGGTAAAGTTACATAGTTGTGAATTACAATGTTGCCACAATGTTACAAGTGTAACAAAAGTGTTACACTTTTCAAATATTTAATAATTTTGTTACCATGTTACTTTCTATTCCGTGTTGTTACACTTTTTTTCAAATAAAATTTTGTTTGTTTTTCATTGAAATAGATTGAAAAGATCGACTAAAAGCACTTTTTTCTTCGACCGAAATTAGTCGATACATTTGTTTGCTTGCACAGACCACAATTTATGTAATAACTTTGTCTATTTTGCAGGCAACAATGATCTGCTTATGTTAAAAAATTTTGGAACCTATTTTTATTTTATATTTGTATTTGTTTAGGAGAAAATTATTTAACTAATAAAGGGAAAAGTTAATGTTAAGAAAATGTTTGCTTTTAAACGGTCAAGCAAAGAAATTCTTCTCGAAAATAGTTTTATCTTTCCTTTTAAAAATTATTTTCCAATTCAATATAATTCAATGTAATAATAATTTTTTTATAATTTTTGTTATTTTTTTCTTCGTTATTATTTTCCAATATTATAATAATAGCTGTGTTTTATTTCCCTCATGATCCAGATCAGATCATTGTATTTATTTGCGAAACAATAACAAAACAAAATCCTGCTTTTGTTGTAAAGCTAATAAAAACAATGATCTGATCTGGATCACGAGGAAAATAAAACACAGCTAATATAACAAAATATAGACTTAATTTTAAAATCAACAGATGATATCAAACTTATAATGTATCGATAATTTAAAAGCTTTTGAGGTTTTATAATATTTACCTTTAAAAAATAATCACAAGACAAAAGTGCTTAAAATGCAGGGCTATATTTCAGAAAGATATAAAGTCTAAAACATAGTTTCCTTCCGCCTCGAGCCAAACGGTTTTTTTTTTTTTAAACTTCATTAATTAAATCCTAGATGAGAAACGTAAAATCCTATACAAAAATGGCACAACAAAAATAATAAATTAAAAAAGGGTTTGTGCATGGCTTTTTCATACGCTCCGTGATGCTGCCTATGAAATCAATTTATATTTAAAGAAAAATGTCCAGGATAATAAAACGTAAGTGACAAATGAGTTTAAGCTCTCCATATAATCTAGAATTCTTTTCTACAGCTAGCGGCTATGTTCGTTCTGTTTTTTGAAAAGTGAAAACTATACCAGTTACTTGGAGAAATCTCCACCTCTTTTTCACTGCAGCAGCCTGTTAGACTTCTTAATAAGCTTTCAAATAAGATACGATTTGATTTTTGACTTTTTGCGAGTTTGTTACACATTTTTCCCATTTGTTACACTTTTTGAAAAATGTTGTTAAACTTTAAAAAAAAGCCTGCGGCAACACTGTTGTGATCTATATTTCATATTTGTATAGTTTTTTATATATCCCTCAATTTAAAAACTCAAAAAAATAAGAATTTATTGAGTAAAAAATGGGAAAAATTAACACTTTCACAGCAAGCATAATTTTTTTAAAAACCATAGAATAAACTATATTGCCGGTGGACGCTCATTTTTATCCAAGACTGAAACCATTTTATCAAAAAAATCTCGAGTCCATTATTAGTATGTATATACAGATTCTGGCCCTAATAAACTATTTATTTTTTTTTAATGTTTTTTTTAAATATGTTTTTTTCATAGAATGTCACACCCGTTACATTTTTTATTTGTTGTAAAAACAAAGTTTTTTTTTAATTCCCTTCAAATATAATAATGTTTACGACTTTTCATTCAAAAGTCTACAATATAGATTCTAAAGGCCACCAAAGCAGACTGAATCGATTTTTTAAAGTCACACCCGTTACATCTTATGTTAAGAGTCTGTGATGTTGAAAGACATATCAACAACTAAATACATAAGTTGTTGAAGCTATTAAATACCGAATTTAGTGAATAGTAGGTACGCAAACCAGAAACAAAAACTAGTGTAAAATCTTGTTCTTAATTGTTACAGGCAGGGTCATTAAACACCAATAAATGAACAAGAGTTTTTTCAAGAAGGTTGTAGAAGTCACGCTAGAATGTACTTGTGTTCGCCTCCTCACATCAAATTTGAAGGCATAAGTACTGACTCACACCTTTCCTTGCAACACAAGTTTTAGAGACATCAAACGATCGCTGAACTTCAAAATAGTCTAAATGCTGCCAAGTAACCCTTCCAAAAGGATAAACCAATTCTGTTCATATTTTGCTCTATCAAAGATGTTCTAATACCAACATTTTGTATGCTTTTGTCTTAACATGTAAGAAAGGCGTTTTGTTTCTAGTTTCTCACGATTTTATAACTTCAACCCACAAGTTGATCACTTGGCTTCTTTTCAAGTTCAAAGCTACTTTTAATGTTCCACCTCGCAACTCTTATTTATTTCAATTTATCTGTTGCAAAACCGAAATGCAAACAGTAAGCCAACAATTTTGGCTGTTTTGATTTCTATTCGAATTCTATTTTCACCCGTTTTCGAATTTAAGCTGCTCAGAATTCCGTATTTAAAAAAAAGAATGGATCTACAATCCGACAAATGTTTGCCGTTTTCAATCCAGGTTCCAGCAATTTGCTAAAAGAAAACAATATTCTCCAACAAAAAAAAGTCGAATGGAAATCAGAACAACCGTTTTCAATCCGTACGAATTAAATTCTCGTTTCCGTTTTCAAATTCGAACGAATATTATAACAGCTGTGTGTTTCTAATAGTTCCAGGACCAGTACCGTTCATAGCAATGGCTTGTGGCCAAGAGGGTACTTCCGTAATGCTAGAACAAAATCAGAAAAATTTTCACAAGTTTTTGACCCTCATTTTTTATCTTCTTTGGTGATTATTTATTTATCCTACATAAAAGTTGTATATACAAAAAACGGAAGCAATTAAATTTTGCGTCTTTTATGTTAAGAACACTTTTTCGATATTCTGAATATTAAAAAAAGTTACAAGCCAAAAAAGTAAAACAAGACGAAAAAAATGACAATTTTAAAGTTTTGAGCACTTTTTATCAAAATTATGAAAAACCCTTCCGAGAGAAGATTATTCACCTTAAAATTCTCTACAACTCTACTATTAAACTTTTTTTGTACCGCTATAAATACAAAAGTTATTAAACTTTTTTTGTTAAAAAATGCTCTTTTTTGTTTGTGTTTTTAATCTTTACTTTTTTTTTAAATTTTATTTTTTACCAAATCTTTTACCAAATCAAGAGAAAATTCAGGACCTGCATTTTTTTTTATATTTAAGTCTCTTCATTTCGTAAAAAAGGAGTATTTTTTAACAAAAAAGTATAAATAATTTTATTAATTATAGCGATACAAAAAAAAAGTTGTATAGCAGAGTTGTAGAGAATTTTAAGGTGAATAATCTTCTCTCGGAAGGGTTTTTCATAATTTTGATAAAAAGTGCTCAAAACTTTAAAATTGTCATTTTTTTCGTTTTTTATTTACTTTTTTGGCTTGTAACTTTTTTAGTATTCAGAATATCGAAAAAGTGTTCTTAACATAAAAGACGCGAAATTTAATTGCCTACTTTTTTTGTACATACAACTTTTATGTAGGATAAATAGAAATCGACATATTCAACAAAAACTAAAATCCAAGATGGCGGCCGAAAGGTGAATTTCGCGAGTGCGAAAAATCAGGGTAATGATATTCAACCAATGCTCTATCGAATGAGCAAAAAAAAATTTGGGGGTGATCCAAACTGCTGAGTCAAATTATAAATGCACTGGACTATATTCATTTAAGTAGCTACCACTGCAAATACATTAGCGGTACAGATGTAATTCAATTCAATTAAAAAGAATATAACTAAAATGCGAATTAAAAAAAAAAAAAATACCCATCAAAATGAAAATGATACACAACAACTGTTGATTAGATACGAGTATCTCTAACGAGAAAAAAAATATATAAAATAGGTAGAATGGCAACCACCCAAAGAGTATGTACAAATACAAATACCTACCACCAACCAAGCACACAAACAACATACATCAACAAAATTCCCTACCTCAACTATATGTACATTTTATTTTTACGTACACGCAACGCTAGCTCCACATAAACAACAAACTAAATGCGAAAAAAAAAACTAAACTAAAATATAAAGAAAAAAAGATGACATTTCAAACAATTACCGGAACGAGCACGAACAAAAAATACACAAAAAAGATACACTCAACGACAGAGTTAACTGACACTGATGCTGCTGCCTCTGCCGGTAGCGGTAGGTAGTTGTTTGATGATGATGATGAAAAAATAAAAGATTAGAGTAGAGAGATGATAGAGATATATCTATTAGATTTAAATGAGGGGGATGCTTGGCGCAATGTATCGCAGCCTACAATCCCCCAACTTAGAAAAAAATTATGCACTGGATATGTAAAGCCATACCCCACTGGAATAGTCTGTTCAATTTAAAACAGAACTATTGCAATGCGCCTTAACGATTGTATCGATTTTAGCGAGCACCCTTTTAAATTTTTAACTCACATTTTAGGTTTACCTACAGTTTTTTCAGGCAAAAGTGAGTGTGAATTATAAGAAAATAAAATACAAAATCAGCACATTTTAAATTGTTATTCAGTAATTTGTGATTTTTATGTTTTTATTTCTAAGTTGTCATGCTGCTGTGTGCTACAGTGATTCGTTTGTAATAAAAAATCTCATGCGTGTGGTGGAAGCCTTTTGTTTAGTTTTTTTTTTTTTTATATGTCAAATTGTCATCTTCTGACGTACTTAGGTTTATTTGTATTTGTTTAATTCTTTTGTTATAAATATTTATTTTTTTTATTTTTATTTATTTTTTATTCAAGATTTGCGCAATTGTTTAATTTTTTTTTTTTTATTTAATTTGCAAATCGAGTTTTGTTAAATTTGATAAAATTAAAACTTGAAACAGAGATAAGCTTTGCTTATTTGTTGTTGTAGAGCTCAGACTTAAGTGAGTCAATCAACCATTATAATGAGAGTTGAGTATGAGTAAGAGTATGTTGGAGGAGGGTTTTTTTTGCATTATGATTCTGGATGAGAGATAACGAGTGTGTGTGGCACTCGAATGGTGAACATTATTATTGAGTGGAATGAGTACCTACTTTTTTGTATTTTTATCAGTGGGAGTTCGATTACAAAAAAATGGGTTGTCATGCCAGCAGCCAGCAGAAATATATATGTCATTTTCACAAGTGGCTGAGTTTTGATAGATTTCGATTTTATATTGACAAACAACAACAAACTCTCTTTGTTAAATAGAATTCATTTTTTTAGATGAGGTACTTAATACACTCGACGTAGAGATCAGAAAAAAAGAGAGTGCTTTGTCTATATGAAGAAACATTTAACAAGCAGATCTAAATTTTTTGTATATTTGATTTAAAAGAATTAGCATTGCATATTGAGAATATTATAGATGGATACACTCTTGGTGGCAAGAGGTCAATTAACTTTGCATGTTTGCTGCTGTTGTTTTCGAAAATATATGGGATTTATCTGCTAAATATTGAATCACGAGCTAATATTAGAGTTTTTGAGTGAGAATATGGAAAGTAACAAAAGGCTGGTAATTTATTTTTTAAAGAAATGAATGAAAGTGGTTTCTGGGAAAGATGAATGCGTTTCTGCATCTTTTGTGAATAAAAAAAATTAACAGAAAGTACCTATCAAAATGTTTGTTTTATTGATTTATATTTAATATATTTTTTTAATTCGTGGATTTTTATTGAATTTTTTTTTTTCCAAAGGCACTCAACACTCGAGAAGTTTCGGGTATACTTATAGAAATTTAATTTACTTACTACACTTGGAAAAAAAACACCTAATATTAAGCAGATTTCTGCATGGTTTTTTGCCAAGATGACTTCTGTCTTAAATTAAGCGGAAATTCACTTAATTTAAGATAAAAATCTTCTTATTTTCATGATAACAAGAAGATTTCATCTTAAATTAAGGGGATTTCCGCTTAATTTATAAGATATTTTTTTCTAATAAGAAGATTTCATCTTAAATTAAGTGGATTTCCGCTTAATTTCAGACAGAAGTCATCTTGGCAAAAAAAAAACCATGCAGCAATCTGTTTAATTTTAGGAGGTGGTCTTTTTCCCCGTGTACTAGTGCTTTTTGTTGCCAAACTGGATTTAAAAGGTAAATTATTTATTGAATATGGGTAATTCCATGAAAAAGTGGACACGAATTTTGAACAAATTATGCAGTCTTTTTTACTTTTTTTATTAGCAAATTACTATTTACAAACGGCAACTCTTTATGCAAGTTGCAAGAAAAGATTCTTTGTTGTATGGATAGACATAAAATTCAGGGAGTTTAATAATCTTAAAGCATTTTTATAGCATAAGCTTGCCAACAACAGAAGAATTTCACATGAAAATGACGGAAAAACAAGCAAACTGAAAATATGATGAGTCTAATAGTGACGATGACAATTTCCCCTCGTGAGTGCTAAAATAAGTTAACATTTAAGCAAGCTTCGTTACACACTATTCGATTAAAAAAAAACTTGAGTGAAAATGCATCTTTTCTTTACTTTTGGAACCACAAATCGCAGGTAACATGAGTTACCAAAATAATGTAACGTTAGTTACCTAAATATTTTAAAATTTTTCCTCGAAATATTGAAAAAATGTTTGGTTTTGTCACTCATATTAAAAGCTTGTAATTTTGTATGTATGGAATCTTCATTGAAAACAAATTAAGATTCTTAATTTCACATAAAAACTTCATACTGTCGGACTCTTAAAATTCGTGTCCGATTTTTGTAACGTGAGTTACCATCAAACTTTTATTTTTCCCAAGCAAATGTTAAAAATAAATACAATTTTTTTAGTTAATTATGAATGTAATAGTTATGCTCCATTCACGGATAGTAATTTCGTATCAATTTACATTAAAATTGAAAAAAAAAAAAATATTTATGTGTAACGTGAGTTACCATGGAATTGCCCATATGATAAAAAACTGGGAGAATAACATTTTGAAGCAAATTCAGTATTTTTAGAAAAATAGCAGTGACGACAACATTTCAGCAGATATGCGATATGGTTATCATTGGAAAATCAAACAGTATACCTATGTAGGTACATTAGGGTGGGTCAAAAAAATCGAAATTTTTTTTTTTGATTTGGTACTCCGAAAAATCGATTGCTAGACCCCTCTAGAATATACACACCAAATATGAGCTCTTTATATTAATGGGAAGGTCCTCCGCTTTGCAATTTTCCATTTTTACATCAAGCTTCTACTAAAAAAAAATAATTTTTTTATTAATTGACTTTTTAGCAAATTTCTTTTCATATTCTTGTAGGAAATTGAACGCTCTACAAAAAAGGCCTTATAAACTTTTTTCGTTTATCTAACCGTTGAATAGATATTTGAGGTCAAAAAATCGAGAAAATCTTTAGAAATTCGTTTTTTGTTCTTAATTTTGTAACAAATTGAAAAATTATAATGATCAAACGCGCAAGACATATTCTTGTTGGAAATTGATTGTTCCACAAAAAAGGTCTTAATAACTTTTTTCATTAATCTAACCATTCTAAAGATATTCGAGGTCAAAGTTAAAAAAAAATATAAAAACATTTTATATTTTTAAAAAATTTCTAATTCACTGAAACTTCATTATTTTCAAATTAGCAAGATATATTCTTGTAGGGGCTTAAACGTTCTACAAAAAATTCCTTGGAATGAAATTGATTGCTTTAACCGTTTAGAAGATATTCGTATCCAAACCAATGCTCACTGATTTCAATAGTTTTCTTATGACCCGTATGCATTGCGATTTGGATACGAATATCTTCTAAACGGTTAAAGCAATCAATTTCATTCCAAGGAATTTTTTGTAGAACGTTTAAGCCCCTACAAGAATATATCTTGCTAATTTGAAAATAATGAAGTTTCAGTGAATTAGAAATTTTTTAAAAATATAAAATGTTTTTATATTTTTTTTTAACTTTGACCTCGAATATCTTTAGAATGGTTAGATTAATGAAAAAAGTTATTAAGACCTTTTTTGTGGAACAATCAATTTCCAACAAGAATATGTCTTGCGCGTTTGATCATTATAATTTTTCAATTTGTTACAAAATTAAGAACAAAAAACGAATTTCTAAAGATTTTCTCGATTTTTTGACCTCAAATATCTATTCAACGGTTAGATAAACGAAAAAAGTTTATAAGGCCTTTTTTGTAGAGCGTTCAATTTCCTACAAGAATATGAAAAGAAATTTGCTAAAAAGTCAATTAATAAAAAAATTATTTTTTTTTAGTAGAAGCTTGATGTAAAAATGGAAAATTGCAAAGCGGAGGACCTTCCCATTAATATAAAGAGCTCATATTTGGTGTGTATATTCTAGAGGGGTCTAGCAATCGATTTTTCGGAGTACCAAATCAAAAAAAAAAATTTCGATTTTTTTGACCCACCCTAAGGTACATGTGTCCCAAAAATCTTTATTTTAATTTTTTGTAAATTATTAAAAAGAGCATGTTGTTTTTAAATTTTAAGACGGCATTTTTTCGGAAGTTAGCAGTTCAATTTGAAAATGGTTGAGAAATATAAAATGAACGTGAAATCTATCAACTGTTTTGATAGCCTCCGTCAATATTATACATTAAGGTGGGTCGCTTTTGGTTTTTTTTTTTCGGATTTCAATTCGTAATAGCGCGGAAAAGTTGTGATGGTGAAGTTTTAAAAAAATTTAAAACAAAGACCAAAACGTACCAAAGCAGTAAAAAACACTTTTATACCCTTTGGATTGTTTGGTTAAATTAGCACATTTTTTACATCTTTCATATTTATTTTCACATAAAGTTGATTATTTTGGCGTTAAATATTTGGCAACTATGATTTCATGAAAATAAATAGAAAAGATGTAAAAAATGTGCTAATTTAACCAAAAAATCCAAGAAATAGCATAAAAAGGGTATAAAAGTGTTTTTTTTACCGCTTTGGTACGTTTTGGTCTTTGTTTTAAATTTTTTTTTTAATTTTGTTTTTCATTGAATATGAACAGTTCTAAACAAATCCAAGAGCGAACATCTTTTTGGCATCAATTTAGCTAAATTTCTACCTTGTATTCAGTTTTGTAAAAGAAAATTCTATAAAGGCTTATTCTGTCCGCCATTTTGGAACCACCATTTTGAAAAAATAAAAGTTGGGAGATTTTTCGTATGTCTTATACTAATATGATTCAGTGTCCCAAATTTCATGAATTTTCGTCAGGAAATGGCCTTGGAAATGATTTTTGACGCCATAAAGCACCACTGTGCGAAGAGGAGAATGATACATAGTCAAATCCATCTTGACCGACAGATTTTCAAATCTTTAACGATTTCATAGCATTCACTGATTGTGTCAACTTCATTTTTTCTTCAAATTTGGTAAAAATAATAATTTACCAAATAGTCTAAACCATTAAAAAAAATTCGTAAAAATAGGAATTTTGGAAGTCCTTACCCAATTTGAACAATTTTTTTTTTCTACTTAATATTTAGCTAATATAAAGGTTGTCCAAAGCTATTTTTATTAAAAAACAAAAAGATTTTAGGGTGATTAGATTTTTTTTGTAAAAAAAACATTTTTTTAATATGTCTTCAAGCTTTAGAGCCGATGCGCGGATTAGAGATATAAACCGATTTTGATTATTTTTTAACCACTTCTAGTCTTCACCATTCACAACTTTTCCGCGCTATTACGATTTGAAATTCGTAAAGTTTTTAACATTTATAATTTTAAATACGAACGGGTCGTTGTTCTGTATTAGAAAATTCTATATGACCTTAATTCTGTATATGTGAATACAAAAATGAAGTTGCTTGGAGAAACAAAAACGAATGCATTGGACACTTTTCGTCATTTCTCAAAAAATATTCTTCATGTTTTTTTACGCACTGAATCCGAATCTTAAGCCAGTTTTGAATAAATTGCAAAAAACCTTAAAATCACCAAATTTTAATGTGATTTTTATGATTATGTCAATTTAGGATTAAGCAAATTGTCATTGTCAAGTTGTCACTTTAAAAATAATTGTCAGCGTCACCTATCGTACTTTTCAATGCTTATGAAATATAGGCCACCCTGATTTCAATATATTCTTTATTAATATTGATGTTTATCTTAGGGGCCACTGAGGTGTATGTGTAACTTTTTTTGTATTAAATTGTTTTAACCCTCTGTCGGCACACGGGTGCGAATTTGGCAGGACAAAAATTAAAAGTGGTCACAAAAAAGTGTCTTTATAGGGGTGAAAATACATTTTTTTTAAATTGTGAATACAATATTCGAATTCCTCGGAATATTCTACATCAATTTCATATATCATTCTCTATAAAATAGTGAGGCCGAAAAAAGTTCTAGCGACATGAGAAAGTATAAACCAAATTCACAAAAAAAAAGTGTGCCTACAGAGGGTTAATGTGTAATGCAAATTGTTTTATTTTTGAGCAATTACACTTTTTTGTGTTTGTCGGTTAAAAATTTGCCAAAGCAAAATCTTAAACAATTAAAGCACAGGCAAAAATTCAAACAATCATGTACAAAACAAAACTATCATTTAATCGCATCTACTACTTTTTTTGGAATTTCAGTTGAAATTTTTGTATTTCTTTCAAATCGTGAAAGGAAATAAAAGTATTTTTAAAACTACTGAGATTAGCAAGTGTTGTTCTTTTTCAACCCAAACATAATGTTTTAAAATTTTTTTTTTTGCAATAGCTGAAGGTCCCAAAATCCAGATTTTGGTGATGCAATGGAATTTGTACATAAACAATTTTGTAAGCTCTGAAACAAGCGTTACACAAAAACGTCAAAGTGTTACCTACTTCAAGTAATTCTTGAGTGTTATACATACAGCTTTTTTTCTAGATAAGCTTTGGTGAAGTAGAAACTTTTTTGTTCTTAAGTTGCATTCAATTTTCGTTATTTTTTTTTTGTTGCTCAAAATACAATTAGTTACTTGATATAAATTTCTATCCAATGTCTCAAGTTTCATTAACTTATTTAACGTGATTTATACTTAATGAACAAAAAATAAAATAAATTTCTATACGAAAAGGTCACAAAGAACCAACATCTACAACAGTGACCTACATTTTTCTGTCGAGTCCACCAAATAACTAAAATAAGATATTATGCACTTTTTCAAGACAATTATGCTCTTGATAGTTTTGTCAACTTCTGGCAAGAATCAGTATATCTTTCATAATTCTTGTTCAATTATGTAACTTAAAAAAAAAACCACATTAACATAATCAATAGAAACAACAATAGAATTAGTGTTCAACTCTAGTTGTTAAAGCTAATTTGAATGAAAACATTGTTTTAAACAAAGAAAATTGCTAATTACCCGAGTCGAACTTTATGTACGAATTTTGATCTCAAACTGCTAAATAGAATCTATTTAGGTAGTTTTCATCTTAAAATAAACCTAAATATGAACTTTGTATACTTACTATACTCAGTATCTTCTTAGAAACCTTGACGACATATATTTAACTACTTTTAAAACTGAAAACACTTGTTTAATCCTTAATATTCTATTTGTGTCTAGAATTTTTAGACTTTACTATGTACTTAAAAAGCTCTTTAAGCTCGGTAGATACCACTTACACTTTTGAAGCTAGTTTGAGACTATTAAAACACCAAACACTTTTTAAGTACTAAATGTTCTTCTTAAAATTTGTACTTTTCAAACTCTTAAGACTATTAAAACTCAAAATTCTAGCTATGTCCTAAAAATACAAGTTCAGACATGCAACAAACTTGACCATTGTCTCGTGCACTTGTGACTTTAAAGTGCATTCGAAATAGGTCATTCGGCGAGTACGGTCGGTATCGGCTATTTTTTTTTTTTTTTTTGATTGAGTGAAAAAAACCACCGTGAAATAAAATGCAAAGAAAAAAGTAGAAGTGAAATTTGAAATGTAGAAGTGAAATGAAGTGAATGAAAATAAAAATTATATTTTAGTAAAAAAAAATAAAGTAAGTAAAGAACGAGTGCGCCTACTTAATAAGGCGGCCAGATTTTTCTTACACCTTCGTTAAATAAATTGTTAAAATATTGAAAAATTCCGGGATTTGAATATAATGGCTCTAAAACAAGTAAAAAAAAAACAAAAAAAGTCGTTTTCATAATTACGTCCGTCGGTGTGTTTGTCAGTTTGTAAGTTCGTTGCGTGCGTCGTCGCGTGTCGGTACGTCCATATGTACATGAAAAACAGCCATAACGGGTGGACGGATTTTCTTCAAATTTGGTACGAATGATTTTGTTTTTGTTTTGTTCGGTTCTAATGATTGTGATTTAATTTAGTAAAGGTTATGCAGGCGGTAAATTTAAAAAACCTTGGGTTCTTCTTAGTTTTTCTCAAAAAATACGGATAGCAGAAATATAGTATTTTTGTAAAAATAAAAAAAACGTCACTGAGGTCGGCTCTTATCCATATTGTTGAAAGAATTTTGTTTAAAAAAAAGTAGAGAAATGATTTATGTAGGTAACTTATTAAAATTTTACATTTGAATGGTTAACTAATATACGTATTTTGATCTACAAGAAGTGTGACCCAGTCATGCATTTTATTTGTTTTTACATGACTGGACTTGTTGGTAAATTTATTTAAGAAACATCTTTCTGTTTTTTTAATCAAATTTAAAGCTCACTGAAGTTTTGAACTGAATTTGTAAAAATTTCATTTTTTTTTTATGAAAAACTAATAAAAAAAAATTTAGTAAGCAATTTTAAATTTTCGTATGTTTCCATACTTGCAGTCAGGCTTTCTGTTTTCCGTCAATTCCATTATAATCTTTGAAAAACAACAACTACTTGATAGTAACAAATGGACTAAATCATATCTTCAGATTTTCATGATATCTAATATACATTTTTTATATTCATTTTTGAACATTATTTATATTTAAATTAGAATTTGTGTGACCAAGTAAGAATTTATAGACCCTAGAAAGAAAAGAAGGGCCTATCGAATTTTTGAAAATATGTAGAATATATAGGACTTAATGAGTTTTTGTAGAATATTGAGGTTTTAAAAAGGATTTAATCATATTTTTTTTGGTCCTAAGTAACTACCCAAAATGGGATTTTTTCCTATAACCGACTATTTGAGGTCTTAAGTAGAGGTTATTTCCTTTAGAAATTTAGTGATATTTATGACCTATTGAATCTAAACAAAGAATATTTGGGTTTTAAATAGGATTTAAATAGTGCCAAATGTTCGACTCGGGTAGACAAAAACAAATCACACAACAGAATGACTGTTATTCTATAAGCTTCGTCATTAGAATAATTGTTTAGGCAAGTTTTTTTTTTTAAATAATAATTAAACTAATAACTAAAGTATCAACACCAAATAGAATCTAACAGAAAGGAAAAAAAAAAAAAACAATTGACTGTCGTAAGAGAGAAAACAAAAAAAAAAACAATAAACAGCTGCATTAGCGTGCCCAACTATGCAAACAAAAATATTATAGATACTTACATATTTGCAAATGTGTTTTTGTTCGAGAAATAAAAAAAACATGCATACCACCCATACTGTAATGACTTAAAACAATAAATTCTAACAATAAACAAAAAAAATTGAAAACACCTCCAACCACAAAAAAAAAATAAAAAACTGAAAAACCCATAAAATAGAAAATAGGTCAGAATGCAAATCGGACAAGAGTTAGTAGAGATACGGCGATTGGGCGCTCGCTCGGGGCCACTCGACTGTTGATGATAGTTAAAATTATTCGACCTCCCATATTCCCACAGCTAGCATGTAACTGCTGCTGCTCCTTCTAATACCCCAGAGTAGATTGATTATAATCAAAAAACACAAATGTAAATCAAGGACACGACCACGCGCTCTACCCGCAGCAGAGAGAACCCGATAATATTCCAAATCCAAATCTGAATCCAAAATCCGACCGACATTTTGACCTACAAGCAGCAGCAGAAAAAAACCCCTTTTTTATCCACACACACATATTTTATGCTTATTTTTTTGGCAGAAAGAAGTTAATATTTTTGAACTTGTCTTCTCCATAATGTGAATGTCTAAATGTAGAACGCAACATAAAATCAAGAATTTTTTGTGTTTTGTTTTGAGTGTTTTCGAATAAATTTTTAAATTCTATTAAAGTCTGCAACGGAGTAGAAGAATATTATATTCCTTTCTTTCTCTTTTACTCTATCTCACTTTTTCAATAAGAAACACTTTGATATAATGCAACTACAAGACTTAAAGGGAAAATTCCATGAATCAAAAAAATTAAAAAAAAAAAAAAAAAGAATCCAAACCAAGGAGGTTATAATGCGAGCGAGTATATACAAGCCCGACACGGCACAAAGCTTCTTTTTTACTGGCCACTAGCAATCCATTCATTGGTAGTACAACCTACAGCTACCGGCAATCCATTATAAAGAAGTGAGAATATATATATCCTGCTAAAGAGCTATATAGTAATAGTGTGTATAAATGAATAAAGATATATACGCCACTATCAAGAATAGAAAAAAAATAAAAATGTATATCCTTGCATATATCTACGCGATACTCCATTTGCGACCTGTTTTGGATTCGGACTACATGTAGATGTAGAAAAACCAACGGTACGTGTACGTAGAACAGAAATTAAAATAATAACAGACCATTCACAGTCAAGTAACCGTAACTTTGTACACAACAAGGAACCTCTTCGTGTATTCATAGTCTATTTAATAGACCTAAGCTCCAGAGCAAAAATAGAACAAATTCGTTCAAGACTTTTTATTGGCGATTATGATTCCTTGGCATACAAGAATACTCCAGCCAAAAGTGCTACTAAATCCGTTGGTGCATTTCTGAGAAAACGGCAACACTGGTCGGTTTTCAGTTTTTTTGATTTAACTCGAAAACCAAGCCTGACTTTGAAATGGTTCAAAGACACTTTTCATAGCAAATTAAATTTTCTGTCAAGTTAAGATGGTTAATAAATTTTAAAAATTATTTTTGACTAAAATTCTAACCTAAAATCAAAGAAAAAAAAGTTAAAAAATTGACAATTTTATTTTTTCTTACTAAATCAAGGGGCATTTTGTGTATGTAGCCGGGACGTCCAAACTTTGTACTAATGAAATAAAGTAGAGGTAAAATCCTTTGATAATATGCAATTTTAATTTTTTTTTGTCAAGAAACAACTTAAATGTACCTATTCAAAAATTAGCACTTTTTCTAAATTTCTGACTTTTTTAGTTAAAAGCAAGTTTTTAAAACTCGATAAAATCGTATTAATTGGTAACTTTTTGACTTTTAAAGTAAACATACTTCGAAGGATTGATTTAATATAAACTAAATATGGCAAACAAAAAAATTTATTTGCATCCTTATGGCCTTTTGTGCAATTTTGTGTATGTGCATTTTTATAAATACGGGTTGAATGGATGGACGGAGAGCCATTAGCTTTGGTCTATTGCATAGAAGAACATTTAATACCAACTCTTTTACTGTTTTCAATGGCCTGAAAAACAATTCTTGAAAAATCTGCGACCAACGAAAAGTTTCTCTTGAAAAACGAAAACAATACTCTAATGAGTTTGAAACAAAATAGCTCAGGCAAATTAGTAAATCCAATTGCACTTTTCGCGGGATACATTTTTTTCATGGAACGTGTTTAGGTGAATGTCCTTATAGTAAAAGTGAATTTTTTGGGATGATAAGATATCGGGAACAGCCGCCATCTTGGAAAAGAGGTCGGTGCCGTTTTTATTTTATAACTCCATTTTTACTCATTTAAACCAAAAATGTCCAAGGATAGACTTATTATAAATTAAATTATCTAAAAAATGATATAAAAATGAATTCCGTGAACTGGTTAAATTCAATTTTATAGTCGGTCAAAGTCCAGGTTCTTCTCGCAAGGTTAAGACAATATGACATTTTTCCAAATATCTGTAGAACTTTTTATTTGTTTGGGATTTTCTTAAAGAATGAATTATAGCACTTTTAATTATCGATGAAATGAACCCTTTATTGTTTTTGTAACCATCACATTGCAGAAGCAACCAAACGTCGAAGTCATGATATACGATTTTTTAACTGAACATTTCAATAGTTCAAATAAACAATCAAAAATTAAACACAATAGTCTCGAAAACATAACGGCTTACACGCCTCATATCTTGAGTTATACTTATCGTAATGCTGAGATTGAGGTGTTCATGTTTAGGAAAAATGACAGGGCATCAGTTCTTATATTTAGAATTATAAATAATGTCACTTTAGCTTATTCACATTAATTGGAAAATTCACTTCATTTAAAACCTCGAAAACCATATAAAGGTTAACATTAAAGATTTCAAACTTTGAATTCAATATTTAGACGAATATAGTTAAAAAACTGTTTACTTATATTTTGGTTATGCCTCCATTTCAAAAATTTGCTCGATCTAATAGAAGAAAACTTGTTATTTTCTCACTTTTGACTAGTAGAATGTGAGCTTCGACGTTAGGTGGTTCATACATTATGTTGGTTACAGTTACGAGAAAGGGCTCATTTTATAGATATTTAAAAGTGCTATAATTCATTCTTTAAGAAAATCCCAAACAAATAAAAAGTTCTTCGGATATTTGAAAAAATGTCATATTGTCTTAACCTTGCGAGAAGAACATGGACTTTGACCGACTATAAAATTGAATTTAACCAGTTCACGGAATTCATTTGTATATCATTTTTTAGATAATTTAATTTATAATAAGTCTATCCTTGGACATTTTTGGTTTAAATGAGTAAAAATGGAGTTATAAAATAAAAACGGCACCGACCTCTTTTCCAAGATGGCGGCTGTTTCCGATATCTTATCATCCCAAAAAATTCACTTTTACTATTAGGACATTCACCTAAACACGTTCCATGAAAAAATTTATCCCGCGAAAAGTGCAATTGGGTTTACTAATTTGCCTGAGCTATTTTGTTTCAAACTCATTAGAGTATTAATTTCGTTTTTCAAGAGAAACTTTTCGTTGGTCGCAGATTTTTCAAGAATTGTTTTTCAGGCCATTGAAAACAGTAAAAGAGTTGGTATTAAATGTTCTTCTATGCAATAGACCAAAGCTAATGGCTCTCCGTCCATCCATTCAACCCGTATTTATAAAAATGCACATACACAAAATTGCACAAAAGGCCATAAGGATGCAAATAAATTTTTTTGTTTGCCATATTTAGTTTATATTAAATCAATCCTTCGAAGTATGTTTACTTTAAAAGTCAAAAAGTTACCAATTAATACGATTTTATCGAGTTTTAAAAACTTGCTTTTAACTAAAAAAGTCAGAAATTTAGAAAAAGTGCTAATTTTTGAATAGGTACATTTAAGTTGTTTCTTGACAAAAAAAAATTAAAATTGCATATTATCAAAGGATTTTACCTCTACTTTATTTCATTAGTACAAAGTTTGGACGTCCCGGCTACATACACAAAATGCCCCTTGATTTAGTAAGAAAAAATAAAATTGTCAATTTTTTAACTTTTTTTTCTTTGATTTTAGGTTAGAATTTTAGTCAAAAATAATTTTTAAAATTTATTAACCATCTTAACTTGACAGAAAATTTAATTTGCTATGAAAAGTGTCTTTGAACCATTTCAAAGTCAGGCTTGGTTTTCGAGTTAAATCAAAAAAACTGAAAACCGACCAGTGTTGCCGTTTTCTCAGAAATGCACCAACGGATTTAGTAGCACTTTTGGCTGGAGTATTCTTGTATGGCAAGGAATCATAATCAGCAATAAAAACTCTTGAACGAATTTGTTCCATCCAAAAGGGTCTATTCAATAGACTACATATACATCACAAGGATTCAAATGAACAGGATTGTGTGGAAATATTTAACGAATTATTGAATTACTTTAATTTACTGTTATTTAATTTTTATTTTACTTTAACATAATTTTACTTTTATTGTAATTTTATTGACTTTTATTGTACTTTAAGTGTACTTTTATTGTACTTTTAAGGTAGTTTTATTGTGGTTTTACTGTAGTTTTATTGTACCTGTATTCTAATTTTATTGCACTTTTATTGTACATTTATGGTCATTGTGTTGTACTTTTACAGTGAGTGCTTTTACTGTAATTACTTTTACTGTGCTTTTATATTAATTTATTGTACTATTATAGTACTTCTATTGCACTTTTATTGTACTTTTATAGAAATTTAATTGTAATTTTACTGTACTTTAATTTTACTTTTATTGTACTTTGATTGTACATTTATTCTACTTTAATTGTACTTTTATTGTACTTTTAAGGTAGTTTTATTGTGGTTTTACTGTAGTTTTATTGTACCTTTATTCTAATTTTATTGCATTTTTATTGTACTTTTATGGTCATTGTATTGTACTTTTACAGTGAGTGCTTTTACTGTAAGTACTTTTACTGTGCTTTTATATTAATTTATTGTACTATTATAGTACTTCTATTGCACTTTTATTGTACTTTTATAGAAATTTAATTGTAATTTTACTGTACTTTAATTTTACTTTTATTGTACTTTTATTCTACTTTAATTGTACTTTTATTTTTATTTTACTGTACTTTTATTGTACTTTTATTTTTTCTTTTGTTATACTTTTATTGTACTTTTATTTTACTTTTATTGCACTTTTACTGTACTTTTATTTTTATTTTATTATACTTTTACTGTACTTTCATTGTACTTTTATTTTACTTTTATTGTACTTATATTCTATTTTTATTGTACTTTCATCAAACTTTTATTGCACTTTTACTGCACTTTTGTTGTACTTTTATCGTACTTTAATGTACTTTTATGGTAATTTCATTTAACTTTTATTGTACTTTTATTCTACTTTTAGAATACTTTTACTGTATTTTTTTGTTTACTACTATTTTACTTTGATTTCACTTTTATTTTATTTTTTATCATCCCTTTTTTTTTATGGACACTCGGGCGTATGCGTACTTTTTTTCAAAAAGTCAAAAATGAAAAATTCTCTTAGCAAAATATTTTCACACATCATTGTCCTTTAGAGCATTTGCTTGATTTCAATGAAATGCATTCGTTTCGTTTCGCTTTCGGTATAAATAATTTGCTTAAGAGGACGAGGGCAAAGGAAATAATTCGTGTTAAGTGTTATTTTGTTTTTGTAGACAGATACACAACACTTTAGGTAAATGACGCACCAAGTGTTTGTAAGAGTATAGAGGGGAATTTTTTCTATTTCTTTTTTTTTTTTTGGGAAAATAAGTATAATTTGTTGTGTAATTATATCTAAAAGAAAGTAAATTATTATTATTTTTGGTCTTTATACAAACAAGGATTACTAAGGTTTCCACCAAAACGAAAAAGACAAAATGACAAAATTCAAATTAATTTTATGAATCACATAGGAACTTTTATCATAGTCGAGTCGTATATGACTAGACTCTCCGGTCGTTGTCGTTGTTACTATGTGACAGGCGGCGGCGCCGCCTTTACAACAGCAACTCATTATTCATCTTAGAAAACAATTATCGCTTTATTAAGTGTGCTTATTGTTGTTTGTTTTTTTTTTTTGTATACAGAAAAAATCTGATTTCAATATGAATCTTCAAACTAAACACAATTTGTCAACGGAACTCAACCGTAAAAATTAATAGACACAATACGTGTGTAGGTAGGTACTTTTGCTTCATTCAAGTAAAGGTCTATTAACTGATTAAATTTTTATAAATAAATTACTGAATTCACTGATGACAACTTTTGATATTTTGTGTGATTGGGGTGTTTTTTAGTGACTTTGATGAAAATGAATTAAAATATGAACAGGTTATTTGTTAATCAAAGGTTTATTTTGTCGCAATTTATTGATGAAATAATCAAATTAGGTTTTCGTTTGCTCTAAATTAATGTTAAATATTTAATATCATTTCATTTCTTAGTATTTTAGGTTAATTTTTTCTAAATATTTGTTGACGGTTTTGAGCAAACGGGTCTAATATAAATTTACAATTAGCTTTTTTTGGTGCGTTGACCTGATGAATTCATGATGAGGTACAAATTATAATTATAACTTTAGAATTTTACCTGGAAAATGAGTTGAAATTTTTTTAATATTTAATATTCTTGGAGGTGAAGATGGCGTATACAATACATTCCACATCGCACGATTAAGTTTTCCATTATTTGCAGTAGGTACTTTTTTTTAGAAAAGATGGAAGTACATATTTCAATTTTGTATAAAAAAAAATTATACTTAAATTTTGAATATATTATTTTTATTTATTCATTTTTATTATTTTATTTATTTAATACATATTTACATTATAGGTTTATTGATTTGGTTTTTTATTCATCTTAAATAACTATTCTCTTCAGATCAACTGGAACGTATCGAAAAAAAAGTTGTCCCACCCGTGACGATAAATAGTCTTTTTTTTTATGTAAAGGCAATTAATTGTATGTTAATTCGCTTTTTGTTATAAAAGTTAGGTATGTTTTGTGTAGGAAACTGAATGATTTAAATAAAATCACAGAAATTTACCTACCGTATATCAAAATCTCTTATTTCACGTCCTACTCGTGACAGAAAAAAGACCCTGTCTACTTTTAAAACATAATTTTTCCACTTTTTAATTAATAGAAAAAATCTACTATTAGCATTATGAAAATGTACATACATTTTATCCCACCCGTGACATTAATGCCCATAGAGATAAAGTCAGAACCTGTTTGTTTAAAATAAAAGTTCAACATACCCTTAATGCAGATATAATAGTTTTGTCTGTAGTCATTTTTATAGCGACAGAAAATAAGAATAAGAAAAAAAGAACTTCCAAAAGTTGCTCTCTAAACTGTAAACTCTAAAAACAGTTTCTGGTTACGGTTCTATTTAATCTAAAGAGGTCTCAAAAGTGGCTTATTAACGAAAAGACGACTCCCATTTTGAAATATAATATTGTTTTAAATTTTTGTCACGATAAAATCCACTTTATTTAACATACGCTTCAAAAGGAGATAGAATTACGGTTTATTTCTTTGAACTTATGTATCTCTATTAATTTGTTCAGAGTAGGTACCATAAATTCTTATTTTCCAATCCATAGGCAACTTTGAAAAAAGATAAAGTTTTTTAAGTATTGAAATTGATAATTATTATGGTCATAATATGACCTTAAGAAAAATTTAACGAATATCTATCATAAAAAATGTGATGATGAAGAAAAACTTAGAATATTATCTGTGTTTGCAATTTACTTTTTTGAGACCCTGTATGTATGCATAATCTATCCATTTCCATCGTTACGGGTGTGACAATGTAACTTATATTTTTATGAATTATTGACTCATTATTCAATAAAAATCAAAAGAATTCAATTGCATACTGTGTAAACTGATTTTTTTTCTTTAAAATATCAGGCATGTATGTTTCAATATCCAATTAAGATGCTTTACGGTCAGGGCCTTAAAAAAAATGACAAGTTTCCATCACTTCAACAATGTTGCGGGTGTGACATGTTTTCATATGATTTAGTTGACAAAGAATGGTTATACTTTAATCTATTATAAAGTAACATATGCACCGATATGTATGGAATGATATTTCTATATTTATGAGTTATGACAGTTTAAACAGAAAGTGATCAAAACCAAACAACTGCGTTACTTTACTGCAAATTTCAGTTTTATTTGTAAAATCATATAAATAAGCTCTCTGATATTTCTATTTGAAACTATAGGAACAACGTAAGTCTCCTATGAAGTTAAATCACAGAAAAATTAATTTCAATTAAATATTCTTAATAGTTTATTACAAAAAATCAGCTTTAAAATTTTAAATACCACTGCGTTACAAAGATAAACCACAATATTACTGTGATTTATAAACAATTCGATCCAAATTTGGGTTTCAAACTTGTAAAAGTAAATAATGTTAATTTTTATAACTCAATATAGTTTTTCTACTAATTTTTACTTTTTCTTCAAAAGCGACATTTTTTAGGCACTAAATAGTATTTTCGCCCTTATAACTCCATAGATTCGTTTATTCTTTTTATCGCCTTACAACTCATATAATCACCTAATCATAGTTTTGGCTGGTGCTTTAAATAAAGAATAGAGCTATTACTGATTTATGTATCCTCAAACCAAACCAACCCCACTATTTTTTTTATAGCAATGGATTGGATATTATGACTCGTATTTTTTTTATTCCTCCCAACTTTATTTAATCTTCTCTTCTCTAAAAATCAGAATATAAAAAATGTTAAAGGGCACGAGGATAAAAAAATTTAACAATACAAATCCTAAAAATAAATTTAAGAACTAATAGATCTGGATTGTCGCCATTGTTATCCTATTTTTCTTAAACTTTTTTCTGAAAATATGCTTTTTAATAAATATAATTTAATTAATTTATTCGAATTCATCATGAATCATAAGCTACAACATATTTGACAAATCTCTCAAAAACTTAATTTTAATAAAAAGAGCACGACATTGATAAGAAAATATCTTTTCGTCTGAAAAGAGCATCAACAAAAAAACATCTAATGAGTTCTTTATTTCATTCTTTATTTTCATAAATGAATCTGTGAGCTATTTTAAATCTTTATGAATGGCAAAAAAAAAAAAAGAATTTAATCTTAATGGCACTCTTAAAGATTTTTTTTTATATTTAATGACAATTAATGTGATTTGAAATGTTTTTTTTTTGTATTAGTATGACTAATACAATTTTTGCTTTAATTGGTGGAAAGTTTTTTTTTGCGATTAATTTATTCCAAGATTTAATTTTTTTTATTTAATTAATACAATTAATTTAAAGAAAAAATAAAGTCAAAGGCTCATTTGTTTACTTGACTTGTTACTAATCTCAAGTAACAAAAATACTAAATCTTTGAACTTTCTCCTCCTGATGCTTAAGTTATCTTGTCAATAATTCTAAAAATTGTGTTTTTTTGAAAAATAATAATTGATGTATCAAAAAGCTTTCTTTTGATTCCTTTCAGAATCCATCGTAGTGTGAAAACGAATCGATGTGATTAAATTTTACAAATTCGACTAAAACTTTTTAATTATTCATAACATCATAAAAACTTGATCGTAACGATAATGTCACACAAGTGCGAGAACGTTTGTAATGTTAACACCCACCCGACATTATAATTTTTAACCTTATTGTTCAACATCATGAACATGTGATTTAATTTTAAGGAAATATGACCCTTTAATTCAATGCAGCTAAAAAAAAACGTATCATATCAAAATATGACTTGCAAAGCAAAAACTCAAACATACAAGTCACTTTAATCATGCATGAGCAGTGCAGTAAATTCATTGAGTCAGTTACTCCATCAATGGTTTGTCTGTCAATCATTTTATTTATAATGAAACGCAAAAAAAAAATTTATTTAACGCCACAATAAAAAAAAAAACATGAAAAAAACAAAACCTCGTTTACCCTTAACTGGATTATGAATTATGAGCTTGAACACCTTGAACGCCTTAAGTTTATATGTGTTGTTATTTTATTTTTACTCTCTCTTTCTTGGTTGAGTTTGTTAAAAATAAAAAAAAAAAACCTGTATGGGATAGATTACAAGAACTTTCATTTTAATTACATCATACACTCCGTGTCAATCAAATGGGATTCACTTTTTTGTTACAATTTATAATCGTTAGCTCATTATTGTAAATTATCGCTGACATTTGTTCGATATTTAATTTAAACAGATAGTAAATTTGATGCTACATGAATATTGTTCTATTTTTGAAAACAAAAAAGAAAATAATAATTGCACGGTAAAGTTGTTCTTTGACTAAAAGCAAATTTTTACAGCGAAAACCATATTTCCCAGAGCAAATTGGTCTTTTGTGATTATCACAAATCACAATAGCCGATTCCACCCCTGGTTTATCTTAATTTAAAAAAATAAATATGGGCCGGTACTTTTATTACGGCCGATTTCAACATTCCAGCCACACCATTCCGCGTGCGCGGGTGGCAATAGTGCAGTGGATGTAGTGCTTGACTGCTAACCTGGAGGTTTGGGTTCGAGTCCAACATAGGCAGCATTCTTTTATTTATCCCTCAACTTGAACGACACCCGTGGGATAATAGGAGATAATAATCATCTTACTCTCAATTCACTGTACCAGCAAAAACTCTTTCCTATCTTTCTATTCCATCTAACTAGTGACGTGCAATGTGCACTTAAAAGACCTTAGACAGGCTTATAGTTAAAATTGTAGAAAAAAAATCCATTATTTTTGCAAATATATACTGATTTATCCTCACTGTCAAAGAAAAAAAAAATACCAAACGAACTGTCGGCCTCAACAGCTTGTTCCATACCTTTATCTAGTCTATTTGCTTTGTTAACATGTAAGTTGATGAATATGCTGATATCGTCGGCACAAAGCCAAAACGCATTAACGTCATTTAACTTCTTATCGGTCCCTCTATTCACTGCGTTGACCCCAATCATCTATCTTTGGCCTAACAGCCTAAACTATCAATGTACGTGAGTTTGGACTAGTTTTCGACAGACGGCATTTTACGCCATTGTTTTATTTTCTTTTTTATAATCTGTTTTTATTCTAATCTTATATTTTTTAAATAAAGAATTTTATAATAATAATAACACTAGTTTCCAACACTTTGAAGCCGTTTTTCTCAAAACCACAATTTCGCAGATTCGTGGTATTGCTCGAACCTCTCCAAGCAGATTGGTCTATAAGCAACATAATCACACTTTGTTCGTAAACAATTATTTTAATAGTAATCTTTCTGCAAATCAAATAGGTACTTTGTTTAAAGCAAGAACTGAGATGCTAAATCTGAATTACAAACCTCACAGAAATGATAATCCCAGGTGTAACCTCTGCAATCGAAATGAAATCGAAGATGTCATCCACTTCTTAGCCGTTTGTCCAATTCTACAAGAACTTCGAAGACTTTATTTTTCCAAAAGCTTTCTCAATCACCAGGAAGCGAAACAAATTTTAAACGGAGAGTGGGGTTGGAAGGACCTTTACAGTTTTATTGATCATGCCTTAGATTACCGAAACAGTTTTTTAGAGTAAATTTAAATTTTTAAATATATGTATATTTATGTATCTTTATTTAAGATGTAACGAGGAAATGTATATTATAAACTTGGATATTATGCTTATTTAAATTCAATCTATTTATTCAATTGTCTACATAATCTATTTATAAATTTAGTATATCTAATCTTAAACTTTCTTTTTTTATTCTCGATAAATGTCAATTTTCAGGCAGACGGCAAATATATTTTTTGCCATGCTAATGTTCTTATATAATTTTTCAAATGTATTTCGAGTTTTGATCAAATAAAGAATTTGTAATAATAATAATAATACTATTGGTTTTGTGCCCACGATATGATTACTCTATCTTAAAACTTGTTTTTAAAAAGTAATTTATGTTTTTTAAACAATTGCCGCAGAATTTGTAAATCCATATTAAGCTCAACGGTGGAGTTAAACCGATAATTATTATTCTTATACATAAAATTTAATTCATCAGCAAATGCGGTAACTTGACTTATGAAATTTTGTAAGAGTTGAATAGTGGGTTTACGTATGTATATTTAACCCTCTGTCGGAACACGGGTGCGAATTTGGCAGGACAAAAATAAAAAGTGGTCACAAAAAAGTGTCTTTATAAGGGTGAAAATACATTTCTGTGGAATTGTGAATACAATATTCGAATTCCTCGGAAAATTCTACATCAATTTCATACATGATTCTCTATAAAATAGTGAGACCGAAAAAAGTTCTAGCGACTTGAAAAAGTATAAACCAAATTCGCAAAAAAGAGGTGTGCCTACAGAGGGTTAAAAAAAAAAAAAAAAAAAAAAACAGGTCCTAAAACGGATCGTTTAGGTACGTCAATATTGACGGTATGGTTCTTGTCAAGTTTCACACCCTGATTTCTTTCTGAAAGGTATGAAGAAAACCATCTATATATAAAGCATCAATCCACCTTTGCACGATTTGTCCAAAAGTATAAATTGATTGAGCCTTTCGAATGCCGTAGTCATTTGGAGCTACAGAACTGTTTTTCTTTTTCCTTCTCGAAAAAAAAAACAAATTTTTCATTGCTAAAAAAATTATTTTTCGTAGAAATGATACTTTGCGTTGTTTTTTTCATTAGTTTTTCAAAAAATTTTATGAAAATTTAAATGGGGGTATACTGAGAAATTGAATTTTGATTACATTTTTTGAATAATGGGATGACTTCAGCAGTGTTTTAAAGCTGCAGGAAATATATCAGTAATGAAATTTGCTTCAAGAGGTAATTTGCTTTTTCAACCAACCATATCGGCTCTATCCTTGGAGAGTTTTACATTCAAAAAAACATTTTAAAAAAATTAACAGAAAAGTTTCCAAAACAAAGCCACTTAAATAGCTTATATCATGACTTCCCAGAATTGAAAACAAAAATAACACTACAACGTTATTGTTGCTAACTTTGTTATATGGCAATTAACGTGTGCTTTTTAATACATTTTTCGAAGAAACTAAAATGTTACATAATATTTCAGTTCCATGTGATTCAAGAGTAAACAAAAAGTAGTAAGCTACTCCTTCGAGTAAAAATGAAATAATTACGGATTTGTATTCTTGTAACAAAAAATACAGTATTTTTATCAAGAATTATTTTTCAATTTTTCCATTAAAAAACCCTAACCTTTTTCCTCTTAAGTCACATTCAACGAAATAGAGTTTTAGAGCCGTTTGCTGAATCGAAACTTAAGCATTTAAGCTCAACATAAGATTCGTTTCAGCAAATTGCCCTAAATGATTGAAAAAATTCAAACAAGAAATATGTATTTAATAATCAAAACCGACAATCTTAAAAATAAATGAATGACTAAGATAATAAAATGACTATTAGTTATTGTATTATCTGATTCTACCAATGATTAGGTATAACTTTATTAGCTTTTTAAAATGTGGGATATGCACTTTTTACTAAAATTTTAAATGTTGATTTAGATTTTATTAATGAATCCAGAATCTATTAATAATCCCAATATATCAACCTAATTTACCAGTTTCTTCTTCATCAACAATAACAATAACAACTTTTGTTTTTATTTAAAAAAATCCACATATCAAAATAACCTGTCAATATGTATAAAATTATTTAATTCGACAAGTCTAACTAGTCATAAACTTGTTTTTTTTTTCTACTAAACCAAAATATCTCAAATAGTCATAATTTATGCAAATTTGTTGCCAGAAATAGAATAACAACACCAATGCACTATATACTAGCTGAAACCTTACAAAAAATTTGTTAATTACCTGCCTACCTAATCATATAATAAGAACAGGGCTAAACAAAAAATAAATTATTAAAAATAAATAAGTTTTATAAATCTATATGTATAAAAAAAGGTAAATAAAATTCTTACCAATATATTTGCTTGTTTGTTGTTGATGTCCATTATGGGCATTTTGACTGCTAAAAGCTTGTCCCATTTTTGAAGACTTTTAAGTACTATTTATCAGAGATCCCAACAAAAAAAAAATTTTAATTAATTACTCGTTGTCTTCGTCGTCGTTACTAAAAACCTTCTCGAATCAATGAATCCGAAAATAGATTGTTAGAAATTTGTTATCACTCAAGTGATATCACAAACTGTTGAAAAACAACAACACACAATCACTTAAAACACCGCTGCCGATATGCCGACGACGACATTAATATAAGAGAGCAGAGAGAAGAGACAATCAAAGTGCTCTGGCTGCAGCTTAATGGCAAAATATTAATCAAAACAAAATAAATTAATAAATTTGTTCACGTAGTAAAAAAGGTATTATTATTTGTAGCAAATTAATAAACAATAACAAATATATAAAACCGTTAATGTACAATTGCGTTGTATATTATTTTTCTCTTGTTTGTCAAGTAAAAGGAGAAAAAAGGCTGGGTTTGTTGGTTGGGTTATTATCGTTCACGTTCACTGCCACAAGCAAAGAAAAAGATTGTTTTACTTTTCCTCTTTTTTTTTTGAATTTTTTTGTTTAATAAAATATCACCATGATATTTATTGTAAAGAACAAAAGAAGCGCAACAGTAGTGTTCTTTTATTTTTTATTCCAAGCCAAGTCGAACCGAGTTAAAGGAATGGAACCGGAAAAATGATTATAGCCCAACACGATAAAGAAGAAAAGTTACCTACAACAAAGACAAGATAGCTACTCTGCTGCCTTGCTGCACAGTTTGTTTGTAAGGTAGAGGAAGTCACAATTCACAACAGTCTCCTCCTCACTTTTAATTTTTTTTTTTTATTCTTATTTTTTTCTTCCTCTGTTCTGTTCGTCGTCTGTCTGCTGTTGATTTTGCTTTGCAGTTGAATTATTTTAATTCCTTATTTTTTTTTTTTTTTTTGTATTTTTGAGAATTATTCTATTTTTGGGATTAAAAATCGGTCTTTTTTAATCGAATAACAAAAACTCACAGCCAAGCAGAGATCACTGATTTTATTCGCATGTACCCCGTCGTTTTGGTCCGTCAACAAGGTGGGGGGTAGTATTTTTTTCTTCTTCAAAAAATATATTTAATTTTAGCTCGACAAAAAGAAGGCGAGTATTTTTCCTTTTTAGATTTCTTATGAATTTTTCAAATTCCAAAAATTACCACGAATTCGAATATTTGTTATTTCAAAACACAGATTTTTTCCTTTGTAATTTTCTTTCGCAAGAATTTCTTTTTTGTTAAATAATATAAATTTTGCGAACAAAATTTGGGGTGTCTGTCTCTCAGAACAGTAGCTATACCGAAGAGCACGTAATTGAAACTGCTAAATAAAATTACTCATTTATTTAAAATTCACACAAAAAAAGCCCAGAGCCAGCTGCCAGTGCCAGCCAAATCGACCACAAGTACGAAACGAATATGAGTGTCTCAGAGACACGATATGTGAAGGAGCTTTTAGAGTTTCTATGATTGTTGAAGAGATGTCTACTAAACTGAGACTGATGGATATTAATGACGACCTAACGACAACCAACGATACGATACAAAACGAGACAAGTTGCTTCGATTTGGATGAGTAACCTCAGAGCTCACAGAGGTTGAAAATAGCAATATTGCCCTGGTTAGAGGCAAAAAAAAAGATTGTATAACTTAAGTTTTCACCTTTCTTATACACAACAATACAATCTGCCACATCTTCACTCTAATTTAATATTAAATTTTATGTCTGAATCAAGTGAAAAAAGCTACACACTGTATACTCTGATAGCAGGAGCAGATTTCGATTTTCTATGTCGTCTATATTTTGCTCTCTGGTGATGATGATGGTGGTGGAAGCACACAGTCTGGTTTTTGTTATTTGGCTCTCTCTTGAGTGAAAGCTTTATTTTTGTTCTCTAAAAAATAAAATACAAAGACAGTGGGGCTGGTCAGTGCGAGAATTAAGATAAAATGTGTATATAAAAAATCACATCGACGACGACAACGATCGAAAATGAACTGAAGACATTGAACCTGGAACTACCTCTTGAAGGTTATTCCAAGAGTTCATTTAATATCTGTTTATCAATACATCAACTTTAGAATATCATTTCAGAAGGCCAAATTGGAGTTGATTTTGTGGTAAAATCTAGGGTAAACAACAACAAATAAATATATTCAATCATTGTCATTGTGTGGTTAGTAAAAACTGGGAAAATATAGAGACAGAGATAAAGAAAAGTTCAACAAAGGCGTTCCATTTGATTAAATCTTATCAAACGCAAAAAAAAACGTGATATCAGTTATTGGCTTTTTGATAAGAATGTTTACTCTTGGTTTTTTTTTTTTTGTTTTTATATTTATTATCTCAATGGTTTATTATGCACTTTCTGATACTATTACACATCCATACTAACACAAAATAAGAGATTATTGGTTATAAGACGCAGTTAGTTTGGATATTTTTTATTCCAATTGATTTATTTGTTTTGTTTGTTTTTTTTTTATAACAATGAATACAATCTGACTGTTTTTAAGAGGAAATTCGTTATAACGTGATTAAGAGCTACTATGTATTTGATAATAAGATAAATTAAATGACTTGGTCATAAAAAAACTTTCCCTTATTACGTACGAAAAAAAAGTAAATTTAGACAAATTAGGTAAATTGTAATTCTAGATGATTATAATATTTTGTTCGTATTCGTGCATGGTGTTTCAATTTGAAGTCATGAACCAGAAAGTGGAATAATACACCATACCTGATGAAAATTTGTTTCTCAATATGGGCAATTTTATTACTTGTAAATAAATGGATTCCAGAAGAAAATTTTTGAAAGATTAAGTCGGGCTTTTTAATTTGAATAAAGTACATTAAAAAAAAATAAATAAAAACTATTCGAACTTTTGTTTTCATAAATTAAACGAGTTCAACCTAAAGTAATATTAAATTGATTGAATTGGAATTTAAAATTTCTGAAAATCCCAAAAGTTGCAATTTCCAAATTAAAATTTCGCCGATAGTTTATTTTTTTTACGCTTCTAAGACTTAACATATAAACTGAGTTGGTTAAATAAACCCAAAACTAAAATAAAATTTAGCACTACTTTACCTTTGGAAACATTACGTGCAAAATGTTTCTTCAGAAACTCACTAATAGAACATTTATCTCTTAACAATTATAGTTGGATTTTTTATTATAAAGATTTTTCTGAGACAAAAAGTAGTTTTTTAAAAATTTTTAGTTCTCATGTAATAATAAAAACCTATTTTCAATATTCAACTAAAAAATTAACTAAAGTACTGACTGTAATGTTCTAAAACACTACTGAATTGCATGATTTTTATTCAAAATTTTTATTTTGAAAATTTTGTATTTACAATCTATAAATGTCATTATTTAAATTGCAAATAAATGCATAGAATAATAAATTTAATAAAACTATAAAAGAATATTGTACACATCGTTATCAAAGTTTTATAAATTTGTTTGTATATAAACACATTGGAATAAAAAATGTATCTTTAAAACGTGGCAATCCTACCACCTGCACACTTTTGGTTAAGGAACCCTACAACAATATTCGCAATAAAATTATTTACATTTTACATGATTGGCAGCCATTTTTTTGCAATTTTACTGCCTCGATTTTTTATCTGCTTTACATAAGACTAGAGATGCCGCGAACATTCGGCCACTATTCGGTATTCGGCCTATTTTTCTGGTATTAGTTAAACTATTCGGCCGAATACCGAATACCAAATGGAGAAGAAAAAAGACATAAATTATTATACCAAAATGTGTGTTTTATTAAAAAATTTTAATTTTAGCACTTAAAATCTACTAAAGGCAAGTTGTGGTGTTGTGAAAACTATTTGTTCCGCATTTGTTGGTAGTAAACGACTACGTTTATCTTCGTAGACTATTCCTGCTTCGAAAAATAGTCTTTCACTGTAAACACTTGTCCCAGGAGAAGAAAGGTAGACTTTAGGAAATGAGGAGGTGATTTCTGAAACCAGCTATCTGACCTGAAGGAAGTTTTGAGTAAAATGCCAAAAACCTTTACTTCGTAATACAGAAGATGTAGAGCAAAATAATCTTCTACAAATTTATTCTTTACGAAATTTTAATAAAATTAACGTTTACAAAATAAATATATCTCAAGTCTTTATATTGAAAATTCCTTATTAAAAAGTCGGTATATCTGCTTTTGGAAGTACGAGTACAATTGCGTTATGTCTTCTTTTGGAAGTAAAACTATTAAAAAATTCTTCTTTTGCAGGTAAAATCACGATTTTAAAAAAAAAAATTTGTAAATAAACCTTTATCAATATCAGTATTTTAGTTTATAACAAGAAACAAAAATACATTTTTATAAATGAAATTGAATTAAAATGCGTTTCTGGATCGCACGTACTTGCTCTTGTAATTTGGAGTGTCTATTTTGGTTATTTGAATAGCTCTATATTTCATGTTTTTAAATGATAAGAAATAACAGTCTGTAAATTTTGAAAAAAAATTGGTACGAAATAAGCTAAAAAATAAGTCAATTTTCGCAAAAAACCACAAGCAATATCCAAATCCAAAACTAAAAACACAGATTCTTAATATTATTTACTAAAACCCTTAAGTACACAAAATTTAATTAAAATCGTTAGACCGTTTAGGTCCTAGCACGCTGTACAGATGGACGAACGGAACTAAGTGATGACGAAAACTACTTTTGTAACTCCTCCATCATCGTAATGAGGCATTTTATCATACGTCAAATTGATATTTTTTTTACTGAAGAGGCCTTATTGGAAAGAAAATTTTGCGTAGGCCATTTTGGAAAAAATATTTGGTGTTCAATAGGCTGTTTTGGAAATAAAGTCGTTTTTTGACATTGAATAACTATCTCTGTGTGCTGTTGAGAAAATTATTTTTGATTGAATCAGACGCGCGTTGAAAAGACCTAAAAAAT
The DNA here is from genome assembly GCF_945859705.1 of Episyrphus balteatus. NCBI lineage: Eukaryota > Metazoa > Arthropoda > Insecta > Diptera > Syrphidae > Episyrphus > Episyrphus balteatus. The sequence continues at coordinate 130,955,671 of NC_079135.1, read as the reverse complement.
GACATGCATATCTCATTTTTCAATTTTTTTCCGATAGCTGGAAATCAGCTCCTCAAATGTTGCCAAAATATGAAATTTTGTAGTATGTGTTGACCACCACTTGTATGGGTCCGCCGTTCGATCTTGGCGAATAGTCCTCATATATAATTCGATTTTAGATGTCTACCTTTGCAGTACTAGGTAGTGTGTTCAGACATTTATCTTCAAAGTAGTTCAGTTATTCATCGTTACAATACGATGTTGTTGGGAATTTTTTAAGCTACATCTATTCTTGAAACAAATTATAAAATTTTTGAAATTACCAACGTTTTTTTCTGAGTGTCCTTGGCCGAATATTCGGCGGCCGAATATTCGGTATTCGGCCGAGGAGCATGGCCGAATATTCGGTATTCGGTCAAACCAATGTTGGCGGCATCTCTACATAAGACCCTTAACAAAATTTAACTAACAATAAATACCTATCTGCAATAAGTTTTGGAAAATATTTTTTTTTTTTAAATACGGTTTTAGTTTTCTAAAAATTTGTTTTTGTTTCAAAATTCTGAGTTTTAAGGCCAGTTTTTCAATAACGGTTTATTAAATTATCTTAACTTAAATTCAAAAACAAAAATAAAGTACTGGCTTAATAAAAATGTATATCGTCAGTGAGGCGTGCATAGGGTGTAACTCCATTTACCAAATTTTTCGAGAGAAAAAACAAAGCTCCTATTTTCAAAGCAATTCGTATTATTTTCTTCAAAATTTAAGTCTAGTACGCAGCTGAAGCGAAATTTTTATGTATATAAAAATAGAACAAGAAAATCTTGAACGAAAAATTTTGTTTTACTTTTCGTTTTTCAGTACGCAGCTGTAGGGAACAATTGGAAAGTCACTCATTTGTCACTTAGTTATTAATGTCCTGGACATTTTTTTGATTCGAAGAACTGTGACGAGGATTTTTTTTTCTTTTTTTAATTAATTTATTTCTTGGTTAAAAACTTGTATTTTGATGTTTTTTCTTGATTTTAAATAAATTTGGATTTTTTTTTTGACAGAATATTCGGTGATATTTTTTCGTTAACATTTTCGCTGTCGAGTTTGGAAAAAAACTTATCATGGAAGATTTCAATCCGATTTTACGACAGAATTTAGTTTGAATATCGATTTTACGTTTTTCTTATGTTAGATTTTTGTCTAATCGTCATCGAAGCAGATACAGAATTGTTGATTTTGTAACAGGGTGATTGTAGTGATTGAGAGCTGTCGTAAGTTGCTCACTTAACTCCTAGAATATGTCAGTTTGGAATAATAAAAAGAGTGTTGTTTTTTTATTCTTTAGAAATCCTTGTCAAGTGGATTCAGGGCTACCATCTGCAAAAGAAATTCTGACCCATCTATCTAGCAGGCAGGTTCAGAAAAGTTAGGGAGTAAATATTTAGTCATATTTTTCGTTGCTGAAAATCCTTCCGATTTAGGCAAATTGGAAAATTGACTGGAAAGTTAGGCAAGAAAAATCTCTCTAACTCCATGACTAATTATTTAGTCCCTTATGTTTGTTGAACGTGCCCATTAGTTTTCATCATTGTAACCAATCATTGAAATTTTTTTTACTGATCTTTTATAGCAATCATTGAAAATTTCTGTCACTGAATTTTTTTCCTAAGTGCCTGGCTACACAGTGATTTTCCAATCGCCTAACCAGTGAGGTTGTAGGCAAGAAGGATAAGGATTGCTCCTCTTTTTGACGTTTGTTCATAGAAATGTAAAATTGGAACGTGATTGGGCACAACACTGTGTAGCCACGGCCTAGTTGAAATTTAGACGAACATTTTCTTCTGACAGAATCATTGAAATTGTTTAAAATTGAAACACAAGTCAGTGTTTTTTGGCATAATACAAACAGCTGTTGAGGAAAATGAATTTGCGTCTGAAAATTAGAAAAATACATTTTTAGCAAAAAAAAAAAAAAAAATTACCGTTTAAAAAAGTTCGTTCAACAGAAGATGTTAAATGTAAGACAACGGAGTTACTTATAATTTCGTTCTTATCTTATCGTCATTGCACTTTTGACTTCTCTAAAACCGAATAGAAAAAGGTTGTATGGCAACCAGGTTAGTAAATAAAAATCCATACGAACGCAGGTGGCCAACTTTTTTAAAAATATGCGCGTCCAAGGGGGATTGCAGAATGGTAAAAGTTTTTATCAAATCTAGAGTTACTATGAAGTTATTGGAACCAAAGTGCAAAAAAAGCCTATTAATTTAATAAATTATTTTAACTGTAAAATCTTAAGTTTTTCACATTGCTGCCACAAATGCATGGATTCCTTCAGTTTTTTTAATCAGTTATATTTAACAATAATTCTTCTTACAAATAACTATTCAAAAAGGGTTTTAACCATTGAACAATGGATATAAAAAAAATAATTTAACTTTTTTTAATGCAAAGTAGAACAAAAAAAATATTAGTTTGCTCAGTTTAAGCATGGGCATACAATTCGTTGGCGTAAAGCAAAATTGTTCTAAATCCACTTTTTACCGAAAATGAATTAATGATGCAGTTTTACTAATTTGAGGGTGCTCTTTCCGAATTTGAAAATCGTTTTTGTCAAAAAAAAATTTCATTCCGCAGATAATGTAATATAATGGGATATAGAACAATAAAAACAGGGAAGTAGCCTTTTGAAAATGAGGCACAGTATTCTTGATTGTTCTAAGTCCCATCATATTTTGTTCTAAGTCCACTTTTTATTTAAGGAAAAAACGTACTTGTATAGGAATTGTTCTATGCCCAATTTTGGGTTTTTAGTTTTAAAAAATATTTAAAAATAGTATGCACCTACTAATGAGGTAAACTTGTGTATTTTATTCAAGAGAAAAGAACAAACTTTATAAAAAAACATAACTTAAATGGCGAACGAGCAGAAAAATGTCGCTTTAAACCAATTTGAAACTTAAAAATCGTCCCCTGTAAAATTTGCTTTTTGTTACTTAGAACATTTTTGCTTTACGGCGACGAATTGTGCATCGGGACAGCTTTTTTTGAGTTTTGACTTCTTAATGATCTCGTTTTAAAGAACAATCGAGATTTTCGGTCCCGTTGGCCCAATGCAACCTCATCAAAAATGTTGCAATGTTTTCGAATTTGTGTTCAATTCCCAATCTTATTGGGCTACGAAAAACATCCAATATTTGTTAGATGCAATTTAATTTATAGTTAATATTGTGAGCCACTTCTTATTTTATCTTTTAAACTGGTTATTAGCAAATTAGCAAACAAATATTTTTTTTCTACTTTGCATTAAAAAAAAAAAAGTTAAATTATTTTTTTATAGCCATTGTTCAACGGTTATAACACTTTTTTAACAGTTATGGGTAAGAAGAATTATTGTAAAATAAGACTGATTAAAAAACTGATGGAATCCATGCATTTGTGGCAGCAATGTGAAAAACCTATGATTTTACAGTTAAAATAATTTATTAAATTAATAGGCTTTTTTGCACTTTGGTACCAATAACTTCCTAGTAACATGCTGTTGTACCCTTCTTATACGCAAAATTTTTAGTTGATGATTACCAACACATATTATATTTTACAGTGAAAACTCACTGTAAACTATATTATTTTAGGGGAATTTGATTAAACTCGTGCACCTAAATAGAATAAATAAAAATAAGAAAATAATAATAAGAAGAAGAAAACGTAAACAAGAATTTGTTTTTGTTTTATGGACTTTATGAAATAAATTCAATTTGATGTTTTGTTTGACCTTTAGTCCAAAATAATGCGTTTCGCCCACACACAACAGTTTGCGTATAAGAAGGGTACAACAGCATCTTACTGATGAGCCCAACTGTTGAGCCTGGGCGAATCGCATTATTTTGGACTAAAGGTCAAACAAAACATCAAATTGAATTTATTTCATAAAGTCCATAAAACAAAAACAAATTCTTGTTTACGTTTTCTTCTTCTTACTTCCTAGTAACTCTAGATTTGATAAAAACTTTGACCATTCTGCAATCCCCTTTGGACTTTTAACTTCTTATGTAGTGAGCCAATTATTGTAGAAAATTATAAAAATAAGAAATTTATAAAATTCATTTATACGTGGTTGTGGTAAAAGAAAACGTAAGATGATGAAATTAAAAGTACACTGAACGAAAAAAAGCTAATATTTTCTAAACTGGTTGCGATAGAACCTTTTTCTATTCGGTTTCAGAACAGTCAAAAGTGCATTTATCAGCCATTTCCGGCTTATCCATTTTCTACCGGACACCCTGTATATGTAATTCCTTACTGAGTCTGTATTTAGTCTGGAAAAATTAAATTTAAAGTTAACCAGACTGTCTTCAATTAAATTAAAACTAATTTATGTCAATGTCTTCATAACATCGCTCCATCACGACCACATACATACATATATTAAAAATTTTCAAACAAATTCCAAATCAGACTCATCATAATTTCAGACAATAAAAAAAAAAAGTCAACATCAAAATCGTTTAACCAAGATTGCATAATCATAGTTTTCATACGCAAATGGCTTTGTTCTCGGCGCCTTATAAAAAAAAAAAAACAAGAAGCAAAAAATAATAAAAAATCATCATAAACAACAGAGAACTTTCATACGCGACTCGCAATCACCATAGCAAAGTGACCTTCCACGCAGATAGAATAATACACACGTTTACATGTTTATAGTGGGTACTATCATAGTTAGTGGTCACTCTGCCACTTCTCACTTAAAAAAAAAAAAAACAAAACAAAACAAAAAACCTCAAATTGATAGTTCCTATCTGGGGAAGAACAAACAACTAAACCTAACAATAAACAAACATAATATTAATATAATTTACTCACCATTTAACGACCATATATGTGATGGCAACGATGTCGCTGTATAAACTCGTCCCATGGCACTATTCGATGCCGATGCCGCTGCCGCCACCGACGCAGCTATCCCATCAACAATTCCTGCTTCTTCAACTTGTTCCAAACTAATAGCACCACCAGTTGTTGTTCCACCATTTAACAATATCGAATGCCCACCATAAATAATACGATCACCCGGACCAACAGTGGTACTAGAAGTACCCGACGACACTACTACAGCTGTCGAGCTACTACCTCCACGATTAATTAGAGTACTACGATCATTATGACCGACCAAATGTGGATGATGATGGTGATGATGATGATGGTTATGACCGTTATTGTTGTTCCCAACTACACCACCACCACCACCAGATTGATGTAAATCTGGAACTGATGAGAGACTTCGGGCTCTCTGGCGATCATTTTGTGGGACTTGAATGCCCGGCAGAGCTCGCAACACATTAAAGCCGGCTGTATTGCCAGGTGGAGAAGTGTTGCTCGTCGTCACTTCGGTGCTAGAACTGCTCGAGAATGTGCGCGTTCGTGGACTTTGATGACCACTATTTGCTGGGGTACTCGCCTTCGCCCCCATCTGGGTATGGGAATGGTTGCAAAGTGACTTTAAAAATGAAGACGACAAAGTCAAGAATGTTCTTCCTTTATGATTCGCGAAAGGAATGAATGTGTTGTCAGTGAGAACACAAAACACAGATCAAACAACAGAGGAGAAACACAAAACAAAGGAACTCGATGCAAGAAAGGAAAAGGAGAAGGAGGAATTATTAGTTTTGGGTGGGTTTCGACGAGATGGTTCTTTGTTCCACACTCCACCTCTTCACTCTGGCTGACTCTGAATGGCGGAGAAATTAGTTCACAGAGCCCGCGGCGAGGTTTGCAAATAACAAATATAAATACAATTCAACTCTTATTCTCGACAGGAGAGAAAAAAAACTGAAGAAACTTCTTCTTCAATCGATTGTCATGTGCACTCAATTAATCTTTATCACTTCATCATTTTGCATAGGTCTTTTTCTAGGGTCGGTCTCGATTTTGGGCAGACACAAACTCTGATTCCCTGATTCACTAAAGAAAGAAAATTTACCAATTTCTTTGCAGTTTTTGCAACACCCTTGTCAATTCTATGAGAAGTGCCGTGTGTCAGTCAGTCTCACTCACGCGATGACTGATTGGTAGTTTTTTCTTTCTGTTTTCTGCGTTTTATTGTTTTTGTTCGATAAACTTTTGCTTCCAAAGATTATGAAGTAAATGTTGTTTATATTTTTTTTTTGCAAATCGAACCTTTTTTAGGTTGGATTGAAACTGAAAAAGAAAAAAAAAGTATTTTTCATAAAAAAATGTTTCTGATCAAATCTTTCTTTTGTTATGGATTCTTGTTTCGTTTTTTTTTTTTTTTTCTTGGTTGAAATCACTGTTTCGTTCGCTCCGGGAAAAAAAGTTTAGTAAAAAGGGGTTGCTTAATCTTTGTGTATTCTGTGTTATATTTATTTGTCTCAGAGTCAATTAACTAATTTATATGTATTAATTTGATATTCATTTTCGACGACATCGAGGCAGACAACAAAAAAAACATCATTTTTTTTTTATTTGCAAAATTATCTTTCTTTTTTCAGAATCAGAACAGAACATCACTTTTGTTGAACGAACTCGAACTCTGTTGGAAACACACACAATTTTTTTTTTATTATTTTTAAGTAGCCAACATGACGGAAATAAAAAATTTGAAATTGCAGAATTTTCAGACAGCTGTGTTTTTGTGTGTGTTTTGTTTTTGTAAAAAAAAATTTTGACGCAAGCTTTTTTTAGACAGAGACAGAATGGGTGCGTTCACGTACCGATCCAAGGGTATCCGGATACCTTTGTGTTGTTGTAATCCCATATAAAATCTCAGCTGATCGAACACATGTTTTAAGAAGCAAAAAAATCCAAAGGTATCCTAAAAATTTTTGGATTCTTGTGTATCTTATAGGAGATTTGAAGAACAGCTGATTCGTGTTCACAAACGTAGCGGATACTTAGGTATCTTCGATAGGGTATCTGTGCGTACGTGAACGCACCCAGTGACGTTTGGAAATACTGTTTGATTTGATTATAATTTGTATCCGGAAGTTTTAAGTTTTTTTTTCAATTAAATATTGCAAACGCACATTGATCTTCAATTAAACGAGTCCAATTCAGCAAGAGTGAGTTTTTCTCTGCCTTGTTATTAATAGCCTTTTCACACCAAACCCAAAAACGCGGTTTATGGCTTCAAAAACCTGAAAAGCGTTCACACCACACGATGGGATTTCATTTTTGTTGTTTAAATCAACTTAAGCTCACAAAATTGATCAAATAAAATGAACTCTGACAATTTAAATATAATTTTATTTATTTGGTCGTTAAATTGTGTAGTTTCATTTTAATTTCTTCTAGAGAATAATATATTGGCAGCCCCTCAAATTCTTTAGACATTTTGATGTAAATACGACCGTTTTTTTCGGCTGCCTTTCAGCTGTGGCTAATTTTCAGCCCAAAGTTCCAACAGGAACTCTTCATCTTCATTTTTTATAATTAATGAAAGAAATAAAAAAAGAAATTTGATTTATGTTATCAAAAAAAAAATCAACAGTCAGTCCTTTTTTGTCTGTAGTCAGTTCTTTTTTTTGTCTGCTGAATTGTTGCTGAATTCCTCAAAAGGTTTGTTTTTTTATTTCGTTTGGAGTTGAATGTTTTTATTTTCAAGTTTTTGGCGAGTTTAATCAAAAACTTGTGTTTTACGAAAACTTGTGGTTTATGAAAAATGTATGGAAAAACTTGTGTTTTTGATAAAGGTTTTTAGGGTTTTTCGCAAAAACCGCATTTTTGGCTTGGTGTGAAAAGCCTATAAGGCTATTAATAGTGTAAATTTACACGTTTTTTCGTGTACACAGATTAATTCACTCTTGCAGAATTGGGTCCCTGGATCCGAATCGGCTCCGAGGTGAGAAAATGGAAAAAAAATGGTGTTTGAGATCTGGAAGCATTTGCAAACAAAACAGAGCACGATTAAAGGCTTGGCCACACCGGAGGGTACGCGGTAGCGGTACGGGTAGCGGCAACGCTATTTGTATTAAAAAAATTCCACACCCGAACGTTGATGTGTCAGTTTGGAATTTTTTCCATACAAATACCCGTACCGTTACCTGTACCTCTACCGCGTACCCTCCGGTGTGGCCAAGCCTTAAAGGCTTGGCCACACCGGAGGGTATGCGGTAGAGGTACGGGTAGCGGTAACGATATTTGTATGAAAAAAATTCCACATCTGAACGTTGATATGTCAGTTTGGAATTTTTTTCATACAAGTACCGTTACCTCTACCCGTACCGCTACCGCATACCCTCCGGTGTGGCCAAGCCTTAATTTTTGTACTTCATTTCTTTTATTTTTTTTTAACACAAAATTTTATTTGAATTATAATCTGTCGATACAGTGGCTGGAGAATTCGCAAAGCAGAAGAACATTAGGTGTGTTTTTTTTGTTTATCTATATAGATTTTGTGCAAAAAAACGACATCGAGATTTTTGAAATCGAAACAATTTACGTGTTAAAAACAACAAAAACTTTATCTGTATAGATTTTTGAAAAATCCAGATAATTAAGGCTTGGCCACACCGGAGGGTACGCGGTAGCGGTACGGGTAGCGGCAACGATATTTGTATTAAAAAAATTCCACACCCGAACGTTGATGTGTCAGTTTGGAATTTTTTCCATACAAATACCCGTACCGTTACCTGTACCTCTACCGCGTACCCTCCGGTGTGGCCAAGCCTTTATCCAGATTTTACTTTCTCTCGATAAAAACAGTAGTGACAAGGTAGTTTAATTGTTGTGTTCATACAGAAATATCTGAAAATATTAACAAAAAAAAAAGCGGAGAAAACGAGGTTTGAAAAAAACTCTCATAGAAAAAAATAATCAAAAATTTGTTTGACATGGTTGCATTGAAATGTTAATATCTCGAGATATACGCAATGCACTTTTCAGATAAAAGTCTTAAATGGATCCTGATAAGATTGTTGACAGACAACTGCCAAAGTATATGTACAGTGCTGCTAAGATTTCAGGTTAAGCCCCGAGGCGTTTTTTTTGTGCAGTTAAAGGCTTGGCCACACCGGAGGGTACGTGGTAGAGGTACAGGTAACGGTACGGGTATTTGTATGGAAAAAATTCCAAACTGACACATCAAAGTTCGGGTGTGGAATTTTTTTAATACAAATATCGTTGCCGCTACCCGTACCGCTACCGCGTACCCTCCGGTGTGGCCAAGCCTTAAGACCGGCGGTAATAAAAAACACACCTAATGTCAAAATCAAAAATGTCCCAGCTAGATTATTCAATTTCAAACCAAAAAATCAAATTCAAAACCTTGTAATTTCTGTAAAGCTTCTATAAGTTAACTGACCGAAGCTTCCCAACAAACATTATCCCTTCTATAAAGCTTTACAGGAGCTACATTAACACCTGTAAAGCTTTATAGGAGCAAATTTGTTAGTCGGGTTGTCCGAAAAATAAGTTTTCTTCACTAAAGTAGTTGTTTAACAAGTTCGAACTTCTATAAGCAATTAAATTCTGAAGCAAGCTTAATAAAGGCTGTATAAAAAGTAGTACCTGCGAGATTTCAGTTTATAGAAGCTGTTGTGCTAGTTTGGATGAAATTCTTGAATCAAATATATTTCGGCTTAATTTTGGAGAGAATTTCGTATAGGAACTAAAATTTACCTCGATCTGCGTTGGTAATAGGCTTGGAGCTAAATAATATTTCCCTTACCAAAAGCACATTTTGTATTTGTCACAATTCAGGGCACGGAAAAAAAAGTGAAGAAAAACGGATATACAAAAATGTCAGCTAAAATTTAGCTCTGTCTGTGTACTAATTTTCACAATCAAATATTTAAAAATTTGAATGAATTGATTGAACGCGCCTATATTTCAAACAAAAGTCATATACGTACTTTCTTCATAGTTAAAACTTGTACCAAGTTTAAATTTCAAAGCAAACAGTTCTAAATCGAAACTTGGCATCCCCAAATGAAATGTGTCAACAAAATTTTGTTCTGTCAAAAATTTTATGAATATTATTTTGCACCGAACGAATTAAATAAAAAAATATTAATCTATTTATTTCTATATTACACAAAAAATCTCCAATTCATTAATTAATTAATAAGTAAAAAATAAAAATAGGTAAAAATGTCATCAGCAACGGTAAGGAATGTTAGTTTCGCATGCTTTCTTTTAGATATTTCCATTAGCTTTTAAACTATACACATAACACAAATAAATAACCAAAAGCTGCACTTGGAATAAATTGAATATTTGGCAATTTTAATAGAGCTAGCTGACATGCTTGTATTTGTACTCCTCTCTAGTTGTCTCTAGTTGCATGTACTAAAACCAAACTTAGTTGCAAGTAGTTTTATCATTTTTTTGTGTGTTTAAAAAAAATGCTTATCAAATTGATGTTTGTTGATAACAGAAACTCTTTCCAAATAGATACCTCTTCTGGATGATGACACAATTCCATTTGGTGAGGAGGAAGAACTGCGGAATACTCCACCAAAAAAATACACGTATGTGTGAATTCCTCCAATTCAGTTGTTCTTTACATTTTCCTATCTTTTTTATTTATTTTTAAAAATTGAAAAAAAAATGTCTTCTTACAGTCATCCGTATGTTGCATTTTTCCATTTGTTCTTCCGTGGAATGGCAGTTTTGGTTTATATATTTTGCAATTGGTTTAGCGAATCATTTATTACAAGTTTTGTATTTGTAACACTTTTGTTGTCAGCTGACTTTTGGACTGTTAAGAATATAACTGGCAGACTTTTGGTTGGTCTGAGATGGTGGAATTATGTTGATGATGATGGCAAATCGCATTGGGTCTTCGAATCGAAACAGGTGAGTTGGTTTTTATTTAATTTAAATATCTTATTACATAAAATAACTCAAGTTTAATAATTAATTGGTTCTCGTTATTCTTTTTCGAAAGATTACATTATTTACTATCTCCGATAAACTTAAAAAATACTTAAGAAGTATCTCAAGTCATCAGTTTATCGCTATCATAGAAAAAATTGAATATCTTTAAATGTATGTATAGTAGGGTGGGTCAAAAAAATCGAAATCGGTACTCCGAAAAATCGATTGCTAGACACCTCTAGAATATACACACCAAATATGAGCTCTTAATATTACTGGGAAGGTCCTCCGCTTCGCAATTTTCCATTTTTACATCAAGCTTCTACTAAAAAAAATTCATTTTTTTTAAATCGATTTTTTAGCAAATTTCTTTATATATTCTTGGAAATTGAACGATCTACAAAAAAAACCTTGTACATTTTTCTGTTAATCTAACCGTTTAATAGATATTTGAGGTCCAAAAATCGAGAAAATCTTTAAAAAATCGTTTTTTGTTCTTAATTTTGTTACAACTTGAAAAATTATAATAAACAAACGCGCAAGACATATTCTTGTAGGAAAAAGATTGTTCCACAAAAAAGGTCTTAATAACTTTTTTCATTAATCTAACCATTCTAAAGATATTTGAGGTCAAAGTTAAAAAAAAAAATATAAAAACATTTTTTACTTTTAAAAATTTTCTAATTAACTGGAAATTCATTATTTTAAAATTAGCAAGATATATTCTTGTAGAGGCTTAAATGTTCTATAAAAAAATTCCTTGCAATCAAATTGATTGCTTTGGATATTCGTATCCAAACCAATGCCCACTGATTTCAGTAGTTTTCTTATGACTCGTATGCATTGCGATTTGATTTTGATAACTCTGAATTCCACGCTCTGACAAAATACCCAGAGTTGTTCAGGGTGCGTTCAGAGCGAACATCGAATACAAAGGAAATAACTCTGGTTGAAAAAGGAGCTACAAAAAACGCTTGACAACAAATTCGGAGCGACCCAAAGTGCCCTAGAGCTCACAACGAACAAAACTAATCACAACCGATGCAAGCTTTATTTTCAAACTTTGCAACTTGACTTGAGCCGTTAAATATTTTAAAAATAAATTTTTATACTGTGGCATTATTTCCGAGTTGATGATGGTGGACTTTTCCTCGCAATCACAGTCCCCTATGTTTCTAAAAGTAAGAAACACTGATAGTTTATATTCCGACAAGTCAACACGACGTTATTTTAATACATGCCTTTTAATGGAAACTTCAAATTTAACGTTCTTTCCAAAAGATTTTAGGAATATTTAACAAACCTTAATATTTTGAAATACAACTTGTCAAAATTTACGATTTTGTTTAATAGAATTGATTTTCTTTCTTGTTAAAATGATGAACTGTATCTGTTTTTGATACCTCGTGTGTGGTTTTTAATGCTAATACCTGGCCAAGCGTTATTGTGACTACGGTAAAGATTTTTTCTAACCAACTTTATTTTTGTTTTTCATCAATAAAATTATGCAATTATGTTTCTAATAACCAAGTTCATAATTAACAAATTATTACAAAAAAAAAAAATGAAAAATATTCTTCTATGACACTGCACAGCAAGGTTTTAGATGAATAAACCAAACTTTTTTTGGGTAGACTGAACTTGAATCCAAAGTTAAAAATATTCTTTCAGCATTTGTTTTCGAAATATTACCGTTAAAAAAATGCAAAAAAGTGTTTTTAAACTATTTTTTGAGTTACGATTCAAATTTTCAAAAAGCTCTGGAACTTTTCGGCAGCCAATTTTAAAAGAAATTATATTTAAGGTTATGTAGCTTTATTGTAAACAAAAATAAACTAAAGCTTCATAATGCTTAATAACTAATTAAAGACCTTCTTTTTTACAAATATAATAAAAAATCTAAGTGCTTTTACATGTATACATTGTAGGTATATGTAAATTAAATAATACGATGCAACTTGAAAAAATTTAAGCAAAAAATACACTTAATAACTGAGTGGTGTGATTTCAAGTTGAAAAAATTAGATAAAAAGCTCAATTTATTTAAATTAACAAAGTTTAAATGTCACTGAAAAAACGCCCTTTTTGAAGTCTCTGGGAAGCTATCAATTCTGAAGCTTTCACGTAGGGAAATTGTGTATTATGTCTTTCGACAAAGATATTTGCTATTGTGAACTATGAACTTCATTTGATTCGATAGCAAAATAGTAAACGAAAAAGATCAAAAGATAAAACGAAACATTTCGTTCACAATAAAATTTCACAACACCGAAATTCATTTTCGATGATCGATTTTCGACAAAAGTCGTCTATCGATAAAGATTCCGAATACCAAAAGTTATTTTCGATGATCGACAAACTACAAAAGTCTTCTATCGATAGACAAACGACACTCCCAATAAGGGCCACACATTCACCCGACGAGATTGTTACTTTTTTAATTTCCTAAACAGCCATAAAAGTACGCAATTTATTAGCGACTGCTACCAAAATAATCTGACTTCCTTAAAACACTGAAAAAAACACTAGTTTGAAATTAAGAATCGTCATAGCAAGTTCCGGGGCTGTTTTTTTTTTTTTTAATATCCTACTTTTTATGTACAATTAATGCCCTTTCAATCCATATAATACATAGATCTTATTTTTATCGGTGCGTTTTTTTTTTTTTTTTTTTTTTTTTGATATTCTCCTTTTGAAACTTCTTTTATCTGCGATCACTGTATCTGATACAGCTTTCAGGAACCACTTGCACTTGCTCCGTTATATAAATTCAAACCTAAAGTTTAAAACGTTTTGTGCAAAAACAGATCAGTGGATTTTAACTATAACGGCCAATTTCTTCACAAAAGTCCTAAGTCAGCTTAGTACCCGGTCTAGTACTAGTACTCGGTCCTAACGAAAAGTTAGTACCTGAGCATTTCTTCACATTTAAAGGACCTGATCTAAGTTCACAACGAGGTCCTAAGAATTAATACGTATAAAACTGGTCTAACTGTCATTTTTAGAATTTATTGAAGTTTTTATATTTGTTTTTTTTTTACATTTGATCAAATTTAACACAAATTTAACAAATAAAAAATTAATAAAAATAGAAAACAAAGCAAATAATTAAAATGAATATTGAGAAAATGTTATGAAGATTAAAAAGCCGACAAGAAATACAAATTCAATACATTTTATGAAGAATTGTCAAGAATGAAGAATCGACAAGAACAAAAATATCAATGTCATAAATGGCGAGGGATCATTCAATTATCTAAATGCAGCCAAGAAAGGCTGCCAAAAAATCAGAAGGATTACCACAAACCATAATAATTTAACGAATAAAAATATTTTTTATTGAGATGTATGTTAACTGTGTAAATAAAAGAAAAGCTGTTAAAAACGCGGTATTTCGTGATTATTATTATGTATGTTTCAAATGCATAAATGGTCCCCATTGTGAATCTCCAGAGGAATTCTGACTCGATAGAAATAATTTAACTCTGAAGTTTATAGTATAGTGATATGATCCTCCAATGTGATTGCAAATCGCCTCTAGTATTTTTGTGAACAGAGCTTTTAAGAAATAATACAGACTGCAAGGATTGTACATATTTATCATAAGCACGGTTTAAAAATCTTTGCAAAAATACACCCAAAATCTGCTGCGGACTTGGTCCAAAAGTCTGGTAAATTAAAAAAAAAAACTTTCATAAAATTAGAATCACTAAAAACGCACTTATCAATCGATACAACACCCAAGTAATTAAAAAAGTCTGCTATATATGGACTACAGGTGTGGGATTCTGTATCACGTAAACGAACAGACGTTTTCGTGTGTGCGAACGGTTTGCTTCATGTATCTTAATAAACGAAATAATTTGTTCTGAATTTGTCGCACATTTTCTTTCGTTTTTCAAAAACGAATGATCTTTTTCCTTTCGTTTTTTATGGAATGTGGCCCCAGGTCATTTAAATTTTCAAATTGAATTAAAATTCACAAAATCCACCAAATTTAAACAAAACATAATGAAAATTATTCTTTGTTTACGTTTTTTCTTCTTTATTAATCTGCAATATCGCTTTTAAAATATGAAATCCATTGCTTTGATTGAAGTACTAGCCGCTAGACTACCGATTTTGAGGTCCTAACAAATACGGAGTCCTAACTAATACTCGGTACCAATTTGACAGAACTAGGGCTTAGTACTTGTGTGAAGAAATCACTTGGTACCAATTTGAGTACTAACGATTGGTATAATAACCAGGTCGTAGCTGATTTTGAGGAGCTAGCTAGTACTGAGTCCTAACTAGTACTCGGTCCTAAATTGACAGTTCTAGGACTTAGTACTTGAGTGAAGAAATGAGTTGATACCGATTTGAGTACTAACTTTAGGACTAGGACCGGTATTAGCGTTAGGACTCTGTGAAGAAATCGGCAGTAAGTAACTTAGTTTTTAGTTTGAACTAATCCAAATAAATGGGGATGTTGTCTCCATCAAAATTAATTTTTAAGACAATTTTTCAAAATTTTATAATAGGTACTGACTAATATATTTAAAATATTGAGTTTTAAGTACAATTATTTTTTTGCTACTCTGAAGAAATAACTATCAATAAAACACTTTTTTTCATTTCAGAGCAAAATCAACACTAACGAGGCACGAGTCTTTTGGTTGGGATTAATTCTGTGTCCAGCATTTTGGTCACTCTTCTTTATCTTTGCATTTTTCGGATTAAAATTCAAATGGCTGTTGCTTGTTATGATTGCATTGTCTCTCAACACAGCAAATTTATACGGCTACATTAAATGTAATTACGGTGCATCTACCGATCTAAATTCGGCGGCAACAGATTTTGTCAAATCTCAAATCTTTAAAGGCGCTGTCGATATTATGACCAAACCAAGTAGTCAACCTACAACAGCCAAGCCAACGGGTATTGTTTAAAAAAAATTCATTCCGTATTTTGTAATTATTACATCTATAATCTTACAATTAGAATTGCAAAAAAAAAACAACTCAAATAATAAAAAAAATAAAAAATAAAACAAGAACACATTAGTTATCTAATATTAATAGTATATTATTGTTTTCTTAATTTACAAAATTTTTTTTTGTTTTTTTTTATTTAATATACATACAATTATATATATATTTAGTATATATTGAATAGAATTATTTTAACTATATAACTTTATTTGAAATGATAATAATATAAAAAATCAAATAATGGAGACTTTTTTTTGTAAAGAGACGAGAGTGTTATCCCATTTTTTTTTTTTGTTTTGTTTAATTTGGTTCCGAAAAATAGATAAATGTAAATTAACAAATAAAATTTTTTAAATAATAATATCACCGCTTGGACAAACACTAACAATTAATGACACATTTTTGTATGATGTATTTTT
The DNA here is from genome assembly GCF_945859705.1 of Episyrphus balteatus. Classification (NCBI taxonomy): domain Eukaryota; kingdom Metazoa; phylum Arthropoda; class Insecta; order Diptera; family Syrphidae; genus Episyrphus; species Episyrphus balteatus. The sequence continues at coordinate 130,939,467 of NC_079135.1, read as the reverse complement.
TTTTTTTTTTTTGCTTCAACATTAATTAATATTGCAGGAAACAATTTGAATGAAAAATAGTTAATAGGGTGTTTCTTTTTTTGGAAAGGAAAATACAACAATTTGAGTGTGTTTCATGTGCATAAAAAACACTTGTTAAGGCAACTTAGACCATTCACCGTTCTAACTTTTGTCAACAAATTTAATTTAAAAAGAAAATGCACATTATTGGTAGTTTAAATTTACGAAGAAGATAAACTGCCACCAACATTACCGCCAGCAGCAACGCTACTATTGCGTTGGCGTAATAACTCATCAATCTGTGCCTTGTACATGTCTTTAACATCTTGTAAATCTAATTCAAGCTCCTGAGCTTGTTCCACTTTTTCTCCATACATCTGCAACAGGGCATCATACTGACGTTGTAATTCGGCGAAATTCTTTTCTATATCTTCATGAAGTTGTGCTTTTTCTTTGATCTGCGAATAGTAAAATGTAAAAAAAATAATATTTTATTTTTAGTTTGAATTTGAATCGTAATTACATTTTCCAACTCCATGGAGAGATTTGAAATTTCCGAATTCAAGACATCTCGCTCAACTTGTAATCGAGATAATTCCCATTGCAATTGATTGACTTCACCATCACGTTGTTTGACGAGAGACGTTAAGTGTTCTATTGTACTTGCATTGTGGCTCATGTGTGGCAGATTAATATGCATTCCATAAACAGATGTGGCTTGTCGACCAGAATTCGATATGCAATCTAGATCGTCCTAAAAAATAGAGTAAAATTTTGTAGGAATTTAAACTATGAATAAGTTTTATTTTCATTTTTTTTTCGGGACCACAAAATGTTCTAGAGGTGGAGTAATTAACAGAGAAGAAGAAGAAACACAATGTAATGACACTACTTTTATAAGACCACAGGGAAACTCTGTTATTGAATATGCAATGGGGTCGTGAGACTGGATTAATTAAATAGATGAATTTGAAGTTGTAAATGTAATACATTCCAATCATTTACCAATTCAAATGACAGTAAACCTAAATCAGAGTCACTCCATTTTCCTAACTTGTCTTATCTTGATGAAATTGTTGAAAGTGCGATACCAGAACAATCTAGACCAAAAATTACAATACTACCCACTAAAAGAAAAATGGTTTGATATAAACTGTATCGATGCATACAGAAACCTTTAAAGAAAGCTACAAGGAATTACTAAAGACTAAAAGACAAACTTCAACAAGGAAAATTGCTCAAGATTTCCCAGCCACATTTTAATGGCTACAGAACTCACGAAGAATTTTATTTGGCTCTTGATTCTATGTATGTTTTTTTTTTTTGAGCAAGCCTGCAAATGTTCCGCAGAATTAGTGTGTTCATTAATGCAACTAAGCAGAAAGACGATTGTACTAACACAGAAGATATTTTTCCTCATTCTTCCAGTTGCAGTATATTTACTCGCTTACGAATAAAGCTGAGATATTTATTGGGTCGAAAAAGAAGCTTTATCTTATTGACTTCAAGGGCCCTACTCTGTATTGCATTCCGAAAGTCAGTTCTATTCGAAAATGCTTTCCGTTCCGCTTTTGAATTGGTACTCTCTGAAACTTTCGAAATGGAAAAAATTGTACTTGATACTATATAAACTTAGGATTAGTTTTTGGAATTCCGAGTTATTTCTTATGTGATTTGTCAAATCAAATCAAATGACCAAAGCAAATTAAAATCGAGTTGGGAAAGAAATTATGATAATAACACTGTGTTACAAAATAAAAATCATGTTAATTACTTTGGAACTGACCTACCAGAGGGTGTAGATTTTATGGGCTGAATCTCAAAGTACAACCTTTTTTCTCCGTTTTTTTTTTTTTAGTTAGGAGACCGTTGAAATTTTTTTATAAACAGTTTTATTGTTCTATTTATGTTGAATCAAATTATCATTTATTCATCAAAATCAGTTATAAATTGTGGAAGTTATGATTTTTTTTACTCGAGAAAGAAATTTCAATTTATTGGGACAATCGAAGAAATGAAAAACTAATTTCTCTGTTCATACTAATGGTAGAAAATTTGTTATGGTCTTAATTTTTAGAAAAAATGTTATTTTTTGTAACTACGTTTGAGAAATTTTGATATCGTTTTTGGTTGCTCAGGTATAAATTTTTAAAACTGCTAATTTTTTCTTGTCCATGATAACACAGGTCCACAAAAAAGTGCAAAATACTTTTGACCGGACCTGCCTATCTCTATGTCTTTTGACGTGCTGAATCCGAATCTGAAGTCAGTTTTGCCAAAATACCTTCAAAGTTTTGAGTGAATTGCAAAAATCATTGAAAACCGCATTAAAATTGGGGATTTCAATCCGCTTTTGAAATAGAGAGGGCCAAATATTCATTTTAGAAATTTCTTACTTTCGGAACGAGATACAGAGTACGACCCCAAGATGGCATTCGACAGAAAGCACTTTTTTTTAAGCTATACAATGAAGGAATTTCGAATAAAAAATGTTTGTACTAAATTATTTGACCAGTTTCCAGTGCACATAGGCTTAAGACAAGGGTGCTGCTTAAGCCCTCAAATTTTTACCTTGTTTATAAGGAGTTTCACGAGAGCTTTTAATGAAAGTGCTTATGTTGGCAAATGATATCGTTGTTCTTGCTGGAAGTATGCAATTAATGATGAATCAATTGTTCGAGTACTGCAATAAATGGAAGCTCCAGCTGAACCTCGACATGTCCAAAGTTATGATTTTTCGCAAATTAGGAGGTCGAAATTGCAGACACGATGTTTAACATTTAAACAACTAACTGGTGCAGACAACTATGATGCCAGTGATTTGGGTTCGATTCCAAGCTTGGACCACATAAAATAAAAGGGGTCTGTCTCTTGAGAGAAATAATTGTCAAAGCCTCTGAGAGTATCATTGTCATGAAAATTTGCTTTTCTGCTTTGCTGTACGGAATCGGAATAGCTGAGAGTTGTAAGTAACTAGGCCTTGCTCCTTCATCATGGGGTGTCGCATATGTATGACATGTCGTGCCACAGTTTTTTTTTTATAAATGGTGCAGACAAAAAAGTTTAAATTAAAATTTAAAACCTTACCACTTGCCAATCCAATGATCCCAAAGCATCATCTACCAAACTTAGTGTTGGTGATGAATTATTTGGCCTCAATGTGTGATGTGCTTCATCAGAGTTGCTCGCTTCACTCATAGACATATCTCTATTGCGATAATTGGCTGGATTATCACGATGTACTACCTCAATTGCTGGTCTCTCTTCTTTCTTATGTTGCGTCTTTAGTGTTTCATATTTTTCCTCTAAAAGAGTATATTTTTGTTTTAATTCTTCGTGTGTTTTCTTCAAGTCTTCAAAACTCTCCGTTAATGTTGTCAATTGTCTAAAAGAAAAAAATTACATTACATTAATAAAAATTTATAGATGTTTCAAAAAATTTAAAACAAACCTTTTCAAATTTGTTTCAATAAGTTTACTATCAAGACCAGCTTGATGAAGTGCTATTTTAGTTTGTTCCTCTTGCATCAATGATGCTGAAAGTTTCTCTTCAAGAGTTTCAATTCTTGATTGAAGCAAGCTGACTTTTTCTTTAAATGAACATTCGACATTTTCTAAACTTTGTAAACGGGCTCTTGAGAGTTCTACAAACAAAATAATCAGAGATAAACAAATTTTCTTAAAATATTCAAAAAGTTACCTAATTTGGTTAAAAACTCTTTTTCTTGCTTGTCCCAATTATTCGTTCGCATTGTGAGTGTCGACTGAAGAGATTCTAACTGTCGCATTAGGGGAATTGTTGTTAAACTGACTTCTTGTGTAAGATTCTCGGCTCGAATCTCAGACTCTTCCAATCGTCTTATCAACTCAGAGTTCTCTTCTCTGAGTTTCTGTTCTCGCATGGTCATACCAGCTTCGGATATGCGTAGTTTTTCGCGCAATTCATTTAATTGTGCTGCCAATTCATTGCTTTCCAACTCGGCTCTTTCTTTTTCCTTTCTGAGTGTGGCAAGCTCTTGAGTGTTTTTAGTCAAATCTGAATGAACTTGTTTACGATTTTGCAATTCAACTTTGGCAACTTCAAAGCTTGCCTGAAGTGTACTCAATTTGGAATTTAAATCTTCTATCAAACTTCGGGAAGTGGTATTCTCTTCTTCGAGTTTACGCTTTTCAGATGAAATTTTGTGAACAGCTTCGATCTGAGAGCGTTCCACTTCTTCTTTTGCATTTAGAGTTTTCTTTAATCGTTCAACTTCTTCAGTCAGATCGAAAATTTGCTCTTTATTCCGTTTGAGGACGGCTTCATTGGTTTTTTCCTTGGCACGAAGTTTTTTAATGATATTCGAATGCTGGAGGACTTCTTTGGACAGCTTCTCCCCTTCGAGACGAAGTTCGGAAATCATTTGATCCTTTTCAGCTACCACTTGGGTGAAATCGTTTTTGGGAATTTTTGATTGGATTTCTTCTTTAGCTGTTTTTAATTGCAAACGCAAGCCATCTCGCTCACGAATACTCATTTGGAACTTTTTTTCTAGAGCCGACAATCGCTGAGTGTGTTCTTCGCTTTCAAGGTGTTCGGTTTTTCGCTTCATCACATCCATCTGACTCTGGAATTCGTTGTTTTTCTCTTGAAGTGCTGCATTCTGACGAGCCAACTCCAACAAACGTAGTTCTCTGGATTCAAGTATTTCACTCAACTCACTTATGCGATGCATGAGTTTTTCTGTGTCGGATTGTGAATCCTCGGATATGGTTGAAACCTCTGATGGTTCACGAAAGTGACCTTTTTTAGTTGGCGGAAATACTACTTTGGCTTGTTTCAGGGGACTCGTGCGACTGGCGCTATTGGCACTACTCGAGTCGCCATTGGGATTGGAAATTATTTCGATATCCGAGGATGTTGTGGTTTCGATTTCATCGTTGGAATTGTGGCCGGAGGATGATGGACCAGAGTTGATTTTGACCAAATCTTTGTCGTCGGATGTGACGGATGCAGCTTCTACCATTTGGACATCTTCGAAACTTTGCGTGGAATCTGAATTGACGGTTTGTGATTCAAAAAGGGCATCTTCAATTGCACTGTTTTGTGGTTTCAAGGGGGCAATGAGTTTTGATTCAGAAGATTTAACTTCAGTTGCTGGAAAGAGAATAGAAAATTTGTTTTATAAGTTTTTAAGAACAAAAGTGTATAATTCAGCGAGTAAGACGGAATTTAATGGGTGTACGTCTTCACGTGGCCCTGCAACATAAACAGATTTCTACTATAAAGCCCCGATCGTGGAATTTGTTTCCCATGGTTGAAATATAGAAGACCAGTGGAAACACTGTCAAGGGACCATCAGAACTGCCACCATTGATATACTGGTTCTGAAATTCTGGGTGCAACAAAAAAGATCAAAATTTACAAAAATACGAAAAAAAAAATTTAGAATCTACAACGGCAGACTGTTGTATTTTAGAAGAGGTTATACAAACGTTGTATTAAGAGATTTTGTGACGTAAGGAAAATGAATGAAAATGACGAAAATTCCTTAAGCCCCTTACACATGATAGCGACCAACGAATGAACGAACAAATGAAATTTTAAGTATTTCTTAAGTAAATTGTTTAACAAAAACTGTATTATACAGTACCAAGCTAACTAATGTTTAATTTAAAAAAAAAATTACATTTTAATTTCTTGAATAAGAAAAAATATTAAAAAAAAAAAAAACAATTTGGTCGTTACGAATTAAAATTTGTTCGTAAGAACAAATGGTTTTCTCCTATTTTGCTCGCTCGTTGGTCGCTCTCATGTGCAAGGGACTAGCATTTGACGACACCCAAAGCTTAATCAGCTCTGGCCACTATATTCGCTCCTAGCGAGGTATCCGTCGGAGAGAAAAATTGTCTTATTGTATATGAATCATTCTTTGAGGTGTGCTTCCGACAGCTTTCCGATTCGTTTGAAATCGGCCAAATTTCTGCTCCGACGGATACCTCGTATAAGTTGCGCTATAGAAAAAAATAACAATTAAGAATGCCACTATTCGTTTGTATTGATATAAACTTGTCGTTAAAATTATAGCAATTTAAAAAAAAAACATACATATTTCAATGTTATTTTATTCCAACTTTTAGTACCTATCTTATAATCTCGTAAGAACGGTTTAAATGAATCATTTATTGGATACTTAATTGAAATAAAATTGAAATTGCACCAGCATTCAATAAGTAATAAAGGGAAAATTGCAACAACAATAATTGTTAAAATCATAATTTACAGGTTTTTAAAATGAAGAGATTAAATGGTCAATAAAATACCCTTATTTGGTGAGAAAAGGTTTCTTGTATATGAGATATACAGTATTTTTGAAACAAAAATATTATTTATTATATTTTCTAAAAATATAAATTAAATGCACGACTGGATCGCAGGTGTTTGCTCTAAACATACAATTTATAAATAATTTATATTTTTATCAGAAATGTAAGTCGTAACATTTTTTTCTTTAGAAAAACTTAAACAGTTCATAAAATATTTTTCACTGAATTGATGCAACGAATTGATCTTTGGTACCTATTTCTAAACAGTTAAATGAATTTCATAATAAAACAATGAGAGTAAAAAGAATAAACATATCTGGTAGACAACTTTTCAAAACCTATATGTAAACGGGTTCGGATGCGGTCGGATCCAATTTTGTATGAATCTTACTAAAAACAAACATGGGATTTGGAATTGATCTAGAAAGCATGCATATTAGGGTTGGTCAAAAAAATGGTACTTTGAAAACTCGATTGCTAGACACCTCTAGAATATACTTACCAAATATGAGCTCTTTATCTTAATGGGAAGGTCCTCCGCTTTTCAATTTTCAATTTTTACATCAAGCTTCTACCAAAAAAAATAATTTTTTTTATTAATTGACTTTTTAGCCAATTTTTTTACATATGTATTCTTGTAGAAAATTGAACGCTCTACAAAAAAGGTTAAATACACTTTTTAGAATTATCTAACCGTTTAGTAGATATTTGAGGTCCAAAAGTTGCAATGCATAGGGACCACAAGAAAACTTTTGAAATTAGTGGGCATTGGTTTGGATGCGAATATCTTCTAAACGGTTAAAGCAACCAATTTGAGGCCAAGGACTTTTTTGTAGAACATTTAAGCCCCTACAATAATCCATCTTACTAATTTAATAATAATGACTTTTCAGTGAATTAAAAAATTTTGAAAAGTAAAAAAAGTTTTTATATTTTTGTTTAACTTTGACCTCGAATATCTTTCAAATGGTTAGATTAATAAAAAAAGTTAATAAGACATTTTTTGTGGAATAATCTGTTTCCTACAAGAATATGTCATGCGCGTTTGATTATTATAATTTTTCAATTTTTTACAAAATTAAGAACAAAAAACGAATTTTTAAAGATTTTCTCGATTTTTGGACCTCAAATATCTACTAAACGGTTAGATAATTCAAAAAAGTGTATCTAAAAAGAATATGTAAAAAAAATTGGCTAAAAAGTCAATTAATAAAAAAATTATTTTTTTTTTTTTGGTAGAAGCTGATGTAAAAATGGAAAATTGAAAAGCGGATAAAGAGCTCATATTTGGTGAGTATATTCTAAAGGTGTCTAGCAATCGAGTTTTCGAGGTACCAAATCAAAAAAACGAATTTCGATTTTTTTGACCCACCCTTTTTCATATGTAAGCATTTTTTTTTAAGTTTACCTAAATCTGAAATTGTTCTTAAAAAAAATAAATTAAAAATGGTTGTTTTTTAATTGAAAAACCTTTCTATTGATAATTTTTTAACGGTTTTAATTCAAACGGAGTATTTCTAGAGCAACAAAATTTATTTTTAAAAAATAGCATCAAAATTGAGTGAGAAAAATTGAAAAAGAAAGTTGAGCTAAAATGATGTATTATTTTATTATTAAAAAAGTGCTGTTATAGGTCGTTTCAAATCAAAAGTCCCATGGAAAATTGAGCAAAAATAAAAAAAAAAAAAACTCATTCGCTTACTGGAAGGAAGCATTTATGAGGCAGCTGAACTTTTTCTTAAATTACGATAAAATAATGAAGAACAGTTGTTTATATCCCTATTTTAATTAATTGATCCGTCTGTGAGATTCACTGGGTTAGCCTCAGAAAGCGGAGGCAAGTCTCCCGGGCTTGCATCACTCCATATCCGCGGGCAATACAAAAAACATACAATTATTTATTTATTTATCATTTGAAGGCAGTTGGGATAACTTTGCCGAAGATATTATTATAGGATTAGATGAAGATGGACCAGAAATGTCCAGTTTATATGATAGAGCAATTCAAAACTTAAAATTCTATTCACATCTTTTCATTTGCATAATTAGGCAGTAAATATCTTATTTTTATTTTTCAATTATTTTGGAGTCGTCACCATGGAAATCATTAATAAACAAATTCAGATTTTTCGTTTGTTTATTTTTTTCTCTAGCATTTCTTTCATTCAAACAAGCATGATTTGTTGTTATTTTTGAGTTGATTTGTCGCAATGAGCCAATAAAATTGAGTTTTTTGTTTATTTGTTCTCAATTTTATTGGAAGGGAGAAAATAAACTCAGAGTCAGGACTTTTGATTTGAAACGACCTATAGGTTAGTGCTCGTAGACTTGCCTTTAAAAAACGTATGTTATTTAGTCGAAAATAATGATTTGCAATGAAAGTACACGGTGTCAAAAATAATACGAAAAGTAAACGTAAGACTTACCTAATGGAACAACAACCATATCGGTTGTTTTTGTAGTAGCGCTTTCCCCCATCACTGTGCTATACGACATCGAGTCATCATCTTCTTCATGATCTCCATCGCTTCCAATGATAACAATACTTTCTGGAAGCGATGCATTCGAATCGGGACTCACAACTTCACTGCTACATGTTGGAGTTGTTATCAGCTCCACCGACTCGGAATTATTAACATTCTCCGATGGCGAAGTTGGAACTGTACTCGGCGAAGTCGGAGGTGACAACAAATCAACAGAATCTGAATTCGACGTCACAGATTCTCGTTTGGACAAAAGCGGTTCGGTTGTTGTAACCGAATGCCGCTGACCACTGCCACTTTTTGGTGGAGTTGTTATCATTTCCTTGGCATTTGGATTCTCAAAGAACGATCCCGTAAATGAACCCCAAGCAGCTTGGGAATCTGTGGATCCTAAAGGCTGCGTTTGTTGGACAGGAGTTGAAGGAGCAGTTTTGCTCTTTTTCTCCGTCGCAGCAGCAATAGGTTCAGCATTTTGACTCAAGCGTTTTTCTTTGGCGATTGGATCGTCATCGAGATCGTCTTGAATGTCCAGGGCTTTGTCAATTTGTTTCTGGGCTTCTTTTAAAGCGTGTTTAGTTAAACTCGCCAGTCTAGTTGTATCAAACCAGCTCATTGCCAGCGAAAAGCATTACGTTTTTTCGGATACAAAGAAGCAGAGAAGATAAGCTGGTAAATATAGAAATATTTTTTTTTTCTTTTTCCACAAAAAGAAACAGTAAAACAAAAGCAATTTTATCCGTGGCAAAAACAAAAACACTTTTTTTAGGGATGTTTTTCTATTTTCAATGGACTTTTGTTAGATTTGTTGTATTTTTTAACATAATTGGAAATATAATTATTCCACAAGGAAAAGACAATTAGAGAGATCTTAAATGATAATTTTTATATTATTTTTTGGAAAATTTGAAAAGAAAATCTTAAAACATATTCTGCGGAAAATGAAAAATTGCGAATTTTTGTCACGTCTCACGTCAAAAGTATTCTGACAGATGAGATGACATTTGGGGTAAAATGCGTTCCAGGTGTTGGTTTGTTTACAATTTTTTTTTATAGACAAAAACTCAAATATAAATTATTTTGTTTTCCATTTGGAAACGAGATTTTAATCGGCATTTGCTTGGAAGAAATGAAAATGTTTTTTTTTTTATTTAGTTGTTGTTTTTTTTTGAAAAATTTCGTAGATAAAAATAAACTTTATCAAAAATAAAAGCCTGGTACCCAACAAACAATATCCCTTCTATAAAGCTTTATAGGAGTTATATTACCACCTATAAAGCTTTATAGAAGTAAATTTGTTAGTCGGGTACTCTGCTGATGCGAAACGAAATTTTCCATACAAAATTTCGTTAACGAAATCTTGAACGAAAATTTTCGTTCTGCTTTTCGTACGCAGCTCTACCGAAAAATTGGAGAGTTTTCACTCATTTGTCACTTACTTTTTACTGCCCTGTGCATTTTTCTTTACTCCAAGAGCCAGTGAACAAATATTTATGCAAAATAAATGCATTTTAAATTAAAAAAAAAAAAAAACATTTAATGCAAATTTTAATTGTTTTGTATACCATGTTGCCATATCAATGCCGATGATAAAATGGCCCTAGCGAGCTATCCGTCGCTTCGGAGTGAAAAGTTTTCCGATTTCATACGAATTAGAAAGTTTTTACCTGTCGGGAGCACATTTTGAAACACATGGTTCGTATGAAATCGGAAAATTTTCCTCTCCGACCCATACCTATATACCCTATTAAGGTATAACTAGGTACAACGACCACTTTTTGCATTAAGTGAGAAATTTAAGGTATAACTACAATGGCCACAAAATGCAAAAAATCAAAAAGTGAAAATTTTCAAATTCATTTTGTAACAGTTTTTCCGACTACAAAACCAAGAATAATGATACAGAAAGCTTAGTTTTTGGTTTTAAAAACACTTTTTGTAGTTTTTTTTTTCAAAAACAAATAGCGCTAGAAAGAAATAAAAAATTTTACTTTTTTGTAAATTTTCCACTTTTTACTTTTTAGATCATTGTAGTTATGGCTTTAAGCCTTAACTACTACATTGCACACTTTTTGCAAAAGTAAAAAAATATTTTTTTTTCTTGCTAACACAATTTGTTTGTAAAAAAGAGTATATAAATTTCTTTTTTTTTTTAAGAATAAAAAAAAAGCTTTCCACATCGTTATTTAAGTTTTCCAATTTCCACTCGGACAAAAAACTATAAAAAAAAACATTTGAAAATTTTCACTCTTTCGATTTTGATTTTTTTTTTCAACTCAGAAAGTTTTTTATTTGCAATACAATTTTTTTCGAGCAAACAAATTTTTTTTTATTTTTCAATTGCAATAACTTTTTGTTTTAATGCAAAATATTTTCAGGTACAATAAATATATTTTTCAATACCTACCTACCTACAATTTTGTTTTTCAGTTGCAATAAATATTTCTTTTAATGTAAATTTTGTTTACTTGCAATAGTTTTTTAATTTATAATGGAATGCATGTCCATGTGCATTTTTATACTATAATAAAACTATAGAAACTGGAATTTTAGCGTGAGAGTCAAAAACTCATCGAAATTTTGACACTACATTTTTACCATTAAAAAATTAATAAAAAAGATACTTCAAATTTTAAAAAATTTAAATTAAAAAAAAAATATTTAGGTATTGCATGTGAAAAAAAATTGCATTAAAAAAAAATTATATTGCAACTGAAAAATATTTGCATTAAAAAATATTTATTGCAACTAAAAATATTTTGCATTTAAAAAAATGTTATTGCATAACCAAAAAATACTTGCATTGTTAATAAAATTTGTATTGCAAATAAAAATAATTTGCATACAAAAAAACAATTGTATTGCAAATAAAAAATTTTCTGCATTAAAAAAAAAATTTAATGCAAAATGTGTGCATTAAATATTTTTTTTAAATATTCGTCGAATTTCTTACAATTTTGACTAATTGGCCTCACATTAGGTTCTGGTTCAATATTAAAGTTGAAATAGCTGATGTATGCTCAAATAGCCGAAATTGAAAGAAATTCGACGAATAGGTACGTACCTAACCTACTAAAAAAATAACATTCAATAATTCATAAATTTTGCATTGAATTTTTTTTTCATGCAGAAAATTTTGTATTTGCAATACAAATTTTATTTTCAACACAAATATTTTTCAGTTCCAATATTTTTAGTTGCAATCAACATTTTTAAGTTTTAATAAAATTTTTTTAATGCAAATATTTTTTCAGTTGCAATAAAAAAAAAAATAGTGTACATTTTTTGATTTGCAATATTTTTTTTTTAATTTCAAATGCATTTTTTTTAATTGATATTTTTAAAATCCTGTTTGGTAACGATTTTGAATCATTTTCCCATAAAAATGCATCTTAATTAAATAAATAGGGATATCATCATAACCTTTGCTTTTGATTAAAATCTTGCCCTATGTTTAGAATAGAGCAAGTAAAAATCCTCTGTTTTCTAACATACACTCCTGCGTCCTGCTCAAATTTAACGCACATCATATTTATTTTACAGAAAATTCCTACTATTACTTTGTCTCACAGTATCGTGGTTATTTTCTTAAATAAGACAGGAGTGATCTTAAATTGAAGGTATGGAGTAAAATGTTTGTGGGGAAGATTTGGAGAGATATGCTGAAGTCTATCTGTCAACCCGCTAACCTTTTAGAGATGAGTCATAAATTTTCATGAAGTAAACTCTGCTTTACAACACCTACGGAGTTAGTGAGCTCTCCTAGACCTACTTTAAATACCAAAAAATACTTGACTGATATCCTCGAACACCATGCGGTTCCAATCACCCCTAGATTTGGTCCACAGTTCAGTCTGATGCACGATAATGCATGCTAGAGTGGTTTGAAAATATCTTCAAGATTAAAATATGCCACCCTTGAATTGACCACACAGATATTCGGATTTGAATTCAATAGAACATGTCTAGGAAATGTTGAAAAAAGTGCATTTGAGGCCGAAATCCACCTCCAAGCATTCTTGATCCACAGAAAATTGGAGTGAAAGAAAAGTTACAATAAAACCTTCAAATGTTAATTCGTGGAATGAATAGATGACTCCAAGTTGTCATAAGCGCTAGAGGAGACAATGCCAAGTATTGAATAAAATTATTGGAAAGAACTGTCACGTGCTTCCATTTTTTTAAATTTTTTTTCTTAAAAAACAAAAATTATTTTAATATCAGTTTTCAGACCTTAAATTGCTAAATTTGGTTCATCTTTTTTTTGGTTGATAATACTGTTGCAGTTTAGCATTTTTCTGACTTGCTTAATAATAACCAAACACAAAAAAATACAACAAATAATTTAAAAGCCATTTTAAATAAGATGTAGGGGTATGACTTAGGAAAAAAAAAGTGTGCGTTAATTTTGAGCAGGAGTGTATGTAAATGATAATCACGTGATGTTTTTTTTTATTACGACCTTCAATTTATGTAACAACTTTTAATCAAACAAAAATTAACAAATAAGGGCGTTTTCATATAAATGTGCAATTAACCTACATAATATAATTTATTCCTTCTCTTTTCTTGAACTAAACCTTTAAAGGTATTTTGAAACAAAAAATTCAAACACGTAAAAACTTCAATAAAAAAAAATAGTTTAAAAATTAAACATTTTAAACAAAAAAAAAATAAAAAAACAAAAATTCAATTCCTATCTTCCCTTAAAAAAATTATTTCCATGTTTTCTGTTAAAACATTTTTTTTTATTCACAATCACAATGCGTCATCAAATAATTTTCTATTCAATTAATTGAACTCGAAACAACTTGACATCTTGATTGAAATGTAACATTGACCACGGCATTATCATAGCTCCAGTGGCGCAATTGGTTAGCGCACGGTACTTATAGACAGTATTCGATGAGCAATGCCGGGGTTGTGAGTTCGAGCCTCACCTGGAGCAGGTTGTTTTTTTTTTAATTCTCTATATTAAAGTAGAAGGAAGAACATTTTATTCGTATGGCTGTGTCATACAAGAGGGTGGTTCTGTGTTTGGGATTTATCTTTACTTGGTGGTTGATGGGAATTAAATAAAAAAAAAATGTTTTCTGTGTAAAAAGTTGTTTGGGTTGTAAAAATATCAATTAAAAAAAAAAAACATTTGAAATTATAAAAATTGCATTAGAAAAAAGAAATTGTAGGTATTAAAAAAAAATATTAAACATTTTTTTTATGAAATATTCGCCGAATTTCTTACAATTTTGTTTATTGGCTTCAATGTTAGAGTTGACATAGCTGATGTACAATGGTCAAATAGTCAAAATTGTTGACGAAATAAAAATATAGCTATTTAGTGCTCACATTTTGCATTGAATTTTTTTTTTTTTAGTAGTGCAAAATATTTGATTTGCAGAAAAAAATTTTATTTTCAATGCAATAACATTTTTTTTTATGCAAAATATTTTTAATAGCAATAAAATTTTTTTTTTTTTACAAAAATACAGAATTTTTTGTAATTTTTTTCAGTTGCAATAAATATTTTTTAATGATTTTTTTTATTTGAAATGGAAAACAAATGCATTACAAAATAAAATGCACGACTGGGATCGCACGTACTTGCTCTTGCAGTTTAAAACACTTTTATGTTAGTTTACTTGTAGATTTTAAGAGCTGCATCTATATAAATTTAAAGAATTTTTGTTGATGTTGGGGAAGAGCCGACATTTAGGCCAAAATTTTGAAAAAATTGTATGGAAGGTACACTTTTTTGACTTTTTTGAGAAAAACTAAAAATGCAGTTTTATTACAATTGCTTCAAATATTACGTTTGCAAAGTTTAATCAAAATCGTTAGAGCCGTTTTTGAGTTATTTGGTTTGCGTTGAAAAATTTGTATGGGAGGTACACTATCTAAGCGAGATATAAAAAAACAAAAAAAAAACAACTTTCAGAATTCCATAAAAATCATCTGTACCAAATTTGAAGAAAATCCGTCCACCCGTTTAGGCTGTGGAAATGTGTACAGATGGACGTACAGACGCACAGACGCACGGACGGAATTGCGAGACCCACTTTTTCGGAATTCTCCATCATCGTAATGTTGGTTTTGATTAAAACCTCAAATTTTTTTTCGACACGAAACCAATACTTGCCCTATTGAGCAAGTAAAAAATGATTTTTTTACAACCCTGTTTCATACGTTGCGTTGTTTAGAATGAGACAGGCGGGTTTTGTTTTATTTTATCAAAATTTTTAATTTTTTTTTGTCTTTTCAATTTTATAAGTACCAGTTCTATGAGATCACATCCAGTTAGGTTTTGAGAAAATCTATGTAATCGGCCTTATCACGAATTTCATTCATATTGTAAATTTGCTACGATTGCCAAAAAAACAAGCACGGAATCCGTTCGTAATGAATAATTTCATATATTCGTTCGAATTTGAAAACGGAAACGAAAATTGAATCCGTACGGATTGAAAACGGTTGTTCCAATTTCTATTCGACATATTTGGTAGAGAATATTGTTTTCCGGTGGCAAATTGCTGATTGCTGTCCGGATTGAAAACGACAAAAATTTGTCAGATTGTAGATCCGTATGTTTTTCGAAACACCTTTGAATCCGCAAAATGTGTTCGAATACGGAATTCGGAACAGGGGCCCAATTCCGTAAGAGTGAGCTCCTCTGTGTACACGAAAAAAAGTGTAAATTGCCTTGCGAACAAGGCACAGAAAAACTCACGCAAAAAAACTCACACTTGCGGAATTGGCCCTAGAAAAAATTTGAAAACGGTAGAAAATAGATTTCGAACGGAACTTTGTGATTGTTTTTTTTTTTGGTATGAATGGAATTCGTGATAAGGCCAAGTATAACTAATTTAAATAGTTCAAAAACGCAATACAAAATTTTGCATGTACATGTTTTAGGTGGAAAGGTGTTATTTGCGTTGAAGAGAAAATGTAGAATTATTGCAAAAACTCAATTATAAATATGGCAGGTATAGGTACCTATCTGAATGAAGTCCAGCAATATTAAATCGGGAATTGGAGCCAAGAATGTTAAGAATATAATGGATGAAGCGTGTTTTATTTAATGGATTAAGATTACTGGCAAAATAAGTAGCAAACTTCGCAAATCTTGCTTAAATAGATCAGAGGATGATTTTTAAAAAAAATCTTCCAAAAATAAAATGGGAAATGTTAAAAGCACACGTTTTAACATTTTCTAAAACCTTTTTTTAGCTTTTCGCTTTTTCGATTATGTACTCACAAAAGGCTTACCACTAAAAAAAAAAAAATTCACTAAATAAAATTGAAGAAAAATATGACTTACCATGGAGGAAAAATCTGTGGTAATACGTAAAATTCGAACTTAGTTATCCAGCAATTCATTTTTAAAATTCATCAGATAAGTTTGCATTCCTGAATGATAAGAGTAACTTTTTTTTTTTTTTTTGTTTAAAACCCTTTGACTGCCAAGCTTTTAAGTGCCATGATATTTCATACTGATTGTCGCAAGAAAACGTACGACATGGCAGCGAACTACCTATGAAATTCAATAAAAACCCTTAACTATTCCGAGAGAAAAGTAAAATTTCATTTTCCTTTTATTTGAATTTTATTTTGGTTGTTGGTTTTTTAAAATTTTAACTAAAGAAACAAATCATAAAGAGCTATACTAATTATTATTTTTTTTTATATATATAAATAAGAGAAAAAAGAGATTTTTTTTTCCAAAAATATTTCAGTCCCCCTTCGCACCTAAAGAGACACCGACTGCACTGGCGCCCCAATTATAGGATAACTCCGGTTTATAGAATAGAATTCAAGCCCAGACGCAGATGATGATTTATAATATACCTTCTGTACATCTGGCACACATGGAATTCCATTTGTATTACACATCTCAGATCTCTCAAGCACTATATTTTTTTTATATCGGAATAGGCAGCAGCACACAATTTATGTATAATTTTTGTTTTTACAAAATTAACATGCAATACCCACATCCATTGCTACGATATAATTGAATGGCGATTTGGCTTGCAATTTTTTTTACGAGGGATGACGAGACTCTATATTATACGGAGGCGTAGGCGGTGGCACGGTTTGGTTAACCGCATTTGTATTGTATTGTTTTTTGTATTGGAAGTAATTTTTTTATCTGGATTTTTGTTTTTTTTTTTTTTTGATTTTTTGGTTTAGAGTACTTATTCTGTGCTCCCAAACACTCTTCATTTTGTTTGCTTAAATATTCGGCTAATTGTTTCTTAGTTTTCTCCTATTTTTTGTTGTTGTTGTAATTTTATATGGTTGCATTGAAGATGAGCCCCAGGACAACACATGGTCCTAATTGTATGGAGACTTATTTCAGACCCAAGGGGTCCAGCCTTCGTACAAAACAGCCAAATTGTCGGGATTCGTTGCTTCGCGTATCATATAGTCAACTTGTTCAGAAATCGTACAGCGACGATTCGGATCGGGGTCCCTACCCTCTAGTTTCATGCGGATACGTTTCCATACTGATACAGCATATGCATTACGTTTTTGTTCACGTTGATTACCTAAAATGAGAAAATAATTTAAATAAATTCTTATATCCAAGACAAAAAACACGAATAATCACCTTTCTTTGGATCATTTGGCATTGCACCTCCAACATTTCGGCGGTCCATGGAATCGGCGTGGAAATCATCCACCAAGTCGATTAGATCTGTGTGATTCTGTTCGACGTCTCGTATCAAATCATTTGCTTGCTCAAACATCTGTCGGACATTTGCCTCGGCAAAGTCTCGACACAGAATCTTCATGTTGAGATCATTCAACTGGGCAAAGAATTGCCGGAAAATATACTGAAACTCACGCACTCGAGCAGTGCTCTGACTTTCGCTGTCTACCTTTGAGAAGAGTTTCAGTAAATGGCGTATATCAACTCGGAGTTGAGTATCCATTAGCGATTGCAGATCGCTAGAACAACAAAATACTTGTTCTTGAATATTTTGTGCACACTTTTCCAGATCGGCAATCTGTCTGTGCACTCCGTAGGTCATCTCATCAAGTAAACCCGATATATTATCAATCCAACATTGATCCACAGTACCTTCTGGGTCGAGGAGCTGAACAATTGCCTGCTCGGTGGGAGTGATCAAAGATGCTACTCGTCTCTCTGCAGCATAAGTTTCACCCCATTGTGACACTGCATCCAAAAATATACTATCCATTTCCTTGTTTTCGGCTCTTTCTTGGAAAAGTTCAAATTGAACAATCACTCCGGTGAATTCCATTAGAGTATTCGACAAACTAGTATGAGCTCGGAATTTTTCCATTTGAATTCTAGACATTTCCTCGAATTGATCTTTTACACTCACCATATTCGGATTTGCTCCTGCTGCCCACTTTAGTCGTGGAATTATGGCACAGGTATTCTCATCGATTTCAGCTTGAATTTTCTCCATGGTAATCTTCCACACTGAAAGACTCTGGCGACTACTTTGCATTGTGGCCAAAAGTTTTTCTCTAGAGATGATATGCCCAAAGGGTGGAGCATGAGCTCGTAAATTCAATTCATTTGCCCAAAAGTGTGCAGAAGTAATCAAAGTTAAATGCTCAACAAGTTCCAATTGTAAATCGAGTTGCATCTGCATGAGTTGTAGACCACATTTACGCTGGTGACAGACAAACATGCTCTCAGCGAGATCTTTGGCATTGTGAATGTGATTTTCAAGATTGTAGATGTCGGAGAAGTCTTGCAAATATCTCGAGTTTAGATCTTCAATAACAAGTGCACCAACTAAAGAGGTCAAGCCATTTATGCATTTCTCTTGTAGACCATTGATAAATGCTCTTATTGGCTGACCAATAGATCGGACATCATAAATATTGTCCAAATGGCTATTTCGGAGTGATTCCGTTTGTTGTTTGGCTATGGCAAAGATTTGTGATAAGGCAAACATTTTGTTTTGCTCAAAGAAATCTTGCCCAGGATTAAGGAGTTCTGTGATTATTTGTTGGAAATTGTTATTTATTTGAGATGATAAAAATTGTTCCCAATTTGTGGCTGATATTAGACACTTTTTAACATCATTTAGTGATTTTTGGCAAGTTGAAAGATAATGTTCGATTTCGTTAAGGACATAATTTAGTCGGGATTTTTTCAAACCATTCATTTCGTTTTTAAAGCAAACATCTTGTTGGTTTCCATCGATACCAATTGCGTGACCAATTATTGTGATTAAATCTTCATCGTCATTGATCATAAAGAGTTCAACAATTAATGATGGTAGTTTGCAATGTGATGCATTTCTAAGTGATCTAATTGCTAAGAATGCTGTTTCAAGAGTTGCTAGGATGGTCAACACGTCGGCGGATAACTCAAAGATGTATTGAGAGCTTTGTAGATATTGTATGTAGTTGATCTGATAGTCGAGAACGTCAACAGTTGAGGTTTCGAATAAGAACATTTCTGAATTGGATTGCACGATATGTTTGAGTGTGGCAAAGCGTAAGGAATTGAGGGCATTGATGCCGGTATTTAGAAATCGATTTCTGTTTTCATTTAAGGTTTCTTGTTGATCCTGGAAGAAAAAAGATAACATCAAAAAAATTTAATGTCTCGTTATTTATTACTTTTTCAAAAGATAATGTAAATCTTTTTATAAAAATTTGTATGTATGAGCTAGACCAATTCCAAGTCAGCATAAAAAATTTCGTTGAATAATATAAAAATTATAAAAGTGCTTTTGTTTAAAAAATTTCGTTTGGGAGAAAATCAGATTAAGAAAAACGGTTATAGGAGGTACCGTTAATAACGATTTTTGAAAAAAAAATTTTTTCATAAAAAGATAGACCTTGTCTAAAAACTTATACTTGAATTTTTTTATCAAAATCGTTTTTGAGAAAATTAAACTTTTTCAAAATTGGTATATGACAGATACCGTTATTTTTGGTTCAAAAAAATTAATTCCAAAATCCCCTCTGTACAGGATCCAAAAACTGCTACATACCAAGTTTGAAATCCTAGATCGGCCCATCGGTTTAGGATGTAGCTCCTTATACAGACCGACAGACATCCTGGCAGACAGACAGACGCAAATCGTTGCCCCCGCATCTGATCTCTGATTTTTTAATGTCATTTAGAAAATCTTAAGCAAGTGTGTGTGTGTTTTTTTTTTAAATAATATTAAAGTAAATTCCAGTTGAAACCGAATTTTTGTGTTTTGTTTTTAAGAAATAGAAAAAAAGTTATAAGGTGCCAAGTCGGGGCGAGGCGAATGACAAATCAATTGAATCTTTTGAGATGCCATATAATCACTTCTTTCAGCTGTGTGAGAACTTGCGTTGTCGTTATGCAAAGTGATTCTCCATTTTGAGTAAGTTTCTCTCAATATATCAAAAACTTCTGACAAGCAAATGGTCTTACGCCATGCTGAATAAAAAGTCTTTCAGCTTTAAAGGGCTAAAGTAGCCACATAAATGGTTTTCGTGAAAAAAACATGCCACCCTTGCTCCGAACTCTCACGAACTCTCACAACTTTTGTTTGATATTCTTCGAATCGAATGATTCGAGCCATTGAGTCAAAATGATCCACTAAGCTGGGAAGTTAAGAAAAGCAATAGCATAGGGGGTCTCATTACAATCACGAAGAATAGGGTAGAACTCCTGGAACAAAAAATGCCACACACTTCCCGCTGTTCATAGAGATGGAAAAATTCAAAGCTGACTCGGCTAACCCCAAAACTGGAGCCTTCGAGTGAGACATTTAAGCAAGAGAGTTTTGATCTCAATAGTAGAGATCATGACAATCAGATTCTCTGCTCTGCTATAAAACTATTATTTTTAACTATAAAATAAAAAAAAAAAAAAATACTCACCGCTACAATATTCTGCTCATTTGGAATATTAAAAGTTCTCAATGTGAAATTGGCTTCAATCCACATTTGTTCCAGTTTAGTAGCATATCCCACAACCAAGTCAACAAACACTGGAGAACTTCGCAAAACAAGTTCTTCCTTTGCAAGGACATGTAATTCATCTTTAATTTGCGCCGGTTCTTTATGTCCTTCCAATAGATCTCGATACAATCTCTCATATTTGACCAAACGTGATTTTCTCAATTTCGAATGGGGATAAAATCGCATAACTTGAACATACTGATTGATAGCATCAGTGCATATGAATGCAGCTTTTTCTTGCTGCTGTAAAGTATTATCCATTTCTTTACGAGCAAAGTCCGATTTGCCATATAGAACATTCTGAGCACTATTTTCTAATAGTTCCTTGACAATGTCAAATTCATTTGTAGGTTTGGTACATTGTATGACTCGACGTAGAGAATTTAATTCTCCTAGACCACTAGCACCAAGTAGAGTATGAAAGTACAAAGTCGTACTATTTCTTAGATCTTTTTGATAAGCAGTTATATTAGCTTTAACAGCAGTAAAGTCATCAGCTGATTTTTTATATGTATTGTATCGTTGTGAAATGGTGTTTAGAGCATGGCTTCCCATTGCACTTCCTAGAGTTTCAAGCTCACGAATCATGGCCAGTTGTTTGGTCAAAGCATCACGTTCCAATTCAGCTTGATGTATACTTTCACGGTTGTCTTCGAGATCTTTCAGGGAATTAAGCACCTGCTGAAGTTTGTAGATAACTTCGTCCCTAGAAATTTTAAAATATGTTTTTTGTTAAAGAAATTTAAAGAGAGAATTAATAGTTTACCTATATTGAGTCCAATATGGTTTGATTTCGGTAAAACGAGCAAGAATTGTATTTCTTGTTACTTCGGTTTCGGTTTTTTTTGTTGTCATCGGATTTTTTCTTCTTCTTACAATCCTCTGCATTATTGTTCGAGGCAGATGTAGCTTTGAGGGCTGCAATTTTAGCAGCTGCAGCTAAAGCTGTTGTCGAACGGGTACTAGTTGTTGTGCCATCATCGCCAACTGCCCAATCAACAAGTGGATCATAGACAAATGCCTCCAAAAGAGTTAATAAGGTTTCTCTTTCTTTGCGTAGGGTTTTGAGAACATGCTCACAACCTAAACGGAATGCACCCTGCAAATAAAGTAGTGGAATTATTATTTTGTATTAAAATTTAAGGAGAAAAATGCAAGTTTTTTTCAGCTTTTCTCTTATTAACTAATGCTTTTCAATGTTAAGATCGTGCTGCAAACTAATGCCTCTCAATGTTTTAATGTTAAGATCGTGCAGTAAACCATCAGGTATCATTGAAAAAAAAGCATTATTAAGTAACAGAATAGCTGAAAAAATTCGCAACAACTGTTTGAAACATCCTTGAGGAACAATTATAAAAGTTCCGTCCATAAAGATGGTTATAATGGTTTTAGGTGATATTTTTTACCTAAAATAAATAAATTATGAGAAAGAAAAATTGGGGTTTTATTTCATTTTTCGAAAAAAAAAAGTTCAAAACAAGTTGGGGCTTTATTTCATTTATTTTTGGGGCATTTTGTCATTTCGATGGGGTAAGGTCCAAAATTAGGGTAATTTTTTATTTAATGAAACTATGCCGCAGTGAAATAAGCACTGCGGCATAGTTTCATTAAATAAAAAAATTACCCTAATTTTGACTTCATATTTTCTTTTGGGGCCTAATTTCCCGGAGCCAATTTTTTTTCCTAGCGTCTTGTGATTTTGAAAAAAATAAGCTTTTTGCATCATTGTTTTTACTTGCGATATAGGTACTATAGGGCAAGTTTAGGATTCGTAAAAAAAATCGAACTCGAGATAACAATTTTACATGACATTACGAAGATGGAGAATGCCAAAAAAGTGGGTCCGGCAATTCTGTCTGTCTGTCTGTCTGTCTGTCTCTATCTGGAGCTGCAGCCTAAACGAGTGAAGTGATTTTCTTCAAACTTGGTAGTTAGCAGTTTTTGGTGATTCCCTAGAGGGGAAATTGAAATTTTTTTTTTATGACCAAAACTAACGGTACCTGCCATATAACGGAAATAGCGATTTTGATTAAAATTTTTGTGTGTAGTACAACACATAAGAGCCAACTTTTTAAATAAAAAAAATATTTTTTGTACCGTTATTAACGGTACCTGTCATAGAACGGTTTTTTTCGTTTCTGAATATCTCGTACAACATTAACCCGATTCAAATGAAAATTTTTATACAAAAGTGTGTAAGTAAAGATAATATTAAAATTGTAGAAAATTTTCAAAAAACGCATTTTTGGTTTTTTAAAAAATATTTCAAAATTTTTGTTTGAAAAATCAATTTTTTGAAAACGGATTAATGAAAAATTTTGAAATTTAGTTTTAATGTGTAAATTAATTATTTCTTCAAAATGGCATCCCAACTTTTTTTTTGAAAAATGTTAAAAAATTTTTATATATAAAAAACTATTTTTTTAAAAAACGGCTCCTACAATTTTCGAAAAATTTTTTCTAAAAATACCTTTTTATACAAGAAATAAAATGGCATATTTGTTTTTTTTTTTTTAAGATAATTTAAAACGGAGTTTAATTAATTATAAAAACAGATTTAATTTTTTTATACTACCTACTTATGAAATTTCTTCAAAATATCAAATTTTTAATTTCTTGAATAAAAAGCTTTAACATTATAGTTACTTTAAGCATAAGAGCAAGTACGTGCGACCCCAGTCGTGCAATTTATTTCATTTTGAAGTCGAAAAAACTCTCACATGTCTCACAAATTCAATGCAATAGGTGTAAGCCTTATGCAAATTAATTGGGGAGATACTTTAAAAAATACCAAAAATCTGTACTGCAAAATTCTGTAAATGATAAAAGAAAATTGTTTTGATAATGAAAAAAAGTGCGCACTTTTGAAGTTTGTATTTGCAGAATTTTAGAATACAGAATTTTTAATTTACAGAATTTTGAATTAACAGAATTATAAAATACATAATTTTGAATTTCAAGAATTTTAAAATACAGAATTCTTAATTTAAAGAATTTTAATATATGTACAGCATTTTAAATTTACAGAATTTTAAAATATAGAATTTTGAATTAACGAAATTTTAAAATACAAAATTTTGAATTTACAGAATTTTAAAATACAGAGTTTTGGAGTACTGAATTTTGGAATCCGAATTTTGGCACGTACAGAATTTTGACTCCAACGCATAATAATAATTTAATAAATAAAATAGAAAGGCTGTTAAGTCTTTTTATTTTTAGGATAAGTGTTTGGTTGTTTTCATGTATTTGGCGGTTGTTTTGTTTTATTTACTTATTTTAATCAAGGTTAAACATAAAATTAGCCATCAAATTATATTCATTTAGTCAATCTAGGTTAAGGGTTTTGTCGTGCGTCAATGTTATGACGGACTTTGTGCCTGTTTGTAGTATATTTATGTCAATAATATATGAACAGCCGACAAAGCTTCTGTAATCTTTGATTTGGGGGCTGAATGAAAGTGCAAGTAAGCGTTTGATGTGCTACTCCATCAACCAAAAGCTACCAGTAAACATTTTTATTGTTACAAAAAAAATACCAAGCCATGTTAATATATCCTGCTTAAAGCAGATAACAAATTCGATAATGTCCTTTGATAAAAGAAAAAACAACAATTTGCAGGTGATATCTATAACTTATCTTCATCAGATGTTCTTGTATAAAATCGTCGTAACCATCGTTTTGAGTTATAGATTAGGGGACATTTTTTTTTGTTATACAGGTTTTCCGAAACAAAGTTATCATTTTGTTATCGTTGTGTAATTCAATTTTTTTCCCACGCAATATTTAGATTTAAATGCTCCAAAAATATTAGCGAAAACAACTTAAATATTTGTTATGATCACGTAAATCAATTCAAAGTACATGATTGCAAGGAGAAGTACTTAACCACCAACAGTGTTGTCGAATATATTTTAAATCAGGGTTGCGAGTTTATTAATTTAAAAAACTTTAATTCATAAGCTCCTCTTTAAATTGTGAATTAAAAAATATTTAATACATAAGCTTTTACTGTTTATGTTTATGTTATGCTTTTTATAAATTAAGATTTGAATGATATTCAATTCATAATCTATTTTTGAATCCTGAATTTAAGAAATATTCAATTCAGAAGCCCCTTTGGATTCCCGAATCAAAAATAATCTAATTCACAAGCCGGTCCGATGAATTTTTTTGAAATAAAAAGAATGGTATTTCAAACTTGTATTTCAAAATAAAATGCACGACTGGTTCGCACGTACTTGCTCTTGTAGTTCACAGTATCTTTATCTTAATTATCTGTTGGAAATTTAAGATTTTGTAGAAAAAAAAATCAAAAGTTTAAAAATTAAATTAAAAAAATTTTTTTTGCAAAAATGTTTTTAAAAATATTTTTTTTTTTTAACATTTTGCACTTAATGATCTCTGTAAATTTTAAATAAAATAACTAATGCTTTGATGAAATATATGAACTTAAAAAATATGTCAATTTTTGAAAAACGGCAACGCCATATTTCCGTTCTCCGCATTTTTTTGAGAAAAACTAAAAACGCAGTTTTGTTAGAATCAATAAGTCTATTACGTATACCAAATTTAATCAAAATTGTTAGAGCCTTTTTCGAGAAAATTGCAATACCTCGAAAATGTTATATGGGAGATATGCGTTAAAAAGGAGATATTAAAAAAATTAAAAAAACGGGTCTAGGGAATAACGTAAAAATCATCTGTACCAAGTTTCAAGCAAATCCATCCATCCGTTTAGACCCTAGCTCGATGAACAGATGGACGCACAGGCCGACGGACGGCATGACGAAAACCACTTTTTTGATCTTCTCCATGATCGTAATGTTGGTTTTGATTAAAACCTCAATTTTTTTTTCTACACGAAACCAATACTTGCCCTATAGAGCAAGTAAAAATAATTTAAAAAAAACGGCTCTAACGATTTTCAAATCAAATATGTAAATCAATTAAATCGTATACTGTATACTAGGGTGGGTCAAAAAAATCGAAATTCTTTTTTTTGATTTGGTACTCCGAAAAATCGATTGCTAGACACCTCTAGAATATACACACCAAATATGAGCTCTTTATATTAATGGGAAGGTCCTCCGCTTTTCAATTTTCCATTTTTACATCAAGCTTCTACTAAAAAAAAATATTTTTTTTATTAATTGACTTTTTAGCAAATTTCTTTTCAGATTCTTGTAGGAAATTGAACGCTCTACAAAAAAGGCCTTATACACTTTTTTCGTTTATCTAACCGTTAAATAGATATTTGAGATACAAAAATCGAGAAAATCTTTAAAAATTCGTTTTTTGGTCTTAATTTTGTAACAAACTGAAAAATTATAATGATCAAACGCGCAAGACATACTCTTGTTGGAAATCGACTGCTCCACAAAAAAGGTCTTGTTAACTTTTTTCATTAATCTAACCATTCTAAAGATATTAGAGGTCAAAGTTAAAAAAAAATATAAAAACTTTTTATATTTAAAAAAAAATTCCAATTCACTGAAACTTCATTATTTTCAAATTAGTAAGACGTATTCTTGGAGGGGCTTAAACGTTCTACAAAAAATTCCTTGGAATCAAATTGATTGCTTTAACCGTTTAGAAGATATTTGTATCTAAACCAATGCTCACTGACTTTAATAGTTTTCTTATGACCCGTATGCATTGCGATTTGGATACGAATATCTTCTAAACGGTTAAAGCAATCAATTTGATGCCAAGGAATTTTTTGTAGAACGTTTAAGTCCCTACAAGAATACGTCTTGCTAAATTGAAAATAATGAATTTTCAGTGAACTGGAAAATTTTTTAAAATATAAAATGTTTTCATAATTTTTTTTAACTTTGACCTCGAATATCTTTAGAATGGTTAGATTAATGAAAAAAGTTAACAAGACCTTTTTTGTGGAGCAGTCAATTTCCAACAAGAATATGTCTTTCGCGTTTGATGATTATAATTTTTCAGTTTGTTACAAAATTAAGACCAAAAAACGAATTTTTAAAGATTTTCTCGATTTTTTTACCTCAAATATCTATTCAACGGTTAGATAAACGAAAAAAGTGTATAAGGCTTTTTTGTAGAGCGTTCAATTTCCTACAAGAATCTGAAAAGAAATTTGCTAAAAAGTCAATTAATAAAAAAAATATTTTTTTTTAGTAGAAGCTTGATGTAAAAATGGAAAATTGAAAAGCGGAGGACCTTCCCATTAATATAAAGAGCTCATATTTGGTGTGTATATTCTAGAGGTGTCTAGCAATCGATTTTTCGGAGTACCAAATCAAAAAAAAGAATTTCGATTTTTTTGACCCACCCTACTGTATACTGCATTTAAACAGTTCACAAAGATGTTTTTGCAATTATTCTTTTATGAATTTTTGCATACAATATTTTAAATAACTTTGTAAGACCAAGTTCGTGCGACTCAGCAGTGCAATTTATTTTTTAGTTTATTTCATATACGTCAAAATCATGGAGGTGGGAAATTTCGAGTACCAAATTCTTAAAAAATCAACTTTGTTTAATGATAAAAATTTCATGCTCAAATGTTCCCTACAGCTATAATTTGCCGGTACATACACTGGCAGAACACAAAAATGTGTATTTTTTTCAATTTACCGCAAAAGTCTTAAATTAGAACTATATAGTAATTTTTTCTTTAATTTTTTGGTATCTTTTTTTTTAATAAAAGTGTAAATAAATGGTTAAATGTTATTTGAATGCCTGGACATCAAATTTTCCACCTCCATGATTTTAATAATTTAATAATAATTTCATAAGAACGGAATTCTAAAAATTTTTGAAAAAAATATTTCAAAATTAAAAAAAAAAGACGCTATCGTTTTTAAAAAAATAAAATTCTTAAATTTCTTTGGCATAGTAAATAAATAATAAATTAAATCATTAAATGGTATACTACATTTAAATAGTTTGAAAAGATGTTTTTGCATTTATTATTCTTTTATGAATTTTTACATACAAAATTCTAAGTAACTTTATAAGAGTAATTTCGTGCGACCCAGTCTTGCCATGTATTTTTGTTTGTTAATTTCGTATATTTCGTCAAAGAGTGAACCAGTTTTTTTTTTCATAATTTATAGATACATAAATATTAGTGTGGTCCAAAAAAATTTTGTTTTCGATTTTTGGTCAGGCAACCGGTTGAATTTGTTCCACTTATTGCCGATAACAGTTCAATGTTTCCGCAATTTTGATTTTTTTTTCAGTTTTTGTTTTGAAAAGTTAATATTTTATTAAAGTCTTAATTGTCTTTATAAAACATGTTATTTTTTTCGAAAAAAATGTAAGCAATTACTTATAATAATTTAATAAGAAAAAAGTGGAAATCTTTGTACTAACTCAACAAACAATTTTTCAATATCAGCACCCTCTTCTATAAAAGATAGGAAACTGAAAATTCAACAGTATGATACTAATAGGATGTGGAACTAAATAAGTGGTGGCCCGACAATTTTTGAAAATTTTATTTTTCCCATACAATCTTGGACCACCTTAATAGATATTTCTGATAGTTTTGAATAATTAAATGTATTCAAATTTTCAAAAACAGTTTTGGAATTTTTATTTGAAAAATAATTTTTTTTAACGTCGATTTTTTTTTTTTTTTTTTTGTATTTTTCTTGTAATGACTTTACCAACAGCTTAGAATTTCAATAGATCTATCTTGCAACAGGGCATCTTCTCATTAATCATTTTAAAATCATCTTCAGTAACTACACAGCACTAAACTAGTTATAGACCCAAATAAAAAAACCTCACACCTATCCAAGTCACGTAGTTATTGCTTAGCAGTGGCAACACTATTCACCACCCCCAATGTAGTCCGCAAGATTGAGTATAAACTGGTGACATATTATATTTTTTTTTTTTATTTTACCTACAATAAAAATTACACCTTTATCATGTCCTCGTATCCCATGTCACCTTTTCATGTCTACATCCTTTAAATCACTTTATTACCACACTGATGTAGTCATTGAGTCATTAGACATGTTGTATCTAACAGATAAACACAAATCGTTGAAAAAATTGAAAAACATTTCCGATTTGCCCTCGGTAGAGAGTGGAGTGGTTTTTTCGTTGTTCATAAAATTCAAAAAAAAATATATATACACTTCGCGTCACTTGAATAGAAACAACATTTTTTCTTTAGAACATAGCGATTGGCGCTTTGGTGAGGTAATTAGTAGATTTTTGGTTTTGCATTTTCAAAGAGGAACTTTTAACAAACAATGTTGTAAAAACAAAAAACCCAAAACAGAAACCGTATGGCTTCTAGTTGCGTTTTTTCGCATTACCTCACAAAAAACAGTGTTTTTTTTGCGTCACTTGAATAGAAACAAGCTCTTAAATTAGATACAAATGATGAAAAATCATGGAAAACACTAATTATAGTAAAGCAATATTAAGCTTTGACATTATTTGCACATTATAACCAACTATGAGCTACGAGCTACCAATAGGCACCACAGAAAATGCATAAATAGAACTTAACATTGAAAATGCACTTCTACTGTACACAATCGTGGACCAAATTGGAGAAAGTGATAAAAGTGTTTGGTAACTTCTTACAAATTAAGAAAATGACATTTTCTACAATTTAAGGATTGAATAAGTGAAATAAACTTTCGTTTTTATCCGGAATGCATCTGTTTTGTTTTTATTGCGTTGTTTTTTCTTGAACTATCCTTGTGCAATCTCAAAGATGGTTGTTCTTCCACGTTCCTAAACTTGCCAAGAGCTTCTACCATTATTTCTTTGTAAAAGTTAGCATCTGTTTTTGAAGCGTGAAGCTTCAATTTTGCTATTGCACATCATAAAAACAAAGCGTATTACTATAACACATTTTAGTGCCCTTTATTGGCGATGCGATAAAGGTTATTCTTTTATAAACCAATGAAATAGGGCTAATATTAACGTGGTCCATCTGAGTTGGTATGTTTTCCTTTAAAAAACCACTCTTTACCTCACTACTTTTCAGTTCGAATGCAACTATAAAATAGTTAACTTTTTTGTAATCTTAGTAGAACTTAAAATGTTGTTATTTTGCATTTTGAGGCTTTTTTAATGTTGTGCACCTTTTATAACTTCCAGGATGGAACAAACCAACACGTTTCCATCGCACTAACACCACGTTTTTGACCGATTTTAGCGGCAAAGTGAAGAAAATTGCAGCTAGTTTTTAAGTTATTTTTTTCTCTGCTCGTGACTTGGGTCTCACTTGTCTTATTTTTTGATTTGATCACTAGTTTACGATATTTTAAAAATTATCTCATCCAAATTTGGCAAATTTTCCAATATCTTTCTCGATTTTGCATGGTGCAGGTGCATTTCCAATGTAAGCTGCTATTTATGCATTTTCTGTGGTGACTATTGGTAGCTCGTAGCCCATAATTGGTTATAATGTGCAAATAATGTCAAAGCTTAATATTGCTTTACTATAATTAGTGTTTTCCATGATTTTTCATCATTTTTATCTAATTTAAGAGCTTGTTTCTATTCAAGTGACGCAAAAAAAACACTGTTTTTTGTGAGGTAATGCGAAAAAACGCAACTAGAAGCCATACGGTTTCTGTTTTGGGTTTTTTGTTTTTACAACATTGTTTGTTAAAAGTTCCTCTTTGAAAATGCAAAACCAAAAATCTACTAAGTTACCTCACCAAAGCGCCAATCGCTATTTTCTAAAGAAAAAATGTTGTTTCTATTCAAGTGACGCGAAGTGTATATCATTCGAAAATGTGGTTTATATACTATTAAAGTTTTTTTATAAAATGGAAATTATTTGTGAAAATGAAAATTGTAATGAGATTGATGAAACTATTACTGTCAATCTGGACAAAGAGTCCTATGGATTCAAATTCAGTGGGGAAATGATTGCATGGATTGTCGCCCATGTGGTTCTATTGGTCTTTATAATTGGCGGCAATCTGCTGACCATAATAGCAGTTCGAATATGTCGTCGATTGCGAGCTGTCGTTTCGAATCTCTTCATTCTATCCCTCGCTGTGTCCGATTTCATAGTCGGCTTAACCCTTCCTTTCCATTTGTCCTTTTTTCTTGGTTTGGGACTTGGAAAGTCGGAGATCCTATGCATTCTTAGATTTTGTATAATTATCTTCGCATGCTGTATCTCAATGTGGAATCTAATTTCTATAGCTATCGATCGATACATTGCGATTATGTATCCCCTGCACTATAGACGGTGAGTTGGGATTGTATACACAAGTTTGAAAGTGTTTTTAACAAAAAAATATCTTTCACACAAATAGATTTATAACACGACGAGTCGCAGTTATTGTAATTGCACTAGGATGGATGGTAGGATCGATAATCGCTTCGATTCCAATATTTCAAAATAACTTTGACACCGCAACAAAGTGCGAATTCAATGAAATTCTTCCGTCGTGGTATATAATGGGAATTATAACACCTGTATTCTGCCTTGTTTGGATTTGTATGCTATTTGTTTATTCAAGAATATGTCAAGAAGCTAGCAAACAGGCTAAACAATTGCAAACCGCTACAAGTTGTCATGTTCAT
This sequence comes from Episyrphus balteatus, assembly GCF_945859705.1. Lineage (NCBI taxonomy): Eukaryota > Metazoa > Arthropoda > Insecta > Diptera > Syrphidae > Episyrphus > Episyrphus balteatus. Next base: position 130,908,195 of record NC_079135.1, on the reverse strand, counting down.
CCATCGGATTCAAAGTCCGTACAGGTGAGATTGTAATTTTTTCAAGCATCCAGATACTATTTGTATTCAATTATAAATCTTGGACTGTGATGTTTTATTTTATTAAACAAAAAAAAATCTATTTAAGTTTAGTAAATGATGATCTAAGAAAAAAAAAAAAGATTCATTCACATTAAATGAGTAAACACAAATTTCAAAAGTGATAATAAAAATATTTGCAGAATTTAGTTTGTTTAGGTCTTGCGCCTCGCGCCTCCCGCAGCATGGGGCATTTATTTTATGCGTTTTTTGTTTGTTGGTTAATTGAAATTTTGTTTGTTTTATGTTTGTATAATTTGTTTTGGTTTGAGGTATATATTTATGTAAAAAGTAAATATTGTTTGAGTAATACATTTATGTATTAAAATAAATGGCTGAGTTTTAGAATTTTAATATGCTTATGGAATATAATTGTTCGTGTTTTTTGTATTGACGTATAAGTTTTGATAGTATTTATTTAAAAATAATTTTGAAAGCATGGAAATCCGTCGGCGGCGGGACAAATTGTTGTTTTATTTTACATAGAGTAGTGTCGTCACTAATAGGTACAGAATAGATTGCATAAACCAACTATTTTATTGGGAATGTCCAATGCCTCAACCAAAATAAGTTTTAATGGCAAATCAATGCATTTAAAAAATCATTTTTACAACCCTTTTCATTAGTGTGGTTAATTTTTTTGAATTTTACAACTCTGTTGTTACCAACTTTAAAACTTGCTACACATTCAGCTAAAAATTCAGCTTTTTAGCTGAAGCGGAACTGGACGCTCTACAAGCTCAAATTTTTTGCATTGGTGCTGTCCTAGTTTTCATATTTAGTAATTATTTTTTTATATTTTAATTTATCAGTTGAAGTTAGTAGGGATTTAGTTAATTATTTCATTGTATACCTTTTTCTTTTATAAAAAACCGTTAGTTAATTGATATATTTGTTATAAAAAAAAAATAAGAGTTACTCTGCGAGAAAAAAGATGCAATTTTTTTCACTTGATTGTTGGGAACTTGTAAGCTTATCGTTTCTAAGCAAAATCCTAACTCCAAGACAAGTGCTATTACAATAGCCCCGTCCAATTGGAGTGGGTGTTTACTGTTTACTCATGAGTAGATGATTAAGAGAATTAGTACTGCGATCATCACATGATCTTCTGCTCGAGAAAATAGGAATGTGTAGTTGTTGTACTAGATTTCTAAACATAAGTCAACTACCACCTCCAATGGAACCGGGCTGATATCATCTGATAAATTGTTGTTATCTCATAAATTAATGCAACAAAACCTCATATTTAAAAGCTGATGAGCACCCAACTACGACCACATTACTGTTCACGAATGATGACAGCACATCACTTTTCTATTTTTTTTTTTTAAGATTGAGCACGTTCAGGAAATATTAGGGACATTAAGTCAACTTCATATTCTAAACAGAATTTTTTGTGGACGAGTAAATCGAGTTAGGGAGATTGGACTTACTTACTCTAGTAAACTTTCCAATAAAATTGAATAAATTGATTAGATTTTTTTGACCAATCAGAGACAAGAAAATTTGACTAAATATTTAGGTAGTCCCTAACTTTTCTGAACCTGTCCATTGTTAAAAACGTAAAAAATCATGGAACCTATTTTATTGAGAATTATAAGGCGGTGCTCGGGGACAAACAAAAAGATAAGATATTTTTGCTATGAATCACTACGGACGCAAGATGTCCTTAAAAAAAATATTACCTCAGGGGCCTCAAAAAAATAAATTACTTTTTTGAGAGAAAAATTAACTATTATCTTAGGGCCCCGAAAAATATTACTTGCATAATCTTAGCGACCATCAAATAATACATAATAATGCCTCAAACAAAAAAAAAAAAAACAAAAAAATAGTGGCGTATACGTCCCTTTTTTCTTATTTGATATGTATTTGTATATCAAAGGGGACCGAAAATTTAGTCTTGCCCCGGGGCCCTGGCAACTCCACGTACGCTTCTGGTGGTACTAATATAAAATTGTGTGCAACTTTGTTTTCTTTATTTCCCCCAATTCCTGGGGGTCTTTCTCGAAGAATTCGTTTTTACAGATTGTATGAGGGCCGGAAGTTTCGAAAATTAAAATTATACTCGATTTCGTCCCAATATTGATTGATCAATATCTAAAGAACCTTAGAAGTTCTCAAATATGATGAAAATCAAATAAATAAAGATGCCGATATGTAATATCTTCCGATAAGAAAAATATTATGAAAATAGTATTAGTTCCATCTTACGGCGGGATTCTACTTTTGGTATTCTTAGAATATGCTTCATTATTTTTTAAATAAACAATTCAATTCAATAATAATATTTATGTTTCTGAGAGCCTATTACTTAAACAATTTTAAGTGTTTGGTAAATGAAATTTCTTTTCAAAATGAGAAATGGTTTGTTGTTGAAATAAATAATTTAAGGAATTCCAGAGAATACCCCTCGTAATAGATAACATTCATTTCTTCTCATTTAAAATTATTTATGTTTGTGTTCCTGATGAAGTGCTTACATTTTTTTTTAAATACTAACAATAATTTTTTATTTCTTTGCAGGTGGTTCTTCTCATTATGGGAGGCTTTACATTATGTTGGCTACCTTACTTCACGGTTGCTTCTTTGCAAATATTTGTGATGTTCGATGCCTGTCCGATTCTATACAGAGCCGCCCTAGCACTAGTGATGGCCAATTCAGGATTAAATCCAATAATTTATGCTTGGAAAAATACCAATTTTCGAAGATCTTTCTGTCGATTACTGCAATGCAAGAATCCCAATGGTGCTAGCAATAACGATTACAGTGTGTGGGAGCATAGTCCACGCAATGGATCACAGCAGAAAAAGACTTCAGATGTATCTTCACCTATTGAAAGCAGACTTCGCAGTCAATCAATTGAATCCACAAATGTGGCGGTTGTTAATTGTAATCCTGATCCAAGAAATATCACCGATTCTCCAGAAACTAATAAACAATTTGTATTTAATTTAAGCACATGTAGAAATCAATTAACATCATATGAATCATTTGTTCCAGCTGCAAGAATCTTTTATTCACCATGTGAAGTTTGTAAAATATTGGTGGGAAGAAAAGTTGATTCGAAAAACAATTTAAATGGACTAATCATACCATGGAATTGCGAAGAATTTAATCATAATAACATAGTAAATACAATAAAATGTAGATGGTAAAATATAATGTAAAAGAACAAAATTATTGCCTGTTTTTTTTTCTTATTTGTGTGGTTTAACGGATATCCTCGAGATAACAAAAAGTTCTATTTATTCAATAAAAGATCATAAAATTATAAGGAGTAAGAAAGGTTTCGAATCATAACCTTACAAAAAATGACTTATGCCAAAATGCGATACCTTTGTCCATTTTCCACAATTCGATCGAAAGTGAACTGAAATCTTTTTTCAATTTCACGTGAAATGAAATTGCATTTTCTACATTTTGATCAATTTCGAAAATGCTTCCAACACTGTCAGAACTGAAGGTTCATCCATTTTTATTTTGTTTTTAAAGTGAATTACTAAAGCTATGATTACACGGTCAACGAAATTGGTCAACGCGTTGACTCTCTGACGTAAAAATGACGTCACAATCTGTCCCAAGAGTGTCACGTCGTGTGATCGTCAGCGAAAACTGCTGTCATTGCGTTGACTGGTTAGACGACACTCGCGTTGACACACATTTTTGGGTCAACGCATTGACTATTTTCGATGACCGTGTAATCTCTCTGTCAATGCCATTGGGACGCGTTGACAGGGTTTTAGGACTGGGTGTCATCGCAATGACCCTGTCTCAACGTTGACGGGGCAGAATTTAATACCGTGTCATCGTTTCAGAATGACATTGTTTTTTGTATAGAAATGTGATGAAAGTTGGATTGGGAACATTTTTTGTAGGGCGATTTTTTGAATGGTGTACCGTTTTAGAGGGAGGGGGTTCTCATTTCATCATTTCTCCTTTTTGTTTTTTTTTTTTCAAAAAAAACTTTTCGGTATGGCCGTGGCATCCATGTTGGATGCAAAAGTTTAAAAAAAAAAAAAAAAAACCAAAGACCATTTGTATATTCTAAGCTACATTTTAAGACCATAACCATTTAAATTGGGTGCCGCGTTCCTATGCTATAAGCGTTTGAAGGTGGCCATATTGATTTTTTTTCGATTTTTTAAAAATCAAATGTCGAAACTTTTTTATTTTTTTTTTCTAATTTTTCGACAAAACTTTAGTAATTTTATATTTATATTCGTTCAACAATCCTATCAGAATTCATTTAAAACTTAAAACTTAAAAGTGCACTTCGTACATCTCGAAATATTTACATTTGAATGCATCCATGTCAAACAAATTTTCGTTTAATTTTTCTATGAGACCTTTTTTCAAATCTCATTTTCTCCGCTTTTTTTGTTTACAAAATATTTTTGGAAAATTTAAATTTTTGCTTTGTGTCAAACAAAGTTTTGTGAGTCAACGCGTTGACACTGCTAAGTAAACGTCACGTTGACACACCTGCGGGTCAACGTAATTTAGGACAACATTGACGCAATAATTGTCAATCGTGTGATAGTCAATGTTTTATGCATTGACACTGTGAACGATGACGGTGAGATGACAGAGAGAATATGATTTTTTCTTGACGTCAGAGAGTCAACGCGTTGACCGTGTAATCATAGCTTAATGCTTGATGAAAAATTATTGGCAAAATTTAAAAGAATAAAATACATGGCTCGGTCCACAAGCTTGCTCTAGGAGTTCAAGTTTCTAAAATGTTTAAGACTTTTTATATAGAAATTTGGTAAATGAAAAAAAAAAAAGAAAAATAAAAAACATTAAATTCGTTTTTTAAAGGAAAAAAAAAAAACAACCTAAATTAAATTGATGTCCAAAACAAGTATGCAATGTAATATTTTTTATAAAGATGAATTTTTAAAACAAATATTTTTAAAATCGTTAGAGCTTTTTTTTAAAACTGTTATTTATAAATACATTTTTTGAAAAAATTTAAATAATAATATTGGTTCCATTTTTGTAGCAATTATTATTCAACAAACCCAAAAAAATATAAGTTATTTTTTTAATTTGCTTAAAAATGTTTTTTTTTTTAAACATTGCACATTAACAAATGAAATCAAATTGCATACTTTTGGGATTAAAATTAATTTTAGATGTTGTTCTTTGATTTTGAAGAAAGTTGTCAAATTTGTATATAAGAAGTTTAGTTTTAAAATTGTATGCACCTTGTAATTTAAGAATAAGTTCTTACAACCCAGTCTTTCATTTTATTTTTTGTAGAATTATCACAAACACTGACATTTTATAATTAATGGTTTTTTGAAAATGAGATATTGAGATGAGACAAACAAATTGTCTCATGCAAATGCTCAATGTCTGGAGTTCATTATCACATTTTATTCTCATGGAACTGAGATAAATCTTTCTGCATACCACCCAATGGCTAAACTATTAGGCAATTCCATCATTTCAGGTGCTACATTTGTAGCAGTTAATTTATTGTAAGGAACCATAACTATTAAATGTTTATCTAGTATTATCTTTTCTTAATGTCATGTTTTTTTATGACATTTAATGAAAGAAATATTGAAAAAGGGTCCGTTTTGGGTGCTACACGTTGCAAGAAACTCTGGGAAGAATACACATTGGCACGGCTGCCGAACATTGCGAGATGTTTGTCAGATGACCTCAAACCTTGTCTGAAATAATTGTATTCCAAGTGATACTGTGTAGACGGGAGCAGCTTTTCAGACCTATCCACAAGTTCATGATTTCTCAAAACAAATTAAAAATGCCTGAATTTAGCTTGATGCCCCAACTACTTGTGGCTAGTCTCATTTAAAATTTAAATTATTTAATACCCTTACCCACCCAGTTTTTGCTGGGATGAACCATCGAAAAAAGTGTGCACGAACATAGATCGCAATTATTTGAATACCGATTTGTAGAATGAATTGTAGTGTATAAGGACCTCGATGATTTTATTTTCATTATTAAACAATCTACTCGCTTACAAAATGAAGACGATTCAATTATCCAATCGAATATTTGAATTTATTGAATGTGATAGATTTACCCAAGCACAATTTTAAACTCGAAGTCGGCTCTGCCGTCATATTGCTGCGCTAACTGAGCCTACCGAAACTGTACATTGGAAAAAAGTATGAAAAACGTTATCAAGCACCATAATCAAAGCATATTATTCAAAAGCGAAAAAGTTTTCATTCCAAGTTTGAGTTTAAGCGGTACCTTGAATTAATTGCACCTTTTTTCGTGTGGATAAAATGAGATTTATTCTTTAAATGGAGACTCAACTTTGGGAAGAAAAATTAATATTTGAATCAATTTCCGCCGAAACGAAGCTAGTCTACTATACTAATTGAGCATCTCAAACTCTTCATCAAAACGACTTTTACCTATTAGCAAGTTCCAGCATTCATTAAAAATTCAATGCTGACAGATCCTGGAGGCAACTCTTTGATAAAATTAACAAAAAAAAAAATTCTAGCATTTAAGATTCATGTTAAATATCCAAACTAAATACAGCTTAAAATCGACTTTATTAAAATTAAATATATTTATGCTTTGAGAAAAAAATATATAAGTTCATAGTTCAACTCACCTCTGTCCCAGTCACACCAAGAGCTTCTTCCAAATTAGGTGTCATTCGGAATGGAACCTTCTCAGGCACTCGTAATGTTTTGCCCTTTTCAAAACAAACATTATAATCGATATGTACAATTTCACCCGTAGTCAATTTGACCAGCACATTATCCAAATGTCGATCACCAAGTCCAATAACATATCCAATAACCGATGTCACAGCTACCGATAAAGAATACTTTCTAATGGAAGCACGCCAAGTTGCACAATTATCACTGTGACACCACAATTCCTTAGCTAACAAATCACGAGGAGTTTCTTTCGAGAGTTCATCTAAAACTTGTCGCAAAGTGGCCAAAGGCCATGTCTTTCGACTATCGGTTACTTTGATATTTTTCTCTGCTAGCAATGGACTTAATTTGCTATAAAACATTTCTGAGGGTCTTAGCAATACCGAATTATTTCGATCTTTATTAGCTGCTTCTCTTTGTTGCCATTTCTTATAGATGCCAAAAAGCGGTGTTACACCATCGACCCAACTAATAAGACCCGATTGTGGTCCCAAAGGAATCACTGAGTAATGATGTGCACGATAGACATTGGAATTAGTTTTAGCCATCATGGAATTCGATATCGACAAAAACTGCATAATACGTTCGTCTAAATGAAGATCCTCCAAACCTTTGAACAAGTACGTGTAACGTTTTCCATTGCTACCGAAAAATGCCAATTTTTTCGGTTTGGTTTTAGTCGGTAGGATATAGACTGTATTATCGACAGCTTTAATGAATATCGGTTCGTTTTCTGTTGTCTCAACTCCTGGCATAGATATGGCAGTATTCCTCATGTTAGCCAGCACAGGACTGATATCGAGCATCTTGAGCGCCGATTGGGAATTTTTTTGCAAACGCTGTTGGAATACAGTGTACAACTGTTTGAGTTTTTGCCAAGATTCATTTACTTTGGCCAAATTCAATGGCTTATTTAACTCTTCGATGGTCGTTTCAATAATGCTAGAGTATTTTTCTTGGAAATTTCTCTCATAGTTCGTTTCAGCTGGTTTCGAGGTGACGGCAAATAATTTCTTGAGATCATCAGCGATGTGAGTCATAAGGATGGTATGTTTAGCATTCAAACTGGTGTAATTCTGCATGGCTGTAGGTTTTTTGGCTTCCAATTCTAGAGCATTGAATAAATGAGAGTATTCATTGTACAACTGTGTTAAAGAATGTATCCAGAATTCATCCCACAACAAAGTTACGCGCTTCAATTCACGGACAAGCAATTGGACTTGTTGAACTGTTTCGGCAGCTTGATTCGACAGAGTGGATAGCAATGAATTGAAACAATATGTTAGAGGATTTAACTCATCCGGAGTGGTAACCTCGTCTTTTTTGTGCTCATGGAAGGCTCCAACTACAGCAGGAAATATGATTAAATGTGGTGTATCTTCTGCTACTCGACAGAGCAATTCTGACACACGTTTCCTTACATAAGGTTCATGATGATTCAAACGACTGAAGAGTTGTGGGACTATTACCTTCCAGGGACGTGTTGGTGTGTAACTTAAACCTTCTTCCAGAACTTCTTGCAAGCCAAATGCATGTTTAACTACCAAACGCAAAAGCCGTAGAGTAGCTGTTACGAGTGAACAATCTCCTGACTTTGCATCATGACTTGACGATAGACTGAGATATTTGAAATAGGCTTCTGCAGCCATTTCATAATAAACATAAACACTCTTGTGAGCTTGTCTCCAAATTTGAATGATCGACATTATTACGTTGACTGGTTTTTCTTTAAGAATCGGAATCTTCCTTAATTGATTTTCAATTAATTCAGTTGAACTGATTTCGTTAGTTTCCATATCTTCATCTTCTGTCGCTGTAACTTGATGTTTATCTAGCACTTGGACAATAGCAGCAACATCATCATCGGTTATATTGGCAATAAATTCTTTGATCAGTTCAATATCACGCTGAGATAGTCCAGCTTTGTCACAATTATCTTCAGTCTTAGCTTCGACTAGTTTCTTACCCCAACGATAACACCAATTACCAAAAGCTGACCATGATCTTCCTGAGTAATCGCATTGCAAGACACTGGCTTGAATGAGTTTGCCAACAGCCATATCGATTGGAGGTATGATTTCGTTAAAATCTTCATCGGGGTGACCTGGAAATGTGGAATGTTGGTTAGCTATCTTTAATTAACATGTTACTTGAAATATTAAGTTTTCTTTCCCATTCTTATTTCTTAGAAGGAATCAAAAGGTTTTGCATTCAGATGGTCCTTAACAAGAGTAGTGTAAATAAACTGAATATTAATGGGCACGTTCAAAGAGCTAACATAAAGCTATCGGATAGCTTTTTGTTGTTGTAAACAATGTTAAAAATTAGCAAGGAAACGAACCATTTTCTGTCAAAAAATAATCTGAAGGTATCCGAGAATTTCTGGTATACCTCAGGTATTCGAGTGATCAGCTGATAAACATTTAGTTTTTTTTTATTTTGATTACTTTTCGGGCTTAAAAATAAATACAAATTTGCAAGAAATAAAGTCAAAGCGATTGTGCAAGTACTATTCAACAATAAATAAAATGTAATTTGATCAAAATAAACAGTTTCCTCTTCTCAATATTTTTTGGTAGCTGCTTGGGCAAGCTATCTGGATAGCTCTTCGTTCAAAAAGATATTCCAGATACGGGTATCCCAGATAGCCTATCCGATAGGTGTTTGAACGTGCCCAATAACTAGCCTGCATACTCAGGTTAAAATTGAAGCACCAAGAACATGTATAAAAAAAACTAACTTTTTGACGAAAGATTTTTTTTGATGCAAGAATTACAAGAACAAAACCGCTTCGTTTTGCGGTTATAAAGTCCAACGACGACTCTAAGGTAGAAAAACGCATTTTTGTATTGTTTTTATCTGGTTCTTGCACCAGTGGAGGGTTAACTCTTGGAAAGTTATAAAGACAACGAGAGCCCTACATAAAATGAAGAAATTTCAAACAAAGTTAATGCTGACGCAAAAGCTATAGTGACACTGTTGCTAGAAGAAAACCAATTAGTGAAACGGTTTTGGGAACATAGAATAAGAAATTTATTAAGATTGTTGTGCCTCCTTCCATACCTACCAGAGGAAATCGTCGTGCGTTGAACTCACCACACTTCAATTGTAATGTTTACTTTGATTGTCCACTCAGTATCATCTTTCTGATATTGTTTTGGGTCAATCAAAGTGCAATAAGACAATAATTGAATTGTGCTGACTCGTGCCGACGATTATCTACTGAGGAAGTTTAGCTCGCGACTTTTGATGATGATACTATCACAGTACCAAAATTCTGCTTTCTTTATTTAATTTCGCAAAGTGTTTATCGTATTTTTTGGTTATTCATTCTTAGTATCTCCCAGTAGATTTGACAAAACCAATGATCCTAGATTAACACTCTCTATTACCTGCCTGTTTTCCTAGATGACATTTGTGTTTAGTTGTAACAAAATCTCTTAGCACCAGTACCAGATCCATAGTAACCATGGCACTAACTTTCGTTCGTTTTTCTTTTGCCGGGAGTTTTCGCGATATTTTGTCATTCAATTTACTAATTGTCTTTGGTTTGTGAGCGTCAAAATAGAAGAAAGCAGACGCGAGTTTTGTGTTATATGTGACCGTTCTGTATTGCGACATTGACGACATTTATTAACACAAACCTTACTGCGATCAGGATAAGAAATTCCTTTTTAAATTCTTATATCATCACACTGAGAACACATCGCTGAAAAATCAGCAAAGAATTGGATAATTATGTTTGAGTTTTATGGTGGAGGTAAATTTATGAGACCTCTTTTGGAATTAATACATTGGTTAAACATTTTGGGTTCAGGTTAAAATAGTTCTTCATTTTGTGTGAATAATTTGAGTGAAGGAGCTTACATAACTCCGACAAGTTATTGTAAACAGAGATTTATTATGAATAGACGGAGCTGAGTGCAAACCAAAGGAACTTATTTCACAGTTTATTGCGAAGTGGACTGAGTTTCTTATTGTACTATGGTGAAAAATTAATTTAGATCGTTCAACCTATCATTGTTGACTTTACGAAAATTATACTTCTAGGGCCAGTTGTACAAACGTGGGTCAGCCTTGATTCAGGATTTTAACTGAACCACCGATTAAATATTTGTACAACTGGCTCCTAGTGTGGTAAAACATAAGTATTGAGATATTTCAAGCATCTTACTTAAAAATATTTGTTAGCTGTCGTTGAAGGTTATTTTTGATATTATTCATTTGAACGTGACCACAAGGGGCTTGAAGTCGGTATTTTTTGGGAAGGCATTTATAACAATCAATCAAATCTGAGTATCACATACAGACTTATCGTAGTAAGGTAGATTAACCCCTTGTCGACACACGGTTGCAAATTAGGTAGGACAAAAATAAAAAAAAATACGATTTTTTAAAAAAGTGGTCACAAAAAAAATATTCTTTTGGAATTGTGAATACAAAATTCGAATTGCTCGGAAAGTTCTACATCAATTCCATTTATGATTCTCAATAAAATATTGAGACCGAAAAAAGTTCTAGCGACATAAAAAAGTATAAACCAAATTCACACCCTTGTGCCTATCTCGTCACAAAAAAGAGGTGTGCTTACAGAGGGTTAAAATGATAGAGAGACGAATTTTGATCACAGGAAAGAACATTAAAAAGCAGTCTCTTATTGTATTTATTATTAGATAGTGACCTTTTTTCAATAAATATTATACACATGTTAAGTCTCTTATTTCTAACATTTAATCAATATTTTACTCACCTGAAATATCCGGTACACTAATAAGTAAATTCCTCAAATGCTGTTGACTATTACCACCATTCTTGTCATCCAACAAGAATTCATCAGAGAACTGTTGCGGCAACCATTCACTCAAAGTGAGTAACATTCTAGAAACAGTTTCAGGATACTGTGAAGCTTTTTGTGTAGACACTTGTTCGATAACTTGCAAACAACATGCAGATGCTAAAGCCACAGCATCACTTTGTCTTTCAGCATTCGTATACATACACTTGGACATTTCACTAAATCCCTGCAAAATTTCTGTATCACCAATATCAAGTCGTATTTCATTCTTCAAAACACTCGTAAATAATTCATCGATATTTTTACCAACTCCTTTGACTTGGAAAAACCTTTCCAATTCCAAACGACATAGTTTATGATTCCCATCCTTTCGAGCTATTGAAGCTACATTCAAATACATACTATGTTTAATATCACTTCCTTGTCGGCGAGCAAAGAACTGTGCCCAATTGACACATTTCGTAAGAGTCGCTGAATCTTCAGTTGCCAAATAAGCATCGAAAGTATCACATGCATCATTTTTATCAAGCAATTTACAAGCTACATGATTGAGGATAATAAAGTCATGTAAATGCTCACTGTTACGCTTTGCCATACTCTCTTGTAATCCCGCTTTGATAAGTTTCGCACAAACAGCCAAATCACTTCCATTCCCACTCAAAGTCAAAGAAGTTAGAGTACTTCGCAAAGAACTCAGCACTTTGTAGCATGAAAAATTCGAAGACAATTCATTGGGTTTAGTTTCGAGATTCTCCCATTTTGATAATTCCAACACTGAAATGTCTGCGTTATAGTCGTGGTACAAGTTCTCCATCACTTCCAACTGATTGGCACTCATACCAATTGCTGGCAGTGTATCTCTCTTATCAGACTGAAGATCATCTAATTGACTTCGTAATCTTGTCCATTGATTTGTGAAATACAAACAATCAAACATTTGATCACCCAAAAACTCCCGAACATGACTATCGATCTTCTCTTCGCTGGCCAAAACACTTGCATATCCATCGGCTGCTATTTCTCGCCGACCTGATGCATGTTCTGAGGCATATTTTATCCATTGATAGCGTTTTCCAGTCTTTAACTTAATCCACACATACAAACCCTGCAGGGAATCTGGTTCTTTGCATTTAAGCAGAGCCCAAACTAGAGACATAATGGTGTGATCAAAAATCATGTCATTGGTCTTCCCAGATGCGACTAAACTACGCAACATTGTCTCAGAATATCGTACCACCATTTGAGGTTCCATGCAGTGTATTGCTATAAGATTGACTGCAGTTCGAATACGATTGAACCACTCCTTGCAAGTTGGTGTATTAACTCGGAAGAAAGTTTTTGCTGGTTTTTCTGGTGCCTGAAGAGCAAATGCTGTACCCTCAGCAGCATTGTATATACATTTTTCTAGACACTCAAGGAATCCCAGGAGTATTCTGGCATGTTTCTCATTTGCTATCAATTCCTCATCACTCTGAATCCGTTCGGAATCTTTCAAAGCCAAAACTCTTGCATATTTCATAATAATCGATTCAATCTTCAAGAATGTATCTTGAGGTTTTCCCAACTTTGTTCGCAGTTTATTCTTCACACAGTAGCGTGCTGCTTCCCATTGAATCCATGACGTCAACATATATTGATTGCCCAAACTAGTTCGATAGTAATCAGATGCCTTTTCACGCATTTCAGCAATCCAACATTTTGGGAATATATCTCTTAGAAATCTCTCAATGGTTTTACCCTCCGTGCCGCTATTTAGTGATACCTTGTCAATAAAATCAGGAAAGTATCTTTCTTTGAGATTGGCTGTAAGCGGAGTTGAGATATACCATTGTTTTAATTCATTAGCTTTTACATGTTTCATTTTAAAAACACCCAATTCGAGACTGGGATTAAGAAGAGACACATTGAGTGGGAGACGTCCAAATACTCCACAATAGGCTTCTCTAACTCGAGCATTTGTCGATTGTAAATGTCCAATTGAAGCTCCTCTAATCAGCATTTGAGTTTTCGATCCAAGGAAATCATAAATTTGCAAAGTTGTAATGCATTCGGCACATTCGATTGGCAGCAGAATTGACGTCGTACAGAGGGAATCACAAATCTCAATGAAAGGCTGATGATCTTTTAAAATGTGTGCATTTTCTTTCGATTCACAGAGAAGATTATTCAGCCAATCGAGGATGATTTTCAAATTAACTTGGGATAGGTAACTTGCTTGAGAGAGAACCTCTGCCAAGAATTGTAGAATTCGAGTAAAATTCTCAGAAGTGGGACTGGATTCATCTAGAGATAATTTGGCAAAAAAATTATCTGCCAGCAGTCGACTGGACATTCGATAGTTGTGATTTTTTTGACAATGAGCTGATAGAAGGCTTATTAAAGCCGTATGAAGGGTAGGATTTGATGACCAGATTTTCATATTTGTCGATTGGCAGTTGGTTATGAGGAGTTCCAAAATCGATGGATTTAGAGCGTACATTCCAATAATCGAGGAAGTTTGTGTGGCAAGGTTTGCCAGTGCTGAGAAGTAAAAAGTGAGTACAGATTCAGCCTGTGCTATTGTATACACTGGTGGCAGGTCATTCTCGGTATTAATGGAATCGATAGATAGTTCAATGTCCAATAGAATGTGACGATAAGCTTCAAGGAGAAGTGGAACATTTTTAATCATTAAAATCTCATGATAAATCTTCACCAAGAGTTTAAAATTTCTTTCATTTTGGGTAAGTTTTGTGCGAGTAAGGAAGTTTCCATCCAATTTGAGAAGTGTCGATACAAGATTTATCGGTGTATTAGCTTTGAGTTGATTGACTATGGTGAGGACTAGGAACAATAAACTACCGACTAAAGTGACATCAAATTCATCCATGTTGTTAATTTCAATTCGAATGATTTCTTCGATATTCTCAACTAGCATTACATCATCCATTTTAGTGTAATTGCTAAAAATCAATGTGAAGAATTCATTAACCGAATAGACAGTTTCTCCGCAGGAACTATTTTTCAAACTTTGTTTAGCTGCTGAGGTGATAACAATGACGGCGGATTTTAATAGATTTTTGCCAACAGTAAAGGCAATAAATTCTTTTGGAGTTGCTAGGGATTTCATTATGGAATTAAAAGCTCCTATAAAAGCACCAACACTTAATTCGGGGCTGGCTAATGGTGACTTGCTATTGGAGTTGATATCATCACATGCTGATTGTATGTCTTCGAGAAATTGCCCTAGTAAACCAAATGTGAAATCTAACTTTTTCACAAAATACTCTGAGAGACTTTGAAGGACTGTGGAACAATAGTGTTTTAAAGATTGTGATTGTTCAGTTTCTAAATGCCAACCGACAATTATATCGACAATGTCGGTAAAGTGTTTTTCAAATGAACGTTTATAGTGTTTGGAGAATTCAACAATTGTATCGCTGACTGCCATGAAGTTATCAACGAGATCAGCATTTTCCAAGTATTCTTTGAGGATGATTAGTATACGTTCACTATAGACGGAAAGATCCTTGTTGACAGCATCGCAACTGTAATGAGAAACAACAAAAAATTGTTATTAGAGACATTTGATACCAAACGCAGCCCAATTTTGGTGATAGTTCGGCCATAACTACGTGTTCAATTTTCAAAGGAAGAAAACAAATTCCAAGCAATTTTTTAAGGAAAAGGGTGCGGTGACGAATTGAAGAAAGTTCTAAGCTCTCTCATCTGGGTATCAAATTCCATACTAGATATTTCTAGAACGACTTTCAGGAACTCTTTGATATTTCAAGCAATAGTTGTTGAAATTTATAAAAGCTTAAAATAAAGGCGGTGGTCACTTACGGTTAGGACGAGTCAAAAGGAAGGAAGGGTAACTTCAATAAGATTTTTTTCAAGTTTTTGCTCTAGGATCTAGGTATTCATCCAATGTTACATACATAAACCTTCTAAGATTTGAAAGGATTGAAGAATAAAAAGAATGCAGGTATAGCATTATTCTCCCAGAGTTATTACAAGCAGCTTAAACGAGATCGAGTAAATTGTTAGGGAAAAAAAGTAAGGACATCTAATTCAATTCGAAAACCGAGAGGGATCAGAAAATTGAAGAATTCAAGACTGCTACGTTGCAAATAAAATAATAAAAAAAAAAACACATAAGCTTACCCTCTCATTGGATACGTCTCCATGAAGGGGAATTGAAGGATTGGAAATTGACAAGGCAAGAAACAACAATTAGCCATGGAATCAACTTCTTTTTTTAAATTCAATGTAATATTTTTGGATAACTAGTAAGGAAAATGCAAAAAGGTACGACTAATTCGTTGTCATGGAGAATTCGTGCTTTTTAATAGGTGTAACATCTCAAAACCACATTCGATGTCATACGAAGTTGGTTCCAATGCTAACCTAGGGGCAGTGGCGTATTGAGGGGGCGGCTCAGGGGGCTCAAGCCCCCCCCAAGCCTCCAAAATCATGTTATTATTTAGCTGATTTCATCATAATCTACATGATTAACTGAAACTTCTTCGTAAATCGTAGAGATTTAGAGGCAGTTCAAGCAGCTCGAGCCCCCTCCAAATTCTAAAATGGTTGTTTGTGTTTATTTGAGTAAGTGCCTTAGTTGACGTTGAGGTTTCGGATTTTCAGGATTTTAGTCCAATTCAGAATTCTTCAAATAACACGGTGTTACAAAAATGAGGTTTCAAAATATACGCGGGCGGAGACCTATCAGGTTTTGTAGAGCTAGTCGCACTGAATACGAAACGGTATTTGAAAATCCCCTAACACCCCCAAAATCTGGAGTTACGGGCAAAAAACGGTTTTTTGGACCTTCACCCATTGAAAAAATTCTAGTTTCGACAATTTTTTACCCATTTTCGATTTTTTTACAGTTTCTGATAAAAGATAAATATACCTTTTCAACAATGTATAGAACATGTAACTCGGTTAAACCACTTAGAATTTATAAGCTATCAAAGTTCAAAAATTCCATTTTTTTCGTCATTTGCCCAACTTCGGCATCAATTTAAAGTATATGTTTTCAAAACAACATGCTATTTAAAAAATATATTCTAAAACTATATCTATTTCCAAATTCAAAAATAATATTTTTCTCAAAGATATTGGAAATACAAATTTTTTCTATCTCAATATCTTAGTGGTCAACATAACTAATGGTTTATTTAAGCAAATTCCAGTTTGTGCTTCTGATTTGTATTAAAAAAAGAACATATTATTAAAAAATATATATTTCGGATTAAACATCAAAAGAATTTCATTGAAAATTAGTTTTTGAGACTTTTACGTTCTGCATTTCACTTTTTGAGCATTCACTTGCGTTGCCGATAGTGAAATTAGGTGTTCTACATTTTTTCGCTCATTTCGATTTTCTGATCGAATTCAATTCACTTTGTTTCTGCTCGTGAACTTGGTATCTTTTTCAATGAATCTCCAATTTTTGGGCAAAATATTATCAAAACTTATATTTTTATTGTTTTGTAATGTTTATTTGTTGTTAATTTAATACAAAATAAATAAAACACATGAGGCATTAAATATCATGCCTCTGTGTTTGCAACCTCATTCGCTTTACACTTTATCTAATTCATTTTTCTTTGAAAATTTGCAATAATATCGCCCATGTTCTGCATTTCACTTACATATTTCATATGTCTCGCAAAATGTGACTTCTTATTTTTTCTTTTAAATTCTGCTTTTTTCCAATAAAGTTGCCAATAAAATTGCATCCATGTTCAAAGTAGCAGTAATTTAACTTTAGAAACAAAATAAAAATGGATGATCCTTCAGTTTTGACAGTTCGAAGCATTTTCGAAGTTTTCGAAATCGATCGAAGATCAATTTCACGTGAAATTGAAAAGTGATGCCAGTTCACTTTCGGTCGAATTGCGGAAATATGGGCATTTATACCGAAAAAAGTGATGAGTATACTCAAAAACTAGACGTGATAGGAATAAATCTGTAAACAGTTTTGAATTCAGCACATGAAAAAGTTCGAACGAAAATGTGTTTTTTTTTACAGATAACTAAACACCTTGCTGTTTGTGTAAAATGTTTGGGATACAAGAACTTGGAAAAATAGCTACTTTGAATGTGAAAGGAGACAGTAGTACGAAGTTGTCGGGAGCAGTAAAATGCTACTATACAGCTTTCAGTACCGCAGCACAGCGCTTTTCTCTCGATCAAAGATGAATAAAAAAAGAGACAAATTTGTAGTACATTTACCTTATCAAAAATTTTTGAAAAATTTTTGAGCCCCCCCCCCCCCCCCCCCAAATTTTTTTCTGGATACGCCACTGCCTAGGGGAGTGGGTTCGAACCGAACTTTAGGCAGCATTAGACACTAGAAGCCACCCGTTAGGTATGTTCATTACAAACCACTTTCTGTGAAATGACCACATATTTGATTTCTCTTCTGTATACTTCCTCTGTTTTACTCACAATTTTTTAGCAACTGCAACAACCAACAAATCGTGGAGAAACATCATTCTGGTATTATTAGGCAAACAACCAAATCATCACTACATATTTTGTAGAAAATAATTTGTTAAGGTTTCAACTTGGGTAAGGGTAAACCTATAAAGCATTTTATAATATTCTGTTGACTCAACGGGAGCAAAAATATTTAAATATTCAGCCATTGTGATTGCTGAGACTGACAATTTTCAGTTCCAACATTTTACGAGCTTTGCTTTATTTGAATACAGCTTTTTTTTTGCAAACAGAAATTTTTCAAATGAGATAGGTCTCTAAAATCATCTCATTTATGTGAGATTTGTTTTAAAGAAAGTCCTATTATTACATTATGTCACTTGTGATCTTAAATTCAAGGTATGGAATAAAATGTTTGTGGGAAGATTTCGGGAGAGATTTGCTGAAGTCTGTCTGCCAACCCGCGAACCTTTTAGAGGTGAGTCATAAATTTTCATGAGTAAAATCTTCTTTACAGCACTTGCGGAGGTAGTGAGCTTTGTCAGACCTGCGTTAAGTGCCCAAAGATACTTGACTTATATCCTCCAATATCATGCGGTTCCAATCACCCAAAATTAGTCCACAATTTAGTCTGATGCAAAATAATGCATGCTAGTGGTTAGAGAATATCTTCAAGATTTTAATATCCCTTCTTTGGATTGACACAACATAAATTCGGATTTAATTTCAATAGAACAGGAAATGTTGAAGAGAAGCATTCGCAGCCGAAATCCACCTTCATCAACTGAAAACTGCAGTGAAAGAAGAGTAAGAACAACTTCAAAAGTTAGTTCCTGGAATGAACGACTCCAAGGGCTAATTTCACTATTTCACAGCTTACTACATTGTTTACAACAGCTACATCAATGACTTTAAACATTTAAACACAAAAAGTGTGCGTCAATTTAGAGCTGGAGTGTATATTCCAAATTATATTTGGGAACTGGCTAGCCTTAAAAGTTTAGAACCGCTGCCCTAGGAAACTGCTCTGCTACTACATATTATACTAATACTAAAGTAAAACTGTATGCACAGAAAAATAGGAAGTGAATTTTTTCGATTCATGTGAATCAAATAGCAGAATAGGTCTATTTGAAGTTGAACACGACAAGGAATGGGCACTTCTTCCTGAAAAGGAGGTCGGGGCAGTGCTGCCATTTCGAAATTTAAAAAAACATGATAAAAAACATGATTTCACTTCAAAAAACATGATTTATAAAAAAAACAAAATTTGAAAGAAAATGAACAACCTCTAGGTTGTTTTATTCCCACTTGGGGGGAATAAAACAAATTATTTCGAGTTCATTTTAGAAAATTGTATTAATAAAGTATCAAAGGTATAACTACACAGGGTACTTTTTGCAAAAATTCTTAAAGTGAAAATTTTCAAACTCATTTTTTAATGCAGAATTCTTAAATCTTGACTTCAAAACGTTTATAGTTTTTTTTTTTCGGGAAAAATTGCCCTTTGTAGGAAAAAATAATTATTTGCTTTTGTAATTTTCCCACTTTTTTCAAAAGGTGGCCATTGTAGTTATAACTTAAATTACAAAAATGGCGGGAATAAAACTTGAAAACATAAATAAGTTTATAATTTGTACTCATTTAAGGTTAATTTCATATATACATACTTCATGTAGGTATTGAATAACTTTTTAAAAATAACAGTTCACCTAGTGAAAAAGATTGCTGGTTTACAAAAAGATTATAAAGATTTTTCTCTTGGATTGAAATAAAACATGATTTTGGGCACGAAAACATTAAAACATGATTTTAGTTCAAAAAACATGAAAATCATGCTAAATCATGATTTCTGGCAGCCCTGGGTCGGGGGTAAACTTAAAGGTCAGGTTATCACCCAACGTTGAATAACTCAGGAATAAGTGAATTTGTCAATAACGAATAAATTTGTAAAATCTTGCATAATAAAATATTTTCTGATTCATTGAACACCTATCAAATAAGTCTTACCTAAAAGTCGTCTTCAACGACAGCATTAGATACTTTTGAATACTTCGACTTGCCGCATAATTCTTCACAATATAATTCTTATATATAGGAAAGTCAGCTCGATTAACATATCCCATTAATCCAAATATAGTTGCCATCTGTCTAAGACACGGCATCGGAGCTTGTTTCAAAATAATCATAATTTGTTCGGCCAAAGTATCAAACGAACGACAAATATACTGCATATTTGACTGATTCCTTACAGCAGTCTCCAATTTACCACACAATTCCAAAGCACTTGCACTTGTATTCTCATCCAGCAATCGACGAAGTATTTTCGATATTCGCATATCCTCACTCAAAAGCATCATGAATGGAGTCATTTTTTTATTACGATTTGCTGGAAAGTAAAGAAAAAAGTAACAATTAGAAATCATAGCTAAGTAAAAGAATATGTAAACAAACAATTGCCACTGTTGCCACTTGGACCTGCTCCAGATCCACCACGATGCCCGCCATCGTCTGGAATATATCGCTCAAAAGTGCGAGAATTGAATGTCTTCGGCCCATCGACAACAGAATTTGTGTCAGTCCCTCGAACCATGGTATTTGCAGTGTTTGTATTTTGTTGTTGTAATCGCTTGGGTAAGTCATCTCCTCCGCCACTATTATTTGTCCAATTATACTGACCATTTAGTTCAGGTTTCAAGGAATTCTCCAAATTGGATTTTTTAATAGCAGTCACTTCCATAGAACCCATGGTTTTAGTCGATCGTTGATTGAAAATGTTGGGATAATCATAATCAGCATGGTTGTTGGATTGAGATTGGTCCTTGGAGGAAATAATTCGCTTTTGTGGCACATTTTCAGAGTCTGAATCTTTTTGCATTACAATTGGCAGGGGAAATTTTAAAACAATGAATTACATTAGTTAGTTAATGTTGGGTTCTTTTCAGATTTATGTAATTTGAATATTGATTTGTAAAAATGTTTTTGTAAGTGGTTTTTTTTTCTTTATTTTATAAATTTAAGGAAAATCTTCGAGAGAAAGAAATTCGCGGTTGACAATTTTTGCAGTTGCTTTTTTTGATAGCTTGACAGCTAGAAAATATATGACAGTTGTCATTTAAGGTGATTGCACAAGAATTTTGGAAAATGTCAGGTGTCAGGTTTTTTGCGTTCAGGGTTATGAGTAATAAGGGAATGTTTGCACTTGTTACAATCATAAAACAGTTTTTAGCCCAATTTGAATTCAGAAATGGTTCGTTTATTTTCTGGATTGATTTGATTTTTCAAGTGTAAACCTTTAGCAAATTGACACAATATTAATTTCAAGATAATTTGTGATTTTATTTTTTATTGATACGGCATTTTTAGGTGGGTTCGAACTACGGCATACGTTCGTTAACGTTTTGACTACAGTGGACTTTCTCTAAGGGCCAGTTGTACAAATATTTAATCCGTGGATCAGCAACTGTAATCTTCTGAAATCGGTAGCAAGGCTGAAGTTTAGCACTGGTTCAAGGTTCATATATCTCGAAATAGCCACATTCATGCTTGAACCGAAGTTGACCCGCAGCTAATCCGCCGATATCGGTGGGTTAAATTCCTGAACCAAGGCTGACCCACGTTTGTACAACTGGCCCTAACTTGAACATACCATAACTTGAACAATCCAATAACTTGAAAATCCTATTTTGCTGAACTTTTTTATTGCTGACTCTATAAGTTGAATATTTTAAATATTCGAAGCTCTTTAAGTTGAACAAATAAATATTGTATTTCAACAGAAGTTTGAATTTCCTCAATATAGGATACTACTTTTGTAATCGTGTTGTGTGTCATTTACATTAATTTATAATAACAAATTGAATTCATACAAAACGAAGACTTTTTTATATGTTCCAGTAACTTGAACAATCCAATAACTTGAACAGGCCTGGTTTCGTATGTGTTCAAGTTAGCGAGATTCCACTGTATTGTTTTTTTTTATCCCACTTGATCCATATAGATTATAAATTAACACGGATCACGATTCGTGATGAAAAGCAGGATCTCATGTAGTTGTTGTAATACGTGTTAATTAATGATATATATGCCCGACAAACGATTTTACTTCTGTAAAGCTTTATACATGCTTCTTTTGTTTCTATAAAGCTTTATAGAAGCAAAATTGCTAGTTGGGTGGATCAAATGGGATAGTAATAAATTGCACGACTGGGGTCGCACGTACTTGCCCTTATGCTTAAAGTTACTCTAATGTTAAAGCTTTTTTTCAAGAAATTTAAAATTTGATATTTTAAAGAAATTTCATAAATAGTAGGTATACCAAAATTAAATCTGTTTTTATAATTAATTAAACACCGTTTTAAATGATCTTATACCAAAAACCAAGTATGCCATTTTATGTCTTGTATAAATAGGTATTTTTTGAAAAAAAAAATTTGAAAATCGTTGGAGCCGTTTTTTTAAAAAATAATTTTATATAAAAATTTTTTAACATTTTTCAAAAAAAAAGTTGGTAAGCCATTTTGAAGACATAATTAATTTACACATTAAAACGAAATTTAAAAATTTTTAGTCAACCCGTTTTCAAACAATTGATTTTTCAAAAAAAAAAAAATTGAAATATTTTTTAAAAATCCAAAATTGTGTTTTTTAAAAATTTTCTTAAATTTTAATATTACCTTTACTTAAGCGCTCTTGTGTACAAATTTTCGTTGAAAGCGGGTTAGTCTTGTACGAGATATTCTTAAATAAAAAAAAAATTATGTGTGCAATTCACACGTGGTAGAAGTGAAACCTTGAAAAATCAAAAAATCGAAAAAGTCTACCTTTTTTATTCTATCACCTTTAAATCCACCCACCTATAATAAATTTTATATCAGGCGAAAGCTTATTGTTTCAGCTCAAAATATTTATATCGACCATGTCTATACAACATCTACAAAAAGAGTTAGAATTTTTTGAACCCAATCAATTTTTTCATCAAAAAAGTACAAAAATCAATCTTTTTCTCCCATTAAATCTATTTTTTTAAATGACAACCTATGATAAATTTTATATCATCTGAAAGCTTATTTCACTTTTTATATGACGTATCAATCATATTTCTACCATGCCTACAAAAAAAGTAAGATTTTTTTAAGTCCAACCATGTCGATATTTCAAACTGTACTTCCTACACTGGTGGCAGGTCATTGGCAACAGATCTCCACAGGTGTTTTGAGGTATTTTTCAATTTAAGATTGTGTAACTTGTAGAGCACGTATCCGTTATGTGTGATATATCAAATAAAAGGTTATACTATCAGCATGCGTATTAAAGTTAAATCAAATTTGTATGTGCACTAGATTAAAAGATCAAAAGAAAAAGAACATCTTTGTACCGTTATCTCAGGATTTTGAATATGAAATTAATTGAAATTTTGTACAATTATAGTTAATTTAATTACCAATCCACAGTACCAATTTCATTCATCTATCTATTAAAACAAAAAAGTTATAACAAGTTGAAGTCGTGTCGCGTTTTCGTTTCATCTTGTTTCAAATCACTACGATACTAAAGAAGTTTTCACTTCAAAAACCGTTCTATGACAGGTACCGTTAATAACGGTACAAAAAGTATTTTTTTATTTCAAAAGTTGGCTCTCATGTGTAATCCTACACACAAAAATTTTATTCAATATCGTTAGAGCCGTTTTTAGAGCCAAGTTTGAAGAAAATCACTTCACTCGTTAAGGCTGCAGCTCCAGATAGAGACAGACACACAGATAGACACACAGACAGGCAGACAGAATTGCCGGACACACTTAGTCCGACTGATCTGTTTGCTCTAGAATTTTGATATGGTCTTACGATTCAAATATATTATAGTATTTAAATATTTTTGATTTCCACACACAAGAATCTTGTGTCGACTTTTCACAAGTCGAATCTAGCCGCACAATATGTAGCCGTCGACTATGTCGCATGGCAAAATTCGAGTCATGAAAATTCGACATTACTGAGTTTAATAAACACACAAAAAAAGACTATAATTTAGAAAAAATCGTATACCAACATTCCAAGGAATTCATTGAACCGACTCTATTTGGAAAGGCACACACGAATCCAATTTTTTGAATTTTCAAAAAGGGTTATATTTGCAGTGCTAATAATTTTTTTTTTGCTTCCAAAATTATTTAAAAAACTGCACTGCCAATGGAGGATTTTCTAGAAAACGGTCGAAATAGAAAGAGTGCGAAGCTGTGTAGTGATAAACAAAATAACAATTCAGTTTTTACAGAGTTTTTTCACTTTATCACTTCACAGGCACCTCTAATGCGATTCTGTGAATCGAACAATAAAATGTGTATTTTTTGTTTTAATTTTTTTAATAAATTTAATAAATTATTAAGTACAAATGCAATTATGTGGTTTAAAACAGGCATTTTCATCATCAAATTCAAAAATACAAATGTATTCAAGAGAAAAACAATATTTTGTGTACTTGCAAATCTGGACAGCATTCGGAAAACAACTTTAGCCTGACAAAAAACAATTACAATAAAACAATGGTATTGCTCTAATAGAAAATGCATCCAAATCATCTTCCGAGGGGTTCCTCAAACATGTTTATCACAAAATAATTTGTTGTGATAAATATTTTGTTATGTGAAGATATTTGTTTTATTTTCATCACAAAACTTAAATGGAATTCGGTTTGAAGCTGTGAATTTTTTTTTATATCACAATATCACAGAACGAGAACCGGCCCTCCAGAAGGTCAATTCTCGTTCTGTGAAGCTTTGAAGCTATAAAAAAATTGAATTTCAGTTTTGACGGCGTTTTTTTTTTTTTTTCATTTTATCACTTCACAGAGGCACCCCTACCCTAATGCGATTCCCAAACTCAGTGTGATAAAAGTGTGTTCTAAAAAGTACTAAATGAAAAATTCTATCATTTATATTTCATTTCTGAGCAATCATTCGAAGTTGTTCTTTACAATAGAATTTGTTTGTGATAAAAATTTTGTTTGCACAAAACAAGAATCGAATTCAATGTAAGGCTGTGATATTTTTGTTTCATTTCAAAATATCACAGAACGAGAACCGACCCTCAGATTTACTTATGATCGTTTTAGGAAGATCTTTTGCTTGATTTCATATAATCCAGACGAAATCAAAAGCTAGCGGTGAAAGCTTTGTAATTGGTAATAGTCTTGAAAAGCCTGCAATAAGAAATAGTATACAAAATATAACAAAAAACTAATAAGAATTAAACCCTTCTTTTCTATATCAATTATAAAAATTACATAGGTCTATTGTAATTTATATTCTTTTAATGCTGTTTCATTCATAAGCTGTTTTTTATTTATTCACATTAATAATAAAATAATCGCTAATATTATGTAATGTAATCTGCATATGAGCAATTACTTTAACTCGCACTAATAAAAAAAAATTAATTCTGACAATTAAAATTGCATAATTTTAGAAATTTGAATTCATCCGATCATGTTCTTATGCATTATCGTATGAAAATAATGCTTGCACAAAAACCGAGACAAAATAATAATAATGAGACTGTGGGATGTAAGGAAGGTGTTTTACATATACATAATATGTGTATTTAAATTATGTTGACAAAGTCAATCACATGGTAATATTAAAGAGTATTATGTAAATTGTACAATAATTCAATGTTAATGCATTTTCTTTTCGAAATTGAGATGAGGTTTTGCTGTTATAATCAAGCAAGAGTCATTGTAGGCGTTCATGGTGCATTGTTTGTCTGAACTTAAAAATTAGGTTAATTTTTTGGCTTTTAGGTAGGTTTGTTTATTTGTTTTTATAATTAATTGTTAGCGTGGGGTGTGTGCATATTTCCCTTAAGATTTAATTTTTGAAGTTATACTTCTTTTAGCGCTTTATACACTATTCAAATTTAAAATTCAGCGGCCATTTTGGAACTAATGTTTTTGGTTTTGATATGTCAAATTCTATTTAATATGTAAAAATTAGGTTTGTTTGCTTTTTATATTTTCCAGTATTAAACAATTCTGTTTGTTTACCCATCATCTGGTTTTATCGTTAAATTTAATTTTAAATACAAATAAGACCCCAGGCCGGGCCTCAAAGCCTTCACCATAACTTCAATGAATCTAAAAAAAAAACAACTTTTTCATAGCAATTATTTAATTTATTTTATTTCTATAAAGTTTTTGTTTACATTTTACAAAAAAAACCAAAATCTCTTAATCGATACGCATATCTCTGTCGCGACACATTCATTGCTACTCATAGTGAAAAGCTATTTTTTCTGATAAGAACAAAACAAAAAAAAAGTTAAAGAACTAAATTGCATAAAAAGATATATTTTCCAGATAAATTATTATCTGTACAGAACCTAACTACTTGATTTGAATTCATAACAACTTTGTTGCCGTTCAGAGGAGCACTATAACAGCAGCACCAATAACGTGGTGCTTGCGGTTATGAATTATTGATTTGTTTGGAGTTTTTTTTTTCGTTCGTGTGGAGTGGGCATTTAGCTGTCAAAGCCAGAGCGGGCAATCTAAGTGCTTATTTGACTTTAAATATTTTATTATTTTTTTTTTATTTTGCCCCTATTTGTCAAAAGTTTTCAACTTATACGTCAAATGACAGTTATTTTTTTTTTTTTTATAATTTGTATGCCATTTCTGCTGTGTTGGGTTAGATAAGTGCGCACACTTCAGATTCTAATTCGCATTCCAACGGATTGTCACTTTTATTTTTTGTTGTCCTTAATTGTCATTCAGCAAATAATTCTCTGATGGGTGATCTGATGATAGTAAGATAAAGAACGGATCTATATGATTTATTTTTCGAACTTAAAATAGAATTCCTATTTCGAATCGAAATTATAATTTCTATAAAAGATTACCTGATGTCTGAGATCTAAAGGTGTGCAAGCACCATGATTCTGAATTTATGGTCTTTTTTTTTGTTTTATCCCGACATATCGATCGGCAGGCACAGGCAAGTGTTTTTGTGGTCATAAATTACTGTTTGTGATATACCTAATTGAAAACAATTGTTTTTCGATTTTACACCCTCTTGAAGTTCCATTGTACCTGGCACCTAGCGATCCTTTCAATGCGTATACCCAAATTACATCTGACGCTTTGTGTGACATTAAACTCTATGTTGGTCCCTTTTCGCTAGGATCGTCCTTCTTGTGAGTTATTATTTCTTATTGACGCTTATGGCGCTTCTAAGTCTGGCGAACACACTGACAACAGACGTTTTTGGTCCGTGAATTTCGGATAAGGACTCAAGGGGATTCCATTGTTGCCAATTCCATAGCCACTCGAGAAAATCCTCGCCGCGATTTTTTGGGTTTTATGACGACTTTTTGTATTTTCAAGTACCTTCACATAGTACAACTCGCAGGTACCTAAAATTTCAAGCATCATCAATCTGGTGCTCGTATATAGTTTCTTAGAAGTCAGGAATTAGGAAAAACGCACCTTGTCATGAATAACAGGAATATATAGAGTTTTCCATGGCACTGGTAGATACGTCGAGAAATAATTACAACTGATGTCCTGCTGAGTTTTCGAGTGTTGTTTATTGTTCATTGTTTTTTTGGGATTAAATCTTTACGCCTTCACTGAATGCGAATTCGAATAGACTCTCGGTCCAAAAGTCGATAGTATTCATTCTCAAGTGGTTATTAAGCAGATTGCATTGTTCGATTTGAAGTGTTTTCTTTTGTTTTGCGAGCATTGTTAGCCTGAACGCAGGATCTTTTGTTTGAAAGTGTTGTAAAAGTTACGAAAAATCTAAAGAAAAAGAGCATATATTTGTCTAATACAAAAAACATTTGAAAAGTAACTATTTTTGAGAGAAAAGATGAAGAGAAGAAGTGCCAGGAAAATTAAAAAGGTGTGAGGTATTTATAATATCTTTGGTCTTTTCTCTTTGGAAGCAGCTGATAACTAATTTTTGAGTATGACCTTAAACAAATAGGATTTGAAAGTTTCTTTAATAAATTTGTTATTGAATGTTAAGATTTTTTGTCCTTAATGAAAAATTTTGAAGGAAAAAAGGGTACAATTTTAATATTATTTACTTACCTTCTTTTGTAAAAGGATTGCGTTAACATTTTTGAATAGTTCATTTTAAATTCACTAAAAAAGTATCAAAGAATACATAAATGTATTCATTTGAATATCTTTAACGATCTTACTATTGAAAAACTGAAGATGTTCTATAATAGATGAAGGTTCTTATATTAGCATCAGGTTTCTCCCTCAATAAAAAAGAACTTAAAGTTTGTATGTTGTGGTTTACAGAAACTTTTTTTTAAACTTATACATTTTTGACCCTTCAGATTGTTGTTGTTAATAGCATAAAATGTTTACATAGTACAATACTGAGTTTTATTATCAATTAAACAAATATAACCGTGACATTTTAACTATTTATTGATATTGAAAAATATCAGCATTCACTATTTTTTTTTTTAGTGTATATTTTCAAATTCAAAATTCTTTATTTATACCTAAATTCATTAGAAAAAAGCTTTATTACTGTTTATCAGTGGTTTTAGTCAAGTACAACTTCATTAAGCGAAAAAAAATTCTCATGAGCGGTTTTTGAAGGTAAATACCCCTATGTGCACCGTCATATATGATATAACTAAAATTTAGCTCATACATACAAATTATCGAAAAAATTTAGCAGGGCTAAAATTTATCTGAGCTTCTTATCGACACTGTTACAAAAGCCCTGTTCCTTTGGGAGGTGGCAAAGTGCTACTCGTAGTTCACAAACGATTTTCAATGGAACGCACTTTAAACGAATTGAATACAAATCGTATCTACTCAGGAAGAAGAGCATGAGTAGATGATAAGTACTAGATTAACCAAAATATCTAATATTAGTAGACTACCACCTCCAATGGAACAGGGCTTAAATAAAAATCATGTTAATTACTTTTGAAGTGACCTATCAGAGGTTGTAGGGTAGGTATTACTGAGTACATCAAAATTTCGTCACTTGAAATTTTTTATAATTTCTCAAAATTTCAAGTTATCGTCAAAAACCCGTTTTTCAATGTTTTCAGAGTTCAAATATTTTGTACTCAGTCATTTTTCGGTCACTTTCAGATGTTTTTACAGTTCTAAACTGAGGAATACTTCTTCTTTTGGAAAATATTTTTTTACTATGCTCTAGCACCAAATTGGGTGTAGATTTTATGGACTGAATTTCAGAGTACAACATTTTTTCCGCGTTTTATGTTGAATCAAATAAGCTTTTGTTCATCAAAATCAGTTAGAAATTGAGGAAGTTATGATTTTTTTTACTCGAGAAAGAAAATTTCCATTTATTGGGACAGTTGAAGAAATGAAAAACTAGTTTCTCTGTTCATACTAATGGTAGAAAATTTGTTATGGTCTTAATTTTTAGAAAAAATGTTGTTCTACTACGTTTGAAAAATTTTGATATCTTTTTTGGTTGCTCAAATATAAATTTTTAAATACTGGTCGTTTTTTCTTGCCCAAAGTCTTTGTTTCAAAGATGCCCTACTTTGAAATATGTTGCTTTGAAATAGAAAACCACAAAAAATTAACCTTATTTCCACGTTGATTTTAAAATGTTTCAGCGGTATTTATTAGATTTGCTTAAATTGGTTCTCAAAGGTTGTTTAGTTAAGCTTGCTTAAATATTTAATTCGCCTTTAAGCAACGTTGCTAAAATTTGTATTTATAATCGAGTTTCCACAGATGATTAACTAAACGATAGTTGTGTCAAAAAATGAAGGGGAATTGACTAATCTAGTACAAAATACTATTACATTTTAGAAACATCACGTGGTTTTTGACAACTTGAGGGTATGTATTTTTGTAAACAAAAATTCTTAACCTTGACTACGCAAAAAAAAAACAGATTAGGTCGTTGACGATGAGTTTGCTTTCGTCGGATTCTTTAATAAAATGCACAGAGCAAAGCCAGACTGTATTGATTTTTTTCATTTGTACTAGCCATTTTAATTTTTTTTAACATTCTTTAATTCTTTGATTTGAATTTAAAATTCAAGCTCCTTTTAGGGAATAATTTCATTTCAAACCAAAATGAAGTCTTCACCCCACACCCTAGATAAATTAATAACATATGATACTGAGCTCACGGTCTTAGTAATAATTCATATGTGGTCAAATCAATCTTAAAATGGCTCTAAGCAAGCTCTAAACGCGGTGAATGGCGTTTAAGTTAAGCAATCGTTAAGCAACGTTGCTTAAATGTGTAAATTCTTTATAAATACACATTTTGTACTTAAGAGCTATTTAGAGGTTGTTTAACGTTAAACAACCTTTAAAACTCTTTTATAAATATGGCTGTTTATCTTTAACGCAACATCATTCCGAATAATAGTTAAATCAATGTCGTTCTCATTGATTATTATAGTTGTTTTATGGTGGCTTTTCTCTCAGTATATGGAATTACAACAACACAAAGGTATCCTTAACCCTTTATTTTAAAATTAACGACATTTAAGCACTTGCCTTTAATAATATACTCTTCAAACTGCAGTGGCCAAAACTTCTGTTGGTTCCATAATCATTTAAAAAAAACTGCATTCTTTTTGCATTTTTTCTCAGAAACGATGTATTTGATGTGGACCTGCTTGTAATATTAATATGAATCGCCTACATCTCGATCTCACACAGAATCTAGTCCCAGCTCCCTTATTATTCCGCAAACCTTTAAATATTGCTTTAACTATTTTCTAACAAAGCGTGTGGTCCTTAACGAAGTAATTATTTTCCAATTAAGTTTTCTAACAATCGAAAAAAAAAACGAACTACAAGTTTCTACTATCAAAAATGTAGGTTAAGAGGGGAGTTCTTTTTTCATGTATACCTTGCCCATACAATGTATAAATTGGAGTTTGCAAATTCATACATAATGAACCCTATTAATTAAATTACACATCATACATTAAATCATACCCTAGCATAACAATACACAAATCTAAACTTACTTTGTTATAAGCCTAGTTTTATTTGTACAACGATGACGAATAATGAACAAGGAACCATCCATAACCAGAGAAAAAAAAGAGATGATTGTGTGTTGTTGTACAATTTGATGACTTGTGAAGAATGCGTTATTGTTGATAAATAAAACAACAACAATTAGCAGCAATATAATGATTTCTGTTTATATTCTTCTGGGACGACTATGCACTCTGGGTTTCCTTTTCTTAAATAGATTTTATTTAATATATTTTCCTCGTGCATGTGTGTCGCCTTTTTTTTTAGAATTTGAGTCCGTGTTTGAATTTGGAGACGCAAACGTGAGCTGAGATAGAACTAGAGCTTTGTCTTGTACAATATTAACACTCGAATTCAATTGAATATATCCTCAGTTTTTTTATATGAAAAATGGCGCCCAACGCGTCTCGGGAATGTGTATTCCATAAAATCCGCAGGACTCAAAAAGAGTCTGTCAATGTGAACATCATCCTGTGTTACTAAAATTTAACAGCTGAACGCGACTAAAGAAAAGGAAAGGGCAGACATTTTATAAGGACTTAAGGTCCGGTTATGTTTGTTCCATCATAGCTTCTAAAGTACGCATCGTAATTTGACAAATGAAATATCGTTGGATGCGTTTTGCTTGTCCGCTGGTTATAGGCTATAAACGTCACATTAAAAATGTAACATAAAGCCCCCCTTAATAAAAAATGATGAACCTATTCAATTGATTAAGAGTGTTTAATTGTTGGTAACTCCAAAGCGGGTTTTCTTATACTTTTTCCTTACCCGCTCGCTGCTCTGCTATTGCCATCCATCTCCTGATCTCCTTCTCCTATATATTCCTTCTCCTACACACAAATCTCTGGTTGATCGAGTCGTTTATTTGGTCGTTTGATCAACACGCTTAGAAATGACCAGGCAAGAGAGTAGGTATAAATTGTCCACAATCGTTGTCCATATTTGAAAGAACTTTAGCCTGACTATATGGCCTGACTGCCCCCCTTCTTCTCCACTTCTCCTAGTATATCTTATTGTTGCTGCATTCTCCCGCATATTTAACTGGTGCGTTTGTAAACATAAATGTGTAGTTTCAAAGAAAATAAAAAAAAAATAAATGAATAAATAAATAAAAAGAAAATCAGAAGAAAAAAAAAATAAATAAAAAAAACCTGACTATTTCATTTCGGAAGCCGGCTTTTGTTTTTTTTTTTTTTTGTTTTCTTTTTTTTTTATATTCTTCTTTACTCTCACAAGATGTTTAATTTGGATACGGCATTAAAAGAACGAAAACGATAATCAAATATTTTAAAGAGGCAAAAAGAGTGAAGCGAAAACAAAAGCTACATAGTACTCGTTCTCGTATACTCTTGAAAGTTTTTGTACTTGTTGAATTTACATAGATTCATAGCTTTATTTTGAAAATCGATGTTCAATTCAAACTTTGTTTTCTCGTTTTTACTTAACTATTTATCCAACTATGGCAAACCCAAGTAACACGACAGCTTCTGTAAATTAAAGGCTCGCAGGTACTACTTTTTATACAGCTTGTATTGAACTTGCTTCAGAATTTAATTGCTTATAGAAGTTCGAACTTGTTTAACAACTTCTAATAAGTTGTTTAAATACTGTTAAGGAAACTTAACCGAGGAAAGCTTGTTTTTTTTTGGATAAGCTTGGTTAATGAAAGCTTTACAGGAACTACCAAGTTTTGTATTTGATTTTTGGTTTTGATATTGAATAATCTAGCTCGGACACATTTTGGGTTTGAAATTGAAAAATTTAGCTAGGACATTTTTTGTTTTGACATTTCTTCTATTTGAACTGATTAAGTTTTTGATTAGAGTGGCGGACTGCCACCAAGCAGATTCGAAGTTCAATTCCTGGGTGTGGTAAAAAAAATTATATACTTTTAAAACTATTATTAATAGATATACTAAAAATTATAATGGAATGTTATACTATATAATTTTGAAAGTTAAATTCGTGCTTTAAAATCAAATCAAAACCAATTGAAAAAGAAAACTTCTTTTTTGTTTTTGTAGTCGTTTTTTTTTTTTATTTTTAATTTATTTCTATAAGACGTGTATTAAAGAGTTATACAAGCTCTTCCGAAGCTATGTGTCAAATCTCAAAGCTTCGGTAGAGCTTCGGTAAAACTTCGCGACGCTGCGTTCTGTACCGGCCTAGTAATGAAATTGATGCTACATTGTGCGTCGAAAAAGCACATGTGTGCATTTAAATTTGAACGCATAACGGAAGCATTGAGCCATCGCCTCAATAGATTCTTTACATTTCCGTATTTTCATATGATATTGAGGTCTTACTGTATAGTATAACACTCGTACAACTTGTATTCTTTAGCAAAACGCTACTATCGGACGAGCCTATCCCAACTTCGTTAAGAAAGCATATTAATTTAATTGGTACTAGAATTTATATCCTGCTCCGAAACCAAGAAAGAATACCTAATAAAGAAGTATTCAAGATATTAACACCAAACTATCAATGAGCCATATTCATAGATAATAAATAAATAATGCACTGCACTAACTCGCCAAACAGCCTTATATGTAGTTCAGATACGGAAAAAGAACTTAACTTGTCCAATTCGTCTGACTCACTTGACGAGCTGCATTGTGCAGTCCTACTCTAAACTGTTATACCTTTGAGGAAGAGGGATTTCCCTGCTCAATGTGTTATACTGAACTAATGGTAGAGTAAGAATGTATTACACTGGATTTTAAGGATTGACCACACTAAGGGTAACAAATATTAAATAAAGAAGAGTGAATTAAGAAGTGTCATACTGAAATTGTACTATTTTGTGCTGTTGTTGCTATACGACCAAAAATGTGGAAAATGGATTTGAAAATAGATTTTTTCTAAGAAATTTCAACTCTCTAATAAAGCAAAAAACCACATATCACTAGCACAACTTTACATTAAAATTTGTAAAAATTCATAGAAACTGACACTCCAACTAATCTAACCTAGTGGTTTTTTTTTTTGAAAATCAAGCTCGATTCCATGTAAATCGTCAAGCTCAACTGAGCAGTATAATAAATTGTAAAGGCTTCTGAGAGTGAGTGTATATGTCTCGTCTGTCTGGTATAAGCACACAATATCTTCTATGTATTTTTTTTTTTATTCAAGTGTCGTTATGTGTACGATGTTATTTTTTGTTTTTTTTTTTTTATTCTGTCACGATCATATCGCCATCAGATCAGATCGGTTGTTGACTGTATAGTATGTGGCCGTAGTAGAGTTGTAAAATGGCGAGAGCGAAAGGTTGAAGAGGAGACGTGAAAACAGAAGAAGAAGAAAAATTAAGATGAACTGAAACCGATTGGATTGAATAGAATTTTTGTTGTATTTTTTTCTTTTAATGTTTTTTTTTTTTTTGTACTCACTCGAGACTCACATATGGGATCGAGATCGGGTTGTTTGGTTGGTTTTGTATTGCCACCAAAATTTCCCCCCTTTTATAGCGGCTCCTACAAACCACACACAAAGTACACAGAGACAGACTGGTCTACAGAGATTCTCTCGGCCGCGGTAGTTTTGTTGTTCTTTTTTATTAAATGCATGGCCGGATTTTAATAAAATTATTAACAATATCAATCGGCGGGTGAGGGTGAGATATAAGTTTTAAAGATTTTTGTATTATTAAAAAGAAGAGGCCCTAAGTGGCTGCCTTGGGGAACTCGGATTTAACCAATAAAAAGGAACATTTTAGCAAAATTTCCCAGAGTATAAACTTGCGCATAAAATTACATTATTTCTTTTCTTTTCTGAAAGATGCCACTAGGCACACTTTTGATTGTTTGTATAACAGTTTAAATGATCTAATCTTTATCTGTACTAAGAGCAGGACATTGCAATGTTTTTTGTATAACACCTTAATTAATGTCACAGGATAAACTGTGATCGCTAGATAGTAAATCAAGAAGGAAGCCTTACTGTACTAGAAAAACTGTTATAACTGTAGCGACATAAATCAACTTACGTATTATATTAAAGTGTTAATTAAATTACATATTATTTTGTGTCAACATTTTTAAATAGCACTATAATTGCACTGGTATCACAACAAAATTAAAATTGGTTGTATAACAGTATACCAGTATAATAGTATAATCAATCTTATCTCTCTCTCTCTTAGAGTTATATGTTCTTTGGTATAACACCATAATAAATGTTATACTCATTTCCTGTGATCACTTAATAGTAATAGTGAATAACTGTTATAATTGTAGTGGTCCAAATCTACTAAGGTATCATTTTAAAATGTAAAAAAATTCACTTTATTTTGTGTTGTATTCTTTTTTAAACAGCACCAATTTTAATTGTTTTTATAATAGTATAACAGTTTAAACAATCTTATCTCTCTCTCACTTTACTAAGAGCGAGACATTGATTTTTTTTGTTGTATAACAACATAATTAATTCTATACTCGTACCCTGTGATCACTGAACAGTGAATTCAAGTTGGAAGTTTGAATTTTAAAGAATAACTGTTATAATTGTAGTGGTACAAATCTACTTTATTTTATGTCTTAATTTTATTTGATAAAAAGCACCAATTGCATTGATATCACTATGAAATTCAAATTGGAGTCAGGAAAACTGTTATAATTTCTATGAATTCCATGATCCAGTGTATTTAAGAGATCATTGAGCGAGGTTTTAAGGGTTTATTAAGCTCTTGTTCATAACAAGGAACTTCAAACTAAGTTTCAAATTTTTCGAGGTTTTCATTGGGCAGATGTTATCAGAGTTAGAAGCCATCTTATTTTGTATAACAGTTTTATAGTTAGGAAAGTCTAAAAACGCTTCTGTAAAGTTTTATAGAAGCAAAATTGTAAGATGCGTAGCGTTTAACTAAGATTTTGAGTCCGAAATCTGTTAGAAAACTAAAGAAATTTGTAAACTAAATGTGCCCCCAAAGTATCACAGCCCCAACCAATTTATAAGTTCGTTTATAATTCATTCCGGCTGTGATTATTGTGCCTCTGTGCAATGTTGGGTCGCCGCCACCACCGCCATCATCGCCATTGCCATCACCACTGCTGTCGATTTACGCTGTTGCTGCTTGTGGACTTGGTAGAGTATTGTATAGTTGCTGTGTGTAGAAGTATAGTAGAGATACTGCGGGACGGGACACTCACTCTGATCGTAGTTTTGGGGCTCGCTTCCAATGTGTGGTGGTGCTTTGGTTTGGTTTGGTGTTTTGGTTGTTGCTTGCTGGTACACTTCTCTGTTCTGCTCTGCTCTGTGCCGCACAGCTACCTCGC
The DNA here is from genome assembly GCF_945859705.1 of Episyrphus balteatus. NCBI lineage: Eukaryota > Metazoa > Arthropoda > Insecta > Diptera > Syrphidae > Episyrphus > Episyrphus balteatus. The sequence goes on along the minus strand of NC_079135.1, from coordinate 130,871,931 downwards.
TATATTAGTTAGTGTATAGTTTTGTTCGTTGCGTTCGTTTTTTTTTTTTTTTTTTTTTTTTTTGAGGACTAGTTCTCTGACCGATTGTTTGCGTTCAGTATGCTCCATAGTTCTGAAAAGATATCACGATCGTTTGACATCGTCGTATAACGTGTTCTACGGATCATACTTTTTTTTTCTTTAATATTTTTTTTTAACTCTAATGATCTCTCTCTTAAAGTTAAAAATTTAATTAAATTTAAATTTAAGAAATAAAATTTTTAAAAATCATGATTTTGTGATTAATTTGAAATATATTTTTTTCTAATTGCTCCAAGGTGGCTAAGCCATCAAAAAAAGTGCTACTAAATAGTTCCGATCGGTAGTAAAAAAAAGGAAGAAAAATTGAAAAAAAAAAAAGTTTCAAAGTATCACAGTGGCATTGGTTACCCCAGGCATCTTATTTTCTATTGATAAGCTTCGTTATAACGAGGCGAAATAAGTTCCCAACACAAAAAAAGAACAATCATGTGTTCTTTATAATTTGTGAAACAAAATAAAAATTAATACACATATAAAATACTCAATTCATGATAACAATACTAAGCGGTGAAAAAAAATAAAAATACAAAAAAAAAAAAAAAAACTACACCATCCAACCGGCATAATTATCAAGGAAGGAACCTTGAGAAACAACAAAATTATAGTATAGAACTTGAGAGTATAGAGAAGTTCAATATAATATACCTAAAAGCGAGTTACGAAGTGAGTTTTTTTTTTTTTATTGTTTTTATTTAAATTCTAAAATAATAAAAAATGTATTAATAGTCTCTTTCTATTGTATATTATGCCTGTTTTGAATTTGATTTGTATATTTAAATAAATTAATTAAAATATTTATTTGCGATCATGTTGATGATGGCGAAGGCGATGATGATTAGCCAGCAAATTACATAATAGTCTGTCTGTTTTTTTTTTTTTTTGCTCTTCTGGCTGGTGCTTTAACCAACAAAGTTGTGTTCAGAGAGATAGGAATTTTTGTTTTTTTTTTTTTTACTTAAATTCCTGTCAAATGAGTTAAGGTTTTTATATTTATTTTTTTTTTTCTTATTTTGATAGATGATTATCAAAGGATGGAAATTTTTTATCAGTTTTATTTGAATTAAAAAGGTTTAGGAGAGAAATTGATAGGAATTGTATAATAGTGTTTTTCTATTTCTTATCAATATTTTATAACAATCAATAATTTATAATGTTCTCAATATGTTTAATCGGTTGTTTAAATAATTAAATATTTTTTTTTGGGGGAATTTTTCGGCAAATTATTATGGGATATCTATCTGGTGGTAGTTGTCAATTTTAAGCTTACAAACATTATTTTGGTAGTATTGTTTATCACAAACGTCAAAATATTAACTTCAATGGAGCTAATATGTTTAAATTAAATGTTTGTATTTATCAATTCCGCAAATATTTTATTTAAACAATTTATTTTAATAATTTAATTGATATAAGATTAACAAAAAACCGTTTTCTATTAGTAATTAAGTAAAAAAGCATCTGTCATTTTTATCAAAGTTCTAAGTTTCTTTATTTAGAAAATTTACAGGGTATTATTTTTTTACATGGGTCTTAAAAATAACCATCGCCACCACCGCCGGTGGTTCAATCATTTGATACAATCATAATTTTGAGTAATACAAAATATGGTCTTATTTGACACTTAATTTTGCCCAAAAAAAAACTACCTTTTTTATTCAAGATCTGTCATTTTTATCAAAGTTCTAACTTTCTTTATTTAGAAAATTTAAAGGTATTATTTTTTGTACATGGGTCTTAAAAATAACCATCGCCACCGCCGCGCCGGGTGGTTCAATCATTTGATACAATCATAATTTTGCGTAATAAAAAATATGGTCTTATTTGACACTTAATTTTGCCGAAAAAAACTAGCTTTTTTATTCAAGACAGAATCTTTAAATTGATCGTTTTTATAAAAATTTTAAATCAAAAACTTTAACATGGTTTAACAAAATACCAAAAACTACTTTTACACTTACTGAACCGTTTAGAAAACCAAAAATATTATAAGGGACCTTTATGAGTTATCTACTACTTGTGCACTGAATATCACTTGAACCCTTTGTAGTAAAAATACAGACACTTTTGTGTAAAAAGGCCTCCCCACCCAACGACGACGGACGACAAAAAAAGTTGCCGACAGAGTTTTTCCATTATAATGCCCCATTAGGGTGTCCGTTATTTCACAAAGTGATGTTTTCGGAAATCGAAAGTTTATGAACTAAATAAGGGGAATTCAGCAAAAAAAAATTTCGGATGTCACTAACCGGTGCCTATAGGTAGGGTCATACTTTCCCCATACAAATTTGTATGGGAAATTTTTAACTTTTACTTAAAATCGTAAAGCAGATTTTTTTTTAAATGTTTGATGATTTGTGGTAGGAAAATGGGTCCTTTAAGATCAAATTCAAAATTTCCTGTTATAATTTTTTTTAATATTTTATTTCGAATTCTGAAATTATTAGGTGTGTTTTTTTGTTTATCTATATAGATTTTGTGCAAAAAAACGACATCGGGATTTTTGAAATCCATGCAAACATTTGGCACCACTGTACATATACTTTGGCAGCTGTCTGTCAAAAATGTTGCTTTTGTTTTTTTTTTATTTTAACTCCGAAGTGGGAAGCAGCGTTGTGCAAATGTGCCCAATTGGGCCATTTGGCCCAAGAATTTATATTTTGGCCCCGTGCCCAGGGCCAACAGCAAATGGCCCCATTTAATGAAATTCTTTAATTAATACAGGCATTTTTACAAAATAAATTAGTTGTATTAACAATTTGATGATTTTTTAAGTAGTTATCGACTAAAGATCGATTGTCAAAATATTTTGCGAATGCATTCACTGAAGCGAAAGGACGACAAATGATATTTGTTTTCCTTTATCTTTATATCTAGTTTAAACCTGATTGATAAAGGCTTCTGAAGTATTCAGTCCACTGTTATTTTTATTTCATTGGGAAAAAGACTAAAATGATTTTAAAAAGTTTATGGCCAAAAAAAAAAACAAAAACATTTAATAAAATCCAAAATAAATTAAATATATTAGATTGTTAAGAACCAATTTTCCTGGCCTAGTTCGGTAGTTCGGAAGCCCCGGTTGTTCGATCTTCATGAAAACAAATTTGGGGACTTTATTTATAAAGTTATATCTAACATAGAAGAAACAGTTTGGATCAAATAACTTATTCGGTCAAACCAATAGGCTGCGAGTTATAGATCAATTACAGTTTTCCAACATTGCGGAATTCGCCATTTGGTGATGAAATGATCCAAAGACCAGGGGTTAAGTTTTTCTATTACCTTCCTTTTATTAGACTATTATTATTTAGTGACCCTTTTTTGCGACCGTTTTGAGTTTCCCAACGGCAACACTGCTCAGCGTTACCGCTAAGCGACTTTAGTCGCTATAAGCGACCTTTTTGAAGCCTTAGCGACCAAGCGACGACTTTTTATTCAAAGCGACCTTTTCACCAATTTCATAACAGCGACTTTTTTTTCTAGAAATTGTATTTCTTTTTACCTCTGAATATTTAGAGCTTCAATTTCTTTTTTCGTTACGAAAGTATTCTGAACTTGTTCAGAGCGCGAATAAAATAACTGAGCAGACCGAGTTGAATGCTGAACACAAGCATTTAGCAAGTGATATTGAAAAAAAGAATTTCAAACAAATAAAATAATGGTGCAAAAGTGCAGTAGTCGGTCTAGTTTTTTTTTTATTTTAATTTAAGTTTTAAATTTAATTTCTTGTTTCTGTAAAAGAAAATTTAAGGTAAATAGACAAATGTTCAGAGGCTATTCAGAGCGTGCTCCGAATGTTCTGGTTCTGTTCAGAGATTTTTTCTGAATTGAAAAAGAAAAACGCCTACCCATAAACTCATCCATTTTACCTACCCACAACTTCAATTCAAACTCAAAGAACAAAAAGATGGAATTTTCAGTGAAATTGGAAAGGGAAAAAAATATATTGGGAAACTTGAAAGTCTTTTTTCTTTTAATATTTTATCATTGTTCAAATTAAATGTTTCATACTTCAAATCTTAACGGTCCAAGCGTAGCGTCGAACTAAATTTAAGTTCCTAAAATGAAGACTGTTTTTTTTTTTGTTTCTAATTTTGTTATTTTTTTGTTGTTAATAAAAACTTTGTTTCAAGACAACTTGAGTTTATTTTTCTATGTAAAAACATATGAAAACCGTTTAGTGACCTTCTTTTTTAAATAGCGAATTCTTCGACAAAAAAAGCTACTTTTATTCAATTTTTTAGATTAGCGACTTTTTTAGCGACCTTTTAAAAATATAAACGGTAACGCTGACACTGCTTACTTGTATCTATAGACTATAGTACCTACTTATGTATGTATATATTTAGTTTGTGTTTAACTTATTAGAAAAAATAATTAAATAAACAAAATATACCTGGTTTATGTGTTTTGATATGTGTTTTAAAAAAAAATTTTTACATGAAAAATGAAATGGCCCCTAAAATGTTGAAATGGCCCCGAAAGTGGCCCCTTATATTTATTTTCCAAGAACAACGCTGGTGGGAAGGCCATTACATCCATGTTGGATGTAAACAAAAATTTTCATATGGCCATGGCATCCATGTTGGATTCAAAAAAATTGTTTTTTCACAAAAAACCAAAAATTACACGGTGTAACACTCAAAATATACGCGGGCGGAGACCTATCAGGTTTTGTAGAGCTAGTCGCACTGAATACGAAACGGTATTTGAAAATCCCCTAACACCCCCAAAATCTGGAGTTACGGGCAAAAGACGGTTTTTTGGGACTTCACCCATTGAAAAAATTCTAGCTTCGACTATTTTTTACCCATTTTCGATTTTTTTATAGTTTCTGATAGAAGATAAATATACCTTTTTAACAATGTATAAAACATGTAACTCGGTTAAACCACTTAGAATTTATAAGATGTCAAAGTTCAAAAATTCAATTTTTTTTGTAATTTGCCCAACTTCGGCATCAATTTAAAGTATATGTTTTCAAAACAACATGCTATTTAAAAAATATATTCTAAAACTATATCTATTTCCCAATTGATCGATGTATTTTTTATGAAAATCACTTCAAAATTGGCTTAGAAAAAAAAATTTTCGATTTCAACCCAGATACAGAAATTCGAACTTTTTAGGTATAGAACAAAAATGTTGTTTCGGCACGTAGAAGGATCAGTTGGACGAGAGGATTTGATGAGGAGTTTTTGTAGAGGAGCTCAATACAAACATTTTTTTTCTTTAAGAGGGGGGTCTATCTCCCCCCGTTTAGGTGGTAGGGGCATTTTTCTAAAAAAAATTATCAAAATAAAAAAAAATTATTAAAAAACAACGGCAACACTTACAGTAATAAATGATACCATTTCCAAAAGGCAAAATTGTGCATTTGATTCTAATTTTTAAATCAATATAATATTACCAATAGTTTTTGAAATAATCGATTTCAAAGTTAAAAATAGGGGAAAAAAATTTTTTTAAACTCATTTTATACTATTTTTGTCCAGACTGCGAATTTTAGTAAAAAAAATTACTCACAAAGAAAACTGCCTCAATTGATTCCTTATCGAACCGTGAAAACTATATGTTTCTATGTTTTCTAGTTTTTGGGAAAATTGAAAAATTATTTTATCAGATTTTTCTTTTTTGAAAATATTTTTTGTTTTTATTTGTTTTTATTTTTCAATTTTCTCAAAAACTAGAAGACATAGAAACATATAGTTTTCACTGTTCGATAAGGAATTAATTGAGGCAGTTTTCTGTTCAAGTAATTTATTTACTTAAATTCACAGTCTGGACAAAAATAGTATAAAATGAGTTTTCAAACATTTTTTTCCCCTATTTTTAACTTTGAAATCGATTATTTCAAAAACTATTGGTAATATTATATTGATTTAAAAATTAGAATCAAATGCACAATTTTGCCTTTTGGAAATGGTATCATTTATTACTGTAAGTGTTGCCGTTGTTTTTTAATAATTTTTTTTTATTTTGATAATTTTTTTTAGAAAAATGCCCCTACCACCTAAACGGGGGGAGATAGACCCCCCTCTTAAAGAAAAAAAATGTTTGTATTGAGCTCCTCTACAAAAACCCCTCATCAAATCCTGGCGTCCAACTGATCCTTCCACGTGCCGAAACAACATTTTTGTTCTATACCTAAAAAGTTCGAATTTCTGTATCTGGGTTGAAATCGGAAAATTTTTTTTTCTAAGCCAATTTTGAAGTGATTTTCATAAAAAGTACATCGATCAATTGGGAAATAGATATAGTTTTAGAATATATTTTTTAAATAGCATGTTGTTTTGAAAACATATACTTTAAATTGATGCCGAAGTTGGGCAAATGACAAAAAAAATTGAATTTTTGAACTTTGACATCTTATAAATTCTAAGTGGTTTAACCGAGTTACATGTTTTATACATTGTTAAAAAGGTATATTTATCTTCTATCAGAAACTATAAAAAAATCGAAAATGGGTAAAAAATAGTCGAAGCTAGAATTTTTTCAATGGGTGAAGTCCAAAAAAACCGTTTTTTGCCCGTAACTCCAGATTTTGGGGGTGTTAGGGGATTTTCAAATACCGTTTCGTTTCAGTGCGACTAGCTCTACAAAACCTGATAGGTCTCCGCCCGCGTATATTTTAAAACCTCATTTTTGTAACACCGTGTTATCTGTATATTCTTAGCTACATTTTAAGACCATGACCATTAACATTAGTTGCGTCGTTCTTGTGTTATAAGCGTTTGAAGGTAGCCATATTGAATTTTTTTTCGATTTTTTAAAAATCAAATGTGAAAACTTTTTTATTTTTATTTCTAATTTTTCGAAAAAATTTTGGTAATTTTATATACATATCTGTTCAACAATCTTATCAGGATCCATTTAAGACTTTTATCTGAAAAGTGCATTGCGTATATCTCGAGATATTAACATTTCAATGCAACCATGTCAAACAAATTTTTGATTATTTTTTTCTATGAGAGTTTTTTTTCAAACCTCGTTTTCTCCGCTTTTTTTTTTTGTTAATATTTTCAGATATTTCTGTATGAACACAACAATTAAACTACCTTGGCACTACTGTTTTTATCGAGAGAAAGTAAAATCTGGATAATTATCTGGATTTTTCAAAAATCTATACAGATAAAGTTTTTGTTGTTTTTAACACGTAAATTGTTTTGATTTCAAAAATCTCGATGTCGTTTTTTTGCACAAAATCTACATAAATAAACAAAAAAAACACACCTATTAGCTGTTTTTGTAGCTTTTGCTTTTAAGTTTTTTTTTTCTTCTTAAAGTACACAACCAATCACACAATTTTTGATGTAGTTTTATTGGTTATAAGTTGTTTTACAATATTGCATTCAAAAATGTGTGTATAAGTCAAAATTTTAATCTTTAACGATTTTTTAAGTTTTAATTGAATTTTTTTTTGCCGTTTTTATACGATTAAATATATTTTTCTCGAAGTACCTACAAAAGATTTGTCTTTTTATTGGGTTTTGTTTAACAATTATTCACCTAAGAAATGCCAATGAAATAGAATGACAAAATTCTGTCATAAATACTGCGGAAACTATTTAACTTTAATTTCACACCTGAACGCGACATTGTTTGGAACTTCAGAAATCCCTTAGTTTGGAGGAACTAAAAGATAGAGTATTAACCTTTTTAAGACGTTAATCGCTGAACAGGGGCATTTTAATTATAAAGTACCTGAGAGATTTATGTGGCCACACAAAAAGTTTCTCAGTGAAAAAACTATGTATTTCAAAATAATAACAAAAAAATTCTTCTAGTTTTGATTTTTATTTTGACGCAAGAGGGCGCCCTACGAGGGTTTTATAACGCGGCCGAAAAAATGCATTATGTGTTACAAGGTACTTAGGCACTCCCAAAGCAACGCGAAACTCTTCCGAAAACTGGCAGCCACAAAATCGCTGTCCACAGCATTTTTGTAAATTAATAACGTTTCTCTTTGGTAGAGAACCGCTGACCGCTCTGTGCTCTCTAATTTAAATATGAAAGAGTTCTTGTCAGGTCCACAAAAATGTATTCCGTTGGCAAAAGTTTTATAGAAATCCTGAACTACACAAATAATCTTAACAAAGCCCTAGGATTGATCTCACATTCATCACTCAAGTCGAAATTTATGAGAGAATGCTCAAGCATTTACTTCAGGATTTTCTCAGTTTGTATTAATAGGCCCAAATATCAGCAAGTGCTTTGCTTTTTTTGACGTTACGAGAAGCTCAAGTGAACAAAGCTTGCTCAAACATTTTTGGTGAAAAGTTTATGACTTTAAACCATGATGTAACAAAATTTTAGAAAAGCAGCTTATCAATTTTTGAGTAGGTTAAAAGGTTTCATTTCAAAAGTTTGACTCTCCTTGTCGATTCTTAATCTTTTTCACAAAAGTCTTTAACTTACAGCAAAAATGTAGTTTCATTATCATTTTCTAAAAATCTAAAAATTAAAAAAACTTCTTCCGTAATTTAAAGTTAATAGTAAATTCATATTAATAAACGTAACACGATCTTGAAAATCAAATGAATTTATATTACCATAGGTACCTTACTTACCTTCTTTATGCCTACGATAATAACAATAAAAAAAAAATCTAATTTGTATTCTTGATCAAAAAATTCAATAAATCTAACAAGTGTAAAGGTAAACCAAAAAGACAAAAAAAAAAAAAAAAACATATAAATCCTAATACCCGTCAGGCAATATTCCAAAATGACCTTGACAGTGAGTATAGTGAGAGCGTATAACAAGACTTCATACTATAAGAAAGAAAGAAGAAACTCAAGTTTTGGCCATGTGAGCAACTTCAAGTTGCTTTAAATTATAACCCCAAATGTGAATACAACATACAGCCAGTCTCACAACTAAACGACAATACCGCCAGAACCTCTCCACTACACCACTTTATCCATATCGTTGCTATACTCGCCATCAAGTCGACTTCTTGAGGTTGTTGAAGTGAAGAACAAACCCAACTGAACGTATGCTATGGCCCGGGCCAGGCCAGGCTAGGCCGGCCAAACAACATCAAGATCCAAGATCCCCAACAAACCAACAACATGCGGGATAGCAGCAATGGATGCACGTAAACGCGCGTAGCATAGCAACTTCAACGTAGAAACGAGAAATAAATCTATAAATGGTTTTGGTATTTCTTTCCTCTTTTGTATGGTTTTGTGTAGTTGTTGTTTGTTGGTTGTGTCGTTTGTTTTGTCTTTTATCATCTTGTGATACTTGTATACTCGTATACTCTCTGTACTCATGGGCTCTCCCAATATGCAGTGCCAACGATCAACAAATAAAAATAATAATACAAAATAACAACAAAAAAAAAGTAACAAATACCGTGAACTTATTATTCTATGCTTGTTTGCAACATGGTTGCCAGGTGTAGTGAATTAGTCTCTTTCAACTGATCAAGGGGGAATTTATGATATTTACTGTGGAAATTTAACGACGACGGAAACTGTCATACTAATTGTACAAAACCATGATAATTCCCAGAGAAATCTGTGATACCTACTATGGAGGCAAGTTGTGATACTTACGAAAGCACTCCATAAACCTAACAGGAGAAACTCGTTCTATTTACAGGGGTTAATCGTGATAATTATCACAGTCATAATATCACAGAAAACCCTCATACTTACTAGGAAAAGCTGTGATACTAATCGATGCAATCCTTAGTACTAATGCAAGCACTACGTGAATCTAACCATAGTGAACCCAACAATTTATACTTTGCAGAGAATTCTATGATACTTGTCGGAGGGAAACCCTTGATACTTGATCGATGAACCGGTCATACTTATCGAGGTACTCACCAGAGCAACCTGTGATACCTTCCTGACCCTTATAAAAGCTCTACGTGATACTTATCGGATGAACCTATACTTCTTGCCTTGATAATTATAATTATCAGAGCAATTCGATATCGATACAAGCCGTGGTATTTACGGAAGTACTGCATGAACCTAATCATAGGAACCCATACTACTAACTGAGATTTATTTAACGAAGAAATTATGATACTTGAAAGAGGAACCAATTAGATTTATTTAGATAAATGTACCACAGCAACCTGTGATAATTATTGAAGTAAGGCTTGATACTAACGGAGCACTCCAGGATACTTACCGAGAGTTCCTTTAGTGGGCAACTTGTGATACTTTTTGAGGCACACTGAATTATTTACAAAGGAAATTTGTGATGCTAATTGAAGAAAGCTGTGATACTTTCGAAAAAAAAAACTCCGTGATACTTAACGCAGCAAATAGTACTGTTTACCAGCTAACTTGTGATATTAAAGAAAGCACTCCGTGATACTTACCCATCCTGCTTACCAAGCAATCATTTGTTGTGATAATCTTAGGGGTGTTGTTTAAGATTGTCTCTTTCGACTGATCAAAACAAGCTCCCGGAGCAACCTTTAGTATGGTACGGATGCATGGTTACCGGGAACAACTCGTGATACTTAAAAGAGAGGCCCATCGTTTTTTTTTGGGATAAAATATAATACTTACCAGGGAAACCTGTGATACAAAGTGAGGAAAATCGTGATATATACGAATCTTCGTGATACTTGTGATACTTATCGCAGAAACATTATACTTGCTCAAGTCCACACATTATATTTGTGGAAGGAACTAATCATTCTTGTCGTGATACTTACTCGAGAAATCTATGATACTTATGCCTACGTAACAAGGCTAGGCGTGATACTTGCGGAAACAAGTTACTATACTTGCCGGGGCAGCACATAACTATTAAGTTAAGTGATAATTAAGTCATTCTTGTCGTGATACTTACCACATGAATCTGTGATACTCATAAGTACATATGGAGGCAAGCCGTGATAATTGCAACACATAATACTTGGATGAACGAGAAATTCTTGTCGTCATACTTACCACATCTAAATCTGTGATACTTACGTTGACATTGAACCTAGCCATTATACTTGCAGAAGTCTAACAGTCTTACTCGTGATATTTATTAAAGAAACCCTTAATACTTACGTGATATTTTACCCGTGATATTCACCGGAGAAACCCGTGATACTATAGAGAAACCATAGTACCTATATTGAAAGACATCTCGTTATGCTTGAATTTTAAATCGCAAGCTTTGTGATAGAACTAATGTCACTTTTAACCGCAGAAATATGTTATACAAATCTAACCTAAAAAAGTTACACAGTGAAATCTTTACTTGGCAATCATTTGTCTGAATTTTTTCTTTGATTTTTCTTATTCATTTAAGAGTCTTTAAATTACCACAACACGATCATAGAGGTTCATAGAGCCTACACTCTATCGTAATACTACGTTACGATTTACCAAAAGACACTTGTGTGTTGTTTACTCCACTCTATATAGGCCTACATGAGTAATAATAACGATCCCAAGAGAGAAGGTGTATGCCAGTGAGATAACTACAAATACGGGCATTGAGGTGGGTAGATGATAGATATGTATAGATATAGCTAGACAAAGGTAACCAACCAGTCTCCAGATCAACTTGGCTCTCAGTTTTCCTAATCTTGCTATTTTACTATAAAAATAGTGGAAGTACCAGTTTTTTTTTTTTTTTTGGTTGAGCATGGAACAGCATTATCATCAGAGTTGTAGATACTTCTGTTGGAAAGAAGTTGTTCTTGTTGATGTTGTTGTATATATCACCTTCACCATCTCTTTCTCTCTTGTCTCCACCTAAGAAGCAGAAGTCAACGTACACCATCAGCATCAGCAGGTAGAAGAAGAAACCAAAAAAACCTTTTTTTTTGTTGTTGTTATGTTTATTCAGCAACTTCCAATTCCACAATGCAACAAGTAGACTTATCACACAAAAAATAAAAAATCGAAAACTATACTCCCCAATTGGTATACCAAACCGAACTTGTATCTTTAAGATACTATGCGTACACATGACGACGAAAATTCCTTTGATGAAGTAGTATAGTCGAGTATAGAAGCAGTCCAGACCCCAACCGGTTAGTGTAGATTATGACGCAGCGAACGTAAAATATCCGTCAATCCGGCTGTTTTTACGCTGGCCTGCCGTATATATTTGTATTTGTGTATACCTAAAGTCGGCGGCAGCGCGGTGCTATATAGGTTGGGAGATTTGTGCTCTTGGTCGTGGACTCGTGGTCAATTGAGAGAGAGTCCGAAAAAGTAGCAGCCATAAGCACTCAGCCCAAGTCTAAATTGGAAAGAAGAATTACACTAAGAAAACCGGCTTTTTCGAATAAACATGATTCAGAGATTTTAAACGGGGAGAGAAGAAGGGTTTATGGTAAAAACTCCACAAAAGGAGAAGTGCTGGATTCTTGATGGAGTTGTTGTTGTTGTTGTCTGTTATTTGTGATCAGGTAGCATACCAAAATTTAAAATTGTAGAGTAACCAAGTGGTGTTGATACCAGATATTATTTATTGATGAAAATGATTATTATTGAAGAAAAACATGAAAAAAATACAAATCCAACAAGTTAAATCTAAAAATGGAAGGTGATATTTTGGAAAACTTGTGTTTTTGTGTCAACAAACTTCCTACCGTTTTATTAGATTGTTTGATTAAATATAAATTTTAATTGACTTGATTATGAATTTAAGCTTAGGTTGTAGGTACACTGGGAAAATGGTACTTCAATTTTTATGGAAAATTGTTAAAATGAAGTAAAATAAATTAATATAAGAGTTCGTAGTTTTTAAATACAGGGTGTCCCAAAAGTTAACGTCGAAACGAAAACGGTAGATAGGGTAGGTGGTGACAGTTATCAGAAAAATAATAAAAAAAATCGCAGCCATATATTTTGGGAGTTATGGGCATTTGAAAAAAAGTCGAAAAAATGGTCCCTGTGACGGTTTTTCATGTGCCGTGACTACAAATCTTAATTTTTCTCATTTTTTTTCTTTTGTTACGGAACCTTGAATAACCCTGCTATCAAAAGCATTCAAAAATTTTAACTCAGCTGCATCAGTTTTAAAGAGAATATTACTTTTTTACCCAACTTAGTACTAAAAAATTTTACATGACTCTAATTCAATGAGCCGTAGTGTAAAAAAAATGCACTACGATGTTTCGGCAAGTTGCCTTAAAAGTTGGTGTGTTCAATTCTCTTTTCAAAATGGTACAACATTGTTGGGAATATTCCATAAATAACCGAGATAAAATTTTTTTCTTAAGAATTCCGACTTTTTTTTAGGTAATTTTTCCATATTTTTATTCAAGTTTTGTACCCTTTCAGAACCTTTCAGAATAGAAAAACTTAAATAATATGGAAAAATTACATGAAAAAAAGTCGGATTTCTTAAGAAAAAAACTTTTATCTTGGTTATTTATGAAATATTCCCAACAATGTTATACCATTTTGAAAAGAGAATTGAACACACCAACTTTTAAGACAACTTGCCGAAACATCGTAGTGCATTTTTTTTTACACTACGGCTCATTGAATTAGAGTCATGTAAATTTTTTTTAGTACTAAGTTGGGTAAAAACTTTATATTTTCTTTAAAACTGATGCAGCTGAGTTAAAATTTTTGAATGCATTTGATAGCAGGGTTATTCAAGGTTCCGTAACAAAAGAAAAAAATGAGAAAAATTAAGATTTGTAGTCACGGCACATGAAAAACCGTCACAGGGTGACCATTTTTTCTACTTTTTTTCAAATGCCCATAACTCCCAAAATATATGGCTGCGATTTTTTTAATTATTTTTCTGATAACTGTCACCACCTACCCTATCTACCGTTTTCGTTTCGACGTTAACTTTTGGGACACCCTGTATAACTAACTACAGTAACAAAACGGATGTTTTAAGGTCTTAAAAATTAAGGGGTTTGGTTTTATATCAAATAAAATGAAAGAAAGGAATTTCATAGATCAGATCTATTGATCTGTGAAACATTATATTTCAAAAGTTTAAAATAAACAGAAATTTCAAATAGCATTGACCCCTTAGTATATTGAACGCCTCAAGTTTTAATAATAAATTACTTCAAACTATGTTGTTTTTCATCACAGTACACATAATAAGGTAATACATATAATCCGAAAAATGTCAAAATTTGTTTGTCAAAAAATGGATACCAATCTGTCAGGCCGGCCTTTAATTTTTATATTTCAATCGCAGTAAACAGGAAATTTGTTTTTGTTTTAATTTATAAAATGTCATTTGAAAAAATTATAAATTGAAAAATAACAAATTTTCTGCGTGTTTCGTCTCGGAAAATAGTAAATAAATGTTAAAAAATTAGTTGTGTGCGTGGTTTTTCGGTTTTTGTGCGTTTTTCGTCGGTAATTTAAACAATTAAGAATTACGGTAGTTGACATTGGTTGCCAAATTGACATGTTTTGACCATTTGGCGACCAATGTCAGTTCGGAATTACCTTTTTATGTGTACTGTGGTTTTTCATGATTAAAACATAAAAATAACATAGTTTACTTTGTTGGGTTTGACAGCTATGAATTGACAAATGTCATTTGGTGACAGTTTGTTCTCAAATCTGTTTCAATAATAATTCAGAGCGCTCAAAACACGTTCAGAGAATGTTCGGAATGTTCAAATGCTGTTTATTCTAAATAAGATTATTAATAAATACTAAGTCAAGTTAAGCGTCCCTAAATGGTTAGCTGTCAAATTTTGTTTTCCCTCTTTACACAATTTTATTTGAAATTTGACTGGAAAGTTGGCCAAGAAAAATTTCCCTGAGCTCGATTTACTTGTCTAACTAAATTTCCGTTTAGAAAATGACGTTGACTAAATGTGAACTCGCCCAATTTGTCTTCGGGAACAGTGAATCATGTCTTCTGAAAGACGTCAAGCAGTTGTTCTGGCTTCTGGGGAATAAATCTTTAGCCAATATCTAACGGAGTACCACAAGGATCAAGTTTGGCTTCATCACTCTTTCTTAAGGCCCCAACCCATAGAATCCGTTGCGTCCGTTCCGTCAATCCATCCGTTGAAGTTGAAGGATGGGACAGAAAGGGGTGACCCATAGAATAATTACGTCGTATGACGGATTTCTTTTTGACAGCTCACTTCAAATTCCAAGGTGTGTTCGATATTTTATCGCTGAATGTGCACTAAGGAAGTTCTGATGCAAGAAATTTTTAACTATTATTGTTGTTCTTTTTTTTAATAAAATAAAATGCACGACTAGATTTCCTGTAGATACTTGCTCTTCAGTTAAAAACAATTTTTTATAACAAATTATAAGTTGTAGGTATGACTTTGGCATAGTAAAATTGAACTCTACAACAGAATTTGAGTATTTAATTGATATAATTTATTAGATATATCATTAAATGTTACTTTTATTACATTTTCTTCACAAATATACAATTAAAGTTCACAATTCATAAAATCAGAGAAGAAAAGAACACAGTTCTTAGTTCTTAAACTCTCCGGTGTGCACTCCGAATCAGAAAATCGAACTGGTCTATTGTTGACAACCAATGTCAAAGGATACGACGGATGAACATTGAATAAGAAGTACAGGAAGGGGTGTTTATCCAAATAAGTGAAGTCGCTTTTTATTAGTGTGAGTTGTACAGATGCACATGTATTGGTAAAGGGTCGGAGTGCAGATATATTGTTCACTCAAGGGGCGCCAACAGAAAAGTAACTGGTCTCGTGAGAGACTTCCGTATAAGTGTTATTTTTTATCATAATTATATACGAATTTTAAACTGTTTTTTTCTCAACTAAAAACAGACTGAAAATTGTTTTAAAATCATCAAGATTAGCTGAAACATTGGCGGTCAATGATTGCATCTCCTTGTCATCACCAATAAGAGTAAGTTCGCCCATGGAAAACGAGCTCGAAATTTGACAGATTATATAAAATTTTTGACAGTTTATATACAATTTATTTTTTTTTATTTTTTTGTGGCTTCACTCGCCAACTCTATAGGTGTGATATACACCCCTTCCTGTACTTCTTATTCAATGCGGATGAAAAAGTAGAAAGTTGGGCTACTTCTTCCGTCGAATCCGTCCGTCTCCGTCCGATCCGTCGCTTATGGGTAGCTTTCCATAAGAACGTGTGTATTTTATGGAGCTGTCAGTTGAAAACTTCGACGGAACGGAAGCAACGGATTCTATGGGTTAGGCCCTTTATTTAGATACTCTTACGCCACCAGCGACGAACATCTTTCTTTTGATGACATCAAAATTAGGAAAAGTTGCATTATTGACATGATTGAAGATTGTGTGGATTCACAATGAGGATCTGTCATCGGTTAGACAATGGTCAATTAAATGTGGTCTTACCTTAAATCCGCTAAAAACCAAATGTCGTGTAATCTCTAAGAGGCCCCTGGAGGAGGCCCAAATTCGTCATATAAATTAAAAAATTCTGATATTTTTAAGTTTTAGACTTTAAAATAATTTGTTTTAAAATAATTCTTATGTTATTTCATAATTTTTTGAAATTTGACACAACTATTTTAAACTTTCTTTGGTAAGTAATATCTCGTATCTCGTAGATTTATCAAAATCTTTAAATTAGTTTATTAAGCTATTTAAGTTTTCTTTGTTATTATGATTTCCTGTTAAAAATTAAAATATCAAGTTCAAATTATCAAAAAAAGTGCCTATCAATAAATAAAAATAAGATAAAAACTTTAAATAAATAATACAAAAAAAAATAAGTAATTAAAAACTCAATGGGCATAATAATATCAAGATTAGAAATTAAAAAAAATAAAACAAATAAAAAGTACCCACCAAATTAATTGATAAAAACATACAGAAATACAACCATTCATCAATTAATCATAATGAGCTCATAATTCTCACTTAATTTTAATCTATAGTACCGTTTTAATGATACGGTGGCCAAATATATAAATGTTTGTTCATCTACTCATGGCTTAAATTGTGCGCAACTTATCATTTGTATAGGATCTAGAAAAAAATATTAATTTATCTATTACACAATTTTTATTTGTATATGAGCGTTGAGCACAATTTAAATTGCATACAATCTCCTATGCATAGAGCCCCTATAGTTCCCTCTCCTTATGCACTCTGATCATCCCATCAAACTATCTTAAACAATAATTCTAATTAATTTTCCAAATGGTTATAATTTCTGTTCTCTTGGATTTAGTGAAAAAAAAATTAAAAATACTTAATAACAACCAGCAATCAACAACAAGACCCAAGAGCTATAAAGACAAAGGAATATACAAAATTTAACAAAATAAAAAGATCTCGACTTTGTCGTACTAACTTGTTTCAATTGCAATTAAATGTCTATAAAATATATGCAGATGCACATGTTTGTTTAGTATATATGATATGCAATCGAGTTTGAGTGGAACAAGAAGCAAAGCTAGATGCGGACAAAGCTCATGGAAGCTGCCATAACACTTCTATAAAGCTTCTCTCAGAACCAATTTCTTATTTTTTATAGATTACATGACTTTGTAAGCAGGTTATACAGAATTGTTTAAATTTTTTTCAAAAGTCTTACAGAACTTCGGTAAGTGAGCTTATAGAAGTTAAACGAAGATGAGCCTAAGTAAAATGTAATGACACTTGTCATTTTAGTTACAAAAGTGATCCAATTAACAAATTCGCTTCTCTAAAGCCTTAGAAAAGCAACAGTATGATCACGATCTGTAAAGCCTTATAGAAGTAATAAAGAGGACAAATTGTTAACTGGGGAGTTTATTACTAAATGAACGTTATTGAAATAAAAAGTCTTGTTTCATTCCTTAATTTTTTAATAACTTCGGAAAAACTTGTGTAAATAGTTTCTCAAAAACC
This sequence comes from Episyrphus balteatus, assembly GCF_945859705.1. Classification (NCBI taxonomy): domain Eukaryota; kingdom Metazoa; phylum Arthropoda; class Insecta; order Diptera; family Syrphidae; genus Episyrphus; species Episyrphus balteatus. The sequence continues at coordinate 130,854,056 of NC_079135.1, read as the reverse complement.
TTATAAGAACATTATTATTATAGAGTTTTAGTTGGAAAACTTTGGTTTCACTTAATGAAAGGTATTTTGATAGAGAAAAAAATTGGACACAATTCACAATTTATTTTTTAAATGTTTAACATAGCCTTTAAGTGAACACAAGAAGAAATACCAATAGAAAATACTCCAGAGAAAAAGGTGAAAAGTATCTGTGTGAACTTTAATTAGCACTGATAAGATATTAATTTCTTGTATTTTTGTTTTTATTTTTGAAAAAGTTCCAACAAGTTCTATTTTCTTCAATAAATTTTTTGTTTGTTGCATGTGTGCCCCAGATGTGGAACAAGAGTTGAAGAGATATAAAATTGTATAGAACTCGATGATGCACCAATCGGGTAGCAACACTATTTAAAAAAGAGTTCAACCTGCTGCATCAGAGTCCATTGAGTGATTATATAGTTCGATCTACAAAAATTGATAGAATATTTACATTATATAAAAATAAAAATAGAATTTTTTGTTTCCGTGTAAACGAAAAAATAAAACACAAAAATATCTGTCAGTTGGTATAAGAATTTTTGACAGCACAGAACCCAATCATCATCATCATCAACTCGACGAGTTTGTTATGTTTTGATTTATTATATTTATAGAACTTGATTATGGTTCTCTTGAAAATTGAAATAAATACAAAAAACAAGATAATTTTCTGTAAATTAAAAAGAAAACATCAATGATCCCAGGTGGTATTGTTGGCTTATGGTATTTTGTTGATAATAAAGTTTATTTGGAATTATTCAAATTTAGTTAAGTGGAAAAATACTCGATATGAATTTGGTATATAAAAGGTTCGATGAATTACCTAAACGTCAAATTTCCCTGAAAAGAAATCCACAGCGGTAAACAAATAAGATAACAGCTGTCAAATAAGTTGTCACTGGTTTCTAGTCAATGTAATTTTTGCTTAGAAATGCCAAAAATATGCCAAAAAAGATGAAAACTTATTTCAACTAACGAATAATTCAAATATTCGATTGAAGCAAGTAGAATTTTAATGCAATTTAGGCTTTTTAAGAAAATGTTTATGTTGTTAAAGCACTGGACACATTGGCATTGCTGGTCGCCAATTAATTCACCGCTGCTGCTTATTACCAAAAGTTAAACTACTTTAATTCATCAGATCCTGTTTATAAATACTGAATCACTTTTCTTTTATGAATCACTTTTTTCGAAAACGCTTCTAATTTTTTTTACTCAACAAAATGTGGTATTTGACAAATAAGGTAAAAAAAATTTTTTTGAAACATTACACTGTTCAATACTTTAAAAAGTAAATATTACACCTCACTGATTACGAAATCGTTCGTACAAATTATACTAAATCCCTATTTTTTGGTATTCTATTCAAAAAATAATGTGTCATAAATCAGCTTGATTAACCATCATCGCTTTAAAAAAGCCAATACACAAAAGAGCACGTATACGCTACAGTGTACGTGGAGACTGGAAAACGTGCAAATAGTGTGAATTACAATGTTGGCCTAGGTGACAACACATCCAAATCGAATTTCAATAAAACAATGTTTGAAGAAAGTCTTCATTTATTTTGTCTTCGGTGTTAATACAGACAAAAATCCTTTCAGATAAGAATCAAAAACTAAGAAAAATATTTCTTTAGTTTCGGAAATTCTGCATATTTTTGAAATATTACAAAAAAACAAAAGTATGAAGTATTTCAAAGTGATGGATACAAAAAAGTTTCCCGGCATCCGGCAATGAAAAATGTATCAAGAACGTTTTTTTAAATATTTTTTTGCTTCTGTTTGACTTTGTTTCATCTAAGGCACAGTGGACTGAACAGGTCACATTAAGGTGATTACCAGGTAGGTATTGAGATTACTGTTATCATCAGTTTGGTGTGAACACAAAAATTCGTCTTCGATTTCATCATCTAGAGAATTGAATAGCAGACAGTGGTTACTGGTTACTAACTGGTAATGTTAGTCATATTAAGATCTGAACAATATGCAGGTATGACAAAATATAGACACTTTTTTTTTTTATTAAATACAAATGTTAAAAAATCATAACCTAAAATGCTACGTTGACAGTTATTTATGAAATGTCAAATCGCTCAAAAAATGAAACATCTGATTTGCATTATCACAAAAATGGTGTGAATAAGCTGTCACTGGTCTTAGGGTTAGTTTAAGTAAGTAATTACCGAGATTAAAAATGCAACTGATTAGACAGCTGCCAGTTAAATTGACTTGACATTGATAGCTAACATTCAACCGTAGATAATTGATTAAATCTCGTTGTTTATATTTTTTTTGGATTATTTTCATTCTCAGGCACAAAGGGTTAAACTTTATTTCATTAGGGGGGTTCACATTGACCAACTTACCGGACAGACCAGCCGCCATTTGGTCTGATCTGATGTTGTTTTGATAATGTGAACACCCATCCGACAGCCTGTCCGGTTTGCCGGATGGTTTTCAAAAAATTTTGATTTTTTTGTGGTCGGACGGACATGTTAGTCGATTAAACGACATGTCTGTCCGGCAGACAGTGATAATCCATTCTCTCTAATTTGAGAGCAGAATAGGGTAAAGATATATTATAAATAAGCTGAAAAATGGGTTTTGATGAAAATTGTCTGATGAGTGTGAACGAAAAATATAATTCGGCCATCAGGCCAAATGACAACTGGTCTGTCCGGTAAGTTGGTCAATGTGAACCCCCCTATTAGTGGTGACTAAAACTGTCTGATTTCAAAGTTATTACATTTGTTGGGCGCCATTTTTAAGGTTCATAAAACAAAAGACTATGATTTGAATGCTTTGTCTTGTTTTGCTACATTTTCTCGGTTTTAATTAAGATAAAGTGACTAATATAAATTGTCTACAATGATTCAAACTAAAGAAAAAAAAAAAAACTTATGCAAAACAAAAAAAACGATATTGCTTCAAATGAGTAATCTTGAAAGATGATGAAGATGATACTACACTTCTTATATAATAATAAATAAAGTAATTGCATTCTAATTGTAACGATTGCAAAACATAAAAACTAATTGAACTCTATGGCAAAATTGACGATCATCCAAGCAGGGGATCCGTGTCTGTATCTACATGCATATACAAAACTATACTCACCATCCAGACCAGGCCAGACAAAACAAAACGACTTTTGTCTGCTCTTCACTTAAACTGATACAACTGAGAGATATAGAGACGTGCTAACAATCATGTTTATTATATCGTTTTTTATTAAGTGCTTATAAATGTGTTGCAGTTGTGCACAGTTCTTCATAGAGTGGGCTAGAAAATTCTGTGGAAAAATATGTATCAAAGTGGCAACTGCAACAAAAACAACAACAACAACTATTGTCGCGACACGCTGCTGTTTTGCTTTGCTCTGTTGCTGTTGTGATGCGAAATTCGAAAAAAAAAACGAAATGTAGCTAATTGTGACTTCGACTTTTGTGATTCTGTTTCTCTCTCTGTCTCTTTGATAGTATTTCTGCCACATTCCCAGTCACTGACGACATTTCATAACACATGAAAATTCCCACTCATTTATTTGCAAACGAACTAAATAAAAATAAAATATAAAGAGTCTCGCTGAAAATATATTTTGCATTCAAGTGCCAAATTGCGCTATATACGAAATAATACAAAAAATAACAGGGACGGAATGAGACAAATTGGATTTCTACACAGTGCTCAAACAGATCCATTACGATCGATAGAATAATTTGACATTTTGCCCATCACTAAGTCATTTTCGACATATTTGACGTTCAAACGAAATGCCAATAAAATGGTTATATTTTGTATGAGAAACCCGTTGAATTGTAATAGTTAAAACATAATCATACTTTACCGTCGATTTTGACAACTGCCAAAAGTCAAATTTTCTGCGAAGTCTTTTTTTGACAGAAAGTCACCATCTGTCAAAAAATTTTTAAATTATAATGAACTTTTGCCGGCTTTCTGACATATTTCACTTTGTCAGACATATTTTTATTTGACAGTAGATTTGACAGAAGATCGCTTTGAGGATTTCTCAACTTAACGCAACGAAATCATTGGTAAGGCGTCATTGTGTTTCAACCTTAAGTCTCAGTTAAGAAATTTTTTTATATATATAATATATTCGAGCTCAAACCTAAGACCTGGCAGTCTCGCGTACAACATGTGATCTTCCGTCTCCAGACGGTCACCTAAAGTTGAACATATTTAAGTTTGACGGTCTCGAATAAACATGCGGTTAACAACCACCTATGTTTATTTGCTAAGAGCATGGGTCACCACAACTAGTTGCTGGCATTTGCCAGTTGCCGGTGTTTTGTTGCCAAAAGTTTAAAATATTTTAATTCGTCAGCTGGTACATGCTATTTTTGCTGCCAAAAGTTTAACATGTTTTACTTTACCAGAGCCGCTGAATACTCACCGGGTGAAATAATAAGATCCGATTTTGTTATCACATAAAAAGTGTTCACATTGAACTTAGTCTGTCGACTCATTTTGACGTATCTGTGTTGCTTTCTCACTCGCACTTTACGATGAGAAAAGTCAAAATAGAGCAGTGAAATAGAGCAAGTGTGAACAAGATTGTAGAGTATAAACTCGGCAGATTTTATGATGTTACAAACTGTCATCTGTCATAATCCATGTCACTTTTAACCAAGAAATCCCTGTCAATCCAAACTGACACTTCTTTGTTTGATACGAAATCGGCAATAAGACAGATAAATATGCATACAGGGTGTTTTTTTTTGTAAATGCATATAAATGGGGCTCTTAAAAAATACTACTGCTTGATGTTATAAACTGTCAAGTGTAAAATTGCTTTCAATCTAAATTTGTCAGTTCAAACTTTTAACTCATGGCTTAAAAATTGGACGCAATCGGAAATTATGACAGATAAATATGCCTACAGGGTGTTTTTTTGTAAATGCATATGAATGGGGCCCCTCAAAAAAAATACTCGTTCAATATAAATAAGTCCGGTATTGTATAACAAACTAGTATCTAGATTCTAGAGTCTGCCCCGCTGAATACTAGAACCAAGAGTGCAACCACGCCGCATAATATGTAAATACACAAAAAAGAAAAGAAATCGTAGTATCTGGTAGTAAAAATGTTGAGATAAAATTGTAAAAGATAAAAATAATTCCTTTATACAAAAATTCTTGTTATATTTTATTTTTTTTTTTTTATTATTTTTATTTATTTTTTGTATATTTTCTGTTTTGCCATCTCTTGCTTCATCAATTATTTCACACACTGCGCAGAAATTTACTACACATTCTTGCGTAGATGCCTCGATTTAATTTTCCTTCTTTACGCTCTTTGTTGATAATTCTTAGTTCTTTTGGATTTTTATTTTTTTTTTTTAAATTATTTTTATTTTTCTTCTTGTGGTTTCTTGTGTGTTTTATTAATTTGTCAGCTTGGGTTGTGAGGAAATGCCTCTTCTGTGACTCTAACTGGCCGATCGGTCGGTCTTTGGTTGGTGGTATGGCGGCTAGCAGCCAGCTCAGCGGTCGTCGTAATATGCTTTTCTCTATGTGTGTTTACGCGCTAATAAATTCCATTAGTGTACTTAGTGGTTTCTATTTATAAATGTACATCATACACAATAAATTAGCTTTACGATGATTTATCTGGTAAAGGAATAAGAATGCTAAAAAGAATGTGTAGAAAACAAAGAAAATAAATAAAAAATTCTTCTCAACACTCATTAATTATTTATAATTTTTTATTTCGTTTTTATTTTTTTAGGAAAAACTTTAATTTTATTTTTTTTTTTTGCAAAAGAAATGAATCAGTCAACACAAGGTTTTAGTTCTTTTTTTTAGTGTTGAGAGAGTACAAAAATTATAAAAAATTTTAAGCAAATATTTTTGATATTTTTATTTTTAATAAATTGAATTTGTGTAGAAAACACTTTGGAATTTTTAGTTATAACAAGGAATATTAGTTGGCCCTTATTTGAATGTCATCGATTTGTATCGATAGGTATTAATCAATCATCGAAAAAGAACATGTTTTGAGAGTGTTTTTGAATTTTTTTTTGACAGTTGACCATTTTCGTTTACATTTAATTTTAAGATTGAAAATAATTTTAATGTCAAAAATATAAAATTTATTTAAACTAAGCGAATTCTTACTTTTTTTCATAAGCAGCAGCTTTCATCGTAGATAGAGATGAATAATATTTATATTGAAAAAATGAAAGTGTTAAGCAGCGCCAACATTATGTTGATTTGTGATGATCAACACGCTCGATCAACAAATTGAAGTTTATGCGGATATGTTGATCAATAGCGCTGCTCAACTTTAATTGACTCGAAAGCACTACTTCTTAAGTGGCCGTAAAACATGTTCAACTTTTGGCAGTAAGCAGCAGTTTCCACGTTACAAAATTAAACAGTAAACAAGTTTAGCACTTTTACGGCCATATTATTCACTCTGGATTTAGTTTGGATTAAAGTAAATTTTAAATCCAATCACTTAAATCTAAATTTAATAAATCCAATGATATAATTTTTTGTTCATATTATTCACTCAAAAAAATTATGTGATTATTTAATATATTTAGTACAATTTGCATTTATCTTTTTTTTTCCTTTTTAAAATACTTGACAAGACAACTGAACGCTGCACTGTGACGATAAATTTCACATCTGGATTTATAAAGTTAAATAGACCTCCAGAGAGCAGTTTGAATTAATTTGACTTTAACGAGATTGGATTTAAAAAATTTGATTTAAGATTGGATTTAAGTAGTGAATGTTATGAATTTATGGATTTATTTTTGACATTTTAATTTATTTACATCCAGATTTAATTTTTTAACTAGTGAAAATAAACACGTTTAACTTAGTTAAACACATTTAACCTAAATTACATTTAACTTTGGAAACTTGGATGCACACCAGCGATGTAACCCGTGTTTTTACAGATTTTGATTGCGGTGTCACAAATAAATATTTTAATAGTTAAAATTGGGCACGTTCAGGAAATATTAGGGACTAGATATTCAGGCAACGTCATTTTCTGAACGGAAATTTAAGGAAATTGACTAAATTAGTTTGGATATGATGCTATTGTCAAATTTCAAAATTTACTAAAGTATTTTACCGATCGCATGGGGAATACACCAAATTTCACTTAACTTTAATGAATAAATAATATTAATTACCTATAACCGATAATGCACTTTTTACTCGTTTTTCACACAAATAAAATTAATTTTGCTAAATTAATTCTTTAATTCAAAACAATCTGCTGTCATGTTGACTAAAAAAAACTTTCATACATTTTTAGGGAAAATTTTCTTGCCTAACTTTCCAGTTTACTTTCCAATAAAATTACCTGAATTGGAAAGATTTTTTTTGACAGCTGACCAATCAGAGACCGAGAAATTACCTTAATATTTAGTGCCTAACGTTTCTGAACCTGCCCATTGACTATTTAATAATTAATTTGGAGAATACGAGTACTTCGATTGACTATTAAAAGTCACAAATAACCATTTTTTTAAACTATTTTAATAGTTATGCCGATATTAACAATTTTTTTCTCTGAGTGTAGCTTCTTGAAAACGGTGTTTAATGCAGAAAAGAACCTCATCAATTTTTTGTATTTAAAGCTATCTAAAATAAAATGCTTTTATGGTAAAACTAAAATATTTTGTAAATTTTTTCAAAAAAATGATGGTATGCCATTTTAAAGAAAATATTATTCAACACATAAAATTGAAGTTTTGATAAAATTCACTAACCCGTTTTCAAAACAACTTTCAAAACTTTGAAGTATTTTTTTAAAATCCAAAAATTTGTTTTTTGAAACTGTTGTGACATTTTTTATTATAACGATTGCTTTAAAGTTTTGGTATAAACAATTGGATTGAAATCTGCTAAGTCGTTTACAAGAAATTCATAAATCAAAAACACTATGGCCAGGTACTGCTTATAACGGTACACACAAAAATTTTATTCAAAATCGTTAAAGCCATTTTTGAAAATAAGTTACTTTTCTAATTCCGTTATATAACAGGTACCGTTAGTTTTGGTCCTAAAAAAATTCAATTTATCCTCTTGGCCTAGGGAATCACACAAAACTGTTTATTATCAAGTTTGAAGGAAATTATTCCAGTAGTTTAGGCTGTAGCTCGAGGTACATATGGACGGACAGACACAGATAGAATTGCCGGACCCACTTTTTTTGGCATTCTCGATTTTTTTTAGAATCCTAAACTTGCCCTATATTGCAAGTAAAAATGACATCACAGATCAACATTTACCTTTTTTTAAATGAGAATTAATTAACCTTCGTGGAGCGCCATCTAGCGTCAAAATAAAAATCTGCAAAAATTAGTGGATTCTATGTTATTATTTTGAAATAGTTTGTTCACTTATGAATTTGATTCTCGAAAATCTCTTAAATAATGAACACCCTAATATAAAAGAGGAAACTCATAAGTTCAAGGGAAATTCAATTTTTTTTTTTAAGGAAGGCTAGAAAATCTGTAATAATGTAAATAATGTAATATAGAACTATAGTTCTGTCACAAAAAAGGAGCAATTGACTCAATTTTATGTTTAAATCTTAAACTCCTTAAAGTTTCTTTTTCCACTAATATTTTTGTCTGAAAGTTAAAGAAGGTACCTACTATCCCAATGGTCCCGATTGTTCACCTCACATTTTTTTTTAACAACAAAAAGTTGGTTTCTTTTTTTAGTTTTATTTAAATAAAAAAAAAATAAATCTTTATTTTAAATTCCTTAGAACAAAAACTAAACAAAGTATAAAAATAAAAACATTCCTAAGAAAAAAAATGCAAAAAATGTTGAGAGAGATCAGAGTATAAAATAAAGCCACAGACAAAAACTACAATGGAATATTTTTCTAAATTTTTGTTTATTTATTTAATTTTTTGTTTTTTTTTTTTGTATAGAAAAAATACTAAAAAAAAAATATAAAAACATTCATACAAAGCACAAAAATCAAAACAAAATTTATGCACAACGTCATTTTTCATTCAAATTTTAAGAATTTTTGATTTTCTTTTTTTTTTTTTTCTTCTCTGTCTACACAGTAAGACGCGGCCAGGCATTTTGTGTATAGTTTTCAAATATTTATTTTTTCATAAATTACCGGCTGTGAATAAAAAATACGCAGAGGGAAAGAAAGATTTTTTTTTGTTCTTAAAATAAAAATTGAATATTGTGTAATTTTTATTTTCGAAACAAAACGAATAGAAACGAAACGAAAACGTATCAATAGAGGCACCTCCATATGTTCATAAAAATGGTTTTGCATGCTCGTTTGTTTGCCGTTTGTGCCGTTTGGCGTTTATAATTTTTTGGCGTTTTGTATATTTTTTTTTGTATACAAGCTATCTCTCTGCAATTTGATTAAAAATAGAATATTTTATTTACGTCCGTCGACTATAGTGATTAAAATGAGTACAAAAAATAAAAATGTTTTGTTTTTTGTTTAAGATAACAACACGTTCATGCATTTTATTATACAAAATGATGATTGTTTTAAGAACTGTGAAATTAATTAACATTTTTAATTGATTTTTTTTACTGAGAGTATGAATTTTGTAATGCTGATATATTAAGTACTGTACGAGTTTTGACAATATTTAGGAAAATTTATATAAAAGAAAATAGGACGTTTGTGGCCCAAATTTTTGACGCATACACGGATTAAAAAAAAGCACTTCTTCTTAAAACAAAAGGATTTCCACTTAAAATAAGTGGAATCCGCTTAAATTCTGTTTAATTTAAGGTGAACTTCATTTCACTTTAATAAGAATTTTCATCTAAAAAAAAAACGAATAAAAATGAAAAGATTTCGTCTTAATTTCATGTGCATATTTAAGTCTTAATATTTAAAGATTTTCTTAAAAAAATTAAACCATTTAAAATTAATGCGAAAATCATCTTAATATTTGGTAGTTGAACTTAAACAAATTTTAAAATTTTTATGAGACTTCAGTCACTAGTGAGTGACCTAAAAGTTAAAGGATCGGTCCTATAGAGAAATCTCCTTAATTTAATACAGAATTCGCTTATTTTTAGGTGTATATCATGTTCAGAATAGAAAAGTACAACTTCTTAGTGATTAATTAGAAAAAAATTCTATCCAGAATACATAACACTAGTTAGCAAAAAAATTAAAAAAATTTGGACACAAAGTGCCGTTATACTTTTCGTATAGATTTGAGTCCAGGAAACTCGAAAATCGTATCTAAAAAAAATTTTATGGATAGGCTTTCGAGATATGATTTTTCAAAGTTTTTTTTCCCTTGTTTTTCCCAACGTAGGTACTTACTATTCGGGCTATATCTTGAGTAATGAACGACCAATCTACACAGAAAAACCGGCACCTGAAAGCTGAATAAATAAGCAAGAAATACTATTAGTACAAGTAAAATAGTACATAAAATCAAGAAATTAAAAAAAAAGTGTTCCACTCATGAAACTTGGCAAAAAGTTTGCTTTTGGGATAAGAACCAAGTACAAAAAAAGTCTATAAAAAAAAGTTGGGTGGAAGGGTGTTTTTTCGCGGACAAGAGTGAGGGGGTGAAGGTCAAAAATATACTTAACAAAATTGTTTGTTGAATATCATCATATGACACATGTTTTCAAGGTATTTTTTGATGCTGAATCTAATGACATAAAAATAAAGTCAATACGATTGCTCTAAGAAAAGATATGACTATTTTTGTAACGATCAATATTTTCGACTCTTTTTGTTACTTTAAAAGTTTTTGTCTATAACTTGAAAACCAAGCTGAATTTGAAAATTTTTATTAAGTAGTATCCTTTTAAAATTGAAATATTGTAAAAAACTTAAGAAAAACTATTCAAATAAGAGAAAAAAAAAACATTTTTGATGTTTTTACTAAATTGTCTATTTTTATCATTTGAGCGTTTATAGATATTTATTATATGAACATGTAAAGGGAAAAAGAAGATACCTACTTTTTCTTTTAACATAATGGTCACGAAATTTGAATTCGGCTTAATTTGGTTAAATATGGACTTTAAAAATTTACTATTTTTGGTCTTTTTGAACCATTTTTCTTGGATGTGCTTATTTAAAGAAAACCACTTTATTAAAGACTTAATTAAAGTGGAAAATCTTCTTATTTTTATGTGGAACATCATCGTATTTCATGGTGCCCTTTTTTTCTCCGTGTAATCTTTAAAAGTTTAGAGCTTGACTTTTGATACAGGATAACCTATTTAATTGTACATGATGAATTTTTAAAATTAATTTTTATCTTCATCTGACGTTTTTCATGAAACTGTTATACTCTGTTACACTAGTAATACCTAGTACCTACATATATATTTTAAGTTAAACAATATTTGTTTTTGCTTTTTATTGCTGAAAAACTTCTTGCTCCTACATGTAATTAAAGTTTGTTTATTTTAAATAACGAATCAATATGTTTGCTTAGAAAAAAATCTAGGAAGTCCCAAATGAATCCTATAGAAAACATATTTTTTCCAAAGAAAAACACATTTTCTTTTCAAAGAAAGAAAAAACAGAAATCTAAAATTACATCAAAGCTTTTTTTCTTCATGATCCCTTTTCTAAAAAAACAAACAGAAAAACATACCAACTATAGCACTCAACAAAAACCTACACTTAACCATAGAACAAAAAAAAAAAAACACAAAATTGTATTTACTCTTTCCTCTCTATGAGAATCCCTTTTCAAATAAAAACAAATAAAAGAAATATATATAAAAAAGATAATATACAATTTTTGCACGTGACAAAAGTGCGCAAGAATATCCTGGAAGACCTTAACCTCAAGGATAACTAAGGACCAAATAATATACTATACTCTTACACATACTATACACACAACACTTACACGAGCTCTGCTCAAAAGTTTGCACGAAAACAACAAGCAGCAAGCAGTAAAAGCGCCCCCCATACTATAATTTCATTCAGAAATAAATGATTTACACACACTAGACCTCACCATACCGCCACCACCTGCACCTCCCTGAATGTCGTACTCTTTTCGTGTCGTCGCATTATATACGTCTATATAACCATAGTGAAATGTTGAGCTCTTCTGCCCATTCATCCATCCATCCAGTCCAGGGATGTTAAGCTTTACGGTGCTTGTGCTGGTTGGTATAGTGCACCCTCTCTTCATACTCACCAAACCAGACCAAGACATTTTTTTTATCTATAAGTTCTACAAATTCCATGGGAAAAGCTTTTGCATGCGCATTGGAGCTCTATCCTATATAAAAGTGCCATCAGTATAGTATTGTTGGAGCTTGTTTCGTGCCATGCCGATGCCACAGCAATAAAGCTGTGCTGCTACAACAATTGAAATACTTCTGGTGTAGGTCAACCTCAAATCTATATATATGACATAGTCGAAACACGCGTTACACCCTTCCTACTAACTTGAGGCAAAAACACAAACACACGTTTCTCCCTTTCTCCCAAATATACTTGGAGGAAAAACATCACAAACACTTACTGTACAATGTTGTATAGAAAAAATTGTCCAAAGTGTTTTTTATTCAGTTATAAATTTTGTTTAAATTGACCTCTGTCATAAAAAAAAAAACATACACGGCAACAATATTTTCTTTGAGTGTTGGATGCTTTCATTTTCAAGAGGTTAAAGCGTCAATTATACTTGTTTAGACAGAACTAAAATTGGAGGAAGCAGTCGGAAACAAGTGTCAAAATCCTACGACAAGTTTCTTTACGAAACGTCAAAAGCAAGTGCTGTTGCGAGCACTGCCAAATTGTAGCGCCACCTTCCCATCATAGTTCTGGATCTAGAAAAATTGTCTGTGACTGTGTAAGAAACAAACTTAGAAATTTAACTTAAATAAGAAAAAACTTTTAAAGATTAATATAAAGGTGTTGGCAACCATTTTTATTATTTAAAAAAATGAGTGCGTCCAGTACGAAGAACTAAATAAAATCTTTAAGAAGATTTACTTGAGAATAATTATAGCTAAATAACTAAAAATTTAAGGCCAAAGTTAATTGTATGAACAAAATTCAACACCCGAACGTTGACGTTCCAGTTTGTAATTTTTTCATACAATTACTCTTACCGCTGCCGCATTTCTTTTCGGTGTGGTCATTCCTTTAAATTTTGTTTGATAGTTCTTATTATTTGAAGGAGATTAATGGTCTGTTCACATTTTACTTATAAACAATCAAGGATTATTCCAGCTGATAAATCATCAAAATATATTTTGTTCATTATAAATTCGAGGGACCAGTGAGATCCATCGACAAACTATACCAAGACTGGAAACTTTCGTACGTCTTACCCCCCAAAACCCTTTTGTGTACAGTGTTGTCTGTGAATATATGTGAAAGCCACCACGTTGGTAAATGACGTTAACACGCACACATTTATGGATTCACGACATTCACCACACCTCCAACACGAACACAACGATATATTGAGGACATTCACCACACCTCGCAGCTTGTAGGCAAACGTCATTAGGCCGCTCAGTTTCCAGTCTTGGTATTTTTTGTTTATGGTGAGATCTCTATACAAAAGAGATAGGAAGATAAGATTTACTATTAGTACTGTTATACAAACGAACTTAAATTTAGGAAAATGTGGACAGGATAGAATGAAAGTAGTTTAATGATCGCTGTAGCATGACATTTAATAGCTTGTTTGACAGCCCCTTCTCTAATCATTAGTCTTAAACTGCTAAAGATCAAGATAAAAGCTTGGTAAAGATCTTCAAGATGTGACGTTGAAACAGTTTGAGCTTCTTCTGTTGTTTGAAGCTGCTTGTAACTAGAAGCCGCGTGCGTTTACACATGCGTTTTTTTTTTGACACAAGAAACAGGTATTGAATTCTACAGCAATCATACAAAAGTTCAATCAACTGATGAATGAAAAATTTGTGTACCGAGGTTAAGAAGCCGAACATTCAAAGCACGAAACCGGCTTGTCTCGTTAAAATTCGACACCAAACTGATATTTGAGATTAGATTAAGCTTATTTTTGGTCGATTCGATCATATCTGGTTTACTTATATTACTATGTATCAATTGGCTGTGAATTGTATGAACACAAAGTGTAGTTCCTATATTCAACTACAACACTCTTGCTGTATAGGTAATATAGTGCAGTAAGTGGCTCTAGTCCTAAGTTAAGTTTTTTAGGGGCCGGTTATAGCGATCAGGAAAATGAATCAGGAAAAATTTTCAAATAAATTGTTTGTGATTTTTTTCAATTCAATTTGAAACACAAATGATATACCAATCGATTATAAATGACTCAAAGAATTTTTTTTCGAAAAGAAAATTTACAATGGTACAGTTTTTTGTTTGCTTAAAATTGTATTTATTTGTTTTCCTGATGCAAATTCATTTTTCGTGCCAGCTGATTGACATTTGAAACAAAATGAAACAAATTGTTCCCCTGAAGTGTTTCAATTTTGTCCTGTTCCAATGCATAGGAACATTTTTACTTGCGATATAGGTACTATATATCAAGTTATGTATTCGTACAAAAAAAAAAAAGTTGAGATAACATTTTTCCATGACATTACGATGGTAGACAATGCCAAAAAAGTGGGTCCCGGAAGTCCGTCTGTCTGTCAGTCTGTCTGTCTGTATACGAACCTACAGCCTAAACGGATGGACCGATTTATGTCAAACTTGGTATGTAGCGTTATTTGGCGACTCTCCAGAGGGGTTTTTGGAATTAATTTTTTTGGACCAAAAATAACGGTACTTGTTAAATTGAAATATCTCGAAAACGGCTCCAACGATTTTGTTTAAAAAATTCAAATGATAGTTTTAAACTAAGGTCTATCTTTTAATGAAAAATTTTTTTTTTTGAAAATCATTATTAACGGTACCTGCCATAGAACCGTTTTTTTTTTCAAATCCGATTATCTCCGAAACTGCTTATTCGATTTCAACGAAACTTTTTGTGAAGAAACATTTCTATAATTTAAATATAAACCAAGAATAAAATTTTCAAAAAATTAATTTTTCGATTTTCAAAAAAATTTTGAAAATTTTTTTTTGAAAAATCAAATTTTCGAAAACGGGACATTGAATTTTTTTGAAATTTTGTTTTAAGATGCCGATTAGTGATTTCTACAAAATGGCATACCAATTTTATTTTAAAACTTTTTTTCCAAAAAATTATTTATAAAAAATTAGTTTTTTAAAAAACGGCTCTAACGATTTTGAAAATTTTTTTTCTAAAAATGCATCTTAATATATCAGTCAAAACTGCATACTTGTTTTGGAGGGCAATTTGATTTCAGATTTCATTTTATTTTTTTTTTTAAAACGAATTTTATTTTTTTTTCCAAATTTCTATATAAAAAGTCTTAAAAATTTAAGCAACTTTAACTCTAAGAGCAAGTTCGTGCGACCCAGTCGTGCATTTTTTTGGTGTGTATTTCAATCAGGAAAAGAAGAGTGTAGGTAGATTTTGTGTGTGTAAACTGACGTAAGTTTTCCTGATCTCTATAAACGAACATCAGGAAAAAATATTCAATTTCATACTGTTTCTTTTTTCCTGATGCATTTTCCTGATCACTATAACCGCCACATTAGTGTAGTAGGAACGTAGTGGGAAATGTAAAGAAAGAAATGTAAATGGATCATTTTTAAGATTGGTATTTTGATAGTTTTGGGGTGAAGATTTCCTCAAAATGACCTCCAAACGGGAGGTGCTTTTCTTCACTTTATTCATACTTTACCGTTTCTAAAATGTTTATCCAAATTTTCTACACAGCACTGTGTGTTCATGTATAATAATTGTATACACACCAACTCAACCCCCGTAGCCTCCCCATAGTCCTCCATGTTATATTCGTTGTTGTAAAGAATGAATTACAACCTCTTAGCTTTTGTTTTATAAATGGATCTAGTGAGGCTAGCTCTGTCATCTGAGTCGCTCTCTGTCATGTTGGTCTGCTGCCGCATCACCACCACCTCCACCGACCGACCAGTCGGCTGACTGGGTGCTTCAGCTATTTTTTCCACAAAACAAAAAAAAAAAAGAACAAAAACAAGAAAAAAAACATACGGTGTGACGACGACGCAAAACACAATAGGCCGGAGGTGGAATTATTTCCCTCTTCTCCATTCACATTGTGTGTTGAACCATGTTGTTATATGTGGCTTTGTTCTTCGCTAGGCCATTGTTTCTACAAAAAGGTTCCTATATCCAACCTACCTACATGGGGCGGCAGCGGCAATGGATAAGGAAAACTAAAAACTCTCTGTGTTGGGAAAGTTGATACCCTGCGTAATCATTCATCCAGTTTTGTGTTGTTGTTGGTGATATGGTGGCAACTTCTAACGGTACGATGCCTTGAATGGCACAAAGGCCATTCTCTCTCTATCTCTTTGTGTGCTTCGAACCGAGGTGTCTTTTCAGCTGATGGAATTTTTGCTTTGTTTAAATTATTAGCTCATTGAGGAGTGTGATTCTTGTTAATTAGGGTTCAATCAAGTAACTTTCTAGCTACATAACATATCCCTTGAACTTTACAAAAAACACAACCCAACATCATCATCAGCAAAAAGCCCTTTGATTTATTTTTAAATAAAATCGTCCTTGAGGAGAGAGCACACGATATCTCTCCTATTTCTATATTGTTGGTATATATAAAAGGGATGTGAAAGGTGTTTTCCTTGTTTGTTTTTTTTTAGTTCATAAAACACCCGCTTCAGCCCACAAGCCACCACCTCAAGCCTTCAAAGCCGGCTAATGACTAACACTTTGGCTCCTTGTAGGTACCTAGAACAACGCCAACGCAGAAAAAGGGTGGCTCCGTAATAAGGTTGCCTGCCACGTTCCATCGTCGTCGTCGTCGTCGTCTTCAAACGACCTTCATTCTATCCATGACTGTTGAATTGTGCAATGTTGAAAGCTTTTTTTTGTAGTTGTTGTTGTTTTGTGATAGAAATAACAACCCTTACTCAACACACTCAGTTCTATGGAATTGAAATTCCTGGACAGACGACGACGACAACGAGTCTTGGCTAAGAGGGTAGAGGAATGTACCTATACTCGTCGTCGTACATAGGAAAACAGCGATAACAAACGATATTAATGCTTTTTTCATTCAGAATTTTGCTTCTGAGGGGTGATTGTGGTGGAGAGAGTTTTCTATACATGTAAACAAACACATGCTCAAATTATATTAAAATGTATATCGAATTTTTTTAGCAATACGATTGGGGTATATAGACTTTTTTTTTGTATTTTAGAGACCAAGACCAGATACTTACCTACCGCACACAATCACACTTGAACGCTCCAAAGTATGAAGATAAAATAATAAAAAAAAAAAAAGTTTGGTTACCTACCTACTTAATATTTATTCTTTGTCTGTCTGTAAATTGTGACAAAATGACACTGAGAAATATATTTTGATAAAAAAAAACTTTTTTTTTATGAATTAGTGATAATGGTTATTTAAGTTTTTTTGATCTTAGGTTAATAAGATTTAAGATTTTTGGAGACTAAAAATAGTGTTCAGAGAACTACTATTCATTAAATTTGATCCAAAATAATTTTATTTTTTTTAATTAATTTCGAGTAATAACATTTCGAGGGTTAAGAAGTCTAAATGGACAATAGCCATTCAAACTGGACTTACTTTTTTGTTCATATTGAAAAAAAAAAACATCAAAATCAAAATTTCAAAATCATTTTGACATGAAACTTGTTTTTCTTACTTTTATACTAATAGGACTAATAAAAAATTCAATTTTTTTGCCTAATTTGGAAGCCATTTTCTTAAAAATAGAGATACAGAATTTCGGATTCTCTAAAATAAAAACAATAAAGCCATTTCCGAAATTCAATCACGAGCTGTGATTTTTAACGTGTGAATAAAAATCACAATCACTACAAATGAATAGTTCATAGATAAACTGTGATTTGATTAGCTTAAACGTGAGTTGATTATTCATTTTACACGGGAAACCGACGAAGTTACGAATACCAGAGTTACGGGCGACAGAGTTACGAGCGTCAAAGTTACGCGAAACCGAAGTTACGAAAAATTAGAGTTACGAATTCTTAAGTTATGTTAAGCTATGACATGTGATTTTTGGGTTGGCAACAATTGCGAGGAACGATATGGAATTATGGAAATACAAACAAGAGATTAACATTTTTCTCATTGGTCAGAACTAAATGAGTAAAGCGAAAATGGGTGTTATTTAATGTTGTAAAATTTTGATTGGATAGGTCATCCTTATTGCAATTGTCAGGTATTTATTGATGATAAATACTGAAAGTCGTTGTCTTTTTAAACTCAATTATTAAATTTTAATATACATCAACTATAGTTGACAATAGCAATTGGGGTGACAATCTTCTAACGAACCAAAAAAAAAAACATAAATATGACACAAAAGACCTGCCCATATGGCAAATATATAGGTATATTCGAATTCTTTTTACTAGGTGGGGTTTTTGTTTGATTTTTAACTTATCCTGTGTCAAATAAATAAACAAGGAATGGGGTTGTTTTTTGCATAAAAAGATTAAACCACACCCATTTTCGTTAAAATCTATTAAAATAACCAATGAGAATCGATATTCTCTTATTTATGTTTCCATAATTCCATATCATTCCTCGCAATTGTTGCTAAACCCAAAAATCACATGTCATAGCTTAACATAACTTTAGAATTCGTAACTCTAGTTTTTCGTAACTTCGGTTTCGCGTAACTTTGACGGCCGTAACTCTGTCGCGCGTAACTTTGTTATTCGTAACTCCGTTACCATTTCATTTTACACTACACAGTTCGCACAAATAAATCATTTCCAGCACAAGAGAAGTGCTCCAAAACTTGTTTTTTTTTTTTGGCAAAATAACAGTCCAGAAGTAATTTTCGTGAATTCTGCTCAAAATAAATCACGTTAAGGCTCTCGCAAACTAACTACCACCGACGGCTAAAAACGCTTCCGACAACGTTCTTGTATTAAAAAACACGATATTCTCCTTAAAAAATCTGGTTTTGCATCGTAAAAACCCAGAGATTTGCTGAAGAACCGCAGATTGCTCCAATTAAATCAAGGGTTTTTTCTGTAAGATTACTGCTCGCGATTAATTTCCTCAATAAAATCACGGATAACTCTTGTAAATCGCGGGTGTCTCCGCTTAAACCACGGGTTTTCCTACGGGTTTTCCTACTACTAAATTAAATAAATTGTTTCATACTTAAGTTCGCTTTATTAAACACGAATGTTTAAAAAATAATTTTTTTTTGCTGGTGTAATTTTTCTTATTATAATAAAAATAAAAATTTACATCACGGCTAAAAATTATAGTGAATTAAAAATCACATTCACAGTTTTACCTATGTGATTGAAAAATCACGACTAAGCTCATCTCTACACCAGACTTATTTTTGTGTCATTTGATTTCAGGGTGCGTCCGTCATAGAATTTAACTAACATTATTCTGAACATCAAAACACATATCAGTTCTTACATTCAAATCCACAGAACTAAAATTTAAAACCTACTTTAAGAACAAATATAATAAAATGCACGACTGGGTCTCACGAACTTGCTCTTAGAGTTAAAGTTGCTTAAATTTTTAAGACTTTTGTATAGAAATTTGAAAAAAAAAATAAAATAAAATCTGAAATCAAATTGCCCTCCAAAACAAGAATGCAGTTTTGATTGATATATTAAGATGCATTTTTAGAAAAAAAAAATTCAAAATCGTTACAGCCGTTTTTTAAAAAAACTCATTTTTTATAAATAATTTTTTGGAAAAAAAGTTTTAAAATAAAATTGGTATGCCATTTTGTAAAAATCACTAATCAGCATCTTAAAACAAAATTTCAAAAACATTCAATGTGCCGTTTTCGAAAATTTGATTTAAAAAAAAAAAATTTCAAAATTTTTTTAAAAATCTAAAAATTATTTTTTTGAAAATTTTATTTTTGGTTTATATTTAAATTATAGAAATGCTTCTTCACAAAAAGTTTCGTTAAAACTGAACAAGAACTTTCAGAGATTTGAAAAAAACGGTTCTATGGCAGGTACCGTTAATAATGATAATGAAATTTTTCATTAGAAGATACACCTTAGCTTAAAACTAACATTTGAATTTTTTAAACAAAATCGTTGGAGCCGTTTTCGAGATATTTCAATTTTACTAAAATTGGTACATAACAAGTAACGTTATTTTTGGTCCAAAAAATGAATTCCAAAACCCCCTCTGGAGAGTCGCCAAATTACGCTGCATACCAAGTTTGACATTAATCGGTCCATCCGTTTAGGCTGTAGGTCCTTATACAAACAGACAGACGGACTTCCGGGACCCACTTTTTTGGGATTCTCTACCATCGTAATGCCATGGAAAAATGTTATCTCAACTTTTTTTTTTTTGTACGAATGCATAACTTGATAATAGTGCCTATATCGCAAGTAAAAAAGTACAATATAGGTCCGAACCAAAAACAATTATGAATCCAATTCCCACAGTTAATTAATTTTAATAAGTTAGATCCACCTCAAAATTTAATTACATATGTTTTTAATTTGCCATTTTTTTTCTTGTATTTTCAGAACAATTGAATGGATTATTCCGAAATACTGTTCGAGTAAGTAGACTTAATTTTTTTTTTATTTTGAATAATTTTATATTGTTGTAAGTATACCTAAATTAAATAGGTAAAAAGTAATCAGAGTGGGTTTTTTTTTAAACGAAATATCGCCCATTGTGGAAATATCCATTATTATTTAAATGAATTCTTTTCGATTGCATGTCACTTCATAGCAATTCAGTCAAGTTTTTTTTTTCTGACTCAATTGTAAATTTTATTTTATCAATCAGGTTTCTTCAGCGAACTTCCCCTGAAACAAAACCTCAATAATTTAATTTAATTACTCTCATAGAAATACCTACCAATGATGTATGTTATTTATAGACTTTCTGTCTCTATAAATGGAGGGCAAAGAAAAATAATAATTTACAATGAGATTAAAATTTGATTATATGCAAGAAGATATACAAAATATTTAAGACCTCTTTTTTGTGTATTTTAAGCTGGAAATGTTTATTTGCAAATAAATATGGATTTAAAGTAGTTTATTGAGTTTATTCTAAAATTAATGTGAAAAAAGTCAAGAAAATGAGGAGAGAAAAAATATTATTTTTTCAATACTTCAGCTTATAAAATAGACATTTTGTAACTTAAACTAAACATGTTTCAAAAAAAAAAAAAAAATCAATTTAGATTTTTCAAAACTGGCCCTGAAAATCTGCGCTAAGGAAATAGTTTTTTTTTTAATATTCCAACTTTCTTCTCAAGGTAACTTTAAATACACTTATCCATATACTGCAGTATATTTTTTCTTATTTTTGAAAATTGGTAAATTGTTTGAGTTTTTGTGGGCATTAACAGATGTGGCTCCTGGATCCACTTAAAACTAAAGTTAAATCTTAAAAGTGATACAAAACACATTTCTGAATTATTTTTTTATTTGGCTACGACCAGAAAATTTTAAGTTTATTATTTTTAAAATAATTACGTGACTTTTGGGATTTTACGTAAGTTTTTCATAATTTTTAACGGACGGTTAAAATTTGTTTAAAAAAAAAATTACGTATACACCATAGTGACCCGTTTGACTGAAAACTTCTTTAACTATGAACTTTTTGGGAAAATTTGAAATCCTTCTTATTGAATATAGCTTTAAACAAACATTGCTCATATATAGGTCAATTATATACAAATATAAATAGTTACATATCAACAAAACTCATAATTTTCTTGTCCTAAAAACTCTTTTATATTTCGAACCGTGTATTTTGGATGATTCCTTTATAATAGACAAATAAATAACAAAAAAAAAACAAAAAAAAAAAAACATTATGATTGACATTCGAAAACACCCGGGTGCTGTGTATTATGTACTCGTAGTGTATAACGTAAAATGTGTATAACATAAACCCACCAGTTAAGCATACTAAAAAGAACTAAAAGCAACAAAAGCATAAACATTACTGATTCCGTACACACTATATATTTTTTAACTTTAGCCCAAATAATATAAACGAAATTAATTATTATATTGTGCTTTTTTTTCATGAATATAGTCGAATATACAAATAGATATATGAATACTTTTAACATCAACAGCAACACCCAGCATTATTTACAAATCCATTCAATGTTACCCTGTTGTTGCCACTATGCCGCAGTCGCCATCTATACTATAGTGGCAGCTGGCAGAGCCAGAGCCTAGCAGCTTAACTAATTCCACTACTATAGTCGGTCTCTCATAAAAGCGCTGCCAGTCAGCCTGCTGTTATTTTGGCCTCTCCCGAGATACCGAAAGACGATGATGACGGTGTTGGCAACCAACGACAACGACGACGACTACGACCGACGAGAACCCAATGACAGTGGGTTGTTTGTATACTTGTAGTGTAAACGGTGTGATGGGAGTTATCACACAGAAGGAGAGAGGCAGGAGAACCACAGAGTTTAAGTTTTGTGTAGAAT
Organism: Episyrphus balteatus; assembly: GCF_945859705.1. Lineage (NCBI taxonomy): Eukaryota > Metazoa > Arthropoda > Insecta > Diptera > Syrphidae > Episyrphus > Episyrphus balteatus. The sequence continues at coordinate 130,831,509 of NC_079135.1, read as the reverse complement.
AGAAAATACAAGAGAATTCATGGCTGGATTTTTTTTGTATGAGAATTTTTTAAGTAGGAAGCTTAAGTTAAAAATTGATAAAAATTCATAATGCACTGGATTAATGATTTTTCACTCTATTGAATACTTAGAAAAGCAACCTATACCATTAAATTAATTTTTAAATGGTTTTTGTTAAAATTGGTACACTATGGTGTATACGTAACCTTTTTTCAATGGTTTTTCTTAATTCCATAAAAATGGTTTTAAACTTGCTCGAAGTTGCAAAAGTCATTAAGTTAAATGGATATTATATTTTGATACTATTACTGAGATTATATAGCTTAGAAACTCATTTTTTTTTTCTTTTCAAAGAAAATCTCATTTTGAACTAAAAGTTAAGGAAAATTGGACGAAAAGGAGCAAGGTTTAATTGCTAAGTGCATATTCAAGCATTGTATCTGCTTTCAATCATCTTTTTAAAGTGTCTCAAGCTGCTTTTCAACAGTTGAAAAGGTTTTTAAACGATTTATCATCATGTTTTTTAGGCTTATCAACGATGTGTTCAAGCTTTTGAATAATATTTCAAGAGTGTTTCCGTTGGTTTATCAGTTTATCTACAGTTTTTATAGTGTTTATTGTTTATAATAAACTAATTAACAATATTTCCGCTGGTTAATCAAAAACTTTAAACCGACTTATCAAAAGTATATCCTTACTTATCAGATATCTTAACGACAATATTTCCGCTGGCTTATCAACAATTTTTAACGGACTTATCAAAAGTATATCCTCGCTAATGTACAATCAACTTATCATTTGTTTTTAATCGGGTTATTAACTGTTATTTTACTGGCTTACCTACTCCTGTTAACCAAGTTATTAATAGATTTTTTTTTTTTAATAAAATTGACTTATCATAAGAGCTGCCACTGTCTAATCAAAGGTTTATTAATAGGTTATTATCATTAGTAAAATCACTAGAATGTCAACACCTTTAAAACCTATTTCAGTGTTTTCTTTGTCTTTTTAACACCTTCTCTGGCTAATTAACAGCCTATCAAATGACTTAACAATAATTTTTTATCAACTTATTAACAGTGTTTGTGAGAGTATTTGCGCTGGATTATCAATGTCTTTTAACAAGCTTAACAATAGTTGCCAGCTTATCAACAGTTTTGTACTAAAGTTTGTAATAGTTTTTCTCGATACTTCACTCATATATCCACTCAATATCCATAGCCGTCCCTAGATGGATTAGAAACGGATTTCGAATAACTTATCAATTGTTTTTAATCGGTTTATCAACAACAGTCATTTTAGCTTATCAATATTTTTTCTATACGGTTCTTAATCGGCTTATCAACAGCTTTTAAAGAACTTATCAAAAGTATATTCTTGGCATACCGAAAGCCTTACAAACGGGTTTCTAATGACTTATCAATGATCCAATTCGATCCATCTTGCTTATCAAAAGCTCTTTTAAGGCCTTTTCATAAGCTCTAAGCCAGCTTATTAAAAGTGTATTTCCAATTTCCTATCAATGGCTTCACAACCAATTTATCAACAATTTTGACTGACTTATCAATTATGTTTTAATTAACTTATCAAAAACTTTTGAATATCTTTGCTACAGTTTTTTCTCTGGATTATAACTGGCTTTCAAGAAGCTTATCTAGAATGTTACCACTAGCATTTCGACATTTATTTGAACACTTATTATTTGGCATTTTGGCAAATATTTACAAACTTATCAAAAATATTTCCATTGGTATACCAAAAGCATTGAATGACTTATCAATGATTACAACAACACGCTTAAAAATGACATTTGATAGACTAATCAAAAGTGTTCTTATTTGCTGTATTTTTTTCTGAAATATCAAGCTTATCAACAACATTTTACTGATTATCACAACTTATCACCAACTTATCAATAGTATGTCCATTTACTTATCATTTTTTTAAACTTGGCGCTAAAAAACTCCAAATCCAACCCTGAGTGTCGAGAGATTTCTGCGAGTCTTCGTCATGTTGTGGGTGAGCCAGCCCAGCATGTATAAAAGAGATGCGATAATGGAGCAGAGGCAAAGAGAAGGCTTGACAGCGCACCTCCTCTTAACCAGCCACGGAACTGGTTGGTATCCTACTCAAGTCCTCCCCAAGTTCGTTTGTAATGTGTAATATAGTATATCACGTGTACTCTACTAGTAGATATACTATACAACCAACGAAACATTACGTCTCGTCGTTGTAACGAACAGAGAAGAGATAGCGCGAGGTAAATACTACACACCATCCAGTTTAATGCTTGTTCCATAGAGATATCTACTCTACTCTCGCCTCGAAAAACACACAGAGTATAGAGTATTTCCCGATGTTGTTGCTGTTGCTGCTGTGTTGTTTTTGTTGTTTTTATTGTTGTTGTTGTTGTTTTTTTTGGTTTTGTTTGATTCTGTGTTTTTTTTTTTTTTGCTTTTACTCGTTCGTCTTTTCCTTTTCAATTCAATAAAAAAGCTCCTCGTGTACAAATCTCATTCGGCTACGGTACTCTATGCCAACCGCACCGCCCGATCTCTCTCTCGATTATAAGTTTATAATAAAATACGGGTGCACACACGGGATTCTACAGAATTATTTTCATTGTTTTTTTTTTCTTTTTTGCTTTGTTGTTGTTGGTTTTTGTTCGAAAAAAATGTGTTACTACAATCGAATGTCAGTCAAAGTGACACGCCGACGAACTGTCACACTGGCCTTTAACAATTAAACACTAAAAATAATTGATAAATTTATTATTTCATGTTGTTGGTGTTGTGGGTGTTGTAGGTGGTACAATTACTTTACAATGGTGTTGTATAGTGTTTTTGGAGAACTACACATTATGTAATTTTTTTTTTCAACACTCTTTCGATCGGTTTTTCGAAAGATATTACAAATTTTTCGAAAAAAGAAACGAACAAAAAAAAATATAATTCAATCTTAATCAGTTTCTAGAACGAGAGTGTTGTAACTATGTGTGAGTGTTTGTGAGTGTTGTGTGTGTGTGTGTTCAACACAAACAAACAAATAATCAGGATTTTACACACAAAATCTCTGACAAAGGAAAACGGAAAACTTTCGTTCAAGGCCATTTCACCGACATAGTATGAGAGGGTGGGCCACCATCAGCACCAGCCAGCCATCATTGCCAGCCAACAAATGAGAGAGAGAAAGAGAGAGAGAGAATAACAACAACAAACTAAATTTTATGTCAAATCAAGTGCAAGATAGTTTTTACTCTCGCCGTGTTGTCTCCCCAAAAAAATAAAAAAAAACATTTAAACGCACAAATAAAAACAATGTCCCCCCAACAATAGAGATATACTGTATTCTGGTGGTGTTTTAAAAGAACTACAAAGATGAATGGAGTTTATCACTCTCTCACGTAAACAACAACTGTCATCTGTCACAATTGCTATCTGTCAAAATGTCGATTTGATTAAAAACACTTTTTTGCATACATATTTCCCAAAGGTAGGTGCAAGTTATTATTTCCTTATCTTCTTGTCTCTCTTTTTTTATTTTATTTTTTACATTTGTGTGTGTATTTTCACACTCACATAGAATTAAGTTTAAATAAAAGGGAAAACAAAAATTAAAAAAAAAAATAAAAAGTTTACTTGAGCAATTAGCTTTTATGGGGTGAAAAGCTGAATGAATTTGAAGCTAGACATGTTTGATGGCTAAAGGCTAGCTCCCCCAACCATCAAAAGGGGCGGGGGAGAGGGTTGATAAAGTGTTAGCATTTATACATACATATATAAGCTTCTCTAACTGCTGATACTATGAATGACAGTTTATTATATACGAAGAGAATGTGTGTCGGTATTTTTTTTTTTCATCATCTGTCAAAAAAAAAGGCTTACATTACCTCATTAAGAGAGAGCTTCGTGTCGTGTGTTGTCTGTGGAAATAGAAATACCATATGATAGGGTACCTTAACTCGTAGATAAGATACAATATCTATAGCAAAAGGAGGGGTCAAGCTATTCTGTCGATGGTTTTTTATTTATTTTTCTTATTTTTTTTTCATAGATACCTACTTCTCGTTATTTCTCCATTAACTTCTTCTAATTGATATCATTTTACAATAACTCATCAATTCTTGAGAATTAATGGATTTTTGTAGGTACATATGTATATATGTAGTATGAAGAAGAAGAAACATGCAGTATGTTCGTATGTTACTTTTTTATATGTAATTTTGGTTTGTATAAGGTTGCAAAATATAATTTTGTATATTCTCAGTTACTGTGCTAAATAAACAGAACACGATTCTCTGTGTTATGTGCATATGTTTGATTTTGTTGAATAAAAAAAAAAAATAAATAAAGAGAAGTGAAGAAAACATGAAGAAAATAAAATACACAACAGAATAAAACAACAACAACAACAACTACAACAACAAAAATTATTGCAAACGAATCTAATTTAAATTTCTATATATAGATATCAATTTTGCTGTGACGTAAATATTTGTTTGTAGGTATGTTTGTACATTCTTATAGTATACAGAGTGTAGGTAGAGTATTATAGATTATGTTATAATTGGCAAATTGGTAGTGAGTACTTAAATTATTATACACAGAATGTTGCAAATACAAATCAGGTATAGACTATTTAATTCTTGGTATAGATATTGATAGTAATTTAATAGGTACATATTTTCATACCTGGTATTCTGGTGTTGAAAAAAAAAAATTATTTTTTATGCTAAACGATTTATTTGTATTTTGTATAAAATGTAAAAAAATTAATTGATGCTATGAAACGTTTGAGCTGAAGAAGCTTTTTAGGTTTTTTTCAAAGTGATTCTAGGCGTGTTCTTTAGACAACTAATAATTTGGAGTAATAAATCGAAGTAGTAATAAATTATAAGATAGAACAATAACGTTGCATTTTATTTTAGAAGAATAATTTTTGTGCAAATGACAAAAGTTCATACAGACGAGATGTGAACTAAATGAATTCTTTAGTATATTTTATTAATTTTTAAGAAAATCAAACTCTCAAATTTAATACAATTCTTTATTCCTTGCTGTTTAATAACACTGGTCTGAAAAATTTAACTTTTTTTTCCTCCTTCAAATAATTTTTTAATATTATGAAAGATAAGACTTTCCTGAATCTAAATCTGGGGTCGAATTACGGCATACGTTCGTTATCGTATCGTTGCTATGTGTCCCTATCTTTTTCTACTAAATAAATAGAGACAGAAATAATCAAAACGTTAACGTATGATCGTAATCGTGTGCTGTAATTCGACCCCTGTGGTTTCAGAAAAATTCTATCAGGTATCAATTTTGTAAAAATGATTTTTGAAAAATGTGGGTAGTTTCTAAAAAATCACCCTTTTAGATTCATTTGAACTTTTATAAAATTAAAACTATTCGTCGCATTGAGCTCAAATTTGGATGAATTATTCCTCATAATATGACCTATCGATTGGCACTTTTACATTAATGTTTACTCATATTTTAAAATACTGATTGACAAAATAAGTAGAAATATCGAAATCCTTCACTTTTTAGTAAATCCTACATGAACAAAAAAACAACTTAATTAAGGAAAATGTAAAATATCAATGCCCATTATATTTAAAAAGTCAAATATGTAAAGAAAACCGTAATAAAATACATTAAACAAAATTTGTACGTGTTTTGTAATTTTATATACTATTTTTCTATTCAGAAATATCTTATTTGTAATAAACCATTCGATAAACTGCCTTGTAAAGCTTCAGATTTGTTTCTCCTAGAAACAAAAGTATAATTTTCTTATAGTTTTTGATATGCTGAGTTAGAATCCGAAGTCAAAAAAAGTCTATCACGTCAGAATTTTGAAATATTCGCATTAAAGTATCACAAAATCAAGTTTTTTTTTTTAGAAAATCTCAAAAAAAAAAACTACTATATCTCAAAAACCAGAGCTGACCGAAATTTTTTGAGTTCGGATTCAAAATCACCACACTAAAGTCCGTTAGAAAAGTGTACTTTTGTTCTAAGGAGAAAGATATATTAGTTTTTAAAGATCAGTTTCTTTATGGTAAGATGTGCCAAACCTACTAAACTTACTTAAATTGAAATATCTCTGTGAAGAAAACAGATATTGAGAAGATTTAAACTGAATTTAAAAGAAAAAAATAAGTTCTTTCATAAAATGTTACAATTTTAATTGAAAGAGATTACATTATGCCAAAATATTTCTTTGAAAACAGCAAAAAAATGGGTTTTTGAGATTTTCTAACGAGAATATCTTAAAAAACGTGACGTGCTAGGTTAATTCTGACCTAGGATTCGGAATCAGCATACAAAAATCAAAAGTATAGTTTTATTTAAAGGAGGCTTTCCTTGCAGACCAGTGTAATTAATGAAGTTCATTGAAAAATATTTTAATCTATTAGAATTTTTATTTAGGTATACCCACATTTTCAAATGCCATCTATCGAACTTTAAAAATGTTTGCATTAACTTTTTTTTACAATTTAAAACCTATTTTGTTCATGCTCTTTAACCTCTCATTTAACGATATTGTTTTCTCATAGTTCACTCTGGTGTATGAGTAACATTATTTTGATATTCTTTTATTATCTTAACGAAATTCTCCTTATTTTTGTTAAAATTTGTAGTGTTAGAAAAATTAAATTTGCTTAGGTACCTACTATCAATTTAAAAACTTGTAGATTTTGGAAAGAACACTGATTGTTTTATTTTTAAACTTTTTTGTTAAAATGAAAAATTATGCCCCGGCGATAAAAAAAAATAAGGTTAGGTTATAGTGTGGACCACTTCTCGACTTGTCCAACTAAAAATGTTGCTCCTATATAGTTTAACAGGAGCTTCAGTTGTGAAAGTTTTTACGAATACCGAGGTAAGCTCAGTAGTTCCAAGATTCTTTCCAAAGAAACAGCAAAACTTACCTAAACTTGAATGATCCGATCTTAAAGAAAAATAACAGCTTTCATTTTTTCTTAGTTTCATTATTGGTTAAAGTTAGTTTTTTATTTATTATTCACTTATAATAAATTAAAATTTTCCTTTTAGGACCAAAATTAACTGCACTTGCCATATGACTAAAATGGAAAAGGTTGTTTTTCTAAAAACGGCTCTTAAGATTTTTATTAAAAAAAATTCATGTAATGTTGGAAATAAGATCGTACTTTTTAAACAAAAAAATTACTTTTTGAACCGTTATAAACAGTACTTGCCATAGAACCGTTTTCTTGAAGTTTGACTTTCTCGTAAACGACACGATCGATTTCAATGAAAATTTTTGTTAAAATCGTTTTAGTAACTCTTATATTACAATTTAAAACAAATTATCAAAAAATTATTTTTGAATTTAAAAAAAAATGTTTGTTCCTATCTTCGTGACCTTTTTTAGATTAAATAAATTTCTTCTGAGCAGGCTATAGGTCTTAGTTTGATGATTTCAATTTTATTATAGTCTTGAAAAAGCGTGTTAACACAAGCGAAACGTCGACAAAAGTATAGAAAATCATAAAAATGAGACCTATATCCTTCTCAGAAGAAATGTATTAAAAAAAAAGTTAAATTTATTTTGTTTTTGAAAAATAAATTTTTTGAAAACGGGTCAATGAATTTTATCGAAACTTGGTTTTAATATGTCCATTAATATTGCCCTTTAAATGGCTTACCAAATTTTGTTTTTGAAAAAATTTTTGAAAACAAAACGATTTTCAAAAAAAAAAATTTCTCAAAAATTCTCGTTGTACAAGATATGGCATACTTAGTTTGAAGGTCAAAACCTTTTAAAGGGATTTTTTTGGAACTTTTTTGATGTTACATAATTTTTAAGCTTTTTATTTTAAAATTTATTAAAAAAAATTCTGAGTTTAAAAAAAAACTTTCCAAGCACCTTTTAACATAAGAGCAAGTTCGTGCGACCCAGCCGTGCATTTTATTTTTTATGAATACCAACAAAAAAAAAATTTATTTCTTCGAAAAAAATTGAATTACGACTTTAAATCGACAATTTAATATTATTTTCAAATCAAAAGTATGATTGACAACTATTGCAAAATTAATAATGTGTATTTAAAGATCTAAAAAAGGCTTAAGCCTAAAGCAGACAATTTTTACTCAGTAGGAGTTCTTTTTGTCTCCGTTAAAGCAAAATTACTTGAGAATGTATTGTACTCGTTTTTGATAAAAAATCAAATTTTCAAGGGAGTTCGTTGTTATGTTGGTTTTATTTTGTATTTTTAAGAATTCTTCAATAATTCATTCCAGTTTTGTATTGAGTACAATACACATATTTTTGCACAGCCAAAAAAGAACACTTCTTCTTCCTTTTTCTCGGCGCTGTTATGATCTCGATGTCGAGGGGATCATAACTATCCCACGTAACTGCTTCACACTAGTGATCCGCCTGTGGGGTTCGCCGGGTTGACCTCAGAAATCGGCGGCAAGCCTCCCGGTTTTGTATTGTTCCATTTCTAAGGCCAACTGAATGCTGGTGGTTTTGCATTTGCTTGTACCAGGGCCCTATTTCACCAACTACAAGTTACAAGCACAAATTTGTAACTTGTAGATCACAAGTACAAATTTGTACAATGGAATTCTGTTTCACAAAGTACAAATAAGTAATTCACAAATTTGTGATTATCGAGAAAAAAAATTACAACTAACTTTTGAAAACCACAAGTTTGTAGAATTACCGTTTCACCAAATATATTTTTTTCTTGTAAGCAACAAGTTTATCTCACAAACTTGTAAAGCTCTTTAAAGTCTAAGCGGTGACCGTTGAGTTACTTAACTCGTAACGACAGAGGTTAAAATTGGTTTCAAATGAAAACTAAGTTGATATTGAATATGAAAAAATAGGATTGCCATTTTTAAAACTTAAGCAACCCTATTTTAAACGAAAAACTGTCAAAAAACTAATACTGTCATATCTTAGTAGTTAAATCAAATAAGAAAATTTTTTAAATTCCAAACAAAATTGTAAATATATATGTATTAAGATTTTTGTATTGCTGGATTATTCTTATATTTATTATTTTATAATGACATCCATGGATTTATAGAAGTAAAACAAAGGGTAAAATAATAAAATTGTAAAGGGTGAGGAAAATAAATAAAATAATTTAAGGAATGAAGAACTACAAATATATGAGAAAAAAACAAGCCTCTTTCATCAAAAGAGAACGAATTTTTACATACTTAAGAGGCAGGTTATAGCGATCAGGAAAATTTTTTAAATAGATATTTTGTGATGTTTTCATTCGATTTGAAACACAAATGTTATACCAATTTTTAAAGCATTTGTTTTCCATTACAAATTCAAAAAAAAAAAAAAAATATTTATTACAAATTAAAAATCGCCTTAAAAAAATATATTGCAAACAAAAAAATTTGCATTAAAAAAAATGTAATTGCAACTGAAAAATATATAAAAAATTTTTTAATCCAATTTTTTTTTTCACTATGAAATTTTTTTACTTGCAATAAACGATTTTTTTTTTATTTCAAATGTATTTTTACAACCTTGAATAATAATAATATATAGCTTTTATTAAAATAATAATAATGGCCTTCGGGTTAAAGCCATTTTAAACACTTTAATCACGCTAAATACGGTTTTTACAAACTTGTAACAAAAATGACATACGTCTTGGCTCTTGTAGAAAATTTTCACAAATAAATAGAAACTTGTAACTTTTTTTTTTTGGTGAAACAGAAACCCACAAGAAACTTGAAAGCTCACAAATTTGTTACTTGTAAAATACAAGTTTCGGTGAAACAGAAAATGGATTTTTTCACAAATTTAAAATTGTAGATTACAAGTACAATTTTGTGATCACAAGAAACTGGTGAAACAGAATTTCTCGATTTTTTCACAAATATTGTGAAAATTACTTGTAATTACAAATTTGTAAGTTGGTGAAATAGGGCCCAGGAGTTTTTAGGCCTACCTTTCTTTCTATTTCGTGTTGAAACGTTGTATGATATTGCTTTTTTGACGGGGTTCTCAGGATCTCTCCTTTGAACATGGCAATACCAACTGAGTCGGTCGTGTTCAATTTTTTGGGAGATGGTGTTTTTAACATGAAGGCTTCCTCGGATCTTCGTACTTCTAATTCTATCAAGCTTTGTTACTCCTGCTGTCATACGAAGCATCTTCATCTCAGCTGCCGTTAACTTACTCTCATACTTTTTGTACATTGTCCAACATTGTGAACCGTATGTGAGTGCTGGACGCACAACTGCGGTGTAGAGTCTTCCTTTCAGCTTAGGGGGCATTTTTCGATCACAGAAGATGGCAGAATTTTCCCGCCACTTCATCCACCCTACGCTTCCGCGATGATTGATATCGTCATCACAAGTACCTTCGTTATTTATCATAGACCCCAGATATTTAAACTTTTCACACTTGGGAAGCACTACACCATTCAAATAAATGTCAGGAATAGGCCTGTGTGGATCAGAAAATGGGCAGCATAGGTACCTATTGTGTCTTTTTCGCGCTTATGCGGTACCCACTACCTTCTAGAACATCCACCCATACATCAAGTGCTCGTTGCAGGGATATCGGGTCTTCACTTATGATGGCTCCATCGTCAGCCAAAAAAGAACACTAAAATGTATTAATTCTTTAGGTACACTAGGGTGTATACGTAATTTTTATTTTTAATTGTTAAATTATAAACATTTCCCTTAAATTAGATGAAAAAATGTTTATTGAACGAAACTTATGTCATTATAGAACGAATCATCTATTTAACCTATTTAACATGTTTATTTATGTTTAGGCAGCAAGTTAAGTGCATATCAACCAAAAAGGTTAGGGAACTCATCGTGCTCAATATCTTCGTAAATATTTCTATACAAATTCTCCTCTATCTATTCATGAGGTCAAACAAAACAAAAAAAATAACACTCTATATCTTCTGGGTATCTTCTAAATACATATCTAAAAAGCTTAAAATTAAATATTTATGATAAGCAATTATACGTAGGTACCTAAAATGTATCATACACACGAGTACACATTATTTTTACCCATTTAAAATGGAAAAAAAAATCTCTATAGAATTGCGTGGTTGTGTAGATGACAACACAATGTTCATACATAAATTTCATTTATTATAATATTCAGAATATATGAATTAAACAAAAATGAAAAAAATACAACAAAAAAAAAAAAGATTAGGTATTGCTATTTTTATAATAGCGAGTGTGTGCACATAATCGGAAAGCGACAACACAGCTTTCACCATCTAGGTGTCATTGCCAAGGCCAACAAGCTTTTTTATTTTGGGGGGACGTAAAGGCGACAAGCAAGACAATCAGATGTATAGTATAGACAATGCCGGATTTTAATAAGTTGATGTCCTAAGGCTGAAAGCATTTGATATAGTATAATTCACTGTTGGGCCGCTCCTTGTTTTTTGAACTTGAAGTGTGATAAAGCTAATTGATTGAAAATTATTTTTGTTAAGGGTAATTTAATAGTATTCGTTTTTCACAGTTCTTAGAAATTTAAATTTGTTTGAAAAATCTTTTTACTAGCTTTCGAAAGGCCAGCTGTTTATAGACGATACATTAAAATACATTAAAATCGCCCTTCGTTCATTTTCATGGTCATCCAGCTCATCCAAAAAGAACAGTATTTGATCGTCCTAGATATTTTTTGACATAAGCGTTTGCTTGTAACTCAGCATACTCCACTCTTAGAGTGACTCTTAAGTAGTTTTTAAAATTTCTTAACAGCAAAGTCGGAACTTGTGAAAACTTTTGAAGTCCTTTATATTTTTTGTCACTTAAAAGAATCAAACGATGAAATAATGTTTAGGTACCAACGACTTTAAGTTCTTATGGTTTTTTGAAACAGATTTGAAGTAAATTCGAGTGTTCGACTTCTAATTTGTATAAAAAAAGTAAAATATTACGGAAAAATATACATTTTAGATCCAACGTCAAAAAATATTCAATTCAAAAGTAGTTTTTGGGACTTTATAGCGAAAATAGTGATGAGCAGAGCTCAAAAACTAGACGTGATGGAATAAATCTGTAAACAGTTTTGAATTGAGCACTCAAGTTAATTAAAATCACCTTACATTGTTCTTGCTCCCGACTATTTTTTTTTTTTGCCGACCAGTGTAATCATCCAGGGAGATCTTTTTATCGTAAAGATTCAAAGAAAATAATAATAGGATTAGGAACAGAGAACTTTCTCTGAGAACTAATTGATGGCTGGCATTCAAAGTTGTAGCTTTTTGAAGGCTTTTAAACTCCATAAACTTCGTTTTTTACCGACTTACAAGAAGTAGAAGGTATTCAATTCGACTGTTTTTTTTGTTACCTCATAACTTTGGACTAAGTAAACCAATTTTGATAATTCTTTTTGTATTGGAAAGCTGGTGCCTGCAGTGAGCTCTAACATTTCAATTTCGTCCAGTTATTCCTATAGAAACTATGAGAAAAACCATAAAACCCAGTTTTGATCCTTAGAAGTCGATTTTGTTTTTTTTTTTTTTGTTTTGATAAAAATGATTATTATGCCTCAACCGGTTTTTTTTATTTTTCAAAATTTAAATCAATTTTGAAACTCCTGTGGGGAATTTTGTATTTCAATTTTAAGTTTAAAAAATGCACTTCTGTTTTGCTCAGACCAGTGCAGAAATTTTGAAAAATAACTTTTTTAAAATTTTTCTTTTTTCAAATTTGTTGGTGCAGTTTACTGCTCAAAAACTTTTAAAAAATATTAAAGGTTTTTGAATCAAAATTCAAAAACTTTTTGAAGTACATAACCTAATAACGAAGAAAAAAAAAAAAAATAACATAACCTAAGCTCAGGTGAGTTTAAATTTCGATAAAATTAGACGAACGGTCCACATTTTTAATTCTTTCTGTTTTTTTCTTTTCTAGAAATTGTAGCTTTGCAAAACAAAATTTTTTGCGCAAAAATTAATCTTGTAGTCAACATTGCACACTTCCGGTTGGCTGCACCAATATAGATAAAAGTAACCAAAACTTAGTTGCTCTGCTTAAGGTATATAAAGCTATTTGACCGGCGCACGGTTGTCCAAAATGACTTATCTCGTTGCAAAAATCATAACTTTTGAACGGATTGAGTTAGCGGTACAATTTTTTTTTTTATTTGAAGGACATTTCTAGGGCTGTTATACCAATGAATTTCAATAAAATTATTTCACAGGGTGTTTCGGAATCATCGGCCAAAAACAGATTTTCTTTAAAAAAAAAGTTTAAATTAAAATTGGTATGCCATTTTGTAGAAATCACTAATCCACATTTAAAAACAAAATTTCAAAAAAATACAACGTCACGTTTTCGAAAATTTTATTTTTCAAAAAAAAATTTCAAAATTTTTTTAAAAATCCAAAAATTATTTTTTTTGAAATTTTATTTTTGGCTTATATTTGAGTTATATAAGTGCTTCTTCACAAAAAGTTTCGTTGAAATCGAATAAGCCGTTTTGGAGAATATCGGATTTGAAAAAAAACGGTTTTATGGCAGGTACCGTAAAAAATCCATTCGGTTCCATTCATTAAGCCGAATAGGGTATGTGTACCAATCAATTGTTGATTCAAAATAAAAATATTTAGCTGCGCATGCTTGCGCACTGCCGAGATTTTGTACTTTGAAAAAAAATTAAGGCAGAAGGAACAGATTTTCTTTAAAAAAAATGTTTAAATTAAAATTGGTATGCCATTTTGTAGAAATCACTAATCCACATCTAAAAACAAAATTTCAAAAAAATACAATGTCCCGTTTTCGAAAATTTTATTTTTCAAAAAAAAATTTCAAAATTTTTTTAAAAATCCAAAAATTATTTTTTTTGAAATTTTATTTTTGGCTTATATTTGAGTTATATAAGTGCTTCTTCAAAAAAAGTTTCGTTGAAATCGAATAAGCCGTTTCGGAGAATATCGGATTTAAAAAAAACCGTTCTATGGCAGGTACCGTTAATAATGATTTTCCAAAAAAATTTTTTTCATTAGAAGATAGACCTTGTTTTCAAACTTACATTTGAATTTTTTAAACAAAATCGTTGGAGCCGTTTTTGAGCAATTACAGCTTTACTGAAATTGGTGTATGACAAGTACCGTTATTTTTGGCCCAAAAAAATTAATTCCAAAAACACCTCTGGAGGGTCTCCAAAAAATGCTACATACCAAATTTGAAGTCAATCGGTCCATCCGTTTAGGATGTAGATCCTTATACAGACAGAAAGACAGACGGACTTCCGGGACCAACTTTTTTGGCATTCTCTATAATCGTAATATCATGGAAAAGTGTAATCTGAACTTTTTTTAGATGTGAATTAGTGATTTCTACAAAATGGCATACCAATTTTAATTTAAATATTTTTTTTTTAAGAAAATCGGTTTTCGGCCGATGATTCCTAAACACCCTGTAAAACAATTTTCTTGAAATTCATTGGTGTAACAGCCCTGGAAATTTCCTTCAAATTAAAAAAAAAACTGTACCGCTACCTCAATCCGTTCAAAAGTTATGATTTTTGCAACGAGATAAGTCATTTTGGACAACAGTGCGGCGCCAGTGTTTTGAAAAGCTACAGTAACAATTAAGATATTTTTTTAAGCTCTTGTGCATTGGTACATCGAACCGGACTTGTACTTAGTTAAATTGAAATCTCAACCTGCATCTGGGGCTCAATAAATTAGGATTAAGTAATGCAAACAACGAGACAAGATGTAATACAGTGTGCAGACTCAAAACGTTTTTTAAGACCATTTTTTCAGTGCGGGACTAAAGTTACTTCAAGTTTACTCGACAATTTCCTTGAATTAAATCTGGATCTAATTAACAAAATCTTCCAGATTTCTCCGCATCAATCGTCTACTGAAAAATTGAAGTTTAAGTTAATTTATTTATGAGTTATTTCACCAGTGAAAAAAACAGGCCCTTAATATTATTTTTGCGGAGGAGTCAGTCTTATAGAAAACTCACAAAAGTTTTAAAATTCATATTTAATGATGAAAACTGTTTTTTTTTTTTTTAAATCAACTCAAATTTCTTTTTGATTCTCAACCTAGGCAAAAAAAATTTCATGCCATAAACAATCGTTGATTTACCTTTATAATACATACGAAAATGTATGGCTAGAAATCCTAACCATTTTTTAAGCTTCAAGAACATGGTTTCTTACATTTCTTTTTTTGTTGCAGATTCAATGCAAACAGTATGGTTGTAGTTGTTCCTATTGAGGAAATTGCCTTCTATTTAACATGTCTGCCTCTGTTGTAAATTCACCACTTTTAAGCATTGCAACAATGTACATTTTACAATATAGCAAATAGATTCCCTAGGTGCTAAGAGGATAAAGTGATCAATTTCAAGCCCTCCCCCCCTGTCCTTCATAAAACATATATAAGCAAATTCCAGGCAACATATTCTAACAATCAATATTATGTTTGACATTTATCAGTGTAGGTTTTTCGAGAGCTACCTCTTTGTTAAGAGTTCGTTCTAAAACTTCTGTAACTTCATAAGTTGTCTAGCCAGAGTAAGATACGACCAAAATTGTTTAAGAATTTTTATCTGAACTTTATAAAACTTTTCAAATTTTCATTGCTTGATATTAGACTTGGACAAATAACACAGGTCAAAACGAAATTTGTGCTTGGTTTGTGACTTTGAAATTATGATAGATATATTGATACTCATCTGGAAAACATTTTTTTTTTTTAATTTGCTTTTAAAGTCAGCAGAGCAATTTCCAGTATTCAAGTAAATCTGTCTTTGACAAAAATTGTCGTACGTAATTTTGGCAAAAACTCGAAAACGTCTTAACCGATTTGGCTGATTTTTGTTTTGTTTTCTTCATTTTAATGCTGGTTTCATATTCAGAAAAAAATAAAAAAAAAAACAGGAAGCTTGAGGCATTATTTGATAGCTTCTATTTTCAATATTTATGGTAAAAGTAATTCTTTCTGATGGTATTTTTACTATACAAAAATAACTATATCCAAACCATAGCCAAACTAGTTCATATTGAAATTCTTTATTTATTGAAAAATTAAGTTAATTTGTTTGCATAGTATTTTTATTATTTCGTTGTATATACACAGGGTGTTTAAAAAGTAATGGATAAAATAAAATGTGCTGATAGGCCAACTTTAGATCTTTCAGAAATTGATATAACTTGTTCATCCCAAATCCTTACGGTTTTCGATTAAATATGTAGTTCTTGTGAAATTTCGAAAAATATCCCTACTTTGCAACAGTATTTTGCTTCCTCTGCCCATTATTGATTTCTGTTTTTTTTTACGATTCTTTCTCTAAAACATTGCCTAACAATAAGAAACAATTAATTAATAAAAATATTTTTTATTTCATACGCCATTTTTTTGCAAATTAATTAACAGTTCCGAGTTTCATAAAAACTCAATTTCTTACTTTTATTTCAGAGCAACAATTGTGTGAGTCTGGTTTATTATTTTTAAAAATTTTTCCCGCTATTGCAGTTTTCAAAAAAGTATTAAAGTTTCCAAAGTTGAAGTTAGATAAAAAAAATATTACAGTTTGAACTCAACAAAACAGGGGTTTTCGGAGCAAAAAACCCTTGTATTCATCATAACTTTTCTCTTATAATTTAAGTCGAATAAAGAGCTTTGGCAAAAATGTAGAGCTTTGAATTATCTACATTTTATATCTTAACAGTTTTTTTGTACAATGCATGGTTCTTGCACTATAGCTCATAAGACTCGAGTTAGGCTCACAGGGTATGAAAATTGTATTTTTGCTCAAAACACTACAAAAGCAAATCTTAGGAGGGAAAAGGGTGATTATCTATTGTTTTGGTTTACCATGAACCCAAAAAGTGCAAATTAAACCCAAGCACAAGAAATATTTTAATTTTTGTCGACCTGTGTAATTCAAATATCGTTTTGACAAAAGGTTAAGTTTTGAGCCCCTTCTTAATCATCTCCTTTTTATTAAATAATCACTAGATCCAGGACTGGTTGAGCAAGAGCATGTTCAAAAATTCAAAATTCATCGGCATTTGGCTAGCAATTTAAAAATTCTGTTTATTTTTTTTTTTACGTTTTCTTTGACTTAAACTTGAATGTGTTTTTAAAGAGAAGAGAAGTAGGTATATCGCTACTGATAACAATGGCGATGATAAATTTTTAATTTTTGCCATTCCATTCTCTAGCCGGTAAGGTGACTATTTTTAGGCATTTTTATATATACTCGATACTCTCGTGTGTACAACAATTGAGTTCAGATACAAAATGTGGAATATATATCTAAAGAATACAATCCAACATAATATAAAATACGATGGAGATTGGAGAGTATATTCAGATTCGGTAGCTGAGTTGTATTTTTTTTTTTTTTATTTCATTGCTACGTGTGCGGCTTTGGCGTGTGGCGTCAAAGGAATTATTCATCGGTTTGGTTTGGTCTTGGTTATATACGAGTATAGAGTATAATAATAATCACTGGGTAAAACAAAAACTTCACAACAATTGCCCAGAGTTTCGCATGCCGGTCGTTGATGTTGTTGTCGTGGTTGCCGTGTCGCCGTCGACGTCGCTGTTGTCGTAGTCGTCGTCGGTCGTCCTACACACGCAATTTTTATTCATTTTTTTTTTTCTTTCCTTTCTTATTTTTAATTCAAAAGAGAGCAAGTAACTAACTACATATATTATGTATGGTGTTGAAGTTGTAGATACATTTATTACAATCAGCGATCCCGGCAACGTAAAAAGTATCTACGTGACTCAGTATTAGCAAGTACCCACAGAATTTACTCAATTCAGCAGTTGTAGTTGTTGGTTACGTTCGAATATAAATATAAAAAATGTTTCGAACCTTTTTTCTACAGAATTTCTCGTTCAAAGAAAAATGTTCTTAAATAAAAAAAAAAAAATAAAAAAAAAAAAAAATTATTTTTTGTAATCGAAGTTTTTTTTTTTTGTACTCAACAAAAAAAAAAAAAAACGTGTGTAGTGTTGTTTTGTTATAAGAACAAAATCAAACAGAAAAAAAATGAGTATTTTTATTTTTTTTTTACTGAGCAATAATTTTTTGCATATATATGTAGATTATTATGTATCGGAATTAAAATACGTTTGGGTTTTTATCTTTATATTCGTGGTTCGTATCACAAAACGAACACGAAACGCGTATCTATTACAAAAAGGTGTGTTTTCATATCGACAACGACGCCAGAATATATGACTTAAATACAAATTGTTTATTATTCAATTTAGAAGGCGAGATTATATTATTGTGATGGATTTGAATATTTTTTTTTTTTTTCTTATCCATATTTACTTTTAGTTTTTTTTTTGTATTGAATTTGAACATTAGATAGAGAGATAGAAAAAAAAAATATGAAATGCAAATTATATTCACAGTCAATTATATTGTTGTTTTGTTTAATTTTTTTTTTTTATACAAAAAAAAAAGTTACAACAAATATAAGTTTAAAACTATTATTATAATTCGGGTGTAGTAAAAAAAAATTAAATTGTAGGTTTGTTTAGACAACAATTTAATGACATTGATAAAATGAGGCTGCTGAACAAAAGCAAACAAATATAATCCGTGGGGGTTTGATTTTTTGAGAACTTATGCTAACTAAATTCTTTTGTTTATGATTTTAGCTTAGTTTTATTTTTAGTATAGGATTAAGAGAAATCCTTCATTGTCAATACTCGTTGGTAATTGCTAATTCATGGTATAGTGACACTTTGTTTTGATTGATGCTTTGTTTATTTTTAACTCAATAAAAAATAAAATTGGACGTATGTATGTACCTACCTAATGTTTTTTAACAAAGAATATGAATGAATGAATACATTTTATTGAGGCTTAAATAACAAAAATTAAAGTGTTTTTTTTTTTACAAAAATTCTTAAAGTTAATAAAATTACCGACTTAGGATTGGTCTGGTATAATATTTATACGTAAGTATAATATTCAGGAGATAACATGAATAAATATAATGTTAAAAATAACATAGGTACAACATAAATTAGTAAGACAAGTGTTTGCTCAATATAAACACATAAATATTTTACATTTCGGCCATTCCATTCGCATTTTTAGGACATTTTCACGCTTATTTTATTCAGTTTATCTCGGTTAAGAAGCAATATTTTTTCTTGAAACTTGGTGGGTCTTAAGGGCTCATAATAAAGTTGAAGCTCTAGAAGTTTCAAGAAAAACTAATTCAAAATAGCTAAATTTTTAACAGACAAAGACGGTGACGGAGAAGAATTGTACGCATCTTCTCCGTTACCGCTTTATCTGTGAATAATTTGGCTACGTTTAATTATAGTTTTTCGTGAAACTTCTAAAACATCAACTTTATCATGAGCCCTTAAGACCTACCAAGTTTCAAGAAAAAAGATTGCTTCTTCAACGAGATAAACTGGAAACAAGGTCAATATGTCTTCTCCGTTACTTTGGAATGGCCGATTTGTAGAAATTTATACTTAAAACTAGGGAACAAATAACAAAAAAAAAACAAAACAAAATTAAAAAAGAACAGTAAATTTTTTGTTGTTTTTAACAAAGAAAATGAGTTAAATTTGTGTTCCAAGATCTAATAATAATAATTCGGATTTATTGAGAAAATGAATAGAAAGTTATCAACATCGTACAAATTGAAAATGGTTGGAAATAATGCAAGAAAATATACTGTTTCACAGAATCATTGACAACACAATGATATTTATTTAAAATTAAGAGTGCATTTAATATACAAAATATCGAGATCTCAAACTTTTTTCTATGGCAATAAAACGTCGGATTTTCTAGGGAACGTTAGAGGTGTGGGTTGGGGTCGGAATACTTTATTGGTCATAATACTGTTTTCAAAAAACTGTATTTCAAAATTCTGTACCTATGTACAAAATTCTGTATGGTCAAAATACTGTAATGCGAAATTTTGTACGTCAAACTTCTGGTTGGTCAAAACACTGCATTTAAAAATTCTGTATTTCAAAATTCAGTTTTCAAAATTCTGTATATTAAAAAAAAATTCTGTAAAAATGCTGCAAAATCGTTTTGATAATCTAAATAATCATTTTTATCAAAAAACAAAACCGACTTCCATGGCTAAAAGTGGGTTTTATGGTTTTTCTAATAGTTCCTATGGCCAGAACTGAAACAAATTGAAAATTGGTTCACTTAGTCCAAAGTTATGAGGTAACAAACACAAACACAAAAAAAAAAAAATACAGTCGAATTGAATACCTCCTCCTTTTTGGAAGTCGGCAAAAAGTGCGCACTTTTTTATATTATCACATTTTAATATACAGAGGCTTAGAAAGAAATTTGTTGAAGAACTCAGAATCATATCTGATATCTATTTTACTCCGACAACACGACAAAACAGTTGGATAAATCTTTAAAAAAAATTATTTTCATTTTTTGTTCTTGTTTTTTATCCATTTAATATATAGTAGGTACTTCGATTAATCACCACGTCTATCAAACTTTATGATTAGTTTGTTAAGCTTTTTCGACATTTTTCGAAAATACAGTATTCATTGTATCACTTTTTTTTCTATATACAGAATTTTGTAATACAGCATTATAACATATATGTAGTATTTTGGTAATACAGTATTTTCAGTTACAGGAATTTGAATTTGCAGTGTTTTGAAATACGGCATTTTAATCATACAATATTATGATCATACAGTATCATACAGCATTATACAGAATTTTGATCATACAGAAATACGACCCGCTCCCTAGAGGTATGCCACAAGGCTCTATTCTTGAACCACTTTTGTTCTCGCTATTTGTGAATTAAATTCCCTTAAAAAGTATCTTCTTCTCTTCACATGTACGCTGGCAATGTGCAAGTTCTCAGGGTCTTATTGAGGACTGTGCAAATTCTCTAAATGCTGATCTAGATAAGATCGCCAGTTCGTCTGATGATTACGGTCTATTTCTTAATCATTCTAAAACTAAATGCGTTATATAAGTAATAAAAAGCTAGATGTTTCCCTGATATGATACTTCGACTAATTGATTAATAATATTTTAATGACATTTTTAACTTCAATAATAATATATGTAGTATTTTTTATAAGGAAAATAATTAAATCAAAATTAATCCACTAAGCTAATTAAACTTAACAATAAGGAAACCAGGACATATGTGATCAATTTGTTGACTTTTGCGAAAGGCTATACCGTATTATTTTAAATTGCTTCTTTTACTTAAAGTTATGTTTATTTTTTGTTAGGAAAAGGTGGTTTATTATCGTTTTGCGATGCTTTGGACTTATAATTTGTTAAAAAGTCTGAACGCTGCACATAGGAGTATTTTGATCAAAAACCTGGACAAAATTATTTTTTGAAGTAAAACAATTTATTATTTCTAGAAACTATTATTTATGCAATGAAAGGCGGTTTTTTGTAAATAAGTTGAAAAATTTTAAAAACGCTTGTGATAAGAAAAACAAAAAAAAATAGTATGAAATTTCCTGCACCTAAAATGTGAAAAATTATAATATCTTAAATAATAGAGCTTCTAGAAAGGAACCATTGTCATTTTTAGGCTTAGTGAATCCAAATGCATTAATTTCAATAAAAAAATTTCTGGAAAATGTTAACAACCAGGAAGAAAAACACGTTGGGCGTATGAGTGATTTATAGTAAAAGTGAAAATTTCTTTCGCAAATTATTTTGTTAATCGCAAAAATTCGCACCCAAATTTTTGATATTAAATTAAAAGAATAGTCAAATTTATCATAAATCTATGTATCGAAGCAGAATAGTAGGGTATACTATAACAAAGCAATTAGACTTTAAAAAAAAAGCAATACAAATTTCTATATGTGGTAGACTCTTTTCCCACTGTCATTTAATTGAACAAAAAACATTTAATATTTCCATAACTACTCTTTAATTACTATTCAATACCTGCAATTGTATTTTTCGTTTGAAAATTTTATGTTTAAAAGCACACTCGCTCACAATCAATCTCCTAACAACACTCACCAAATCATCACAAATAAGAAAAAAAAAATCCAGAAAATAAACAGCTGACTTTGAACTTGTTTTGTCACACCACACACTTTACCACAAAAAAAAAGAAGTACATCATATGAGCCCATGTATATTTACCATCCGCTTTGTAAAAAAAAATAATTCAAAATTGTGATTTTTTAGAAAATCGACTTTTGTCCAGCTTTTTCGACCAGAATACTCCTATGTGCGCTGTGTCAATCTATAAATACCATCTAAAAAAAAATCAATTTAATCTCAAATTCATTGAAATTTATCTCTAAGACATCGAGATCATAATAGCGCCGAATTAAAAGAAAAAGAATTGTTAATATAACCTTTGTAAGAATAGTTTTTCAATGCTGCATGTTATATCTTCAGCCGTGTTTTATTGATACTTAGTATTTTACTGAGTAAACATTTTATACTTGAACAACAACAAACGATTACTTTTATTTATTATTAATAAAATCCCCCTACTAACAATTTTGCTTCTATAATGCTTTACAGAAGCAACAATTGCATGTGTAAAGCTTTATAGAAATAAAATTGTTTGTCGGGCCTGTAATTTTGAAGGGTCGAAAATGTATACCTAAGCTTAGAAGCAAATTTTCTCTGTAAACCAACAAATAAAAAACTTTTGTTTATCCTTAGCAACATTTGTTGTTGTTTCCCGTGCAAAATTTTACTGAACTAATTACTGATTTGCCAATAAAACACTGCTTTAGTTGAACCTCAGTTTACTTTTCCAGCAAAATATATTGACACCCAATTATGTACATTAGAAGCAGTTTTTTAAGTTCGATTTGAGAGTGTCGATTTTGTTTATTTTTTGAAAAAATTTCTGTAATAGTATAATAAATAATGTTAACAAAATTAATTGTTAACAAAAACAAGTTGGTAATAAAATTATGCCAATAATTTTACAATAGCAAAATATCTAGTTAAATAGTGAATATGAATATGAACCTCAAAAATTGATGTAGGTATTAAAGTATTAACCGAATTTGTTGACTTAGTTCTATGAATAAACTTTATTGAAAATAATATAACAGAAGTTATCTCAGGGTTATAATATACCCAAAACGTCTTAGAACGGCAGTTTAATGTTCTCATCGACAAACGAAAAACCCATAACCGAAAAACATTGAAAAAAGGTTATATATTTTCAAAAAGTTCCTTAAATAATAATCTTATTCACACCCTTAGTTAATTTCAACAATCTACTAATTGATTGCCTGTTTTTTTTTTTGTTAGTAAATATTCAGGATATTTGTATACCTCTTATATTTTGAATGATCTAAAAATTATGGAATATGGAAATTCCATTTTAATGACCTTTGACACTATTTTACCCATAAACCTTCAGACAAACCCTCTTTAACGATACCAACTATAAAACATAAAAACATATGTATGTTGATAGCTAAATATTTTATTAATGAAAAATTTGTTAATGAACCAATTTGTCATTACTAAACAACAATAAAATAAGCAAATGTGTTTAAATTTTAATGAAAATCCAAAAATCAAAACATATTTATTTTATACCAAGAACTTAATTTTTTTTTTCTATTTTATACCTGCTTAATGTATAAACTCATTGACATCGTCTACCGATCACGAAGATACCTAAAATTTTTGTAATTCTCGCTAATCATCTTTACACCAAAAATCATATTTCAATTTTACTATAGAGAATCAAATAATAAAAAAAAAAAAAAAAAAAAAAAAAAACAATATAAAAACATCAAAATATACATAAGTAAATTTTTTTTTGGAATGTAGTGTAGAGATATTATATTATGTATATTTATTGAAAGTATGGAGCGCATGGTGCCTAAGGACACAATAGAAGCCTTTGTTCAAACTCAAGTGTGTGCATCAGGTACCTTCTATTCATTCTAGAGCGAATAATAAAAGGAATATCATAAAACACAAAAAGATAGATAGGATGGATAGTGGGAAATTCAATGAACCATAACGAAATGTGTCCTTTATCATATCATCGTTGTATAGTAATATTGCCTACCTGTGTAATAGTTGTTGTAGTATTTTTAATGTTTTTTTTTTTTTTTTTTTTGGTTGAGAGTTGTTTTATACTGCCTATCCTTTTATTCAGGGGTGGATTTGATTTACAATTTGTGTGTAGGTAACATTTTCTAAGGGGGCCCATTTCTTAAAACAGGTAAATTTAGGGTTGAAATTGCTTGGAAACAAATGATTAATTCGAATATTATGAAACAATCAAGAAGTTAAAATTAGGGCCGTTAAAAAAAATTTAAAAAATGAAGCGCCTTAAAAATAAAATGAAGAAACTAGTTTTGAATATCCTTAAACCAAAAAATAAAACGATTAACATTTTAAACATTTACAACTTTCAAGCCTTTTTTTTTTACTTAAGTCCTTCCCTGTTCACACATATTCAATTTCTGGGTTTTGTATTATTTTTATTGTTGTTGTTTCTGTTATATTTGCCTACAATTTTTATGCCTGTATGTTTTTTTTTCAACCGAAATATGAAGGTGCCATGGGTGGGAGTGCTATCATATGACCAAACAACCATTTGTACATCTACGGGGCTACGCACTCGCAGGTACAAATTTTTAGAAAAAGAATTTATTGAAGAAGTCCTGGAAAACCCTAAAGCCATACAATCTGAGTGAATGGATTACCTTATGAGATGTTCTAAAAACCGAGAACTAATATTGAGTGTTTTCTTTTTTTTTTTTCTTTTGGTTGATATTTTGTTTGATGTTTTTATTGCTGCGCTATTAAGGCTGACCGAAAATTATGGGAATGCCTTATAGTTTAGTATGATTTTGATTTTTGAACTGATCGGTGATCTTGAAAATAACACATAGACGGATATAGAGTGATATTTTGTACGTGTTTAGTTTATTTAACTGTGATATAAAAGATAGTGTATGCCAATAAAGAATTTGTTTTAAAGATTGTTAGTTTTTGACAAGAGTGAAGAAAAACTGTCCACAATTATTAAAAGGTGATTAGCCAATTTTTTTCTTATGTCAAAATTGAAGTGAAAATGAAAAACTGTCAAACTTACATTCTGCTTGGTAATTTTTTTTTAAATTGTGAGCAAATATGAATTGATAACGCCGAGCTGCTAGCATTTGGACAGTGATAACAAAATTATTAGATAAGAGATTTTGACAGAAACATTGGTAAATTGCTATGTAGTTTTACAATAAGACCTCTGGCAAATTTTTTTAACTTTATTTTCGAACCCGTATTTTGTGATTTGTCTGTAACAAGTCTGTAAATATGAAACGAAGGATAATGAGATGTTTTTAACTTATTTACTAGAACTCAACAGAATTCGTGTAAATAGATTGAGAAAAATCCGAAGTTTTAGTGCCGTGTGGTGAATATCTACGTAAATATGGTGAACTATTTTCCAGTGAACAATCTCTAACTTAAAAGCCTCGGAAAACAGACATGTTGTACTGCTGTTCTCTATCCCGATCCACTTTCTTAGCAAAGCTTTCATTTTATGACTCGTTTCTTCGCATTCGGTTCAAACTTAAAGATTTATTCTTGGGAAGGTCTATTGTGCCATAGTTCAGTAGGTACTCAGGAGTATCGACGATTTAAGAGATGCTTCAGTTTATGCTATGCTTTGATGATTGGTAGCTAAAGCGAGGTCGTAAATTAAAGTTTTTGGATTGTCCTTGGATGATCATTGAAATTATAAAGTACTGGGTGCTAATAATGATCCTTGGGGTAGAGCATTGTTAATTTTTTCTGGTCGAAGAAAAAAATGGATATTTGTTGTTTCACTGACGGACAACAGAATGAACGACAATGCATCGAAATAACCACCTACAAAATTCTTATAAATGATGCGTTTGCTTTTTTTTTGACCTATTTTAAACAAAAAAGCAATTATTTTTTATTTTAAAATTGTCATCCTCACTCAAAAAGTTTATGGTCTGAGGAATAGGAAGACCATTCCAATAGTGTGAAATTTTACTCCTTTATCAAGGCTAAAACTGTTCTGACGCACTGTGGGCTAGAACGTTATTTTAGCAGGAGTTAATTAAAAAGTCAACTTATTCCAATATTGCTATTTTAGTCTTATTCGATAGATAAATGGACGAGCTATAATTGCCCAATAAAAATTTAGGTCAAAACATTCATTGGCTACATAAAAATCACAATCGAAAAGCAAGTTTTCGAAAAAAATACAAAAAAGGCCACTTTTTCCCCTATCCAGATGTTCGTTAACTAAGTTTGTTTTAACGGATCGATTGCGAAAATTTTGCTAGTTTATCAATAAGTAATGTATCCAAATATAGTATTTGCTTATATATTGTTATTATATGGAACTTTTGTTTATAAATTTTTAAAGTAAAGTATGCTACTTGCACCAATTTCATTTAAAACGAATGTTCCTAAGCTTTTAAAAAAGGCACGAGGAGGCACACTCTAGAAACAATTTTAAAAAGTAGCTAGACTATATGGCTTTATGTTTTATATAAAACTACTTCCTACAAGTGCAAACTTTTTTGCTCTAACTCTGAAAGTATAGTGAGCAAAATATTCAAAAAAAAAACCACTTACGATGACAAAAAAACGAGTTGAATGTTTTCAAATAACGTTTTTTTTTTATTTGCACTAACATTTTACCTTCCATATTAAGTAAAAACCACTTTTGTTTGCGTTAATGACACCATTTTCGAATTTGATGCTTTTAAAACTTCATAAAACTTTTTTTTTTGTTTTTTACCAATAATATCTGTTGTAAATTGGAAAACCTTATTTAACATAATGTTTCGTTTATTTTTGTTGTTGTTCTTATGTTTAGTGTCTGTTGCACCATAAAATTATCATTATTACATCATTCAACATCATCTTAATACCATTAACTGCATTTTTAGACTATTTCGAGAATTTCTATAATTAATTCCAGCTAAAATAGCGTTTTATAGCCTACAGTGTGACGGTGTGAATAGCTCGTTATTCTGCGGAAAACTTCACCTTAAATGTCTTGAAAACCATTTTGAAAATTATTTTGCACGAATTCGCAGTCATACGTGAAGACGAAAAATCAAGGTCAATTTTTTCAAAATTTGAAATAACGCCGAGCGAATTAACGTCGAGTTTCAAAATTCGACCTTATTATTAGCAATAGTACCTATTAGCTCAATCTGTCAAGAAATTGTTTAAATGTTGAATTTTCTAGATACTCTCTGTTTTAATTGCAGTCTTTTTTTCACATATGTATCTCATTTATGTGGATTTGATCTTTATTAAGTAAACTGATTTTCAAGTTTTAGCATTGACTTAAAATTTTTGTTTCAAGCTTTTCAATTGTACCAATAACATTCATGTATGCCAATTACATCCAAATCAATTAACGTTTTTACAGAACGCAAAATTTGATTCCATTTATCCCAATTCGCACAGCTTCTTTTCACCCAAGATTTATTTTATGTATCCGCGGCTGAAAATTTTACCCAATTCACACATGGCCTTAGTGGTAGAGCATGAAACACTTAATCAAGATTGTTGGGCGCCATTTGAAATAAGCCTTTGGATAATCAGCCATGGTTCATATTTAGTAGGTCTATAAAATTTGTAGTCGCATGATTTTCGGGTTTTATTTTATCAAACTCATCAAAACTTAATTTTTTTTCTCAATTTTACAAAAAAAAAATAAAGTTTCATAAGATGTATTCTCCTTCTTGAATAGAAAATCTCCTGCAGACAGTTTGATATTTTCATGCCTTATTTTTATCATTCATTAAACTTATTTAATTCAATGAATATGATGGCAAAATTTGTATTTAAAACTTTTGCCTAGATGGGAGGGATATCCTAAATTGATATCCTTTATGAATTTGGGCCTTTGCAATTAAATATAATTTTTGTTATTTTCCTGTGCGTTATGCCCGGCCTCCGCTTTCATTCTTACTTTTCCTACTTTCGGCCTTATTTCTCAATTGGGAGTCCGCTATATTTCGGACTTAAACCTTTCCACTTCCATTTTTATTGAAGGGTTTGAAAGGTAGCTTTCTAATCAACTCTTATTAGAAATTCCTAAGGCCTGTGCTGTACACTACCACCCAGTTTGTTATTTTTATTCGAAGAACAGTCGTTCTTTTTTGATCTGAAAAATAGTCTATCTCCAAACAGTAATTCACAGCAGCACTGAGTTTTATTATAATCAGTAAAGTATTGTAGACAATAGACAGGAAATTTGTATCCTTTATTAAGTTGTTAACAAAACTTACCATTTTTATTAACCCAAAATTTTTGTTTCCTTCTTTATTTACAGATTGTCTTATCAAAAATTGAGTAATCAATGAATAATTATATAATCAAACTACTGCTACAGGACCTATAACAAAAACAACTAAAAAAAAAAGATAAATTCTCTGTAAAAAAAAACGAGAGAAGAAAAATAAATTTTCAAAATAATCCTGCACTTCCATGTCATCAGCTGTTGAGAGTTTTGGACCTGCATCTGCTGCGGCCGCACATCCATATGCTCATCATAATCCTTTTGCAATTGCTGCAGCCGCCGCAGCCGCTGGTTCAGCTGCAGCAGCAGCTGCAGCCGTGATTCCATCGCACCACCATCACCACCAACTCCTGCATCATCACCAGTCCTCAATCAAATCGGAACCTGGACTTGAGCATCAATATATAAGCTCAATATATAATAATATTAGTGTTTCTGCCGCAAATAGTCATATTTCTAATTCACATTTGGGAAACGGTGGCGGTAGTGATCTCTTCCTGCCACCACCAAGGCCACCAACATTAGCAGCCACCGCCTCTGCCAATATACTGCCTACTCCGTTAGCCCTATCGTCCAAGACGTGTTCACCACAGGAGCAGCCAAATTCACCACGAAATAGATCTCCACGCTCAAAAGCGACAAATTTTCAAGGTCAAGACGGTATTTGCTCCAGCAATAATATGTCATCGGCAGAATTTGCTCGGCCACATCCCAAACAACCACGTTTTAATAACAATAACAACAATAATAATAATGTAAATACCACCAACAACAATAACAATAGCAGCCATCTCAATAACAACAATAGCTACACCAGCAATGCCATTCCATTACATTTGCGTTCAACAAAAGTTGCTGCAACTAATCTTAGCAAAGGTTACAACCACACGAGCAACAACAATTGTTTGAATAACAACAATAACAACAATAACAACAACAACAATGTTTCGGCAAGTGATAAAAATAGTAATAACGGTAGTAGTAAATTAAGCAACAACAATAACAGCAACCATGTGAATAAATCCACCTCGGTTGCATTGCCTCGAGCAAAATACTCAAATGAACAGTCTGGGCCTGTAAATTTAGTCACAACCAATAACATCAATTTGATGAATCACAACAACAACAATAATAATTGTAGAACACCACCAAGTTCAATTCCGCCAGATGTCTCTCAGGTCTCGCCATCATCTTCGGAAGGAAGCGATTGCAGTCGAAAGTCAGCTACATCATCGGAGATGTATCCACAAAAGATGCCATTTACAGCTCAGTCATTAGCTGTAACAAGTAATAATGCTGCAGTTGCGGCAGCCGCATGTGCTGCAGCTTACCAGTATAATTATCCTCATATGTATGCCAGTAGAGCCCTCTATGGGTGAGTTCTAATACAAACTGAGTAACATCAATTTTCTGACAGATTTCTTTCTTTCAATTTTTTAGGACATCAGCTCTCTTCCCGGGACATCATGCACTTGTTCACCACAACACCTTAAGACCCTGCCCAACTTATATGGGTGGCCAGCATGAAGCTTTCTCACCCTATCTCCAGGCTGCAGGAGTCTATCAATCTAGTGTCCCAACTAATGTTGTGCCTCCACCAAGTGCTGGCCTACTACGAACAACAACAACTTCACAAGTGCTTTTAAACAACAACAATAATAATAATGGCATAGGTGTTGTTGCAACAAAGCCTTCCAGTCCTTTAGAACGTAATTCCTCCTATCCACCAAGCAATTCGAAGGACATTAGCAACATGAATGGCACTTATTTAAATGGCAAAGTTAATACTTCGCCAGCTGCACCAGAATCTGTGAGTGGATTTAAAGTTCCCAGTGGGAAGGAGGGCTCTCTCAAGCATAGAATTCTAACTAGGCCAGCGCCATCTGATAGAGATTCGACAAAACGAAGATCACCAATAACGGCTGCTGTAGTAAGGTGAGTTTCATGTTAGAGGATCTTAAAGCTTTTGTCACTTTTGTAAACATTTTGGTGAAATTTGATCTCAAGAGTTTTACAATCTATATTCACCTCATATCTGTCAAAAAACAATCTATGAATTACGTTTAAAACATTTTTATTGGAATTCACCACATTCTTATGAATTTTAACTTTTCTCCATAGATCGAATAGTAACAGTTCCACGAGTAATTTTACTAAAGGCGCCTACATCGAACTGGCAAATGGTGCCCTGCGAAGAGTGGAAGATATGAGAACTGAAGATTTTATACAATCGGCGGAAAAAAGCGCATTTCATCAGTTGGCAGAATCTACTGTGGTGAAAATTAGTGCAACACAAAGCAGTGTGATAATTACGTTTAGCTATGATAAGAATCGCTCAAAGGTGAGTTTTCTTGTTTTTAAACACATGGTTTTAATATTGTACCTATTATTATTTATCAATCAACAAAATTATAACTCTGCTAGTAGTGTCGTTTTGTAAATATTTATACTAGTCACTCACAAAAATTCACCAAGTAGGTTCATACCATAAAAATAAAACAATTATGAGAACTAGATTGGTGCTAAGATCGCTATAAAAAAGAGTCTTTGAACAGTCAGCAACTTTTTAGCTAATAAATTCATACGAAAATCAATTAAAAACAAAAAATGTTAAATTTAAATTTTGTAACTGTCATGTTCTTCAAAGTGAGAGCTGTCATTTGAGTTTGACAGATTCGCTTACTTCCCTATCACCAGAATAGAAGTATAACTTCAAAAATAGTAGAGGGAAAATATTTTACTTCGTGGTGAATATATGAAAAGAGAAAAAACTAATGGAATCATTTTCACCTCTGAAATTAATTTTGTCTTTTTTTATGGACAATATTCATCCAACTTATCTCTAGGTCTCGGCATTTTATTTCATTTGAATTTCATGGTGATACAGTTTTAAAAACTTTTTTGACGTTTGTTGTTGTTATGACATTTCAAGTTTCTCATTTTCACCAATGGTCGAAACGAGAAAAATATAAAAATGTTATGAAAATCCCGTGACTAATAACAACAACGACAACTTCATGGCTGAGCACGAATAGGGAACTAAATACATCAAGATGGATATAAATGCGCTCCCGGTGGTCAAATTTTAATTAAAAGTCAAGTAGTTTCAGCTGACAAATCGGTTTTCCATTCTATGAATTAACAATTTTTAGAACTAGGCGCGCCTAGTTCTAAAAATTGCCTAGGCGTCACTAAGGTCGCTACTTTACATTTAATTCGGGCTCTGGTGAATTGAAATCTAGACAGTACTCAGTGAATTCAGTGAATTAGATGTGGTTTAAACCTGGTTTAAGCATGAACTTTATTGTTTTATCACAAAAAAACTTTGAACTAGGGCCAAATTTCAGAAGAAAAAAGTTGTTGAACCATGGTTTAAATGTGCAACTGGCCGTTTGTTGATGAGGCTTAGGCAAGTGCGTCAATAGATTGACGCTGCGTCAATCTATTGATCGTGCGGTAACGCTGCGATGTTTTGGAGGACTTCAATCCTTTTTTCCTGCAGCTTCACAGAAGGAGTGATTAAATTTGTCAGTGAATTAACGTGTAGAATCAAAAAAAAAAACGCATCTGAGCTCTGGGCCTCATTGGGGCTCCCTTTTCCAAAAAGAGTAGGATTTTTCATATTGTTATTTTATAATTTGTTTAAACATTTAATTTTCTTTTAAATAATCAATTTTGTTTTATCTATTTTCAGGCTGACGTTGAAGTAACGCAAGAGCATCCATTTTTCGTTTACGGACAAGGATGGGCCTCATGCAATCCCGAATTAACACTCAAATCTTTCGGATTAAAATGTCAGCGACTACAAGTTGGTGATATATGCATTTCGTTGATATCGAAAGAACAGCAACAGCAGCCTCTTCCACAAAGCAACCAGGACAAACACCATCAGAGTCATTGCAATAATAATAATAATATAAATAATCAACAAGCTCCGTCCCAAAATTTTGACAAAAGCGAACAAATATCGCTTCCACAAAATCTGTCCAGAAAATTGCCACCACCAACAGCACCAACAGTAACTGAAAACACAATTCCCCTAACAAATGTAGGCAGCAATCGACTTGCTAGTATGGGTGTACCAACCTACATACCCAATTCCCTAGCTCACAATCCTTACGAGGAAGCAGCAGCAGCACAAGCTGCTTATGAAAACACGATCTCCAGGCACCATGAATTTTATCAGCCTCCACTTCATCTTCATCATCCTTATCATCGGCTTTTGGGTCACACCGGCGAGGTGACATCGAGAATTCCTCCCCCCCTCCAACCACCGCCACCCCCACCACAATCCCATTCCGCCCCAGTGCAAAAATCCCGCCCACCATCCAATCAATCCTCATACTATCCCGAACCCCATCGTTCGCCTCCCAACAACAACACCGCTGAAACGCAACAACAGCCAGTCGACGCTTCCTTATCTCGCAAACGGCGGTGGTCAGCACCGGAGAGCATTTGTGACGATGACGAAAACGAATGCCAACCGCCAACGGCTCCAAGACTTTCATCAAACGTAAACGCTTACAATTCCTAGATAAGTCCAATCACAAAAAACAAAAAAAAAAAAGGGGACGAGTTTGAAAAACTCCTTCTCCCCTAAAAAACTGATAGCTATTCTTAAGTAAAGGACAAGGTCTCTTATGCCATGTGGAGCATGTAGCCATAAACTCTAAGTACCATAAATAATGTTGTTAAATATTTTAAGGATTTTATATAAAAAAACAAAAAAAATAGAGTTAAATAAATATTATAACCCTGAAAAAAAACGCAACTAAGTCCACTGTACATAAAATTGTATACACACATAAATAAATATATATATAAATCTATCTATGTATATATTTGTATTTGTATTTGTAAATTATATTTAATAGGAAAGAGTCATATCTTTGGATTTCAATGAAAAATGAAAGACAAAACCGAAATCAGGAATCTTTAGGCTTTATCTGCGAACTATCCCAAGTCTCGCTTAAAATATAAAATAAATAAATAAAAAAACTAAAACTAAAAAAAAAACTATATATAAAAATATTTTATTTTTTTTTTTTAATTTAGTTTGCTTTTAATTTTGTTTTCTTCCTAAACTCAGATTTTTATTTTTAAGAAAAAAACGTTCTTCTGTTTTTTTTATGTTTTAATTTTTTAAAATTTCCCGATTGCATTTATGAAAAAATTATAAATATTAAAGTTTTTTTTTCCAAAAAAAACTACACCAATTGTATAATTATATTAAGTTTTTGATTTTTGCGATTTTTTTTATTTTTAAATTGTTGTGCAAGAAATTTTAAAATTTTATTTAAAAAGAAAAAAAAAATGTTAACGGAAAATTGTGATGAAATAATGAGTATTATTATAAACGAAACAAAAAAAAAAATTCGGAAAATTTTTAAAAAATTAATTGAAAACGTTTGTGCAACACATGGTGGCCTACGCTTAAGAATTAATTGTGAATTTATTTAAAAAGAAAAAAAAAAATTAAAAAAAAAAAAGAATTGTAAAATTACATACTACACGCATGCACTTGTAACCTTAGATCTTCCTTTTCTGGTGATTTTGTTTTTAATTTTATTTTTTAATTTTTTTTTATAATAATTGTAATTAATATTATTAATTATGATTAATGAGAGATCTGTTTTATATTAGATTGTAATGAAAAATATACTAAAAAAAAAAAAATTGAATTCAAAATTTTATGAAGTTTTATTTTTTTTTATTATCTTAAAAGGTCAAGCTGAAGTCTATGTTCAAAAACTCAAATCAAAGTCAATTTAATTAGGATACAATAATTTGACCAAGAGGTAGCGGCAATTTTTCTCACCTAATTTTAAAACATTGAAGGCCGACTGTTATAAATATGCCCGTCTCAACGGCGTATACAGGGAATTCAAAACTTAAACAAGAAATTGTTTTTTGAGTAAGATGATTTTCAAAATGTCAAAGTTTTAGAACATGAACGAAAATGAAAAGTGAAAACATTTTTCGGTATTCAAACTAACTATTTTCCCATATTTGGGGATGTGGTCATATTTTTAGCGACCGCTATGCTGGATTAGGATTATTTTGATTCGTTCGATAATATAAGGCATTTATAGGCTACAAGTTTAGCTGTAGTTTAGCTTGTAGAGTTTTGTATGACTAAACCGATAATAGATAAGAATTAAGCAACCTTGTCTTAGCTTAGGTCACTTAAAATAACCTTCGAAAATCAATTTAAGAAAATCTTATAAATATAACTGAATATGTTTTATATTTTAAACCGCTGATAAATACCTGAAAGCTGACGAAATCAGAGCCGAATATTGTATGATCCTTAGTAAGTGATCTAAAGCATTTCTTTAATTAGTATTGCCGTTTGAAATTTCGAAAAGATATCTACCCTAAAACTAGCATAATTTTGTTAAATATCTTCTGCTACGCCCAAAATATTATTTTGTCTTTCCTATTTTGACAGAGGTATTTGAATCCTGTAACCCCCTCGTCCTAAAGGAAATACAAATTCGCGTACAATATTAAAAAAAAATTTTAAAAAAATTGAATTTTCAAATGCAATTTTTTTTGCAAAACTTTGCTATTCGTTTGCCTGAGGTTAGGAAGACAATTAATTCGAAAGTTACTAGTGTTATTAAATAAAAATTGATTCTTATTTTAACTTGTAAAATAATTCTGGACTAGCGGAAAACAATGCAGAGTTGTTTAAAGGCAAATTATTGAATCGAAGGACTTGTACATTGCTAGGGAACGCGTTTCCATGCAAATGCATGTTTTTTAGGAGCACCTTGAAAGCATGGCAAAGAATTATGTGTACGAATCAGGAGATTTCCTTTAAATTGGCAATCAATTGTTAGTGCATATTTTTGCATATTTTGCATTTATTTGCATTTTTTTTTGCATATTTGGACATATTTTGGAAATAAATGCATGTTTTTCGTGAATATTTTCCCGAAAATTGGCAAAAATAACAAAATTACACACTTGAAATTTTTGACTAAAAGTTACTGAAATTCAATTGGAAAATAGTCAAAAACGTAAGCAAAATGCTGTGCAAAACTGACAAACCAACGTTGTCCAAACTCATAAAAAACACGATCAAATGATAAATTGGATTATTTAAGAGTAAATTTTCGGTAATTTTATTTATTTTTTTTACCCCAATATTTTAAAAAAGTTACATCTTTGAACTCGGAAATGGTTTCGTATATTAATTTCATAAAAGTTACGTAAAATCCTTTTATAATTTTAAAGAAATATTGCTATTTTACAAATTCATGCGGCCGGCCTTAAATGCATATTTGAAGTGCATATTTTAAGCGCATATTTTTCGTTTTTAAGTGCATGAAAATCCTATCCCTATACACTTCACTGTACTTTAAGGACAGGATTAATTCTTAATTGGTCAGACTTAAGGCTAAACCCTAAACAAAAGCAAACGAATCGCACAACGTTTTTGTTTGGCTATTCCTGAACTCTTCGGAACTGTTCAATTCGAAATGCAAAACGAACAAACTTTAATATTTTCAATTCAAAAATCACATTTTCAAGTTTATGCCTACTATATCAAAACTTTTGTAAAAAAAAATTGACATGACCCCCTTTCAAGAAGAAATCCTGTATACACCTATGGTCCGTCTTACACTCTAGTATACTCCGTGAGGCCTTGCGTTTAAGGCTTAAAATTGTAAAAAAAAAAATGCTCATTCAACTCATTTCAGCAAAGCTGGTTTTTACGAATAATTGAGTTGACATTAAAACAAAAACACATTTCAAATGTAAATGTCAATGACCCTCCGTAAGACGCTGAAAAGTGAATGTCGTTTAAGTCAAGATAACCAAAATTAAATTTTCATACGAAATGTATCGATATACATATGTACATGGTGACCCGGAAGCCGGAATTATATAATGGCATTTTAGGGGGTTATTCTTGGGTATATTCTCAGAAAAAAATTATTCTATAGTAACTCTCTATCACTATTTTGTTCACTCTCTATCTCTATTTTGTTCACAAAAATCTTCAATTAAATTTAAAAAATCAAAACGACAACAGCGGCAATTTTTGGAAAAAAGAGATCATCAAAATCAGAACTGTTTGGCCTAATATTGCCATTTCCCCTAATATTGCCATTTTTTGAGCTCCACTATTCATTCACAAAATTAAGTGATCAAGATCAAAAAAAAGTTTTATCATTAAAATGGAGGTCGATTTAGAAAAATCGAAGTAGATTTAAATCTAATTCGATTAAATTAAATTAATTTTTATTCGTCTCTGAAAGAAGCAGATAGTTTTATTCTTAGGAATAAGCTATATCTGCCTTTTGAAAAATTGATTTTTTCTCTATCCTTAGGAATAAGTACTAACTGACTGTTTAACTGACTATTGAAAAATTGGCCTTTAAAAAAAAAAAATAATTCAGTTGAATTTGTTTTAATTAAATAATTTGATTAGAAAAACAACTAAAACCAAACATTTGAATCCTTCCAAACTCCATATTTTATGTATTAAATATATGTCTATGCATTATTTTATATAGTCAAATATTTGTTTTTTTTTTTTAAGAAGTAAAGCTAAAAGTTTAATTGCAGTAGATTATATTGAAACAGAAATTTTCAAAATGAAGTAGATTTCGATAATTTGGTGATGGTGCGAAGTAGGAAGTAGATTTTTTTTTTTTTTTTTTTTTTTTTTTAAGAAGTAGGTATATCTACTTCAGTTGAAGTCAAGTGGAACCACTGGTAAAGCCATACCAAAGAAAGCGTTTTCTTAAATCATCGCAAAACCGAAGTCATCCAGAAGCCTAAAGCCAGAACCATAATTGGCGGATGGAGTCGGAAGCTACTGTCAATTGTTGTTGTTTTCTTTGTATTTTCGATAAGTTTTCATCCGTCGAGTGCGGTTGCGAGCGCTGTTCCCCTCCGTTTCATCCGACGAATCCGACAATTATAGTTCTGGCTTAAACCAAACATCAACCAATTTACATATTTATTTGCCTATATGTCATCAATGCTTAAGGATTGTTTTTTTTTTTTTAAGCTCTATCTTGTTTATCTTGCCAACTGCCCAAGATACCTAACTAACGACTTTGATTCAATAAAACTTTACAGATAGTACTGTAGCTCCAGTAAAGCTTATAGAAGCAAAGTATCCAACTAACAACTTTGCTTCTGAATTTGTAAATCAAAGTGCTATTTGCATCTGCTATACCCTACAAACAATTTTGCTTCTCTAAAGCTTTACAGAAGCAACTATAGCACCTGTAAAGCTTTATAGAAGCATAATTGTTAGTCGGGATACTCCAATGGTAAGAAATCAACAGTAAAAGCTGGCATGATTTTTCTAAGAATATTCTTTGGAGTCTCTTTTAATGTCCTTATATGTCCTTATGTCCCCAAAAGAAATTTTTGCGTAAACGTGGAAAACAAACAGCTGTTTGTTAAATGTCAATCTGAACTTATAAAATTTGTTCAATTAAAAATAAAGTCAAGTTAATTTTGCAAATACTATGCAACATTATATTGTATTGAATACTTAGAGGATATAATATATGGAGTGCTTGTTCCTTTACCTAATACATTGTAACGCCATATGCATGGATAGGGGTCGCTGCCTTCGTTTTTCAATGAGAGTGGAACCGGCGCAGCTGTAAATAAATACGCTTGTTGATGACAGCCATCAAATGAAAATAAAATGGAGGCATCGACCCATCGAAAAACTTCAAGAAACTACAGCCCTCTATAAAAGCTTCAAGGAACTAACAGCACAAGCACTCCATATATGTTATATCCTCTAAGATTGAATAGCACTATAAGTATTTTGTGGTAGCCTTATAAAAGTAACAAAAAACTTCTTAGGGTCGTTATAGTAGCAACATTTTTAGTTGGATCTTCTCCATCTGAAAATGTACTCTTGGTTCTTTCTCTTCTTGAAGAAAGAGAACGCCAATGATATTTTTAGTACACGCTAATGAATTTTAGTACACCTAAATCTAGAGCTGAATTGCTTCATTATTCATGTGTTGAGTGGTTTTATCGAAAACTTGTGTTTTGCGAAAACCAAACAAAAATGTATATTTTTTAAAGGAATTCGACATTAGATGTGTTTTTTTTTACTTTGTTTTAGCGAAACCCCAGTTTTGATTCGGTGTGAAATGGCTATTAGTGGCTGTGTTCCTTTGGGCTCAGCAAAGTACTTTTTAGTACTTCGGAATCCATTCAAAGACATTTTTTCTATAAAAGAAATGGAGTTGAACACAAACAGAAGTACTTAGCAGTAGATACTTAAGGCCAAAGGAACACAGCTAGTATGTGATGCCTGTTGGCGATCACAAATGTGATATTTTTAACCAAAATTTAAACCACAGTCCATTAAAACACAACCACTCTGTCGAACACATCCATTTTCTCTCCACACTGAATGCTTCTAATCCACATAAGGAATTCCACACTACAACTGCACACACAAATGATAACTCATACCGCCCATCTAAATCTTCAGTAATACAAAAAAAAAATACATTTGCACTGTACGTCGTGTATACACACAACCTGCAGTCGCGAAGTGTTCATCTCGACTTTTGTTTTTATTATTTAATAAAAAAATAGCAAATAAAATTCTTTTAAATGCATAAAACTAAATCCAATCAAACATAATATAGTGCAATTTAGATAATGTGTAAATCAATAAGTCCATTAATAGCTGCCACTATTCAATATAAAAAGAACAAAACTAAATTCAGTTTATAGTGAATATTGAAATTGTCAAAGAAGAATAGAAAAGAGAAGTAGTAGTAGTGTGAGGTTGTGTGTAGGAGTCTGACACAAAAAAAAGAAAAAAAAGTAGGAGACGAAAGACCAACAACAACCAAACAAACACACACAATACAACAACAACAATGCAAGTGAAAAACATCGAATAAGTAAAAAAAAAAAAAAATCTACATATGCCTACGTACATATACAATAGCAATAATAATAATATTTTTCTATAAATACAAATACATTTATATACACCTACACACTTTTTTCAATTTCTCTGTATTTTTTATGTATATAACTACAATATATAACAGATCTTTTTGACAAGTCTCCTAAAGCCTAATTTTTTTTGTTCTTTTTCTTTTTTTTTTATATTTTTTTCCATTTTTCATCACCAAAAGAACAGTTGACTTCTTGTTTATTTTGTTTTATTTTTTTTTTCTATTCTCTATTTCTTCTATCAAAAACTGCAGAAGGCATCTAAAAAAAAAGTTATTTAACCTCAACAAATGCATAAAAATAAGCAAATTAATATGTTAGCTAGTTCAAGTCAACAAATCGAAGAAACAAAAGCCAATTCCTAATGATTAGGAATTATTTAGGTTGAATTTACACTTTTTTTTTTGTTTCGAGTTGAGTTGAGTCGAGAGGAGAAGATCGATCGAAGGCCGTGGCCAAGTTCAAAGAAGAAGCGAAGGCAATTATTTTAATTCTCCACACATTTTGGTCAACTCAAGTCTCCATCTTTTGTGTATTTGCTGATCCCGTTAAAAGAGGAAATCACAAAGGAGGAAGAAAGAGAGCAATCTTCTGACGACAAAAAAAAACTGACAACAACAAGAAGTCAACAAATTTTTCCAAAAGAACGAAAACAATCGTTTTTTTGTTTTTAAGTTCGACGCGGGATTATCTGGAGAATTCCTAGAAAACTTTTTTTTGGAAATTGATATTGGCTAAGATACGGATAAGGCACTTACAAAAGTTGTGTGAAGAGGTGAGTTGAAATTATTGAAGCTTAATCGATTTTAATGAATGAATGTTCTTTGTTTCTGTTTTTTTTTTTTTTTCTTTCTTTGTTGTGATAATCGTGGTCACGATGTGATCATGTTTTGATGTCATATTCAAAGATAATTAAATTGATTTCAAGTTGGTATATAGGTGCAGTGGATAGTAGAGTGTTAAATAAACAAAACAAGTTTCAATAGAAATGATTGGGGTGATAAGGTCAATATAACTTAACTTTGCGACACTGACATCGATAAAGATTTGTTGTTGTTTTTCGAACTTCAATTACCCCATGCAAAAGTATACTAACTTCAAATATGCTATTTTTCAGGAGAGCGAGCGCACTGTGGGCTAGAACGCTATTTTAGCAGGAATTAATTAAAAAGTCAACTTCTTCCAATAGGGTAAGGTACCCAGGTACCGGAACCGTTAAGGGATTTGGGATTTGTGTTTGAAAATTCATAACTTTCCCTACACTGCTTCAATTTTAATTGTGCCCTTAATTATGAAAATGGACTAAGTCACTCCCAAAAATGGCATCAAATCTAGCCTAAAAATAACTATTATTTAAGGGGTAAAGTTTATTTGAAAGCGAAATCGCAGTTAATAAACTTCTTTATTGCTTTTCTAGTGATTTCATCAAAGAAATATAATTAAATCGTTATAAGAAAATTATTATGTAAGTTTTTCTTCAAACAATGCAAAAAGTGACTTAGTCCACTTTCATAATCATGGGCACAATTATTTAAATGGTTAATTAAACTGTAAGAAATGGTTTTTAAGTATTATGAAAGCATAATTAATTTAGTAATTCCTTAAAAATATCAAAAATAAAAATGTTATACCTTACCAGTTTCTTAGTATGGACACCATATTTTTAGTAGTGGACACCCGATTTTTTTTAGTAATGGACACCCATAGCTAAGCTGCATTTACACTCTTGGTTTTATCGCCGGTGTGTAATGTCGTTTTCTTTCACTCTATTAAGGAGTACTCAAAATTTTTGCTCCTTTTTCTGGAGTGAAAGAACATAATGAGAGTAATTTTTTTTATGTAATTGTGTGTGTGACAAGGCAAAAATGGATAATTTCCTTAAAAAAATAGTGATAACAGGGCTAGGGAAAACATTTTATGAATTGAAAAGAAAAATTAATATTAATAACATATGAAGCATAACTGGTAGACCAGAATGATGTAGCTGTGGCTTGTGCTTTGTATATAAAATCTATAGTACTATCATGAAGTGCAATTTTTTAGTTTGTTCGTTACCTGAGTTGATTAATAATGGGAGTAAGGAGATGAGATATACATTTCTGTTTGAAATTTGACATATTTTTTAGTTCGTTCGCTAGCTTACTTTTTTGGTGGCGCTGTTTTTTTTTCATGATAGTACTATAGATTTTATATACAAGGGGCTTGTGTCTTGTGTCGCTGTCAAAGTTAAAAAGTATGAAATTAGTATATTGGTGCCAGAATACGTAGCTGTGGCTGTGGCAAGGAAATTCGCTGTGGTACAAGTCGAGTCGACTTTTACTTTAAGCTACAAGAGGTGCGTTCTTTTTCTAACAATAGTCAACGATCGTTATTATGTCAAAAATTATTGTTGAAGTGTCATTGTTAGAAATCGTTGGATTTTTTACAAATCATTTAGGAACGATTTATTGTCAGAGATTGTTAGACTGTCTCTTGACTCTTGAGAATACTTTTATTTCCATTATTATAACGAAAAAAAATTGTTTTTCATTCAAAATAAATTATCTTTCATCAAAAAATTACAAAACCCTCTTTTTATTTTCATTTTTTCCGCTTATTTCAAAAGAATAAAATAGTTTGTGTTTGTTTTGTAAACAAAACATTCACTTTGACACATCAACAATCTCATGAGTTTTCAACTCATATCATGGAGGTGAGTTGGAAATAGTTACGATTTGTAACTATTTGACACTTCAAAACGAGTTTAGGAACGATGTTCATCTGTCAAATAGTTACAAATCGTAACTATTTTGTAGTTTAGGAACGACAAAAGTTAACGATAGTTAACTATTGTTAGAAAAAGAACGCACCTCAGGGCTGCCGTTTCGAGGCGTTGAGGAGTACTTTAAATGTTTTGAGGGGAGTATTTCACGCTCAAGAGGAGTAGGCAAAGTAAAAAAATTGATTTTTTATTATTTCATAAAAATATTTACAAATTGTGCTAAATTCACAATAAAGGA
Organism: Episyrphus balteatus; assembly: GCF_945859705.1. Classification (NCBI taxonomy): domain Eukaryota; kingdom Metazoa; phylum Arthropoda; class Insecta; order Diptera; family Syrphidae; genus Episyrphus; species Episyrphus balteatus. The sequence goes on along the minus strand of NC_079135.1, from coordinate 130,789,264 downwards.
CCCCGCACATTTCGTATGGAAAGTGGCCCTCGGTGAAATTGTCTGAAATTTTAGTATGTTGTTCTCTTGAAGCTCTTGATCAAAAGTCGATATGGGCAGAAAGTAAAAAAATGGACAGTTTTTAAGATAACGGGTTTTTTTCCGATGACTATCTCAAACCATTTATATTTGAATTTAACTTTATTTAGCTTAAAAGCCATTTAGTTTAGATTGTTACATTTTTTACCTTAACTTAAATTAATTTAATTTTCTCTAAACACTCCGCAACGTTTTTACCAGTAATGTAGAGTAAACCATCATCAGCAAATAAAATTAGTTTGGATGAATTTATTATTTTGGAGATATCATTTATAAACATAAGGAATAAGCACACTCCCAGTATTGTGCCTTGTGGGAATACCACAAGGCACTGACATGAATTGGTGATGATATCTTTCCATTAACCGAAGTACGTTGGGTTCTTCCTTGCAAAAAAGATTTGAACTATTTAAATTCAGTTGATTTGGTACCGAAATATTTTAATTTCTTTAATAAAATTTCGTGATTGACTGTTTCAAAAGCTCGTTTTTTATAAGGGATAGTAACTGTCTGTATTGTGTTTTGCGTCATTTTTTAGTGGAATTCATAAGTTTGACAGATTCTGTTACCCAGATACCAAACACATCGACAATGGCATAGGTCAGTATAAAAGAAATGGAAATGGTACATAGGTACCTAATGGAAATATAGAATTTAGATTAAATTAAAATTTAAATAATATTAATCCAATAAACATTGAAATACTTTTGAAGGGAGTAAAATTGAAGAGTGGGGAGTATGGGAGTACGGTGTACGCATGGGGAGTACAAATACTCCCTTAGTAGCGATTTCGGAAGCCCTGGCTAGAACGCTATTTTAGCAGGAATTAATTAAAAAGTCAACTTCTTCCAATATTTCTAATTTTAGTCTTATTCGATAGATAAATGGACTAGCTATAATTGTTCGTTAAAAATTGAAGTCAAAACATTCATTGGCTACATAAAAATCACAATCGAAAAGCAGGGGTCGAATTACGGCATACGTTCGTTAACGTGTGGTTGCTATGTGTCCCTATCCTTTTCTACTAAATAAATAGAGACACAAATAGTAAAAACGTTAACAAATGATCGTAATCGTATGCTGTAATTCGACCCCAGGTTTTCGAAAAAAAATCAAAAAAGGCCACTTTTTCATGTATCCAGATATTCGTTTACTGAGTTTGTTTTAACGGGTCGATTGTCAAAATTTTGCTAATTTATCAATGAATTAATGCATCTAAATATAGTATTTGCTTATAAATTGTTATTATATTGATCTTTGGTGTATATAAATAAAAAAAAAACAAGAGGTTGTCTGTAAAGCTGGTTTACGGACGATGATTTAACGTGATAACGTCGTCAGAAAACAGGTTGTGTGCTTTTGTTTAAAATGAGTCAATTAAAGCGTTTACTTTTTTCAAACAATCATAATTTACAAGAAAAAGCTATACAAAAAATACCTTTTTTATTTTCTCATTATATTAATTTTTTTATTTTAAAAGCTTACAAAAAAAAACTATACAATTTAAAAGCCAAGTATTTCTTCTTAATTAAACCATTTTTAAATTTTTACAATGCGCAAAAAGTATAAAAATAATTTATTAAAAACAATCATTTTCATTCAAACAAAACATGAATTTTTATCTTCTCACGTCATCAATTCCATTTTTTTCCCTAACAACCTATACAAAATTTTATACCATCTGAAAGCTTATTGTCTCAAAATATACATATCGATCAGGTCTATGAGACATCTATAAAAAGAGCTAGAATTTTTTGAACTCGATCAAATTTCATTAAAAAAAGCAGAAAAAACATTTATTTTTATGTTCTCAGGCTATAGAATCAATTTTTTTGTTTGACAACCTATACAAAATATATACCATGTGAAATCTTATTATTTCACCTTTTATATGACTTATCAATCTCATTACAAAGATGCCTACAAGAGAAGTTAGAATTTTTTAAAGTCAACCATGTCGAATTTCCAGACTGAGATTACGGTACTTCCCACACTGGTGGCTGTTAGGGGGGCAACAGATCTCCACTGGTGTTTTGAGGTTTTTCGCAAGTTTCTTGATTTAACATTGTGTAGCTTGTAGTTAGTCTACCGTTATGTGTGATATACCAAATGAAAGGTAATTGTATCAGGATGCTCATAAAAGTCTGGTCTTGGTCAAAAGTTATAACCTGTTGAATTCAAAAATTTTATTTTACCGTTATCTCAAAATTGTGTTTACAAAAATGATTGAAACTTCGCACACATATAGTCGTAGTCATAGTCTATCATTACTCCATATACTTTATTCCTCTATCTATTAAAGAAAAAAAGATAAAAATAAAAAACGATGAAAATCGGTTAAAAACGGTCAAAAAACCTGTTTTTTTAAAACTTGTTTCTTCCGTTATTCAGTAAAAACTCACTAAACGATTCCACATTTTTTGCACATGTATGCATAAGGTCATGTCATACATGTCCTTTAAGTTTGAGATTTTTTGAACGCTCAAAAAAAAAAGCTAAAAATCAAAAACTACCAAAAAATACCCCTAAAAAGCAAGGTGTTTTTCAAAAATTCATATTTCCAAACGCAGAGTGTTGGAAAAAAATCCGTTTCAGACGCCTAATTTTTTTTCTCTCATCTTTCACTTGGCATCTTTAGAATTGTCAAAAAAAAAAAATTTCTTTTACCCAAAATCATCATTTTGTCATAGCCCCAACACGTGTACAACGTTCAAACAAAACGTTATAGCTAGTTTCTTAAATGCAGTTATTCTTAAATTAATCTCATCTATCTATAGCAAAAAAAATCAATTCTCTACGACTTCGCGTTTAGATGCCCAAATTTCATCTTTCCGATTTACCCCTGTTTACCCTATTAAAGGACGGAGTTTTTAAAAATCCTTCATTTGGATTAAGCTTTAGGTTATTATCTTTCAAATAAGCTATAATCTCTAATAGTTCATTTTTAATTGAAATTTTTTTGCCGCACTGCGAAAGTGCTAGAGTGTAACGTTAGAAAATGGCGTCACTTTTTTGTGGTGGCTGCCATGGTTCATCGATTTATAAGACGTTATCACGTCAAAAAGTATGTTACTAGCATCGATTTCATATAAAACGAATGTCCCTAAGCTTTAAAAAAATGCACGCGTAGGCACACTCTAGAAATAATTTTAAAAAGTAGCTAGTCTACATATATGGCTTTATGTTTTATATAAAACTATGTCCTACAAGAGCAAACTTATTTCGCTGTAACTCTGAAAGTATGGTGAGCAAAATATTCAAAAAAACCGCTTACATACGATGAAAAAAAAAAATGAGTTTAATGTTTTCAAATAACGGTTTTTTATTTGCATTGAATTTGATGCGTTCAACTTAAAAAAAACTCATTTTTTTGTTTTTAACCAATAATATCTGTTGCAAATGGAAAACCTTATTTAACATAATATTTCGTTTATTTTTCTTTTTGTTTTTATCTTTAGTGTCTGTTGTACCATAAAATTATCATTATTACATCATTCGACATCATCTTAATGCCTTTAACTGCAATTTTAGACCATTGCGGGAATTTCTATAATTAATTAATTTCAGCTAAAATAGCGTTCTAGCCCACAGTGGAGCGGTTCAAAGTTTTTTGAGTATATTTTGGGTATAACTTTTTTCATACTTAATAGATTGCTGATCTGAATAGGGGAAAGGTGCGAACAGTGAGACAGTGCAAACAGTAAGACAATCCATTTTTCTCTTTTCTGAAAATAAGCACAGTAACGCTAGTTTGGGTCAAAACGTTTATTTCCCGTCTGCGTCTTTTAATTTGGTCCCGACTAAATTAAAGCTGTCCATTTTCCTACACCGTAAAATATCACACAAAATCAGGTGAAAGTAGTTTTTGGAGTGTTATAAAAAGAGTGTATAACACTAAAAAATCTGGTTAGTGGACAGAACTTTTTTTACATACATATGTAATATATTTATTGTTCTTTAATAAAAAAATATCATGTAATTATAATTCCTTCTCGTTTTTTGTAATTTTATATTTTTCCAAAAAATGACAAAAAGTAAACAGTGAGACATTATTAAAAAGCAAACAGTGAGACATAGATTCTTAAAAAATCTGTTATTTTAGCATGACTTCAATATGATTTCGTAGTGTTTTTTCTTTCGTTTTTTTTTTTTTTTTGCATTTTGTTATTTTTTTTTGGTAAAAAATGGGTTAAAGTAACATAAATTAATAATTAATAATATACTTGTTACCTAATTATTTGACGTTTTCGTTAATTTTTTTTTTCACCTAAGAATGTCTCACTGATCGGACCCCTTGCAAACAGTGAGACGTTTTGACTTTTTCTACATTTTAGTCCAATCTGATGCTCTCATTCATTCTTTAACAACAAGTTTTTTTGCAACATTAAGATAAAATATGTCTTAAACTGACTTCAAAGTTTCGTTAAGCTATGTATCTTGAAAACATTCTAAGACATACCAATTTAAAAGAAGGGTGTCTCACTGTCCGCACCTCTCCCCTACATCAATCAGTTTATTATTTTTATCATCGAAAGAAGTGTAGAAAAATCTTGTATTCCTTTGGAAAAGTGCATTTGAGATGATGATAGTCTGTCTATTAACTATTCTTTAATAAAACCTAATAATAATAAAAACCTACGCAATCTAGAAAGGTTTTCTTTTAATATGTCGAAGAAACCATTTGAAAATTAATATGATAGGAAGCGCAGAATGCGCCGATTTGATGTTATTATGATAAGCTACAAAAAAGCTAAAATTGTTTTTATACCCAAAGAGTATAAAAAACGCCTCTATCGTTTTACCTTCCTATCAATTTATAGGTTTTATAAGGTAATCTTATTAAAATCAATGATTAAGAAGATTCTTTTTTATAGAGATTTCTTATTATTTTTATAGAGAACATCTTCTTAAAATTTGAGTAAAAAGTCTTCAGTTAGATCCCCGGCCTAGTTGTCGTTTTTTTTTCTTGACAAATCCCTACTAGTCCAGTCAAAGCGTCATTTGACCTTGCGCACAGAGGCCCTGTCAGTTTTTATTTAATGGATCGATAGGGGTATATTTAAAAGGCTTAAACCCAATTTCTCACCAAGAGTTGATTTTTTCTTTAAAATGCAGGATTTTAAGAGGACTACAAAATAAGTTAGAAAAATGTTAACCATAATATAAGCTTTTTTCGAAATAAAAACGAAAATGTGGTTTTTAACAACTAGAATTTGACTTTAACTGGCTGCCATTTTGTAGTAACTCACTTTAATACAATGAAATTACATACAACGATAGAAAATATTATAAGGTAGAGAATGTATGTTTATTTTTTGGTCTACGACAAACTGGAGCAAAGATATAAACTTAGAAGTAAAATATCCCAAAACTCCGCTAAAATTGGGTTTAAACCTTTTAAATATACCCCTTTCGATCCATGAAATAAAAACTGACAGTGCCTCTGTGCACAAGGTGAAGCCCTTTTTTCCGACGCTTTGACTTGAGTATACAAGACAAGTGCAGATTTTAAAACAATAAGGAAAACCCGATTTTTGTAATAAGGTTTCCTTCGTGGATGAAAACCATAGAGAAATCTTATTGTTTCTGTTCTATTTTATGTTGTCTATTTTTCTCTGTTTCTAGCTAGCTTCTGTAATTTTTTTTATTTTTCATCAAAAACTCATAAATATGATTAATGGCCTACTTCCGCCTGTCGACATTATTCTGCTTTGTTCCCCCATGCTTAAATAAGCACTTCTAAGTTAATACATCATTTATTTCCAAAACTTAATTAACACGTGAATACATAACTGAAGCAGAATTCCCCATTTAAATTTGTTTAGATTTTTATAACAACACTTCGATATTACCTGATGTATAACACTAACCAAAGTAATGGACATTGAAATAAAAATGAAGTTGATGTAACAGTTAATTTGAAATCATTTTTAACATGACACGATCTAAAAATACAAAAATTAGTGGTGCCTATTGACCCATATATATTTTGCATACGCTTGACTGCTGTCAATTTTGATTTTCAAAAAATCGACCAGGTTTTTACTGCAAATACTCCTATGTGAGACGCAACCTGCCTTGGCAAAGAAAAAATCGGTAGAAACAGTTCTTCATTCTCTGAGAAGCACTATTGAATTATCTCTTCAAAACAAAAAGTACTCTTTGGTCGCATTTTTACACATACGGGATGCGTTTAATGATGTGAAGAATGATTTATGAGTGCTCTGTCTAGACATTAAATAAAACGATCATTTAAATAAATTTGGACTTCGCTTTTATATTGATTTTCCATCGATTGCTATTCCGGGGTAATGTGTTTCTTTAACTTCCGTTTTACTAATGATTTCAAAGCATATCGATGATAGATCCTTTTACCAAAACAGTAGGCATCCTTAAAATTGATTCAGAATCAACCAAGTACAGAATCTCTGATTGCGTTAATCTAATTAAAAACCTTATACATTTTTCATAAAAGTTTCTTAAGAAACGATTTAAAATGACACAAATTTTAAGGTTTGTTTAATATAGTCTGAGACTTTAGTAATTTTTGGTTATTTTTGGTACCGAGTCTGTTTCCCAACAACAAAAATTATTAAAAGAGAGCTCTCACGACAGAGTAAAAAATTTCCCATTCCTGACAAATTTAGTCCCAAGAATTTCTTTGGACAGAAATGAAAAGTTGGCGTTTGGCAAACAAATAAATTATTTTATTTCTTTTAATTTTAGTGGAGGTAGTGAAAAGGCACTAATTCCTAGTCGGTAATTGAGCAAAATTGGATGGCAGATAACCTTCGTAACCAAAAGAATCCACACAGTAACAGTAATCGCCATAAACTATTGCCACTTAAATCTTCTGAATCATCGAAGTCGTCGACATCGTCCGAACGATCACAACGCAGGATGTCCAACAATTCGGGCTATCAAAACCACTACAACTATCGCATGTCGAATCACCATCGCCATAATAACACTCAAGAAAGTGAAGACTCTTATGGAGGACAAGGTGGTTCTTCGAGTTCACATGCTCATATGAATGGTGGTGGTGGTGGTGGTGGTGGTGGTTCAGGTGGAGGAGGCGGCCCCCACTGTCACCTCAATGGCTTGACCAATGGCCATCACAATGGTCATATTGCCAATGGTGGTATCAAGCCAATGGATCAAGTGGCACTGCCAGATATGTGTTTCTTCTGTTTTGAAGTGTTGTACTGCGAACTGAATAACATCGAAGGTCCAGGACAACCGCAATTTACTAATGAACCTTTGTAAGTTATTAAATGATTTTTGAATAATTTTTTTGTTGGATTTTCTATTTCAACGTAAGCTTTGGTGTGGTTTTTTTTTTTAAATAAATTCCAGCCCATTGTTTGTCACCTGGAAGATTGGAAGGGATAAACGGTTACGCGGTTGTATTGGAACATTTAGTGCAATGCATTTGCATTCGGGATTACGTGAATATGCATTGACTAGTGCATTGAAAGATTCACGATTCTCTCCAATAACTAGAGATGAGTTTCCAAGACTGACTGTGTCGGTGTCCATTTTGCAGGTAACTAGTTTATGGTGGGAATTCAAAAATAGTTGATATCTTTCTTTTGATTCCCAAAAAAGAACTTTGAAGAGGCACGCGGGTACTTAGATTGGACACTTGGCATACATGGCATTCGAATCGAGTTCCTCAATGAAAGAGGGTGCAAACGGACAGCTACTTACTTGCCACAAGTGGCAACCGAACAAGGTTTGCTTTTTTCAATAACTGTCTTTTCTTATTACTAACATTTTTTCTAATAGGTTGGGATCAAACCCAAACCATAGACTCATTACTCAGGAAGGGTGGCTATCGTGCAGCCATCACCCCAGATACACGTAAATCAATCAAACTTACACGTTATCGCTCGCAAGAGATCCAAATGAATTACAAGGAGTACCGCGAGGTTTTGGAACGAAAGGCGCAGTACGGCAAAGTGCAATGCTAACAACCGACCAAGTTTTTCCACAACAACCTACTCCAGAATTAATTTGATTTTTTTCATTTGAAAACATAACTAATAGTAAAAATATTATTCTATATGACGAGGTAACGTGTGCTGAAAAGTTGTTGTTCTAATGCAATATTTGTCGATTTCACTTAACTAAAAAAGAAAAGAAACAAAATGAAGAAAAGTACTAAAAAAATAAAAGAAAAATATGTTTATGTAATTGTTGGCAGAGAGAGCATTATTGGCAGCTCGCGTTTTATTTGCCTAATTCTTTATTTTTCATAAAAAAAAAAAAAAAAACAATTTAATTCTTATATAATGTAATTTTATATATTTTTGGCCCGAAACAAAATAATATTGTTGCCATTTATTTTTTTTTTCTTAATTTTAAAATTAAATAATTAATTTAGAATTCGTTTTTAGTTTTTGTTTTTGTTTAATATCTCTAACAAGTTATCTAAGTTAATTAGATACGCATTCTCTCCGCGTTTTGAAAATCAATAAACAAAAAAAATTAAAAAAATCTTGAATTAATCAATTGTAATCCGTAAAATAAAGATGAAAACTATAATTAAAAATGAACACATAAAAATGTTGTTTTATAATGTATTTGTGGAACAGTAACTTCAGACCGATACTTGTCACCTCTTTGCATGACAAGATCTTTATGCACGTGGAACGAAGTGAATCGTTATTTTACCTTTTGAAACAAACGGATGTTTGGGTAAGGATTTGCGATCGGAAGAAGAAGAGATTTACCAAAAATAAATAGGATGATCGGCATCAAGGACAATTTCCAACACAAGAAAACGAAGTGCCGAAATAAGGAAAATAAGGCCTAAGCAAAATATGTATGTACATTAGGGTGGGTCAAAAAAATCGAAATTCTTTTTTTTGAATTGGTACTCCGAAAAATCGATTGCTAGACCCCTCTAGAATATACACACCAAATATGAGCTCTTTATATTAATGGGAAGGTCCTCCGCTTTGCAATTTTCCATTTTTACATCAAGCTTCTACTAAAAAAAAATATTTTTTTATTAATTGACTTTTTAGCAAATTTCTTTTCATATTCTTGTAGGAAATTGAACGCTCTACAAAAAAGGCCTTATACACTTTTTTCGTTTATCTAACCGTTGAATAGATATTTGAGGTCCAAAAATCGAGAAAATCTTTAAAAATTCGTTTTTTGTTCTTAATTTTGTAACAAATTGAAAAATTATAATGATCAAATGCGCAAGACATATTCTTGTTGGAAATTGATTGCTCCACAAAAAAGGTCTTATTAACTTTTTTCATTAATCTAACCATTCTAAAGATATTCGAGGTCAAAGTTAAAAAAAAATATAAAAACATTTTATATTTTTAAAAAATTTCTAATTCACTGAAACTTTATTATTTTCAAATTAGCAAGATATATTCTTGTAGGGGCTTAAACGTTCTACAAAAAATTCTTTGGAATGAAAAGTATTGCTTTAACCGTTTAGAAGATATTCGTATCCAAATCGCAATGCATGAGGGTCATAAGAAAACTATTGAAATCAGTGAGCATTGGTTTGGATACGAATATCTTCTAGACGGTTAAAGCAATCAATTTCATTCCAAGAAATTTTTTGTAGAACGTTTAAGCCCCTACAAGAATATATCTTGCTAATTTAAAAATAATGAAGTTTCAGTGAATTAGAAATTTTTTAAAAATATAAAATGTTTTTATATTTTTTTTTAACTTTGACCTCGAATATCTTTAGAATGGTTAGATTAATGAAAAAAGTTATTAAGACCTTTTTTGTGGAGCAATCAATTTCCAACAAGAATATGTCTTGCGCATTTGATTATTATAATTTTTCAATTTGTTACAAAATTAAGAACAAAAAACGAATTTTTAAAGATTTTCTCGATTTTTGGACCTCAAATATCTATTCAACGGTTAGATAAACGAAAAAAGTGTATAAGGCCTTTTTTGTAGAGCGTTCAATTTCCTACAAGAATATGAAAAGAAATTTGCTAAAAAGTCAATTAATAAAAAAAATATTTTTTTTTAGTAGAAGCTTGATGTAAAAATGGAAAATTGCAAAGCGGAGGACCTTCCCATTAATATAAAGAGCTCATATTTGGTGTGTATATTCTAGAGGGGTCTAGCAATCGATTTTTCGGAGTACCAAATCAAAAAAAAAATTGTCGATTTTTTTGACCCACCCTAATGTACATTGTATGTAAATTTTAGCAAATATCGGCAAATGCCATATTTCCCTCAACCAAATTGTTTTTGTGTCGTTTTAGTACAAACGAATTACTTAAGTAATAATTTTAACAAATTTGAAAAATGCATTACTGCTCAAAACTTCGATTTAAATAGTATACACTATAGCATTTCTAACTACATGAAGTTGACATTATTGTATTATGTTTTTTTAATTGGAAGCTGGCCAATTGTTTAAACTCTAGAAACAAATAGTGAAAAATCAAAAGAAAATCTTCAACTTTCATTTCAATACTCAAGTACGCCAAATCTAGATTTTCCTTCATGTTGAGGAATAGTGAATAAATAAGATAAAGCATTTTTTAATAAGAAAGATATTTCAATCAAGTCTTGATTTGTACTCTAATAAAAATACAGATGAAAAGTTGCATTTCAAAGTAGAATACAGAAAATGAAAGAACGAATAGAATTGGAAGTACAATCAAAGAACTCGGGAGCTGGTTCACAAAAAGCGACAGTATTTATACCTCTATCTTCATCAAATTTAAAAGAAGAGGCGTCGATATTTTTATTGAACAGTTATTCAGGGATAGGATGTTGTGGAATTTGCCTTTTTTTCTTGCTCAATCGTACGATATTATAGATTAAAAACAAACACGTTTCACGTCCCCTTCGTGCCAAATATATGTATTTTATTTTCCCTTTCTTTTGCCTTTTCTTTCGTTATTGCCTTTTCTCTGGTTATTGCCTTTTTTTGCCTTTTTCTATGTTTTTTATATTTTTAGCGTCTTTAAAGTAATGCCTACACACAAAACACTCAAATACAAACAAAAAGCTAACTTACTCAATGTATCTATATGTATTGAGGATTCACTTATTACCCCACACAAACAAAATTCGAGTGAAAAGATCTACCTATGCAACTTGCGCGGCCGGCGACCGACACGCATCAGGGTTCAAAAGCTAACTTACTCAATTTACAAAATTCGATTGGAGAAGTTCTCCAGATTTTAACAATCAAGAGAGATTTGGAAGCAGCGAAAGGGGCAGTCGCAAAAGAAGTTGTTGAAAAGTACAAATCAGTTTTTTTTTTGGCAATAAGGAACTTGAGAGAGTTGAACAAGTAATTTGAGTAATAAATGGGGGCAAATCAAGAGCTCCCGGCGAATGTTGAAGTGGGTGATGTCGAGTGCTTTAATTAATTAATTTAATCTTTAAAGCACTTTTATGCCGACTTTTCACGATTCGATTTTAGCCGCGCGATATATCGCACGACTTGCAGCTTACGTTCACACGAGTTGAAAAGCCTTGCTGCAAAAATCGACTCGTGAAAAGTCCCCATTCAAGGACAATCGCAGGCGCTTGTGACCTGAAAATTAAAAAAAAAAAAAAATCATGATTGTTCAAAATTATACTACTACTACAAGGCAATAAATGCCTTTTTATGCCTTTTTGGGAGTTTTATTTTGCCTTTTTTTAAGTTTTTAGGTCCACAAGATCCTATCCCTGGTTATTATATATACAATTTGCTGAAAGCTAGTTATCTAAAAATGTAAATTGATTATTTTAGTAATATGTTGGCACAAAAGGGGCCTAAAGTTTTTACATTGTTTTTTTTTTTTTTTAACTAAATTTACAGTTAATTGTCATTCTGTTTGTTTTAAATATTAATGGCGTTTTTAATTGGCAATCTGGAAGCAAAAAAAAGCAATCTGAATGCGTTCAATTGGGCAAAACTGACAGTTCTGATTCTGAAAAAAAGAGAATTTCTCTTCTGGTTTCAAAAACAGAATCAGAAGCAGAATCACTCACACATTCATAGATTTAAATGTCAGCAGTACAAAATGTTTGCAGCACAAATACAAATGAAATTTGGCGCGAATACACATATATGTGAAACATGTTAAACTCAAACAATACATTCACACCAAACTTCAGATTCTTCGGAATAAAAAAAAACTGTTCAATTGGGATTCCGAATCGAAGAACAATTCCGGATTGCCAATTAAAAACGCCATAATTCTGTTCGCAGCTTCTTAGCTCAGGTTGTTCAGGTCCAGTTGTCATTGTGAAGATTGGATTAGGGAGAGGTGAAGCGAGCTGACCCATGATCAGCGTAGAAGGGGATGTTCTCTTCGTCGTTGGTTGATATCAAATCCTCATCCAAAAGTTCCTTAGCAAGCTTCTAAGTACCGCTGGTTAGGATGTCTTGGCTGGTTCATGATTCTTCAGAATAGGCGTCACAGTCTTTAAAGTTAGTTAGGCGACTAGGTCGCTCGTACATATGTACTTGTCCGTTTCAAAAATTGAACTTTTCTTTCAGATCCAAAAATATCTTTTTTCTTTAATTTGTTCTTAAATTAATTCAGCCCTTTTGTGAGTTTCACGCAAATTAGATTCCACCCGAAAGAACTGAATTTCACGTTTCGCCTATAGTGAGTTTCGGGGCAAAAACTTGTTCACGTTCGAAAAATTTCCAGTATTGTTTTCCCGTAATATGGAAGGTAATCAATAGCTCTTTTCTCAATAAAATTTGGGTGAAGAATAAGAAAGTGATTTAGGAAATATGTCAATTCCCTTTCGGATTAATTTTGCAATAAGGTTCCGGGTGGAAATATTTTCATGTGAAACTCACAATAGGGCTTTGCGAAAATGTTTTTGTACAACAAATTTCATTGAAATCGGTCGTGTCGTTTACGAGGCATGCCTCAAGAAAATTTATTATCTATATTAAGTACCTTTAATGACGGTCCAAATGTTTTTCTTTTTTTTTTTAATTTCAAAAGTACGACCTTGTTTGCCATCATTATCATTAGAGAGACAGAACGACATTCGGCCTTAGCGGTATCCGTCAAAATGAAAATTTTTCCAATTTCATACGGATCGTAGAGTTTTTAAATGTCGGAAGCAGACATCGAAGCATGATTTGTGTGAAATCGGAGTATATTCCTCGCTAGGGCCGAATATCCTACACGTTCGGATAGTGTCGCGAACTAAAAAGAAAGGGAGGCAAAAATGGAACAATGTAAAACCGAGAGGCATGTGGTCGCTTTGTTGAGGTCATTCTTTTACATCGTGGTCATAAGGAATTGAATATTCAGTGCTGCTTAATTTGTCTCGATATCCCAGATAGTGGCTGCGTTCCATTGGGAATATTTATCTACTGCTTAGTACTAAAAGCTGCTTTGAACTACTTTTTCAACATAGCAAAAGTAGTTTTAAGTACTAAGCAGTAGATAAATATTCCCAATGGAACGCAGCTAGTGTTGCCCTCTATCAGTATCGTATCTAGCCCTGTACCAAAATTTATTTTGGGGGGCCCCTCCCCTGTCTTCATAATTTTTTGGAATTTTTTTTTTTTAATAATATTAGCCATTATTTTAGATAAATGTCCCATTTTCCAATATTTGATAGTTCAAAAACTTTTTTTTTTAATCCAAAATTTTATTTTTAATTTATATTAAAGCTATGTACATATGAGGCTATGAAAACAATAGTAGCGTAAGCCATACAATTCAGTTTTAAGTTACGAGAGATTTAAAATACAGGGTTTTTTAAAACAAACCCTTTTTTGAGTGCCATCTAGTTTTGAGTGTAGCTAGCTGCATAATATTATCAGCCCTATTCTGCTATTCGATTCACGTGAATAGAAATATTTCATAGCTTCATTACGTCAAATTGGCTTTGAAAAGCATCTAACTTTTGAAATCAAAGCGTTGTGTCCGTCTGTCTTAGCAATTCTAACAAAAAAAAAATTGCTTAAATTTAATTTTATCCCCCATTTAAATGATTCTTATTTTAGACTTTCACGTGAATCGAATAGCAGAATAGGGCCGTATATTTTTGTTTTAAAATATGTATATACTGTAACGTTTTATTCCGGGTTCACAATAAAACTTATTTCGTTTATTTTAACTTCCACTTATCTTTCCGTTCAAATAAGAACACACTTTATTTCAAATCAATTTACTTTTATTATTCGCTCAAACAAACACACTTTTAAATCACTTTATTTACTACTAACAATTTCCAACACTTTATTTCACTTCGTACTGCACTCTTTCACTTTATAAATCAAACTGTCTCCGGTCGGTGTCCACGCTGCCCTTTTATACCTGAAATTCGGAATTCGAGAATGTCTTCGAAGGTTCTCGTCTTTGCTTCTCGAAGCTTCCTTTCCAAGAGGGGGCGCTTCATACTTCCAGTCCAGTGGGATATTTTGGGATATTCAGTGTCCGTTCACATTTCTACCTTTACTGTAGCAGGTAGTGTGTTCAGACTTTTATCTTAAAAGTAGTTCGGTAATTCATCGTTACATTGCCCCCCTCTTAGGATTGTTCGTCCCGAACAACTCCATTGCTTCTTTCACCATTATAACGATGTAAACGGTCACAATGAACTACCTTTAATTTGCCTCTTACCCCTCTCTGTATACGGTAAACCACGTCGTTGATTCTGGTTATTACTGTGTAAGGGCCTTCCCAGTTTTGTTGTAGCTTCGGTGATAGTCCCTTTTGTCGGTGGGGATTGTAAACCCACACAAGTTCTCCTTCTTGAAACCCTGTTGCTGTCGCTCGCGCGTCATATCTTGTTTTCATCCTGTCACTAGACGCTTTTATATTTGTCCTTGTCCGTTGGTGAATGTCAGCCAGTGTTTCTTTCAGGTTATCAACATACTCATCTATTTCCTGTGGCTCATTTGGAACACATCCGAATTTTATCTCACTTGGCAGCCGTATTGTAGAACCAAAAAGGACTTCCGATGGTGTATGTCCAGTGGAACTATGTGTTGCACTTCTATAAGCCATCAAGAATAATGGAATATGTCGATCCCAGTCTCGTTGATTATCATTGACTACTTTTGACAGGTGTTCCTTAAGTGTCCTGTTAAATCGCTCAACCATCCCATCAGATTGTGGATGAAGCGGTGTTGTTCGCGTCTTCTTGATGCCAAGGAGTGAGCAAACCTCTTGAAAGATCTTAGATTCGAAGTTCCTTCCTTGGTCGGAATGAAGTTCCATGGGTACTCCGAACCTGCTCACCCAATGAAAGACAATCTTATCCACAACTGTTTTAGTTTCCTGGTTTGGAATGGCAAATGCCTCAGGCCACTTGCTGAAGTAATCCATCACTACGAGGATATACCGGTTTCCTTTGTTGGTTTCGGGAAAAGGACCTGCCACGTCTATTGCAATCCTCTCAAAAGGTGTGCCCACATTGTACTGATGCATCTTGCTTTGCATTTTTCTAGCTGGTCCTTTGCTAGCGGCACAAGTATCACATTGTCGGCACCACTTTTCAACGTCTTCTCTCATACGTAACCAGTAGAATTGCTGTCGTAGCTTTTCCAGCGTCTTGTTGATGCCTAAATGGCCTCCAGAAGTTCCCTCGTGCATCTCTCGGAGAACATCATTAACCTTTGACTGAGGTACGATTAGTTGCATTACATAAGATTTACCATCTGCGGATTCCCACTTACGCCTGAGTAACCCTTCTTGCACATGAAGTGAGTCCCATTGTGCCCAATATGCTTTGAGATTGGGGCTTCGGTCGGAGATGTCGGCCCATTCTGGTTTCTCTTCATGTTCCTTCCATGCAAGGATGGGTTCGATGTCCGAATCTTCCTGTTGGGCCATCCTGAGTTCTTCATTACTCCAGCCGCAAATGGGATCAGCTCTCGTTCTTCTTACAGCGACAACTTCCTTTTCCTCTAGCCGTGTGCAATGCTTGCAGTCTTGCTTGCACGGGCGCCGAGATAATGCGTCTGCATTTGAATGTAGCTTTCCTCTTCGATGTTGAATCTGACATTGATACGTCTGGAGTATCTCGATCCATCTTGCTACTTGACCCTCTGGATTTTTTGAAGTTCAAAAGCCAATTTAGTGCACCATGATCTGTGCGAAGAAGGAACTTCTGTCCATAGATGTACTTATGGAAGTGCTTTGTTGCCAATACCAGAGCTAGAAGTTCCCTTCTGGTCACGCAATAGTTTCTTTCTTGTTTCGAGAGTACCTTGCTGAAATAGGCAACGACCTTTTCTTCTCCGTCATGAACTTGCGATAAAACAGCACCAACTCCAACATTACTTGCATCTGCGTCAATGATGAATTGTTTGCCTGGAGTCGGATAGGCCAACACAGGAGCTTCACATAACCGTAGCTTCAGTTCCTGAAAGCTTTTCTCACACTCACCTGACCATTTAAAGGGTTTACCCTTCTCCGTAAGCTGGTGCAAGCTTTTGGCGATTCTCGCAAAATCCTTCACGAACCGTCGATAGTACGTTGCCAGACCGAGGAAACTCCGAAGTTGATGCTTGTCCTGAGGGGTTGGCCAATTCTTCACAGTGTCAACTTTTTCTGGATCAGTCATTACTCCTTGGGATGAGATGATATGCCCCAAATATTTAACCTCGGTCTTGAAAAGTGCACATTTCTTTGGATTCAACTTAAGATGTGCTTCTCGTAGCCTTTGGAATACAGCCTTTAGGTTTTCACAATGGTCATCAAATGTTTTCCCGTAAACGATGACATCATCCAAATAGACTAGGCAAGATTTCCAGGTTAATCCATTTAAAACGCACTCCATTAAGCGCTCAAAAGTAGCTGGGGCATTGCATAGCCCAAACGGCATGACATTAAACTGCCACAGACCATTTCCTGTGGAGAAAGCCGTCTTCTCCCGATCTTCTGGATGGATTTCTACCTGCCAGTAGCCACTCTTCAAATCCAAAGTCGAAAACCATTGTGCTCCTTCCATTGCATCTAGAGTATCGCTGAT
Organism: Episyrphus balteatus; assembly: GCF_945859705.1. NCBI lineage: Eukaryota > Metazoa > Arthropoda > Insecta > Diptera > Syrphidae > Episyrphus > Episyrphus balteatus. The sequence continues at coordinate 130,772,233 of NC_079135.1, read as the reverse complement.
TCTTGGCAGTGGGTAGCTGTCTTTCTTCGTCACATCATTCAGCCTGCGGTAGTCGACACAAAATCGAGTGCTTCCATCCTTCTTTTTGACGAGAACTACCGGTGATGCCCAAGGGCTTTTGGAATTTTCGATTAGCCCGTCTTTCTTCATTGTTGTTATCATTTCTTCAACTTCACCTTGTTTGGCCAAGGGGAGACGTCTTGCTGGTTGACGAATCGGCCTAGCGTCTCCTGTATCGATTCGATGCTGCACCAGTTGTGTTCGGCCGTATTGCCCGCTGGGTGAAGAGAAGATATCAGCATATTCATGAAGAAGCCTTCCAGCAACATTAAGCTGATGTTGACTCAAGTTGTCTGATTTGAGAATTTGTTTCTTTAGTTTCTCCGAGTTCATAGTCATCTGTGTATCCACCTCGTTGATCTTAGTTATTGCGGCCACAGATTCACATTGCCCAACAACTTCTCCTTTCTTAAGCTTGATTGGGTACGGTTTGATGTTAAGTATCCGTACAGGTACCATGTTGTTCTTTGGTGCCACAAGAGTCTTCCCGATGATGATGTTTTCGGAACTTTGCTCAACTTCTGGTTCAACCATGAGGTATCGATGGCTTCCAAAGTTCCCTTTTAACTTGGTCCACACAAAAATTTCTGAAGAAGGAGGCAGGCACATGTCTTCTTTGATGACAGTTCTAATTGTTGTCGAGTTTTCGCTGCCATAGACCATTGGAATCTCTACATTTCTGTATTTCAGGACTTGATTACCGATATCCAAAATGATTCCATGCTCCTTCATAAAGTCGATTCCAATGATGCACTCGTCACATATATCTGCCACCAAAAACACATGTGAAAACTTTAGTTCTGCTATACGGACCTCAAGACGAACTTCTCCGTACACTCTTGCTGCTTCTCCTGTGGCGGTCTTCAGACGGTAGCTGTTGGTGTTATGTAGCCATGTCATCTTCACCAAGTCTCTTCGTACAATAGAGGCAGTGGCACCGGTGTCAATTGTAGCCACGTGTTGGTTGTTGTTTATGGTTGCCTCCACTGTCAGACTTTTGTTGTCTCGTTTAGTCTGTGAGACTTGAATTGTGGTTCTGGGGCCATCGATACCAGAAACCAGCTTCTGCCCCTCGAAGTTGGTTCTTACTCGTTGAGGATGAGTGCTGGTTGTATCGCTTACCTGTTGTTGGGCAATATTCCTGTTTCCACAGTGTGTGCAAGCAGTTCTTCTTGGTGGCAATCTGCACTGCCGCTGGAGATGTCCTGTCTTGTTACAGTTCCAGCATCGAGCAGCTCCGTCTCGTTGGTTTCTTTGGAATGCGAGTTTTTGACAAGAGCATTCCTCCACTGCAACTTCTCTTACCCGATGAACGCCTTGAGAAGCCTGTTCTGCTGCTTCCATAGTTAGTGCGAACGCTAATGCTTCAGGAAGGGAACGTTTTCCAGCTGTTCGTATAGCTCGCTGAAGATTTATGTCAGATACAGCACGAACAAAGGCTTCTGTCGCAAACTGATTGATAATGTTGTCTCCTGCTGTCGGATATGCAAGATGAGCTAACCTTTCAATATCAGCTTGGAGTTAATTGTTGCAGAGTTTCTCCTATTTTCTGGACTCTTGTATTGAGTTGGACGCGGAAGACCTCCTGCATATGGCCATCTCCAAAGCGTTTTTCAATTACCTGGACAAGAGCATTAAAGTTACCATTCTTCTCTGGTGGTAAAGTTTGTAATAACTCAGCAGCAGGACCTCTAAGAGCAAGAGTCAGTGCTATACATTTGTCTTCATCATCCCAGCCATTTGTTGTGGCAGCTGCCTCAAACTGTTTCTTGTAGATCGACCAAGAACTTTGTCCATCAAAGGTTGGTGGATGCATTTCCTTCTTCTTTGAATACTCACCAGAACTTTCTCGGGCCTTATTTTTTTCGAACCTTGTCCAACTCTTTAGCCATGTCTTGGAATTTATCTTCGAACTTTGTGTCCATCGCCAACAGCTTTTCTTCGACACGTTCGTCAAGAGCAGTGAACTTTTTCTCGAAATCAGCAAGTTTTCCCTCTAAGAGATTTTTCTGTTCTTCAAGAAGGTTCTTTTGCTCATTGCCTTGTTTCTCCATTTTTTCGAGAAGATTCTTTTGTTCATCCTTTTGTTCTTTACGTTTCTGTTCCATTTGATCTTTCTGTTCTTCAAATTTTGCAAGGAGAACAGCCATCATGGATGACATATCGGAACTAGTACTTACTCGTTCTTCTACCATTTCAACTTCGAATTGAAATGTATCCAAATCTTCGTTTTTCTGGGTTAAATAATCCTGCAGGCGAATAATGAGGTCATTTTTCGATCCAGCAGTAGGAAGACCTCGTTTAGTTAATTCCGCCTTCAGCTCAGTCAAACTTAACTGATTTAATGTCTTACCCATTTTAACTTTTTTTTTTTTTTAACGCGAGCACTTTTACTTATTTCAAAATGTTTTAAACTTTGTTTATTGTTAAAACACACGCGCACTTTTTATTTTATTCGCGAAATTATCTGATTCGCACAAATAAATAAGTTTTATTCCACTTTTCTGACACCAATGTAACGTTTTATTCCGGGTTCACAATAAAACTTATTTCGTTTATTTTAACTTCCACTTATCTTTCCGTTCAAATAAGAACACACTTTATTTCAAATCAATTTACTTTTATTATTCGCTCAAACAAACACACTTTTAAATCACTTTATTTACTACTAACAATTTCCAACACTTTATTTCACTTCGTACTGCACTCTTTCACTTTATAAATCAAACTGTCTCCGGTCGGTGTCCACGCTGCCCTTTTATACCTGAAATTCGGAATTCGAGAATGTCTTCGAAGGTTCTCGTCTTTGCTTCTCGAAGCTTCCTTTCCAAGAGGGGGCGCTTCATACTTCCAGTCCAGTGGGATATTTTGGGATATTCAGTGTCCGTTCACATTTCTACCTTTACTGTAGCAGGTAGTGTGTTCAGACTTTTATCTTAAAAGTAGTTCGGTAATTCATCGTTACAATACATATTAAGAGACCCATATTTATGAAAAACTCATTTATAAAAAAAGTCCGTTACGCAACTATGTTTTCATGGCCTCATATATAGTAAAAGCATTTGTATTAAAAACTTCGTTAAAATTGAATTAGTGGCTTGATAGAATTTCAGAAATTAAATAAACCATGTTATGGCTAGTACCGTCAATAATGATCAAAAGATAGATCTTGCTCAGAAACAAACATTTAAAGTTTTTCATCAATATCTTTTGAGTCGTTTTTGAGCAAATTTAACTTTTTCCAAAATTTGAAATGGGAGTTACCGTTACTTTTGGGTCATAAAAAATTATCCCTGTGGAGAGTCTCCAAAATTGAATTAGTGGCTATACGGCAACACCGATATACGGCAACACCGATTCTAGCTGCCTGCTTTTTTTCTTTACGTCCGCAATTCCCGATTTTTTTTTCATATAAAGTATCAACCTTTAATACAAAAAGTTTTTCCATCTCATCAATAAACTAATTTCATCACTAACTCTTTCCTCGCGAGTGATTTTCCCATAATTTCCGTTTCCTCTAGTTTTTAAGTTAGAATAAGTTTAGAATGTTTAAGGTTTATCTTTTTAAGCTTAGTTTAAGTTTGTTTTTTTTTGCGTGCTTGTATTTAAGCCTCATAAATAAATAAATAAAATAAATAAATAAATAAAATTCTAGCATATCAAGATTGAAATTAATCGGTTGATCCGTTTAGGCTTTAGTTCCTTATACAGACAGACTTGCGAGACCGATTTTTGTTCTGGTTTGCTTTTTTTAGACCGAGGGCAGCAAATTTTGGTATGCAGTTTTATAGCCTTATGCCTTCTAATAACGTATTCAAAAGTCTGGCAGCTTTAAATTATGGCTTTATATGGTTTTCGGGGGGTTAAACAACGCGAGTTTTCCAATCCATGTGAGAAGGCTAAGAAAGCAAAAATTCACATTCTGAATAAAAGGAATGATGCTCTGTCATTTCCCCTAAGCCTCAATTCCTCAATCTCGGTAATACGACAAAGAGAAATCAAGATATAAGCTTTTTTAACTAACCATATCAACTCTTTTCTTGGACAGTTTTGAGTTCAAAATAACAAACAAAAAATTAAACAGAAAAGTCTCTAAAACAAAGCCGCTTACGGCCAATTTCTTCACAAAAGTCCTAAGTCAGCTTAGTACCAGGTCTAGCTAGACCAGGTCCTAGCACTAGTACTCGGTCCTAACGAAAAGTTAGTACCTGAGCATTTCTTCACATTTATAAGACCTGATCTAAGTTCACAACGAGGTCCTAAGAATTAATACGTATAAAACTGGTCTAACTGTCATTTTGAGAATTCATTGAAGTTTGTAATATTTTTTTTTAAACATTTGATCAAATTTAACAAATAAAAAACTTAATAAAAATAGAAAACAAGAAGCAAATTATTGAAATGAATATTGAGAAAATGTTATGAATTATTAAAAAGCCGACAAGTAATACAAAATTCAATACATTTTATGAAGAATAGTCAAGAATGAAGAATCGACAAGAACAAAAATACAGAATCAATGTCATAAATGGCGAGGAATCATTCAATAATCTAAATGCAGCCACGAAAGGCTGCCAAAAAAGTAGAAGGATTACCATCAATTATAATAATTTAATATTTTTTATTCAGATGTATGTTAATTGGGTTAATAAAAGAAAAGCTGTTAAAAACGCGATATTTGCTGATTATTATTATGTATGTTTTAAATGCATAATTGGTTCCCATTGTGAATCTCCAGAGGAATTTTGACTCGATAGAAATAATTTAACTCCGGAAATTCCCACAGATATTTTTATTTGTGATATGATCCTCCAAATAAGCCGAGCCCTAATCGATGTCTTTTCGTTAGCTGTACAGCCTCGTTGCCAGAAACAAGTGTCTTGTAAATCGCCTCTAGTATTTTTGTTAACAGAGCTTTTAAGAATTTAATTTTCAAATGGCCCTAATACAGACTGCAAGCACGATTTAAAAACCTTTGCAAAAATACACCCAAAATCTGCTTGGACTTGGTCCAAAAGTCGAATTCTCGTGTTTCTTGGTAAATTAAAAAAAAAAAAAAAGAAAACTTTAAAAAAAATAAAATCACAACACCCAAGTAATTAAAAAAATCTGCAATATATGGACTACATGTCATTTAAATTTTCAAATTGTATTTAAATTCACAAAATCCACTAAATTTAAACAAAACATAATGAAAATTATTCTTTTTTTACGTTATTTCTTCTTTATTAAACTGCAATATCGCTTGAAAAATAGGAAATCCATTGATTTGATTCAAGTACTAACCGCTAGACTACCGATTCTGAGGTCCTAACAAATACCGAGTCCTAACTAATACTCGGTACCAATTTGACAGTACTAGGGCTTAGTACTTTTGTGAAGAAATCACTTGGTACCGATTTGAGTACCAACGATTGGTATAATAACCAGGTCCTAGCTGATTTTGCGGAGCTAGCTAGTACCGAGTCCTAACTAGTACTCGGTCCTAAATTGACAGTTCTAAAGCTTAGTACCTGAGTCAAGAAATGAGTTGGTACCGATTTGAGTACTAACTTTAGGACTTAGACCGGTACAAGCGCTAGGACTCTGTGAAGAAATCGGCCGTAAAATTACTAAAAAAAATCACTTAACAAGCGAAACAGCACCCAAGAAATTAATAAATCTGGCAGATTTCTCTTAAAAAGAATAGAATCCATTGTTTTTATTCAAGTACTAAGCGCTAGACTACCGAATTTGAGGTCCTAACAAATATTGAGTCCTAACTACTACTCGGTACCAATTTGACAGTACTAGGGCTTAGAACTTTTGTGAAGAAATCACTTGGTACTGATTTGAGTACTAACGATTGGTATAATAACCTGGTACTAGCCGATTTTGAGGAGCTAGCTAGGACCAGGTCCTAACTAGTACTCGGTCCTAAATTGACAGTTTTAGGACCTAGTACTTGGGTGAAGAAATGAGTTGGTACTTATTTGAGTAGTAACTTTAGGACTAGGACCGGTTTTAGCGTTAGGACTCTGTGAAGAAATCGGCCGTTAGAAAGCTTATATCTTGAGTTCTATTAATCGCATCGTCAAGATTGATGTCTTCAGGCTTAGAAAAAATGACAGAGCATCAGTTGCTCTATTAAAGAATATGAAATAGTGTGAATTTAGCCTACTTATATATGAATTGGAAAACTCGCATTTTTCAACCACCTGAAACCAATACAAAGCCGCGATTTAAAGCTGCCAGACTTTTGAATTCGTTATAAGAAGGCATAAGGCTATAAAACAGCATACTGACATTTTGGTTATACCTCCACTCCCAAAATTTGCTGTGGGCTCTTAGACTATCTGTATGACGTTAGTGACTTTAATCAGACAAATTCGAATGGCAAGTGATTACATGTTAATAAATGTTGAAATTGCAGTATTATAAGGTGGAATGACGTTGATAGAAACACAGGTCTTATTTTCCGTATCTTTTTGGGCCCCTATATCCCGGGGTCCTGTTACATAGATACAGCGGAAGCTACGCCCCTGCTCTCTATCTTATTAACTAAGCAGCATTATTCCTTTTCTTTCTTCTAGTTTGATATGTGCCCATGATTATGAAAGTGGACTAAGTCACTTTTTGCATTGTTTAAAGAAAAACTTACATAATAATTTTCTTATAACGATTTAATTATATTTTTTTTATGAAATCACTAGAGGAGCAATACAGAAGTTTATTTACTGCAATTTCGCTTTCAAATAAACTTTACCCCTCAAATAATAATCATTTTTAGGCTAGATTTGATGCCATTTTTAGGAGTGACTTAGTCCACTTTCATAATTAAGGGCACATATAAGAAATATAAAAAAAAGTTTCATTTTAACTAATAACACTTTATTTGTTAATAAAATTTACAATTTAACAATATTCTACAGTTCAATTTCATTACCAGCTATAATTTCTTCCTCAATTTCATGCATTTTCTTTTGCACATTCAAATATTGTTGTGATTCTTTAAATGTAATATACATAGCTAATAGAGCATGAAATGACAATATACCACCAATTGTTGGAACAATTGGTTTTGTCATTTTTCTTAAAACAGCAACAACTTCCATTGGATTCTCCGTTACCGATGGAAGACGGAAAGTATAATGACGAGTTGCAAACATAAATGAGGCAATTGGAGCTAATAAAGATGGATAAATGACTCCTAAACTCGTTTGAAATGCTGCAGCTCTAAGTTGCAAGCATGTCGGACATTGAAAAGGTTCCAATAAGATTTCTTTTTGTATAAAAAACTTGTGATAAATTAAAGTGGTTATGGCAGGTAAGACTACAATTGGCAGATAAGTTGATAGCTTTCCATATTGGCCAAGTTTTAGTTTTCCACGGAAGTAATTGTTCATGTAGATTCCAGTGAATGTTCCACAAACACCAAGAATTTCTGGAGCATAATTTAGAGCCCATCTAGAGAAGAGGGGTTAGAATTTGGTGATTGTGTTTTTTTGAATGAATAAAAAAGTGACATACACTTCAGACCATTTTTCCCAATTGTTAATTATTTTCCATTGATACATAACAGCTTCTTCGGCTGATAATTCAACGGCATCTTTGGGAATTTCACTTAAATTATTACGCGAAAGAGCCATTGGATAAGATGTGTGCAGTATTTTTTTTTTTTTTCTTTTATTTTTGTCGGTTTTTTTTTTTGGAAATTTTTTTTTCACAGCTGTTTGGCTGTCATATGTCATTTGGGGAATGGAAGCATTCAGTCGAAGAAACTGTCAGTTATAGGATGAATGAATTCAGAAAGTAAGCGGAAGTGACGGAAATATTAATTTTGATTCGTACTGTATTAAACGACAGCGAATAAATTCAAATTTGCTTGCTAGTGCTTAAGAAAATTTTGTTTTTTTTAAGCCTATAGTAAGTATGTAGATCAAGATAAATTTTAGCAGCAATACATAATAGGTGTGTTTGTTTGTTTATCTATATAGATTTTGTGCAAAAAAAAACGACATCGAGATTTTTGAAATCGAAACAATTTACGTGTTAAAAACAACAAAAACTTTATCTGTATAGATTTTAGAAAAATCCAGATAATTATCCAGATTTTACTTTCTCTCGATAGAAAACAGTATACCAAGGTAGTTTAATTGTTGTGTTCATACAGAAATATGTATCTGAAAATATTAACAAAAAAAAAAGCGAAGAAAATAAGGTTTGAAAAAAGCTCTCATAGAAAAAAATTATCAAAAATTTGTTTGACATAGTTGCATTGAAATGCTAATATTTCGGTATATAAGCAATGCACTTTTCAGATAAAAGTCTTAAATGGATCCTGATAAGATTTTTGAACAAACATAAAATTACCAAAGTTTTTTCGAAAAGTCAGAAATAAAAACAAAAAAGTTTCCACGTTTGATTTTTACAAAATCGAAATAAAATTCAATATGGCTACCTTCAAACGCTTATAACACAACGACGCAACTAATTTTAATGGTTATGGTCTTAAAATGTAGCTAAAAATGTACCAATAATTTTTGGTTTTTTGTGAAAAAAAAAATTTGTTTGAATCCAACATGGATGCCATGGCCATACAAATGGTTTTTTTTTTTTTTTGTGAAAAATTTTTTTGCATCCAACATGGATGTAATGGCCTTCCCACTTCGGAGTTAAAATAAAAAAAAAAAACAAAAGCAACATTTTTGACAGACAGCTGCCAAAGTATATGTACAGTGGTGCCAAATGTTTGCATGGATTTCAAAACTCCCGATGTCGTTTTTTTGCACCAAATCTCTAAATATGTAGATAAACAAAAAAACACACCTAATTATCTCAAAAATTTAGCCGAGCTAAAATTTATTTAAGAATTATTGCAGACGAATTGTGCTCAGGGGTCGAATCACAGCACACGATTACACCGGCGGATCCAGGGGGGGGGGGGCACGGGGGCACGTGCCCCCCCCAGAACTGGTTCATACTTAAAGCAAATCAAATTATAAGAGTTGTTAAACTGTACCTATGAATAATAACAGAAAGAACTTGGGTGAAACTCTTGTCTATTTCTGGCTGAAAATGCTAATTTTATTGTTTGTTGCATCCCTTTCCCATGAAAAGCTCCACCTCACAAATAAATAAACGACTATTTGTTGAAGGGTAAACACGAATGTTTTTTCGATTAAAAAAAAAGTGAATTTTCTAAGTGTTTTTTTTTTTACTTCAAAGTGATTTTGGTGAAAAATTTTGATATGGACATCGACAATCAAGGTATGAATGGTATTCTAAAAAAAAAATTATATATATATGCAACTCTATTTTTTCATACGGAGGAATTGAAGTTAACACTTAAAAAATTTGCACTTTTTTCGTTGTTTTTTTTTTTTAACATTAGTGTTTTTAAAATACCGCAACACTCCACAACATTGCCTATATATTATTGAACTGCTGGATATGTAGAACAAACTTGCATTTCAGAAGTTTGCAAAAAATTGCACCACGAAAATAAAGACCCTTTGAAAAAAAACTCCTCAAAAGCGACCCTTACTTATAGATTTTTATAAACATTATGTTATTGAGAAAATTTCTCCAGGGATACCTTTAAAAATATGTAAAAAAAATAGTGTCCCAAATTTCAAAAGAATAGGCGCATTAGTTTTGAAGTTATGAGGGGCACCGGCTTTGAAAACATTAGTTGTGGGGAGAACGATTTAAAGTTTTGAACTCTTGACTAAAACGTTCGTAAGCGAAGTATTAAAATATCCATAACTTGGTCAATTTGGCTCCAATAGACCTACAATTTGAACACAATATTCTTGAGATATAAAAAAATTTTAGGTAATGCAAATAAAAAAAAAAAAACAAAACTGGGTTTCCCGGGGAAAAAGTATGTTTCAGTTTTTTTTTTTTTTTGTTATTCTTTTAGAACTTTAATATTTATTAGAATGAAGATTTAAGTATGTATTTGACTAAAAACTACTAGGTCATCAAATAATGGTATAAATATGTCCATGATATTGCAAAATTTTATACAAAATCAATTAAGAAACGTAAACATTTTTTTTCTAATTTCTCAAAACTATTTTATGAAACAACTTAAGTCAAAAATAAAATAAGGAATAGATTAGGTACTATCTTTAATATAGCACAGGATTATACATGATGCATTTTATGATTTTTTATATTTTTTTTTTCGCCCGACTAATCAGGAGGTAAGTAGGTAAGCACTTAAGTGGCTTTTACTGTAACAAGAAAATGAAAATTTTTCCTTCCGAATAACTTTTTTGTCATTTGGTACCTATTTGATGTGGAAAGTGTGCCAAAATATTTTTAGCCAGGTTTTAGACCAAAATTCCGCACTGTGCGTCGTTAAAATTCGCTACTTGTCAGTCAGTCGTCATTTTATTTCTAACTGTTATTTCTGTTTTTTTTGCCAATCCGTCCCTTGTGCCCCCCCCCCCCCCCTCAGAAAAAAATCCTGGATCCGCCCCTGCACGATTACGATCATATGTTAACTTTTTGATTATTGCTGTTTCTATTCTATTATATATTATCAGTAGAAAAAGAAAGGGACATATAGCGACCATACGTTAACGAACGTATGTCGTGATTCAGCCCCAGATTCAGCTAGAACATCACTAATTTGTTTCCAACTACTATACATTTTTATCTGCCCAAGTCTGTCTGACTCAAAAGCAAGAACAGAAAATCCTGCTCTTGGCACATCAAAACGAACAAAAAACCAAACTAGAACAGTTCAGAACAGAAAAACCTCAATGAACAGCAAAAAGCTGTTCTGACCGGAACAGTGTGTTGAACAGCGGAAAAAAAAAATTCAGCTAAAATTAAGCGCGATCTATGCACTAGGCTTAAATTTGTTTTTATAAAATTCTTGACTCTTTGTAAAAAGGCGATAAGTATCGTATGTACGTTTTGTCTAATTCGTCTATTGTGAAGATTTAAAGGCTTGGCCACACGGGAGGGTACATGCGGTAGCGGTACGGGTAATTGTATGAACAAAATTCCAAACTGACACATCAACGTTCAGATGTGGAATTTTTTTCATACAATTACCCGTACTGCTACCGCATGTACCCTCCGGTGTGGCCAAGCCTTTACCAAGGGGCAGTTATACAAATATTTAATCGGTACTTCAGCAACTTCCCAATTAACAATTTTACTTGCATAAGGTCCATTTTCTTCGATTCGGCAAGCTATAGTTTGTATATGTTTAGTTTAAGGCTTACTTACGCAAATCATCCATTTTGGAAACAAAGGAGGTCTGGAAGTGTTTAGAAGAAGCCTTGTAAATATAAGTTAAAGAAGACCTTCATAAGACCTGTTGGAACCGTTTTAAAGAAGCCTTCTTTTTTCAAGTGACAGAAGGCTTTCATAAGACCTGTTCCAAGAGGTTCTTGTAAATATGCAATGTTTTCATCTCTTAAGTATGCAATGTTTTTCACCAATAAGTATGGAAAGCTTTTATCCTGCAAATATGCAATGTTTGTAACACTTTAGAAAAAAACATTGCATTTTTATGTGAGGATTCAATTAGCTCCCTTTTTGCCACTCATCTTTAATATTCGAGTATGGTCTACTGGTAAGGTGCTGGCTTGGTATGCAGAGGTACGTGGGATCGATTCCTGGCGGTGCCATTTGTGAAATTAAAAAAAAATGTGTTCTTTTTCAATTAAAATAAAATTCTTCCCATTTCAGAACGACAGGAAAAGCATTGACATGGGCAAAAAAGAAGAAAAAACAAAATAGAAAAAAATTAAAAGAAAAAAAAATCAATAAAATCTTTTTTTTTTATTCATAAATTCAACATCTTATAACAACCTCCATAAGGCCTTATTATAACATCGAATGCAAATAATAGTTTCCTTAGCAAAGCTATAGTTTCCCTAAAATGTTTCATTGTTTTGTAAAAAGGCCTGCATAAGGTCGTTTTACGCTGTTCGTCACAAGCTATTAGCTTGTGAATTGCCTGTGGAGGAAGGTCTTGGGGAAATTCGGTAATGTGCGCCAAAATGATTTGCATAAGACTTGTCCTTCTTCTTAAACAAGTCAAAAAAATAGCTTGCATTGACCCTTATGAAAGCTAAATTGTTACTTGGGTTTTATCTTCTAAAATCGGTGGTAAGGCTGTGTTTTATCTCTGGTTCAAGGTCCCATATATGTTAAAAAAGCCAAATCAAAATATTTTTTGAACTAAAATTGAACCACAGCTAATCGGCCGAAATCGGCAAGTTAAATTCCTGAACCAATAAGGCTGAACCACGTTTTTACAACTAGTATTAAACTCACTTTAATATTTGTGAAGATAGTTTTGTTACCGCTTTTTTTTGTGAAGAAAATTGCAATTCCATTTCTTTTTTCTGAGTGTCACTGTTGTTATTTTAAAGCCTTTTAACTACATTGGCCACATTTGGAAATAGTACGAAAGTGATAACAGTTTTTTTTCTCACTAGCGTAATTTATTTGTAAAAAAGAGTATATGCAAATTGTTTTTTTTTTCGAACAAAAAATAAGCTTCATGCATAACAAATTTTAATTTTTCAGACCGAAAAAGTTCCTATACAAAAATGCGTTCGAACATTTTTTCACTTATGTACTTTTTCACTTTTTGAGTCTTGAGGGACTTTTTTTTATTAAATTCAGCGATATTCACCCCTATTACGTAAGTCTTTTGTACTAGAACGACAAAAAAAACGATGTGCCAACTAACACAACAGCTTCTGTTAATTGAAACCTCGAAGAATAGCTTTTTAGAGCTTGTATTCTTGCTTGCTTCAGAAACTTTTAAACAATTGTTTAAATACTGTTAAAGAAACTTTACTTAACTGAAGAAAGCTTGTTGTTCGGATAAGCTTCGGTTAGTGAAATTATAGAAACTAAAGGGAAGTTGGATCGTCGAAAAGATAAGATTCTATAGATAATATTTCAACAAATCTATATAAAACTTTTTGTTATGAACGAACATCTGTTAAGAACTATTGAAATTTGAAAGCCTTCATAACACTTCTGAAATAAATGAAAAAATCTCGTAAAACATATGTTAACATACGAATATCTCAATTTCCATGGAATGCACCGTTTGAGAGCCCAGAAATCCTTCTTTTTTTGTTTTTTTTTTTTTGTTCTAATAAATAAGAAATTTACAATTGGACAGACAATATATAACAATAATTGACTTTGAATAGTTTAAAACTTTATTACTAATTAACATTATGCCCATTCTAGTCTTTTTTAGATACCTGAATTAATTGCTAGAAAATTGACTTTGGTAAATTTTTGTTGAATTAACTGAACACTGAAGTAAATGCATGCCCAACCAATTTATCAGTCATTTATTAAATAGATAACTGGCTTTTAAAACCTTAACAACTTAATTTCAACTAAAAGTATCTAACTTCTTAGTTCAAACTTGTATATATGTATAATAAAACTTAGATAATTCAACATTGTTTGATCCATAAACATAAAAGCAATCTAACAAACTGAACCGGAGTTAGAAATTACACATACATACCTACATAAAGTTAATTACTGTAAGATAATTTGGTAGAGTGTAACACTCCTGTTTATCGTTAAGAATGACTTTAAAGTATCTATTAAAAAAGATAAAATCCAGTTTTATTTAGCTAAATCCTATAATCAAAAATTATTATCAAAGAACTGATAAAAGTTTCTGCCTATAAATAAAATTTCAGTCAAATAAAAGGAAATAGATAAAGAAAAAATTGAAGAAAAAAAAAATCAAATGCAACCAAAAAGAAATATTTATATTTGCAGTGTTCCAGTTTTAAAAGTCACTTTTGATCTTTTTCTCTAATTGTTTTTAAATATAATATTTATAAAGTCAGGTAGAAACTGAAGAAAAAAAAAATATCATTAAGAATGCAGACCAGACAAGCAGGTTGTGTTTTATTTTTGTTGTATCGTAATCGTTGATAAATTTTTGATGAAAGCATAAATTAATTCAAAAGGAATTTACATACGAAATGTAGAAAATAATGGCATTTAGTGTTAAAAGAGAAATAACTATACTTTGATTGAGCTTGAGCTTCTTTTTGAAATCAACTTTATTGATAAGATTGGTTTTCCGAAAATATAATTCGCAGATAGTTGACCCTGTGTATAGATAATTATTTTATTATGCTAGGATTAATCTTAAATTAATTATTCTGCACAATTTTAAAAGTATTTTTTTGTTGATTTTATAAAATTTTAAAACAAAATTAAAATAAATCTATGAGCGGTGATCTTGGTCGATTGGTTGCAAATAATTTTTAGCAAAGTTGTGTACCATGTACCTAAATGTAAAAAATGGAATTGCAATTTTTCTTCAACAGAAGAGAAGAGGTGACAAAACGATCTTCCCAAAGGTAAAAGTCAGTTTAATACCAGTTGTCAGTTGTACAGACGTGTTTTAGCTTTGGTTCAGGAATTTAACTTGTCGATTTCGGTGGATTATAGCTGTGGTTTAATTTTAGTTCAAGTATGGATTTGGCTTTTTTAACATACATATATGATAAGTTTTATTTCGGCCTTGAGCTCCAAAATTCTTCTAGGTTTGTTTGAATGAGCCTGAGGTTAAACAAAAAGAAAAAAAAACCAAGAAAGAAATCAAATGATGACAAAATAATTTGGTTTAGAAATCAAGTGATTGCCATTGTTCTATAAACACATGTTTAGGCCAAAGAACCCGCTTATCATTTTCCTTCAACCACATCAATCATAGTTGAGAGTTGTAAGTTAAAAAGGCAAGAAGAGCGTACTCTTTCTTATGCGACACCTTATAAAAAGACCCTACCAAAAAACACTTTTTTACCCGATATATGCTCGTTTTTGGACGTTTGTGATCTTTAGTCGTGACCAAAAGTACGTTCCTACTAGCAATAAATGGTTGTCTAAAATATATTCACAACAAAGTTTTATGTTTAAAATGCATTAAAATACATATTGTATAAAAACACAAAAAAATACGTATACGCCGTAGTGAACATTTTTATATTTTATTTTGTATTCATATTTCTTTGCATAGAAAAAAATCTATTTTATGTATGAATTTATACATAAAAAGTTTTTGTCAGACACATTTAGACTATTAAAGTCTATTTTTACTCTTAAGAATTTAATTTTAAATAGAGGCCATGGATTGTAAGGCTGGTCTTATACCGAGTTACTATTTCGCTTTAAAAAAAAAAATATTCAAATGATAAGCCTCTTATTTGTGCATTTTTTTAAACTGTTTTTGAAACCACGCCTCATTTTTTATTTATAAATTTTATATTTTAAATAATCCCAAATATAACCACTAGGCTTAAAAAATTAATAAATTTAATCAAAATGTCTCAATGTTTATACGAAATGCGTGGAATTCCAGTATTTTTTTGCAATAACAAACGGGTTAGTAGATTAACACAAGGAGAGACATAATAAACTCAAAAGCCAATCCCTATTTATGGGATTCACAATATTTCAAGGCCATTTTTTTTTTTGTATTTTCTACACAAATTTAACCGAAAAAAAAACTTGTCCTTTAAACAACAAGTTAATTTTGCCATCTTCATCATCATTATCGACATCATCAATCGTTCATTTAACTCTTTTTCAACAAGATGAAGTGTAAAAAAAAAACTAAACAAATAACATTCCTTAATTTGGATATCATATTTCAAGTACCAACTACTTTTAAAGATTTTTGCACATACAAAACAAAAAAAAAAAAAACTGCTTGCGTCTCCCAAATTAAAATTGAATTGCTATGTAAATACATTAAAAACATTTAAAAACACACTCGTTTATCGAGAATTTTGTAGAAGTTTCATTAAAAAAATAAAAAAACCAATAAGAAATACATAATATTATACGTGGCGTAGGCGTCCCCGGTACCTAAATTTAGCTGACATTTCTATTGTTACATCCATTTTACTTACTGACTGTTGCTGTCTTCAAAAAAAAAAAAAAAAACTTACAAAAAAAAGAGGCTTTCTTGTCGATTCATCTGCACTTCTTGGTATGGTGGCTAAAGACTGCTTATTATATCCATTGACATACCTGAATGTATAAAAAGTTTGCATTACCCACAAAATGCAACACTTGAGGAATTACCCACTGACGAAGACACATACAGTGGGACAAATAAAATGTAAAACCTTATAATAATATAATATGTATTAATTTAATTAATTTAAACTCTTTGCTTAGCTTAGTTTTTTTTTTCTTCAAAGACGATTTGACCCCATTTATCAGTGTTCCAATAATTTATGCTTAAAATAGTTTATTTTTTATACAAAGAAATATGAATAAACAAAATAAAATTGTTCACTGTGGCGTATACGTACTTTTTTTAAAAGTTTTTATACAAATTTGATTTTAATGCATTTTAAGCATAATAATTTGCTTAAAATGCATTAAAATCAAATTTAATAATAATAATAATATATAAGCCGATATTATGGGTATATATCATTTCAAAGATTCAACCATATCTGCTAGTACGAACGTACTTTTGGTCGGAAAATTAAATAAACATTTAAAACCAAAATTGACAAATGAGAGTAGGTATTTTATGTGCTATTTTCTCGGATAGTACTCGAATTTTGGAAAAAAAATTGTTGAGGGTATTTAATCTAAAAAATGCAATTAAAATCTTACCTTTCTATAATTTTGGTCAATTTCTAATAGCAGATGAGGATTTCAGAGTCTATTGATCGTCTGAAAAAGGATTTTGGTGACAACGTACTATCGCAAAACCAGAGTGTGTGAATGGTACAAAAAATTCACTCAAAAGACGCTCAAAAACCGCTGTTGTGTAAAAAAAAAACTGGATTCTTAGAATAGTGTTGATTGCACGGAGAAAAATAACGTTAGGAATAAATTTATTTCTGGTATATATTTAATCATAATACATATGTATATACTTAAATATACCAGAAATAAAGTAAAATATACCTGAAAAGTTATCCCTGCTTTATTTTCTCTTTGTGTGGTGGCACCAAAACCATTTGCATCACATAGGAAATCAGTTGAGGCTTTCAAAACTCAGTCAGATGCAGGAAATTTTTAACTCATTTAAAATTTTTGGACTCTCATTGCTGTCAAAATGTTTTTTTTAACGTGTTTTTTTTTTAATAAATGGTCCAAATGTCTAGTTCGGGGTTTCTTATTTTCGTCTGCTGTTGACAAAGTAGACAAGGAATCTACTACAGGGATTATTGGAGATTGTCACTTTAGTCACGGCGTACATTCGCACGAGTGCCAAAAAGCTTCGTTGGACGACTCGTGAAGAGTCGACAATATAGAATTTATAAAAAAAATTTGTTAAAAATGCTTTGTGTCCGATTAACAGGGACTGGACTCAAGTGTCAAACAATATGGAGTCGAATATGAACATTCTCACTCTATGACCAGTCAGAAATATATGTATAGAACGCGTTCCACAAAGAGAGCTCTATGAGAAATAAAAAATAAGTTGCCTTTATGTATTTTGCAAAAATTTTTGGGAGCGGGCTCATTCATGTTAGGCCTGCTTAATGAAGAAAAAACTAGAACCGCACGGATCAGAACAGAACAGCATAACTTCGTGGAAACTGTCAGAGAAGAAGAACAGAAAACTACACATTAGTTTTTGACAGAATTGACTGAAGAACATCATGAAACCCTCATGGAACCCACAAATCTGTACTTTTTTAATCTTTTTGCTCTTTTCGGTGTGGAAGAAATTCATTAAACTATTATATTAAGGTTTGAACTCATTAATTTACGCCACAGCTAATCATAAAAAAAGTATTCATGGACAGCTTACCAAAGAACAGTTCATCATAGGTAACATTTCTTCAAATAAATAATAATCATTTTTATCAAAAAAAAAAAAACAAAACAGACTTCAATGGATCGAAACTGGGTTTTATGGTTTTTATTATAGTTAATATAGCCAGAACCGGATGAAATTGAAATGGAACCACACTACGGGGACCAACTTTCCAATTCAAAAAGAATTATCAAAATTGGTTCACTTAGTCCAAAGTTATGAGGTACACGGAAAAAAAAATGTCACCTTGAAATAAGGTGATGTGCACATTAAATTTCACCACCTTAAAATATGGTGATTCCACTTAAACTCAGTTAAATTTAATGTGAACTTCATCTTATTTTAATGTGAATGTTCATCTTAAAAATACCGAAAAAAAAATAAAAATTTTAAAATTATAGTCACACTTTAGCTTTACTTGCAGTTTATCATACTTATTTCTAACAGTGAGATAGCACGATTTTAAGGCACTTGCCTAGTATCCCTGGTGGCTGCCTGTTTTTTTTTTTTCATTTAAAAATGAAAGTCATCTTAGCAAAAAAACATGCAGAGATCCTCTTAAATTAAGGTGCGATCCGCTTAATTCTATGTGGTCTATTTCTCCGTGTAACAGACATAAAAAAAAATACAGACTTTTTGGAAGTCGGCAATTAAAAAAAAATAAAAACAAAAACCATCACAGAATTTCCCTTCTTTAAAGGTAAGCTTGAATTCTTAATTAAACTAAAAATATATTTGTTACAAATGCAACTTGTGATGACATGTCTCATGATGAGTTGTCCTATGATGACATATGTGCTGTGATATATTGGGTTGACTCGCATTAAACTATTATGTCACATTTTCAACTTGACGAAATTGACTTTTCTAACGTTATTTTCAGAATAAAATGTAATAATAAATGAATAGATGTAAAACTAATTTGTTTATAAGGATATGTATAAATTAGATAGGTATTTTTTAAGTAACATTTTGATTGTATTGCAACTTGCTTTAAAGAACTAGGTTTAACTTACGATAAAAAAGTGACCAGCTCTAAAAATCTATCTTTGAACTTCAAACTAAAAGTTTGCATTTATAAATGTCCATTTAAAATAAAACTATCAAAAACTTAAATATACCAATAAGTGCATTCAAAAAATAATAATATCTTAAACATGAAGTATAAATTCATAAAGTTGAAAATTTTCAATCATTCTTGCTTCACTGTGTTGATGATATGGCGACAACTAAACGATCACCATCCCTATCCCCTCCCCTGTACTCACCGTAAGTAAGAAAAAAGAGGTTTAACTTCTTGCTCCTCAGGTGAACCAGCCACCATCACCGTGATTGCTCTATACCCACCAACTCACCAAGTCGCTGCCAACAAACCAAACCAAACCAACCAACCAGCCAATATGTTAATTTTCTCGCAAAACCAACTATACAAGTTTGACGAATGTAAAATTGTTTCGTTAGTCTTCTTGGTATCAACAGTCGATAATAAGTAGTGAACGTGGTCTGACACACTACCAAATAAAGTCCATCCGCGAACTAAGCCGAGCCGAAATACAGTTTATTTTGTTTTTCGTTCCTTGTTTCATAAATATAATTTATATAGTTAAATTAAATTAACAAAAAAATAAATAAATAAACATGAAACTCCACAGCAAGTGAGTAAAAAAACAAAATACCAAATCTTTTTAAAATAATAAAATAAAATAACAATATTGACAATGATCCTGAAAAAAAAAGTGTTAAAACTTAAAAACTCCTATAAGGCATTATAGTGCGATTATAGTGTGTCCCAAAAATTGGGACACATTCAAATTTATAGTATATTACACAACAAAGTTAGTGTCAAAGTTAAAACACCATCAGTTAGGACATATATCTCTATCAATAAAAAAAATGCTAAGTGATGGAACGATCAAGGTCAATCCAAAGTTTTGCAGCATTCTCTCAGCCACCAGCCAGAGCTCTTAACTTTAATCAATCTCGAAATTGATACCAGATATGCAAATTAATTCTGCATGGAAACCCGATGGCAGTATAGATGTCCCAAATGACACAAATTTTATTCAAAATCAATATTATGTAACATTCAATTTGAACAAAAAACCGGTCAGCTATAATATAATATTAATTTTTTTTTTTATTTATTCTTTTTTTTTGTCAAATAATCGCGCAGAAATACTTGTTTCTGCAGATATTCGATTTATGTTTTATCTGTGGCAGAAAAAAAAAGAAGCCAAAGGTACTCGAACAGAGCGAAAGAAAGAAAAATGGTTATTAATTACAATCGAGCACGGTGGCGGCGACGAAATGGTGCTGCACAGGCGCATTAAAATGTCGGTGGCAGCGGTCGGTAGTTCTCGATGACGACCGCGAGACAACCAACGATTGGTGGTGGTAGGTACATGGTGGTAGTTACGATGACCTTTTTGCCACCACCTGTGTTGCAGTATAGTTTTTTTTTTTAATATTATTTATAAATTGTAGAGTCTCGATGCAACTTGAATTTTTTCTTCTATGCCAACCGCATTCAACCATATAAACTGACCATTAACTTACCGTTATTTAGAAAATAGCACATACACATTGGTATGCTATAATGCCTAGAGGTATGGATGGAAAAAAAAAAACTATCCATAATCCGATTGAATCGATCGATCGCAAACGCGATCCACCATCCAAACAACACAACACAACACCAACCAGTCACGTATGAAAATCGTGACAGCTAATGTCATAGGTGCATTAGTAGAAGAGACTTCCTTTAGCCGGTAATCTCTGTTTAATCGGTATCCATATTGTGGTTAGGGTTACCATCTGACATCATGGCTTCTTCAAATAAGTGATTAATTCTTTAAAATTTATGTAATTATAGTTTAACTACTGATAAATCTGAGTTTAACCTTTCATTTATACCTACTCTGTCATTTTTGACAGTTCTAGCCAAGTGTAAAAGTGTCCTAGAAATATGACAAGTGAATTCATTTTATCTTCTTATTCTTACACAAATCACAATGGGCACGTTCAGGAAATATTAGGGACTAGATGTTTAGGCAACGTCATTTTCTGAAAGGAAATTTGAGTAAATTGACTAAATAAGTTTGGATGCTATTGTCAAATGTTAAATTTCGAAATTTATTTAAGAATTTTTCCGGTCGCATGGGTAAGACACCAAATTTCACTTAACTGTAATGAATAAATAAAATTAATTATACCGATAATGCACTTTTTAGTTGTTTTTCACACAAATAAATTTAATTTTGCTAAATTAATTCTTTAATTAAAAACAATCTGCTGTCATGTTGACAAAAAAAAACTTTCCTAAATTTTTAGGGAAAATTTTCTTGCCTAACTTTCCAATAAAATTACCTAAATTGGAAAGATTTTTTTTGACAGCCGAGAGACCGAGAAATTACCTAAATATTTAGTCCCTAACGTTTCTGAACCTGCCCAATCTTCTTAAATGCTAGTTAGTTTTGTGACGCAATAAATTAAAAAAAATTAAAAAAGAATACAAAATTGTAGAAATAAATAGTTCAATTCACTCTATTTGATCTTTGACGAAATATTGGAAATATTTTTCAAAAAATACTCGTAACTCATAACACTACACAAAATTCAACATTTTTTAAAAATTTTGTGATAGGTCTCCAAAATATAGTTCCCATTCTTATTTTAGCACGGTTGTCAAAATTGATACTTCTAATGTTTTATCTATTAAAAAATGTTCTTCTAATTTTTTGACAGTTCAGCATTATGAATGTGTGACAAACGTGTTTTTCATAAATGTTTGTACCAAATTTTTTCAAAAATGTATAGCTGTCAAGTTGCAGGACGGACAAACTTAAACCAACATATTTCCTCTTTGACAAATGAGCAAATGTCTAATTTTTTGACAGTTCAGCTTATGAATGTGTGACAAACGTGTTTTTCATAAATTTTTGTACCAAATTTTTTCAAAAATGTATAGCTGACAACTTTGCAGGACGGACAGACTTTAACTAACATATTTCCTCTTTGACAAATGAGCATTCAGATCTTGACAGTAGAAACACAAGTCAAAAAATGAATAATTTGACATTGTGATCCAGTTTTAACAGGTTTACGAAGTGCTAGGTCAGTGACGTGCCGCTTACGTCACTTTTAATGTGATAGACAAAACTTGCTTATGTGGCCACAAAGTTACTAATACAAAACTACAAAAGTCAGTCAAGTTCGACTTGGCTTAATTTTGCAACGTGTTATTATAAAGCCGGGTCCACATTATCAATGCTTAACGTTATTTCGTGGTGAAATGCATATTAATGAGTATTTTTGGATTTCTTAATAAAATAAAATGATGTCAAAAGAACCCGGTTTTCAAAACTGGTTTTGTTTCCGATTTTTTTTTTTTTATTGTGGTGGTGAAAGATCGCCACAGGTCGGAACCACACTGTGGATATATCAATTTTGTTGAGCTTCAGAAAACCAATAAACATACCTCCATCTTTCTGAGGCATTTTTATAAATAGGGCTCCGGCTCCAAATAAAAGAACAGTATTCTAAAAAGGGTATTTAAGGGTTAGGTATATCCAACATAGAATTCACTTAAGCTGCAATGTAGTCTATATGAAGGTCAAAGGTTAGCTTTTGATCATAAATAAAACCCCGATATTCTCCTTTTCATCAAATTGCGATCAAAGATGTATCACAAATTTTATAAGTGTAAAACCCTGGAGCCTGGGTACGATACCATTTGGACACATTGAAAAAAAGATATTTTGTTTCTATACTATGCATCAAGGCGGAAAAAGTCTTCTTGCAGAAGTATACAATCTGAATTCAAATTTATTTAGCAGTAGGCAAAAAAAAGTTTATTAGACAACCGAATATGGTCAGTTTCAGAAACGAGCCTCTGCTTGGTTAGCTGTAAAAAAAATTCTTCCAATTTAGGAATTTAGGCAATTTTATTGGAAAGTTGACCGGAAAGTTAGGGGAAAAAAATATCCCTAACTCGATTTACTCTCTACCAAACTTTCCGTTTAGAAAATGACGTTGACTAAAAATTTTGTCCTTAACGTGTTTCCTGAATGTGCCCAATATCAATAATAAGAATTAAAAATAGGTGGCTTTCTTGGATAATGTCACAAGGAACATTGATAGAACGGGATTTAACATTATTTATTGTTGTAGTAACTATATTGGCATTGGGTCATTAAAACTCCTATTGTTATTTAAACCCTTTAATGCAAGTCAAGGCAGACTTAAAAAAAATAGCTGTATGGACTGTTGTTGTCAGTATTTTTGATAATTAGAAGAGGTGACGTCCACGAATTAACTGGACAAGCTGTCAGACATGGAAATATCAATTTAATTTCAAACCTCGTACAGACCCTGATTTGACCATTATGAAAAAAAAGGTCGATTCGGTAAGTCTTTCTGGTTAGCCATACCTCGCTATTCGCTTTTTGTGTAATTTTAAGAGGTCGCTAAGTCAATGAATACTCAAATGACTGACAGGTGACACTCCTCAAGTTACTGTTTTACCGAAGGTAATACAATAACATGTAAAAATCTTCAATTCTCCTAATAAATGTAGGTACTGAGCACAAAATTTTATGTATGTTGCTCAGTTTTTAATAACCTAGCACAGCTTAATTTTTTTTCACTTGTCTCTAGCTAAAGAACCCAGGTTGTCAACAAATCTGAGCTTTGAAAACAATTGTGAATTCTCTGTTCTTTTTATGGTACATTTCGTTTCTTTGATCCGACCTTATTTTTTTTCAAATGTCACATCTGGATCATTTTTAAATTGAGCTATTTTGGTCTAAACTGATTCAATCAACTTGTCTCAAAGTTTAGTTCTAAGAAAAGCTAGTTTTAGACAGTGGATATCAATTTTCTTTCTCTTTGATTAACAAATATCTGATCTTGTTTTGTTATGCTGAGATAAAAAAGCTCATATAAAAGTTGGTAACCCTGATTGTGGATATAATATATCTCTTTGACATTTATTTCTTCTTTTTTAAATTCTCATTACTGGTTTTGTTGTGTCTTGTATTTTTTTTTTTTTTGTATTTGTTTCTTTGTGTTCCCCATTACATGCGATGGCAGGATCAATTAAAGACTCGATCAATCTGACTCTAATACTTGAAGCTCTACTCTACTACCGGCTTTGGTAGTAGTCTTGTTTATTTTTTTTTTTTTTCTGTTTTTTTTCTTCTCAAAGTGAAAGTTCTTCTTGAAGGACGTCTTAGCAACCTCAGACTAAAAAAAACTACTTGTTATTCAGTTGAAAACAAAAAGTATATAAAGAGGGCGAACCGCACAGAAAATTAAATATAATATAAACTTATATGCCAATATACTAAAAGCTAAGCTTATAGGTGAGATAAACCTGTTTACGGTTTTTATTTAATGAACAATTTATGCGCAAACGACGAATATTGGTGGTTTTAAAAGCACTTTGTGTTAAGGTTTCTTGAAATCTTTTATTTTTTTTTCTTCAAATTTAACTTTTTTTTTTGGGTTAGCGCATGCATTTCGACTTATAAATCAGCCAAGGCATACAACAAGTATCTTTTTTTTAGTTGTTTGGTTGAATCCCCCAACTTATAATGAGTGTGAGATGGTGTATCTCCATTAGTAATCTGTTCAAGCGACCTTTTAAAAGCCAACCGCGATCTTTTGTAGATCCCGGTTGGCATTTCGGCATCTTCAGGTTTTTTGAGGCACGTTTCTCTGTTATAACAATTGAAATGATTGTCCCCGGCAGTCGGCCAAAAAAAAAAAACAACCATAAAAAGCTTCTTTATGTAATTGCTGCTTTAAGCTGTTATAGGATTAGCAATTGATGATGGTGATGATGATAGTTAGGGGTTATGGTAATTTTTTTTTGTATTTTTTTATTTTTGGGACGTGATTGAGCTCTTTGAAAATGGCACTTTTTTTCACGTCTTTCTATAAGACATCTATAATACACCTATAAGACATGAATTTATTTTTACTTGTTTCTCTGGCAACAATGACGTGACGATCAATCAACTTTTGAAACTTTTATTTTTTGTTTAAGTGTGAATAGCTAATTGAACCCAACCCACCCAATTTATATAAAAAATTTCAAAGAAATCCAAAATTTACGGATTTACCTGGAACCTGCTTGGAATTTTGTTAGACCGGTTGTTGTTGTGTGTTTGTTTCATAAGAGATTGTTTTTTTTTTTATAGATTTTTTTATTTATTATAAAATCAGCAATTTAACCATAGCTAATGCTTTTATTTTTTTGGTACTTAATTTGGATTTTTTTGTTTAATCAAAATTTTTTTTAGAGTCTTCTTCTTCGTTTTGGTTGTACTTGCTTGCACATCGGTGTTCGCGGAGGAGGAAGGTTCAAAGAGAAATGCCATCTTAAGGAGGCCAGCATCACGTGCCGCTCCTAAGACAACTACCACAACATTAGCGCCGAGTGAAGGAGAAGAAGAACCTGCTGGCGAAGAGGAATATGATAATCAGGAATATGGCAATGAGGGTGAGGGTGAAGCTGCAGATGCTACATCAAGCACAACAACAACATCAACAGAAGCACCTAAAAAAATTGGACCAATGATTAGGCCATTCCGTACAAATGATGATTTTTTGAGCTCTCTGAAGCGTCGTCAGCAAAATGCTAAGAAAGCTTTGAAAGGTAAGTTCAAACATCACAATTTTGAATAATGTTGCATTTAATTAACATTGAAGTTAAGATATCGTAGAAACATGTTTTTAGAAAAATTTGAGACATTGTTGAGAAACTTTTTATATGAATCAGAAGAATTTATGGCCACAAAAAAAAACAAAAAAATTGTTGAAAACTTTCCGGACAAAAATTGCAATTCAAAAATGTTGCTAAATGTTTTTGAGAATTCATAGACGAAACTTCAAAAGCATTTACCAATACTTAGGGAACTGTCAAGAAATAAGTCTTAAACATGTCAGACACGATTTAATTAAGAAACACGGAAGATATATCTATGCAACATGTTGCAAACATTTGTGGCTATTGTATAGAAACATGACTATGAATCATTTGAAGAAGATTTGAAAATGTTTGAAAAACATTTCAGATACTATTTGGAAACTGTTTTGAAATAAATTTGAATAAGAAAAGTTTTAAACTTGCCTTACACAAAAAAAAACACTATAACTTAGTTTTTTGAAACAGTTGCCTTATCAATCAACAAAAATGTTGATTACAAACATTTTGTAGAAATATTTCAGAAACTTTATTAAAAAAAAAAATAAGTTTTATAAAAAAATTTAGTAGAAACTTCAGAAAGACTAAGGCAAAATTTCGAAAAGAGTTAAAGAAAAATCTCGACACATTTCAAATTTGTTTAAGATGAAAAATTTATTGGGGATATATTTAAAACTATGTATTTAAAAAATACTTAAGAAACATTTAAAAAAAAACTGAAGATTTAAGCTATTATTTAGAGCCCCCGCAAACTACGGACTTTCTATCGGCCGAAAATTTAATCGGGTTGGGCTCCTAGGTAAATATTTCCTAGGCAATTGTGAAGCAGAACAAACTTTATTTTCTATCAAACAAACTTTTTGATAGAAATCTAGAATATTTTAATGTTGGCAAAAACATTTAAGAAATATTTAGTAGACTTAGGCCCAATTTATTCACTCTCCATTATTTTTAAAGGCTCCATTAAAAATTATAAAACTGTCAAATCGCATACAAATTTTAAAATTTCCCTTTTTTAATGGCGACTTTAAATTTAATGGAGTGTGAATAAATTGGACCTTAGGGTACAAAAAATGATTGATGATGAAAGGTCTCAAAATTATGAGATGTGCAATTCTTGCAGTTCCTAGTTGGGCTTTTGGAAGTAAGAATGCAATAAAAATGCAGTTTCTTTCATAATTTTGGTACCAAAAAAAAATGTTTGGTACCATTATAATGTAGATTTTCATTCGAAAATATAGAACGTTTTTGTTCAGGCGCAAGATGCACTTGAAAACTCATACATAGAGCGCATATTGCAGGCAGATTAGGATTTAGGATTTTTTAGGATCATAATTACTTAATGAACCTCAGAGTTATTGCACTTTAACTTTAAAAATTTCTACGTCCCCGAAATATGTTTCACATCTAATACATACAATTTTACGTGTAGTTAAAAGAATCTTCTGGAATCAAAACCAGTGCCTACGTTCTGTTATTCTCAAATCGATTAAATTGGTCAAAAATACTGTGAATTTGAACGAAATCCATTTTTTTTTTGTTGTATGAATTTGGTTTCGTCTCAAAATGTTTCTGCATCTCTTTTCACAATTTTAGAATTACAGATTTTTTCTATTTTTATTTTTTTTTTCAACTGATTGTTTAATATTTTCTTATTTTTACAGAAAAGCCAACTCCAAAGGCCACAAGAACTGATGAACCTAAAGGTGATGATGAAGAAGAAAGTGAATCAGCACCAGCCCCAGCTCCAGCTTCGCAGTCAAAATTCAAGAGCAACTCACCTCGTAAGTTAACAATAATAATAATAATGTTAGCAAACAAATTATAATATTTTTCTTTCTTCTTATTACAGTTAGCCGAAGAAAACCATCCAAGCCAGTTAAGGCTGAGCCATCTGAAGAAGAAGCTGCCCAAGGTGAAGAATCAGCACCAACACCATCTCCTGCTGCAAGACGTCCAGGACGTTTAGGATTAAAGCCACGAAATTAATTTTTATTTTTAGAATTTAAGACTTAAAAGATTTCTATAATTTCTTTTGTTAATAATATATTTTTTATGTACATAAAGAAAATTTGAAAATTTTATAAATTTATTTGAATTTTAATTATAAAAAAAAAACAATGGATTATGGAAAATTTGGAAGAAAGGGGGTCTCCTTTATACACATATAAAATATGGAAAAATAAATAATAAAGGGCTAAGATGGCTGCCTTGTGGCACACCAGAATCGATATAGAATTTTTAGATTGCACTTTTCAAAAAGAATGCAAAAAGAAATAGATTTGTAACAGTTGATTTATTATTAGATATTATGTTTTAGAGATACAAACATCCAGATTAGGGTTTCAAAAAGCTTAAGAAAGCTTTGCAATTGGACGGTTATTTGAATTGTAATTTTAAACCTTTTTTTTAATCGGTGTTATAAATGCGTTTTTCCACAGTCCAAACTCGAGGGAAAATAAACTTTTGAGCGATTCATTTGAATAGAGAGTATTAGGGAATGGGATATAAGCTATTTCCTTAAAACGCAATATGGTACTCCATCAGGGTCAAGAATAAAACAACTGACTAGCTCTTTAATTTTTTGAATAAATGTCATGGCTGCTGCCCACAGCAAGTTTTAGGGGTGGAGGTATAACAAAAATTTGAGTATGCAGTTTTATAGCAGTATGCGATCTAATAACGAATTTAAAAGTGTGACTGCTTAAAATCGAGGCTTTAAATTGCTGTCAGAGTAGGCTAAACTCATACTATTTCATATCCCAAATACAAAAACTGACGTTCTGCCATTTCCTCTAAGCCTGAAGACATAAGCTGTCTTTTATTTCCCTCGTGATCCAGATCAGATCATTGATTTATTTGCGAAACAATAACGAAACAAAATCCTGCTTTTGTTGAAAAGCTAATAAAAACAATGATCTGATCCGGATCACGAGGAAAATAAAACACAGCTAATAAATGCGATAATGATAATACAACTACTCAATACTCAATATACTTATAAGCTGACTTCTGTGTTTAATTTTTTGTTTTCTTTTCTTTTAATCCAGTCAAATAAAGGTTTAACCTCGGAATGAATGCTTCGTTTTGGCATTCTATAACGTACCTCAAAAGTCTAGAAAAATCTCATGTCCGCAAGTCGCTATTTTGAAGGTCAAAGCGCGAAATGGGGTTTTTCAAAATTAGAAAAAAAAAGGCGATGGTATTATATACACATATGATACATGATATCAAGGTATTTTTTAATGCTGATTCCAAAAAATCTAAAATCAAGGCAATCTGAAAAAAGTTATACCTGTTTTTCATCTGTCAACCCATATTATTATAACAGTTGCTAACTTACTACCGAAAAACCCTTAAAAGTTATGGTAGCGGAGCCAAATTTTGCATCAAGGTCTTAATATCCATTATCATTAAGAATCAAAACAATTCAATGCAAAAAACATTCATATCTATGACAAAATGGTATTTTTTGAGAAAAGGGGACATTTTGGGATACGCCTAAAAAAAATCCTGGTACAGTCTTGGAATTAATGCAAATAGGCTAATTTTTTTGTTTCTATCTTTGTTTGGATATTCTATTACTTATGTCCAAAATCTAAAAAAATCTCATGTCCGCAAGTCCTAATTTTCCTGGTTTGAAGATAAGGTGCAGATTTAAAAAAATTGAAAAACTACACTTCAGATATTTGTGTCAGATCAACATGAATATAAGGTACATTACTTTTCAGGGATGGTGAGATTGATTTGTTTGTGGGTTTTGTTGGAATCAGCGTTAAAAAATACCTTAAAATCATATAACCTGGAAAATTAGAACTTGTGGACATGAGATTTTTGTTTTATTTTTGACATAAATTATAGAATATCCAAACAAACATAGAAACCAAAAAAATTAGCCTATTAACACTAATTCCAAGATTGTACCAGGATGATTTTTAGTGCATATCCTATAAAATTTCCCCTTTCTCAAAAAATACCGTTTGTTCATAGATTTATATGTTTTTTTCATTGCAATGTTTTGATTCTTAATGATAAAAGATATGAAAACCCTCATGCAAAATTTGGTTCCTTTACCATAATGTTTAAGGGTTTTTCGGTAGTAAGTTAGCAACTGTTATAATAATATGGGTTGACAGATGAAAAACAGGTATAACTTTTTTCAAAGATGTCAGATTGCCTTAATTTCAGATTTTTTGAAATTAGCATTAAAAATCCTTAAAATCATGTTTCAATGAAACATGTGTATTATATACACATATGAAACATTGTTTCATATGTGTATATAATACAATCGTCTTTTTTGCTAATTTTGAAAACCCCCATTTCGCGCTTTGACCTTGAAAATCGTGACTTGCAGACATGAGATTTTTCTAGACTTTTGAGGTATGCTGTAGAATGCCAAAACGAAGGTTTTGAGCAAAAAATATTCTATTAGCATTTATTCCGAGGTTTATCCCTTTTTTTACCTTATTTGACTGTATTATTTGTTTTTTGTTTTTTTTTTTTTTTTTTTTATTCAAAACTCTCCAAAAAAAAGAGTCGATATGGTTAGTTATGCTTGTACATACCTTGGGTACTATTTGTCATATCACCAAGATTGAAGTATTCAGACATAGGGGAAATTACAGAGCATTACCCTTTTAGCAATTTTACCTCTATAATACTTTACAGAAGCAACAGTAGATTCTGTAAAGCGTTATAGAATCAAAATTGTTTGTCGGGTAGCTCTTATATTCAGAATGTGAATTAGTGTAAATTTACCCGGTTAACATAAATTTTAAAACTAGCATTGTTTTTAAGAGTTCAATCTTAAGAACTTCAAGCTTTGGTTGGTTTTGTTTGTTTTTAATAATATTAAAATATTTCAAAAAATAAAAAGACGTTGAAAAAGACGTTTCATCGAAATTTTAAAATATGATACAAGACCTCGAATTTTTTTAAATATTTAAAATTAATAAAAACAGAAACATCAATATAAATTTGAAGTTCTTAAGATTAAAAGATAAAATAGACTCCCTAAGAAGAGTGTAAACACACTAGAAACGTCGGACTAAAAGAAATAATAGAAATAATAAAAAAAAAGATCTCAAGATAGGAATAATTAAGTTGGAAACACTAATGGGTGATTTCGTAAATTTGTTGTGTATAAAACCGTAAGAAATGGTGTAAAACGGTAAAAAGCGGTAAATAACATTCGAAGTATATAGATTTTGTATAAAACGGGTGCCTATTGTTTCGCCCTTTTTACTTCGATTTCTGTTATTTCGTTTTTGACACAATTATTTTTGATTATTTCGCCATCCTTTATTTGGTTTTTCGTTTACTTCGTATTTTGATCACTTCGCCCAACTATAACTTCGCCTTGTGTCTTCTTGATTTTTAACGAAGAAAAAAATAACAAAAATAATAAAAATTATTTAAATTATTTCTATTTTAAGTGGAGCGATTGAATATAATTCAATTTTAAAGTTCAAGTGACCTCAACTCCAAATTTATAAAGCGTTTCGCCCAGGTACGACAGTGGGCTCATCAGTTAGATCTGTCGTACCCTTACTAAGACGCCTTATTTTGGTCGATGTTTACCGACTCTATATAAAACTCACAGCATGAATATACTGTGAATTCTAATATTCAAAGGGAATTTGTTTAAATTCAGACCTTAGAAAAATGTATGCCCGTGGTCAGGCTGATATAATAACGAAGAAAAAAATAACAAAAATAATAAAAATTATTTAAATTATTTCTATTTTAAGTGGAGCGATTGAATATAATTCAATTTTAAAGTTCAAGTGACCTCAACTCCAAATTTATAAAGCGTTTCGCCCAGGTACGACAGTGGGCTCATCAGTTAGATCTGTCGTACCCTTACTAAGACGCCTTATTTTGGTCGATGTTTACCGACTCTATATAAAACTCACAGCATGAATATACTGTGAATTCTAATATTCAAAGGGAATTTGTTTAAATTCAGACCTTAGAAAAATGTATGCCCGTGGTCAGGCTGATATAATAACGAAGAAAAAAATAACAAAAATAATAAAAATTATTTAAATTATTTCTATTTTATATAGAGTCGGTAAACATCGACCAAAATAAGGCGTCTTAGTAAGGGTACACCGAAAAAAAAACCAATATCAATTTAACATTTTTTTAAATATCAAATTAACATTTTTTAAATATCAGCCAAAAATGCTCTATAAAATGTGTTTTATGATATTTAAAATGTTAAAACAACATTTTTATTATCAGGATGATATTTAAATGTCACATTTTGGAAATTTTTCTTGATATTTTATTATCATTTTTTCATATCAATTTCTCATTCCAAATTATTGAAAAATATTAAAAAAAATATTCTTAATGTGTACTAATTTAAAGGCGCTTTGTGTTTTTTCGAAGTAAAATGTATGATTTACTAAGAAAATTTGATCGGCACTAAGATTTTACTTCACATAGTTTGGGAGAAAATAACAAAACAATTATATCATACTATAATAGAAAAAATAATATCACCATTATTTTGTAAAGAATATTCCCTTTCAGTAATGTTTTGAAAAAAGAAAGAAAATTCTTAAAATAATAAAAATGAAAAGGAAAGAAATAGGTTTCATTATAGTAAACTAAAACGTAAAATCTAGTCAACATTGATATTTTAGTTGTCAAAGTGAAATTTTCACTATCCACTTAAACTTAAAAAAATGTCAAAATGATATTTTAATTGTCAAAGTGAAATGTTCACTATCCCACCTGAAATTAAAAAATGTCAAAATGATATGATAAAATATCAAAATTGATATTTTAATTGTTGGACGACTTTTGTCACTGAAAAATGTTAATTTGATAGCTGTTATTATCAAATTTTTTTTTCGGTGTACGACAGATCTAACTGATAAGCCCACTGTCGTACCTGGGCGAAACGCTTTATAAATTTGGAGTTGAGGTCACTTGAACTTTAAAATTGAATTATATTCAATCGCTCCACTTAAAATAGAAATAATTTAAATAATTTTTATTATTTTTGTTATTTTTTTCTTCGTTATTATATCAGCCAACGCTTTATAAATTTGGAGTTGAGGTCACTTGAACTTTAAAATTGAATTATATTCAATCGCTCCACTTAAAATAGAAA
Organism: Episyrphus balteatus; assembly: GCF_945859705.1. NCBI lineage: Eukaryota > Metazoa > Arthropoda > Insecta > Diptera > Syrphidae > Episyrphus > Episyrphus balteatus. The sequence goes on along the minus strand of NC_079135.1, from coordinate 130,739,539 downwards.
TAATTTAAATAATTTTTATTATTTTTGTTATTTTTTTCTTCGTTATTATATCAGCCTGACCACGGGCATACATTTTTCTAAGGTCTGAATTTAAACAAATTCCCTTTGAATATTAGAATTCACAGTATATTCATGCTGTGAGTTTTATATAGAGTCGGTAAACATCGACCAAAATAAGGCGTCTTAGTAAGGGTACGACAGATCTAACTGATGAGCCCACTGTCGTACCTGGGCGAAACGCTTTATAAATTTGGAGTTGAGGTCACTTGAACTTTAAAATTGAATTCTTGATTTTTATTTATTTCGCATTTTCATTACAAGTCCAATGAGTTGTTTCGCCAAGGTTCATTTCGCTTTTAGTTTATTTTGGCATCTGGTTATTCCGTCTTCAGTTTTGTGGATTGTTTTGGGTTTTGAAGACTTTTGGATTAAAGATAAGCAAATCGTTTTAATATAAGAGATCTGTTACCTTAAATTGTAACGAATTCGTTGTTTTTTTTTATTTTTTTTATAACAGGCACTAAAAATGACGCGAATTATTCGCCACCATTTGTTTCGCCATTTTTTTGTGGATGTTAATAGCCTAAGGGCGTTAAAATTCGCGCGAATTTTAACGCCCTTAGGCTATTAACATCCACAAAAAAATGGGCGAAACAATTGGTGGCGAAATAATAAAAGTCCAAGTGAACTAAAGGCGACTTAATTCCAAAAAGAAATAATGAAAAAACGAAGTAATAAATAACAAAATAAACTAAAAACGAAGTCATAAGAAAACGGAGTATAAGTTTGTCGAAATAAGGAAAAACGAAATAAATAAAAAACTAAACAACAAAAATACGAAACAATAAAATAGCGAATCGACTAAGACGAAACAACCAAAAACCGAAATAAGAAAAGCGAAACAAACCATACCCGTATAAAACACTTTGTTTTCCGGAATTGAATTCTAATAAAGGGTTATAAATTATTATAATTAATTAAAAAATATTTCCAAAGTCATTAATGGCTTTTTTCTCTAGAGGACAAATGAAATAATTTTGAAAATTATGTCCTTTCGATTTGACTTTCGAAATGAGCTTATTTATGAAATTATCTCATTTCCACAATAAATAAACTTCGAAGAGTTTAATTTTGTGCTCCTCAAATCCAATACAACATTTTTTGCAAACCTTAGACAGCACCGATTATGCTCTTTCTTCATATTATTTGTATCTATTTATTTACAGCGGAATTCTGACAAATTAATTAATAACTTTAACAAATTTTAAAGGTGGTATTTTTTTAGACCACAGCTGAAATGAAACGCGCAAACGGCAAACCTTTCCACATTGGCTTTAAGGTTATTAAATTTGCCAGATTCATCAACCTAAATTGCCCATAAGCATTTACATGTAATTTTCAAGTTTTTAAATGCTAAAAACCCTCCTTGTAAAAAACTAGATGTAAAAACCGTCACTACACTGATTTGGAAATTTTAACCCTGTTTTGTTTAAGGAAACATCGATAAAAATCCATATAATAAGTAGTTTTGTAGACCATATTTAAAGAATTTTAACCACTGCGACTAATTTCATCAATATAAAATTTTAAGTGGTTTAATTATTCGTTAAAAGAATCTAAGCTTATTAGTAAGGCTTTGGAATTTTGAAAAAAAATGTAACGTATGACACTTTAATGTACCTATACATAGTACAATGTATTGCCCAGAGTGGCCATTTTGATCATTCATCATTTTGTGGGTTTTTTCTGCCTTCTCGTCCCGATTCCCCACAAGCTACAGCCATACAAATATTCAGCTACCAAAATTTGGTAAAACATAACATAACCGATTGTAAAAAAAAAACTGGCGCCTCCAAAATCAAAGCCCTTTTGTTGCGTTTCTCACAAATATGCGCAACCGCATAATCCCAACAAGTCTTCCGAAAATTAATATTATTTTTAAAAGTTGGATCAGGTAATTTATTGAGAAAATAATTAAGAAGATTTAATATGCATATAACTTTTCTCAACTGATTTATTATATCTATCTGATCATCTGTTTAAAAAAACAAAAAAATACAAATGTTAACAAATTTGTAACAAAACTTTTTTGGATGTGTATCTGCTAAGAACTTAGACTGAATAACAAATGAACATCGCTAACCACAGTTGTTTTGATTAATGATCACATTTACGTTTTTATTTAACTGCGGAGAAGTTAAAAAAAAACAACAACACTTTATATGAATTTTATTGTTTTTGTCTTGTGTTTGTTTTGAAGATTTTATGCAAAATAGAATGCAAAACTAAATTTTAAATCGAACTTGATCCAAAACATATCATCTTGAAGCTTTTAGGTTAACAGAGCTAGGTCAAATGTTTAATTGATTTATCTATATTTTTTTGTAAATTCTAGTTCAATTTATGTATGCATTTTTATTTTGTTGAAAATTTTTCTCTCTTTGACATTGTTTGAGATATCTCTGAATTCACAAAAATATTAATGGCATTAGTTAAAAAAAACCAAAACACAAACTATATTTTACCGGAAATGTTGTAGTTCAACTTAAACTGCGATGCATTTGCATAGATTTTATTGCTAGTCTTGCTACGCGATGTCTTGAAAATGAATTCGCATTTAATCAAGTTCTTTTGTTTCTTTTGATCTGGATTTTGAGATAATTAAATTGGATGGTCGCTGATTTTGCAATAAATATTTGAATGCAATATCAAATTCGTTTCATTAAATTTTTGCAAATATATCGTTAGTACTAGTTTTTTGTTTGTGTCCGTAAACTTTTTTGAACTTCAACAAGTTGAAAATTCGGTAACAAAAAATGTTGAAAACGTTTTAAAAACTCAATTTAAGAATTTTATAACTTAACTTTATGGAACGTCTTTTCTGTTCGATCGGAGCTCTGACGCTTAAGCTCCAAACTTGAACAGTTTTTAGATTTTTACTTAAAAATTTGATCTCAAAACTCATCAACATGGGGAACAAAATTACAAGAATCTGCAGAAGATCAGCGAAAAATAAAAACAAAAGGTCTAAAAATAATGACCGACATATATTCAAGGAACCTGAAGGACAATACAATATATTTCCAGCTAATCCAGATACACCAACTTGCATGAGATGTGTTTCTGGTTTCATGCAAGAAGTTAGAGAAAATCGCTTAAAGGGAAGGCGTCCTAGTTATAGTGGCCATTGGGGAATCATAGAAAGTTCATCTTTACCTTTATGTGGCGCCCAATTTGATGCTAAAGAATTTGATAAGATTTTTAAATTAAATCATAGACATCCTGGAGAGCTCGATGAATCTGAAAATGATGATGATCAGTTTGAAGATGCCCAACCAGTTACTATTAAAGTGGAGATCACAGAATTCAGTCAGACACAAATTGAATTAATAGAAGGCGATGAAGATGACAATAACTCATATTCTTCAATGTTTGAAGTATTTGAAAAGTTAGAATACGAAGCACTGTTGAATTCAACAGCATTGGATGAAATGTTCTTTTATCCTGCAATTGGAGAAGCTGTTGAGTGTGGTGAAAATGACATAAAATGTGATGAGCTTTATGAAAATATTAAGCCAAATCATATTACACAAGAAACAAAATCAAGTTCCTCATTAATCAATAATGAAAAGCAATTTAATACAACAGATCTGTCGGATGACACATTTTCGGATGATACACATTTCTATGATACAGTTGCAAGCTCTGAAAATAATGATGCTAAAACCTTTAAAGATACACAAAATGTTTGTTTATCGAGTTCCGAACAATTAAAATCTAACGAGGTTAAATTGCATGATAAAAAGAAACATAAAATTAACAAGTCAAAGAATATGACAAGTGACACAAATTGTGATGTAACACAATACAAAATTATTCCATTTAATGCTTCGCAATTTCACACACGACAAATCGATGATACAAAATATGATGGAATTTTATTTAACGATTCGCAATTTGATGCGAAATATTTCGATGCAAGACAATGTGATATGTCTAAATTTTGTGACAGTCTACTTGAAAATACCAAATACAAAGTCGATACAACAAAACAAGTTGTTGAAATTTTACCATTTAATGAAACTCAGTTTGATGCATCACAATTTAAAGCCTTACAATCAAATGTGACAAAGTTTGATAATGAAAAAAATCACAGGGAAAATTTGGATAATCAAGATGATGACACAAAATTCTGCTTTCCACAACTTAATGAAAATATATCAGAATATGAAGATGCACTTATTCGGACAGCACAGTACGTTGAGTCTCATTTTGGAACAAACAGTTTCAACGACACACAAAGTGACAGCAAGGACATTATTGTTCCATCATTCCACACAGCTCAATTTAATGCTTCACAATTTCATGCAAAACAATTCGATGTTTCACAATTCACACTAGCACAATTCGACTCAAGACAGTTTGGTGTATCAAGTATTGATGGTAGACAGTTTAATGCATCACAGTTTAATGCTAAGTTATTTGATGCTAAAAAATTAAAGCATCCTCAGAGAAATTGGTTTGAACCTTTAAAATTCCACAGATCACAGAAATTAAATTATAACTGTTCAAATTTCACTCAATTTCATGCAAATATTTTTAATGCTACACAATTTCATTCTCGACAAATATACGCTGCATAAGAAGATAATATAAAAATAAAGAAAACAAAAAAAAAAATACATGTACACTCGGGCGTATGCGTACTTTTTTTTTAATAAATGTGTTGTGTTGTTATTATGTAAATTGATTGTATTTAATATATCTTAAATAATACTTTAAGTTAATTAATGAAATTAATTCTTAATGTAGTTTTAGAATTGATACATAATTTAAGTTTTAATATCGCTTAATAAAGAACAAATTCAAAAATTTAAAACATCATGATTATATTTAGAAGTAAACAAATGGACCTCAGCTTTAGTTACAGTTTATCACTGTAATTTTTAACAATGATCGTAAAGCACTCATTCTATAGTGACTAAAATGTGGTAAGATTTTTTTGTTAAAGTTGGAACAAAAATTTGATTTGGAATAGTGAACCCTTATAAGCCATTGTTTAAATTGAGAAAAAAATATTTTTCTAACTGGCTAATACTATGGCGGGAATATCATTTGCATTAAATACGGATATTTTTTCCAATATAAAACATCAATACAAAACTTTTTAACCTAAAACGAATTTAGACATAGTGAATTTATTTTTTGTTAATGACACACACGTCGCGCAAATTGTTTAAACAGATTTCGATTTTTAATTATTCAATTTTTAAGCTCATTCTAATTCTAAAAGGATTTTGATGACATTGCATTATAAAAATTTATGCAACACCCTTCAAAATCTGCTCACAATAAAAAAAACAATAATATTTTTACAAATTGTCTGGTTTTTATTTGAAGACAAAAACTCGTATTTATGTTAGAACCCACAAAAAATGTACTTCTTTATTCATTTCCTACTTTTTATGCCATATAAATTTTTTAATTAAAAAAATAAGGTACATTTTTTTTTTAAATACTATTGATTCATTTTAATAACATTAGAAAACACTCACCACATTTTCAAGAAAAATAACTTTGAACTTGGAGAAAAATTCGAGCAAAAAAAAATCATTTGGAATGTCGCATCGACAAGATTAAATTATTCAGGCTTTGGGGAGATGACAAATATTGGAAATAAATATTAGAAAAGGTGGAACGAAGTCCGCCGGGTTAGCTAGTATGTTATAATTTTATGAAACAAAAATTAAATTTCCGTCGTTTTCATTCCTTTCATTACACTAGTTTACAAAAAAATAAAAAAATTTTGGACACCAAGTGCCGTTATACTTTTCGTATAGATTTGTGTCCAGAAAACTCGAAAATCTTATCTAAAAAAATATTTATGGATAAGTTTTCGAGATATGATTTTTCAAAGTTTTTTGTCGTTGTTTTTTCCAGCCTACTTAGTATTCGGGCTATATCTTGAGTAATAAACGACTAATCTGAACAGAAAAGTCGGCGCCTGAAAGAAAAATGGTTTAAAAAGATCAAAAACCAAAAGATTTTGAAAGTCCATATTTTATCCAATTTTAGCCGTATTCAATTTTTGTGACCATGGTGTTGAAAGAAAAAGTATTTTCTTTTCTATTTAACATGTTCAATATCTATAAATGCTCAAATGATAAAAATAGACCATTTAGTAAAAACATCAAAAAAATTTGTTTCTCTTTTATGAATAGTTTTTCTTAAGTTTTTTACAATATTTCAATTTAAAATTTTTTTAAAAGGATACATATCGATAGGAAATTTAATTATCTACAAAAAATTATTTAATAAAAATTTTCAAATTCGGCTTGTTTTTCAAGTTATAGACAGAAACTCAAAAAAATATTGATCGTTACAAAAATGGTCATATTTTTATAATTTATCCATAGATGTTGAAGAAAATTATCTTTTTATGTTTGCCAGGAGGTATACTTCTTCTTCTTCTTCTTCTTCTTCTTCTTCTTCTTCTTCTTCTTCTTCTTCTTCTTCTTCTTCTTCTTCTTCTTCTTCTTCTTCTTCTTCTTCTTCTTCTTCTTCTTCTTCTTCTTCTTCTTCTTCTTCTTCTTCTTCTTCTTCTTCTTCTTCTTCTTCTTCTTCTTCTTCTTCTTCTTCTTCTCCTTCTTCTTCTCCATTATCGAATTGTTCCATGTCTAAGGCCAACTGAATGCAGTTGTCGTTGCATTTGTCTTCTCCATTAGTTCTTAGGCCTGCCTCTTCTTTGCGATTGAGATTGCCAGGAGGTGTACTACACATGAAAAATTTAAATCAATGAGGATTCGAAAGATTTAGATTTTTTTTTGCAGAAATTTCCTTTAAAAACTCGATTTTTTTTAAATATTTTAATTTTTTGCACTTAAACATCTGGAGTGACCCAAAAAAAAATGTTCTAGTTTTTGTTGCTTATTTACTCAGCTTTTTGGCGCCAGCTTTTCTGTTTAGATTAGTCGTTTATTACTCAACATATAGCCCGAATACTAAGTAGGCTTGAAAAAACAACGCCATAAAACTTTCAAAACTCATATCTCGAAAACGTATCCGATTCCATGAGGTAAAAGTACATAAGAAAAAAATAGTGGGATTGAGTGTCCAGTGTTATTAGCCACGAAATTACAACTTTTGCGTTAAGTCCTAAGAAATTACAAGAAATTACATAAAGTCCAAAACTTGAAGATAGGTTAATTTTGGAGAGCTAGTGCTGCGCTGTATCTCCCATATTCCTTGATATTAATTTCTCAAATTTTGGGAAAACATAGAAAATTTAGTCCAAATAATGCGTTTTGACGTGGCTTCTGATAAACATCAGGCAAAAATGTACCTACCTAACACACATACTTATAATTTTTAGTATTTTAAAATTATATCCTCAATTTTAAGTGTGGCAACCCTATATTTACTGATCTACACTTGACACCAATTCTTGCCTTAACCTTGTGAATTATCTTACGGTCAACGCGTGCACTATAATTTTAGCTTCCTCTTAAAAAAAAGAAAGAAAGATAAACCAAATAATGTCGAATTTGATAAGAAAAAAGTAAAATCTGATCTAAGGTCTAAAAAAAATGTTGATATGTTTTTTTTTTCGCAGTGTGACGTACATATAAATCAAAAATAAAACAAAATACTGTAACACTTGATTATTAAATAATAAACTTTTAATCATCAAATTCATAAATATCCCAAATTTATATGACGCAGAAATAACTTATTCAAAAAAGCAACAAATAAACATAAATTATTTAATAAATTTTATCTTCTTCGCTGGCTATAGGTCTTGTTTTAATTGGAGATCAAAAGATTAAAGATAAGTATTTATTCTATACGTTTTAGCATTTTTTAGAATTATTTTTTCTTAGTCCTGAAGAAGCGTGTAAGCACACGTGAAACGTCGACAAAGAAGTTTAGATAAAATCGAAACAAGACCTATAGCCAGCGAAGAAGATAAAATTTATTTAATAAAGAAAGGTCACGGAATAAGGCATAAGAATGAATAAATTATTTATTTTTGATAAGACTCAAGCTCCATCGCCAAATCTACCCAAAGCACCCTAACATCTGCAAGTTCTAAGTGTAGTGGCTGTTATCTCTTTCTATCAATCAATTTATTTTATATTATGAATTAACTATAGCACTTGTCGACTATAACTTTTCTATACCTACTTTTTGAAGCTTATAGATAAGACATACAAAATACCTCCTATGTAGAACTTTGAATAATTGCTTATTCCAACCAACTTGTTTCAGCGATGCTCAGCTATAACAAGCTCTATACTTTAGTTTCAGTTTGGCGCTTCCAGTGCGAAGACCAATCTACTTAAATATATTCTATATAAAATATTATTTTTCTGTGAAAAAAATCTAAAATCTAAATCTATATCGAAAAAAAAAGTCGTTAAGTGTATCTAGCGCAAATACTTTTCATCTCTAAAAGGTTTGATCTTGCTTTTTTTTTCGAAAAAAAAAACTTTTGCTTTCGTATGAATAAATAAATTTTAATGGCTTTTTTAATCAAATTTAATTTTGTATTCAAAGTAAAAGTAATAGAATTTGATTAAGACAAACACTCGCAGTTAATTGATAGATACTTACGAGTAGTTCAAAATGATAGATACTTGAATGTGATATCGAGTGTGAAGACATTTTTTGATGACCCATTTTGTTGATCGTTTATGTTGGTAATAGAGTCTTTATTTGTTATACGCCTAGAGCAAATCAATTTGTTTAAAAAAAAAAAAACAAGTTCATGAACTTGTTTGATTTAATCACAAGATACGTTCAGAAAAGTGGAAATATCTGTGAAATATGCGATAAAAGCCAAAAATGAAAAAAATATTCATAACCTTGACTGATAAAGTGGTGATACACAGATTAATGCTTGTTCCTAATATTTGGGACCTACTTGGCGTTAATTTGCATACAAAAATTGTTTTTTTTCTTTTTTTAAGTGACACTTAGTGACTCTTGGTAACTTAAAAAGATATTCCTTAATTTAGTATACCAAACAAGTTTAAATTTTATCCATCATCTGGGCAATATAATACCTGACAAATGCAAAACTTAATATATTAACATACCAACATATCGACTAACAGTAACATGGTATTTAATAGGGTAGGAGTAGGTATTTATATGGCAATACAACTATTTCAATGCAAGTCTTGCCAATCTTTCTCGCTCTCTCTCTAATATGGAATTTCAATTTTCAGTTGTTGATAAGAGAATCTTGTATTTTTATTTTTTATTTTATTACTATGATGAGCACACACCTACATTTTATTTATTTAAAAATAAAATTAAGAAAAAAAAAATATCGACACGTTACGCATATCTTATCTTTATGGGTTTATTTTGATTGAGACTCATAAGTACCTACTTTAACCGTGAAAGTAATGGAAAGTGACATTTTTTTTGTATGTTTTGAATTCAATTACATAATAATTATTATGTTCGAAGTTCGATGTTTGGTATTTGATAATAAATCATTAGTGGGGTGTATAAGAGAATGTTTACTTTTTGGGGTTTTTAGTATTGTAGCGGTATGATAAAAGGCAATTATTTTGTTAACACTTTTAATTTGTGATTTTTTGTAAGTAGGTAGGTGCTTATGTTTTTTGCTTTCGAAAAAATTTTCTTATCGTTTATTATCATGCCTTATTCTTATTAGTTTTCAAGAACAATTTTTTTGGAATTACCAGAAGAACACAATCTAGTATCGCAGATTATTTTTTTCAAAAAAAAAAAAAACTAACGAAGATAATACCTAATTATTATATAATTTTGAAAAATATATCTCATGTACCTACACACGGAGAAAAAGACTACCTTAAATTAAATTTCTGATTCTGGATTTCTGCATGGTTTTTTGCGAAGATGACTTCCGTCTTAAATTAAGCGGAAATCCACTTAAATTTAAGATGAACATCTTCATGTTATCATAAAAATAAGAAGATTTTCATCTTAAAAAAATATAAGCCTTGAAAAAGACCACTAAATTTTGATTTTCTTATCAATATGCGAAATTTAGATTTCATTATTTTGAAAATCGAAAAAAACGTCTTTTTGAATTTTGAAATATGTATTAACAAAATAAAATAAAATGCACGACTGGGTCGCACGAACTTGCTCTTAGAGTACAAGTTGCTTAAATATTTAAGAATTTTTATATAGAAACTTGGGAAATGTAGGTATATAAAAAAAAAAAAAAAAACAAAACAAAAATTCATTTTTCAAAAAAATAAAACAATATCTGAAATCAAATCGCCCCACAAAACAAGTATGCAATTTTATTTGATATATTAAGGTGCATTTTTAGAAAAAAATTTTCAAAATCGTTAGAGCCGTTTTTTAAAAAACTAATTTTTTATAAATAATTTTTTGGAAAAAAAGTTTTAAAATAAAATTAGTATGCCATTCTTTAGAAATCACTAATCAACATCTAAAACCAAAATTTCAAAAAAATTCAATGTCATGTTTTCGAAAATTTGATTTTTCAAAATAAAATTTTCAAAATTTTTTTAAAAATCCAAAAATTATTTTTTTCAAAATCTTATTTTTGGCTTATATTTAAATTATATAAATGCTTCTTCACAAAAAGTTTCGTTGAAATCGAATAAGCAGTTTCGGAGATAATCGGATTTGAAAAAACGGTTCTATGGCAGGTACCGTTAATAATGATTCTCAAAAAAAAATTTTTTCATTGAAAGATAGACCTTAGCTTAAAACTAACATTTGAATTTTTTACACAAAATCGTTAGAGCCGTTTTCGAGATATTTTAATTTTACTAAAATCGGTATGTGACAAGTACCGTTATTTTTGGTCCAAAAAAATTAATTCCAAAAACAACTCTGGAGAGTCGCCAAATAACGCTACATACCAAGTTTGACATTAATCGGTCGATCCGTTTAGGCTGTAGCTCCTTATACAGACAGACAGACAGACTGACAGACAGACTGACAGACAGACCGACAGACAGACAGACAGACAGACAGACAGACAGACAGACAGACAGACAGACAGACAGACAGACAGACAGACAGACAGACAGACAGACAGACGGACTTCCGGGACCCACTTTTTTGGCATTGTCTACCATCGTAATGTCATGGAAAAATGTTATCTCAACTTTTTTTTTTTGTACGAATGCATAACTTGATATATAGTACCTATATCGCAAGTAAAAAGAGATACCAAAGAATTTTATAAAAATTTAAGAAATTATTTTAAGATATTGTAAGTATAGGTTTTAAGTTAGATTTTTTAGTATTTTTAGAATAAACATTTTTTACTTTAGGGAGTCCTGAAGAAGGGTGTAATCACGTCCGAAACGTCGACGAAATATTAAAAAACAAGACAGACCTAAAGCCTTTAGGGTCATAATTTTAATTTTGATTAAAATTATAAGACCCTATTTTTCGATTTATATACTTTTAGTAATTGCACGTTGCACCAGCCATAGAACCGTTTTTTTATTCAAGAATTCCTCGTATCTAAGCGACTTAGCCAATTTTGAAAGAAAATTTTTATAGAGAAGTAACACATTTTTGGATTTTTTAAAAGTGATACAAATGCTATTCGAAAAACAAAAGTTTTTAAATTCTAGATTTTAATTTTAATTTCTCCCGAGGAAACCTCCTTTCAGATTGAATATTTGAAAAACAAAATTTTTTTGGTTCATGGTTATTATGGCAGCCTGGGCCGTAGCTCACCGCGGAAGAAACAAGGAGCGCCAAAAAGCTCCCTTATTATGTATCCTACCAATCTTTGTTCAATTTTATTCGCCTTTTAGAAAGGTGCTCTTATCCCTTCTCATTTTGAAAAACGAAGTTCCCACTATTAGCTTTTTTTAACTTCATCATCAAAGGCACCCCTGATCTTACCCTTTCTATTTATGAAAAGCGGAATCAACTTCAATCTTCATTTAATCTCTTAACAACAGCGCACACTGGGGCCTACTATATGGGAGGGATGCCCAAAAGTCCATTTCTTAAATTATAACTTTTACGTTTTTTTTTTTGCTTTATTTCATGAGTATATGTTCTTCCCTATCTATTTCTAAGCTTTATATCATGAATTAAGCACAACAGCTAAAAAAGTGAGGCATCAAAGTGCAAAGTTTGATACCATTGATTTCATCCAGTTTTAGTGGTTAATCATGGATATATTTTTTTTCTTCGTATTAAGTGAAAATAAAAATAACTAAAAATTATCAGCTATGGGCCAAGGTAAGTAGAGTACACTGAAGTGTTTTTTAGAATTATACCTTTTAAAATATAGTTTATAGTTTACCTATAGTTTTTATTTCGATTAAATGCTTACACATTAAGACTTAAATTATCTTATAGCAAGTGAAGCTTAAAAATTTGATTGAGTTGAGCTACAGAACATATATGTGTTTATGACAATATAACAGTATACAAATATAATAAATTAAAAATTACAAAAAATAAAAGCAAAATTGAAAAAATATTAAACAATTATAACAATAATAATAATAATTTTCAAAAATGTATAAGTTTTTAGACATACATCTCCATTTATGTTTTTTAATATAAGAAATAAGAAAGAAAAAAAAAAAAAGAGACATATTTGAGGCTTAAGGCGGAGGTCTTTTTTCGAGAAATTATCGATTTTCATGGAAATGCGCAGAAGGCTTTTACTTTTGAGTTCAGTTTTATGTTAAGAGTACCCCTATGCATTATAAACAGGCAATAGTTTTAAAAGAACCTTGCGCATTTTCATGAAAATCGATAATTTCTCGAAATAAAAAAGACCTCCGACTTTAGCCTCAAATATCTCTGATATTTTAAAAGGTATAATTCTAAAAAACACTTCAGGGTACTCTACTTATTTTGGCCCATAGCTGATAATTTTTAGTTATTTTTATTTTCACTTAATACGAAGAAAAAAATTATAATATCTATGATTAACCACTAAAACTGGATGAAATCATTGGTATCAAACTTTGCACTTTGATGCTTCACTTTTTCAGCTGTTGTGCTTACTTCATGATATAAAGCTTAGAAATAGATAGTCAAGAACATATACCTACTCACGAAATAAAACAAAAAAAAAACGTAAAAGTTATAATTTAAGAAATGGACTTTTGGGCATCCCTCCCATACCCATATATTAGGCCCCAGTGTGCTGCGTTCCTATAAACCCTATTTCTTTTCAAATATAAAAGCGCCTCAATCTTCGTTCGATGTTTTTTGACTAAGGCGTACTTACATAAATATATAGTTCATATTTTGTTTTGGCAATGAATTTAAAAAATATTAAAAAAACAATTATTTTTTAATAAATTCATTTCTTTTTTTTCAACAAAAATATTCCTTGAAAGATCACATAAATACCATACCTAACCTTTCTGATGACCTTTTAGCTTAAAACAGAGTTGTCAGATTATTTTACAAAAAATTTTCATATAAAGTTTTTTCTATCACTTACTGTTTAGACATTACAACATTTCAAAGTATCCCATTTCCATGTAATTTGATTAAAATAACAAAAATATAAAATTATCAAGAAATACATTATGAGAGTTTGAAGTGATATAATTAACTCTACTTTGAAATGTTGTAATGTCTAAACGGTAAGTGATACAAAGAACTTTATATGACAATTTTTTTTTAAATAACCTCAGTTACAATTTTGTAGAACATAATTTTTGTCTTAAACCTACCGTTTTTAAAATAAAAAATGTTTTGACCTTTGACTCATTATAATGGGACTAGAGGACAGAGGAAACTTCAGGACTTTTCACAGATTATAAACCACCCTAACGCCAAGCTCTATACCAAAAATCAGCCTGTTACAATTTTGTTCCTTTCTTTGACAATTTTTCGTCTATTCTCACTGTACTGGATTAATACACATTGGGGCGTATTCATAGACACTGTTTAAGCTTCTTTTAAGAAAATCTCGAAGTTATCCCATTTGAAGTATTGGAAAAACTCCAGCTTAAATTAAATAACAACTATGAATGTGGCCGCATTATTGAAGAAAATATTTTGAGAAAATAAAGGAGCATCGAAAATGTCCTTTTTTGCCTATTATTCTAAAACGATGAATGCATACAAAGGCATTGGCTAATTATTTGAAGATTGTAACCCTACATATATCCAAATAAGTATTTTATTTTTTAAAATTTTTGTCTGTTTTTTTAAATAAAACTGTTGTTTTAAATTTGGTCAAAATTAAAAAAAATGCAATATACAGGGTGTCCCATAGTCACCGCCCCAAATGAAAACCATAGATTCCTGAGGTAATTTTAAGTCGAAAAACTTAAGAGGTAGTTTTCTCTTTTTCGTCCCGTTTTCGAGTTACCACGGTTTTTATGATTTTTGCTCTCTTGTCCTTTAACTGGCCTTATCTTTGCCAAACTACGTTTGATTTGAAAGATTTTTCTTACAACCTATCAAGAATTTATTACACTTTAAGTTTGTCTCAAAACTTTTTTTTCTGCGGACAACCGTTTCTCCACAATTTCGCATCAAACACAATTTTCTTCGTTTTATATATATGCAGAAAAAAAAGTTTTTAGACAAACTTAAACTGTAATAAATTCTTGATAGGTTGTAAGAAAAATCTTTCAAATCAAACGTAGTTTGGCAAAGATAAGGCCAGTTAAAGGACAAGAGAGCAAAAATCATAAAAACCGTGGTAACTCGAAAACGGGACGAAAAAGAGAAAATTACCTCTTAAGTTTTTCGACTTCAAATGACCTCAGGAATCTATGGTTTTCATTTGGGGCGGTGACTGTGGGACACCCTGTATTTAACTCTAATCTAAAAACCTGAAGCTTTTGTCAATATTATTATCTATTCAATAAGTAGACGTACATGTTTTCTACAGATGAGGATCATTTTCAGTTTTAATATGAGCTATGTTTTCAAAGACGTTGCATTTCAATTTAAACCCTGTTTTCAGATTAAACCCTGTTTTCAGATTAAACCCTGTTTTCAGATTAAACCCTGTTTCAAGCTTAACATATTAAATCAGCGTTTACTTTAAACTTCTTTTTTTCAAAACGATTTTGTATTAACTTTTTCTTAAAATAAAGTAATCATTTTAGATATTAACCAAACAAAATGAGTCCACCAGCATTATTGAGCAAAGAAGTTCCCGACATCGAGGTAAATTCTCAAATTTAACTTCAATTTAGCCCTTAATTTTAAAGTATTTTCTTTTTTTCTAGAACTTATTAAGCCTTAATCCACGAGTAAAAAGCAAATGCTCACTTGTTCCAACTTCAAATACCAAAGTTATCAAAAAACAATGGAAGAGAAATTCCGATCACTCTTGTTCGGTAAGTATGAAAACTTTCAAAATTCAAAATAACTTCCAACGGTTCTATATAAAAAATCAAAATTTTTAAGGCTCCAATAAAACTGAAGAACAACTTTGAAGATGTCAAACATACAACTTTATCGGAACGTGGTGCCCTCAAAGAAGCTGCTAGATGCTTGAAATGTGCTGATGCTCCTTGTCAGAAATCTTGTCCCACTCAATTGGATATAAAAAGCTTTATCACCAGCATTGCCAATAAGGTACAGACCTCTCCTTTTGTTTCAAAAGGTCAGAACTGAATACTGATGGTTCTTTTCAGAATTACTATGGAGCTGCAAAGGCTATTTTCTCTGACAATCCCCTTGGACTGACATGTGGAATGGTCTGTCCAACTAGCGACCTCTGTGTTGGTGGCTGCAACTTGCAGGCCTCTGAAGAAGGACCAATCAACATTGGTGGCCTTCAGCATTATGCCACAGATGTTTTCAAGCAAATGGGTGTCAAACAGATCGTTCCACCTGGCCAGAAGCCATTGGCACAGCCAAACAAGAAAATTGCCCTCCTTGGTGGAGGACCGGCTTCATTGTCTTGTGCGACTTTCCTAGGACGCTTAGGTTACAAAGATATAACCATCTATGAAAAGCGTTCTTACTTAGGAGGTCTGAGCTCAGCTGAAATCCCACAATATCGTCTGCCAGTCGAAGTGGTTGATTTTGAAATTCAATTAGTCAAGGATCTTGGGGTGAAATTCGAGACTGGGCGATCTTTATCTACCAAAGACTTGACCGTTTCGGTAGGCTAGATTTAGATTTTTTGTTTGTCAAGTCTAAAATCATCTATTACTTTTTTAAGGGTCTAATTTCATCGGGTGTTGATGCAGTCTTCCTTGGAATTGGATTACCTGAACCCAAACTTGATCCCATTTTTAAAGGTCTTGATGAATCTGTTGGATTTTATACTTCAAAGAGTTTCCTTCCACTCGTGGCTAATGGAAGTAAACCGGGACTATGCGCATGTAAAGCAAGTCAAGCTTTGCCCGAATTATATGGCAATGTTATAGTCTTGGGAGCTGGTGACACAGCTTTTGATTGTGCAACATCGGCCTTGAGATGTGGAGCTAAAAGGGTATTCGTAGTTTTCCGAAAGGGATCATCAGGCATTCGAGCTGTGCCAGAAGAGGCTGAATTGGCTAGGGAAGAGAAATGCGAATTCATGCCGTACTTGTCGCCAATGAAGGTCATTGTAAAGGATAACAAGGTTAGAAGCTTTAAAAGACCGCCTTCAAAATTGCTAAATTCCTAATTATTGTTTTCAGATTACAGCAATGGAATTCTGTCGCACTGAACAAGACGAAAATGATAAATGGGTTGAAGACAAGGAACAAATCACCAGATTGAAGGCTAACTTTGTTATATCGGCTTTTGGATCGGGACTTTATAACCCTGAGAGTGAGAATTTAATCTAAATCTTCAAAGCTTTGTATTAATTTTGATTTAATTCAAGCTACTAACGCTTTAAGTCCGATTGAGTTGGACAGATGGGGCTTGCCTAAAATAGACTACACAACCATGCAGAGTTCACTGAAGAACGTTTTTTGTGGCGGAGATCTAGCTGGTGTGGCCAACACGACCGTTGAGTCTGTGAACGATGGAAAGACTGCCGCCTGGCACATGCATTGCTACTTACAGGTATTAAATTGAGTTTAGATGAGTTTGGTTGAGTTGAGTTAGGTTGAGTTGAGTAAAGCTGAGTTGGGTTTAATTCAGTTGATTTAATTTTGTTTGGGTTGAGTTTGAGTTTTATTTGAGTTGAGTTTGACTTCAGTTGAATTGAGTTGAGTTTGAGTTTGTGTTTGAGTTTGAGTTTGAATTTGAGTTTCAGTTAAGTTGAGTTTAGTTGAGTCTGAGTTGAGTTTAAGTTGAGTTTGAGTTGAGTTTGAGTTGAGTTTGAGTTGAGTTTGGGTTGAGTTTGAGTTGAGTTTGAGTTGAGTTTGAGTTGAGTTTGAGTTGAGTTGAGTTTGAGTTGAGTTTGAGTTGAGTTCAGTTTGGGTTCAGTTGAGTTTGATATGAGTTTGAATTGAATTGAATTGAATTGAATTGAATTGAATTGAATTGAATTGAATTGAATTGAATTGAATTGAATTGAATTGAACTGAACTGAATTGAATTGAATTGAATTGAATTGAATTGAATTGAATTGAATTGAATTGAATTGAATTGAATTGAATTGAATTGAATTGAATTGAATTGAATTGAATTGAATTGAATTGAATTGAATTGAATTGAATTGGATTGAATTGAATTGAATTGAATTGAATTGAATTGAATTGAATTGAATTGAATTGAATTGAATTGAATTGAATTGAATTGAATTGAATTGAATTGAATTGAATTGAATTGAATTGAATTGAATTTAATTGAATTGAATTGAATTAATGAATCCTTTAATATTTCTAGGGACTTCCATTGACAACACCTCCAAAGTTGCCACTCTTCTACACAGACATTGACAATGTTGACATTTCTGTAGAAATGTGCGGACTTAAATTCGAGAATCCATTTGGTTTAGCTTCAGCTCCACCAACTACAAGCGCTGCCATGATTCGTCGTGCATTTGAACAGGGCTGGGGATTTGTTGTTACCAAAACATTTGGTCTCGATAAGGACTTGGTGACTAATGTTTCTCCAAGAATCGTTCGAGGAACAACCTCTGGCTATAATTATGGCCCACAACAAGGTTGCTTCTTAAATATTGAGTTAATTTCGGAAAAACGTTCCGAATACTGGTTCAGATCAATTGCTGAACTTAAGAAAGACTTCCCAGAAAAGATTATCATTGCCAGCATAATGTGTTCGTATAATGAGGCTGATTGGGTTGAATTGGCAACTAAGGCCGAAGCTTGTGGTTCGGATGCTCTCGAATTGAATCTCTCATGTCCACATGGAATGGGTGAATCGGGAATGGGTTTAGCTTGCGGTCAAGATCCAATTTTGGTTGAGAATATCTCGAAATGGGTGAGGAAAGCTGTCAAGATTCCTTTCTTCGTGAAGCTGACTCCAAACATAACGGATATCGTATCAATTGCATTGGCAGCTAAGCGTGGAAATGCTGATGGAGTTTCAGCTATTAATACCGTTCAAGGTCTTATGAGTCTCAAAGCTGATGCTACACCTTGGCCTGCTGTGGGCGCTGATAAAAAGACAACCTACGGTGGAGTGTCTGGCAATGCAACACGCCCAATGGCACTGAGAGCTATTTCTTCGATAGCCAATAAAATTCCTGGCTTTGCTATTCTAGGTATTGGAGGCATTGATTCAGCGGAAGTGGCATTGCAATTTCTTCATTGTGGTGCAAGTGTGTTACAAATCTGCTCGTCTGTTCAAAATCAAGATTTCACCTTGATCGAAGACTATTGTGTCGGACTAAAGGCTTTGCTCTACTTGAAGGCTAATCCACCTCCAAAGAATTCACAATTCTGGGATGGACAGTCGCCGCCAATTTCGAAGCATCAAAAGGGAAAGCCAGTGCTTCATTTGACCGGTGAAGGCAATAAAGTAAGTAGAATAATTGATCGCTTCGAATTATAAGTTGCAAACCTTTTCTTTATTTTTCTAGACCCTGGGATTCTTGGGACCTGCAAAGGAACAACGTGAAGAAATTATGCACAATATGCGCCAAGAAAAGGGTGCAATGTGGAAGCTAGATGATAATAATGTAGTTACTCTGAATGGAGATAAGGAAATTAAGCCTGCTCCAACAGTTAAAGATATTATAGGACGTTCGTTGCCTCATATTGGAACATATAAGAGCTTAGATAACAAGAAGCAAGCTGTTGCCTTAATTGATGATGTAAGTATTTTTCAAACACCTTATTTTAAAGATTTAAAATGATTTTATAATTTTTGCTTATCCAGGATTTATGCATAAACTGTGGCAAATGTTATATGACCTGCGCTGATTCCGGCTATCAAGCTATTAAATTTGATCCAGAAACTCATATTCCTCTTGTGACGGATGATTGTACTGGTTGTACTTTATGTGTATCAGTTTGTCCCATAATTGATTGTATAAGGTAGGCCCCCGAAACAAGTGATAAAATAAAATATAAATATTTTTTGTTTAATATTTAATTTATAGCATGGTCCCTAAAAAGATTCCACATGTTGTTAAGCGAGGTCTTGGAGAAGAGAAGACATTCTACGCTCATGCATTGAGTCCTGTGCAATAAAAAGAAACGGATTACTTATTTTATCAATAAAATTTATAAGTAAAGAAAAATAAAAGCTTCAGACATTAAAAATTCTAATTCATGGTTTTTTTTAACTGAGAAATACAGGCTGATGGTGTAGGCCGCATCAACGAATAAAGGTTTCTGACGTTCGAATAAACAATTAAAGACTGAAAAAATGGTCAACAAAGGTCTTCGGGTTTTTATGTTTGGTGAGCGATACAGTTTTTTAATTAATATTCGCAGTTTGAAATTTAGGGTCACTGCGGTGTATGCGTATTTTTTTTTAATTGAAAATGTTAATTGTTCTATGGTTGAGATTGATTCGGCCTTTGTTGACAGTTCCTGACAAATGGTTTAATTGTTATTCAAATTTCTATTAATAGATGGGATGCTGCACCAAAGGACTAGTTTAAAATTAATAAAAGATGACAATATAATGTACATATGTGCCCTTAATTATGAAAGTGGTCTAAGGGCCATTTGCTGAATCGAAACTTAAATAATTTATGTTGAACATAAACCCTAATTCCCTATTTTTATTCTGAGTAAACTGTCACATAAGGATTAATGTAGAACTTAAATGCTTAAGTTTCGATTAAAATTTTAGTTTTAAACTTCATTTAAAAGAGCAATTGCAGTAAATAGACGTAATTATTATTCCTTTAATTGTTTCAATTTATTGTTTAAATAAAATTATTAAATTAGTTTTTCTTGAAATCATGCTAAAAGTGAATTAGTCCATTTTCATAATTATGGGCCATCGAGTTTTTTTAGTATTTAATTTTAGATCTTTTAGTTGGCACAATGAATTATAATTTGTTCTTTTCTAACAAAAGTTTGCAAAAACTAACTCAAATTTGATCACATTTAAATAAGGCTTGGAAGTGTTTTCGTAAAGAGATTCTGATTTACTTTTCATAATTCTCACGAAAACCCTTATGAAATATGAAAAATAAGGTAATTTTTTCACGAAAAGGCTCCAAAAACCAAAGCCAATCTGCGCCTGATCATGGAATACGAAGTCGATATTCCTGATTCCTGATAATGGTGGCGAAATTGAGGTATTTTTATTATTGTTTTAGCTTTCGCGTTTTTCGTTTTACATTCCTTTTTATTGAATAAACTTTCAGTTGTTTATTCACAACCTTATCGCAAAAAAAAATTGCATCACGAATCATCTTCAAAATTGGGAAAAAAATTCCATCTGAAAATGCATATCGTGGATAACTTTTTCCAATGATCTCCCTCACTATGCCATGAAGTGAATAAACGTTACGACCGCAAATTTTCTTAGATCTTAGCTACCTCCAAACAAAAACAATAACAATGTTACAATTATTATAACAACTTGAAAACATCGCAAACCATTCTAAGAACATTCCAATTAAAAATAAAACTTTCAACACACATTTGGGGATAATTATACAATAAGTATTTTTTTTTTTAATTTTATTGATATCAACTATTTTACGTTTATATATATAAATTAATTTCATTATTTTCTTTTTTCTCTTTATGCGAAAAATGCACATAGTTTAATTAAAAAATAAAATTCTAATGAGTTTTTTTTTCATAAATATAATATAATATGTATAAATAATTTCGAAAGGGAAGAAAAATGTGTTTTTTTTTTTGCACAAATATGTAATTATTATTAAAAGGAGCTAAATATAACAACAAAAAATAGAGCAAAATATTTTTAAAATTGTAGTAAAATAAAATATTTAAAAATAAAAATAAAGGTATACAAAAACAAAACAAAAAAATAAAACGAAAAAAGCAATTTTTGTTTTGATATAATAAAGTGATTAGAAGTTTTGATCTCTATCTTAAAATTTATTTTTTTTTATTTTATTTTGTATTTCTTTTTTTATTTATTTTTCTTGTCGTCTCTAAATTTATAGGAATATAATGTGTGTGTGAGTGAGTAGTTTAAAAAATATTTTCGACGCATATATTTAAAAAAAATTAAAAATAAGATATTATAAGCAGCAAAGGCGCCTGGCTTTATGCAAATAAAAAATTTACCAGCCATTAAGTAATTAGATTTTTTTCCTTCTTTCTTAGATTTTAATTTAAAATATTTTTTTATTTTCCCACTTCAATGGATGTATATAATAAATTTTTATTTTCTTCTTCTTTTTTTATATTTTTATAATTAATTATAGATGTTTGCATGCATTTAGAAAGTTTTTGATAAAGAAAATTCAAATAAATCACTAGAGCAAGAGATTTTTAATGTTTTAATTGAATACAAATAATATAAAGAAAATTTAGTTATTTGCATGAGTTTTTTTTTCTTGGGTCTACTCTCAGTATTTGGCAATGGAGTAGTTTAGTTTTGGAGTTTTCCTAGTGCTTTTATTTTTTTTATTTTTAATTAAAATATCGTATAAATGTATAAAATACTATTTTTCTCCTTAGTTTTCTGTTGTGCGGATGTTTATTTTTTTGTTTCTTCTTTCATCATTTTTCTTGTATAAAAATATATAAAATGTAGTTAAAATTATTAATTATTATTTTATTTTTATTTTTTTGTTTTTTAAATATATTGCAAGGGTATCCGCTTAATGCTCGTGAAATTATTTAATGATATTTTTAATGATTATAATTTATATTTTTTTTTATAAGAAAATCCTTTAGTGTTTAATAACTATTTAAAGAAAAATTCAAATTCCTATTCGAATTAAGGAGTTTTTTCTTTCTTTTTTTTTTCATCTTCTTCTCAATTATATATGACTTTCAAAGGACAAGGGCATTGGCTGATTATGGAGTTTATTTAAAATTCCCATTGTGTGGCTGAGTCAGTGCCATCTTCAACTAATTTAAATGCACCATTTTTGGTAGCACCAAGATATTTGCCATCCAATGTTCTATAAAGAAATTCAAAATTATTTTAGGGTCTCATTTGATGAAATTAGTATTTATCTTACCGAATACAAATTCTTGTTGGTTCTCTAAGTTCCAAATAGAAACCATCAACAGGAATGTCAGAGTCAACAGAGATACCATCACCATCAATTCTCCAATATTTGCCACTGTGTGCCTTGAGGTGTACCAAACCTTTTTGTGCTCGTTCCACTAGAATTGTTTCGTATGTGGCTTTATTGCATTCTAATTTAAGGTTGCCAGGTGTTCTATAACCTACGAAACCTTGTTCGCATTTAAGTACTAAAATTGGTCTGAAAGAAAAAAAAATAATAAAAAATCAATTAGAACATGAGAATATTATTTTGTGTTAAAGTTCATTAAAAATGCAGTTAATGATGGCAAACAAAATGCACTTTTTTATTTAAAATTAAAAATTATTCGTTTTGGAATTGCGTATTCGAACACATTTTGCGGATTCATAGGTGTTTCGAAAAACAGACGGTTCTACAATGCGACAAATGTTTGCCCTTTTCAATCCGGGTAGCAATTTTCTACCGGAAAACAATATTCTCCAACAAAAAAGTCGAATGGAAATCAGAACAACCGTTTTCAATCCCTACGGATTCAATTTTCGTTTCCGTTTTCAATTTCGAACGAATATTAGAACTGCCATGATAATTTAGTTCTTCTTCTTTGTATTACAACGTTTCCGACAAAAATTAAAAAACAGATTTACATAAAAATAGGAGAAATAAAGGAGTCTCAAATGGCATTTGGGTTTAAAACGCTAGACTTCATATTTTGTAAATACATCAAAAGATTGATTTGCAAATCGCCAAAAATAAAAATTTAAATTCTGTTTCATGTTTAAAACATGCCAAAATATGTTTTAATTTAGTTGGACATTAAAAATTGGAACTTGTCAACGTGAGATTTTTCTAGACTTTTAAGGTAAGTTATAGAATGTCCAAACAAATTTATTTACAAAACAAAACTGACTATTAGCATTCTTTCTAGATTTGATATTTATTTGACTAGGCTATATTTATAAAACGTATGCTGATCAAAATCTCTCATTCGGTTCTAATCAGCTCAGCTTTTTAAATTAATTAATTAAGTCAAATAATTTATTTTTCTATCCAACGGCCAATTTCTTCACATAAGTACCAAGTCAGCCATTTAGTACTCAGTCTTAACAAAAAGTTAGTACATACTGGAACATTTCCTCAAACTTATAAAACTTGATACTTATGTCGTTTTCGATTTGTTTCACTCAAGGATTTACTCATTCTGAAATCCAATAAAACAGTCTGAATCGCTTCCAATAAATTCTGAACTTTTATATCTGTACTAGCTGACCCGGCGGACTTCGTTCCGCCTTTCCAAGTATTTGTTTTCAAATTTTAGCCCTGTAATGTGTTAAACTTTTTCCGGTTCACTCGGTTCGGTTGATATGTGGAGCACAAATAAATTGACTACAGCGCAACCTACAGGGTCCAATTATAACACAAAACCTGTCTGGGGCAAACCTTATCACACACACAAAATTTCACAAAAAATATCCAGTCATTCGACCCCAAATACGGATTTTGAATTAAACTTGACAACAGCGCCACATACCGGGTCCAATTATAACACAATACCTGTCTCAGATGGACCTTATCGCACACACAAAATTTCACAAAAATCTATTCAGTCTTTCGACCCCAAATACGGAATTTGCATATACATAACTTGACAACAGCGCCACCTACCGGGTCCAATTATAACACAAAACCTGTCTCGGATAGACCTTATCGCATACACAAAATTTCACAAAAATCTGTTCAGTCATTCGACCCCAAATACGGAATTTGCATATAAATTGACAACAGCGCCACCTACCGGGTCCAATTATAACACAATACCTGTCTCAGATGGACCTTATCGCACACACAAAATTTCACAAAAATCTATTCAGTCTTTCGACCCCAAATACGGAATTTGCATATACATAACTTGACAACAGCGCCACCTACCGGGTCCAATTATAACACAAAACCTGTCTCGGATAGACCTTATCGCATACACAAAATTTCACAAAAATCTGTTTAGTCATTCGACCCCAAATACGGAATTTGCATATAAATTGACAACAGCGCCACCTACCGGGTCCAATTATAACACAAAACCTGTCTCGGATGGACCTTATCGCACACACAAAATTTCACAAAAATCTGTTCAGTCATTCGACCCCAAATACGGAATTTGCATATAACTTGACAACAGCGCCACCTACTGGGTCCAATTATAAAACAAAACCTGTCTCGGATGGACCTTATCACCCCCACCAAATTTCAGAAAAATCTATCAAGTCGTTTAGAAGGAGTAGGGTCACAAACAAACGCACAGGAGAATTATATATATAAGATTGGTGTATACCTAATCAAATACGGGAACCCGTCAAAAGTGTGAAAACAAAAAGTATTCACGACTTTTAGTATTAGGTAGGAAAGTATGAAACAATAAATGTATTCAAGGAAAAAAGTATGCGCGACAAAAGTTCGAAAAATGGAAAACTATTATTTTGACCGGGTTTTGAGCTGGCAACAATTACAAAGAGAAAAGAGAATTTGCGAAAACAAAATTGGCGGTGGACAATTCTGATTGGTCAAGAAGGAAGAAATAGACGAATTTATTGTTAGATAGGGCTGGGGTCTCAGAAAAAAAGAGAGTATACAGAAATATTTATTCATAAGGATAGGAGGTCTAAATTTAATTTTCAGTCTCGCAGGTCGCAGCTGCGATGAGCAAGGCAAGAACAAAAGTGTGAATAAATAGACGAATTTATTGTTAGATAGGGCTGGGGTCTCAGAAAAAAAGAGAGTATACCTACAGAAATATTTATTTATAAGGATAGGAGGTCTAAATTTAATTTTCAGTCTCGCAGGTCGCAGCTGCGATGAGCGAGGCAAGAACAAAAGTGTGAATAAATAGATGAATTTATTGTTAGATAGGGCTGGGGTCTCAGAAAAAAAGAGAGTATACCTACAGAAATATTTATTCATAAGGATAGGAGGTCTTAATTTAATTTTCAGTCTCGCAGCTGCGATGAGCGAGGCAAGAACCAAAGTGTGAATAAATAGATGAATTTATTGTTAGATAGGGCTGGGGTCTCAGAAAAAAAGAGAGTTTACCTACAGAAATATTTATTCATAAGGATAGGAGGTATAAATTTAATTTTCAGTCTCGCAGGTCGCAGCTGCGATGAGCGAGGCAAGAACAAAAGTGTGAAAACAAAAAGTATTCTGGACTTTTATAAGGTAGGAAAGTATGAACAGATAAAAGTATTCAAGGAAAAAAGTATGCGCGACAAAAGTTCGAAAATTGAAAATTATTATTTTGACTGGCAAAAGTTAAAAAGAGAAATGAGAATTTGCGAAAACAAATGTGGCGATGGACAATTCTGATTGGTCAAGAAAGAATAAATAGACGAATTTATTGTTAAATAGGGCTGGGGTCTCAGAAAAAAAGAGAGTATACAAAAATATTTATTCATTTAATTTTCAGTCCCGCAGCTGCGATGAGGGAGGCAAGATTAAGAGTGCGCTCGATTATTTTTTTTTAATTAGGGAGAGTGGAGTTTTTGTATGGAAGGTGGACGTCCCGCGGCCAATATATTGTTATAGGCCAGTCATTATGTCGTAAAAAACGGCTTAGAAATGCAAAATGACCGAGAAAGCTAAATTTTGGATATGTTGTAGTGGATGCTTAAAAAAGCTTAACTTGAAGTTTTCGACCAAGATTTCCTATGAGCTTTTTCCGCCACTTTGAAAAAAAGGATAAAATTGGTTTTTTGACAATAACTTGGCTATCCGACGAGATACGAAAATTTTACAATAAGCTTTTTTGTAGCTTTTACCATGTTCTACAATTCATGGATACATATTTTTTGCGTATCATGAACCGTTTTCGAGATATCGATTAAAAAAGTCAAAAATTTGGGACATGCCATTTGTTTTTTTGACATTATCTATTTTTGTGTGATGAATATCGAAAAAATTATTAACATAAAATTTGTAGACCATACTCAGACCTACAATTTTGTATTTTTAGTTTTTTTTTTGGACAAAAATTACGACTTCCAGCTGGCCGCAAGGTCGTTAAGTCCGCGCCCACCGCCAAGAAAGCCGCTCGTTCGGTTGTAAAAAAAACAATCATTCATGTTTTTTTTAATGTTTATATTATTATATCATTAACACATGCATACATATGTATGTATTTATTTAATAAATAATGAGAAGAAAATAGTAATGGTTTCTTTTAACCCCAATTTTATTAACCCAAATTTTGTAAGTACATATACCGGCTTTTTGTGTTGAGTGTGCATTTTGTAATTTGTTTCAATCTCTATATTATTTAGTTTATCAAAATTGCAATTAGATCAGTGTCAATAACTTTTGAAAATAAAAAAATTATTAGCAGCATATGGCTGGTTGGAAAATTTAGGATAAATGGATAAATGAAAGGGAAAAAATAAATTGCCCACAAACTAGTTGGTAGAAAGGGGTATCTTCGTATCTCGTCAGATAGCCGAGTTATTGTCAAAAAACAAATTTTATCCTTTTTTTCAAAGTGGCGGAAAAAGCTCATAGGAAATCTTGGTCGAAAACTTCAAGTTAAGCTTTTTTAAGCATCCCCTACAACATATCCAAAATTTAGCTTTCTCGGTCATTTTGCATTTATAAGCCGTTTTTTACGACATAATGACTGGCCTATAACAATATATTGGCCGCGGGACGTCCACCTTCCATACAAATACTCCACTCTCATTAATTAAAAAAAAATAATCGAGCGCACTCTTAATCTTGCCTCCCTCATCGCAGCTGCGGGACTGAAAATTAAATGAATAAATATTTTTGTATACTCTCTTTTTTTCTGAGACCCCAGCCCTATTTAACAATAAATTCGTCTATTAATTCTTTCTTGACCAATCAGAATTGTCCATCGCCACATTTGTTTTCGCAAATTCTCATTTCTCTTTGTAACTTTTGCCAGTCAAAATAATAATTTTCAATTTTCGAACTTTTGTCGCGCATACTTTTTTCCTTGAATACTTTTATCTGTTCATACTTTCCTACCTTATAAAAGTCCAGAATACTTTTTGTTTTCACACTTTTGTTCTTGCCTCGCTCATCGCAGCTGCGACCTGCGAGACTGAAAATTAAATTTATACCTCCTATCCTTATGAATAAATATTTCTGTAGGCATACTCTCTTTTTTTCTGAGACCCCAGCCCTATCTAACAATAAATTCATCTATTTATTCACACTTTGGTTCTTGCCTCGCTCATCGCAGCTGCGAGACTGAAAATTAAATTTAGACCTCCTATCCTTATGAATAAATATTTCTGTAGGTATACTCTCTTTTTTTCTGAGACCCCAGCCCTATCTAACAATAAATTCGTCTATTTATTCACACTTTTGTTCTTGCCTCGCTCATCGCAGCTGCGACCTGCGAGACTGAAAATTAAATTTAGACCTCCTATCCTTATGAATAAATATTTCTGTAGGTATACTCTCTTTTTTTCTGAGACCCCAGCCCTATCAATAAATTCGTCTATTTATTCACACTTTTGTTCTTGCCTTGCTCATCGCAGCTGCGACCTGCGAGACTGAAAATTAAATTTAGACCTCCTATCCTTATGAATAAATATTTCTGTATACTCTCTTTTTTCCTGAGACCCCAGCCCTATCTAACAATAAATTCGTCTATTTCTTCCTTCTTGACCAATCAGAATTGTCCACCGCCAATTTTGTTTTCGCAAATTCTCTTTTCTCTTTGTAATTGTTGCCAGCTCAAAACCCGGTCAAAATAATAGTTTTCCATTTTTCGAACTTTTGTCGCGCATACTTTTTTCCTTGAATACATTTATTGTTTCATACTTTCCTACCTAATACTAAAAGTCGTGAATACTTTTTGTTTTCACACTTTTGTTACGGATTCATCAAATACAAATATTTTGCTTTTCTACTAGGAAATTTGGTTTGATGTTTAATTTTATTAGTGATTTTGAGTCAATTCTGTCTTGAAATCAAGAAGAGAACTTTAATTCTTAGAAGTGTTCTTTCTGTCATGTTCGTGCGAATAAAACACTTTCAGAAGGTTTCTGAATGATTTCGGACGCTTCTGGAGAGCCAATCGAAAACGACATTATTTATACATAATGTATGTACGTATAAAACTGGTCTGTTATTTGGAGAATTCTTGAAGTTAAAAACTATTCTTTTTTTAAATGTAATCAAATTTTATAATTTAAAAGTGTGGTAATTTAAAAAATAGAAAACAAGAAGGAAATAATTGAAAAGACCACTGAGAAAATTGAAAGAAAATTTTATGAAAATTAAAAAAGCCGGCGAGAAATAAAAATTCTATACATTTTATGCTGACAACTAAGAATTAACAAAGCCTAAGAATCAGAATAAATCAACCAAAAACGATATTGGGATATTTTAAATTTTAGCCGAGTCCTAAGTGATACCCTTTTCACTGGTTGTTACAACATGTAGATTCTGTAGCGAAAAAAAAGAAACACCAGATCATATTCTGTTTAGTTGCAATGCACTTATACACCAAAGATTCAAACACCTGGGTCGCTCTATGAAAATACCCCAAATACTCAATTTCCTGAAAGGAATTAGGTTAGAGGAGGAGCTATAAAATGAGCAACTAACTCATATAAATTACAATAGATCTTATAGGTCGCAGTGCATCTTACATCCTAAATATCAATCAATCAATCAATCTGGTTGTTACCTTGCATGTCACCTAAAGTATCATTTTACAATTTGTCTTCTTGCAAAGGCAATTCTTGTTTGAAGTTGGAAGAAAGATGTTGGACTTCTATGCAAAACTTGAACCTCCTTTTCAAGGAACTGACCAATTTACAATATCTCTTAAAAGAATGAAATCCATTGCTTTGATTCAAGTCTATCGATTTTTGGGTCCTAACTAATATTGAGTTCATAATAATACTCGGTACCAACGGCTTCGTACTTGTGTGAAGAAATTAAGTGATACCAATTGAATCGGTCAGTTCAAAAACGATTTAAGTGCATCAGTTAACTGCTGGACTTAAGTCGTTTCTGAATTGACCGATTCAATGTGATTTCAAACTTTAGGACTAGTACTGGTATGAGCATTTGTTAAGAAATTGGCCTCAAATGCATTTAGAATT
The DNA here is from genome assembly GCF_945859705.1 of Episyrphus balteatus. Lineage (NCBI taxonomy): Eukaryota > Metazoa > Arthropoda > Insecta > Diptera > Syrphidae > Episyrphus > Episyrphus balteatus. Next base: position 130,709,908 of record NC_079135.1, on the reverse strand, counting down.
TAGTTCAAATCTTCAAGATTGCCCGAATTTATGAATTCTTCGCAATTGGCAGTACCCCGATGAATTTAAAGTGATATAATTTGAATTAAGCCCCAGGAACCCCGTCATGTCAATTCATCACACTAATCATAACGCCACCGGGTACTAATTAGGTCTACACCTTACTCTTCTTAATAGCTGTGTTTTTTTGGCATTGCTACCCGCAGTTGACGTTTACATGCATTACAAATACAACACGCAGCTGCCGATAGGAATTGAAGCTTAACCAAGCTGCGGATAGAATTTTGACGAAATATATAAGTTTAGGTTTTTCTTTCTCTTGGTACGTGCATATAAATTTTTGTTCAGTGTTGATATTTTAGAAATCTTACTGTGGATAACTTTGCCAAAAGAACACGACTAATATCAAACAAGTGACAAGCTACATTAATGATTTTCCGGTGCAAGAATTAATTACTCGTTAAACTAGTCGTTCAATGAAATTGGTCAACGCCTTGACTCTCCGACGTCAACAAATACACCATCTTAACTTTCGTAAAGGCATTGGATTATTAACATCAAAACCCAAAGCAGTTTATCAACGCAAGTCTCATCGGTAATTTCGATGCATTGACAGCATTTTTTGTGGACGTCATCCTGACATGACACCCTTGGGACAGATTTTTACGTAATTTTTCCTAGAGTCAAGATGTTACCCATTTTGGTTGACCGTCTAATCATGACTTTAGTAATTTTATAATAAAAAAAAATAACATTTATTTACCTGTTAATAAGATAAAAATAGAATTTCGTAATTTCCTCAATTGCCTCTGAGGTTGCAAATAAATGCCCGGAACGTTTTGTTGCCAAAAACTTTCCATTATTTGCTCTAAACGAAAGAGATCCATCACCATGCCAAATCAACTCAAACAGTGCATCAGCACATCGTCTATTGCCGGTAGCTTGAATTCCACCACCAGTCGATAAACACCAGTATCGATCTTGTGTTGTGCGCAATGCCCAACGGTGTGCAGACCAATCAAATTCCAATTGGAATGTCTCATTTTCACCAACTTCATCCTGATTAGCAGTCACATCGACACCTTGTTTCACAGAAACATAACGTGTATTCAATCCGGCAATAAATGATGCCTGTGGCAGTGAATCCTCCAACGAGAACAATTCATCGCGGGTAACAGTCGATGAGCGAGACTTTAATACGGCCTTCGAACCAATTGGTGAAAGATATTGACTTTGTCTACATAAAAGAAAAACCATTATTGAATCTTTTCAATGCAAATCTCAATGATATTTACCTATCTCGAAGAGCCAAATGTCCTCCATGGTACTCGGCACTAAATAAACAATCTTCGTTGCATTGCACCTGGAGTTTTCCGTTGGCATTCAAATACCTATGAGAAAACATAATAAGAGAATCCATTATTTACCAAGAATTACTTTGGCACAAAAGCAAACGCACTTGTTGTTGCATGTGTGTAGTGCATAACGACCCCCCTCGTCGGCACGGAACTCCAAGGTGAACAGAGTATCCTCACCCCATGGAATGTTTGCGTCCACATGGATCTCATCTTGTGTCTCGGACAAGTGTGCGAACCGTTTCCTTCCAATCGAACGGAGATTCACCTGAGGTCTGGCCGCCAAATGCACTGTCCAGAATTCACCATTGGACGGAGTCTTTGCTGTGCACACGAGCTTGTCTGGGGTGCCACCTAAGAAGTAGCCGCGCGACTCATTTTTCAGTGCCCATCTGCCGGTATTATCCTCGCTTATACTAATTTGAAATCGACTTCCAGCATCGCGTTCGTCAGACTCGCAAAGCACATTGCCAAATGTATCCACCGAGAGATATTTATTGAGATGAGATCGAAGGTAGATAATACCTGTGTGAATAGAGTAAGAGAAGAGAATAGATATAGTAGAGCAGAAAATGAGATGAGATTGTTCTCAGCGGGAAAAGGAATTAATGCATGCACTTTAATTGGCACTTCATAAGTAAAAAGACTATAGTTGTTGATGGGATTGTGGATTCCCTGGTGGGATTATAGTCGACGACGAAGAATGTCACTGTCATGCGATCGAAGAAACTACTTTTTTTCGAATAAAAATAAACTTCCTGTTCGATGAGTCGTTTAATTGAAACGATCCATGTCAAGATTCGAATCTTATTCGGATTCAATGCAATAAAAAATCCAATTGCGATTTATAACAAAGCAGGACAGATGGACAGATTGAGAGATGCAAAGGATCATTTACATTTTGCTGTGAATTTATAGTTTTTCTTGTTGAATCAAACAAGAGCATAATTATTATTATTATTATTGGAGCAGCACGCTTGCTGATAGGAATAAAATTAATGAGAGACTAGTACTTGTGGCAGTTTAGGAAGACAACATTTAGACAAGACACACGGGAGACGGAACATTGTTAATGAATGGGATTGTCATGAAAAATGGTCTGAAAGTTGAGATGCATTAAGATTAGGAAAACTCTTTTGATAGTTTTCTTAGTGGATTATCATCAATTATAATGTTTCAAGGAATATACGACACTTTAGCTTGACGTAATTGTGTGTTGAATTGCTTTAAATTGTCTACAAAAAAGGACAAAGGATTAATGATGGCAAAAATGTTAAGTCGTATGATTTATAGCTTGATTGCTTAGATATTTGTAGGCTGATGTATGTAACTTATTAACTGATTATACTGCTTGATGGACTGTGGGTTTTGTCAGTTGAAGTTTTGTAAGATATGTCAGTTTAATATTAATTAAAGTAATTTCTAAAAAAAAATTAATGAACTTTTCACGTGAACCAAAATATTGTATGGAATCGTATAACAGAATAAGACTGATTAATAGTGACAAAATAGCCAAGTTAGAAACTTTTAAATAACAAGGACTTTAAGGAAGAAATATAGGAAAGAGACTAAATACTGAAAACTGAGATTTTAAAATGCCTTTGAATTGTTTAGTATATTATCAAATTCATTTGAGCAAAACTTATCCAAGACTTAGTGTGTGTCAGTGTTGTCAGGGTTAACTCAGGGGCAATTTTTATCCCGAATTTGTTTGAGTTAACCTTAAGATAAAATGAAGGTATATTATTTTACAGATATGTAAGCGAAATATATTGTATAGAACCACCATTACTATCAAAACCCTCAAAATGTTAAAATGCAATGGCTGAAGGTTCAAAAATCTGTTTGGACTGTTAGAATCAGTGCGACATAAATACGTTATTTTTTTATTGCTACACAGTGTTAGTAATAAACACTTAAGAACAAAATTTATAAAAAAAATCAAGTCACGGGTTTAAATAAAATGATTTTTTTTTGTTTTTCAAGTCCATAAAAATCGGTTGACTAATCCCAGAGTAGGTTATAAGAAAATAAATTGAACTCAATTTATTTTTAGTAATGCTATGACATTTTAAAACCCTCACTATCCGTAAAGATAATACCCCCACTGTATATACTTAAAAAACAGCTTTGTCAAATTTTCACCAATTTAAAATTTTATTTTTTGAAGAAAAAAATCATAAAACATGTGGTTTATTTAAACTACCTAGACTGTATAAGATGAACAATTTCAAAAATTCTATTTTTTGTCGTTTACCCAACTTAGCCATCATTTTAAGCATATGTTTTAAACACAACATTCTATTTGAAATATATTCGAAAATAATTATTATTTTCAATAAAAAAAAAGATATTTTTTATAAAAATCGGTTTAGAATTAATTGAGAAAAAATTTCAAACGATTTCAACTCAATAAAGAAATGCAGAAATTTCATACCAAACTATCACATAATTGAACAAAACTTATCTGTTAGTTTTGTACCCAAATGTTAAAATTTCTTCATGTGTTAAAATCTTTTTCAGTCAATTCTTAATCGATTTTCATAAAAATGCGATACGTACATTCCTTGCTTGGATGTGGAAAGTTGAAGTTTTTCAAATTAATTGAACATAAAGCGACTAAGCACCACTAAAAGAGTCTGATTATCGGGTTGATCCCAATGAAATACCTACAACTCCAACATAAGAACTTGGTGGTAACAAACACAAGTTCATTGAAAACCATTGATTATAGAGGCAGCATCACTGCCTTTTTTGAAACTTTTTGATTATTTATTTTTGAATGGGTCATAGGTAGGCAGGTTGGAAGAGATGGCGATCATAAGCAAATTAATTAGCGCAGAATGCTCTTTTTTGATACCAAACTAATAAAACCTATGAGTGATAAATAGAGTTATAGAATTAGTGGTGGCATGTCTCCGGATAACTTGTCGTTCACCGTATTTCAAAGCCAGTTACCTCGCAGTAGCAGCACATAGGGAGAGCAGCCCAGTACCCAGAGGCTGTAATTAATCCACTTTGTTGCATTGAGGAATGAGATCAAGTCTTTCGTCTGAGATTTTATCTGTCACTGAAAAATTTAAACAAGCCTGGGGGTCAATTCCCGATCTGTGAAGCTGTGAAGTGATAAAAATAATATCATTTCACAGGCACCCCTTATGCGATTCTCAAACTCAATGTGATAAGATGTGTACTAAAAAGTACTAAATGAAAAAAAACTTTCATTTTTGAGCAAAATAGCTTATATGAACAAAAGTTTTCTTAATAAACAAAAGGCGGTTGCCTTTTACTCTACCGGCCTAGGTTAGAATCCGGGTGTAGTTGAGATTGTTTATTTTTTTTTTTAATTGTGTTTTTATTTATTTATTATTTTTCACAAGAATATTGGGTTGTGGTAATAAATTATCAGTTTGAGAAATTCTGTCACTTTAGTTTCAGTTTTGACTTTCTAATTTTTGTTTTTTTGTGAGTTTTTAATTATTTTTTAATTATCTGTCAATAAATTACACTCTATTAGCCTCCGTTCTTGAAATATTACCGTTATAAAAAAAAACCTTTTTTTGCATTTTATAACGGTAATATTTCAAGAACGAAGGCAAACAGAATTTTTGTGATTGCGGATTCGAGTTCAGCAACCCAAAAACCTTCAGAAAAGTATATTTTGGTTCTTGTGGCAAAAAAAGTTTAATTTGGTTGGCCTGTGTTGTTTCTGACAGTTTTTAACGGTAATATTTCAAAAACGGAGGCCAATAATAATTCGAGTTCAGCACATCAAAAACTACTAGAAAAGTATATTTTGGTTGTTGTGGCAAAAACCTTGTTGACCAGTGTTATTAAAAATAAAAAGCGTTCGTGCAAAGAAAAACCAATATTATCAAAACCAAAGCTTTGTTTTGAAGCATAAAGGTCAAATATGTGTTCCCAGAAAAAAATAAAGAAAGTTGAGAAGTCGAGGCCATGACGAAGAATATCAAATCTTAGACTCGGGACGAACTTGGAGAAGAATTGTTAATCCTAAATTTACCTTTTTATCAAAATTTTAATGGAAACAAATATTAATAAATCTAAATAAAAAATTGGTTCACCAAAATAGTGCCTTTATTTCTTTCTTCATATCTTATTCAACTTAAAATCATCTCGCTACAGTCAAGATGCTCTTGTTTCGAATATGAAGTTGTCAGTCAGCTAAGTATTTGACCTATGAAGACCCTTTAGTCTGGATCAAAGACTAGGAATATGCCCCATAGCTCCGTTAATCAACCCAACTAATGCTATCAATACTGAACAAGAACTTAATGTGAAAACTTCATTAATTTCAACGCTTTGAGTGCTATTGAAAATGGTGAAGACTTGGTTATTGGAGATTCTTCAATTGAAAAACTCAAAACTGTAATTTAATTCTTGTCTTCAACTTTCCTCTGGCACTCGACTCAAAATTATCTCGCGAGTGTTCACACTCAAAACGCGTTGCAAGGCAATTCTCAAAAGTTTCAGTTTCCAATTGTTGTAAGCAAAGAGTCAGAACTTAACTTACATAACAGTAAAAACTGTAAAAGCATTTAAGTCTGGGTAGTTGCAACTTGCAAACGACATAGAGTACTTCCGTAACTAAAGCCATTGTTCTCTCAAACTTTGCTTACAATACTGACTTATGAAATGGAATAAAATTCGGTTGTGATAAATAATTTATCATGTGAAAAGATTTAGACATTTATTTTCATTTTTTCACAAATCAAGAATCGAATTTATTGTGAAGCTGTGAAATTTTCTTCATTTCAAAATATCACAGAACGGAAATCGACCCTCTGGTCAGAATTTCTCAAGCATCAGCTAGAAAATAAAACATACCTATTCTTTCATTTTGTTTTTCTTTACGCCAAAAAAAGAAACCAAACAATGTAAGCAATACAAAACTACGTTCTTAGAAAACAACAGATTTGCTTTAATTTGCATTTGGTACTTCCAGAAGTGCAAAAAATAAGTATCCTCACATTAACCTTATTGAAAATTCTACGTGTGTAATTAATAGCTTCAAAATAGATAAATTGCACCTTTTCCATAATTACCTAAATCAACAAAAGAAAAGCTTTCAAATTTTTGCAAATTACAATTTATTTACCATAATAATCTGTTTTTAAAACAATCGTTTAACTTTCAAAATGCAAAACTATTTAAAAAAAAAAAACTCTATCTCCATCGAACCAAAAAACACACAGTAGCAATATCAGAATAAGTAAAAGGAAAAACAAAACGACTATTAATATATACGTCAAGAGTAGTGATTAATGTTCCAATCTATCATTTAAGAACTCCGATAGATCTAAGAGAAGAGGAAATTGATGTGATGGTTAATCAATATACAATATGAACAAAAAAATACAAGAAATAAAAACAAAAAAAGGAGAAAGAAAAACCGTTCAACTTTGCCATCACAATTCACTACTCCCAGACAACATGGGTCATTCGCCTTTTCGAATACAATACATGCACCAGTCAGCCAGCCAGCATCCATGAGATGAAAAAAGATGAAAAAAATGCGACAAAAACAAAAAGTACCCCAGAGTACCTATATCTTCATAAAATCGATTACTTTTTATATTCTTCTGAGGCTGAGACTGACCTAGTCACAGTCTCATAGTGTCTTTTGTCATGCAATTTAGTTGGAAATTATTTTCATTACCCGCCCGCAGCAAACAGCACAAACTGTCTAATAATCATTTACACTGATTGGGCAATTTACTTTTATCATCAACATCATAATAGAAGTTCAAAGACTCAAGACTGAGATTTCAGATGATGCAGTAGAGCTAGTAGATATAACTTCGAGAGAAAAAGTTGGGAAATGCTGCACAATTTCAAGAAAATCGTGACTCTAAGGAGGAGTTTTCTTTCTAATAATAAAAAAAAAGGTGCCTCAAGTCTTAAAATTGTTAAAAGAGATAACTACAAGAGAGAAGGTTTACCTCTACAATCATAAGCTATAACAATTTTACAATTTTTTTGTTTTAGAGATACGTACTTTCTCCAGTATTGGAGGGCTCCAATGTCCATAATTGTTTCTTCTTAAGACTAGCTCCATTTGCATTCAATTTAAAGCCAAATGTCTCAGCTGTCATGTACTTGTGCTGGCCATTAATCAGACCAATAGTCCACCAACCTTTTTGTTGGTTTTGTGCAATAATATCGCCATTGGATCCATTTAGTTCATACCCAGTGCCGTTCATTGTCTTTGTTTATTTTTTTAATTTTTTGTTTTTCCTGTTTTGTTTTTTGTATGTGTCACTCGCTGTTCTCTTGATTTATTACTTTTCAATAAGAATTAAAAGTTTCCACTAGAAGATTGCCGGTCACAGCTCTGAAATAAAAGAGAAAAAGAAAAAAAAATCAGAAATGATTGCAAAATTTAAAATTAGAAATTATTTTTTTTTTACTTTGTTTTGGAAAAACCAACAGATTTGAAAATTATATAAACCAGTTGCTACAGTTTTTGTCATTTTAGAGCGAAAAGTTTAAATATTTGTCATTTTTATCGAAGAGGGAAATGCGTGAATGAAATGTTGTAGAGAAAAGGACCCAGAAATGAACCCTGTGGAACAACAGAATGAACTTGAAAGGAGATTTGAAAAAAATAGAGTCAATTTTGATTCTAAGATAACGATTTGATAAAAAGCTGATTAAAATTTCAATAACATTGAGAGTGAAATTTAATAAGATCACTTTTAAGATGAGAAAATCATGGTTCAATAAGGTTCAATTTGTTTACCAATTTTTACCAAGATTAGAAATTAGAGAGATTGGTCTAAAAATGTGAATACCTTTACTTACAAGCCTTAGGGTAGTGTGAATTATTTAAACACTTATTAATTATTGCATTTTTTGTTTAAAAAAGTTAAATTTTGTCAAGGCCCAACGATTTTTTATTATTTAAGTTAAATATGAATTATGTTTTCAAGTCGAAAGTCTGCTGCTTTAGCCGAGAAAATAAAGAAATGGTAGGGGATTTATTCTTTTTTCAGATAATGAGATTAAATTTTGAGAAATTTATGCAAACCGATAAGTTTTTTGGGTATTAACCCGTTTATTTCTTTATGCAGAAGATGTTTCAGATTTATATTTTTACGAAATTAAAGAGAATATAGGGCTTATTCTAACTCAATCAAAAACCAAAAAAATAAATTTTGTTACTTGAGACTATATTGCCTAACAGCAAAGTATAATAAGTCAAAAACGTATTCTTCGAAGTTGAAACTTCAAGAGCAGTGACTGAGTTAACCATAAAATTATGATCTGCATATAATTTAGAAAACAAATTTTGAATTGCGTTTATCATATCAGAGTTTTTAAAAATAATTGTTCTTTTGGTAATTTATTCAATTTTATTCAATATAAGTTGAAATGACCTCAACTCCAAAAAAAATTTTTATTTTTTGGAGTTGAGGTTACTTGAACTTATATTGAATTATATTCACTCCACTTAAAATAAAAATAATTTTAATAATTTTTTATTATTTTTGTTATTTTTTTCTTCGATATTTTATTCAATTTATTTTAAATTTTATTAAAATTAATTATACAGGGTGTCCTTAAAGTCAACGTTGAAACGAAAACGGTAGATAGGGTAGGTGGTGACTGTTATCAGAAAAATAATAAAACAAAATCGCAGCCATATATTTTGGGAGTTATGGGCATTCGAAAAACAATCGAAAAAATGGTCAACCTGTGACGGTCTTTCATGTGCCGTGACTACAAATCTTAAGTTTTCTCAATTTTTTCTTTTGCTACGGAACCTTGAATAACAAGTGCATTCAAAAATTTTAACTCAGCTGCATCAGTTTTAAAGCAAATATCACTTTTTTTGCCAAACTAAGTATTTAAAAAAATTAACATGACCCTAATTCAATGAGCCGTAGTGTAAAAAAAAAATGCACTACGATATTTCGACAAGTTACTTAAAAAGTTGGCGTGTTCAACTCTCTTTTCAAAATGGTATAAAATTGGAGAATGTTTCATAAATAAAGAAAATAAAAATGTTTTTCTTAAGAAATCCAGGTAATTTTTCCATATATTATTTAATTTTTGTACCCTACCAGAACTGAATTCGTATTTTTAGAAGTAGTAAAGTGCTTTAAAAGATAAAACAAGCTTAAATAATACTCTAAAGGTAATAGTTGGTAGACTACGTTTTAGCATAGGCTTATGAATGAAAATAGTAGAAAAACTTATCTTATCTTGAACGTAAAACAATGTGTACCCAAAAGCAGGTTCGAAATAAAAAAAAGTTCGTTTCAATTTTGTAAATTTTTGTGAATTATATTCTTAGTTAAAAATTTAATTATATGCTATTCAAGTATAAAAATATGAGCGTTTCTTAAGTCATGAAGAATATAGCTGATTTCGTTTGTTTGAATCTTCGTGTTACTCTTTCAATTCCAAGTTTTATATTCCAACTTTAAATGAGAACTGGCAAATAAAGAAACACCCTGTATATAGTTGCGTATTCAGATTATAATGAGACTGTTTATTTTAACAGCATTTGCAACCTTATCATTTTACTTCAAAATCAAAACATTTCTGTTTAAAAATTGAAGTCCTTTTTTCATTAATTTGTTAGTTTTTGAAAACTTTATGCAAACATCAAACAAACACTCAATCAAACATCGACACTGATTCAAAATTCTTCAACTCAATTGTTTACAAAAACAAACACGTTTTCCCTATTTGTTCATCCTTTCCATTACATATTTTGTTTTTTATTACTATATTTTCTTGGTAAACAATTGATAAGAGAGTAAACAAACGCACTAAACCGGCCTCTTTGGCATACCTCAATCATACAATGTCTCTAGTAATTCACACGAGACCATCAGCTACAACTAGAAATAACAACAACAACATTGATTTGTCATCACAGCTGCTGATGGAAGAAAAAAATAACATTTGCTTAGATGGTCATCTTACAGTCCAGTCCAATACCAGCGTTTCTCTATTTAACAGCACCCCATGACTATGCCATGACTGACTACTATTACAATGCACAGCATGGGAGCAACAGCTTCTTGTTTCTGAAATGTAAACAGTAAACACTAAGAAAATATTCAAGATGTTATTCATTCATCTATATCTCTCTTCTCTATCTAAAGGAGAATACTCCTGAAGAGTACCAGCGCCGTTGGGCTTTTTCAATAAAAACCATTACAAGATCTATACCACACAATTAATAATGCAATTCCAAGTGACTTGAGATAAGATACCATCCTAACAGAGTCATTTGTCTTTTTGTCTCTCTTCTTGAGCGCCTAGACTTCATCTACACCTAACCTAAAAGATTCATATACATTTTTTTAATAATAATTACGATTATCAGTTTTATATGGTGGATGGATTAAAATCAGTTTAAGCGAATAAACACGACGGACACATGGACACAAGCCCAATGCAACAGCAGCATCAGCAACGATGATTAATCTGTGGATACTGGTTTTTCGGTTTAACTGTATCGTTTAGCCTAGTGAATATTTCAAGCGTACCATCACCGTTAGTTGGATTTTAATGTGTTGCCCCATTAAAATCAACAAAATCAACCATGCTGCAATCCGCACTTCCAAGTAGATCAGAGTATACAAGAGTATACCATGCCACTGGAGAGTACACCTCTTCATCCATAAGCCATCTCTCATCTTCAGCCAGCGATACTGGCTGTTGGCTCGAGTCAATAGCATAAAACTTGAAGTTAACAGTGAAGAAGAAAGTTGAACAGCGGGAAATGTATGTTTGTTTGAGTTTTTTTTATTTTTCTTTCTTGTATTTATATTATTTTTAGCTAAAGCACTTTCTAACTAAAATAAGTAGTGTAACTGTTTGTTGATAAAGAATTTTAATTTTTGTTTCAGAAAATTACAAACAAGAATGTTGAGAGAAATATTTGAAACTTTAAGTTTCAAATGACAAAAAAAAACCGTACCAGTTGGTACATAGAATTTTCAAATCTGTTAGTTGTCTCAAAAAAAGTTTAAGCATTGAAAGAGTGGCAATGAAGCCGAGAAATGCACTCGGTTTATTCTGATCATTAATTAAATTATATTTTTGCCAACAAATCTTTTACTTTTTACTATATGATATTAAGAGGTACATCAAATAATTTGACTAATTCTTTCATAAAATCAGAAAATAATATTGATTGTTCACCTTCAGGATAGGTGGCTTATGATGTTAAGAAGAAGAAAAAGATTGTGTATTGTTCTTAGCTATTTTAGATTTTTTAGCTGGAAAAGATGGATGGGAATTCCTATTATAAATTGGAGAGTTCACTTCATCTAATCTTTTAAGTCTAATATTACTGTCATTTGGGATCTATAACATTGAATTGGGTAGGTTACATCTGGGTTGTCTTATCTGTAGAAAATGTTTTCAATTGTTTCTTCGAGTCGCCGCCTATATTCCCTTACACCGTAAGTCGCTTAGTTATTGAACTAATCTCAACAAAATCTGCAAATATTAGGCGTGTTACATTAGCAATCATCCAATTTCTCTAAAAAAAATACACCTTAGGTATTTGAATAAACTCTTTTGGTTTATGAATATCTTAACAAGTGCAACACTTTTACTGAATTTCACAGGTTTTGAATTTTATTCTCAGGGTGTCTCGGTGCTAGGTTTGAATTTCTCTCAAAAAATATTTTATCACATGAAAAATTAAAATAGAAATTCTTGATTCTTTATCTGTATGACATTGCCAAATTTTATTAACTTACCATTAGTCAAATGTCGTGTCTTTCTCACACGGTTAATGGGAAATGTACTAAAATGTGACCCTAACGAAAACATTTGCGCTTGCACAAAGGTTACGAGGTGCGACCCAGTCGTGCATTTTATTTTTTCTAACCATTGGTCAACTTGCGAGAAAGAACCCAATAGAGTTTTCTTTTTAGAATATATTCGTACGTACCAAATCATGGTTAGTTATTGTTAACGGGTATTAATTACCAACCAATATACAAATCGAAAATCATCTGGAAATTTTGTGGCCTCATCCTAGCAATTTGCTGCAAATTTTTAACATATTTCCTTCCCATAAAAATCTTACAACTATAAAAAGGCAGTTAAATTTTTAAATAGATTTTTTAAATTCTTTTACATTTTGCTTTCGACTATTTTTTTAAATTTTTATTTTCGACTCATTGAAAAATCATTATTCAACAGCCATTATTTTTACAATTATCATTGTGATAAAGTGAGAATGGCTTCGGGAGGGTATGACGTTTTACATACTCTGGGCTGCAGCAACGCAACCTAATCAAGATAAGCTCCATACATTATAGGCATGACCGCATGAGCAATCTTCTTCAAAAGCTTATCGCACAGACCGGGCAAGCTGCACTCATTACCATAATATCTCATTTTATCGCTAGCAAAGAAAAAGGATAGGAATTCATCCGTAGATGTGCCAAACAACAACCTCTCCCAATCCCAATCACAATCCCATCATCAGGCAATCATCAAAGTCTGTAGCTGTATGTTTTTTTTTATCATTTTATAAATTTTGTTTCGTTGTTTTGTGGTTGCTGTTTCCATTTGAAGTAATTCAATGTCGTCGTGCGTCTTAGTCGTCGTCGTCGCTGCTGTTGTTAAAACGACAAGCGTCTCGACTCAACTCGAAACTCAAATGAATCGCCAGATAGTATATTATATTTTTCTGTCTAAATTTAGAAGCGTTTTGTTAAATGTTCTTTCTTTAGTATTCATTGAGCATCGCAATTCCAACGCGCCTTTTTTTCTGTTGTTCTTATGATTCAACATTAAACGCTACTGGGTACTCGAGAGGAAGTTGATTTGTTTTACTGTCTTTGTTTTACCAAAAAAAAAATATAAAATAAAAACAAAAAAAGACGAAAAAAAAACTAATAATAAAACCTAAAGTGCGTGTCATTGCGCGCATATAAAGCTGGTTTCTGAGGGTAACAACTCTACGTCTGCATTGCACTTAAGAAAAGAAGAGATGTCGATGTGTTATTTATACCTACTACCTACAGCGGGAAATGAGAATCAACAAATCTTGAACTTGCACTTCAAAATTTTACGACTTTAAGATTATTTTTTATGGTTGTAATTTAGTTCAGAGGCTGGAAAGCATTGGATTGCATAACTAGGGCAATACAATTTAGTTTTCCATTATGTTTTCAATTTACATTTCATATTAGGATTTATAAGAGTAAAAGCAAGAACTCTTATAACCGCTAGTCGCCAGGTCAAAAGTTAAGCTTAACAATGGGCACGTTCAGGAAAAGTTAGGAATTAAATATTTAGTCAACGTCATTTTCTGAACGAAAATTTAGGTAGACGACTAAAGTTAAGTCGTTGGCTTCCGCTAATTGTTCGGCTGCAGGTGGTCTATGAAGTGACCTAATATTCCACGTGCAGGTTCGAAATTCAATGTCCTTATTTCGTTCACAAAGTTAATCACCAGTAAATCCGTTCGTATCCGAGGCTTGTCTTTGTTGCATTACTGATTTAATATAGCTTTCTACGGCCTTTAGTCCAAACAAAAATTTGGCGTTTTCGTCCCAGTGGAGCTCATTCGACTCATCACTTGAATTATTGTGAGACACCTTGTCAATACGGAAATTTTGTTTTCTATTCAGTAAATAAGTCAACTTTACTGATTTCAGAAGTATATAGAATTTATATTAAAAAACCAATCTTCTTCTTCTTTCTTCCATTACTTCAAAAGCGAACTGCATACGGATTGTACAAGTACACTAATGCTCCGCCCCGGAAAGTGTTCGACTCCAACCCAGAGGGATGGTGCAGTAGAGTAAGACCTCGTCTGAAAGGCAAGGGTAGCTCAATCAGCTGCGCGTTCGAAACTTGAAGCAACTACCTAGTGATAGAGCTGGCTGGAGAAGCATTGTATTTAGGCGCTGGTCACCCTAAGTAAGTACCCAAATATGATATGAATATGGATTTTTGAAAATACAAATTAAACTCTCGCTTCCGCTAACAATGGAGTTTTTATACAACGGAAACCATCACAACGAAATGAATCAAAAATTCAAAATTAATCATCTGTTCAGAATACAATGTCAACCCAAAAATACCATTAATTTACTCATACGACAAAAATCTATGTTTCCAATCATTGTGGTTTGATTAAGAACAAAAAAGGTAGAATATTAAAACAATGTGTCATCAATGATTATCAGAAAGCAAAATGACTAAGACAACCATAACCATCTGAGAGCACGGAAAAGGAACAAACATTCCTAAAATTAAGGAATGCCTGTTCAAAGAATGTTTTTGACAACACCTTAACTTAATCAAAAGGTTGTATATCCTGTTTTGGGGAGGTTGTTGTAATCTACCAAATTGATTGTCAGCCTTGCCAAAGTGTTGTTTAGTCGAACGCTAGACTGTCACAGCATGTACTAAAACTAAAATTGAAGTGTGAAAGTCATTGGCCAATTTAACGATCTCTCAAACCAACGCGTTGTTTCTATAGTCTCACAGAGCAGCATTCAACTGTCAGATATTAGTTTCCTATCGGCATAAGGAATTCCCATACCAACGGGATAACGTCTTTCATACAAGGAAAGAATCTTGCCGGCATTTGTACCGTGCGGCTTTATTATCTACAAGTAGGATACGATTTCACACCTGTCGATTAGTTGACACCTTGATAGTTGCAAAATGTGTGCTTATATCATTCATATGTGACAATTTTTTTAAGAATTCGTTGAAAAAAAACTTAAATGAAACTCTTGGTTTACATTTTTTCTAAAAAAAAAATGTCTAAAAGATTAAACGCATAACTGCTTCTCTTTTTTGTCTACAACAAAAACTAAGAATCGTTTTCATGAATAAGTAAACTATCAACACTAGACTGTATAATATGAGTCCATCTCCTATTAATCCACCAGCCAGACGACCACGACCACGACGACGACGCACGATTCGTTTAAAAGATTGTGATTGGAATAAAAGATGTGCCAATGGATTTATTAAGTGCACTCCAGCACATCACATCACCAAACGCCCGCAGCAGCCGTTCAGCATCACCCAGAAACAGCGTGCGCACTTACTTTTGATGATTGTTGTACATACATATTTTGATGTTAAATTGATTGAATTGCATGTCAGTCAGATATTATTTATCCAAGATAATACCAAGAGTACAGTTCTCTTGAGGCAATTACCGAAATCGCATTTAAATCAAAACTAATTAACACAATTAAACGAGTGCCTTTGCTTGCTTGCTAGCTTGGTGGTTATTATTGAGGCGCATACAAAAACCTACATAGTGTGCCTGAAAACATACTTCACAGAGTTTTAATAGGAACAAAAAACTACTATAAAAAAAAAAAACTCTGAAAAGAGGAAATATTTGTAGTTTTTTTTTTTTTTTTGTTGTCTATTGTGTTTGCGGAATAACTTGAAGGAACAGCTAGAAAGCCTGTTAGAATAGACACGGCGCATTCTTAATGCTCTGAATGCTTCTTCTAAACACACCACAGCACAGAGAGATAAAACCGGCACCAAGAGCAGCACCAGAAACCAACAAGATAAAGTGGCAACGAGAGGTAGTCTAGTAACAGCAGCATCAACAAAACAACGGAACACCATCACCAGAGTGTAAGTAGTTCCCCATTCTGATATTTGAGCTTAACATGCGATTAAATTGCAACCTTCTTCTTCTTTTAGATTTTATTTCTTTTTTTATTTCTTCGTTTTGAACTCACTCCTCTTTGTCGACATCATCGACATCGTTGTTGTCGTCGTCATCTCTGTTTTGTGAGTAGTTCTTTTTTGCTTCCTCTCGCAAACCAACAGTACACTACTTATTCATCATCAACACAACTATTCTAGTCCTCCTTTGCACTGCTATTGTACCCGATGCATGCTCTGTAGAAGGTTTAATAGCTCTTGGTGGTGTTGCTTCAGCTAATGATGATAGCAGTGACCGGGGCCACAGGTAAATTGCTGACTTTAAACTATCTACAAAAAAGAAGAAGAAGAAGAAGAAAAAAAAAAACTATAATAGAAGAAAACCAGTTATATAAAACGGATTCTTACGTGCTCAGTGCTCAGCTAGAGAGCTGACAATCTGACTACGACAAGGCTTTACTATCTCATCCTCGAGGATAGATATGTATCTGGATAGATTGGCTCGCTAAGAGTTAACCAATATGGAGAGCGACCGAATTTTGTGATATTCAAATGCTGGTGCATCTACTAGGCAGGCACAGTCAGTATAGATAAAGAAGGTTCAACCACTTAAGGAAAAAACTACAAGTATTTAGCAATGGTTGCATTATTGGCGACCAATCGACCGATCGATTTGAACCAACGAACGGTCGTGGCCGTGCTGTGCCGTGCCGCCAAACTGAATCTTCAAGCTCTCATGTGCCGTTGAAAGTTGAATAACTAGATGAATTGGAAATGTAGAGTGCAAACAAACAAAAAGAAAAACCAGTACGATGCTCGGTGCATGCAGGCAGCATAAATAAATAACAAAAACCAAACTAAATCCTTCATCTCTTCTGATGGTACATTTTCCAGCTTTTTTTATTTGTATCATCATTGCACTTAATGTTGTTGCACGGATTTATTTCTTGTTTGATTAGCTGTCTTGAGTAATTTTTTTTTTCTCTTATTTTATGCCTCTTTTTCTTCTAATTGTAAGCGCAACTATGTCTAAAATTCATAATTATTTGATTGAAGGCGGGGATTTCTTTTCGCCTGTTGATATATAATTGTTCAAATTGATACTTCTTGTCATAGCCGTCAGCATTAAGATGCATTAGATTCTGCTAAATGTATGTAATGGAATAATAAAATTGAAAATAAAAAAAAAATAATTCCACGAACGCATCACGAAGAGAGAAACGATGATGAGAGATGAGTTGCTGTTAAATAGGTTGCTGTCTGAGCTAGATTTAGTGCGGATTTATTCAATTCACAAAATAAAAACCGTTGCACGAGAGACGTTCTTCTAATTTGCATATAATTTGATGTTCATGTTCACATTTATGTTCTTCTGAGAAAACAAAAATGCAAATAATGTATTATGTCAAGTTTATTTGTTGTTCTTTTGTTTTTTTTTTCGTTCCCAATTTATTATTATTTTTTTTTAATAATCAAGTTCTGGAGGTGTATCCTTTTTAGACTTATTTTTTAATGCCACTTAACCTTGACAAAGTCTGATGATGATGATGATTGAGAAACGCCAATGAACGTGTATGTTGTATCAAATGTCTAGTCTCTCTATTTATAGTTAAAGTTTAGTAGAGTCTGTATTGAAGAATCAGGTTGTTTTAAAAAGATTGCATACAATTTGATTTGGACAGTGACACTTGTCACTGGACATCATGTTGAAAATGATATCAGGTGACAAGCAGTCACTTCGTGTTTTTGATAAACTTTGGTCTCGTTTATTGGACTTGTATTTTAGATATAGGTTTCGGGAAAGAGTTTAAGTTGTGTTTCTATTCATTTTTAATGTCCAACATTTGAGAAGTCGGCTTGTGAGAGTTCATGCAAAATGTAATGCAATTTTTTTTTGGTCGACATTCGGGTTGTGATAGAAAGTTAAAAATTGTTTGTATTATTGGCAGCACGAAAACAAAAATATATCTGGCACCATGTCCTAGTGATTTACAAGTTTAGTATTCTAAACCATACCTGTGAGTGTTAAATTAGTTTTCAGGAATGGAATGGTTTCAATTCAATTCTGATTTTTTAGTTTGATCTTTTGGCAGAGTCGCTAGTCGCGAGGTCGCTGAAATAATTTTTTTGCTGAAGATCTTACTAATTTGGTTTCGCTGTTTGGTCGTCATGATAGTACTAGATTCTATATATACAAAGTCAGAGCCTGGTGTCCAGTCGTGAGGTTGGTTGAGTTGGGTTCTTGTTTTCATCAGGGGAAGAAGGCAATGGAAGGCAAAGTTGGCTTTTTTGAAGATCGAGCACGAGTGATTGTTGAATCTCAGAATCTCGTTAAAGTTGGTTCTTAGATATTTGGCATTGCGTTTGAATGGTAATCTAGTTCCATCTTGAAGTGGCTTCTACAGTTTAGCTTATCGACTGCCTCGTCCTTCTGTTCGGCTAAGCAACAAAAGTTCCGACTGGGATGAGTTGATTCGAATACCCCATTTACTGCAGAAATCATACAGTCATACCGATCCATTCTACTGTAATGGTTTCTGTTGTATAATAGCTGCTCTCAAAATGTTGTTTTTTTATTTCCTAAAATCCACTCTGATATTGTTTTTAAACCATGAATTTCGGATCGGAATTTTAAAACATATCGTCGGCTTAGAGTGTAAACCTGCTAACTCCACTTTTGGGCGAATTTGAGTTAGGTATGCAGTTTGAAAGTTCTAAGGACGGCGCATCGTCTGACATCAAAATTTTCGTTCAATTCCACTTATAAGTTAGCCAAATTGTGTGATGAGTAAAACAGCTAACTCCATTATTCCCAAAGAATTCCTGCTAACTCCAAGAAAACTTCTTAAATCAACAGTTATTTCATTAAATAAGAAATAAGAGTACCTATTCTCTTAACATGTAAGAACAACTTCATTTTTGATTACATGGTTGTCCTTCAAATCACTTAAAGTTAACATGAGGCTGAGAGAGGTGATGAAAAAACCTAATATAAGTCAGTCTGAAAGAATCGTATTATGTACCCAGTTGCATTCTGTATTTGACAATGATACGTGTTAGATTGAACTACATTAGTATTTTACATTCTTCTTGGTGTCAATCAGCCCTATTGTGGGTTTTAAAAAGACAATTTTCCACCCGGAATATCTTTGTTATAGTTGGTGTAACCGCTGATTTGTAATATTTTTTTTCCAATTTAAGTCAATTTTTTTAGAAAATTGCCCGTTCTGTCTATAGGACATACGAATAGCACATACCTCCTGAATCACCCTGTATTTACAAGAAAATCATTGAAATCTATTGATAAACAATATTCATGAACAATAACATTTTTTTTATTTTTGTAGAAAACCTGCTAAATCCAATATTTTATTGCATCACTAACTGAAGAAAACCTGCTAACTCACAAAAACCGAACCGAAAAACCTAACTCGAAAACCGTAAGGATTTGGGAAGAACAAGTTACCAAATTCTGAGAGCCCTAAAGTTGGCCTATCAGCATATTTCGTTTGATCCATTACTTTTGGGACACCCTGTATATTTTGATTAGGAGTAGTATTTCGATTAAAAAAAAATGTGGGAAATAACGATTTTTTTCAATAAAAACTCTTAAACGGAAAATCAGATAGACTAATACGTATTTTAACGCAAGCTAAGAAGATTTCAAAATAACAGACAATGGGTCGTATGCAATAAAAATGAGCTAAAGCTCTATCTCACTTTTCAAGAAAATGAGATAGATTTCAAGAAAATGTACTAAAAAGTGATATAAGACCTTAAGCTCATTTTTATTGCATATGACCCAATATTTCCAATGTTCACCCTTCACAACCGGACTTGGATTATTTTTTTGGAAAACTTCTTTTGTTTGATCTGCATTCAGGTCGCTTTGATGACGTTAAACGTTGATTCCTTCGAACTCAACTTCGTGCAAGGCCAAGGCCTATTAGATTTAACCCTACAGTTAATGTTGATCGCTTACAGCTTATTCTGCTCAAATATTGTTTTCCTCCATCAACTTGTAACATCGACTTTCTTGTGCTTCTTCAATATACACCAAACGTATAAGTTACACATCAGTGTCACTTTTTGATCTCAACTTTCACCGCATTAACTACTGACGTTACGAATATACATGTTAATAATCGTATGAAAAATTCTTTTTACTTCCACTTCTTTTAAAATTATCCCAAAATATATCTCAAAACCATCTTATTTAAGAAGTTCTAAAGTGTTTTGTTTGTATTTAACTATTAAAGTTAAACAAACTCTTGGGGACGTGAAGGTTCACTATCTCCTATATTTGCGAAGTGTTTTTGTTTAATAAACTTAAAGAATTGCAGTCGACAAGATGCAAAAATGATTTTATTCATTTCGAAAAAAATATTCTGCAAACGAAAAGCAAGTAAATGATGTTTTCACTGTTGTGACATATCTCATTCAATGTTCTTACGTTCAGTACATTCATGTACATTATTTAGATTCTTTTCGTTATACATATTTAGTTCATTCTTTCATATCAGTTTTATTTTTATTTCAAAGGAAACTGCAAAAAAAAAATTCTAACTAATGTACATACATGCTATGATAAGTAAATTTGTTGGTCTTCCTAAGAAGCATCGTAATTTGTTACCACACATGCAATCAGCAAATTTCGACAAAAATTTTTAAGAAACATTATTTCTCAAAAATAAGAACCAAAAAAAAAAACATAATTGATTAGATAAACAGAAGAAGAAAACCAAGCAGAAGTCAAAGTCGAAGTTGAAAAACAAAATATAAAAAAAAAAAAAAAGAAAGAGGCATGTTGCGACTAATTAGCTAATTTCCTCTTTATTAACAATGTTTTGATTTTTATTTATTAGATTTTTTTTTGTAAAAGATAAAAAAAAAACAGCGAATCACAGCCAAGCAAGAATAATATCAAAAAAATCACAACCCAAAGAAACAATAAAGTCAACGTTTTTTATCGCCGAAAGGCAGAATCTTCGTGTTTTTATGCCCTCTAGAGTAGTGTCTTTCCTTCCGACACCACCACCCTCCTTCACTATTATGTTTATCGAAGAAGCACCCATCATTACTTCTTTATTTCGACTTTGACTGCTTCAACAAAGCAAGAATATAAATTATCATTGTTGTTTTCCCTTCTCTTTCGATTTTCTTATTCGTTTTTCTGTATACAATTTTGTTTTTCGAATTCCCATCGCATATTCCTGGCTTCAGGGAACAGCAAAAATAAAACGAGTACTCAGCGTCAGCAACATGACTTGAATGATTCATGTTTTCCTTTCGCGTTTTTTGGGTTCTGCTGATATTACAATACTTAATACTCGCGGCGTACCTATTCGAGTGTTTTTTTAACGACATTTTTGGGGGATTGTGTGCCCGTATTGGACGTATGGCCGCGCATGGTAGTAGAGTAGAGAGAGGAGGCAATATACGAAAAATGAAGTCACAAATGCACAATGACCCTTCGAGGCGATATGTAGGTTTTCCTTGGATCTGCCAATAAATGACTCATTCATCCACACCAGGCATCAGGCAAAGCCAAGCTCAACAGAAACTTATCGTCATCGGATGTGGGTATTGAGATGCATACATAAATGTGTTGTGTTTGTGTATTTATACAACAACATTCACTTCGGATTATGCGCCACTCTACAATACAAAATTAGAGTCTAAAAATATGCAAATGAATGAATTGTGATCATGATCACAGCCAGCGTTCCCATTTAAGGGAATATAAATAAACAGAGTGCCATGTGAGGTTTAAAAAAGAAACGATTTTTTTTGCATTTCTTCTACATGGGATCTGAAATTTATAATGTTTCTTTGCATGGAAACGCTAGCACTGCAGGAGTTTCAAAAAAAAAATAACGCTTTCCTTTTGAGTGAAGAGAGAATTACTGCGAGTACCCGCCATCAAAAAACACCTGCAAAACGTGTTAAATTTTGTATGGTTATAGGTTTATTTATGATAATTTTCATTTTGATCATAGATTGGCTATGAATGTTCGTTGGAGTAAATGGAAAGGGTCGTTAAATTTTGGTGTCGCAAACTAAGTGACAAGTATTTTTAAACAGATGAGAATTGATGTTGAATTTTTATGAAAGGTGTCAGTTAGCTAGCAAGAAACTCTATGTACACACAAATGTTGAAATGAAAGGAACACCAGATATCATACCCTGGTAAACCGGATAGGACCTCAAAATTCGTTCTGAAAAGATTTTTCCGTGATTATCTTTAACATACTTCATTAGGTACTGCTAATTATCCTAAGTGGAGAACATCAGAGATTTCGTAGAAAAACGAAAACGATCGGTTACCACTTAATGTCATATCTCTATTGAACAACATTTATGGAAACTCATAAAATTACTAGAAGTTCAAGAAAATAGGTACTTTGGTGAAAATTCGATTATCTAAGCCATTTAGCAGGACTTATAGAAAAACACTTGATTCTGCATTCGTTGCTGAAATTCCATCCTGTTCCAATAGTCATCGTGTTGACTGTTGGAAGGTTTCTGTATGACGAGGAAGCGTTGCTTGCGGAATCAATTTTTTAAATTAAATTTAATTATATTACCCTTCACGCCACGGAAAGTATACACTTCTCTAAATTTTTCCAGAGATTGTAAATTAATAAGTTTAGGGCTTGTTTGTTCACACTCGATTATCTTTTAATCAAGGATTTTTCTATGGAATAATCCTTGATTAAAAGATAATCGACTGCGAACAAACTGACCCTTAATCGTTTAGTTGTAGTTATCAACGGATTGGAACTCTCTCAGTTCGTAAATACTAGCAATAGGAAAACAAAAAATAAGTATAAACTAGGTTTGATATGCACAAAATTTGGTTAAAAAAAGTAAATACTTTACAATTTTTCAAGTAAAAGCATTTACTATTTTTTATGCATATCATCCAAGGTTTTATACAAAAATATGGCAACGTAAGTAGTAAACATCAATCTTCAAAATAGTCTCCAAACTGATGTTTTCTTCATTGATTATGCCACTCTTTAATGTGTAATTGGCAAAAGACGGTTTTGCTGAGTGGATTCTTGACTGGCTTAAATGCACGAACACTGTTTTTTATCTTTAAGAGAAGTATGTATTTGTATATCCAACCAAATTGATGTCTTACCCGGAGTTCCACAAGGTAGGCACATTGGACCATTTTTATTTATCCTTTTTCTGAATGGCATTTTTTAGGATATTTCGTATTGTTAAAAATCCTCAAATTTGATGAAGCCTCTAAACTTTTTTACTATTTTACGAACAAAAATTGCTAGTTATTTTTACAACACGACAATGACTGAGTATTTGTGTGGTGCAAAACAAATGGAATTTAATATTATGTGCATGGACTTTAATAATTATTATCATAGAACATTCGTTGGCTCAGGCATTATTCAAGACTTGAGGATTAAGCTTACCTTTGTTACCAGTGGTATCCATTTGGGTACCATTCATGGCCACTTAGCCAAGTAGGGATGAGTTACTGCTATGGTTACAAAAGCTGAATCCGTTGCATGGCTCGTGATATCAAGATTTTGTAAATTCTAGAAACAAACTCCCAAACTTTAGAATATTTACATTTCCATTTTTTTGGGCGGAAGCGAAAAAAAGCTAATTGTATTTGCTGGTGATTGCAATACATGACCAACCATACTAATCAGCTGATAAGAAATAGCCCCCAGAAAAACCACGTTCCGACCCATATCTCCACATAATGCAACAGATAATACAAATATTTTTGTTTTCATCCTACAACTACGATTACACAGCAAAATCGATAAAAGTAGGTAAACAAAATAAGAAACTTTTTTACTACAAAATTGTTAAATCTTTTAATTATTGAGCAATATTCCTTTGAAAAAGCCGTATTTTTTTTACAACTCAGTTGTAACTCATTTGTTATTTTAAAAGCAAAACAAAAACAAATTACACAAGAATTTTTATTGTTTTTGTTTTACAAATAAAATCAAAAAATGAGTACCTACTCAGTAGTAAAAAAAAAACTGGACTTATAGAGTACGACGACGCGCATAACTGAGCATCTTACAGATGTTTGACGACATTCTTTTTATGATATACATATGGCAAATAAGGAAGACCAACCATCTATTGTTTAATTACTCACCTACAAGGGCAAGACAATTATAAGTAATTCTAAAGACCTTGAAATTCTTATCCTTAAATTGTTATGCGTTAAATCATGTGTGTAATTGTGAAGACCTTGCAATTCTTAGTCTTAAATTGTTATGCATTGAATCATGTTTATTCTGAAAACCTTAGAATTCTTAGCCTTAAATTGTTATGTATTGAACTTGAACTTGAAATTAGTTCCATCTTTTAAGGGAGTTTTATTTGATAGATACATTTTGTCCGGTAATCCCGACTTACCAATACATAGATGGGTATCCTTCAGATAAACCGATTAATTCATCAAGTCATTCATCATCAATTTATTGCAGTGGGTACTACCTTAATATGAGAATCTTGTGCAATGGACAACTTTTCAACCCATTTATGGTGCATCAAAGAGATGTATTGTCATTTTTTCTGTTATAGCTGTCGATGAAAAAGATGTGATTGCTATCCTAAGTGATATCACAGAAAAGACGTTATATGCTATGGGAATATGGAATAAGAAAAAAATACTTGAAGTTACTTCTAGGCATAAAACCTAGCCCAAAACGAAAGATATAAACTTTTGCTTCAAAAGTTTTTCGATTACAGAAAACGAGTGTTTTGTATACCAAAAGTTCAACAAATGGCTCCTTATTCCTTTTGATATTGAATTGCTAGATAACAAAATGGAAAAATGTACTAAAAGCCAGTTTAATTTGCTTGACACTCAAAAATAGATGGTTTCCATTAGAGATGCAGATAGTTAAGAGTCTTTTCATGCGGAATGACATATTCTATTAAGGTGCTATGTATATCTACGATTACTTGTAGGTCCGAAAAAACAGGTTTTTTTGTGAATTATTGTTGCCTACCGTGCAAAAAAACGGGTATCTCCACATAAAGGTGTCTTGCGGTGGTGAAGATATCTATCATAACCATAAGATTCATTTTAAGAATAGATGAATACTTTCATGTAATGATTGAAGGAATAGTCAAAATTTTGATTTTTGACAAAAAGCGTCTTTCCGAAGAAAAAAAAAACGATTTTTTTAGAAAATTTACACTTTAAAGTGGCTTAAAAAAAACGTTGTAATTGTCAGAAATCTTATTTCTTCGATCAGTTTCTAAAAAAAGTAAAAAATCTAAAGTGAAATTTTACTCGCCGACTTTGAAAAAGCCGTTTCGAGAAAAAAGCGTTTAAAGCTTTCGGAACCATATCAACTAGCTTAAGACGTTTTTACAAATACTATATTTTCTCCAAAACTATAATTTTCGGACCCAATTTTTAAATGTACTAGGTTAGGTTAGGTAAAAATGGCTGTCAGGAAATCAACTGACACACTTAGACCATTTATTGGTCCGTTGTGGTACCATGATTTTGTAAGGAAATTCCTCACTAATTAAACCAGTTGGAGCTTTTAATGAAGCGGTGAAGGTTGAAGATGTCAGTATTGATTAGTTCACTAGTATCTTCTAAGAAATATTTTTCCAAGTATTTTTTACGTCTACTGGAAAGAGCAGGACATGAGCAGAGAAGATGTTGGATTGTTTCTTCTTCTTCCTCATCAAGGCAACTTCTACAGAAATCGTTAGAGATTACGCCAAGTCTTATGGCGTGTCTACCTATGAGACAGTGTCCTGTTAAGACACCTATTACAGAGCTGATATGCAATCTGCTTAGAGACAATAAATTT
The DNA here is from genome assembly GCF_945859705.1 of Episyrphus balteatus. Classification (NCBI taxonomy): domain Eukaryota; kingdom Metazoa; phylum Arthropoda; class Insecta; order Diptera; family Syrphidae; genus Episyrphus; species Episyrphus balteatus. The sequence goes on along the minus strand of NC_079135.1, from coordinate 130,684,065 downwards.
TGAACGTTTTGGATATAGCCTAGGCCAGATCTGCTTGGTCGTTGCTTCAGCATGAGTTTGCACGTTGCGATTCCGATTGGTATACCAATATTTGCCTTATTGGGTAAAATTGGTATTAGAGTTCCATTTCTGGCGAGTTCGTCTGCTTCACAGTTTCCCAGAATATCTCTGTGACCCGGCACCCAAAATAGGTGAATGTTAAACTGTTCTGACATCTCCATGAGAGATGATCGACAGTCGCGGGCAGTTACGGAGTTTGTGGAAACCGAAGCTAACGATTTAAGGGCGGCCTGGCTATCAGAGAAGATGCGGATATCCGATGTAGATATCACGTTTTCTTTGAGCCAAGTCAATACTTCTTTAATCGCCATTATTTCCGCTTGGAACACGCTGCAGTGATTATGGAGGCGGAAGGAGAGACTAACATTAAGTCTATCTGAGTAAACCCCGCCACCCACTCCGTCATTGGTTTTAGAAACATCTGTGTAGAAATGTACTAGGGACATTCAAAATAATGAAGACAAAAGTTCTGTTTCTTTAAAACTGCAAATAGATATAACCACCTAATAATACATAATAATATTGTAAACCTACATGAAATGCAGCAAAAATATTAGCATCATGACTTTGAAAAATATGAGATGAAGTTTATCAAAGCCCACAGATGTTAAAAAAATAAAGGTTTTAATGACATTTTCTTTGCAAAAGCCTATTTTAGACGATGGGAAGATATTCGAATATTGGCAGACCTGTCGGATATATTCTAAAGTTTCTAAACCAAATTTGTTGTCATTCTTTGCAAAACACCAAATAACATTTTTTTCTAAAAATAAAGATCTCGGCCAAGTATAACGTTAGTATTAACAATTATCATTAACATGAGTAAAGGTAGGTATACCAAAGTAAATGTACCAAGGGGTACACTTTTATTGACCCATAACTCAAATCTGGTTAAACAATTTTGTTGTGACTTATGAGACTTTTGTTCAAGATTCAAAAGCAATCTCTGTGCAAAAAATTGGAGCGTGCGAGGTCCTTTTGTAAGTTCCAAGTAAAAGTATAACTTTTAAACTTAAATTCTGATGCTACATCGTCATATGTTATTTTAGTTTCGATTAACTATGTAAAAAAAATGTCTGTACAATGTACATAACAACCGAAATTACCTACTTAATATACCAACCTAAGAGACATTCTTTTTCTTATAATTCACACCCTAAAATATTCTAATTAGATATTTAGTCCTTACAGTCAAATATTTGAATTCAAACAAAAACCTTAAAGTAGATAGATATCTACAAACATTCAGTTTCCATTAAAATGGTTATCATCATTTAAAAAAAAGGACCTTTCGTTTGCAATAAACGAAACCATTTATAAAAAACGCAACGCAGTTCCCGTAACTATGGGTGATAGTTTTTGAGATGGGAACCAATTTAAAATTCTATCTATGTACTATGTACATTAAATCCTGAATCACCTTCCCAACAGCCTTCCGCCCAATTTCATGGTATCAATTCGTTCCACTTCCGTCCGACTACCCACCTTTCACATCAGGAAAGTCACTCAACGCATACTCTCACAAGAGCCATATCGATTTATAATTAGTACATTCGTCCTTTTCTGTTCTGTACCAAAATATGCACAAAGCACAATATTTCCACTCATGCATTTGCCTATTCTTCCATTAGAAAAACATCGCTAGCTCACAACAACAAAAACAAGAGAACCTGATAAACTCTACTAAAACTGAATCTGAATTAATTCAGCTTTCAGCACATGGACAAGGAACAAGGGACACAATCACAATTTTGCGGAATTGGGTGGATCTCTGTGTTTCTGTTCCTGCTGATTCAGAATTCAGATACCAACCATTGATAAAAGAAAATGGAAGATGGAACATTGAGAGAACCAGAATCAGCAGAGGATTCATCACCACACGACACAACGACACAAACATGAAACGAAGGAATAATACATTGCTTTTGTTCGTTCCTTCATCAACAAAGCGGGGGTGCGGACGCAATTTGCAACCCTCCTTTCTTTAATTTTTTTTTTTTCGTTCATGTTTCTGTTCTGTACAACGAACTGACTGCCTGCCGGTGTTTGTTCCTTTGCAGGTTCAGCAGTCAGAGCCAGAGCGAAAATACAACAACAAAAAAACCAGCCAGCAGGAGCACATATGTGCGCAACGTGTTGAAAATAAAATACATACCCTATAGCTACGGTGACCATTTTTAAGACATACATATTTTATAAAAGGAAAAACACTGAAAAATGTAGAAGAAATTGTAGAAGGCTGATAAAAACTCATGCCCGATTTACAATATTGCGAGACGACGAGACGAGATTTTCCTTGACGATTTTAAAAAATTTCCAAACAATGAAAATATATGAAACAATACACAATATTCCGATTCTCGTTCCGTTGAAATTCCGAAAATTTTGAAAAAGGACGCACGAGACGACGATCTCGAAAATGAAATTTTAATATTAAAATATTTTAGACAGCTTAAATGGATAAAAGTTTCCATAATTTCTAAATTCGAGTTAGCCTAGGTGATAAGGTAATTGCCTTAAAAAATCGCAGTATTGTGACTTTCCATACGATTTTAAAATCGATTTTTTAAATCGAAAACGTTCAGAAAAAACGCAACGCTTCCGTCTCGTCGTCTCGCAATATTGTAAATCAGGCATGACTTTTATCAAATATTAAATATATTCAGTTTTGACAAGCCCTTATGTATGCTAGGCAGTTTACGGCATCAGAACTTATTTTTTGTGCGACTTCCTCAATTTCTGACTGATAACCAGCTTCATATGACATTATTATTGAATTTCTATAAAATTATCGATCAATTCTCTACGAGATACAGTTTGGTGCGTTTTTAGACTAGTGATTCGAACGATAGTTGTGAAGGTAAGTTTCAATGCAGTCCACAGCGAACAGCGATCGTTACCGAGAGTCATAAATTGTTCTCCTAGTCTAAGATTGCTGAAACTAACATGAGTTTTCAACGTGCGAATTACAAAAAACCGCACGAAATGTTGTCAATGTGAAATGCTTGCAAAGAGATGCAATTTGGCGCTATTGGATTTTTGGAAAAAAGCAGAAGCCACTTTTCTTTAAGTTTTTGTATGTCTTTCTTTAATTACAAGTATTATTGAAAATATTTGCGAAAAGAAAGACATTATAAGGACAATTTTGAAAAAAGAGGATAATTTACTGTCCTCTTTGAGTAAAGTACCTGGGTGACCGAGCTTGGCTCAGTGTCTTTAAATGTTATAACTTTAAGGCCCAATTTTCTCACACTCCATTATATTAAGGTCGCCATTTAAAAAGGGAAATTTTGAAATTTTTATGCAATTTTATAGATTTCTAATTTTTAATGGAGAAGTTAAATATAATGGAGAGTGAATAAATAGGACCTAAGTGAAAAAAAGTATAAATATACAATTCATTGTTTATAAAAAATTGTGTTTTTTCGTTTTTTGGTCTTTTGATTATTTTTCACTTTTTTACCAAATTTAGGTTCATGCAAAGCGTGTACTTACATATTTTAGCCCTGATTTTTTAATCGTCTAAAATAAGCTGGCTTTTAATTTTTTTGTAAAACAAAATGTAAACAAATTGGGTGATTTTTAAAAATACTTCCATTTTTCAATCGCTAAGACCTTATTGAAAATAAAAATTTATTGAAGTCGTTAAACGCGTTTCCGCCGTAAAAAAACTACTATACGAGAAAGAATTTCCAAAGTTTTGTATTCGCCTAGAATTCAAACCCTCAAAATTTCTTCGAAATCTTTAACGCAGTTACCAATAAAACTTATATGTATATGAGACAAGTGAGCGTATATTTCTGAAAGCTCTTCTAAAACATTTTATTCGCCTACAGAAACAAATCCTGACAATTTTATCGAAATCTTTACAGTTGTTACCTAAAAAACTTAAATATGAGAAAAGTAGGCGTAGCAGTGGACGGATTTTTCTAAAAGTTTTTACAAAATGTTTTACTCGCTTAGAAGAACAACCCTGAAAATTTCATCGAAATTGTTTGGGCCGTTTCTGAGAAACTTGTATAAGAGGGTTTTCCTCCACATTGGCTCTTTTTTTTTCTGTCCGGCAAGAAAGATCTCTATTAACCCTTTCAGTTCAATAATTAATAATTTCGCAAATTAGGTCAGTCCGAATTCCAAATTCCTTAAATTTCGAATACAATTTGAAATTCGAAATGATATACTTTGCGAAATTATCTCATTTAGTGAAAACGGTCTATAAAATTAAGACATTTTGCATTTTTTTCTGTGTTTTTCTTAAAAGAATCACCATTACTCGCGTGTGACTCCCATTGGTAGGAACGCATCATTCGGCGCCTCTGCCCAACTTTTCTTTGTCGCAAGTTATTTGCATCCGCATCCGCATTGATTATTGTAGATGCGGATGTCAAAATATCCGCATTTGCGGTTAGCTCGTTTAAAGTTATTAGATAGAAGATAGATTAAAAAGGGCACAGTAACGAAAAAGAGGACTGTCCTCTCAAAAAAAAAAAAAAAAAAAAAAAAAAGGACGGATGGTCACCGTAAAAATAGCACTGAACTGAGTCTTCCTCTGCCTCATCATCACCAGCACAGAAGTGAGTGAAGGTATACACAAAATAAAAGGGGAAAGTGAAATCCAGGATATTTTTAGGGATGGGTTCGTCGTTCTTCAAATCGACTATACTAGTCGCTTAAAAAAGAGAGTTTGAGGGAGTTTTCTTTTTTTTTTTTTGTTATATCTTAATAGGCGCTCCTTTTTGAAAATTAAATTTAGAATCTAAACACGATCCCATCTCTCAAATTAGAAGGAAGAAACACGACCTTTATTTTGAGTAGAGATGTGAAAAGCCAATTCCAAACAGAAAAATCAAGGCAAGAATAAAGAAGAGAATGAACCTCTTTTCTCTAGCTTTTTGCTAGTCTTTGCAGCAAAACACCACACAAAACAAGGAGAAGGAAGGAAAAGGGTCTATGCCCTTTTTTTTTTGTCTTCTCATATTCTTATTCGATTTTTCCTGCCATTTTGCTGCGCCTTAAAGTTAGGTTTGGTTTTGGATTCATGGTTTGCTCAAAGAGCAGAAATATGAACAAAAAAAAATGAAAAGAAGGAATGAGAATAAAAATAACTATTTTTCTGTGTTTTAGTTGTGAACAAGTTCTTGTTGGTTTGTTGCTGGAGGAGATAAGAATTTATTTTTTTTTAATTACTTTGTGGCACTTCGACTTTACCACAGGCCGAAGAAGCCAGCAATCGTGGTAATTACTTTTGCTCTTGACTTCTTTTGCTAACTTCGTCTTTGACCGGTATCTTCGTCGGTATTTTCAAGACAGTTAAAATAATATATAGCCTCTTTAGACTTAGAAGAATGACTTACAAACAAACTAAGGAGAAGGAAGGAAAATGAAATTATTAATAAAAGCCGGTTAACTTAAAACACTAATCAAAAAGTTCTGCAACTTACATTACAAATTCTGGAAGAGGTGATGGTTAGTGGAAATGGAAGATGATGATGATGATGATTTATTGTTGTTCCTATTGTCCGTGGTACACTGGTAAATCCCAATTTTCAATTTTAAAACAACAGAACAAAACTAATAAATTTTCGTTCAACTTGTGATCTTTGAAAAAAATGTACTGCACTTCTTTTACTTAATATTTATTTCATTTGTTGGTTGGTGGTTATTAAAAAACTACACCCTCTTTTTGTATTTAATAAGGAATATATAAAATAACAAAAAAAAGTGTTATAAGCTGAATTTGATGAAGAACAACAGCAGAAAAAAAAACTTGGATAGAGAAATGAACACTACAACTCACGATATGATGATGAACTGAACACGACTCCGTCTCAAACACGAATGAGTTTGTTGAATGGAATTTTGTTGCGAGGAAAGCCTTTTTTTGTGCAAGCAAAAGCAAGAATGAAACAAAGGCTTGGACAGTGATGGCAATTGGTGTTTTAGGGAAAAGTACTTCTTTTGTATGGGAAAGTAGCGTTTGATACGGATAACTTTACCCTCTATAACATATAGTATACCACAGTGGTCTGTTCTTTTATTAAACAAAGTTAACTTTGGTTGTTGTTGTCAAAAAAATCGTTGTTGTTGTTTTCGTTAGATTTTGTTAGAAAATTTCAACTTCTATTTAGGAACGACTAATGTTACATTTTGTTGATCTGTCAGAACAAATTTTTTTAAGATCAATTATATGAATAAATAAACAAGAAATATTTAATTTCACACTGAAATAATTCTATTAAATTTAATTCTTAGCAAATTGAAAGAAAAATATGCATTAAATAATTTCAAATATTAAAACAAACAAAAAATTCTTTTCTCACATCATCCCCTCTCTTCCCCATTTATTTGTGTTTGACAGATTAACATTGAAACTCAAGTCCAGAAGCTGAGTTGGAAAATGTTACAAAATGTAACTATTTGACACTTCAACATTGGATTTAGGAACGATGTTGTGACGTCACGATGTTACATTTTGTAACTTTTTTCTCATTTAGGAACGATGAAAGTTAACTATTGGGCACGTTCAAAGAGCTAACATAAAGCTATCGGATAGCTTTTTGTTGTTGTAAACAATGTTAAAAATTAGCAAGGAAACGAACCATTTTCTGTCAAAAAATAATCTGAAGGTATCCCAGAATTTCTGGTATACCTCAGGTATCAAAGTGATCAGCTGATATACATTTGGCTTTTTTTTATTTTGATTACTTTTCGGGCGATTATTCAAAATAAAAAAAAATTGCAAGAAATAAAGTCAAAGCGATTGTGCAAGTACAACAATAAAAAAAATGTAATTTGCTCAAAAGAAAAAGTTTCCTCTTCTCAATATTTACATATTTTTTTAGTAGCTGCTTGGGCAAGCTATCTGGATACCTCTTTGTTCAAAAAGATATTCCAGATACGGGTATCCCAGATAGCCTATCCGATAGGTGTTTGAACGTGCCCATTGTTAACAATAGTTAACATTGTCGAATAAAAGAACGCACCACAGGCAACAAACCGAAAAAGATCGCCCAAAATCTGTAAAAAAACATATTTTTATTCTTTTAAAGCTTCTTACATAATCTTTAAGAATTGATTTATCGAAATAATGCGCCATATTTCTAATAAATACCTTAAATAGTTTTTATTTGGCAGTTAGGCTAGGCGCACACATGCGATTTTAGTCGCGCGATTATTCAGTCGCAAAAATGGATCACAAGGATTTCAATGGCTGTGAACACACATGCTTCTCGCCATTAAAAATTTGAAAATTGTGTCTACAGTCATTGAAATTGTTGTCATCTAATTTGCGACTGAATAATCGCGCGATCAAAATCGCATGTGTGCGCCTAGCCTTAAGCCTGGTACGCTGTTCGCGCTAAATTTTAGCTCCCATACAAATTATCGAAATATTTTATCTGAGCTAAAATGGATCCCATACAAATTATCGATAACTTGTATGGGAATTTTATCTCGGCTAAAATTTAGCGCGAGCAGCGTACCAGGCTTTAATGTTGAAAGTTCGGCTTCTTTTGAAAATAAGCAAATTTGTGTAAAATAATACGAAATCCAGAAAAAATATTTGTCCTGCATAAATTAACGGGGTTTTATTTTTGGATTTTTGAAAAGTGCCTAAAAATAAATATTAGATAGTTTTTTGTTTGAATTTCTGCGTTTTTATATAAAAATAAATTATTTAAACTTATTTTTTTTACTCCCTAAGGCTAGGAGCACACATGCGATTTTAATCGCGCGATTATTCAATCGCAAAAATGGATCACAAGGATTTCAATGGCTGTGCGCACACATGCTTCCCGCGGTTAAAAATTTGAAAATTGTGTCTACAGTCATTGAAATTGTTGTCATCTAATTTGCGACTGAATAATCGCTCGATCAAAATCGCATGTGTGCGCCTAGCCTTAAGTGTTTGTTACATTATTTTTGTATTTCACGGATACAAAAGAAATTACAATAACACGAATTAAACAAATCGGTTTAGGTGTGTAGTAGAGAAAAATGACTCAACGAAATAGTAAATGAAACGTTTTCGTGCTGCAGTACCCTGTTCTGTCAGTTAATTTAAAGAAATACCTTAATTTTTAAAGATTTTTGAAGTTATGCTACTTTTCTACTACTAATACTAATTTCGGGCGTTTACAGTGAAAATTAACATTTTTTGACAAGAATGTCAAAGGGATTAACTTTGGTGATTATAAATACATACCCATTAATCAGCTTTATTTCTTATAAATTATAATCATTGTATTATATTGGCCTTGTACCCTGGCGCTAAATATTCCGGACAGTATAAATTGATTTAATATAGCTTTTTATGTCCTTTAGTCCAAACAAAAATTCGGAGTTTCGTCCCGGTGGAGCTCACTTGGACTGATCAGTTGACTTATCGTGAGACACCTTGTCAATACGCAAATTTTGTTTATATTCAGCTCAACTTAAATAGATTAAAAAAAAAAAACCTAATGTGAACTATATCCAGTAAGCTTAAGGGCAGGTTTGTTCACACTCGATTATCTTTTAATCAAGGATTTTTCTATGGAATAATCCTTGATTAAAAGATAATCGACTGTTAACAAATTGGCCCTAAGATTTTAATCACTTTAATCAGGCCCGTGGCCTGGCTAGTGAATAAAGAAGAAGAAGATTGGTTTTATAATACAAATTCTATATACTACTGAAATCAGTAAAGTAGAAGAATAAGCACTACCCAAGTAACAATTTAGCTTTCATAAGGGTCAATGCAAGCTATTTTTTGGTTTTCATAACAAAAAGGACAGGACAAATCATTTTGCGCAGTTTACCGAAATTGCATAGGACTTTCCTTCACAGGTAATCCACAAGCTAATAGCTTGTGACAAACAGCTTAAAATGGCCTTACGGAGGTCTTCCTGCAGAGGGTTTATCTAATACACAAACCGGATTACTTGCGTGTGATGTTATAATAAGGTCTTATAGAAGTTGTTGAAGGTGTAGAAAATGTTGAATTTATGCATAAAAAAAAAGAATTTATTGAATTTTATTTAATTATTTTTATTTTTTGATTTTTTTCTGTTTTGCATTTTCTACATATTATTTTATTTATTTTAATTTTTTCCTATTTTGTTTCTTAACCTTTTTTGGAAATTCCACTGCTTTTTCTGTTGTTCTGAAATGATGAGAATATTATTTTAATTGAAAAAGAACACATTTTTTTATTTTCATCACATGGCCCGGCCAGGAATCGATCCCACGTACCTCTGCATACCAAGCCAGCACCTCTTACCAGTAGACCATGCTCGAATATTAAAGATGAGTGGAATATTGGGAGCTAATTGAAACCTCACATTGAAATGCAATGTTTTTTTCTAATGCGTTACAAACATTGCATATCTGCAGGATAAAAACTTTGCATACTTACAAGAACCTCTTGGAACAGGACTTATAGAGGCCTTCTGTCACTTGAAAATACAAGGCTTCTTTACAACGATTCAAACAGGTCTTATAAAGGTCTTCTTTAACTGACATTTACAAGGCTTTTTCTTAACACTATACAAACTATAGCTTGTCGAATCGAACAAAATGGACCTTATGCAAGTAAAATTGTTACTTGGGTATATTAAATTGGACTTGTTAAATTATTGATTTAATATAGCTTTTTATGGCCTTTAGTCCAAACAAAAATATAAATTAATTCATATTGTTACTTGTTGCTTATAGATTTTATTTGAACACGATCGCACAGATATATTAAAATAAAGTGTGTGTATAGAAGACCGGACACCGGAGCGACATTAGGTGTGTTTTTTATTACAACTGGTCTTAACTGGACAAAAAAAACGCAGTCGGGGCTAAGCAATTTACATGTTAAATACAACAACACTTTAGCTCCGTGGGCTTAGTTGTTTAGCCCGGAGATTTCTCTGGGCTTAACTTTTTGAACAGTTTTAAATCTGTGCTACCAAACTAATTTTTTCAGAAATTGTTTAGAATTTGTTTAAAAACGTGAAAACTGACGTTTGGAAGGACAAAATGTATTAAAATAGTTTTGCTAGCATACATTTTTGTTTCTCTTTGTAAAACATACCTGAAAAATACAAGAAAAGGACGAAAGCGAAAAATATGACAACTCTAAATTTTTGTTGTGTCTGCTCTGCTGTTTTCGGAACATTCCATATACAGTGCTGCCAAGATTTCAGGTTAAGCCCCGAGGCGTTTTTTTTGTCCAGTTAAGACCGGTGGTAATAAAAAACACACCTAATGATTAATTAATATAATTAGTATACTAATTAATATTCACTTCGGTTTAGTAGCGTAGTAGGCTATTGCTATAGTACATTTTAGGTGTGTTTTTTATTACCACCGGTCTTAACTGGACAAAAAAAACGCCTCGGGGCTTAACTTGAAATCTTGGCAGCACTGTATATTAAATGTTCCGAAAACAGCAGACACAACAAAAATTTAGAGTAGTCATATTTTTCGCTTTCGTCTTTTCTTGTATTTTTCATGTATGTTTTACAAAGAGATACAAAAATGTATGCTAGCAAAACTATTTTAATACATTTTGACCTTCCAAACGTGAGTTTTCAGGTTTTTAAACAAATTCTAAACAATTTATGAAAAAATTAGTTTGGTAGAACAGATTTAAAACTCTTCAAAAAGTTAAGCCCAGAGAAATCTCCGGGCTAAACAACTAAGCCCAAGGGGTTAAGGTGTTGTTGTATTTAACATGTAAATTGCTTAGCCCAGACTGCGTTTTTTTTGTCTAGTTAAGACCGGTTGTAATAAAAAACACACCTTTTGTTTGACGTTTTCTATTATGTTCTATGAATTATTTTCATCCCTGGTATATCGGTATGAATGAACAATACGGTCAGTTGCGTTCTGTTGTTCAGCGGGTTGAATGCAACTCAGCAACCTTCACCTTCAAACTTTATACAGTGCTGTCGGTCGTTTGATTTTTTTTTTTTTTTTGCAAAACATATAAGGTACTTTTGTATTGGCTACTGCCTTATTTATTGCTACTCCCTTCTAACAATTTTGCTTCTATAATGCTTTACAGAAGCAACAATTACATCTGTAAAGCTTTATAGAACCAAAATTGTTTGTCGGGCTTATACCTACATAACTTTAAAACTCCGAAAAAAATTTCAAAAAATTATTTTTTTATTTTAAATTAATTTTTCGAAAGCGGGCCAATGCAAATTTTTTAAACTTTGTTTTTATTTGTCGATACATTTTTTTTCCTTTTTTATGATATTCCAATTATTAATTTTTTTAATTGTTTGTTGCATAAGAAATTAGTAGGTATTCCTACTTGGTTTGAAGTTAAAACATTTAAAAAAGTGTTTTTGTAATTTTCAAAACAATTTTATATTATTTCTTAAGTTTTTGTTAAATTTTACGTAAAACTACATTAATTATATCCGTTAGTGATTTAAAGGGAACGGGTCGTTATTCTGTTAACAAAATTCTGTATGACCAAAATTCTGTATCTGAATAAAATATTCTGTATTATATTATTCTGCTTTTCTATTATTCTGTATTTCAAAATTCTATAAATCCAAAATTCTGTTTTCAAAATTCTGCAAATCCATTATTCTGCTTTTTGGAATTCTGTGTATTCAAAACCTATACATTTTTATTTTGCCTGTTGAACAATTTGTACTCAATTACCAAATTAAGTATAACAGTGTTAAAGAGCCGTTTTCTAAAACGAAACTTAAGGATTAATTATGTTCTACATTAAACCTTATGTGACAGTTTACGCAGAGGAAAAATAAGGGAATAAGAGTAATGTTCTACATAAATTTTTAAGTTTCGTTTCAGAGCAAATTGCCCTTAAACACCTTACAAAAAAGAGAAAAACAAATAAAAAAAAATAACAAAAAAAACAAAAACAAAATGATGAAATATGTATATGAAGATTCTTGACTACTTGAAATATAACCGTTATAAAAAAACTTTTTTTTTTGTGCATTTTATAACGGAAATATTTCAAGAACGAAAGCTAATAGAATTTTTCTGATTGCGGAATCGAGTTCAACTAACCCATATTATAACATAACCTCGAAAACAGCGAAAATTACGTTTTTTTTGGCATTTTCTGACTTCAGATTCGAGTTTAGCTTAGCAAAAACCTAAAAAAAAGTATATTTTGGTTCTTGTGGCAAAAACCTTGTTGACCAGTGTATTCTAAGCAACTTTTTTAACAGAGCATGCATTTTATATTCTTTAAAAACGATTTGTTTTGTTATTTTGTAATTTTTTTCCAATTGACAAAACTTTGATATAAAAAGTTTTAATATTTTAAACAACTCGGACCCTCGGACGTGCATTTTATTTGTCAGCATTAAATAGCCCCAATAAAATTTGACGACAGCTTTAGTTTAGCATAAATGTATATTAAAATAAATAAACCTGAAATTTTTCGAAACTTAAAACAAGGTATAGGTTCTTATGGTTTTTTTTTTAATTGCGTTGAACGTAACTAGCTAACTACCATTATAGTCAACAACGTAATTTTTGTTAGAATTATTTTTCTTAATTTCTTTATTAAAATGACAGTTAGTTTAATAATCTCACAGAAAACATTTTCAACTTCGTTTAACATGTAATTAAACCAAACTCACCGTTGCCATTTAATTAATTACCCACAAACGAACTAAAACTGCAATAAATCACAACTTTATCATCAACAACCACTACCACCGCCTCGTTCTTTTAAAACCTAACTTACAATAACAACTTTCAAATGATAACCATGACCATGATATTGCAGTTGCATTCGTCAAAACAATTAAACTCATGTATACAAGATACAACTCCCTCGTAATTTATTTATTTTTTTTTTTTTAACCAAACCTACACAAGACAATAAGTACAGTAAAATGTATCTTCTTTTACTGCAAACTACAACTTTTAAATACAAAAAAAGAAAGATATTTAGCAGACAATCCATTGAGAATAATATCTAAAGCACCAAATAATCAAATTCACGGTCTAATAAATTTCGAAGATGTTCATCTGACCGCGCACACTTGCTTGTGCGCTCTGTGCTTAGTGCTTATTGAGCTCATCCGCATCCACGAATCTTCTATAAACTATCCGCACGGAAATGCGGTACAGTATCCAGCAGAGTTTAAATGCATTCTGCACGATTTGTATTTACTAATCGAGAATTTTGAAATTGTACAGCGAATGAATGAGAGTGTGAAACTGCATTTCATTTGCAATGCAATTGCAATTAAAATTAAAATCAAAGAGCTGGACCCAAATTTCACGCGTTTAATTTTTAAATGCCAAGAAAAGCTACCTATGGAGAGTGTGAAATTGCAAAAAAGCCAAGAGAAATTTCCTCTGTCTGTGTAGGGATTAGGACTTAGGCCTTATTTCATTTGAATTAATTTTTTTTAAAACTCTGATTATATGAAAGGTATAAAAGTTAGCCCTTCGTCAAGTTGTAGATGATGGATTTCTTGCCTCTTTTCTGCTTTATAAATATTTAATTGGGTGTATTTTCACAGATTATATTTTGGTTTGCCTGTTCAACTGCCACTACTTATTATTTAAAGAACCCTACAACATCCTGCTTATTTATTAAAAATATTAAAGAATTAAACAATGATCACTATAAATATTGCTACTGTGGTTTTTAATTATATTTGTTGACAGATAGTCTTAATCAAACTATAATGGGTCCTTTATTGTCAACAGGTGGGATATGTTCTCCCCGGGCCCGAAGAGTATGGCAAGAAAAATGAAATACATACATGGCTGAATCTCACGCGTACTTGTTAAAAACGTAAAAGTAACTTGGAATGCTTTTTATTTTTTTGTAGAAAATTATAAAAGATAAATTTTAATTTTACTAACCGAGTTCCAAAAAGGAGGAGGTTATCAATTCGTCTGTATTTTTTTAATTTTTTTTTTTTTTTGTTACCTCATAATAACTTTGGATTGGATGAACCCATTTTGATAATAATTCTTCTGCAGCTGGTGCCTGCAGTGTGATCGATTTAGTTCCTTTTTGACTATAGAATCCGTGAGAAAACCATAAATCCAAGTTTCGGTCAATAAGAATCGGTTTTATTTTTTTTTTTTTTTTTGATAAAAAGCATTATTTTATAAGAAATCCGTAAACTCTGTAATACCTATTCGTTTTTAAAATTTCAAATGGATTGGTTTTAACTTCTAATCTTTAAAAGAAGTTCATATGCTATTTAATTCCTTGTAAAACAAAAAACTTTTGGGAAAAAAATGTTTAAATCAATGGAGCATTTTTTAAATATTTTTTACACACAAAGATATAAAAGAAATAATTAATAGACACAAAAACAAAGTTTAAAAAAATGTAATGCAGTCGTTTTCAAAAAATTGATTTTTCATAAAAACAATTATTTTTTTTCATTCAACTATGAGTTTTTATTTTGAAAGGGAAAAATAAAAATAAATGCAATATATTATACAAAATTTATTGAGTAATCACATTTTGAGTGAATGAGCAAAAATTGGTTTTAAAATTTACTTAAATTAAAACTAAATCCAGAGTGAATAATATCTATGGTCATTAGTTTCATGTGCATTCCTTGGGTATCATTATTATCTTGTTGAAATGACCATATGAAAAAAAAAAAAATAAATTTATAGTTTATAAACAAAGTTAAAAATTATTTCATTTTCAAGGAACTTTTTTTAATAGAAGTGTATGAAAAAAAAAATAACTTAGGTATTTTTTTTCAAAGTTCAAATATAAAGTTATTTTTTCTTTATTCAATAGCCTTCATTGTTAAAAGTTAAATAGAAAATAAAGTAAAGGTCTAGTTTGAAAGCTTTAGAGAAAATCAAATATTTGCCTACCAAAATTTAGTTCTTATCAAGAAAATTCAATAAAATTGAATAAATTAATTTTTGTGTTTCAAAACTGTAATACGTAATACCTTTTCTTCTTCTGAATTCAACTAAGAATAGATCTGTTTTTTAATTACGACCGAGTTTAACTGAAAAAAAATGCAGTCAGGCCTAAGCAATGAACAAGCTTCCACCCGAAAAAATTCAATTTCACTTTTCCTCTATTGTGAGTTCCGGGCGAAAAGTTGTTCCAGTTCGGACATTTCCTTGTATTTTCAATTTTTTTCAGTTAATTTGCAAAGTATTTGACAGCTCTTTTCTTACTTAAATTTTGGTGTCGAAAAAGAAACATGATAGATTTTGAAATCCCGCGGGCGAACAAAAATATTCCGGGCGGAAAACATTCCACGTGAAACTCACGATGGGTCTGATTTATGACCACAAAAATTTAAAGATAATTCCACCCGGAAAAAATGACAGTTCACATTCCCCTTATTGCAAGTTTTGGGCGGAAAACTTTCCACTTCGAAAAATTTCCCTCTATTGCGAACTATTTTCCCAGGCGAAATGTTAAGTATATTTCACCTCTTTTTCTTTCACAGAAAATTGTATACGGCGGAAAAGAACAATTTTGGTGGAAAATGTTAGAAATATTTGCAAAAGGAAAGATTTTTCTACTATAAAACCAAATTAATTGAAACACTTCAACAAGTTTGGAATGACCCAGGAAAGATGGCGACACAAAATAAGGCGAACAAAACAGCAATTGGATATACTCAACCTATTTGTAGCAAAATCACTTTTTACAAAATAAAACATTCTTTTTATTTATTTTATTAAATTTTGTTTTTTTATTTAATTTACAACTTAATAAACACGCTCATCTAGCAAAAATATGTCTTCAAGTGTTCATAGTCATGTTGTTCTGAATTGTTTCGGCTATATAATTTTTTTTTTCGTTTTTTGGTTTTAAAGTAACTCCGAACATGCAAAAAGTATTTAATTGAGTTGTTAAACCCAAAAAATTGTCATTTTCGGTCGAAAAGAGATTGAGAACACTAATTTATTTCCAATGTTATTGTATTTTTTTTTTTATGGCTCATTTGAAGTGCTTAGTAAGGTTTAAAAACTAAATAAGCACTTAGAAAAATATATTTTAAAATGTCACACTACTTGAAGTCTCATTAAAAAGTCAATCTTAAAAACGAAGAGTTTTCTAAAACTACGTTTCCATCTAACCTAAATCCGAGATTTAACTAAGTAGATTTAGAATAAATCTCGAGATGTATTCTAAATCTCGGACTTGGGGTAGGTGAAAATCTTGGATTTTGGGTAGAAGAACCCAAATCCGTGATTTAGCGAAGTAGATTTATAATAGATCTCGAGATTTATTCTAAATCTACTTAGATAAATCTTGGTTTTAGCGTAGGTGGAAACATAGTATAAGACTTCCCAAGTAACAATTTAGTTTTCATAAGGGTCAATGCAAGCTATTTTTTGGCTTTCATAACAAGAAGGACAGGTCTTATACAAATCGCTTTGGCGCATATTACGGAAATCGCTTAAGACTTTCCTACACGAGCCATATACAGGTCAACATGCTTGTGATGGAAAGCGTAAGAAGGTCTTACAATAGCAAACTACTGCAAGCAATACTTTCCTTAAAAAGGCTAAAATTTCGCTAAACAAGTTATTTGCTTTCCTAAGACCTGTTCTTACAAATACTACGGAAATGTAAAGCTTGTGGCGAACAATATAATAAGGACTTATAGAGGTCTTCTTATAGAAAACATAATTTGCTTAACCAAGCTATTTGCTGTTATTAGGTGTGTTTTTTATTACAACCGGTCTTAACTGGACAAAAAAAACGCAGTATGGGCTAAGCAATTTACATGTTAAATACAACAACACCTTAGCCCCTTGGGCTTAGTTGTTTAGCCCGGAGATTTCTCTGGGCTTAACTTTTTGAAGAGTTTTAAATCTGTGCTACCAAACTAATTTTTTCATAAATTGTTTAGAATTTGTTTAAAAACGTGAAAACTCACGTTTGGAAGGACAAAATGTATTAAAATAGTTTTGCTAGCATACATTTTTGTATCTCTTTGTAAAACATATATGAAAAATACAAGAAAATGACGAAAGTGAAAAATATGACAACTCTAAATTTTTGTTGTGTCTGCTGTTTTCGGAACATTCATTATACAGTGCTGCCAAGATTTCAGGTTAAGCCCAGAGGCGTTTTTTTTGTCCAGTTAAGACCGGTGGTAATAAAAAACACACCTATTAAGAAACTATTAATTAAACATCTTAACGAAAATAATAATTCGCTAAGGAGGTAAATAGTCTGCATATGTTGTTATGGTAAGACCCTATAGAGGTTGCTATAAAATGTTTAATTTTTGAGGAAAAAAAAAAATTATTTTATTTTATTTATTTTTTTTTTCTAATTTATTTATTTTTTTTTCTAATTTATTTATTTTGTTGTTTCATCATTTTGTTGAATTTTATTTGATTTTTTCTGAAATGTGGACCTTTCCCAATCCTTGTGTTGTTATTCTGAAATGATAAGGAATTTAATTTAATTGAAAAAGAACTCACTTTACTTACGTGCCTGGCTGGGAATCGATCTCGGGTACCTTCGCTCTCCAGTCGAGCTCTCTATCCAGTAGACCAAATCTCAATATTGTAGGGAGTGGAAAATAATCTATCACTTGTTACCTCACGCACTCTCTTCTTATGAAAGGCAATAGCTGTCATCTGCAAGTCTCGCTCATTTTTGATAGAAATCCAGTGTTGTTATATGTACCTGATACAATTACACAGCCACACACAAAAATAAAAGTTCTGACCTGTGGTTGCGACTATATGTTTTTCATATAGTTTTTTGATCGCTGAATCTGAATCCGAAGTCTGTTTTGCCCCATCACGTCAGGTTTTCGATATAACCTCAAAAAATGTCAAAAAAAATTTTTTTTCCGATCTAGTTCTGCGAATATGTTAATCACATAGTTTTTGAGTCGCTGAATCCATATTTGAAATCAATTTTGCCCTATAACATCAGTTTTCTGAGATATTCTCAAAAAATGTCAAAACCAAAAACAACAAAAGTTCTTACCTGGGAGTGCAAATATGTTAGTCGTATGTTTTTTGGGTTGCTAAAACCGAATCCGAAGTCTATTTTGCCGTATCACGTCAGGTTTTTGAAATATTCTCAAAAAATGTCAAAACAAAAAAAAGTTTATCCGACATTTTTTGAGGATATCTCAAAAACCAAACGTGATACGACAAAATAGACTTCGGATTCGGTTTTAGCAACCTAAAAACTATATGACCAACGTAGTTGCAACCCCAGGTCAGAACTTTTTTTTGTGTGGCTGTGTTATCTATAAAGTTTTAATTTTAATTTTTTATCCAAAAAAGTTATATATAAAATGGAAAATGTTTAAGAACCACTGCTAATTTAACAACATTTTTTTTTGTATTTATTATAAGCTCAAACCTTACTTTTTTTATCATTGATAAGACGAACAACAAAGACGATTTATTGAAATCCCATATCGATATCTTATAACAACGCTGACCCTTTTGCTTACTGATGGATCGCGCCTAAATATCGTCAGTCTCTCTGTACTCTTTTTCATTTTCCGTTATTTTGGTTGTGTGCATTTTGTGGTGCAAGATTTTGATAAAGTGTATTAAAAGAAAGAAATTGTGGTTTAAAATCAAAGTAAATAAGTAATTAAGGTAAGTAATTGTGATAAAAATGGAACAAAAGCCAAGCTTCTTCAAAATTGTGGCCACGAAAGAAAATGGCAAATACCTTTTGTCGGCAGTTCCCCGCTCATGGGAAGAGAACGGGAGTTTGATGTGGCCCCCACGTAAACTTAAGGACAAAGCGATCAAAAATTTATGGGATCCTCCCGGTACTGCCGCCGAGGGTTGGACTCAACATAAATGTCAGGTAAAAAGATCTTACATACCGACCTATGGGGAGGCTCTAAAAGAAATCAGAGCCATGTCGGACATGAGCGACACTACCGACTGCGAAGGCTCGTCCAGCTGTAGGTCATTTTTGCCAATCAAAACTGCTCATGTTCGAAAGCCTGGCCCAAAGTCGAAGAACCCTGACGACGAGCGGTTTAACTTTAATGAGGTAAGTAACATATCATTATTTATCTTTAATTATAAGCAAAAATAAGTATTTAAAGACAGAAAGATAAGATACTCATATAAGAAGTTTATCTTTCTGTCTTTAATATTGAAACTCATACAGTTCCTGAACGTATTTAGCTCACCTTTCCTTTGGGGTTGCACGAATTTTAATACGCGAATACATTTATTTGAACAATTAATGACTAAAACTTATAAAAATAACAATTTTAATGTTAGGAAATGTGTATTTATATTTTTAATTAATTTTTTAAAGTTATTTTTTTCATATAAAATGCATGCAAAATGAAGACTACGAAGAAAAAATTTTTTTTGAACTGTTCTTTTTAAATACCCAAACTTGTCCCCATCTCGGATCCCATAGTGAGCCCAAGCAGGGAGGTTACAGGGAAAAGCATGCCCCCCTGTCCATTTCACTTTTATACGCCTTGAACTTCAAATTCCTCGTGGTCGTCATTTGCATACATTTAGGAGTGTTTCCTAATCTTAATATTTTCACTGTAAAAAAAAATCAGAACTCTAGGTGTGCGCCCCACGTATTTCGTACGTATAATTAATTCAAAAATATTCATTATATTTTTTTAAATTTGCAGTATCAACCAACAGCAGTTACAAGCAGCAATAAAAACAACAAACCAAATTCCCAAGATCAATTTGAAAATGATGAAAATGATGAAAATCAGTGTCTCTCGGAAGAAAAGGGTTGCGATTTGGCTGTTAAAGAGATTCCAAACGCTACAGCTAAATTTCAATTGGAAGGAACGATTGCCTCCCTAGTAAACGAGGTATGTAAGCTACAAATACGAATGGAGCACTGCATAACACTGCAGGAGCAAATCTTCCAAAAAGTCAACGGAACCTGCGGCGTAAGTGACCCAGTCGATGCAGTTTTTGCACCAATTGAAAACCTTAAAGATTTGCAAGCCTTCGAAGGCAATTTAGCCAATAAGGATTTTCAAGAAAATATGGTAAGTGAATATAGATTTTTTCTAAATTTACTTTGAATTAGCCTAAAGGCTTGACCACACCGTAAGGTATGCTGTAGCAGTCCGGGTAACGGTATGAACAAAATTCCACAACTGAATATTGATGCTCCAGTACCCCTACCGCTACCGCATACCCTCATACGCATACGAGCTCTCACAATATGTATATACATCTCAGAAACAATATGCATACCAAAAGTTTCTAAATGTTGGCTTCACATCATTTCACCTAAAATCTTTCGGTATATAAATCATCTCTCGAACACCAGAGCTCGATCAATCTTTTAATCATTTTATAACATTTTTTCCTGAATTTGAACTTTTTTATTTTCCTGGCCAAGAGAACTGTTCTAAGTAGAGGACGTCATTTAGAATCTTTTCTAAATGACGTCAGACGTCATTTAGAATCTTTTCTAAATGACGTCCTCTACCTAGAAAAATTCAAAAATTTCATTTCCAAAGTGTATTTCGGATTTTCACTCTTGGCCAGGAAACAAAACAGTTCAAATTCAAGAATAAATGATAAAAAGATTACTCGAGCTCTGATAATATTTATGTCTTAGAGACAATTTATATACCAAAAGATTCTAAATAACGTCCTCTACCTAGAACAATTCAAAAATTTCATTTCCAAGGTGTATTTCGGATTTTCACTCTTGGCCAGGAAACAAAAAAGTTCAAATTCATGAAAAAATGATAAAAAATGATAAAAAGATTACTCGAGCTCTGAAAATATTTATGTCTTAGAGACAATTTATATACCAAAAGATTCTAAATAACGTCCTCTACCTAGAACAATTCAAAAATTTCATTTCCAAGGTGTATTTCGGATTTTCACTCTTGGCCAGGAAACAAAAAAGTTCAAATTCAAGAAAAAATGATAAAAAATGATAAAAAGATTACTCGAGCTCTGAAAATATTTATGTCTTAGAGACAATTTATATACCAAAAGATTCTAAATAACGTCCTCTACCTAGAACAATTTAAAAATTTCATTTCCAAGGTGTATTTCGGATTTTCACTCTTGGCCAGGAAACAAAAAAGTTCAAATTCAAGAAAAAATGATAAAAAATGATAAAAAGATTACTCGAGCTCTGAAAATATTTATGTCTTAGAGACAATTTATATACCAAAAGATTCTAAATAACGTCCTCTACCTAGAACAATTTAAAAATTTCATTTCCAAGGTGTATTTCGGATTTTCACTCTTGGCCAGGAAACAAAAAAGTTCAAATTCAAGAAAAAATGATAAAAAATGATAAAAAGATTACTCGAGCTCTGAAAATATTTATGTCTTAGAGACAATTTATATACCAAAAGATTCTAAATAACGTCCTCTACCTAGAACAATTCAAAAATTTCATTTCCAAGGTGTATTTCGGATTTTCACTCTTGGCCAGGAAACAAAAAAGTTCAAATTCAAGAAAAAATGATAAAAAATGATAAAAAGATTACTCGAGCTCTGAAAATATTTATGTCTTAGAGACAATTTATATACCAAAAGATTCTAAATAACGTCCTCTACCTAGAATAATTCAAAAATTTGAATCAAAAATGAATTTTTTTTGAATTGTTCTATGTAGAGGACGTCATTTAGAATCTTTTGGTATACAAATCCTCTCTGAGACAAAAATATTTTCTCTTCTTAAATATTTGAATATCTTTAACTTAAATTTATTTTACATTTTTTTCAGTTGCGAAAGTTTTCTTCAATTTGTGGGCCGAAAAGTGGACAACGCGGAGATAACGTCTGCTATCGAGTAGTCGACTCGTTATTCTCCCGCAAACTTTTTACTCTAGTGTCGTGGTCTGGAGTATCACGGACTAAAAAAAACGAAAGCTTTAGTCGTTTTACAAACACATTCCATTTTTTCCTTAATTTAATAAAAAAGAGCGATTCGACTTACACAGAGGCAGAGTTAAAAGATTTTTTCCAAAAAATAATAAATAATTCCAAGCGACGTTACGAATCCACATTAAGCGACACAAGTAAAAGAATGTCATCTTCTAAACATTATGTTCCAAAACAAAAAATTTTGAAAAAGAGCTCGGGGGAAGATGTTGAAAGTGAACCAATGGATAAAAAGAGCTCGGGGGAAGATGTTGAAAGTGAAGCAATGGATATTGAAGTTGAACAAAATTTGGAGGTGTTAAGCGATGAAATCCTCATCGACAGTATAATTTCGTATGAATCGGACGAAGCAGAATAGTCAGAATCTTCTCATCTATAAAGGTTTGTTGCTTTCATTCTTAATTGCAATG
Source organism: Episyrphus balteatus (assembly GCF_945859705.1). NCBI lineage: Eukaryota > Metazoa > Arthropoda > Insecta > Diptera > Syrphidae > Episyrphus > Episyrphus balteatus. The sequence goes on along the minus strand of NC_079135.1, from coordinate 130,661,764 downwards.
TTTAATTTTCATATATTTCTTTGTATTTCAGATACATTCAATAAAAAATCAAAATCAAAAAGTAACCAAACTAATGTGATGTATATCAAAAATTTTTTCTTTTTATTTATTTTTTATTTTTTTTTTTCATAAAGTTATGTACTAATACATAATTTTTTTAATTTTATTTTTATACTTATATAGTATATACTTTATAATAAATCATTATCTCTGAATAAAAGTACGTCAAATTTATGAAATTTTTTGTGCTTTTGTCAAATAAATTTTTAATTGACAAGTTGATTGAATTGTGATTGTTTGATTCAAAAAGTAAACAAACAACCAATGTGATTTGAAATCAATAATTTCTTTTTTAATTTTTTTTTTTCATATGCATGTATATTCTTTTATATATATATTTTTATTTTATTAGTATACTTATAGTATATACCTTATAATAAAATATAAGTACCTTTACTTTATGAAATAATTTTGTGCTTTTGTCAAATAAATTTTTAATTGGCAAGTTAATTGAATTGTTATTTTTTGATTCAAAAAGTAAACAAACAACCAATGTGACTTGAAATCAATTTCTTTTTTTTATTTTTTTTTTTCATACACATATGTATATATTTTTTTATATATATATTTTTATTTTATTAGTATACTTATAGTATATACCTTATAATAAATTCTCTGAATATAAGTATACATACATACCTACCTCTACTTTATGAAATATTTTTGTGCTTTTGTTAAATAAAATTTTAATTGAAAAGTTAATTGAATTGTGATTGCTTGATTAAGAACTAAGACTATGGCATAAAGGAATAAATATTTGCGTTTGTTGATTAGTCAATCGAACTAATTTGGATTTTATATCTTTGAGATTAATTATTTGTTGATTCTCGTTTGAATGAGCATTGAGGTCTGCACAGAATATATTTAAATGTCTCGATTCAAGGGGAATTATAAAAAAGTTTGTCTTTTTAGCAATTTCATAACAACAAAATTGTATTTTACTTTGGTTTTTGTAATTAATAATGTTCGTTACACATACAATTTTGTTATCGATTGTCAGTAACCAGCAATTCTGTTGGTGCCGACACAAAACTCTTTGAGTTGGATTTTTGAAAAATAACAATACTCAGCGTTGTTGGTTGACTGGAAAAACCTTGGCACATTCTCTCCTTTATTTGGCTTGCTTGGTAAAGGAAAATCGTTTGTTTGGATAACAGAACCACTGCTGATGGAATCAAATGTAGAATTGAAGTCTTCGATGATTCTTTTTGCTGCTTGAGGCAGTGGAAGATGACCACTCCGGAGTAATCGCTTTATTTTGCCTAGAGCGTTTTCAAAAGGGTAAGTACTGAATGAATCTAATTCTCCGAATCGCTCAACTTCTTCGACTAAATGTACCAAGTTGTGTACGTTGCTCGTAAGGTGATGTTCGCCATAAATTTCAGCAAATACATCAATGAATTTGATAATCATTGCATGTGCTGTGGGTAGCAAATGAAAATACTCCTTGTGAGTACATATTGTGACGGCACAAAAAAGCAAAAGAAAATGCACGTATGCTTCGTTAGTCAAATGGTCCTTAAGGACAACAACGCCTATGTAGTACAAAAAGGTGCGGTATTCTGTACCCTTCCAGTGAGCCAGGCAATCTAGTTCTCGGACAGTTCGATGAAACTCAGCTGGCATTTTACATTGACGTAAGTATTCAGATACCTCAATTGTTTTGCGAGCCGGCCACTTAGTGTTGGATAGTCGAAAGGTTCCGTCCCGCCAACCAAACAGTAGACGCTTCATTATACCTAAATGCAGAAGATGTAATGAATCGCCTACTGGAAATTGCTCTACCATATCGATGTTCAGTTTCAAAAGTGGAGAATCATATTTATGATGTGTTCCATAGAGTTTCTTCCTGAAATTTTCATCCGTTCGTTTTTCGCATACAGTTCTAGGAAAAACATTTGTGCTGCTAATGTGACTGAATTCACCGATCGTCGTGCATTTTTGACACCCTTGGTGAGCGTTGAAGTTTGCTACGCCTACAAAAAATGAAACGTAAGATACGTAAGTAAGCAAGTACCCTGAAATATTAACATTAAGACATAAATACATAAAAATTGATTTTTGAACAAAACACTTGCAATAAGAAAAATAATAAATTTAAAACACTTGCAATAAGAAAAATAATAAATTTAAAATAAAATTCAATATTAGTAATCAAATTTATAGCCTATTTCCACAATAACCCAAATGAGTTAAATATCACATCTCACATTGCATAGGAAATTATTTCAAAATGACATTTGAGAAATTATCCTGGGGTTCATTCTTAGAGGATATAATATTATATCCTCTAAGGGTTCATCCAATGTAATTGAAATGGGGTAAAATTTAGTTTTTCTTAATGCAACTGAAACAGTGTCTATGAATACGCTTACGATATCAAATCAAGGACTCATATTATAAAAAAAAGATATTACTTTGAATACAAAAGTGGATGCTTTTTTGTATGTTCCTTTTTGCAGATATATGGATTATGTATATGTATAGTGTTAAAATTATTTATTATAAAATATTAACAGTCATATTATTGGATAGTTTAAAAAAAAACTTCTATACCTATCAAAGGTTGAAAAATAAAGTGCTATTATTTATTCAAATTTTGTTTTGGTAGGTACTCAAAAATATAAAAAAAAACTAATGATACGACGCTCCAAGAAGGAATCGAACTTGCTTTAAATGGCCTTAAATTTTTGGCTTGTGTAAGCATTTAAAACCTTATGCATTGAATTAATATTCTATAGTAAATAAGACTGTAAACCTGTACAAAACTCGTTTAAATATAATAGCCTGTTTTCATTTTATCCTGAATGAGATAATTTCGCAAATTTGGTCAGTTCCAATTTTATATTATATAATTTTCTATACGATTTGACATTCAAAATGAGATAATTTGCGAAAATATCTCATTTGGACCATAGTGAAAACAGCATATAACTCGATATTAATGTTTATAGTAAAAAAATTCTTTTTTTGTTAAATTAAATTAGTTGTCATATACATAGGTACCATAGCAACTTTTTAATTTTGATGGAACTTAACTATAAAGTAGGATAAATTCAGCGCTTACCTTTTATATAGGCTCTAGCTGGTGAATCGCATATAATGCACCGCAGTTTTACAGTAACTAGATGCGAGTTTATTAGAAATCCATTTGCCATTGCATTTTTCATATCATTAACAAATGGTAATAGGAACTGCTCAAGATCAGTGCATTTAGATGTTCCACAAAATATTCCAATGACCATTGGTGGAAACTGTGGCATTTGATGGATGTTAAACAAGATTGGCCAAAATTCTATTTTTGAACTTTTAAAGACTGGAAGTCCATCCATGTTTATATTTATTGAAATGGATTTCGGTTCATTAATGTCACGAAATATGTAATGAATACATTTTTCAAATCCATGGTGCCAATACATTCCATCTGTACCTATTTTCGTGCACACTATATCAACTGGTGTTCTCAATAATGTCCGCGGGTCTTCTGGCAACTCTTCATGAATGTTTTTGTTCAGTATTTTGATTAGATCTTTTAAAGCGGTATGAGGAACTCTATGAGAAATTGCCCACTGCCGCAGATATGATCTATAAGATGTTTTTTTATGAGGTGTCTCATCGATACTCCACTCGTTTTCTGTGCTGCTTTGCGTATTCAGATCTTAAAAGAAGTAATTTAACCAAAGATAAAATAGATAGATACATATTAACAAAAATACCTTCATATTCAATGCGTTCATCGTCAACACATGGCTCAGTTGTTAATCGTGGAGGTGGAAAAGTAATTTTTACGTTTTCCGCAGATATTTCTTTTTCTTTAAGACTTTTAGAAATCTCAACACCTTTTTCAAAAATAGCATCTCGCTTTTTTTGTATTTCTCTATAATAAGTTCCTGATCTTTTATATTTTTTCCAAGAATTTTCCATTTTAGTAATTTTTGACGAAAAAAAAAAAAACAAAGATTACGTTCTCAAAATGTCTGACAGAGGTCTCCTTTACTTAAATATTAATGCCTTCTCTTGAACTCTTCAAAGAGATCTTAAAGAGGCTTACTTTCAATTCATTATACAAGGCTTCTTCGTGATAGCCCCTGCAGGTCTAAAAGAAACCTTTTTTAACTTGCGTACACAAGGCTTACTTACAACTTTTCTTAGAAGTCTTACAAAGGCCTTCTTTTCTTCCAAAATGGCTGCCTTGCATAAACAAGTGTTAAGTCAACCATATGCAAACTATAGCTTGTGGAATCGAAAAAAATGGACCTTATGCAAGTAAAATTGTTACTTGGGTTGTTCAGATGATGCATTTAGTTCTACTTGTCTTTTCAATGAACGCTTCTTTTATTTCGAAATGTCATCCCAAATTCGAAGTGAAATTTCATTCACGTGAAACTCGCAACCGCGTTTTAAATTCCACTTGAGCAAAATTTTTTCGGGTGAATAACTTTCTGGGTGGAACTCACAATAGGGGTGAATGATACGAATAAATTAAAAAAAAAACTCAGGTAGAATTTTTTTAATTAATTTTTTTCGGTGTTGCTGTTGTGTTCACATATTTTTTTGTATGTTTAAAATCAATTTCCATTTTTCCTTCAATATCTTAGACCAACTTCTGATATCATTTATTTGAAAATTTAGCAAATAATTGTTTTTGTTAAAAAAAAAAAACATTACGGCAGTGTCGGCAATTTTTAACCTATAGAGGTTAAAATATTTTTAATTACTGACGGCCGGATTCTCTATAGGTTTACTTTGCTTTATAGCCTGTTTCCCCTAAAATTCAAATGAGATAGGTAATTTCGCAGATTATTTCATTTTAAATGTCAAATATAATTGTGTGGAAAAAAAAATTAATTTGAACTGACCTAATTTGCGAAATCTAAAAACCTAAGTTTTCATTTCTTTCGAAGAACCTCCCTTTAACTTTGGATTTACATATTTTTCAATAAACTCTTTCATGCGAATTTCGCAGTTTGTTATTGGATTTAATTGACAGGGTGCCTTTGACCCTAACATTTTTCCCTCAAAAAAATGCATTTTGTCTTGGAAAATTTAAATAGATTTCTTGATTACACTGGGTCAACAAGGTTTTTGCCACAAGAACCAAAATATACTTTTCTAGTAGTTTTTGATGTTCTGAACTCGAATCTGAAGTCAGAAAATTGTCATTGGCCTCCGTTTTTGAAATATTACCGTTATAAAATGCTAAAAAACGTCATTTTGGCTGTTTTAAAAGAGATATCGGAAAGATTTAAACAGTTTTTGAAAGAAGAATATCTGTTCTTATAATCACCTTTACAAATTTGTTTGTAATGAATTACCCCACATTAAAACAGAACCTCGAAAACAGCCAAAATGACGTTTTTTAGCATTTTATAACGGTAATATTTCAAAAACGGAGGCCAATCAAATTTTTCTGACTTCAGATTCGGATTCAGCACCCCAAAAACTACTAGAAAAGTATATTTTGGTTCTTGTGGCAAAAAAAAAGTTAAATTTTGTTGACCAGTGTTATTATTTAAATGACAAATATACCACATAGTCAATTTTTTTAGCGTACCATTATTTTCAACAGGTTTGCATTTTTTATTTGTGGCTCCTTTTTTTCAGAGTACATTTTTAAAATGTAACGGTTTTTACTCATAACATAACGTATTAACAACGTAACGCATTTATATCAGCCATCTTTCCAAAACGTAAAGACCTTTCGCATTACGTGACACACCACTTGACAGATGTCAAAATCCAAAGCCGTGGTGTAAACGAGTACGAAAGTGCTCAAGTTCCCACAAAATTTATCTCAAAAAATAATTAAAAAACATATAAAAAGTTAACAAATAATTAAAATATATTTTCTTCAACAATCCTAAAGCAATAATAAAAACAATTCATGGCGGATGCCGCAGCTAGACAGCTTCAATATGAGTACAAAGCGGTAAGTAAAAAAAAAAAACAAAACATTTCAATTAACCTAAAAACGCTATAATTTTTTTCTTTTCTAAACGTTTACATCGATCGGCATTTTATTTTTTCTTTAGAATTCCAATCTTGTGCTCCAAGCCGATGTGCGTCTTATCGAACGACCACGACGTGACGAAGCCACCGGCGAGGTGGTTTCTTTGGTAGGAAAGTTAGATGGAACTCGAATGGGTGATCGCTACCAGAGGACGAAACCCGAGAAAACAGAGGAGCGAAAACAAAAGTTTGTTCTATGATTTTATTTAGCTTGTGTGAAAAGTAATAAAAGTTTTATTTTACTAGGCGACAGAAACGTGATGAAGCCCAATATGATTTCGAAAGGATGAAAGGCGCCACTTTGTTGTCTGAGGGAATTGACGAAATGGTTGGTATCGTTTATCGACCAAAGACCCAAGAAACTCGGCAAACCTACGAAGTTTTACTGAGTTTCATTCAAGAGGCTTTGGGTGACCAGCCCAGAGATATTCTTTGTGGTGCTGCCGATGAGATTTTGGCAGTTTTGAAGAATGAAAAGCTCAAAGATCGCGAGCGTAAACGAGAAATTGATAGTCTTTTAGGAAGTGTTGCTGATGAGAGGTAAGAAATTATACTGGCCAACAATTTTCAACTCTTTAAAATTTTCTAGTATGGATTTGGATCAAAAATCAAATTGGTTTCTTTCTAGCAGCTGTACATAGTTTTTGAAATATTTAATTTTTCATATTTGAAGGAATGCTCATACTAACTTTTAAGTTTTCCTTATTTTGGGCGTTTATTAAAATTTTCCAGAAAAGGGAGAATGAGTAAATTTATATGGAACGTGGACGTTACGCGGCCATGTGTAATTGTTATTTTATGTCTTAAATATGTTGTTCACCAATTTTGTCTTTGTGACGTACTTCAGAAACAGATAAAATGCATTTTTGCACTTAACCGTTTATGTAGATTGTCTCAAAGTTGTAACTTTAATATGTATTTTAAGTGCAAAATATGATGCTCTGTCATTTTCCCCTAAGTCTAGGGTCTATTTCTCGTTAAGCTACATCAACGACTTTCAACTTCAATATCACGGTTAAAATTTTAGTATTTTTGAATTATTGCGACCACAAACAATATTTCCAAATATTAAATGAAGCTTTATTATTGGTTTTTAGGGACGTCGATATAGTAAATGTAGCTGATGTAGTTGATGTAGCTTGACGAGAAACAGCTCCCTGGAGACCTTTATCTTGAATATCCAACCAAAAAAACTTAAACTATAAGCTTTTTAAAACAACAATTTCGAGTCAATTTTGAGAGTTTTGTTATTCAATTCTTTGTTAGTTTAAATCGTTTGAAAACTCTCGAACTAAATCTCGAAGTTGTTGGCTTAAAAATCTTATATTATGAGTTCTATTGGTCGGATATTCAAGATTAATGTCTTAAGACTCAGGGAAAATGACAGAGCATCATATTTTATATTTAAAATAAAAATATATTTCTATTTGGACTTCACACACTGAACGATGCATCAACAATACTAACTAATATTGCAATCGGCCCTGTTCTGCTATTCGATTCACGTAAAAGTCTAAAATAAGAAGCCCTTAAATGGCCCTTAATTTAAGCAATTTTGTTCCTTATAATTTCTAAGATAGCGGGACAAATCGCTTTGCTTTCGAAAAGTTGAGATTTTTTAAAGCCTGTTTGACGTGATTAAGGAATAAAATCTTTCGATTCACGTGAATCGAATAGCAGAATAGGGTTGAATATCTTACATTCTTAATGCAATAGAGCCAAACCTGCATAGCCAAACTTTTTCCTAAGTTACAGTTCTTTCATTTGAAACCAACTTTATTAATGGCCGCCGAACGTCCAAAATGCCCATTCTCTTCATAATAAAATAATGTCGTTTTCAATTGGTATTCCGGAAGAGCTTCCCGAACGCCGAGAAAACACCCAAACACAGTTCTTTTCAGTTTGAAGTTTCATGTCTGTGTATATTTGTGTTTTTTCCACAATCTCCCTCATTACTTGACGACTATGAAGATGATAAAGAGGGAAATAGCAAACCGTTTGTGATTGTAGGAATATTCATAGTCATTTTATTAATTTTTAGGAACTTTTCAAATTCAAATTCAAATTTAGATTTATTGAGACTTATTTTTGATTACAATAAAGTGCTTATGTTAGAAATACATTGGCAAATTTAAAAAAAAAACTGACTTAGAATTGGTCTAGCTTTAACATTTCAATATTTAAATTAATAGACTTGGTAATTCTATAATATGTTAAGATAGGAAACTTATATAGTAAAAGGAACAATTTTAGTGCTGCTCAAAGGCACTTACATAGTTTACAAAATGTGTAGGTTTTCTTAAAACTAGATATAAAGACAAACGTATATACAACTTAAAACTAACAAACAATAAAAAAAATAAAAAAAACTAAAAAGTAATTAAAATAAAAAAAAAGTGCTTGTGTATTTGTCAATTCATTAAGTGAAATGACTAAAGTTTGACAAAAGGAACGTATAGTTATTTATCAAAAAAAGTTTAATATCAGTTATAGTTTTAATCTTTATATAACATATTTAATAAGGTTGAAGATAAAAAAAAGTATTTACAAAATTTTATGAATTGTTATCCTCTATCTATGACATGGTTACTTCTCCTGAAGAAGTCAGAAAGGAATTCGTTATTATTGAGTTGCAGAAGTTGTAAAGAGTTGGGATTGGCTAAACTAATTGGAGAAGCGTAGTATCTCTCTTCTAAATTAAAATTAATATTTTCAGAATACAAATTCCTTATAAGTGGGTTTTCGTGGTAACGAAATGAATGTATTCTTTTGATTGCTAATTCGGAAAGATAAGATAGCAGCGGTTTGATTTCAGATTCGTCATATATAATTGAGTTTCTATACCATTTTCCTCCAGGTCTCCTATATTTATGGACACAATTTCGTAATATGTATCGTTCGAAAATTTGACATTCCTTGGCTACTGTAGGGGAGATTTTGAACCAAGAAGTAAAGCCATAAGCAAGTATAGGTCGAATAAGTGATTTATACAAAAGAAGCTTCGTATTTTTATCGACAAATCTAGATCGAAATAGAAATTTAAGTTGAGCAGCAGCGGCCTTACTCTTGTTAAGTGAAAGTCGAGCGTGAATGTTCATTTTTAATCTATGGTGAAGGTTTATGCCTAGGTATTTTATTTGATTTTTTAGTGGAATTGTGTTGCCTTGTATAGAGAGATTAAGTTGCTTACTCTCTCTTACTGCCAGGTAATGACCTCTGGGAGAAGCATTTCTGAAACATATTAATTCACACTTTTGGAAGTTGAGTGAAATGCCCCATTTATCAAAATAAGTAATCGCTTGATTAAGGTGAGATTTAATTAATTCAAGGCCTTCATGAGGTCTTTCATGAGAGGCAAATATTATTGTGTCGTCGGCGTATTGAATACTCCGTGAAGCACCTATCGAAGATGGAAAGTCGTGAATGAAAATGTTGTAAAGAAAAGGGCCTAGAAAGGAACCCTGCGGGACACCAGAATGGACTTGAACTAGATTTGAAAAATTAGAACCAATTTTGATTCTAAGATAACGGTTTGATAAAAAGCTGATTAAAATTTTGATAACATTGACAGGGAAATTTAAGGAGATCATTTTAAAGATGAGACCGTCATGCCACATAGAATCAAATGCTTTCTTAAGATCTAACGCGCATGTGACAGTACATTCTCGTCTTCTCAAATTTTCTAAAATGTGGTTTTCTAAGATCATTATTGCATGCTCTGTAGAGTGACCTTTTTTAAACCCAAATTGAGTATTTGGGATGATATTATTGTCATCACAGAAAGGTTCAATTTGCTTGTAAATAGCGCGTTCTAAAATTTTTCCCAGATTTGAAATTAGTGAGATCGGTCTAAAATTATCAATGTTATTGCAATTTCCTTTTTTTTTAATTGGAATTAAAATGGCTTCCTTCCAAGCCTTGGGAAAATATGAATTATTTAAGCAGTTGTTAATTATTATAGTTAGCGGGATTAAAATTGGTTTGTTGCATTTCTTAATAAAAAAATTTGAAATTTTGTCAGGTCCCGAAGATTTTTTATTATTTAAGTTTAGGATTGTGTTTTCAATATAGGAAGTCGAAATGAAATTATTTTCGGAGGGAAAGTCTGATTTGTTTAGTCGAGAAAAAGAAGAAATGGTAGGGTTGTTATTATAAGTGAGAAATGCACTTTTCGAAGTTGAAACTTCAAGGGCAGTGACTGGATTGAACGAAATACTATGATCTGCATATAATTCAGAAAAGAAATTTTGAAATGCATTTATCTTGTCGGAGTCTGTTAAAAGAATAGTATTTCTATATGATAGTGGCAGTTGAGAGGGACTGGATTTTTTACGACCAGTAAGTTGGTTAATCTCTTTAAAAACTTGGGATGAAGGTTTAAGGTTTTGGAGTCTTGATTTAAGTTTTTCGTTTAAGTCGATTCTTATTTTGTCTTTTATAATTTTGCTTAAACAGAAGATCCGAGCAGAAAGTTCTTGATATATTTGATTTCTTCGATTTCCATTACTATGAAAAATGCGTTTAAGTTGACGTTTCCAAATTTTTCTGGTTTTCATGAGGTTAATTGTGTTATCACTAATGTTACTGTAAGAGTTTTTAATTTTAAGAATTGAAGAATGATTAGACATGCAAGTATTCAAAGCATTAGTTAAGAATTCTATATGATTATCAATTTCTGAATTTGATAAATTTACATCATTTGGGAAACAGTGGTTCGAAATGATACGTTCAAGATCTCTATTACAAATATTCCAATTAGTATATTTGAATGAGACTGGATGAATTTGAGTACTTGGAAGGGGATAAAAATTAATTATATTGAGAGCTAATAAAACAGAAAAATGGTCAGAAATTGCATCAAGAGTAAGACAAGAGAAATTTTGAGATTGAGATAAACTAGACGTTAAGCTGGGAGAAGTTAAAAAGAAATCAATATAAGAACTTGATCTAGGAAAGGTTGGTTCACCAGGAAAAATTATATCTGCCCGAAGAAAATTATTTTGATACCAGTTAAAAAGATTTGAGCCATTTTGGTTAGTTACATTGTCCCTCCACATTGGATGTCGAGAATTAAAGTCCCCACCAATAATATAATGATTAAATCCGGTTAATGTATCAAAGAGGTCATCAAGGGCTTGATTTAATGAATGTCCGGTGTTACATGGTACATAAATTGAAACCAAAGCAATCCTGTCCGATTGGCCAAGGGAGTCAACGAAATGTATACTTATGATTGTAGCCGAGATTATGTTACTATTAAAGTGAATAACTGAGTGTTTGATTGAGTCTTTGATAAGAATTCCGGTTCCAACCCCTGAATCGTTTCTTATAAAATTGTAGTTGTTAAAGTGTCTTTTGTGTTTAGATGTTAAGTGTGTTTCTTGTATGAAAATTACTGTAGGTTTAATATCATCAATGAGAATGCCCAGATCTGCGCACTTTTCAAATGATATTAAAGAATTTATGTTAATAGTTAATGTTTTCATATTCATATTGAAAGAGAGGCAATGAAACCGAGATATGCACTCGGTTTATCCTGATCGTTAAGTGACTTATATTTTGGCCAAAAATCTTTTACTTTTGACAAAAGTATATTAAGGGGGACCCCAAATAATTTGACTGATTCTTTCATAAAATCACCAAAAACAGAATGTTCACCTTCAACAGGCTTGAGACGATTCGAAACAGATTGAGTGCTTTTTTTAGCTGTATCAGCAAAAGATGATTGGGAATTCCTATTATAAATTGAAGAGTTGACTTCAACTACTCTTTTAAGTCTAACATTATTGTTAGATGAGGATTTATTTTCTTGTTTTTGAATGAATTCAAGTCTTTTTTTACATTGACTAAAATTGGCTGGATGACCTGTTTCCCCACAATTAACGCAATACACCTGAGAGGTAGAGCCGTCATCATTTGTTATAGGTGTACAATCTTTTTGGTTTTCACCGTGAATCTTATCACATTTAACACAACGCGGAGTAAAGGCACAATATCTACTTGAGTGGCCAAATCTTTGGCATCTATAACATTGAATTGGGCCCTCTCTCTTGATGGTATCCCACCATATCTTATGGTGTAACACATACTTAATTTTCCTTAATTTAGCGATTTCTTCATGGTTTTCTACGGTACAAATAAAGAGATCTAAATTAATATTTTGTTCTCTAGACCATTTTGTCGAAAAAGGTTTAATTTGAACAATTTTGATTGAATTGTCAATTTGAATAATATCATCTCTGACTTCTTCAGGAGGAAAGCAACCAGTGAGTCCTTTAAGAAGTATTGAAGGTTTTCTTAATGATTTAGGGGTAAAAGAGAAAGCTTCAACCTTATCAGATTGTTTAAAATTATTAATGAACAATGAATGCAATTCAGTGTTTTTAACAAAAAGCTTAATTCTACCATAACCTATGTTTTGAAATTTCATATTATTAATTTCGGAAGCAAATTCAGTTTTAATAAAGTTAATTATAGTACTTGATTTAAGTCCTTTTATAAAAATAGGAGGGCACCATTTTGCTTCCTTTTCCGTTGAAATTGTTGGTACAGTTTCTTGATTTACTTGAGCTGCATCTTGCTCTTCGATAGACATCATTTCTTTTTCATCGTCATTAGGGCGAATTTCATAGAATTTGTTGTTCGAAAGTTTATTATCATCTTTTTTTGAATTTGGTGGTACAGTCATGGGTTTTTTGTTGGATGAGGAAGAATTGTTAAGCGACGAATTTTGTCTCTTTCTTCTATCCATAACTTTTATGAAGCAGTCCGGGTCGTTTGAAAGAATTTGACAGAGCTTGTTTGAAGAAGATTCCATTTTAGAAACTTCTGGAACATTGGGATTGTTTAATGTCGGATTATGGTTTGAGCAAAATTCTTCAACATTTTTATATATTTTGGAAAAATCGCTTTTATTGAGAAGATCAGAAGGAGCTTTTATTGATTTATTGGCATCATTTGTATTGGAAATGTCTGGATTATTGGTTAAGGGTGGCTCAGGGGGCCACCCGTCGGGATCATTCATTTTATAAGGAGAAGATAAAGAATTTTTAGTCTTTTTTCCTTTCTTAGATTTAATATTAAAGTTAATATTATTCTTCCTTTTTTGCGAATGGATAATCACCAGTTTGGAATATGTTTAGTTTTTATATTGTTTTTTTTTTCACAAAAAGATTATTTATTTTTATTTTTTTTCAAGAGGAAAAATTAAAGACGTCCGATTACTACGAATGCTTTGATCAAATTCCATTAGGAACTTTTCAAGAATTTATTTAATTAAATTTTATATTTTGCAAAACAATCGCATCAAAAAACAATGTAGTTTGACAAATTTGACGTTTTTAAGGTTTGAATGTGTGAGTGCTACTGATTCTGGATTCTGATTTCAAAGAGAAATTAGGTCGGTATAATGAAAAAAAAACTAGGACAGACAGTGGCGTACGTTGAGTCGCCGGGGCCCCGGGGTAAGACTAAATTTTGGGGCCCCTTAGTTACAAAAAAAAAATTACGTGTACGCCATAGGTTTTTTTTTTGTATGACTTATTTATTTTTAGTTTTATTTTAATGTTTTAATATGTTCGTTGTGCACTTTGCTATAGGTACTTACTTAAAATGTCTCTCATAAAAGTAGTAAACTTTTGTACTAAGGGCCCCAAAAATTAAATATTTAATTAAAATTAAATTTTTTAGCTAAGAATTGATAGTTCTTGGGGCCTCTGTTCTGAAGTAATAAATACATATTTTATTTTCCATCATCAGACATAATTTTTTTTATTTTGGGGCCTCTGAAAAATTATTTTTAGAGCCTCAAAATTAAGTGCTTAAAGGCCCTTAAAATATAATATAATTTTTTTGGAGCCAATAAATAATAGGTATTGGGGCCTCTGTTCTGAAGTAATATTCGGAATGCCACCAATAACGTAATGTTTTTATTTTGGGCCCTGATGTATTTATCCCGACAAGCCCCTGAATTTATATTTAACTTTCCATTTGATTGGTTTGAACCACTTTTGAGGATCTTCAAATAATATTTTTGTATTATTTGTGGTGGCAAAGATTTTTCAAGTAATATTTTTTGGGGCCCTAAGATAAAATTATAATTTTTCTTTTAAAAAAGCAGTTTATTTTTTTGGGGCCCCTGGGGTAACCTTTTTTTAAAATCAATATACATACATATATGTATGTGTGGCTACCAATGCATTATACATTATACTGAATGACATAATTTGTCTCCCTGGTTACTTCGTAACTCAATTTATGCTAACAGTTTCCTTCTCTGCATTGTCTCCAATATGGGCCCTGGGGTCGGTCGGGGGCCCCGGGGCACCGCCCCGCTTGCCCCAAGGGAGTGTACGCCCTTGAGGACAGAACAGATCAGAGCAGCACAAGTATGTAAATACTGTCAGAACAAGAAAGAACAGAAAACTTCAACTTCGTATTTAACAAGATCGGCAGTTGTTGTCTATATCAGTTGCAAAATTTTTAATTCAAAATCATTTCTTGAAATGATTTTTTACTGAAATAAGAGCAGAAAAACTTGAAAACGTTTTGGGCGTAATTTATTTTGAATTTAATGTATTTCGGTTCAGAAAGTAAAATAAAAATTAAATAAAAAAATATTTAGCAAAAAAAAAAATTTTATGAATTTGTATGCTTTTTCATGTATGTATGAATAATTTAAAAACTGGAGCTGCTAGATCAAAACTAATGTTGTGTTCGGAATCTGAACCCTCCATTTAGTATTAAATGATAAACAAAGGTCTGGAAATTTTTTGTTTGTTGGGCAGTGATTTGTAAATGCATTTTGCGATACTAGATCCTAAATTTATTTTCTACAGGTTTGCTCTTTTAGTCAATTTGGGAAAAAAAATTACAGACTTCGGGGCAGATGCCTCAACAGCTCTTAATGTTACCAACAATGAGGAACAAATTGATGAAACATATGGTATCAACGTCCAATTTGAAGAATCTGAGGAAGAGAGTGACGAAGATATGTACGGAGAGATTCGTGATGAAGATGGACAAGAGGAAGGCGAAGAAGCTCGAGTTGACCATACACTACACGCAGAAAATGTAAGTCAATTCATTTCATTATTTATTTGTCGAAAGTCAAGAAAGTTTGTATTTAAAGTAGAACATTCCTAAGGTATAAAAGGAGGAGCCATTAAACAATTAATACAATTGTTTCACTAGGTTTTTGAGTGCATAGGAGTTTTACTTTTTTTTAATTCCTTCCTTTTTCTTCTCCCTTATCGACGATAACACTGTGTTACAAAATAAAAATCATGTTAATTACTTTGGAAGTGACCTAGCAGAGGTTGTAGATATTATATTTCGAAAAAACCGTTTTTAAATGTTTTCTCATTTCAACGATTTTTTACTCAGTCATTTTTCGGTCAATTTTTTTTTACAGTTCTTAACAGAGGATCATGATGATCATGATCTCGGATGGGACCATAACTCTCCCACTTTACTGCTTCGCATTATGGCTCCACATGTGGGGTTCGCCAGGTTGACCTCAGGAAACGTCGGCAAGGCCTCCCGGTTTTGAATTGTTCCATGCCTAAGGCCAACTGAATGCATTAGTTTTTTCTCAACAGTTTTTTAGCCTGTGTCTTCTTCACAACTGTGATGGAACGTCGTATGCAATCGCCTTTTGAACTGGGTTCTCAGAATTACTTCTTTGTAAATGGCAGCACCATCTTAGTCGGTCATGGTGTATTTTATCCAAGAAGGTATTTTGGTCGCGAAGGCTTGCTTAGATTTTCTTGTTTCTGATTTTTATACTGCTGAAATTTAAAATGATGATTAGGCAATAAATTCTTTTTATGCCTTTTTCTTTTAGCCATCAAGTTTGAGCTTATTTTAAACCTTGATATAAGTCTTTCGCAGGACCCCGTGGCGATAGACGATGGACTATGACGGCAGAGGTCTGGGTTCCATTTCCACAGTCTTTATTTCAGCCTCAAAGAGTGGAATTCTCATGAAAAAGTGCATCTCTGCTTTTGTAGTTCACTTCCATTCTTACAAATAAATTACACGCACATGCATTGAGGAGACTGACGAACACTTTCCTCTTTTTAAAAGCATCCATCTTTAATGCTCAGATTAGACAGCTCTTTTGAGCATAAAACGGAATCGAGCTTGCCTTTATCTTTGGCTATCACTCGAGAACATTCATAAGCATTATCAATAGCTATACCTATTTTCAACATGCGAGCGCTCTGGTAAATCTTGATTATTAGAAGGGCACAAATATGATCCTAACTTAATTTCTTAAATTGGTTGTTTATTTCCTTGACATTTCTATTAAATTCCTTGGAATTTTTGTTTTGTGCTCAGTTTGGAAGTTATTTGGCCCGATCACGAATTCCATTCGTATCTGAAATTTGCTCCGCTTTCCGAAAAAAAAAACAACCACAGAATCCGTTCGTAATGAAAAATTTCATACAAATTGTCTCTACAAACGGATTCGTATTTGAATACGAATGGGGTTCGTGATAAGATCGATTATCATTCTTTGATCTGAGGTTTTATTGCTTGAAGCTGTTCAGCTACTAGCAACGGTGTCTTCTGCGTTGATGTTATTACGTTTATCACTCCGAAACCTGCGGTTATGAAAACAAGTTTTTCAGCACATTTACTGGTTTTTGATTGAAAAAGAGTCTGAAGTACTGATTGTTCTCAACCATTAAGAAAGTTGTTGGCGTACTGACAGATCTTTTAGTCAATCGTTAGAATTCAGATGAGCGTAGTCTTACCATCAAATGATAACCCCGGCCCATTTCCTTGTTTTCTATTCCTGGTGTCCTGATAACTATTACCATGTTTTCCCATAACATGTTTGAGTTCATCATTGATATTGAAAATTGTGGCGTTCAAATCTCCATCACCTTTATAATATTTCCGCGTTCCGTTGGGGCGCAACACGTAATAAAAGTGCAACAGCTCGTCCCATCGCTCTTTTTTATTTTGGACCAGATACTATGACATTAGTCGCTAAGTGTTTTTGATGCTCATATTCGATATATACCAGTTGTAGTCAAAATTCCTGAACTTTGAATCTAACTTTTAATAATTTTAGTTATCTTTTATCTATTTCAGCTAATGGCCGAAGAAACAACCAGCGCCAGCGTAAAAAAAGAACGTGGTCTACATCCTCTTGACATCGACGCCTACTGGCTTCAACGTTGTCTCAGTAAATACTACAACGATGCTATGGTATCCCAAAGCAAAGCTGGGGATGTTCTAAAAATTCTCAAAGATGCCGCCGATGACCGAGATTGTGAAAATCAACTCGTCTTGCTTTTGGGCTACGATTGTTTCGATTTCATAAAACTCCTCAAAAACAATCGTCAAATGATTCTCTACTGCACAATGTTAGCTTCAGCGCAAACTGATGCTGAACGACAAAAAATACGTGACCGCATGAAAAGTGACACGCACTTATCGAAGATTCTTCGTCAATTGGACACTGGCAAAAGTGAAGATGATGAATATGGAAATTCTTCAAGGTCTAATAAACGCAGCAAAGAAGAAAACGATGCTGACGGAGGTCAGGGCGGAGCTGCTGAACAAGTTGCTGGAGTTCGACAAGTCTTAGAACTCGACGAATTGGCTTTTACCCAAGGATCACATTTTATGGCTAACAAAAGATGTCAATTGCCTGATGGTTCATTCCGAAAACAACGTAAAGGTTATGAAGAAGTTCATGTGCCTGCTTTAAAAGCTGCTCCATTTGATGATAAAGAAGAACTTCAGCCCATTGATAAGCTTCCCAAATATGTTCAACCAGTTTTTCAAGGTTTCAAAACACTCAATCGCATACAAAGTCGCCTTTGGCATGCTGCCTTGGAATCTGATGAAAATCTACTTCTCTGTGCGCCAACTGGTGCAGGTAAAACTAATGTTGCTTTATTGACAATGATGCGAGAAATAGGCAAACACATTAACGAAGATGGAACCATCAATGCTGATGACTTTAAAATTATCTATGTTGCCCCTATGAAGTCTTTGGTACAAGAAATGGTTGGTAATTTTGGAAGACGTCTAGCCTGCTATAATTTAACTGTTTCCGAATTGACTGGAGATCATCAATTGACACGAGAACAAATTGCTGCAACTCAAGTAATTGTGTGTACCCCAGAGAAATGGGATATCATAACTCGCAAAGGAGGCGAAAAGACATTCACCTCACTCGTTCGCTTGGTGATTATCGATGAAATCCATTTGTTGCATGATGAACGTGGTCCTGTATTGGAAGCTTTAGTTGCCCGAACCATTAGAAATATCGAAACAACACAAGAAGAAGTGCGATTGGTTGGTCTTTCTGCCACTTTACCAAATTATCAAGATGTTTCGACCTTCCTGAGAGTGAAACCTGATAAGGGATTGTTTTATTTTGACAATAGCTTCCGGCCAGTTGCCCTGGAACAGCAATACATCGGTGTAACTGAGAAAAAAGCCCTTAAACGGTTTCAGGTGATGAATGAAATTGTCTATGAAAAGACCATGGAACATGCTGGTCGCAATCAAGTCTTGGTATTTGTTCATTCTCGTAAAGAAACAGGCAAAACCGCTCGAGCTGTAAGAGATATGTGTCTTGAAAAAGATACTCTGGGAAGTTTTTTGCGAGAAGGCTCTGCCAGTATGGAAGTTTTACGAACAGAAGCTGAACAAGTTAAGAATTCTGAATTAAAAGAACTCCTTCCCTATGGTTTTGCCATCCATCATGCTGGAATGACTCGAGTTGATAGGACTTTAGTTGAAGATCTCTTTGCCGATCGACATATTCAAGTACTTGTTTCCACGGCTACTTTAGCTTGGGGTGTAAATTTACCCGCACACACGGTAATTATTAAAGGAACCCAAGTCTACAATCCTGAGAAAGGACGCTGGGTAGAACTTAGCGCTTTGGATGTCCTACAAATGTTGGGACGTGCTGGTCGACCACAATACGACACCAAAGGTGAAGGTATTCTTATAACCAATCACAGTGAGCTGCAGTTTTATTTGTCGCTCTTAAATCAACAATTGCCAATTGAATCCCAGTTTATATCGAAAATGCCTGATATGTTGAATGCTGAAATTGTCTTGGGAACAGTTCAAAATGTCAAGGATGCTGTGAACTGGTTGGGGTATACATATTTGTATATCAGAATGCTTCGTAATCCTACGCTTTATGGAATTGGTCATGAAAAAATTACCGAAGATCCTCTTCTCGAACTTCATCGAGCTGATTTGGTACACACTGCAGCTCTGCATTTAGATCGTAGTGGATTGTGTAAATATGATCGCAAAAGTGGACACTTCCAAGTCACTGAACTGGGTAGAATTGCCTCACATTTCTATTGTACTCATGAGACAATTATGACTTACAATCAACTCTTGAAGCCAACTCTAAGTGAAATTGAGTTATTCCGCGTATTTTCATTGTCATCAGAATTTAAACATATTGCTGTTCGTGAAGAAGAGAAATTGGAACTGCAAAAGCTTATGGAACGTGTTCCGATTCCAATCAAGGAATCAATGGAAGAAAACAGTGCTAAGGTTAATGTTCTTCTTCAAGCTTATATATCTCAATTGAAGCTTGAAGGATTCGCTTTGATGTCTGATATGGTTTTCATTACCCAATCAGCTTCTCGGTTGCTTCGAGCCATCTTCGAAATAGTCCTTCATCGTGGTTGGGCTCAATTGTCCGACAAGGCACTAACTTTGTGCAAAATGATTGATCGTAGAATGTGGCAATCAATGACTCCTCTAAGGCAATTTAAGAAAATGCCTGATGAAATTGCTAAAAAACTCGAAAAGAAAAACTTCCCTTGGGAACGTTTGTACGATTTGGAGCCTAATGAGATTGGTGAATTGATAAGAGTTCCGAAACTAGGCAAAACTATACATAAATTTGTTCATCAATTTCCAAAACTTGAACTATCGACTCACATTCAGCCAATTACAAGATCGACTTTGCGAGTTGAACTGACCATAACCCCGGATTTTGCATGGGATGAAAAAGTACATGGTCAATCCGAAGGTTTCTGGATTCTAATCGAAGATGTTGATTCAGAAGTAATTTTACATCATGAATTCTTCCTGCTGAAGGAAAAATACGCCGCTGATGAGCATTGTATCAAGTTTTTCGTACCCGTTTTTGAACCTTTACCTCCACAATATTTCCTCCGGATTGTCTCTGATCGATGGATTGGTGCTGAGACTCAATTGCCGGTTTCATTCCGTCATTTGATATTGCCTGAAAAAAATATGCCACCGACAGAATTGCTTGATTTACAACCTCTACCCATAACAGCCTTGAGAAACCCCAGCTATGAAACATTCTATGTCGATCGTTATCCTCAATTCAATCCAATTCAAACGCAAGTATTCAATGCTGTCTACAATAGTGATGATAATGTCTTTGTTGGAGCTCCAACTGGATCTGGAAAAATGACTATAGCTGAATTTGCTATCATGCGACTTTTACTACAAAATCCAGATGGAAGATGTGTCTATTTGATATCTAAAGAAGCCCTCGCAGATTTGGTATTCAACGATTGGCATAATAAATTTGGTGGCCAATTGGGATTGAAAATTGTCAAACTTACCGGCGAAACTGGAACTGATTTGAAACTTTTAGCCAAAGGTCAAATTATTATTACTACCGCTGACAAATGGGATGTTCTATCTCGCCGATGGAAACAAAGAAAAAATGTCCAAAATATTCAACTTTTTATTGTGGACGAGTTAGAACTGGTTGGCGGGGAAGATGGTCCAGTTTTGGAAATAGTTTGCTCAAGAATGCGTTACATTTCGTCACAAATTGAAAAACAAATTCGTATTGTTGCTTTGTCATCGTCATTAGCTGATGCCAGGGACATTGCTCAGTGGCTGGGATGCAATACAAATGCTACATTTAATTTCCATCCAAGTGTGCGTCCGATTCCTTTGGAATTGCACATCCAAGGATTCAATGTAACACACAATGCAACAAGGATATCGGCAATGTCAAAGCCTGTTTATAATGCCATTGTCAAATATAGTCCACATAAGCCGGTAATAGTATTTGTTTCGTCAAGGAAACAAGCTCGTTTCACGGCTATTGACATTCTCACTTACTGTGCATCGGAAATTCAACCAAATCGATTTTTCCATGCCGAAGAGGAAGATATCAAACCGTTTTTAGATCGTATGCAGGACAAAACACTCAAAGAAACTCTCTCCCAAGGTGTGGCTTATATTCATGAAGGACTAACTGCATCAGATCACAGATTGGTAGAACAACTTTTTGACTCTGGGGCAGTTCAAGTAGCAGTGGTGACTCGAGATTTATGCTGGGGCATGAATATATCAGCTCATTTGGTAATCATAATGGATACACAATTTTATAACGGCAAAAATCATTCCTATGAAGATTATCCTGTAACGGATGTCCTTCAAATGGTTGGCCGAGCAAATCGACCAATTGAAGATGCTGATGCTAAATGTGTTCTAATGTGTCAATCATCGAAAAAGGATTTCTTTAAGAAATTCTTAAATGAACCTTTGCCAATTGAAAGTCATTTAGATCATCGATTGCATGATCATTTTAATGCAGAAGTTGTAACAAAAACAATTGAAAATAAACAAGATGCTGTTGATTATTTGACATGGACATTCCTCTATCGTCGTCTAACACAAAATCCTAATTATTATAATTTACAAGGTGTAACGCATCGTCATTTGTCTGATCATTTGTCGGAACTTGTGGAGAATACGTTGGCTGATTTGGAACAGTCCAAGTGTATAAGTGTGGAAGATGATATGGATACGTTGCCATTGAATTTGGGAATGATTGCGGCTTATTATTATATCAATTATACAACAATAGGTAAGAGAAGAATTAGGTTTTTGATTTAAGGGTTATTTCATTAATCGATGGTTTTTATTTTTTTAGAACTCTTCAGTTTGTCACTTAACAGCAAGACAAAGATTCGTGGTCTTTTAGAAATTATATCATCAGCAGCTGAGTATGAAGATATCGTTGTTAGGCATCATGAGGAAGGAATTCTTAAAACACTTTCACAAAGATTACCGAATAAAATCACAGGACCAAATGAATCTACTCCCAAGTAAGACCTTCTTACAACTTGATCTCGATTTTTATTCTAACAATAATTGATTTTTCTTTTAGATTCAATGATCCTCATATTAAAACAAATTTGCTACTTCAAGCTCATTTATCACGATTGCAATTGGGTCCCGAATTACAAGGTGACACTGAGATAATACTTGGAAAAGCTATACGTTTGATACAAGCTTGTGTTGATGTCTTGAGTTCGAATGGTTGGCTATCGCCAGCAGTAGCTGCTATGGAATTGGCACAGATGGTGACGCAAGCTATGTGGAGTAAGGATTCATATCTTAAACAGTTGCCACATTTCAATAATGACATCATCAAAAGATGTACAGAAAAGGTAAGTTAAAAAAGGTGATGGTTCGGGTTTTTACTCTGATAGGTCTTAGAGATTTTTCTTCACTGCAATGTAGAAGTAATCTGTATGCAATTTCTCAGAAGGGTTGTCATTTTAATACCTTAAAAGTCGTTTGCCAAGACTGGTTTTTTAAGGTTAAGTTTTTTTTAGGTTTAAATAAGGTTTAAATAATATTACCATACGGATACCAAAGATTTCCTCACATCAATTAGGGCGAAAAACCAATTAAAAATCGTTGAAAGTCGGAGGAAACTCTGTGAGGAACCGGTTTACAGCCGTATTAAAGCTTAGGGAAACCTTACTGTCAAACCGATTAAAATTAGTTGAAAGCCTTAATCAAACCGATTAAAAGTCTTTAAAAACACCAATGGTGAAAGCCTATAACTTGGTTAACAGCCGTTGAAAAACTATAGGTAGCTCTGTTAACAGCCACACGTTAACTGGCTGAATACAATGGTGTAGCTGTGGCTGTAGCTTGTAGTACTGTCAACATTTTACTGAGGGACACAACAACAAAAGTTGGTGGCAGCTGATCAAAAAGTGCAGCCACAGCTACTCCATTGTATTCGGGGAGTAACACGTGAACCAGCAAAGGAGAACCATCCGGAAAAAGTGGTAATTAAAGGAAAGTTGTGGAATATTTTCTTTCATATGCTCCCCAAAATGGATGTGAGCAATTGGAAAAAGACTTTCCAGGTGAAAACATTTTGAGCATATGCAAAACATACGGTCTTTGTACATCAAACAAAGCCGGCACCTGGTCACCTACAGTAATTGTGGAAATAAAACTTGATTACCATCTGGTATCTAGTTTCATGAAATCTCTTGTCAAGGATAAAAAAAAAGGAAAAAAAAGCTTAAGATGAAGCTTTAGCAGTTATAAAATAAAAAGAAAATGGCTTTCAAAGCTTGGTCGAAGTGTACCTCTAATATAGACCGAGAGCCAGCAGCATATTTTGGCAGTTTTGATATAACCGAAATTCGAGTGTGCACATATCTAGATATGCACCACAGTATATCAACGGAACAAGTCTGGCAGTGATCTTTTTCAGCTTTCCCTTGCCAGACGCATCCAAAGTGCAGCAAAAAATCAATTTTTGGCGTTTTGGTATAACCGAAAAAATGATACACCAAAAAATCATAAAAAATCCCCTGAATTCGAATCTGTGGGTACCGCAAGTTTCTTTTTCAGCTTTCCCCCCGCCAGACCGCTTTAAAGCATTTTTAAGTGCATTTTTCTAATAAAAAACCTAATTACTTATTTTCTGTTAGGTATAACCGTATGATGGTAACAAATTAATATTCTATGTCTATTCCAGGTCTAGAAAATATAATTTTTAGCCAGCTATTTTTCAGCCTTCCCTCTGCCAGACGCATCCAAAGTGCAGTCAAAAATCAACTTTTGGCGTTTTTCTAGGTATTACCCCAATTAATGATACACCAAAAAATCATAAAAAATCCCCTGATTTCAAAAATGTGGGTACCGCAAGTTTCTTTTTCAGCTTTCCCCCCGCCAGACCGCTTTAAAGCATTTTTAAGTGCATTTTTCTAATAAAAAACAATTACTTATTTTCTGTAAGGTATAACCGTATGATGGTAACAAATTAATATTCTATGTCTATTCCTGGTTTAGAAAATATAAGTTTAAGCCAGATATTTTTCAGCCTTCCCTCTGCCAGACGCCCTTAAAGGTTTCCCAAACAGGTTTTTCCATACAAAAAACACCTAGTTTCTGTTTTTTTTCTTATAAAATTGAAATAATAATATGATGGCCAAATATTAACTTTCTCTGCCTTTTCCTGATTTAGAAAATGTAAGTTTAAGCCAGTTTTGTTTCAGCCTACCCTCTGCCAGACGCCGAAATGCATTTTGAATTCAGGGCTCGAAAGGCATAAGGACACGAGTCGTAAACCAAATTTTGTTCAATCGCACCAAGAGTCATTTGGCCGCCATTTTTTTTTTTTAATACAAATTTTAGTTTTTCACATAACTCGCGTATTTTTGAACCTACAGAAAAAACAATGTATGACAAACTTGAAATAATTTAATTTTCTACAATATATGTTAAATAACATTTTTCGATTATCCCTTTGGTTTAAAAGTTAGGGTGTTTTTTTTTTAAACACGCCAAAAAGTGATTTTCTTATTTTTGTCATATCTCTTTTACTTGAGCGTTTTTTTTTTTAATTTGTTCGTAGTAAAAGTTGTAGATGTTTTTATTACCTTCGTTTGTTACAATATTGGTTTTTCGATTTGACAGACCGTTTTCGATCTGTAGGCAAAAAACTTCAAAAAATTGCAATTTTTTGTATAGGGACAAACAAAATGATTCTTGGTGCGGTTGTACAAAATGTGGTTTTAGACTCTTTCGATCCCTGGGTTTATGCTCTTTTAATCCCTGAAGACAAAATACATTTCGGATTTTTTCCCAGACCCCCATGCCCCATATAGCAAAATCTAACTTTCCCGTACTATTGAGATACCTTTTAGACGTCTGGCAGAGGGTAGGCTGAAACAAAACTGGCTTAAACTTACAGTTTCTAAATCGGGAAAAGGCAGAGAAAGTTAATATTTGGCCATCATATGGTTACTCTAAACAAAAAAAATATTATTTCAATTTTATAAGAAAAAAACAGAAACTAGGTGTTTTTTCTATGGAAAAACCTGTTTGGGAAACCTTTAAGGGCGTCTGGCAGAGGGAAGGCTGAAAAATATCTGGCTTAAACTTATATTTTCTAAACCAGGAATAGACATAGAATTTTAATTTGTTACCATCATACGGTTATACCCAACAGAAAATAAGCTATTAGGTTTTTTATTAGAAAAATGCATTTCAAAATGCTTCAAAGCGGTCTGGCGGGCGAAAGCTAAAAAAAACTTCTGGTACCCACATTTTTGAAATCAGGGGATTTTTTATGATTTTTTGGTGTATCATTTATTGGGGTAATACCTAGAAAAACGCCAAAAGTTGATTTTTGACTGCACTTTGGATGCGTCTGGCAGAGGGAAGGCTGAAAAATAGCTGGCTAAAAATTATATTTTCTAGACCTGGAATAGACATAGAATATTAATTTGTTACCATCATACGGTTATACCTAACAGAAAATAAGTAATTAGGTTTTTTATTAGAAAAATGCACTTAAAAATGCTTTAAAGCGGTCTGGCGGGGGGAAAGCTGAAAAAGAAACTTGCGGTACCCACAGATTCGAATTCAGGGGATTTTTTATGATTTTTTGGTGTATCATTTTTTCGGTTATACCAAAACGCCAAAAATTGATTTTTTGCTGCACTTTGGATGCGTCTGGCAAGGGAAAGCTGAAAAAGATCACTGCCAGACTTGTACCGTTGATATACTGTGGTGCATATCTAGATATGTGCACACTCGAATTTCGGTTATATCAAAACTGCCAAAATATGCTGCCGGCTCTTAGACTAATAATACAGATCAAAAGTAACGCCTCGAAGTGGAATATAGAACCTACAAGAAAGAAGTAAAGAAATGGGCCTAAATACAAGCAAAGAATATGAAATACCCCTATCGGGAGCTGGATGAAATTTCTACCCCGAGTGCTAATGCTATTCAAGAGGCCCGACAAAACACCATTTCCAAAATATCCGTTTAAAGAAGAAGAAATTCTTAGGAGATTTGTTTCAAAAAGGGAAAATCTTTTAGGCCAGATACTCAGATAGTTTACATGGCTCCTGGGGTGCCAAGCACGTAACTTTGAACAATCGAGTTAACTCGATACAATCGAGCATTTTTCATTGAAAACCCTCGATTGAACCAAATTAGATGCTGTCGATACTCGATTGTATCAAGTTACGTGCTGGGGCCCCTGATTCTAGTCTCCAAATTAATACGAAATGATCAAATGTCTTATCAATAGAGAGAAAGTAACCTGCTTTCTATCTACAAAGGGAAGGGTAATACGCGAAGCTGTGATAGTTACCGTTCGATTAAGCTGATGTCACACACCATGAAGATCGTTGAGCGAGTCAAGGGTAACCGACTGGGAAAAAATAATAAGAATATGGGTGTCGTAGAAGAAAGTGGGAACCGCAAAAAGTTGCGCGAAAAAGACAGAATACATTTATGTATTCTGCCCATTTTCTGATCCACTCAGGCCTATTTCTGACATTTATTTCTTTTTTCTAAGTGTGAAATTTTTAAATATCTGGGGTCTATGATAAATAGTGAAGATACTTGTAATATCAAACATCGTGTAAGCGGGGGGAGATGAATTGGCGAGAAAATTCTGTCATCTTCTGTGATCGAAAAATGTCTTCCTGACAAATCCTTTGGGTCAAAAGAATTCTCACATCGAAAAATTTGTAAGTTATCAAATCGTTAAGTGGAAATATTCTGAGAAATTGTGTTTGCCATTCATAAATAAAATTCTGGAGCCGCAGTAAACTATTTATATTGACTAAAATGATTTGTTTTTATTTTTAATACAAATAATTATAAGTATTTTTATTGTTTCTTAAAAAACAGAAAATCGAAACCGTATTCGATATCATGGAACTTGAAGACGAAGATCGAACAAAATTACTTCAACTCTCCGATGCTCAAATGGCTGATGTTGCACGTTTCTGTAATCGTTATCCCAACATTGAGATGAGCTTTGAAGTTGTCGACAGCGAACGTATTCATTCGGGTTCAGCTGTAAATGTAGTTGTACAATTGGAACGTGAGGATGAAGTAACTGGCCCTGTTATAGCTCCATTTTTCCCTCAGGTAAAAAGATATTACTTTCACCCATTTGTGTTTTTGTTTTTTAATTCGTTTTCTTTTTTTTTTTTCATTTTTTAGAAAAGAGAAGAAGGATGGTGGGTTGTTATTGGTGATCCTAAAACAAATTCATTATTATCAATTAAACGTTTAACATTGCAACAAAAGGCTAAAGTTAAATTGGACTTTGTTGCACCATCGCCGGGACGACACGAATATACTTTGTATTATATGAGTGATTCTTATTTGGGTTGCGATCAGGAATATGAATTTTCGATAAATGTTGGTGATTTCCAATCGGAGAGTGAAAGTGATTCGGATTAAGAAAAAAAACACTATTATAATTTCTTCTAACTTTTTTTCTACAAGATAAGTTTCTTTGTACTAAGTAGTATGTTTTTAACATTAAAAAAAAAATATTTGAGACAAAATTTGTTTTATATATTAAAATGATACAAAATTTTTTATTTATTTATAATGTGTACATAGTTATTGTTTACAGTCCTAAAAAGCTAAACACCAGGTTGCTAATGGAAAACCTTATAAGGTCTGAGGGTGAAAATAACGTTTAAATTTACCGTTAATAAAGTTTAAAATATTAGTGATCAAGCTCGTAAAGAACTGAAATTTAACAAGATTTTCCAAAACTTTTTAAAAATATTTTTTAATTAATTTCGTAGTCATCTTAATTAGTTTTTGTGAACAAAACTTTTGTTAATATTTTGTAAATTAACGGATCATTTATCTTTTTTAGCTTACTATTTTCAGAAACCTTTCGAAAAGTATGATATTGTATGTATGATATTATTTCTCCTTCTAACTGATTTGCCCTTAAGTCTACTGATTTTTAACATAAGAACAAAATTTAAAAAAAATTTCAAACCGTTTTCAAAAAATTGATTTTCAAAAAAAAAATATTAAGGCTATTTAGACGCTTCTATGTACATACAAATTTTTGTTGAAATCGGCTTAGTCGATTATGATAAAGTCAGAAATCAAGACTCGGATCTATGGTAGGTACCGTTAATAACGGCTCCGCGAAATTAGGCCCTAGGAAATAAGGCCCCAAAAGAAAAAATCGTTACTCCCTGATGGTTTGCAGTACGATGTTTACATTGGAAAGCATTAGAAAGTAACAGAATAGGTGAAAAATCGCGCGATTTTTTCAGCTATTCTGTTACTTTCTAATGCTTTTCAATGTTAACATCGTGCTGCACTGCAAACAAATGCCTTTCAATGTAAAAAACCATTAATAAGCATTAATAAGTAACAGAATAACCGAAAAAAAAACACAACAACAGTTTGAAACATCCTTGAGGAACAATTTTAAAAGTTCCGTCCATAAAGATGGTTCTGTTGGTTTGGGGTGATATTTCATTACCAAAAATAAATTAACTTTGAAAAAGAAAAATTGGGGTCTTATTTCATTTTTCTAAAAAAGTTCAGAACAAGTTGGGGCCTTATTTCATTTATTTTTGGGGCATTTTTTCATTTCGATGGGGCCTTGTTTCATTGGGGCATATTTTCATTATGAAAAAATACCCCAATTTGGGGCCTTATTTCATTTTTTCTTTTGGGGCCTTATTTCCTGGGGCCTAATTTCGCGGAGCCTCTTTATGGACGGAACTTTTAAAATTGTTCCTCAAGGATGTTTCAAACTGTTGTTGTGTTTTTTTTTTTCGGTTATTTTGTTACTTATTAATGCTTTTTTCAATGATCCTTGATGGTTTTTTACATTGAAAGGCATTTGTTTGCAGTGCAGCACGATGTTTACATTGAAAGGCAGTATTTCAAAAGTAGGACTTTATTTGCATAATTTACGTTCTTTGTTTAATCAAAGTCGTAAGAGCCTTTTTGAGAAAAATAACCTTTTCTATTTTAGTCACATGGCAAGTACCGTCAATTTTGGTCTGAAAAAAATGCCAAAAATGTGGGTTCCGCAATTCTG
Organism: Episyrphus balteatus; assembly: GCF_945859705.1. Taxonomy (NCBI): domain Eukaryota; kingdom Metazoa; phylum Arthropoda; class Insecta; order Diptera; family Syrphidae; genus Episyrphus; species Episyrphus balteatus. Next base: position 130,632,549 of record NC_079135.1, on the reverse strand, counting down.
TCTTTCTGTCTATCCGTCTTTTTGTACCTTGAGCTACAGCCTAAACTACTAATGGATCGATATCTTCAAAATTTATAGTTAACAGTTTTACGTGATTCACTAGAGGACAAATTGAATTTTTTTTAAGACCAAAACTTATAGCCTGGGGTCGCTGTTGTAATATTTGAAATTTGAAAACGGAAATGAAAATTGAATTCGACTTTGTGTTGGAGAATATTGTTTTCCGGTAGTAAATTCATACCCGGATTGAAAACGGCAAAAATTTGTCAGATATTTTTCGTCCGTTCGTTTTTCGGAACACCTATGAATCCGCAAAATTTGTTCTAATACGAAATTCGGAGCAGGTAAAAATTCGAAAACGGGAAAAATAGAATTCGAATGGAAATCAGTCGTGTATATTAATTTTCTATACGATTTGGTAATTTCGCAAATTATCTCATTTTGGGTGAAGTGATAATAGGCTACAAGTCTTTATAGCCTGCTAGCGCCCAAATTAGAAAATATCGCAAGTTATCTCATTTCGAATGTAAAATTTAATAATTTATTATGTAATTTTACATCGATTTAAGGCTTGGCCACACCGGAGGGTATGCGGTAGAGGTACGGGTAACGGTAACGATATTTGTATTAAAAAAATTCCACATCTGAACGTTGATGTGTCAGGTTGGATTTTTTTTTTTCATACAAGTACCCGTACCGCTATCGCATGTACCCTCCGGTGTGGCTTAGCCTTAAAGGCTTGGCCACACCGGAGGGTATGTGGTATAGCGGTAACGATATTTGTACTAAAAAAATTCCACACCTGAACGTTGATGTGTAAGTTTGGAATTTTTTTCATTCAAGTACCCTCACCGCTACCCGTACCGCCACCGCATACCCTCCAGTGTGGCCAAGCCTTAAAGCTTGACCACACCGAAGAATATATGCGTCAGCGGTACGGGTAATTTTAAGAAAAAGTTCCAAACTACTTGTATGAAACAAAAATCCAAGCAGGAACGTCAACGTTCGGATGTGTAATTTTTTTCATACAACTTGGTACTCGTACCGCTACCGCATACCTTTCCGGTGTGAAACTCAGTGTGAAGGCCTGGTCACACCGGAAGTTGTGCGGTAGCGGTAGGGGTACTTGCGTACTTGTATGAACAAAATTCCACACCTGAATATTGATATTCCAGTTTGGATTTTTTTTTTTTTTCAAACAATTAAGGCCCAACTATAACACGCATAAGCAAACAAAAGCGAATGCCAAAAATCCAACGAAAAGTTACTTGTTTGCAAAATTAGTGCGCGAAGCCATAATTGACTTAGTGAACAGAGCCATCAACCACCACAGATGACGAACCACAGAATAATATTTTGTTCTCAATCTACACATACACGCTCATTTATTTTGAAATAATGCACATGCACACTGATGTCTCTGTTTATTTTTCGTGTGACTTAAACATACATGTCAGCTTATGCCGACTTTTCACGAGTCGATTTTAGCCGCACGATATCTCGGTCGACTAGGATTTTTCTATGGGAATTGTCACTTAGTCGCCTGCGACTTACGTTCACATGAGTCGAAACGCTTCGCCGCACGGCAAAAATCGACTCGTGAAAAGTCCCCATTAACTTATGCGCCGACCGACTGAGTTCGCTCTTGCTTATGTTTGCTTAAGTCAACGAAACTGAGAAAAAATTAACGCAAACGGAGCTAGACTCCATTATGGCTATTCAATAGAGCGTGTATGTATTTCCTAGTTTGCTTAGGCTTACATGGTATAAAAAGAGAAGGTATGATCATTAGAAAAAACTCAGTATCGAGAACTGTCGAAACTTATGGCTACTTAAGGTTTTGACAGCCCAGCCCATTGAAATTGTTGTTGTAAACAAATTTGTCTTGGAAGTTGTTGTTGCTTTTGACTTTGCCAAATGCCAAACGTCAAAACCTTATTACCCCATTTTGTAAGATGGCGGATCTAATGATCATACCTTGTCTTTTTATACCATGCAATATATCAACTTTTCAAAAAAAAAAATGACTTAGGTATGAGGTTTTGTTTCTATTATTCAAATACATAAGTTGCGCCCAAGTTTGAGTCTCTAATTACATTTTTTGGCATAGAAATCAGACCACAAAGTTAGAGGTTAATTTCAAAACCCATTTTATCCACTTGAGTTTTTGTTTCAAAACCCATTATATCCAAACAATTTTATTCGCATCAAAATCCATTATATCCATTCAAAATATTATTTCTAAAATTAATTTGAAATTCAAAAACCATTCTATCCATGGGATGAGATTAGATGGGAATATCCGAAAATTTATACGGATTTTTGAAAAATAATTTTCGGCATTTAGGATTGAATTTATTTGTTCAAGAAAGTAGGCGTAGTTTAAAAAAAAGGAAATAAAGTTTTCTCGTTTTTAATTGAGTTTTTTTTAATGCCATATTTTCTTATTTTGGTCTGAAATTCAGAGGTAATTTTCAAAATCCATTCTATCCATATTTGTTTTGGGTATAACTCTAAAACTAAAACCCTCAGATCACGATTTCTTGACTTAAAGGCTTGGCCACACCGGAGGGTATGCGGTAGAGGTACGGGTAGCGGTAACGATATTTGTATGAAAAAAATTCCACATCTGAACGTTGATATGTCAGTTTGGAATTTTTTTCATACAAGTACCGTTACCTCTACCCGTACCGCTACCGCATACCCTCCGGTGTGGCCAAGCCTTAACTTAAACTGTAGGGAATCTTAATTGAATCAATCCTGCATTTAAAAAAGTACTAAAAAATGTTTCGTTTACGAGATATAAGTTTTTCTCGATTTACTCGAAATCAAAAAAAGTGGATAAAATGGGTTTTGATTCTGATCCACACATATGTCGATTATAGTTGGCTCTTTACCCGTATCGCTACCGCATACCCTTTCGGTGTGGTCAAGCCTTAAAACTCGGTGTGACTCTAGTGAAAATGCCAGTCTCAAAATGAACACGCCTAATACCACCGACATCGAGTCTCGAACAACCAGGGATGTTCACTCATAATTACAAAAACAAAAACAAATTAAAAACGTCAAAATACTGTCAGCTGGCTGAGTTCTTGTTGGTTGAAAAAATTGATGAAAAATATGATAGAAAAAAATTCAGTGCGAGAATTATCAGTTATTTGAGAAGGTTGCCTTTTTCTATTATCTCTAATTTGTTTCTTTTTTGCGTGTGAATTCTATTTTATATTTTCTGCGTACATATTTATTCGCATTATTTTGCACAATCAACCCCACACACCGTTATAACAAAAACAATCAGGAAATTAAGAAAAAAAAAATACAACAAAAGTCAAGTTCAATAAACAATTAAATAAAAAAAAAGTCGAATAAATTTGTTATCTTATAAAAAAAATAGAAAAACAAGAATAATTAAACTACTGTTATATGTACTGATAAATGCTACAAATAAATAAAAATTACCAACTTCTAATCGGAAATAAAATGTGAAAGAAAAAAAGAAGAAACGAAAAAAGAACTTTTTTTTTTTTTAATCCAGTTTCGACGACTTTTTTTTTCTTTTTTTTTGTTTGATTTTGCAAGAAGATAATTGCCATTTCCAATTCGAAATAGAAAAAAAAGCATAAATTAATTAAAAAAGAAGAAAAAAAAACAATGGATATTGTTGGACTGATTAGATCTTCGTATCGTGATTACGGAACAATATTTTCCGATACGTGGATTCATTACATATCGCTGGAAATTCGAACAACGGTGAGTTCTTTTTTTTTATGTGTTTTCTTTCTGTTTGTTGTTTTTTTATTTTGTTTGCGCAGTTTTTTTTTTTAAATGTTTTTCTGTTTGTGTCCCTCGCGTTTTGAGAGGTGCGCTCGCTGGTGCGTGGTGGTGCCTTGGTTTAGACGAGCCCGGAAGATTGTTGGCGGCACTCCGCCACCACCTGCTCGTTGCTCTCAGTCGGCAGCCACCACCCTCCCATAATGCACAAACATTTAATGAACATTTACAAGACAAAAAAAAGAGGGTGGTTGTTTTGTGACTGAATAATAAAATAAGAGGGAAACAATAAGTAATTCCCAATTCATTATGTAAGCTGTTGACAGAATTTTAAGAACCTGCCAATGTCGTCAACGCATCTTGTCTCCGCCGCGCCGCTCTGCTCACCGCCACCTACGACAGGCGCATATCCGTAGCTAGGATTTCATTTCGAGGGTGGGTAAGCTCAGACCGAACAATTTTTTTTTTACGAATCACAATACTTTACATGTATTTAAACCATAATAACTGCAGTCGATTCTTTATTCCGCTAAAGCAAATGGTCATTCGAACTGTTAGTCCAGTGCATTTATAATTTGACCCAGCAGTTTGTACCACCCCCAAATTTTGTTTGCTCATTCGATAGAGATAGAGCATTGGCTAAATATATAATTACCCTGATTTTTCGCACTCGCGAAATTCACCTTTCGGCCGCCATCTTGGATTTTAGTTTTTGTTGAATATCTCGATTTCTATTTATCCTACATAAAAGTTGTGTATACAAGAAACGTAGGCAATTAAATTTCGCGTCTTTTATGTTAAGAACACTTTTTCGATATTCTGAATATTAAAAAAGTTACAAGCCAACAAAGTAAAAAAAAAAACAAAAAAAGTGACAGTTTTAAAGTTTTGAGCACTTTTTATCAAAATTATGAAAAAACATATCGAGAAAAGATTATTCGCCTTAAAATTCTCTACAACTCTGCTATACAACTTTTTTTCTATCGCTATAAATAAAAAAGTTATTAATACTTTTTTTTGTTAAAAATGGTCTTTTCTGTTTGTGTTTTTTATCTTTACTTTTTTCTTAATTTTTTTTTTTTACCAAATCTTGAATTTTAAATGATAAGTGAGTATTTGATAGCTTTATGTTACAAGAGAAAATTCAGGACCTGCAATTTTTTTATATTTAAGGGCCATTTGCTGAATCGAAACTTAAATAGTTGATGTTGAACATAAACTCTTATTCCCTACTTTTTCCTCTGCGTATACTGTCACATAAGAATTTATGTAGAACTTAACTGCTTAAGTTTCGATTCAGCAAACGGGTCTAAGTCTCTTCATTGCGTAAAAAAGGGGTATTTTTTAACAAAAAAGTATTAATAACTTTATTAACTTTATTAATTATAGCAGATTTGTAGAGAATTCTAAGGCGAATAATCTTTTCTCGATACGTTTTTTCATAATTTTGATAAAAAGTGCTCAAAACTTTGTTGTCACTTTTTTCTGGTTTTTTTTACTTTGTTGGCTTGTAACTTTTTTAATATTTGCCTACGTTTCTTGTATACACAACTTTTATGTAGGATAAATAGAAATCGAGATATTCAACAAAAACTAAAATCCAAGATGGCGGCCGAAAGGTGAATTTCGCGAGTGCGAAAAATCAGGGTAATGATATTTAGCCAATGCTCTAGTGACCAAACAAAATTTTGGGGTGGTACAAACTGCTGGGTCGCCCATATATGAACATCATAAATGCACTGGACTATGAGTCCAAACGAAAACTTTGCCAATTTTCTTTTAAAGCATTTCTTAAGGAGAGAAATTCGTAGTTAAAAGTTTAAGATATCAGCTTTCCTTAAATGAATTTGAAAATGTACCGAATATAAAAGCTTCGTGAAACCAGAACTGCGACCTCAAAATTTTTGAACCAAACTTGTCTAATTCGTTTGCCCACCGTTTGTCCAAAATTTTCGTTTATCCACCCTTCAAAAAATTTAGAGCAAATTCTTTTTTTTTTATAGGAAGTTTGAAAAATGAAAAAAAAGTAATTTTTGGGGATTTTATGGGACTTTGAATTTTTCAGTACAAATTTTATTTTTTGAATAGCTCCTAAACGTAGGGTGGACAAACAATGATTTTTGTTTGTATCCATTTCTCAAGGTGGACAAACGATTGCCGTTTGAATTTTTGAAAAAAAAAAAGAAATTTTCTTTTGTAATTTTCAGTAGGTACACTGTAGTGTATGCGTAATTTTGAAATTTGCTATAAAAAAAAATTCTTTTTGGAATATCTCCTAAATAGAGGGTGTAGAAACGATGATTTTTGGTATACGTGAAAAACTCGAGGTGGACAAACGACAGCAGTTTGAATTTTTTTTTTGAAAATTGATTTTTGGGGAATTTCAATTTTTCAGTGCAAAATTTTTTTTTGAATTGCTCCGAAACGGGGGTATAAAACGATAATTATTTAGTATGTATACATACCTATATAGAACTCGAGGTGGACAAACGATTGCCGTTTGAATTTTTGAAATAAAAAAAAAAAACTTTTGTAATTTTCAGTAGGTACACTGTGGTGCATGCGTATTTTTTGAGATTTGCTGTGGTAAAACGATAATATTTAGTATGTACATATATAGAACTCGAGGTAGACAAAAGATTGCTTGTTTGTTTGTTTGTTTTATACGTCTATCTAAAAATTTGAGCGTTTTAGACGAACAAACGAAAATTTTGGGTGAACAAACATGGACAAACGGTGAGCAAACGAATTAGACAAGTTTGGTTGAAAAATTTTGAGGTCGCAGTTCTTACCTCACGGAGGTGAATATAAAATGGCCGTATATTTGGCGGCATCTCTAGTTTGAATAGCTACAAGGTGTGATAAGTTGGTTGATATAAGTTGCGAGCTTGAGCAAGCAAGAATTTTTTTTTGAAAAAATAAAGTTATAACATTCTTATGGGGTTTTCGTTTGGTAAATTTATATTTTGATTTATAAATTGATTTTTTTTTCGTTACGAAACGAATACTTTTGCAGATTAATTTGTATTTGCTATAATATTAGTGTGTTTTTTGTATCTTTGAATCAGGCAGCGATTGCAGTTCTCAAATATTGACTCGAACGTTGATTTTATTTAGTCCAAAGATTAGATAGACGAATAAATGTATTCACTTTAAACTGCATCCATTTGAATTCAAGACTATTTTAATTCTTTTTTGAAACCGAAGCAAATTATTATCAAACAAAAACCTGTCAAACAGATGGATGCAAATAATAATGCATAGTGTGGTGTTAGTAAAAAGAGGGGTAAATCTGCCAAAAAATCCAGATGTGGAAAATTGATCTAAGATCAAAAATTAAATCAATTTTTTTGGCCAAACGAAGGCAAGAATTGTAAAAATCAGTTTTTTGACAGATCTAAATAAAAAAATAAACTGATTTTTATTCCAAACGAAAACCCCATTAGGGTTTCCTATACAAACAACTATTTCGTGCAATTTTATATATAAAATAAAATGCACGACTAAGTCGCACGAACTTGCTCTTAGGGTTCAATGTTGCTAACATTTTTAAGAGTTTTTTCATTTTAGGCTCTTCATTAAGGGAATTAACTACATCACACTTTAACTCATCAAATTTGTTAACTAGACACTATCGAACATTATCTTCTATAATTTTTAATTGAATATTTTTCTCACTCGCAATTTTCTTTGTTTTTAGCAATAAATTTTTATTTATCTCTTTCGCCGAATCAGAAATTGCTTGTACTTCTTCATTATCCTCATCACTCTTTGCTCTATAGGGCAAGTACTGGTTTCGTGTAGAAAAAAAATTCGAGGTTTTAATCAAAACCAACATTACGATGATGGTGAAGATCAAAAAAGTGGTTTTCGTCATGCCGTCCGTCGGTCTGTGCGTCTGTGCGTCCATCTGTACATCGATCTAGGGCCTAAACGGATGGATGGATTTACTTGAAACTTGGTACAGATGATTTTTGCGTAATACCTCCCATATACCGTTTTCGAGGTATAGCAATTTTCTCGAAAACGGCTCTAACGATTTTGATTAAATTTGGTGTACGTTATACTCTTATTGATTCTAACAAAACTGCGTTTTAAGTTTTTCTCAAAAAAATTCGGAGAACGGAAATATGGCGTTGCCGTTTTTCAAAAATTGACATTTTTTAAGTTCATATATTTGATCAAAGCACAAGTCAATTTTATTCAAAATTTTAAGACATCACTTTGAAGTGTAAAATGTATAAACAAATTTAAAAAAAAAGTTTTGAAATTTTTTTTTTTTTAATTTTGGATTTTTTTTCAACTTTCGATTTTTTCTTTAATTTTTTTTTTTTCTCGACACTAAACATAATCTTTAATTTCCAACAGATATTTAAGATAAAGATACTTTGAACAACAAGAGCAAGTACGTGCGACCCAGTCGTGAATTTTATTTTATATTCGATTTAATTGAATCAACCATATCACTCATTTGAGATGATAGCTTGTTCAAACTCTCCTTCAAAATGTCTATTATTTTTTCATGCATAACTGGACTGCTGAGACACCAATAATTTTTCATAACGGTAATATTTAAAAAAAAAACCCCCCCCGTAAACCCCCCCCCCCCCTAAATACGGCTATGCCTACGTCACAATACTTTGTTATTGCAAAAACAAGAAAAACAAATCTACCTCTTGCCGCCCGTGAAAAAACCTGAAAACACATTTTAGCTTATTTTAATGTTTTGTTTGCACCGATTTTGTATTTATATTTTTATTTTGGTTTGATATCATAAATCTGAGACACTTTTCTCATTCCCACGTTGTTTTGTTGTTTTCTTTGATATTGTTGGTAGGATTTAATTAAAGATGTTTTTTTTTTTTATGAAATTGATTTGCCCTGATGGTTCAATGTCGTGAACAGAATTTTCTTTCTTTTTTTGTATTTAATATTTTTTGCATAAATTTTGATTGATTTATCAAATCTCTCCTCTCAGGAGAATGGAGGAAATAAGATTATCTGCGTGCATCAAAAAGTTAAATTAAAATCGATTGCTTGCGTTGCCAACAGAGGTGGAAGTTTGTAGCTAGGTGTAAGCAAGCAGGTCTCTTACAATGTACTGTGCACAAGTACCTACATGGTTCGGGTAGATTGTTGAAGTGGGTTTTTTTGCCTTAGTTTGGAATATAAAAATAATAATTTATCTGATTTATTATGTAATTTGGTAATAATAATAATTATAACTGATTTACTTATATTGAAGGAAAGTAGGTATATTGTTATGAATTAAATAATGTATTTTGTACCCAAGGTTAAATTATGATAAGGTCTCTCGATTGAGATGTAATTTTTTTTTTTGTTCTTGTTGAACATCAAATAAAAGAGCAATCTAATATAGAAGTATGGATTTTTTAAGAGCTACCATAAAATTGTAAATTGTATGTAAGTACGTACAATTTGTAGATGGCTTGAAAACGCCCCAATTGTAAGATTTTGATATTAATTAGATAATGTTTATGGAGTTTAAGATAATGTCGCACATTCTGCTGAAGTATATGGGAGCGCACAGTAGGCTGAAATTTTCGATTAAATGGTCAAAGGTTAATTTTTTTATGTTTTCAATATGCTTTGGATTGATTTGAAATCATAAAAAATATTGATACGAAAAATATAAAATGACTATGAAAAACGATAAAAAAAATACATTACATTGTATATTTATGTGATTTTTCAGTATGAAGCACTGAAACTAAAATGGATTTAATGGTTTGCACGTACTGGATACACGTTGTTTTAATTGTTTAACGGACAATTTCTTCAAAAAGTCCTAGCGCTAATACCATTTATAGTCGAAAAGTTAGTACTCAATTCGATATCAATTAATTTCTGAGTACTCAAGTACTAAGCCCTAAATCTGTCAATTTAGTACTTAGTACTAATTAAGACTCGGTCCTACACTAGCCAGAAAGGTGGTCCACACTTGTATGGGAAATATAAAATTTTTAAAACACGTCGGGCCACCCCTAGTTTGGAATCATACTGTTGAATTTTCAGCCCCCTGAGTTACAGAGTTACAGTACCGCAAATTGTGCGTTTTTTGATATTTTAAATATTTGAAACGACCATTAGAGTTAAATGGGAAATTACTGAATATGAGATACTTTGCGGTTCTCTTACTCTGAAAGTATAAATCCCAGAGAAAAATGATATACTGGAGAAAGAAAGATAATTATATTTCCAATCTAAAATGTGGTTACAAGTTTTCTGTCCGACCAGTAGTTCTCGAGATATTGAGACTAATGCGTTTTTTCAAAATGGCGGTCGCCCCGCAATACCAAACAATATGCCAACTGAGATTTGTGCACAGGATAAACTCCTCTTCAATACTGCATTCAAACTTAGCTGACGTCGCAACATTTTTCGGATCCCCTGCATTTGACTCCCCATTGGCTGAACAATAGGTAAAATGTTACAAAATATAAAACCAAAAATTATCCGAACCCAAATATAAAATTTAATGCATTTTTAAGCAATATATGTACATTCATTTAAAGCAATTTTTACTCAAGATAAAAAAAAGTGAACTTATGCCTGATTCGCAATATTACAAAATGACGAGAGGAGAGTATTACGTTTTTCACAACGATTTTTATATTTAATAAATTTCAAAAAATTGACTTAAAAAAAAAAAAAAAATACTCTGAATTCCGAACATAATTTTTTTTTTTTTGAGCAGAAAGAATTACGAGACCCACTTTCTTCGCATTTTCTATAATCGTAGTGAGATAATACGTAATCTATAATACGCAATTAATTTTTATTTAACGGCCGATTTCTTCACAGAGTCCTAACGCTAAAACCGGTCCTAGTCCTAAAGTTAGTACTCAAATAAGTACCAACTCATTTCTTTACCCAAGCACTAGGTCCTAAAACTGTCAATTTAGGACCGAGTACTAGTTAGGACCTGGTCCTAGCTAGCTCCTCAAAATCAGCTAGTACCTGGTTATTATACCAATCGTTAGTACTCAAATCAGTACCAAGTGATTTCTTCACCAAAGTTCTAAGCCCTAGTACTGTCAAATTGGTACCGAGTATTAGTTAGGACTCAATATTTGTTAGGACCTCAAAATCGGTAGTCTAGCGCTTAGTACTTGAATAAAAACAATGGATTCTATTCTTTTTAAGAGAAATTAATTATTAATTTCTTTCACTTTTTGGTGAAGAAGTACCAAAAAAGTTCGATCTTCCTAAAAGTGACAACCAAGATGGTCTTTACATTTCTCGGCCTGTGAACCATTTACACCCCAATAATACCTCGGACTTGCCTATAAGTCAAGATAAAATATTGCGAGTTGCATTTTAGTAAAAAAAAAAACAATATAAGGACTGCGTTCTTTTAAATTATTCTTTTTATTAAAATTAATTTTTTATGTACATAATGCAGGTACAAACTTCTATCCGAAAATGTCGTTAACTTAATATGGGTCTACTGCATTAACATTAGCAATCCGTTTATACCTCGAGTACTTGTGTGAAACCTTCCTCGTTTTTGGTGACCTGTATTTCAGAATTGCTAACATTACCCAGATCACACAATGCAGCATTCATAAATTAATTCTTGTTAAATTTCTTGATAAATGAATCGAATTTGTTTTGCTTGTTGGCTTCTTGTTACGTTTGACCACATTTGTTTTTAAATGTTTTTGATAGTCCTTTTATTATTTTCTACTTTTTTTCTTTCTTTATTTTGTTAAAATCTCTTAAATATGAAAATAAATTATTTCAAATATCAAAAATAATTATTTTAAACATCAAAATATTGTCAGAATGACAGTTAGACCAGTTTTATACGTATTAATTCTTAGGACTGCGTTGTGAACTTAGATCCGGTCCTATATATGTGAAGAAATGCTCGGGTCCTTACTTTTCCTTAGGACCGAGTACTAGTGCTAGGACCTGGTCTAGCTAGACCGGGTACTAAGCTGACTTAGGACTTATGTGAAGAAATTGGCCGTAAGTGTGTTATGTTAAAAAAAAAAAACAATCATAATCAACTACGGTATTCGAACCTTGGCCTGTAGGACTAAGAGGACTAGACTAACAAATAAGTTGTTTGGGATATTCAATTATAATATTTTAATTTTTCACTAATATATTAGTCCCGGAATTTGTTTTTAGGAAACTGAATTTTATTAGTCTATAATTTATTAGAACTAATAATTTGGAAATTATTAGTATTACCTACACTAATGGCCAATTTCTTCACATGAGTACTAAGCCAGCTTAGTACCCGGTCTAGCTAGACCAGGTCCTAGCACTGGTATTAGGTCCTAACGAAAAGTTAGTACCTGAGCATTTCTTCACATTTATAGGACCTGATCTAAGTTCACAACTCGGTCCTAAGAATTAATTCGTATAAAACTGGTCTAACTGCCATTTTGACAATATTTTGATGTTTGAAATTATTTTATTTTGATATTTTAACAAATAAAAGAAAACAAATAGACATAAAACGTTAAATTCATGATACCACCATTGAAAAAATATTTTAAAAAATTATAATAAAGCTTAAAAAGACCCAACAAGAAAATAAAATAAAGTTCAATCAAGAAGTGTCATAATCAAAAATGGAATGTTATGATCCAATTAAAATTGGCAAAGCTAATAACCAGATCACCAACAATGAGGAGGGATTTCAATTATCTGGACTAGTAACGGATGAACCACCAGTCGCCTACGGGAAGAATAATCATATCAAGAAATAACATAGAAAGTTTGCATATAGATGTGTAGTTTTACATATTTCAATTAAAATAACAGTTTTTAAGGCGCATTTCTTTTTTTGGTGAGTGTTATGTCTCATATAAGTCATCGGTGCAAATCGCTTTATTTTAACATGACTTGTATACGAGCTTGTACATATGTAGCCTCCGAAACTATTTTTGTTAATGGAACAAACATATTATTTTGTGTTCGAAACTAGAAGATTGATGTCGGACATCCATCTGTGATGCTGTGGTTCAAAATTGTTGCACCCAATAAAATGGACTCGAAAGATCATACTTTGAGTAGTCGTAGGCTACTTTTTAATAACTTTGTAAATGATTTCCAGCATTGTCGGGCGTCGAGAAATGCAAATGCAGAATGTCTACGCAAATCCAATCTTTTTTTGACTTGGTTTTCACTTTTAGAAAGTTCGATATACATTTTTGTTACTTTTTCATCCAGAAGTGTTCTTTTGTTCATTCTTCACGTTCTGGTATTGCATTTCTCATTTCAGGTGTTTTTGGTAAATTTAAAAAATCATTTATTCCATCAAAATCAACAAAAAAGCACGAAACAACATCCATGAAATTAGAAAAATTAAATGAAATGAATGAAATTCATTGCTTTGATTCAAGTACTAACCGCTAGACTACCGATTTCGAGGTCCTAGCAAATACCGAGTCCTAACTAGTACTCGGTACCAATTTGACAGTACTAAGGCTTAGGATTTTTGTGAAGAAATCACTTGGTACCGATTTGAGTACTAACGATTAGTATAATAACCGGGTACCAGCTGATTTTGAGGAGCTAAGGACCAAGTCCTAACTAGTACTCGGTCTTAAATTGAAAGTTTTAGGACCTAGTACTTGTGTGAAGAAATGAGTTGATACCGATTTGAGTACTAACTTTAGGACAAGGACCGGTACTTGCGGTAGGACTCTGTGAAGAAATCGGCCGTAACAGTTTTATGAAATAGGGCGCAGGTGTAATAGTCAAAAAAACTTATATTTACGAAACTGATCTAGCTTTGAAATGCAATATCTTCTAAACGACTACTCCTACAAAAATGTATTCCATCCTTGTTTACAGAAAAAAATACGGTATAAAAAACCGAAACGAAAATATTTTACAACATTCTTTCATAAAAGATAAATCCTAAAGGACTGAATTTATAAGTTTTGATAAAATTCTACCGTTATATAAAAATAGATTAAAAAAGTGCCTTCTTTTGAATTTACGCATCTTAAAACCTACAAACAGATCAGAAAATATTACACACAAAATCCTGATTTTTAAGAGTAAAGTCGGAAAACCCTGAATTTGTGTCTATGTTTTAAAAGAATTATTTTTCCATGCGATTCAATTACGGCCGATTTCTTCACAGAGTCCTAACGCTAATACCGGTCCTAGTCCTAAAGTTAGTACTCAAATCAGTACCAACTCATTTCTTCACCCAAGTACTAGGTCCTAAAACTGTCAATTTAGGACCGAGTACTAGTTAGGACCTGGTCCTAGCTAGCTCCTCAAAATCGATTAGTACCTGGTTATTATACCAATCGTTAGTACTCAGATCGGTACCAAGTGATTTCTTCACAAAAGTCCTAAGCCTTAGTACTGTCAAATTGGTACCGAGTATTAGTTAGGACTCGGTATTTATTAGGACCCCAAAATCGGTAGTCTAGCGGTTAGTACTTCAATCAAAGCAATGAATTTAATTATTTTTAAGAGATATCTGGCAGATTTTTTAATTTCTTGGGTGTTGTTGCACTTGACAAGTGCGTTTCTATTGATTTTAATGATTTGGATGATTTTGTTTTAATTTGCCAAAAACATAATAACCGATTTTTTGCATTAGATATAATTCATGAATAATAACGACAAATACGTTCACCTGCCGTGAAAAATTGCAATAGCAAAGCAATTTTTGAATAAATTATTATGAAAAAAAATCGTTGGCACTGCATTTTTGATAGGAAAACCATGGTTAAGTATAAATATAAATGGAGTCACCTACATACAATATTCACTCAAAATATCACCTTTCGGTACCATTTTACGGGCAGAGGACATGTTTTAGAATTCGTGATGGCCGTGTGAAAACCATCTTCCAATTTCCAACGCAAAATATATTTGCAAAAGTATTCTATTTACAAATAGTATTGAAGGTTATGCTCAAACTTGTCTTCATTCTGTTCGTCCTGTTATAAACTGTTATAAAAAAAAAACTGTACCAAAACAATAAAGCTGCAGTTTTTCTAAAACGTTATTTTTATTTAGATATGAATGTACATTATGAACAAACATCCGCATAGTAATCGTCTTTTTTATTACTTATTTTAAAATGATTTTTTATATTCGTTGGTGAACTAGTTACCAGTCTTGCCGACACTTTTGTATACGATCCAGACATTATCTTCATTCTTGATTGTGACAGTTCTTAATAGAATTTATCTTCTGTTCTTGTTGGCTTCTTTTCAATCTTCACAATATTTTTTAAAAATTATTTTAATGATAATTTCATTAATTTACTGTTTTTTGTACATATATTTTTAATGTGGTTTAATCTGCTGAAATATCAAAATAAAATATTTCAAACATCAAAATATTGTCAGAATGACAGTTAGACCAGTTTTATACGTATTATTTCTTAGGACTGCGTTGTGAATTTTAATCCAGTCAAATAAGGGTTTAACCTCGGAATGAATGTTAGTAGAAATTTTTTTTGCTCAATATCTTCCTTTTGCCATTCTATAACATATCTCAAAAGTCTAGAAAAATCTCATGTTCGCTTGTCGCGATTTCAAGGTCAAATCGCGAAATGGAGATTTTCAAAATTAGCAAAAATAGGCTATGGTATTATATACACATATGATACATGATTTCAAGGTATTTTTTAATGCTGATTCCAAAAAATCTAAAATCAAGACAATCTGACGTCTCTTTAAAAAGTTATACCTGTTTTTCATCTGTCAACTCATATTATTATAGCAGTTGCAAACTTACTGCCGACAAACCCTTAAAAGTTATGGTAGATGAACCAAATTTTGCATGAAGATTTTAGAATCCATCATTATTAAAAATCAAAACAATCCATTACAAAAAATATATATACCTACGAAATAATGGTATTTTTTGATGGAGGGGCAAATTTTAGGATATGCACTAAAGAAGATTCTTGTTCATCTTAGGAATAAGTGCAAATAGGCTAATTTTTTCATTTTAATCTTTGTTTGGATATTCTTTAACTACCCTCAAAAATCTAAAAAAATCTCATGTCCGCAAGTCCTAATTTTCTTGGTTTGAAAATAAGGTGCAGATTTTAAAAAATTAATAAGAAAAGTTTAAATTTTTATGTGTATACCAACATAAGCGACATGATTTAAAGGTATTTTTTAACACTTATTCCAACAAAACTCACAAACAAGTCAACCTGACCATCCCTGAAAAGTAATGCACCTTATTCATGTCGATCTGACACAAATATCTGAAGAGTAGTTTTTCAATTTTTTCAAATCTGCACCTTATCTTCAAACCAAGAAAATTAGGACTTGCGGACATGAGATTTTTTTAGATTTTTGAGGGTAGTTAAAGAATATCCAAACAAAGATTAAAATGAAAAAATTAGCCTATTAGCACTTATTCCTAAGATGAACAAGAATCTTCTTTAGTGCATATCCTAAAATTTGCCCCTCCATCAAAAAATACCATTATTTCGTAGGTATATATATTTTTTGTAATGGATTGTTTTGATTTTTAATAACGATGGATTCTAAAATCTTCATGCAAAATTTGGTTCATCTACCATAACTTTTAAGGGTTTTTCGGCAGTGAGTTTGCAACTATTATAATAATATGAGTTGACAGATGAAAAACAGGTATAACTTTTTCCAGAGACGTCAGATTGTCTTGATTTTAGATTTTTTGGAATCAGCATTAAAAAATACTTTGAAATCATGTATCATACAGTAGCGAGCAAAAAAAATGCAAACAATAAAAACATTTGCAATTTTTTGCTCTTCTAAAAACGCATATTTAGGTAGACTTTTGACCAAATAATGGTTATGGAGTAAAATGTTCCACAAATTGACTCTGTTTAATGAAAATAAAACAGTTTCAATATGCCAAATTTCGTAACTAAGTTCTTGTTAAAAACTCTTTAAAATTCTTTCGTTTGCATTTTTTTTGCTCGCTACTGTATGTGTATATAATACCATAGCCTATTTTTGCTTATTTTGAAAATCTCCATTTCGCGATTTGACCTTGAAATCGCGACAAGCGGACATGAGATTTTTCTAGACTTTTGAGATATGTTATAGAATGGAAAAAGGAAGATATTGAGCAAAAAAAATTTCTACTAACATTCATTCCGAGATTTACCCCTTTTTTCTCCTTATTTGACTGTATTATTTAGATCAGGTCCTATATATGTGAAGAAATGCTCGGGTCCTAACTTTTCCTTAGGACCGAGTACTATTGCTAGGACCTGGTCTAGCTAGACCGGGTGCTAAGCTGACTTAGGACTTATGTGAAGAAATTGGCCGTTATATATTTATTTTTAAAATATTTTAATCATTAAAATTTTTCATAAATGTGTTCATATATTTTCAGGCATTTTTATGTATAACCATAGGCATACTCACATGCATCTTTGTCGCTTGGTATGTACTTTACAAGAGATGGGCACGCAGCAAAGAACGTGACGCTTTATTGCTAGCTCAAAATGCCGACCTCAGTCGATTGCGTTTTAGAAAACGTGACAAAATGCTCTTCTACGGCAGACGCATGTTGCGAAAAGTAAAAAATGTCTCTGGCCAAGTATACAATGGTCAGGGTCGCAAACGAAAAGCTGTTATGCGTTTCGCTAAGAAAATTCTCCAAATGCGTGGAGAAAATATGCCAATGCAACTTAAAACTGTTGAGCCTCCAGCTGAGTATCTGGAAGAAATGATGGAAGGTAGCGATCGAGTACCTCCAGATGCTCTCTATATGCTACAAAGCATACGTATATTTGGTCACTTTGAGAAGCCCATCTTCCTTAAGTTGTGCAAGCACACAGAAATTCTTAATTTAGAACCAAATGATTATCTATTTACGATTGCCAATGCTGATGATAGTGTTTTCATTGTTCAATCGGGTTGTATACATGTCTTCATTAACAATGCCGATGGTAGTACATTATCTTTGAAGACAGTCAAGAAAGGAGAATCCGTGACATCATTGCTGAGTTTTGTTGATGTTCTGTCGGGCAATCGGAGTTTTTATAAAACCGTTTCAGCTAAAGCGGTCGAGAAGAGTCAAGTCATTAGGCTACCTATGAAAGCCTTTAAAGAAGTATTTGACGAAAATCCAGATATTATGATCCGAGTTATTCAAGTTATCATGATTCGTTTGCAACGTGTCATCTTCACAGCTCTGCGTAACTATTTGGGTCTCACATCGGAACTGGTTCAGAATAATATGCGAGGCAAGAAGAGTCATGTGAATGTGAAGACTTCGCCGGTGCACAAACGATCGGAACACTTTCAACACACACTATCGGATTGCTTTGTGCCTCCGGACATGCTTGCCGACTTGGGAGACCCACAGCATTCGAATGCATTGGGTTTAGGTGCTAGTAACACTGCTAATCGCCGTAGTTCGGTATCAAATACAGAGTCCATTGACGTGAAATTGGTGCATGCATCAGCTGTCACTAGTTTCCTTAAGGAACTTGGCCTATGCGAAGATGATCGCGGCATGTTGGATGGAATAGTTGAGGTGAGAGAAGTTGAAGCCGGTGCAACAATTGTCTCTGAAGGCAGTATAGAGGTAAAGTTATTGTTTTTTTTATACAAAGTATTTTTTTTTTTTTAATTAACGATTCTTTTTGAAAACTAGGAAGTTAGCCTTTGCTTTGTTATGACCGGCTGTCTTTCGGTTTATCAGAATGCCGCTGAAATTCCCCGAGTTGCAAAGAAAAAAGATCAAAATGAGGTAGATTTTGATGATTCACTGTCATAGTGTTTTTATTTTTATTTTCTTTCTATTTTTATAGGTTTTCATTCATACAGTTCATCCGGGAGAAGTTGTTGGAGGGCTTTGTGTGTTGACTGGAGAAGGAAGTGATTACACCATTCGAGCTAAACACCCCAGTCGAGTTGCACTTATTTTGAGACCAGCTGTGTATCAGTAAGTATATTTTAAGATTGATTTTTGTTTATTTATTATTTATTTGTCTAAATTAAACTGACCATAAACAAAAAAAGGTAATACAACTAAGTAATAAGTGATCGTCATTATGCTGCTCTGTCCGTAAACGGATTCAGGTTAGTGCGGGGCAAAATAGTTGCGTAGCTAGTTCACGTTTCCCGCATCTAAACATACATACATAAAGGGACATAGAAATCTCCAGACCAATAAACCGTGAACTACATTGACCATATTGCGATCGACGCTAGACATTCCTCTACTATTTTGGACGTCCGAACGTTCCGAGGAGTCTGATCACTACCTATTAGTGGCTAATGAACGGATGCGGATACCTAGACCATCGCCATCAAAAGGAAATATTGTGAGGAATTTTACCGTCGGACGACGGCAAGAAGCCATCTGAGATGCCACCTCTGAAATGCTAGGTTTTACTAGGCCACCACAACAAAACCCCTGGTTCGATAAATAATCAATGTCGACAAGCACATGCAGCTAAAAACAAAGCTAACAAAACAGCGCCGCAGAGAATGAACAGAGTTGCCAATGAACTCTACAAAATCTAAGAAAATGGAGGAACATCTTTACATTTTATCTGAAGGCAGTTGGTTCAGAATATTTTTAAAGTTTGTTGAATTTTCATTGCTGGAAGCTATTTGGCACTTGCTTCATCAGAAAATGAGTGGTAAACGTTATGAAAAATGAAATGACGTCGGATAAAAAGATTAATAGGTTTGAAGTTTTCGCGATGTCGGATGTCTGCTTAAAAAGAAAAAAAAAAAAACAAACAAAACTTAAAGAGCTTAAAGTTGAGGAAATAGAGAGACAGAGAGAGCAGTCTCAATTCTCTTCCACTTTGGATCGAAAAGCCAATGGGATTTATTATGTTTTGGTATCCATGCCGAATCGTAAAGAACCAATGATACGCTTTATAAAGCATCACCCGGTTCTGCTGTATAGCGCATAGTGCAGAATCATGGACTCTATCACGTGGATAATAGCTCTCTTGGCATATCGTCGGTCTCATAAGGAAATCTCGTAACCTTTTTTTCGAAAATGACTTTTGAATGCCATTTTTTTAGAAAATATGTCAGCGGAGCAACCCAGAAAATTTGAAGTCATTCCGAAAACTATCAATGGACTTAAATTCAAATTTTGCACAGCACTTCAATCCCAACAAATCTGTTGTTTCTCTACTCTTTCGTTTCTCCTGTAAAATTTTGATTTTGGGAGTTACGAGGTTTCCTTATGAGGCCAACGATATTTCAAAAGATCCTACGTAGATACGGGTTGTGCTAATAATGTTAAGCCATAGACAAACAGAGGAAGACATTACCATTGATAGAGCGACTTAAAGATTTAAATTAATATCCAAAGAAATGATGGGACTGGCTCCATGAGCATATTGAATTCATAGGTCTCATAGGTTTCACCAGAAACGAAGTTTGTATCAGTCACAGTCACTAGTCGCAAATTTTTAAAGAGGCTTAGGGTTTGACCTTAATTCTTAAATGATGTCATCACTTCAATCAGTATCAGTGGAGTCGCTATGCATTGCAACATAAATAGCTTCATTTTAAAATAATCAATCTTTATTCCAAGATGAAACAATCGATGCAAGATATCTCCCTAACCATGGAATCTTAGATAGAGTCTGCCTCCGTATCTCATTTATTCATTCGTTCTTTAATGTTGCAGACATCTTAAAGTTGAAGTAAAGGCTGAATAGTGTCGTCCTAGTATTCTTTTTAACTCACAACTTGCTGACTTGCCTTTTGAGTGTCGATGTCTCTAAAGCTCAATGTTTTTTTGCCTCTTTCTTTGTATACTTTATTTTCAAATTAAATGTCGCTAAGGATTTTCGCTTTCCAGGCCCTCAACAGACAAATTAAAATCTTGCACATTGTGTTTTTATATGAATTTATGAAATCTCAATAATTATTTTTTACTTAATTATTTAATTTTTTTTTGCAGAATAATGCGTGAACGTCCAAACATCGTTCTCGACATGGCAAATGGTGTAGTTCGACGCCTCTCACCCTTAGTACGCCAATGTGATTATGCATTGGATTGGATCTTCCTTGAATCTGGTCGAGCAGTATATCGGCAAGATGAAGTAAGCGACAGTACTTATATTGTCCTAAGTGGACGTATGCGTTCAGTTATAACCCATTCAAGTGGCAAGAAAGAAATTGTCGGTGAATATGGTAAAGGTGATTTAGTAGGCATCATCGAGATGATAACTGAAACACCTCGAACTACAACTGTAATGGCTGTACGTGATACCGAGCTAGCAAAACTTCCCGAAGGACTTTTCAATGCAATAAAACTACGATACCCAATTGTAGTATCGAAACTCATAAGTCTTCTTAGTCATAGAATCTTAGGAAGCATGCAATCACGTACTGCAGGTTCGGCTCCTTTAGAAGCTAATCCTGTCACACATAAATATGCAACAGTTGCATTGGTTCCGGTGAGTGATGATGTGCCTTTGACTGCATTCACATATGAAATTTATCATTCACTTTGTGCAATTGGTAAGAATTTTTATACCATTTTTTTTTTTTTTTATGAAATGATTCAATGTTTTGTTTTTTTTTTTCTTTAGGACCAACATTGCGCTTAACATCAGAAGTTGTAGCTAAACAACTTGGCTCTCACATCCTAGAAGCTAGCAACGAATACCGAATGACTTCGTGGCTAGCCCAACAAGAAGACAGAAACATAATAACTTTGTATCAGTGTGACTCGTCATTGAGTCAATGGACACAACGATGCATGCGTCAAGCCGATGTCATATTGATCGTCGGAATTGGTGATCGTTCACCGACTGTATGCAAATTTGAACGTGAGATCGATAGACTGGCATTGAGAACCCAAAAAGAACTTGTTCTACTGCATCCGGAAGCAACAAATGCAAAACCATTTAATACTCTGCAATGGCTCAATGTGCGTCCCTGGGTTACAAATCATCATCATATTCAGTGTCCTAAGAGAATGTTTACAAGAACAAGTCAATATCGAATTGTAAGTTAAAAATTTTGTAGGACCCTTTAAATCAATAACAAATATTTTTGTTTTCTTTGCAGAATGATCTCTACGATCGAGTTCTTAAATCAGAACCAAATATGCATTCCGATTTTTCACGACTCGCTCGTTGGTTGACTGGTAATTCGGTTGGTCTAGTTCTGGGCGGAGGTGGAGCACGTGGTGCTGCTCATATTGGCATGTTAAAAGCTATTCAAGAGGCTGGAATTCCCATTGACATGGTTGGTGGAGTAAGCATTGGTGCTCTTATGGGAGGACTATGGTGTGGTGATAGGAATATCACAACAGTTACTCAAAAAGCTCGAGAATGGTCAAAAGTGAGTGTTTCCATAAGGCTCAAAACAAGGTCTTAAATATTCTTTCTTTCCAATTGTAGCAAATGACAAAATGGTTCCTTCAATTATTGGATCTAACCTATCCCATCACATCGATGTTCTCTGGTCGAGAATTTAATAAAACTATTCGAGGAACATTTGGTGAGGTTTGCATTGAAGACTTGTGGATTCCATTTTTCACTCTAACCACCGATATAACGGCAAGTTGTCATCGAATTCATACAAATGGTAAGTTTTCGCTAACATTTTAGCACCAAGATACACATCAAATCCACAATCCACAAACACAAACAAAAAATTTGTTCAATTAAATAAGCTTTTTTGCTAAACGACACACAAAGCTATCGCCAGAATCCAGTGACCTATATTTCGAAAGTATAAATTTCAAACAAACAAAAAACATTCTGAGGTTTTTACATTTAAGTAAAATTGTTTGAGCTACTAATTTATTATTTTTTAATTTCATTTCATTTATACTTTTTTTTTTACTTGTTTTGTGTTGTACATTTCTGTTGCATATTCTTTTGGAACAGAAGTAGAATTTTATTTGAGTTGTATTTTGTATTTCATGATGTTGGAATCATTCAAAACTATTTTCATCTCAATATCAGTTCACTCTATCGATGTAGTACTCTCAAAGTCTTTCAAAAAAAAAAAATGTGCTTTTGTAAAGTATTATACTATAAACATTATTGTAAAGCTTTTGTAGCCGGTACAATACACAAAATGAAGAAACTAATTTATTTTGATAACATTCAATAAAAACAATTAGATTTTGAATTTTTTTGATAAATGCAATATAATGTTAAAAATGTGTAATACCAAAAAAATATCAAGGATCTCTGTGGCGTTTTGTGCGAGCATCAATGTCTCTCAGCGGTTATATGCCACCACTTTGTGATCCAAAAGATGGTCATTTGTTACTGGATGGAGGATATTTCAACAATTTGCCAGGTAATTTAATTGATTTGTATTTTTTTTTTGTAAGTTTAAAAAAAAAGCACTTTGGAGTGTTGAGAAGCAAATTTGTTGAGAGAAAAAAAAGGGGGTAAGGGATGTGGTTAAATGCAATACAAAATATTAAAATCTTTTTTGTAAAAACTTTGTTTTCGTTATTGTTTTTTTTTATAATGAAGAAATTTACTTGGTGTGTATGTAATCATCGTTTGGTCATAGCTTTCTTGTGTTTTTCAATGTTTCACGATTTTAACGATCACCCTCAAATGTCTATTTTGATAGTTGCATTTAGTTTTTATTGACATGGTTAAAATTAAGTGTTTATGTGTGTAAGAATTGAACACAAAACTTTTGCAGTTGCAGGTTTCAATTTTCACTAAAAAAGATTTCAGTCTAAAATGTATTGTGTCTGGTAAAAAATAAACTAATTAAAATTATAATCAGAGATGCCCCCTAAGAGAGCGAAGAATAAAATAATTGCACCAGAATGGTTAAAAATTCTGACTTCAAAATAATACTATTCAAACGAGGACTCTTTTTTTTTTCAAAGTTCTATAACTTTTGTATTCTCCTAAACAGAATTCTAATTTTTTTTACGACTTTCGTCGCCAGCACGCTTAACGCATGGTAAATGATGACCTCAAAGGCCTCAACTTTATACTTGTGTCCTCGAAAGTGTAAAAATGGACCACTAACTTTTTTAATGCCGAAAAACTTTTTTCTAATAAAATATTTAAAATAAAAATTGTTTTTTGTTAAATAGCGTTTTATTTGCGAATGAAATATTCTTCTTTAACATTTTTTTGTAAGAGATTTTTTATGTGACATCGTTTATTTGTTTGATAATAATAATTGTAAATACATATTTTCACAACGCGAACTTATTACCGACTAACGATTTATATTAGAAAATTATTATTTGGTATTGGTATTTATCAATGGAGGTTTAGAATGTCTTGTCTTTTGTTTAGTTTAAAAATGATCAAACATCATCTGAAAATACTACCAACAACAAGTAAGAGTTGTTTGTACGTGACAATGGAATGCATAAATGGTTAATTTTATAACAATATGTCCAGTAAACTTAATTTGAATAAATACTCAAAAATGGCAATGCTTAGGAGTTATTTTGAAAAAAACAAAAAAATATTTATCCAGGGTCCATATGGCCACTAAACTAAAATAAAAGTACTCAATTTATTTCAGCTTAAACCATACAACAGCCTTATAAAAAATAATGTTGTTTTATATTACGGCTGTCATAAACATATTTCACTTAATTAACAAGATTTTTTTTTAATGTAATTTTTTAATTAAAACTTTCAAAATAGTGTAGTGTAGTGTTGTAAAATAATACAATAGATTTGATTAAAAAAGACGAATAGTTCTAAGAAAACTATTTTCTCGGGTTTCTAATCCGAACGAGTAACCCCTTTAAATCATTTTGTTACCAGGGACCTTCGGCGCCAATCCGACCCTGTAATTAACAACATGTTATGTGATCAAATGTTAAGTAGTTTTCTATTATTATCATTGTAAAAGTATCGACTACTGCAGTAATTTTCACCAAAATTCATGTACCCATTTTGAATGTTTTTTTATTAATTTCAAAATAAGGGTTACTAAAATGTTTCGGTGAAAAAATTTCGTTTGAATTAGTTAAATCAAAAGCTACATTAAAAAAAGTGTTTTTAGTCATGAGATCCACAGGTCTGTGCGTGTAAGCGTTCATTTTTACATCGAGCTAGTACCGATGATTTTTGCGTATTTTCCAAGTTTTTTTTTTTCCTTTTTTAATATCTCCTTTTAAACGGATACCTCCAATATATCGTTTTCCAAGTAATGCAATATTCTCGAAAATGGGTCTAACGATTTTGGTTGAAATTCGGTGTACGTGATGATCTTGGAAACTTAAAAAAACTGCGATTTTAGTTTTTCTCAAAGAATTCGGATAACGGTTTTTATATAATTCATCATAAGCTAGCCAATTTAATACAAAATTTATAGACGGATATTTCTTATCATTTTTAAGCATAAAATGTATTCAATTTTTCAAACACAAAAATTTAAAAAAAATCGATATTTTTATTTGTTTTTCTAATAACTTAACCAAAAGCTTTTATTTACAATGTTTAGATACATTAAACCAAAAGAGCAACTACGTGCGATACAGCCGTGAATTTTATTTCAAAAACAGGACTTTGTTTTTGGCAGTACCTTATTTTTTTCTACATTAGAATCGTTTTTTAATTGAAAGAACCTTTTCCTCTTTTGTCATAGTAAAGTAATTTCCTTTTTAGATAACTTAAGTATCAAGTTCGAAGCAAATCGTTTTAATGGTTTAGTTAAGGCTGTAGCTCGAGATAAAGACAAATAGACACACAGTAGTACTCCGTAGCGCAATAGTTAGTGCGATGGACTATGACGCCAGAGCTCTGGGTTCGTATCCCAGCCTCCATCACATAAAAACATTTTTATTTCAGAGAAACTGCCCCTTGCGAAGAATTGTCCAAGCCTCCAAGAGTATAAAGAGTCGTACTACAAATTATTATGATGGATAGAATTACGGTACCCACTTTTTTCGCATTATCCATCATCGTAATGCTATTATAAGCTTCAGAATCAGAAATACTTTTTTAAAACGATTTTTAAATTAAGAACACCTATTTCCTTAAAATAATCTTAACCTATTCAATTTGCTTTCTCAAATAATTAACACCTTTATATTAATTTTTTTTTCTTAATTTCCTTAACTGGTTGTATACATAACCAAAATTTAGAAATATTTCACCTGGTAAGTACAAAAATATTCCAAATAATTAATCTAAATATTATGTACGTGTTTTAAATATAAAAAAAATTAGTTTGTTTTCAAATGCATGCCTACGAATGACTTCTATAAACTTTTCTAAAAAAAAAAAAATGTAAAAAGCCCAGAATGTAGCTCCGCTCTAAAGTTATACCAAAAAAACACTTCTTCAATAAATTTCTGATAATAATTGGCACATCGCGATCTTTAAAATAATAATAAACAAAAATAATATAATAAAATAAAATCAACGGCAAATTTTTCACACAAAAACACTCAATTTAAAAAAAAAAACAATAATAAAAAACAAACATAAAAATAATATAACTTTCGAATAACCATTAGGGTGTATGTGGCGCTACATTCGTGCCAGCATGAGCATAGCTGGAGTATTTCCTCCATTTTGTGACTTCAAAGATGGCCATTTACTCCTAGACGGTTGCTACACAAACAATGTTCCAGGTAAATTAATAATAAATTTCTTCTAACTTCCAAAACAACTATCATAACAAATTAAACTTTTAATTTACATCCTCTTCTTTATAATCGTGTTCATTCTTAATAAAATTTAAAAACAAATAATTAAATGCATGAAATAATTTTATTAGTAATAATGCACGCACATAAATTTGGTTTTTTTAGAAATCATAAAATCCAGAAGAAGAAGAAAAATAGCAAAAAATAATTTTAGAGATTTTTTTTTTAATCCACAAAAGCAAAAAGACCAGACAAGAGTCTCCTTGAGTCTCTTTCAACGTTCTCCTTTCATTCCCCTCTCAAAAATATATAAAAAGTGAATGACACAAAAAACAACCTCTTCAAATTTGCTTCAAAAAGAGTAATTAAAGACTCTCACTTTATTTATTATCAGATTAGATTTCATTTTGCCCAGAATCACACTAATAAAAATTCTTATCTATTTTAATAATTAGCTGACGTAATGAGAAATCAAGGAGCTGCACATATCATTGCCGTAGATGTAGGATCTCAGGATGACACTGATTTGACAAATTATGGAGACGATTTGTCCGGCTGGTGGTTGTTGTATAAAAAATGGAATCCATTTACATCGCCTGTGAAAGTTCCCGACTTGCCTGATATTCAATCTAGACTGGCTTATGTCTCGTGTGTGAGACAATTGGAGGTAATATTTATTTCATTTATCAGAATTCTTATTTAATTGTATTGTTTTAGCTTTTTTTGATTCTCCTAAGTTTTAAAAATTATCCGCCTCCTTAGTCTCCTTACTCTCCTTCCTCTTCTCCCCTCTCTCTCGCCTTATTCTTCTCAAGTCCTGTACCCTTTAATTAATCCTGTAGATTATTATTTGATGGCGCAATAAAACAGGTAGTTACTTACTCTTAACGACAACAAAAATGCAATGGTTCGACATAGGTTCTTCCTGACAGACGGAAAAGTTAGCTAGCATATGAACTTTACCAAGAAGACGAGACCACCAACAAGAAGGAAGCTGAAAAAAGAAGAAAACTGGACATTTAAAAAGAATTTAGGGAATAACTTGGGTTGAATTATTGACACGCCAAAACAAGGATTCGGTAATACAAATGATGGGAACACTTTACAAAGATTTACGTAAATCCAGAAGTTACATCAACTATAAGCCATTAGAAGAAGAAATTTCAAAGAAATTGCAAGTTATTTTAAATGCATTATTATCTATAGAATCTATAAATGTTGATAAATATAACGAGTATACTAAAAGCACTTCGGATCTTTTAAAATCCAAATATAGTCACTGACACTTGACCCGAGCACTTCAGAAGATTCTAGACCATAGTAAAGAACTTAAAATCAAAGCAAAGGAATCAAAGACAACAAGCGAGGTTACATGCAAGGTTTCACGGAGACGGCAAAATCAAAATTTATTTAATATACTATCCATATCATCAGATCCACTTGTTACACCTTAAAGTAACAATAAATCGCAAAAAAAAACGGAAAAAGCTACTGCTCAGAGCCAAAATATCTGTTAAATATTAGAACTGATGATGATGGCAGTTAATTTTTTTTCTGAAAATGAAAATTTTTAAATATTTTTTAAGAAGATGTTTTATGAATTTTTTTATTTTATAAATAGGTTTTTAGTTTGTTGGTCCATTTACTTTTTTCCTTTAATGTGTCACATAATATATGTACATATGTCACTGAAATAAAATGCACGACTTGCTCTTAGTGTTCAAGTTGCTAGAATTTTTAGGACTTTTTATATAGAAATTTAGTATATGTAATTGTTGTACGTATGTATATAAAAAATGTTTTGAAAAACACATAAAAATCGTTTATCATATTGCCATCCAAAAGAAGTACCTATGCAATTTCATTTGTTTTATTAAGATGCATTTAAAAAAAAAAATTCAAAATCGTTTGAGCCGTTTTTTTAAAAAA
Source organism: Episyrphus balteatus (assembly GCF_945859705.1). Classification (NCBI taxonomy): domain Eukaryota; kingdom Metazoa; phylum Arthropoda; class Insecta; order Diptera; family Syrphidae; genus Episyrphus; species Episyrphus balteatus. The sequence goes on along the minus strand of NC_079135.1, from coordinate 130,604,289 downwards.
CTAATTTCTTATGAATGATTTTTTGGAAAAAAAAAATTTAAATAAAATTGGTATGCCATTTTGTAGAAATCACTGATCAACATCTAAAACCAAAATTTCAAAAAAATTCAATATCCGGTCTTCGACACTCTTATTTTTTAAAATTCCAAAAACTAATTTTTTTAAAATTTTATTTAAAATTATATGAATGCCTTTTTTTCAAAAAAATTCGTTGAAATCGAAATAGTAGTTTCGGCGAAAATCGTATTTAAAAAGTTAAAACATAGACCTTGTCTTTAAAACTACATTTGAAATTTTTTTAACAAAATCGTTAAGAAATTTCAACTTAACTAAAATCGGTATATGACAAGTACCGTTATTTTTGGTCCAAAAAAATTAATTTCAAAAACCCATCTGGAGAGTCGCCAATTAACACTACATATCAAGATTGACATTAATCGGTCCAACCGTTTCGGCTATAGCTTCGTATACAGACAGACAGACAGACGGACTTTCGGGACCCACTTTTATGGCATTCTCTATCTAGTCCAGACAAAATAAACATTAAAAAGAGCAAACCCAAAAATAATTCGTATAGGGCTGAAAATTGGCACAGAGCATTTAAATGTCGATTAAAGTAAGTTGTCAAAAGTCCCCAAAAGTCCCATGTGTGCATAAAAAGTTATTCAAGTTTTAATGTCGAAAATTTAGGTTTTTCATATATAACATTGAAACGTACTTCACTGGAGAATAGTATTGTTAAGCTCCACACAAAATTTCAACCCAATCGGTTAAAAACTGTAGGAGTTAGTTGGTCGTTCGATGGGAGCACAGGAGTTTGCGATCATCCTGAACTACGCCGCCATTTAAAAAATTTCACATTAGCCTTTTCTGGTACTTATTGATAACTCCAAAAGAAAATAATGTTCGCTGATGAAAATGGTGAAACGATTTCGTGTCTACAAAGTGTTACTATAGACCAGTGCCGATGCCTTCAAAAACATTAAAAAGTACAAAAAAATCATAGTAGGATGAAACCCATTGGAAAAGGAGGGAAATATGATAAGAATGAAAGGAAAAATAAATTACGGGCGAGACGAGTTCGGGAAGTGGGTGGGTTGAGTTTTTAATGGTAAAAAATGGTATATCTCGATTTCCGGCAAAACTACAAATCCTATCGAAAAAAGTTGTTTTGCAAAGTTGTAGGTAATAAAAAGATCTACAACTTTTGTATCAACAATTTTTTCACATAACCTCAAAATTTATGTGAAAAATTCAAAAAACCGAGTTTTTGGTTTTTTATTTTTATCTTTTTCAAAAACAAAAATTTTTCTACGAAATTTGGTGAAAACTTACCTTATTATGTCCCAAATACACTGTAATTTATTTGATTGAAAATATTAATTTGTTCACCTTATTTTGACTTAATACCAAAAAAACACCCTAATTTTCAATCGAAAATTCACGTGTCAAAATATCAGCTTTTTTCAAAAAGTCAGTGAGCATGACGTTCGTTAAAATGTCTTTTTTCTGATGGTGTAAAAAAAATTTTACATTAGTATACTATAGAACATGTTCTAGTAAAATTCAAAAAATGAAAAAAGCTTGAATTCGAAAAAAAAATTTTATCATTGTTTACAATTTTGGCCTATTTATTCAAATTTACACTTTAATTACTCAAAAAACGTAAGATTTCATGAAACATTGATTAATCATATTCCAATGGGTTTCATTCTACTATGATTTTTTTTGGTTTCAAAAATTATCGACCCTGGTCTACTACCCCTTAAGTTTCTTACAAAGAGCTTCTCAAAATCGTTTATAATGCACAAATCTCAAATTGACTTATTCCATTATTTATTCTGAACGCCTCATATATCGATAGCAGGAGCTTTACTCCTCTATATTCTTTTACCTTAGTTCCTACCCCTTTCTTTATTATCGGTTACGATCATCCCCTCCTTCCACCCCTCTGACCATGCATCGCCTTTATAAACTTTCCTGCAGATTCCCCACGCCACCTTTATCATTTGTTCCCCTCCATATCTCCGAGCCTCATTCGGTTTACCATCTTTTCCTTAATTGATTAATTCTATTATGTATTTAATTGATCAAAACTTTTTTTTAAATTTAATTTCAGGAAGTGAAAAACTCTGATTATTGCGAATACATTCGACCACCGATCGATAAGTACAAAACTTTGGCATTTGGTAGTTTCGATGAGATCCGTGATGTTGGCTATGTTCATGGAAAGAATTACTTTGAAAACATGGCCAAAGCTGGACGATTAGGTCGCTTCAATCAATGCAGCAAAGAACCACCAAAGAAACAAAGTCACTCGCTTAACGAGTACACATTTATCGATCTCGCACAAATTGTTTGCAAGCTTCCCGAAACCTACACCGAACATAATTTCCTTTATAGCGAGGATGAAGAATTTGATGGATATATTTCAGAACCTTCCACATTCCATACGGTAAATAATAGTCTTCCCACATTTGAATCATTTTTTGTAATATGACTTTTTTTTTTAATTTAATAGAATGCGGAATCAGCAATGAGAATCAAACGAACTGGAGGATCTTTGTCGTTATCAGAAAATGAAATGGATTCTGATTTAGAAATGGATCTAGGCATTAAGCTGAAACGTGATAAATCACGCAGCTTAACGCAAACACCTATATCAGATCCAATGACGACTCCATCCTCTGATCAAAGTGACAGTTTTTCAAAAGGCATTGCTGCGCAATCAGATGCAGCAGCGAGTACAATCGAAGACCTTCCTTCTGACAACGATCCAAAGGCGGCAAGCAGTTAGGTGTGATAACAGGAACTCCTCTCCCATTATAAGCTACATAAATATTTAACCTAGTTAGTAATGAAACCGTTGTTAAGTTAAGAACGGTATAGCGCGATGACAGAAACAAAAAAGAACAAACGTGTATGACGTAGACTTTATTTTTTCAACAAAATATACAAAATAGTTTAATATTAAATAAAAAATAAAAACTGGTAATGTAAATATTTAGAAGAAGAAAAAATAAGTTATTTAATTTTTTTTTGTTTGTTAATAAGGAAATCTACATCAATTTCTTTTTTAATCAGTTCATTTTATTTGTTTTCTTTTCTTTTTTTTGTTGAATAACACTTATTTAATTTTTTTAAATATTGATATTGATAAGTTTTTGAGATTCTTCTTTAATAATGATAATGTTGGTAAAGTTGAGTCAAGAGCAAAAACATCCAGCGGCAACTGTTACAGTTTTGAATTTCCACAATGACCGAAGAGTATCGGGTAAAAGAGATGTAGTTGGATCCTTTTGCTGATGGTCATTGTGAGAACGATGTGTTAGGACACGTACTTTATACTCCAAAGGTTTGCATTGAGCTCCACGCCAGCATTTCGGTGGGTATTCAAAAGCTTCGTCATTCTTTTGGCAAACAGCATTTAATAGGTAACGTGGGTAGTAAAGATGGCCAAGGTCTATTAGTTCGTTCTGAAAAGTAAAAAAAAAAAAAATAGTATTAGGCAGGTACATTATCTATTTAATGTTCTCATGTTAAGATGCGAGATGCTAGAACTTTACGTGTTTTACTTGAATACGAGTATAAAATTCAATTTTTGATAGATTAATCTTAACTGGTCACTGTGGTGTATGCGTAACTTTTTTTTGAGGAATCATTTTAAGTATAATACATTTTTTTTATAATTTTTGAACAACAACAACATCTTGAAGGTGCTACCACCAAGTGTTTATGGCTAGAGTTATAGTACTGTTTCACGGATGCCAATCCGATCATCAGACTCCTTTTATTCCATTTTGTGTGTGGTGCTTGGTCTAGTAATTTTTTCATTTGATTTGAAAAACTTCTTCCGTCACACTTGAGTATTGAACCTAGACCAAGCGAGTTCAGAAGCCAGTTTGGCATTTCTATCCGTATCCGCAGTTGCCGTTTACATGCATTACAAAAACAACACGCATACTGTAACACAGCTAATAACTCTATATTTATATATATAATATTTTATATTATTGCCGAATAGTTAATTGCATTGAACTTGATAAAAAAATTATTTTTTTATAATTTCGAACAGTTTATAAATAAACATTTTTTCGCTGATTCAGCGAGAAATTTTGTTTTTAGTTACTACAGTCATGTAATACTAGTGCGATATGTATATAGCGTCAATGCGTTCGTAGGTCATCGTAATCTGTAACTCGGCCGGCAGAATATCACTATTTTAACAGTATATAAATAAAGGGGTCGAGATGACTACCGTTAGGGACACCCGATTTCGCAGTGAATGGGTCTGATATTAAAGACCTGAATAAGACTCTTTATTCTTAGTCAGCCAAGTATGATTGAATGAAACCCGGAGAGAAGCCAAGAGGCTTAAGTGCAGGTTTTTATTGATAATAAAAACGAAATCCATGTTATTGCTACGGACTTAAGCAATAACATGGACTTCGTTTTTATTATCAATAAAAACCTGACCGCAAGACGCACTTAAAGCAGAAATATACTTCAGGTTGTCGAGTATTTTAAATGGTGTTCTTTTATTTAATTTAAAATCAATTTGTGAGAAAATTGCTCCTGTCACTTAAACGATTGGAAATTTACCCCTAATTTCATGAGATTTTTTTGGTGAAATAATAGTACCTATTATTGTTTTTTTTTATTGAAATAATACGGCAATAGTTATTAAAAGAAAATGACATGTTTCGCTCGAAGCTTGAAAAAATAGCCAATTTATAACAATTTCTGTATAACAATTTTATAATAGTCTTGCGAACTTGTCTTCCATTTGACTTCAATTAAAACACTTAATAACATTTATTAAAGCTTTAAAGTCTATCAACAATTCCCACCAGTAAAAACAATGTTAAAAACGGGTTAAAGTCTTAACTACATTGGCTCAAAAAGTGAAAAAGTACAAAAGTGAAAATTTTAAAACGCATTTTTGTATAGTTTTTCGGCCTGAAAAATTAAAACAAATGATGCAGAAAGCTTATTTTTTGGTCTAATAAACAATTTTTATACTCTTTTTCACAAAACAACTGCGCTAGACAGAAAAAAAATATTTTCACTTTTGTACTTTTTCAAAAAGTGGTGTATGTAGTTAAGCCTTAAGAATCAATTTTGCCATTGGCTTAGAACTATTACAAGATAGTATTTCCGAAAGTTAAAAACTCTCCGATTCGTATGAAATTGGACTTTCCGTTCCAACGGATGTCTCGATAAGGCCGATCATAAATTTTAAAATTATTTCTAACAAAAAAAAAAGGATATAATAACACAAATAAGTTTTGATTTTGTCCAATATCTTCAAAAAAGTGTAATGAAAGAAATTAGTTCATTAATTTGGAAAATTAGGTAGTTGTCGTTTGATGATTTTGGAGGAAAATGCAGTAATTTGCATTAATATATGTACATATAACACAACCGACGCGATTTTGAGCTTATTAAAAATTTTTAAAAGATGTTAATAATAACATACCGTTATTCTGCAATCACATCCAGTACTGGGTGAACTATGTCCCCTTTTCATTAAATCGGGTTCCAAAAAGTCAAACTCGTCATATGAATTGATAAGATTATCATTCCCGTTGGCATCTTCGATTTTAAATCCTTTGTTTTCCAATTGTGGTTCACCATCCAAATTATCGTTTCCTTGAAGGACATCTGATTGTTCAGTTCCCAGGTTTCTGATCACAAAACACAACAAATAAAAAGAAACATTTTTTAACACGGTCTTTTTTCAACAATTACAAATTTAATCACTTTTTCATTTTTAAGTTGTAGTTTGAGGCTTCTTCGTTGGTATTAAAATTATCCTTAAGAGCTGATAGAAACTTGCTATATCGACATCCTGGATTATTACCACAATATCCTAGAAACTCTCTCGGTAATAGTTCCTCAATGCTTTGCAAGTTATTTTCCATTTTGGCAAAAGTGGAATAGCTGAGGACAACTATCATCACAGCAAAACGAGTCTTTTTGAAAAAAAAAAAAATAATTTAAATAAGTCGTAGATTTTATCCTTTTAGGACGCTCTGAACTTACCCATAGCACCATCTTGTACTATGAAAGTATACAAATAAACCTAAAGTTCATAGCTCATTTGCTTTTATACCATTTTTTGAAATTATCGAGATCCAGGTTGACATTAATGGGTTTCATATCAGACAACGGCTCTTTTTTGGATTGGCATTGCCAAACATTGTCATTTCTTTAATGAAAGTACACCTCCCACATTGAACGTCCTTGAAGAGAGTTCCAGAGTAGGTAAACAATGGAACATAGATCATGTTACCCCATATAAACCATTTTTGAGGCAACCTTATAACATATCCTTTTTTTGTTTTTGGTTTTGTTTATATCTTCGAGACAAAAGAAAAATATGACGAGGAAACATGCATACAAAAGATGAGCATCATCTTAAAGAAACATGTGGGTCTATTGTTTAAATAAAGAATTCCCGGAAAAACAAACATTTTTATATTTTTAAACATTTACAAGGTAATTTTGCAAAAAAAAAAGAATGTCCTTAAAATACCATATCAACGTGTCTTAAGGTGTAACACAGCAATTTGTGTTACAAGAAGTTACAATAATAGGACACTTCTGATAATATTTAATGGAGAGACAAAAATCCTAGAATTAAATTTAATCCTTTGATAGGTACCTACAGGTTTTTAAGAGAAATTACTTAAGGAATATTGATGTTGTGTGGTCTCTTGTTTTCTTCTTAGCTTTTTAGGTTGTCAATCATATTTGATGGAGTTATGTTTTTTAACAAGATACATAGATCATTAGGTCTTTAAGTTGAAGGAATTTATTTAATTTTAGTTAATTTCTTTTTAGAATATTAGCAATAGGAGCCTAAGATTGGTGAACGTTTGAGAAATATTATCCTGATTATCCTGGCAAAAACTTTTTTTTATATTTTGTTACGCTTGGTAAGGAAGTAATGAAAATGAATAAGAACTTCATTATGATAAATTTGATTGAGAAGATTATTACACAATTTGTAAATAGTACAGGGAAGTTAGTAAAAAAAACAGGCATATTGTGGAACGAAATATAGGACGGCTGAATTTTTCAAATCTGAAAGAGGGGTATTAGAAAAGCTTAAGTCCTGGTTTTCGGGACGCCACCCCCCTGGCGAAATCCGCCATTTTGGAAAACACGAATCGCTCTATATCTTCAAAACTATTTGTCCTAGAGAAATGGTTATCAGAAAAAAGTTCTTGGAAATTTAATTATCTTTCTCTTTGTAATACATTATTATTCTGAGCGGGCAATATTTTTGAGGTTATGTTGTTTTAATTTATTTTTTTTTCGGTTTTTTTAAGATTTAAACATTCCCGGTAATAGTAACATAATTTTTTAAACAGTTAAAGTTATAGACCATCAAATTTCCAATAATTTGGTATATTTTTGAAAGTCATGCGATGTATGAGTCGAAAGTTATTGATCATAAAACTATAGTCTAAGTACAGGAAAGTTAGTAAATAAAAAACGAAATTTTGTGAAACGAAATATAGGGAGGCTTATTTTTAAAAATCTGAAATAAAGATTAGAAAAAAGCTTAAGTCCTGGTTCTCGGGACGCCAATCCCATGGTGAAATCCGCCATTTTGAAAAACGCGAATTGGTCTATATCTACTAAACTATTGGTTTGGCCGAATAAGTTACTTAACCAAAGTTGTAGGTAATATAAATATCTTTTCTTGTGCATTCACTGTTTTTCAACGAGGACAACACTTTTGAGGTTATGTTGTTTTATTTTTTCGGTTTTTTTAATTTTTCTCAGCATCTATGATAGAAACATAATTTTTTAGCATGAATAAAGTTGTAGAACATCAAATTTATATTCTTCTTCTTCCTTTTTCTCGGCGCTGTTATGATCTCGATGTCGAGGGGATCATAACTATCCCACGTATCTGCTTCACACTAGTGATCCGCCTGTGGGGTTCGCCGGGTTGACCTCAGAAATCGGCGGCAAGCCTCCCGGTTTTGTATTGTTCCATTTCTAAGGCCAACTGAATGCTGGTGTTTTTGCATTTGCTTGTACCAGGAGTTTTTAGGCCTACCTTTCTTTTTATTTCAAATTCATATTAATTTGGTATAATTTTGAAGATTATATTTTTAAACCAAAGATACGGAATTTAAAGAGCAATCCCTTTCAATATTTTCAAAAAATATACTAATATGTTTTTGCATAAGATATGAAAAAAAGGCTAAATCTTTTATGTAACGTAAAAACAAGAAACAAATGATACGAGAGGGAGTTATTAAGGTGGGTAACGGTAAACTTAGAATATTGTGGTACACATATTTTGCTTTAAGTCAAAATCCAACTTTTATGATGCTAAACATTATGTTTCCATCATAGAGACTGAGAAAAATTAAAAACCGAAAAAATAAAAAATAAAAAATAAAACCACATAACCTCAAAAGTGTTGTCCTCGCTGAAAAACAGTGCATGTACAAGAAAAGATATTTATATTGCCTGCAACTTTGGTTGAGTAACTTATTCGGTCAAGTCAATAGTATAGCAGATATAGACCAATTCAAGTTTTCAAAATGGTGGATTTCGCCTGGTGGTTGGCGTCCCGAGAACCAGAACTTAAGCTTTTCTAATACCCTTCTTTCAGATTTGAAAAAATCAGCCTCCCTATATTTCGTTCCACAAAATGCCTGTTTTTTTACTAACTTTCCTGTACTTAGACTATAGTTTTATGATCAATAACTTTCGACTCATACATCGCATGACATTCAAAAATATATCAAATTATTGGAAATTTGATGGTCTATAACTTTAACTGTTTAAAAAATTATGTTACTATTACCGGGAATGTTTAAATCTTAAAAAACCGAAAAAAAAAAAATTAAAACAACATAACCTCAAAACTATTGCCCGCTCAGAATAATAATGTATTACAAAGAAAAAGATAATTAAATTTCCAAGAACTTTGGTCTAATAACCATTTCTCTAGGACAAATAGTTTTGAAGATATAGAGCGATTCGCGTTTTCCAAAATGGCGGATTTCGCCAGGGGGGTGGCGTCCCGAAAACCAGGACTTAAGCTTTTCTAATACCCCTCTTTCAGATTTGAAAAATTCAGCCGTCCTATATTTCGTTCCACGAAAAAGTCTATCTTTCCTGTACTAAAAGTATACTTAATATTCTACAAAAAATCATCAACATGTTTTTTAATAGCTCTTATTTATGACAATTTTAAGAGTTTTTACATTAAAAAAAAAACATAGGTTTTAATTTTATGATTCCACTACACAAAGTAGGGGACTTGAAAAAACCTTGTTTCAGATAAACAAATGGTGACCCTTAAAATAATGTTAATTATTTTGGAAGCGACCTACCAGAGGTTGTAGGCCACATAGCCGTATTTAGGGGGGGGGGGGGGGTTTTGGGGGTTTAAACCCCCCCGAAATTTTTTTTTTTCAGAAAATCAAAAGATATAGTATAAAAAAATACCTATAAGTCTAATATTTGTAGTACTAAATGGTTTGTTTTTGTATTTTAGTAATTTAATTACCTATCTGAAAATCTCGGGTTGGGGTCAAAATTCTGCCGGAGTCAAAATCCTGCTTTCAAAATTCTGCTTTACAAAATTCTGCTTTCAAAATTCTGCTTTTCAAAATTCTGTTTTTCAAAATTCTGCTTTTCATAATTCTGTTTTTCAAAATTCTGCAAAAAATTAAAAAAGGGTTTGGAAAATGTTAAAAAGCGCGCGCTTTTTAACATTTTCCAAACCATTCTTTAATTTTTTGCAGACTTCTTAAAAATCATCTTCTTGAAAAATTATCTGCTTATTTGATAACTTACCTACATAATTTGTTATTCTTTGAATGTATATTAATTTTCTTTTTATAAATAAATAAATTTGAAAAAATTAAGAACAGGTTTTTAATACTAAACATTTCCGAAAATAATTCAAAATTTTTTAAAAGGAATATTTTGTATCAAACAACCGATGGGTTCCAATAAGTTATAGATTTTATTTGAAAAATATTTGCGACACTCAAATAAAAAAATTTGGGAAAGTACCAATGTTGAATTACATTAATGAGGTGTATTTTTCTTTAGTCAGCGCATAAGCTATAAAAAAAACAGAATTGGCAGAATTTTTTGTTCAAGAATAATGCTGGCAGAATTTTGAAAAGCAGAATTTTGAAAAACAGAATTTTCGTTAAAAAAGCAGAATTTTGAAAAGCAGAATTTTGAAGCCAGAATTTTTACCCGATCCCGAAAATCTCCCTAAAAGACTCTACCAATTTCGTATCGTTTAAGAAGCTGTCGATGAAGTTTTTATAAGGAAAAACAACAATTTTGTGGTCCATTACAACGTTTGGCAAGGGATTTTCAAAAAACTAGTTTTTACCTCTTTGATCATTTCCTAAACCACTATGTAAACACCTTAAAATGTTTTTTTAAGAACCCTTTAAATAACACAAGTATTTATCTACAAGGTTTTTGATGTCGAGGCTAAACTATACTTTTTCAAAGGGTTGCTGAACTCGAATCCGAAGATAAAAATATTCGATCACATCTCGTTTTTTGAAATATTACCGTTAAATCTATTTAAGTCTTTCCGACATCTTATCCTTTTATTTCAGAGAGTACCTATGTAAAATTTTTCGTTATATTTTTAGCTTTCTATTTATCAAATTGTTTCAAATTAGAAAATTAGCTCATGCCAAACAACTTGGATTATTTAAAATTTAATTTAGAACTAAATTGATATAATAGAATATTTCAATTTTTTGCTACAAAATTTTAGTGGGAGAAAAATTTCATTTTTCAATGTTTTATATATAAAATTGTGCGAAATAATTTTTTGTATAAAGCCTAATAATGGTTCAAATTTATTTCTTCAAAAAAATTTTCTTCCTCGCTAACGCTCGCAATTTATATCAAACATCTTATTACTCCTTGTACCAATTTAAACTAGAGATGCCGCCGAATATTCGGCCATTTTATATTCGGTACATTCTTAAATTTTTCTACGGTTAGCAGAGCTATTTTAAACTTTTAACTATGAATTTCTCTCCTAAAAAATACTTAAAAAGGATATTGACAAGTTTTTCGCTCTGACACAGTTCTAATAACCATTTGCTTTAGCGGAATTAAGAATCGACTGCAGTTACATATAAGGCGTGTTTTTTCTTCAACTCAGTAGCTACTCATTTTTTTATTTTATTCGAAAAACAATAAAAACAAATACTTGTGTAATTTTTATTATTGTTTTGCGAATAAAATCAAAAATGAGTAGCAACTGAGTAATAGAAAAAACACGCCTATAGTTGATAAAAAAGTTTTGTGAATCTTAAAAAAAAAATTTGTTCAGTCTGAGGTAACCCCCCCCGAAATGAAATCCTAGCTACGGCTATGGTAGGCCATACTGAGTACCTACATCATATATTTAGGCACTTGAAATTTTTCATAGACCCTCAACTTTTATCTTCAAAAAAACGGTTTTTCAATGTTTTCAGATTTCAATTCAACGATTTTTTACTCAGTTATTTTGCGGTCAATTTCAGATTTGTTTAAACAGAGGAGTACTTATTCTTTTGGAAATAATTATGCTCAAGCACCAAATTGGGTGTAGATTTTATGGACTGAATCTCAAAGTACCTAAAAAAATTTTTCCCCGTTTTTTAGAATTCGGTTTTGTGACGATAACTTGAAATTTTGAGAATCTTTGAAAAATGTCAAGTGCCTAGATATACTCAGTATGACCTACAACCTCTGGTAGGTCACTTCCAAAATAATTAACATGATTTTTATTTTTAAGCACAGTGTTATTTTTGATTTTTTGGGTTCCCTGTTTAGGAAAGCCCTCAAAGGATAAACTGCGCAGTCTTGCAGTGGTTTTGCAACTGATAAAACATTATTCAAATTTTGTTGGGTCCCACAACATTTATTTTTATGTGAATCCTGGTAGTTTATATTCTTAAGATAAGTGGCTTAGACATGTTTGCTACGTTATTATTGTTTATACAGGTATTAACAAGTTTCTAATTCAAAAAATTTCCCGTAGTGTTTGTTTGATGTCAATAAAATAAGCTTTTTTTAACGATTTCACATAAAGATAAAGGAGATAGTATTTCTCTGATTTCCATTCAAATTCTATTTTCTCCCGTTTTTTAATTTTAGCTGCTCCGAATTCCGTATTCGAACACATTTCTCGGATTCATAAGTGTTTCAAAAAAAAAAATCGGATACGCAATTCGACAAATTTTACCATTTCGGGTCGTAATTTGCTACCCAAAACCAATATTTTCCAACAAAAAAGTCGAACGGAAATCAGAACAATCGTTTTCAATCCGTACGGATTCAATTTTCGTTCGAATGAATGTTAGAACAGCCGAGATGCTTAAAAAATATAGTGTGATGAATAAAAATCGTATGTATGGCTAACCATATAACCGTGAAGTTCATATTTAGCCCTATCATGAGTTCCAAATAAACAAGATTCCACCTGGAATTCACTTTTCCCTTATTGTGAATTCCGCTCCGAAAATTTTTATTTATTTCAACAATTTTTTGTTGCGGATTGCTCTTTTCTTAACTTTAACATTGAAACCAGTTCGGTTGAAAATGTTAATTTCATTCAGGCGAAACTCTTGATAGCATTTTAAATTCAGCACGAACAAAAATATTTCACGTGAAAACTTTTTCGGGCGAAACTCATGATTATGAATTTACTTTCCCCAAAGAAGTAGAAGAAGACCTACATAATATCCAATAATTTGCTATCAAATAAAAGATAGTTTATGGTTCAGCTTTAACACACTTGACACTCGCTTGAATATAAGCAACAAAATTGAGAACATATTACCTATATAATTTTATTAACTGTTTCTTAAGATGAATAAATAATTATAAACAATTTTAAAACATTGGCTGCTTTCATAAATGCATGGTTGCGCAAGTCTGACGAATGCATAGCTTTCATTAATGCAAATGACAAATGTCAGGTGTTCATAAATGTAAAACGCAAATATTTGCAGCGCAAATGTGCAAATGAAAAAATTCCCATGCGCAATGAATTTAAACATGAAAAAAGAAGGAACATGACGTAAAAAATGATACAGCTTTCCTTTATTTCTCAATTCTATCAAAATTATGAATGGAAATTCAAAATTCAAGTCAAAATAACAAAAATAGCCGCGAATTTCTTGCATATAATAAATTTATATAATAAATTTGTAAACATTTGGAGAAATGTTTAAAAAATGATTTTTTTCTTAAAGGGTGGAATTGGTTTATTTTGGAGAAGAGGCTGAATTGAAACTTCAAACTTTTGACAAAAGACCCAAATCAGAAAAATTGTTCATAAATTCAAAGTAAAATACATGCGCAAATGGTTTTTCTGACATTAGTCTGATCACAAATGACCGCATGTAAACAAAGCAACCATGCAATTATGAAAGCAGCCACTATCTATCATTTTTATACCAAAAAATTGGACTTTAAGTTTTATACTTCTAATAAAAAATAGATTCATCATAGTACACTGAACCAAATCCTTACGTAAATACAATGAAAAAATTCGTTGAGCCAACGAAAATTTAATTAATTTTCAGCCGATGAAAAATTTAATTGGCTCAACGAAATGGCTTTCATACGTTAATGAAGAACTTCATCAATCAACGAAAACTGTAGTATTTTAATGAAATTTTTCATAAAAATTTTTGATCGAGAGTTAATGAATTTTTACATCACTTTACGAAATTTTTCATCGATTAACGTAAAATTTAATTAACCACGGTGATATTTTTCGTTAGTCAATGTATTTTTTGATTAATTTATGAAAGAACTTTCGTTAGCTAACGAATTTTTTCTTAAATTTAATGAACATTTTTATTAAATTACGAAAAAATATTTGTTAGCTAACGAAACTTTTCGTTGTATTAATTGTATTTTTTTATTGGACTTGTTAAATTATTAACTAAATATAGTCCAAACCAAAAATTGGCGTTTCGACCCGGTGGAGCTCACTTAAGTCAACTGATGAGTCCGACTTATCGTGAGACACCTTGTCAATACGCAAATATTTTTTATATTCAGTAGATTTTTAAACAAAAACCTAATGTGAACTATATAAAGCAAGATTCAATTTTTAATCATTAAAGCAGAAATGCACCCAAGTCTACGTTTTTTTTTTTGTAAGGCAACGATTTTTTTCGTTAACTGATGTATTTTTTCATAAGCCAATGTAATATTTCATTAGTATATGAAGAATTTTCATAAGCTTATGAAGATTTTCGTTAGTTAATGTTGAATTTCAGAACTTAATGAATTTTTTCGTTACTTAATTAAAACTTTAATAAAGTAAGGAAAAAATTCTTATTTTTATTCTTTAAAATGAGTATGAAATTTTTCGTTAATTGATGAATCTTTTCATTGAATTGGATTTTTTGGCACTAAAAAGGGAGAAAAAGTGTATGAAACGTTTTCATTAATTGATGAAGGTTTTCATATTACGAAAATTTACATATTTTCGTTGAGCCAACGAAAGTTTCGTTGGGCCAACGAAAATGTAGTGTATGAAACGATTTTCGTAATTTTACGAAATTTATTATTTTCAGTGTATAAACTTCACACGGCAATAGCTCTATACTCACAAATACGATTTTCCAAACAACTTCACCAGGCAGTAGCCTACAACTTTGATTAAACACCAGTGTCATGGGCATGGCTGAGGCTGTACGCCTTTGGTCCAAGTCCCATATAATTTTGGTCTTTCTACTTTGTGGGAAAATTTACTAACATTCGGAATGATGTTATTATAGAAGTTTTGGACCTATATAAGCTTCAGAATTTCTAAGTTTAAGGGCCAATTTTTCAATTAGAGCTTATTCTTATTTTTTATATTGACCATATTCGTCTGATAACACTGGTTTACAAGGGTTTTGTTGCCGAAACAAAAATATACTTTTCTGAAGGTTTTTGGTGTGATAAACCGAAGTCAGAAACAACTAATCAGCTCCCGTTTTTGAAATATTACCGTTAGAAAATGCAAAAATACGTTTTTTTGAATTCTTCGGACCTTATTCTTTTGTATAAAGAAAATTGTTTGAGCATATTTAGTAAAGGTTTCTATAAGAACTGTTTTCGATCTTTCGACACCTGTTTAAATCTTTTCAATATCTTTTATATTGCCCGAGATATCTCAAACTGAAGTAAGTGGGTTTGGCTTCATATATCATAAAGAAGATAATGACGTTATAAAATTTATAAAAATACCAAACAACTTAGGATATCTCGGGCAGTAAAAAAGATATCGGAAAGATTTAAACAGATTTAAAAAGGTGGTAAATAGTACTTATGAAAACCGTTACTAAATATGCTCAAACAATTTTCCTTATATAAAAGAATAAGGTCCGAAGTACTGCATTTTCTAACGGTAATATTTCAAAAACGGGAGCTGTTTAATTTTTTTTTGACTTCAGATTCGAGTTCAGCACACCGAAAACCTTCAGAAAAGTATATTTTTGTTTTGGCAACAAAAAAAAAGTTTAATTTTGTTAACCAGTGTAATCAGAGCTAAAAACTGAAAAAAAGGCGAATATTTAGTGATTTTTCGCGTACCACACAATTAGAGCACAGGTCTTACAAAGCTCTGAAATTGATTTTATACTACTGGTATATATCCTAACAACATACCAACAAATTGGTTCCGTGAATTTTTTTTGCGCAGATGAATCATTGTTTGATGCTATAAAATGTTCTTAAAATAAGTAACTAAAAGTGGTAGCCCATTTGAAATTGCGTATTGATATTCATTATTATCATATTTTTATTATCTTCTCATTATAATTTCTTTGCATCGATTATGACATAAGTTTATAACCGATTTGTCATTTTTTTCTTCATTCTTTTGAGCTAGCCTGGATGGTTGAATGTTTTCAACACAAAGTCTGCTTTTTATGTATCTAGTTTTACATGCAAAGATATATATAGTTGATATCTATGTTCATATATGGTTGTATATTTAAAAAAAAAAAGAAATACATATGTATATACTTAGTATATATTTTTCCAAAAGAATATATCATTTTCTAATAGCTCTGGACTATATTTACTATTCTCACATCGAATATACTTAGGAGAAAGCGCTAAAACAAAATAATTTCTAAGGTTTCTTTTCGAACTTCCAAAGTTCAAATCGTAGAAAACCATCCCTCTAATTCAGTCTAGCTAGAGCCTTCGCGAGTGCAGTTTAATACAACACATGCATTTTCAACGAACCACATAGAAATTCTTTTAAACAACAAAAAACCATAGTTTTTTATATTTCCAAAAAACCCAAATTTTAAAAACCAATTTTCCGAAAAAAAAACTTAAAAAATCCTTTTCTAACTTGGTGAATTTTGGGCCGTATTCTTCTATTCAAATTATTATGTGAGAAATTGTCGGAGTGAGAAACGTTTAGTTTTTATGAGAGATTAAAAAAAAAAATGTGCCACGCATCCGAAGCCGTCTAAGTGCCCGCAGAGTTCTTATATATAGTTCAGGCTTAAAAACATCCCACCAATACAAACAAACAAAAAAAAAATAAAAGAAAAATTGACAACCAACTTAAGACCAGGAGCTGTGGGATTTAAGGCGAAACCCAGTTGGGTGAATATTCATGGAAAAGGTTTCAATGAAGCGGAAGCAACGACGATACAGGTGCGAAATTGTATGAAGTTTCGAAAATGTTTTTGAAGATTTTATTTCTGTTGAAGTCCCAGTACAGTTTAAGATTAATTTTTTTGAACTACTAGAAATAAGGTTTCTAAAAAAAGATTATTTGAAACCCATAGCACGGTTTGATTGGGGTATATCAAGGTGAGGAGATTGATTAACTCCCTCCGCTGTTTTCGAACGTACTTCACAACCGGTAAAAAATAATAAGCGTTTATTTGATCTGATGAGCTGGAATCGACGGCGTTAAGGAAAGTCTTCTGATTGGGATGTTGGTTGTCCTGAATTTGAGCTGAGTGTCAAGGTTTAACTTCAGCAGTAGACCTTCCATAATGCACTGGAGATATTTTTCTGAATTATATAGTTTATTATTGATAATCTTATTCTACAATAACAAGCACAAAAATCAGTACTTAAGCATTGATCTTTGGGATACATATATTTTTTATGATTGAAAAAGCATTCCGAAAAAAAACAATATTTTTAAAGTCGTTGATGTAGCTTATGTACGTACTCCTTATCTCCTATGGGTAGACGGCATTCACTGGTCATGCCTAAAACTTATTCCTCAAATCGTAAATTTTTTGTAACAATTTCTATCTATCTACTCGCACACAGCGATATATGTACCTACAGATCGACAACTTTATATATTGTTTGGTCGCTGAAATCGAGTCCGAAGTCCGTTTCACTCGATCACTTCAGGTTTTCTGCACGGTGAAAAGGACCACCTAAATTTAAGCGTATTTCTTCATGGTTTTTTTGCCAAGATGACTTCAGTCTTAACAGGAATCTATTTAATTTAAGATGAAAATCTTCATAAATCATAAAAATAAGAAGATTTTCTTCTTTAATTAAGGGGATTTTTACTTAATTTTGTGGCTGTGTTATGATTCCTACAACAATTAGCATTCCTTTAAATTGGTGACTTTTTTTGAGAAGGTTCCCAATTAGATAATGCCCTTCATGCACTGATCTCTGGAAAACAGCGTAACATATTTTTGACTCCAGTTGAAGGGTTAGATCCCAAGAGAAGTAAGAGAAAAATGTTTAAGTCAAGTCTTATCTAAAAGTAAATAAAACAACTTCTTATTAGATGATTTTGAAGTCCAAATAATTTATAGCATTTGATTCAATGAATTGTTCATTAATCAAAATCATTATGATCGTGGAAAAATGAAAAATTAGAAATAAGAAAAAAATAATTCATGAGTTTTCATGTTTTCTACCACCCTATTGTCTTTTTTTGAACCAGTTTTTAAGATGATAGAATTAATTTAAATATGTATGTATAAGAGAGCTTGGCCAGGCCATGTTATTGAAGGTGTCCACATCCACATTATAGGCTCAGTCCTCCGCCATAATTTAGAGTCTCTGTTTTGTTTTCTCACTCAATAACACAAAACTTTTTCGGTTGGAGAAAAAAGTTAGCAGGTAGTTTTTGACTTAAAAACATGCCTTTTCAATCGAACATTGCAAACGGTTAAGTAAATCCAGTAGGTACCTTATTATTTTATTCCACCCTTGTAACTTCTGATATCACTGCTCAGTAAGATTTATGTCACAAGAACCAAAATATACTTTTCTGAATGTTTTAGGGGTGCTGAAATCATCTCCGTTTAAATTACTTCACATCAAAGGATAACCTCAAAAACAGTCATAAAACTTTTTTTTGCTAATTTATAACTGTATTATTTCAAAAACGGAGGCTTATAGAATATTTCTGACTCAGAATTCGAATTCAGCACCCCTAAAACCTTCAAAAAAGTATATTTTGGTTCTTGTGGCAAAAAAAGTTCAATTTAAAAAAAAAATAATTATAAAATAATTAAAAAATAAATAAAAAATAAATAGAAAAATAGCTTTTTTATATTTTTCAAAAACTGAAAAAAAAAAGGAATGAGTCGTCAAAGAAGACAGAAGTTAAGAAATATCATTAGGTCTGTTTAATGAAGAAAATCTAGAATAGAACAGATCAGAACAGCACAAATACGTGAAAACTGTCAGAACAAAACAGATTAGAAAAGTACAACTCCAAGCTTAATAGGTTTGACAAATGCCCAAAAGTTTTGAAAATTTAATAAAAAAAAATTGACTGTAATGATTTTTCATTCAAATAAATTAAAATAAATTGTCATATTTGTTCACTATTTAAATTTTTTTATTCATAAATTATAAGATTCTTAAGAAATTCAAATATTTTTTATTCATTTTATCATATTTTTGTTTGAATAAATAAAAACAGGTGTGCTTGACATTTTTCACTCACTTGCTCTACCTCGAAAGTAGGAGCAGAAAAACTTGATCTTTTCTGTGCTGAAAAAATTCATGAAACATAAAATGACAGATTTTAGAACAAGTTGGGGTGAGTTTTATTTCATGAAACACAAAAACTTGTACTTTTCGGATCTTTTCTGTGCGGAACACATTCATTAAACAGACCTATTAACTCAAGCCATGTTCTTATTTGTGATAGGTAGTCACTTAATTAAAATTTTCTCAAAAGAGAAAACGCTCAAGTTTTTTTAGGTACTGATATGAAAAATTAAAAAAAAAGCAAACAGTAAAAGATCTAATGTTTACGTGTCAAATGGAAATTGGCATAGCAAAACAAAACGCATTTTAAAGTTTGAAAATGGCTGTTGAACTGTAAAACTTACACTACTTGTATAATGGACCATAAGAAGTTTAACTTCAATAATATTTGTTTTCTTTTTTAAGCAATTTTTGAAAAAAAAAAAAAAATTGTTCAATAAAGAAATATCATTCCAAACATATCGGTGCAAATGTTATTTTAAAATAGATAATACATACATACATATATCCATTCTATGTCAACTAAAATATATGAAAATACATTGAAAAAAATGTCCATATTTTTTTTCCAAATTCACTGTCCAAAGGGACAATTTTTAAGGCACTAAATAGTATTTAAGCCCATACATATACCAAACATGTTGATTTCAACTTAATATTTCTCGAAGAAGAAAAAAGATATTAAAAAGATTTAAACGGATTTACAAAGACAAAATAGTTCTTTTAGAAACCGTTATAAATATAATTTTAAACAATAACCAAACGCTAAGAAATAACCTCGAAAACTGGTAAAAAGTGACATTTTCGATTTTCTAACGATAATATCTCAAAAACGGGATATGATAGAATTTTTCTAACTTCGGGTTGAGCTCAGCACACAAAAAAACCTATAGAAAAGTATATTTTGGTTTCTGCAACAAAAAAAGTTTGATTTTGTTGACCAGTGTTAATATAGAATGTTTTAAAAATCTTAGATCTTGTAGTTCTCAAAAACTGTTACACGTAACTTTCTGCAATGTGAAAGCTATAGAAAAAATAAAAGTTTTTTTTTTCACCCAAGCCAGCCCCACCCAAGGAGGCTGACCATTAGGGGGTCAAAAAAATCGAAATTCTTTTTTTTGAATTGGTACTCCGAAAAATCGATTGCTAGACCCCTCTAGAATATACACACCAAATATGAGCTCTTTATATTAATGGGAAGGTCCTCCGCTTTGCAATTTTCCATTTTTACATCAAGCTTCTACTAAAAAAAATAATTTTTTTATTAATTGACTTTTTAGCAAATTTCTTTTCATAATTTTGTAACAAATTGAAAAATTATAATGATCAAACGCGCAAGACATATTCTTGTTGGAAATTGATTGCTCCACAAAAAAGGTCTTATTAACTTTTTTCATTAATCTAACCATTCTAAAGATATTCGAGGTCAAAGTTAAAAAAAAATATAAAAAATTTTTCTGAAACTTCATTATTTTCAAATTAGCAAGATATATTCTTGTAGGGGCTTAAACGTTCTACAAAAAATTCCTTGGAATCAAATTGATTGCTTTAACCGTTTAGAAGATATTCGTATCCAAACCAATGCTCACTGATTTCAATAGTTTTCTTATGACCCGTATGCATTGCGATTTGGATACGAATATCTTCTAAACGGTTAAAGCAATCAATTTCATTCCAAGGAATTTTTTGTAGAACGTTTAAGCCCCTACAAGAATATATCTTGCTAATTTGAAAATAATGAAGTTTCAGTGAATTAGAAATTTTTTAAAAATATAAAATTTTTTTATATTTTTTTTTAACTTTGACCTCGAATATCTTTAGAATGGTTAGATTAATGAAAAAAGTTAATAAGACCTTTTTTGTGGAGCAATCAATTTCCAACAAGAATATGTCTTGCGCGTTTAATCATTATAATTTTTCAATTTGTTACAAAATTAAGAACAAAAAACGAATTTTTAAAGATTTTCTCGATTTTTGGACCTCAAATATCTATTCAACGGTTAGATAAACGAAAAAAGTGTATAAGGCCTTTTTTGTAGAGCATTCAATTTCCTACAAGAATATGAAAAGAAATTTGCTAAAAAGTCAATTAATAAAAAAATTATTTTTTTTAGTAGAAGCTTGATGTAAAAATGGAAAATTGCAAAGCGGAGGACCTTCCCATTAATATAAAGAGCTCATATTTGGTGTGTATAATCTAGAGGGGTCTAGCAATCGATTTTTCGGAGTACCAAATCAAAAATAAAATTTTCGATTTTTTTGACCCACCCTACTGACCATCATCACGTTTCATTAGAATTAATAACACGTACAGTTTCAATATTAAAGACAAGGTACACTTCTTATATTGTATAAGAAGTGTACCTTTCTGTGTTTAATATTTAATTAGAATGTTAAATTAACCAAAAAATTAGTTTTGCGTTACTTGTCATCAAAATGCGAGTAAAAAGACTATTACGCGTACCCTTCATTGGATACAATTAAAATAAAATTGAGCATTTTATCTTTATTTTGTCTGTAGTCATTAAATGTTGTTGGTTCATTAGATCCATTATGTATAAGGTTTCCGAAAACTCTTTTCAAATGATTTTACATAGTATGTAATCAATCCAAAATAGACAAATTGTTCAAATTTGAAAATTATGTAGGTACATACATTCATGAAAAAAAAAACATTGTTATTTTAAATAAATTTCAATAAGAAGCCATTCAAAAAATGTATTTTGAAAATGAGGGTGTTGGAAAATAAAATTAGAGAGTATTTTAAATATGCGAATTTTTCCTTTTGTTCCTGAGATGATAAAAATAACCCATGTGATTCTAAATTTAACACAAATGATGATTCAATATAAAAGAATAAAAGAAATCTATAAACAAATAAACATAATAATTTATAAACATTTTTTTTCTCTGTCATTCTTTTGTCGAAGAAAATATAATTCCACCCTTACGACTCATACTTTGATTTGGTGTTATATTTTGTACCTTTGCTCCTACACCTACCAATCTTCTTGTTTTTCCAATAATCTCTTTCAATCGATATTGTTTGTCTTATTCTTTTTATTTTGTATCTATTTTCTTTTTATTTTTGTTTAAATAATTCTTTTCCAATGGCCCATTATGTGTGTGTGGGAATGGAACTTCTCCGCAGGAATTAAGTGCAATGAACCGAATTCTATATCATACTGACAGTAGTAGTAGGCATGGAAGCCAGACCAGAAAGTTATTGCTAAGTTCTGACAGGCACAGGTCAAAAGGTGATAGTTTCTTCTTGAGCCTTGATGACACTTCTTGTTTTGTTTTGTTGGAAACGAAGCTAGGATTTTATTCAATGAGGGAGAAGGTCCCTAGGAAATCGAAGCTCTTTTGGAATTTTCGATAGTGATTGATTTATTATTTTTGGCCAAATACACTATGATATGGCTGAAACTCAATGTGTCGTATGCCAAAAGATGATGTCCAGCGTTCTACTTACTTTTCAAAGTATTCTATGTTCTAAAAAGTGAAAAAAGTAGATATTGAATTTTCCAATAACTATTTCAAAACTTTTGTGTGTGGAATTTTACGTGTCGTTTGACATTTAGCACATTTGAATTTCAAAATTAAATTTTGCATTAACTGGTTTTATGTTTTCAAAAAAAAAAAAAAAAATGTTACGCATACGCCCCATGGACCCACTTTAAAATTTAGTTGAAAACCTCATATATGTATGTAACTTTTAAGAGTGGTCATGGTCATGGTAATACATATCAACAGTGGGCCACCACGGGTTTGGATCGTTTCAACTTGTTTTCGGTGCTGTTTCAGAAATAAAAAGAGCTTTTTACTTAAAAAAGATATTTTTCAAAAGCATATTGCATATTAATGAAAAGCTTTGCAAAGTTTTAAATACAATGTGCATTTTTTGTGTTTGGTGAAACAAAATCATAGAATTATTTGCAAATTAGCAAAACTTTGCACTTTTCAGAAGAGAACTTTTCACTTTGCAGATTTGTGTTTGGTGAAACAAAATTTGTAAAGAAGGAATTTTTGTATTACTTTTCAAACACATTTTTTACATCAAATACCAAATGGCTTAAATATTATTCGGAAGGTAAAGTTTTCATTTTCTTGATACAGTGAAACCCACTTAAGTGCTTACTCACTTAACTTCCGATTAGCCGGGAGAAAACAAATTATTGAAAATCAAAAAATACACGTACAATCTTGTGCTAGAACTTTTCTTAAAGCAAGTTATTTATTAGTAGAGTAACTAAAGCAAATTATTAGGGAACCCGGCCGAACAGCTCTGATTTTGACAATTTTTTTTTTCAAACGTAGGTAATTAAAAATACTTTAAAGTCTATAGATTAAAAATTGCCGGTGTTGCCGTATTGTTTTTTAAAATTAAAATTAATTTTTTTTTTAACAAAACCATTTTTTTTGCTTAAATTTCATTAAACAAATGATAGCAAAAGATTCTCTAGGTAATTTAAGGAAAATATATAAAAGGCAGTAAGGGACAATCTTCCATCGTTTAAGCGATAAATGCAATTTTCTAACATTTTGACCTCAAACACAAAAAAAATATTTTGAAAACAACGGCAACACCTACAATATTTTAAAAAACATTTTTAAAAAGCTAGAAGCTCATTCTTATCTCTTAAATTTAAATCCACTAAATTTAATCAAGACTTTTTGAAAAAATGGTCCTCAAACTCAGAATTAAAAAAAAAAATGTTATTAGAAAAATTTAAAATTACTCTTTTCCAAACTTTTTTTAATAAAATATGAATTTATTTAAAAAAAATGTTTGGCCATAAATATTATCAGTTGAATTTCGAAGCAAAAAATTTAAAATATTTCACACTTTTGAAAAAAAAAAAATGAAAAATTACTTCAATTTCAATGGTTTTTTTTTATTAAAACTGAATTTTTGCATTGAAATAATTAATTTTCTCAAAGACTGTGGTAAATAGGAACTTTAAATTTTTGCTATTTAACTTTCAACAGTAAGGGTTATTAAATGAGTAAAAAATAATTTTATGTTTAGATGTTGAACTTTAAAAAAAAATTAAGTTACATTTTTTTTCAAAACTTTTATTAAATAAAGTTCTTTGAAAATGAAATACTTTTTAAATTTTTTCATAAACCGTAATACATATTGACATTTCCTTTTATAATTTGAAATCATAATAAATGCGGCCAAAAAAATTTTAAAATAAATGCATTTTATATTACGACCAAGTTTAAAAAACGACATGTTAAAATTTTTTCAATAATTTTTTTTTTTTCAATTACCATTCTTTCAAAAGCCGTTCATTCAATTAACTTAATTTTAATTTTACATATATGACTAAGCTTCTAGCTTTTAAAAAATGTATATTTGAATATTGTAGGTGTTGCCGTTGTGTTCAAATATTTTTTTTTGTGTTTGAAGTCAATTAATAAGAAAATTGCATCTATCGCTTGAACTATGGAAGATTGTCCCTCACTCCCATATATTTTTTTTTTTTGAATTTCCTAGACAATCTTTTGGCATCAATTAATTTATGAAATTTAAGAAAAATTTTTGAAATTTAAAAAATCAAAACGGCAACACCGACAATTTTTAATCTATAGACTTTAAAGTATTTTTAATTACCGACGTTTGAAAATCTAAGCTGTTCGGCCGGGTTCCCTAATATTGCCAATTTTTGAGCTTTAGTTACTCCACTATATTCTTTATTTTGTTTTTTTGACTCAAGTTGGATTCATAAAAAAATTTTTGAGAAATTAAGTTTTAAAGATGTTTTCGTTTTTTAATTAATTGAATGATAATTTTTTCCCGGGAAACCCTTTTTCGTTTTTTTTTTTTTCATTTTTTAGGTCATTTGGAGCCAAATTGACCAAGTTATGAGAATTTTAAACTCTAACTCGGGAAAACTCTTGAAACGCAAGATTGTTCTACATATCTAGCAGTTTAGTAACATATATGTAGGTTCGTCGTCGAGTCCGTCTCTTGAAATGGTCCTTACTCGTTGGTGTGCTTGTTAAGTCCATAAAGCTTTCTTTCATTTTTAAAATCGCCCGAATGTCTTTCTTAAATAGTTTATTCCATGCGTCTTTAATAAACAGAAGACCCAGGAAAACCATTTAATTGAGTAAAAATAAAGAACCAGGGTACGATATCTCAGCGCTGGTATTGTTTCGGTGGGTTTATAACTAAGCTTAGTTAAACAAAGGCCCTAGTTTTTTGCATGGTGACGATCAAGATATTTGGCTTTATCACCAATTCCATTCATATCAAAAATTTTCTACGATTCTCGGTAGTGACGATTTGTATGAAATTTTCCATTACGAACGGGTTCCGTGATTGCTTTTTCGGGAATCGTATCAAATTTCCGATACTAATGGAATTTGTGATAAGGCCGACTGTCGGTTTTTTGTGTCGTTTCTATAACCAAAAGTTATTAATTTGGTTGGTCAAATAATTAATATGAATTTAAGCAGTTAATATTTTTTTGTACTTATAAATAAAAATTTAAAATTCTAATTTTTTTCTTGCAGAACAACATTTAATTCACTTCAACTGCAAGAATTGGAGCGTGCCTTCCAACGAACCCACTATCCGGATGTATTTTTTCGCGAAGAACTGGCTGTTCGAATCGATCTGACCGAAGCCCGAGTTCAAGTTTGGTTTCAAAATCGTCGTGCCAAGTGGCGAAAACAAGAGAAAGGCTCATTGAAGGATAACGGAGATCCTGATATGAATAATACACCATACGATGATAATGTTATGACACAATTAGATGGTACTTTAGGTAACTATCTCATTAAAACAATCAGAATCCATGTTAAATCTAACTATATTTTCTTTAAAGGTAATACTCTTCTACCAGACACCCCGCCACAATCATCGAACTCTCTCGACAACGAATCAAAAGTCAATTTCGGCTCAATGTCTCCGTCCCGAATGTCACCGAATATCTTCCTCAATCTCAACATCGATCACATGGGTCTCGAACGGGGCGGAGGTCTCTCCATGGAATGGTCCACATACCCTCCAGCCCCAACGCTGAATGCCATGCCACCAATAAGTCGATCTTCACCGCCTCATCACAATATGTCAGCAAATGGCGTCTCGACAATCAGCCATTCGCTAGATCTCGACACGCCCACGTCCACTTACGATGAAATGAAGTTCCTCAATGTGGACCAATTCACAATAGATAATTTTAAGGCCGAATGCATTCTCAATCTTGATCAAGCTATCATGGATGATAAGCAGGTGCACATGCACCTGCATCATCCGTCAACGCAACATCATTCGCACCTTAGCCAACATCAGACGCATCATCAGCACCAGTCGCATGATTCGTTGAGCTTGGATATGCAATCGTTTGGGATGTCTTCGAATGACAAGTCATCGCCAATGATGATCATGGATAAGCGAATGCTCAATTTAAATGTAGATGGAATGTCAGATCTTGTAGATGATAAGTTTTGAGGGTCGTCCAATACTCCGACCAGACCGGGCACGAATGCAATCTATAACACAAATATTGTTAACTGGTATTTTTAACGCACTAGCATCTATTAAATATAGGTTAAGAGATCTTAGTTAAATCGTATAGCAAAATAAAAGGAAGATTAACAGTCTTCAAGTTTGAATTAAAGGAGAAGTTTTGCAAAGGACAACCAGCATCAGCAAGCAGACAACAAGAGAGGCTTAAAGGTTGTGAATAGAAAGCCATGTTATGTACTCTTAAATTCGTTCTTATAGCCGTTAAACTTCATTTTTATTGGAAATATCAATTTAAAAAAAAAAAAAAATACAAAACAAAATTTATAGCACTAGTTATTTTAAAGTTAATTTAAAAGTAGACGAATAAATAAATAAATAAAAAAAAACAATTATTATTGTAATTTAAACAATCATTATACGTTATGTGCAGAATATTATATACATAGATACAATTTGTAATAATAAAAAAAATATTTAGAAAATTGGTAAAAGATGAGAATTTCATTTAACTATTATTTCCGTTTTTTATTTTCTCTATAAAAATGAAATAACGGTCGTTAATATACAAAATATTTTTTAAGAAAACCATTAAAAATATTTAACAGATTTTTTACATGTTGAATTAGCCCATTATATAGTTCAAGCAAGGGTAGGATCAGAAGTTTTTCTAAATCGCCAACAAAAATGTAGCCTGTACGATAACAGGGGACAATTTTTTTCTATCTCTCCTCCTCTGTGCCTCTACTTTTCAAAAAAAAAATCTAGAAAAGGATATTTTTATTCAAAGTTGAAAAAAATTAAAACTGATGTAAATATGAGTATTAGGGTGGGTCAAAAAAATCGAAATTATTTTTTTTGATTTGGTACTCCAAAAAATCGATTGCTAGACATACACTAGAATATACACACCAAATATGAGCTCTTTATATTAAGGGGAAGGTCCTCCGCTTTGCAATTTTCCATTTTTACATCAAGCTTCTACTAAAAAAAACTAATTTTTTTATTAATTGACTTTTTAGCAAATTTCTTTTCAGATTCTTGTAGGAAATTGAACGCTCTACAAAAAAGGCCTCATACACTTTTTTCGTTTATCTAATCGTTGAATAGATATTTGAGGTCCAAAAATCGAAAAAATCTTTAAAAATTCGTTTTTTGTTCTTAATTTTGTAACAAATTGAAAAATTATAAAAATCAAACGCGCAAGACATATTCTTGTTGGAAATTGATTGCTTCACAAAAAAGGTCTTGTTAACTTTTTTCATTAATCTAACCATTCTAAAGATATTCGAGGTCAAAGTTAAAAAAAAATATAAAAACATTTTATATTTTAAAAAAATTTCCAGTTCACTGAAACTTCATTATTTTTAAATTAGCAAGATATATTCTTGTAGGGGCTTAAACGTTCTACAAAAAATTTCTTGAAATCAAATTGATTGCTTTAATGGTTTAGAAGATATTCGTATCCAAACCAATGCCCACTGATTTCCATAGTTTTCTTATGACCCGTATGCATTACGATTTGGATACGAATATCTTCTAAACGGTTAAAGCAATCAATTTGATTTCAAGAAATTTTTTGTAGAACGTTTAAGCCCCTACAAGAATATATCTTGCTAATTTGAAAATAATGAAGTTTCAGTGAACTGGAAATTTTTTTTAAATATAAAATGTTTTTATATTTTTTTTTAACTTTGACCTCGAATATCTTTAGAATGGTTAGATTAATGAAAAAAGTTAACAAGACCTTTTTTGTGAAGCAATCAATTTCCAACAAGAATATGTCTTGCGCGTTTGATTTTTATAATTTTTCAATTTGTTACAAAATTGAGAACAAAAAACGAATTTTTAAAGATTTTTTCGATTTTTGGACCTCAAATATCTATTCAACGATTAGATAAACGAAAAAAGTGTATAAGGCCTTTTTTGTAGAGCGTTCAATTTCCTACAAGAATCTGAAAAGAAATTTGCTAAAAAGTCAATTAATAAAAAAATTATTTTTTTTTTAGTAGAAGCTTGATGTAAAAATGGAAAATTGCAAAGCGGAGGACCTTCCCCTTAATATAAAGAGCTCATATTTGGTGTGTATATTCTAGAGGTGTCTAGCAATCTATTTTTCGGAGTACCAAATCAAAAAAAAAGAATTTCGATTTTTTTGACCCACCCTAATGAGTATGTATGTACATATTTCTAAAATGGCATAAGATCAGTTAAATTTCGACTTTTGATTTTTTTTTTTTTTTTATAAATTATGTACGTAGGTATATTAAAAATAAACAGATTAACAATGCCTTTGTGATGCAAGTTTAGCGGAAAAAATTTGTTTGATTTTAAAAGAACACTTATACAAAATTTTGTAACTACTTTTTCTGTTTGCGGACATAGTCATAAGATAATATTGAATCTTAGCAGCATTTTCAAAAAAAAAATTCATCCGAATAAGTTCGAATTCGATTTTTAGAGCAATTGGAAGATCAAAATGTTTCAAGAACGTGTTCTCTAAAAATGCAGATTATATTAAAAATAGGTAAGAATTTTTTAAAAAGCAAATCTCTCCATATGTTTTTTAATGCGATGAATTAAAATACTATTTTATAAATAATTGAGTCTTGTGCACTTCCTATTGGCTCTTTATGAGAGGAAGCCCAGGAGAGCAGGAACAACTATCACATTTATCAGTCTAACAATAACATCGCGAACTGACACAAATTAAGATGTCTTACACATGTTTTTAATTTTATCTGATCCTTTCATGTCCTATTTACGCCCCGAACCAAAGTTTAAGAATTTATTAATGAGTGAAGAAGCTAAACACTTGTTTATGTAATCGTAAACAAAACAGTAAGTACAAAAACTCCAAATAACTGAAAAAGATTTCTTCAAAAATGATAGTTTTGAGGGCCCCAAACATTAAATAAGAGATAAATAAATAAGATTTCAATTCAACAAGAAAAAAACAAACATTCCTCTTTTTTTCAAATATTCAACTGGCAGATTGTTATTTTATTTTTAAAGAAATTTTTTGTCCAAGCGAATTAAGTTGTCATTTCATACGATTTTTTGTTCTCCGAAAATAAATTCTGAAGGGGATTTATAATGCTTAAAAAAAAAATCCGAAACGAAAAACAAAATAAACCGTATTTCAATATCCTCAAAAAGTTTTGATTAACCCAAACTAAGAGCCATTACGTTTGTGGCCCTAGGCCTGAACAGTCAAGAAGGCCCGTAGGTATATGTAAATGTGTTACTGGTCCGAAAGATCAGTTCCAAGTTATTCTTAACTGACAGAAATTTGTTAAAGAAAAAGTTACGTATACACAACAGTGTAGTTAAAGTATAAACTTTGAAAATTGATACAAATTTTGATACAGCTACAATAAATGTAACCAATTGGGCCTTGTTGTGAATTCTCTGGCGCCTTGGCCAGACTAATTTGCTAAGATTTTTTGTATTTTCAAAGAAGAACTCATATATAGTTAATACTGTTGTTAAAATAAAGTTTAAGAATCTTTATTTTTTAGTCATTAAATTCAGTTTGACATTGTATTTGACTCTTCATTTGGTTCACCTTTATTTGAACTATTATCAGCTTTATTTCTCCTTCTCCATACGTTTTCACTCATCGTCGCAGTAGAGTTGAGACGATTTTTGTGAACTCTAAAATGTTTATTAAATTGCAATTTATCTTTGCTAATTGAATCGATCTCTGAAGGTGTGAGACCTTTTATAATGTTTCCCATAATGCTAACCTATAGAAACGTAAAACAACATATACATAAGTTTGAATTTTAATAAAAATAATTTTCATTTTACATCGAGTGTTGACCAACTAGCAGGTGGACCAAATGCATCATGTTGTACTGCTAATTTTGCAAAAGCTTGCATTCTATCAGCGGGACAGTTTTCTAAATTTCCAATCCATTCAACTGCAAATCTAAAAAAAAACAAACTTTTTTTTGATAAAGTCCATCTAGACCATATTGTAAGTTAATTAATTACCTCAAAGCAACTGCATGAATAGCAGCTATATCAGATCGATTAAGATAACAAACAATCTGACCCATTGATTTCAAATCATATTCTGAATATGTTTGAGGAATCTTATTTGGCCATTCGGAACGAACTTTTTGTGCTATCAGATTCATTTGTTCATCTGTAAAACCTTTTTGCACGGATCCAAAGGCTTTTACAATTTCAACAACATTAATTGTGATGTTACGTAAGTCTTCTAATGGAATGCCCGTAACGAGATTACCCATATTTTTGTAGACCAAAGGGGAAATGTTCTCTATGCCATCATTTGCCTAGATAATTTCTATAATAGTTAATTTTTTTAATATAATTTTTATTTTTTTACATTTTTAACTAATTGCCAAATACGTTCACTTGATTTTTTATCAACTGCATTTCTTCCAATTTCAATTATGCACTCTTCTAGCTTTTCCCAGTTTAAAAATTTAATTTCCGTGTCCGATAGAATCTGGTTGCAATCAAATGCTAAACTAAAACTCATAGTTAATACACAAAGTGCTGAATAAACTATTAGACATCCTTCCATCTTTAGGTAAAATACATATTTAACTGTCGTTCAAGTAAAATTTCGTAAACCAAATTGAAGCATTTAGGAATTGCAAGTGGCATTAGATTTTAATAGAATTATAAATTAAAATTAAAAATTCTGTTAGGACATGCAAATGCAATGTCTAAAGATTCGACTGACAACTACGGAATCGAACTTTAAATGATCTGGAAAAGGGTTAATAGAAACAAAAACAAAACCAAACAAAAATTAGGCTTAACCAACAATTTTGTTTAATATTACACATACACCACCACTTTAGTTAAAAGTTTGAAAACTCATACAAAATAAAATACTATAACATCATATTAAACCAATTGGAATTTGTTGGGTATTTTCCTCCCTTTGCAGCGTGGATCCCAGTTAAAAAAAAAAATAAATAAATAAAAAAAAATATTTCCTGATATTTTTGTCATTTTTTTATGTTCCAAGATTATGTTCATAGACTTCCGCCAACTAACATTTAAAATGTATTACATATTACATCGACTTTTCTCGAGTTGATTTTTGCCATGCGGTGAAGGTTTTTGGCTTAAGTCGACCCTTGTGAACGTTAGCCGCAGGCGACTAAAGTGACAATCCGCATAAGGCGTTTTTCTTTTTTAGTTCAGAACAGAGCCTGAACTGCCAAAGAAAAAATTGTTTTTCTTTTTTGTGTTTCTTTTTTTGTTCTGAAAGTGTTCCGAGCTCTAACGGCTCTAACGATTTTGATTAAAATTTTTGTGTGTAGTATTACATACATAAGAGCCAACTCTTGAAATAAGAAATATATTTTTTGTACCGTTATCAACGATAATTTCCATATAACGTTTTTTTTTTTGGTTTCTGAATATCTCGTACAAGATAAACCCGATTTCAACGAAAATGTTAAAACAAAAGCGTTTAGGTAAAGGTTTTATTAAAATTTTAGAAAATTTCCACAAAAAAACACATTTTTGGATTTTTAAAAAATTTTTCAAAATTTTTTTTTTAATAATTTTTTGAAAACAGGTTGGTGACAAATTTTGAAATTTCGTTTTTATGTGTAAATTAAGTATTTTTTCAAAATGACATATGTACATACCTATCAACTTTTTTTTGGAAAATGTAAGAAAATTTGTTTATATACATTTTTTTTTTAAACGGCTATAACCATTTTCGAATCTATTTTTTTTTCTAAAAATTCTTTTGTATACAAGATAAAATTTCACTGCAGAGAAAGATTGTAAAACATGGTTTATGAAATAAAATGTAAAATTGGGGTAGGTATTTTCGAATTAGGGGGCTCAGAAAAATGGTATATTTAATATTTACGCTTGGAATTCAACCAAATTCAATTTAATTAATTCAGCATGAATTTAATATTACTATAGCAAAAATGCACTTAACAAACTTTCTGTGCATTAAAAATCCTTTTTTTTTTCAAACGCATAAAAAAACTTTCTTGAACACCCTAATTAAAAATATTTTTTCCATAGATAATTTGTTTTAAATGTGAACTACTCGGTGTTTTTATTATTTTTTTTTTTTAGAAGAAAGTATTTTTTTTAGCCACCCTAATGTAACACGGTTTACAAATTTTTCGTGTTATTAAAAACAATATTTTCGGGAACTGAAAAAGAAATATTTTTTTGCCTAAACAAAACTCATTCTGTGGTAATTTTTTATATTTTTTTTTTCTGACGTTTATGAACACTCAGTGACTGCTGAAAATTGTACCAACGCAGGCCTGCAAACATTCTGCAGAAGTGGTGTGTTCATTAATGCAGCAAAGCAGAAAGACGATTGGACTGACGCAGATTTCCGACGTTTATGAAAACACCCATACTTGGTTTTGTTGTAGAAGATCATTAAAAACGGTGCTTAGTCAATTATAAAAACAGATTTAATTTTTTTTTTTTTTTTTGAAATTCCTTAAAAATATCAAATTTTCCCTAATTTTGTTCAACAACAAGTAGTACAGGAAAGATAGACTTTTTCGTGGAACGAAATATAGGACGGCTGAATTTTTCAAATCTGAAAGAGGGGCATTAGAAAAGCTTAAGTCCTGGTTTTCGGGACGCCACCCCCCTGGCGAAATCCGCCATTTTGGAAAACGCGAATCGCTCTATATCTCCAAAACTATTTATCCTAGAGAAATGGTTATCAGACCAAAGTTCTTGGAAATTTAATTATCTTTTTCTTTGTAATACATTATTTTTCTGAGCGGG
Organism: Episyrphus balteatus; assembly: GCF_945859705.1. Lineage (NCBI taxonomy): Eukaryota > Metazoa > Arthropoda > Insecta > Diptera > Syrphidae > Episyrphus > Episyrphus balteatus. The sequence goes on along the minus strand of NC_079135.1, from coordinate 130,571,018 downwards.
CAATAGTTTTGAGGTTATGTTGTTTTAATTTATTTTTTTCGGTTTTTTTAAGATTTTATCATTCTCGGTAATAGTAACATAATTTTATATACAGTACAAGTTATAGACCATCAAATTTCCAATAATTTGGTATATTTTTGAAAGTCATGCGATGTATGAGTCGAAAGTTATTGATCTGAAAACTGTAGTCTAAGTACAGGAAAGTTAGTAAATAAAACAGGCATTTTAAGAAACGAAATATAGGGAGGCTGATTTTTTCAAATCTGAAATGAGGGTATTAGAAAAGCTTAAGTCCTGGTTCTCGGGACACCAACTCCATGGCGAAATCCGCCATTTTGAAAAACGTGAATTGGTCTATATCTACTAAACTATTGGCTTGACCGAATAAGTTACTTAACCAAAGTTGTAGGTAATATAAATATCTTTTCTTGTACATTCACTGTTTTTCTGCGAGGACAACACTTTTAAGGTTATGTTGTTTAATTTTTTATTTTTTCGGTTTTTTTTAATTTTTCTCTCTGATTAAAGTTGTAGAACATCAATATTCCATTAATTTGGTATACTTTTGAAGATTATATGATTTTTCAAACCAAAGATACGGAATTTTAAGAGCAATCCCTTTCAATATTTTCTAAAAATATACTAATATGCTTTTGCATAAAGTTCATACCTAAAATACTTAATCGTGTACGTAATGTAAGAGGAAGTAAGAGAGGAAGTTAGTTATTAAGGTGGGTTATGGTAAACCGTAGAATGTTGTGGTACACATATTTTGTGTTTTAAGTCAAACATCCAACTTTTATGATGCTAAAAAATTATGTTTCTATCATAGAGACCGTGAAAAATAAAAAAATTAAAAAAAAAAAACAACATAACCTCAAAAGTGTTGTCCTCGCTGAAAAACAGTGCATGTACAAGAACAGATATTCATATTACCTACAACTTTGGTTAAGTAACTTATTCGGTCAAGTTAATAGTGTAGCAGGTATATACCAATTCACGTTTTTCAAAATGGCGGATTTCGCCAGGTGCTCGGCGTCCCAAGAACCAGGACTAAAGCTTTTCTAATACTCCTCTTTCAGATTTGAAAAAATCAGCCTCCCTATATTTCGTTCTACAAAATGTCTGTTTTTTTACTAACTTTCGTGTACTTAGACTACAGTTTTCAGATCAATAACTTTCGACTCATACATCGCATGACTTTCAAAAATATACCAAATTATTGGAAATTTGATGGTGTATAACTATAACTGTTTAAAAATTTATGTAACTAATACCGGGAATGATAAAATCTTAAAAAAACCGAAAAAAATAAATTAAAACAACATAACCTCAAAACTATTGCCCGCTCAGAAAAATAATGTATTACAAAGAAAAAGATAATTAAATTTCCAGGAACTTTGGTCTGATAATCATTTCTCGAGGATAAATAGTTTTGAAGATATAGAGCGATTCGCGTTTTCCAAAATGGCGGATTTCGCCAGGGGGGTGGCGTCCCGAAAACCAGGACTTAAGCTTTTCTAATATCCCTCTTTCAGATTTGAAAAATTCAGCCATCCTATATTTCGTTCCACAATATGCTTGTTTTTTTACTAACTTTCCTGTACTAAAGCTTTAACATAAGAGTTACTTTTACCATAAGTGCAAGTACGTGCGAACCCATTAGTGCATGTAAAAACATGCAAAAAATACAAGCTGATCTAAATAACATTAAGGAAGTACATTATATGTACATATATCATTGGGAACCTATGGCGTATACTTGTTTTTTTTTTTTTTTTGGGACGCTCGACCAACGAACGATGAATGAATTAATAAAAGTGATTTTAAACACGTTTCAAGCCCTATTTTCTCACAAATTCAACAAATCAATAGAAATATAGTTTTTATTTGATTTTATGATGCAATTATTCACTTTTTAGCATAAAGTGTTAATACATTTGAGAAAATAAATTTATTCGTCTCGAAAAGAATTCTAGTTGGTACGAACTGTCAGACTAAATTCGCGCGTTCTTAACTTCAAAAATCATGTTTGTTTTGGTTAATGGTGGAGAGCGGTGTCAAATTCAAACTTCACCAATCATAACCTTTAAATCTCACTCTCAGATTTTCCGTTTCGAAAACTGCGAAAGTTTCAATCACGAAAACATCAATAACAAAACAAACAAAAAATTAGAATAAATGTGGACAATATTTATTTATTATTAATATAGATAAAAAATGAACAAACACAACAACAATTAATATATTCTCTTAGAATATCAACTTTCATACTATATATCTTTTTCTCTTTTTTTTCTTTTGTTTGATATTAAAAGATTGGACATGCAAACTTGTATATTATACTCGTACATTTAGTAAAATAGTTGTTTTTCTAATTCTTTGTTTCTATATAAGATAAATTCTAGAAAATTATGTCTTTTCCAAGCCTTAACTTGTAGGCGATTGCTGTGTTGTACTGCCACCACTTGAGCTGGGTCTTTCAATTGTCATTGTTTGTTGGGGTACTTGGCTATCAGGACTAATTCCAATTCCATTATAAATTTGTTTCATTACAAATAATATTGTATCTTCAGATTCCCTGAAAAGTAAAATAATAGAAATTAAATAAAGTCCAAATGTGAGGTAATGAAAAAGTCATCCTTACCAATAACAAACATGACTACTTAAAGCAAACAAATATTCATTAAAGAATTCCAAAGGAGCCTCCTGCAAAACATAATCAACTCGTTTCGAGTCATTCAATTTGCCCAGGGGGAAATCAATTTCAATGACATCCGTATCGGATTGGTTGGTAGAATTCGAATTGGCTCTTGATCGAGATGTTGATGCAATACTTTGCTGTTGAGTTTGTTGCTCTTGATGAGCCTGCAATTCCAAGAGCTACATTTGGTACAAATAACGATTTGATATTTTGTTTTCATTATTTTCAAAAGCAACTAACCTTATCGACTTCTTTTTCCAATTCCTTGGGGTCAGTTTTGATTTTGGGCGCAAATAGGTTCACACTGTCTAAAGTGGTTTTGAAGGTTTCAAAGAATCTCTGTTTTAAATCGGCTCCAACTCGACTCATTGTTTCTTTCAATTCCAAATGCATTCGTTTTCTTCCTTTGTGATGGGGAATTAGGACTGGCGGGATGCCATTCATGTCGGGATTTACAAGAGCTTCGAGTCTATATGCAACTGGATCGTAAGGATGGAATATATTGTAGAAACCTGGACACGTTGGTAGACGGAAATCCAGGCCAAGTTTGTCTATTCCACGAATTGTGACGAACATTCCTAAGTAAACAAATATTCAATCATAATTAAATACTAAATACTAGCTTCAATTTACATGAATATACAAATTTTAACAAACATAATATTTAGGTATAACACGGTGGTATTGAAAACGCGACAGGTTTTATAAAAATGGACCCCAAAAGTAATGATGCAGATTTGTTCGAAATGATCTCAGGATTGCAAATTTGTAAATTTCAAAATCGTACCTGATCCCTTTTTTGAGTTACCTGGATCGTATTCTAGGATCGGTGTAACAATAAAAGGATCGGAACACAGAAGTGACTCTCTCCATTCGACAAGGAAACTCCATTTAACAAATAAATTGAAGGAATTTTAGAGAGTTTTCTTGTAAAACTCATAAAATTACATTTATTAATATTAAGAAGCAGTCAAAAAACCAATTAAGGTCACATTGCAACATTTCACAATCACGAACATTGGAGACAGTTTTAAAGATTGTAACATCATCCGCATAAATAAGGCAATTTGAATGTTTCAAAACGGATAGTAAGTCATTTATGAATAGTATAAAAAGTTAAAAGTGTAGGGCCCAAATGGCTGCCTTGCGGCATTCCAGAGTTGATAAACAACCATTGAAAAGCACCGAGTATGATCTATTAAACAAATATGATCGAAGCCACATGACAAAAGTTTTCATTGAATCCAAGAGCTTTCAATTTTTTCAACAAAATTGTATGCGAGAGTTTGTCAAACGCCTTGCTGAAGTCTGTAAAAACGCAATCTAAGTATACGTCAGTCAAGTATGAAAAAGGTTTAAAAAAGTCAAATCATTGACAATTTTCGTCAGAATTATCATAGATCGAAGTATCACAGTTGTTAGTATCAAAGTTAAAGGAGCCTTGAAAAAAGTCTGAAAATAGTTGTGTAGTAATACGAGGGTCATGACTAGACATTTCATTTTTGTTAAAGTTATCTCTAAGTAAACAACATTTTTTGAAGTCTGTTTGACATCGTGATAGCTTGTAGGCTAACCAACATTTGTTTCTGTGGTTTTTAAGGTTTTTTACTTCACTATCGTACAAATTTGGGACAGAAGATCTCGATTTTACAAAAGAAAGAGGTATGGATTCAAGAATACAATCAAATAAAATATTATAAAATCTAAAAAAGACAATAGAATAAACGTTAAAGCAATTATTTAAATATTATCATTCTAAAAGGACATTAAATCCTTACCGATTGGTGATCCAAGAGCGAAAAACTTTTTCGGTTGGAATAGAAGCTGTGGGTAGCTAATAAATGGTTGACCAGTTCCAGCCTGTCCCATTTTATATGTAATATTTTGTCCTGCTTCTTCGTTAAGTTTACTAGATTCTACTGGAAAGCCAGATGTTATTTCATCTGGATTCTCCTAGAACAAAATAACAAAAATCAATAAAGTCCCAAATCAGAAAAAATTCAACTCTTACCATATTCTTTTCTTCACTTTCTTTTTGAGGCCTTTGATGGCACAACAAATCAAACATAATCAATGAACCCAAACTATGACCGGCCAAAGAAACTCCACCATGAAATTCTGGATTTCTTTGTTTGTATTTGACAAAAATACTATTCATAGAAGCGGTAACTGTGTTAATGATTCTCTGACAAAACATTGGACTTGTATAGAATAGAATATCCAAGAGTGTATCATTTGTAAAGTTTCGCAACTTCGGAATGGATTCAAGGGTAATGGATTTTAATTTTTCATCGATGCCCAATTCATCGGAATGTAATTCACTATGCCATGAGACAGGTAGAACTTCCACTCGTCCAACATAACCACTTTCGACAGAATTCTTATAGTGTGATTGGACTAATTGTAAGGCAATGCTACGGAATTCATCAACTGAAATAGAATAAAATTAGAATTTAGTCATTTTTGTAAGATCTTTTATATTATTGGAGACTTACCAACTTCTTCAACAGAACGCATTTTAAGATCACATGCTGATCCAATGCCATGAACCATAAAGAGCAAATGATCAACTTTATGTGATTCACCTTCATCGATGTTGAAATCATCAAGATCACGTTTTACAACTCGTGGTCGGGTTATAGTTTGCTGTTTCATATAAGAGAGAAAATTTTCCGAATCAAGCTGATGTTTTAGGACATCAGGAAGAAGAATTGTGTTAGAAGATTTTGTGAGTGAAATGTGGTTAAGTAAAAAGTGCAATGAATATAATTATGTGAATGAGCATGCGAATTAACGAGTTAAAATTAAATTGTTTCTTGAAGCGTAATTTCTTAAAATGTAGGTAAAAAAAAAACTTTTTGAGCATTGGTGATGAGTTAGATGCAGCAAATAAATTCTACTTAATTCGAAAATCATGAATTAGAGCATAGTATTTTATTTCCACTTGCTTACGCAAGTAAGATTCGATTCACACACGTAACCAAAATTAGAGAGGTAGTTTTAAGAAATATCTACAAGACCACAAGTTGTTGGCTAGGCGTTTTCACTACTTAAAACCCAAATTAACTTTTTTGCTCTAGTTAACTGAAATTTATGATTTATTATACTGCAAATCATTTTGGTGTAACTCTGGCTTCTGGCATACAGATGGTTTGCATAGCCTCGAATGTATGGAAGAGATTCTCATATAAGTTTGAGCTCTGTTGATAGGTAACTATTTTGACTATTTTGGTATCTTGGATGATGCCGGGACTCGTGAAATATGTGAAAGTCTTATCGATTTCCCAATATTGCATTGTCTCAAGCAGAAGTGGTGGCTGGTGGCTATTAGGAACTGTGTGGAAATACTTAAATAAAATTCAAATCAAGCTGGTTGTTTGGAATTCGTGAGAAATTTAACCCTTTCGGTACCAGCGTTAGGAATTTCTTATTGAAATGTTTTGCTTTCAGTTAGAAAGATAAAATTATGATAAAAGAATTTTTCAACTCCAAGCGGTTATGACCACCCGTCGATTTTTTTCGATGGTACAGAATGCCAAAAAAAAAATGGGTCCCGGAAGTCCGTCTGTCAGCCTGTCACTCGGTATACGAAGCTACAGCCTAAACTAATGGACCGATTAATATCAAACTTGGTATAAAGCATTTTTCGGAGACTCTTCAGAGGGAATTGGAATTTATTTGTTTGGACCAAAAATAACGGTATCTACCTGTCATATACAAATTTCGGAAAAGTTCTCGAAAACGGCTCCAACGATTTTTTTTTAAATCAAAAAAGTAGTTTTTAAGCAAGGTCTATCTTTTCATTAAAAAAAAAAAAACTTCTTTTGAAAATCATTTTTAACGGTATTTTTTTCATTTATCTGATTTATTGCCAAACTACTACTTCAATTGCAACAAAGTTTTTTTTATACAAAAGCATTAATATAATTATAGTGTAAAACAAAAAACAAAAAAATGAAAAAAAAAAATCATTATTGGATTTAAAAAAATTTTTTTTTTTTTTTTTTGAAAACGGGACATTCAATTTTTTTGAAAATATGGTTTAAGATGGTGATTAGTGATTTCTACAACAGGGCATACCAATTTTATTTTAAAACTTTTTTTTCAAAAAATTATTTATAAAAAATTAATTTTTTTTTAAAAACCGCTCTAACGATTTTGAAATTTTTTTTTCCAAAAATGCATCTTAATAAAACAAATGAAATTGCATACTTGTTTTGGGGGGCAATTTGATTTAAGATGTTGTTTTTTTTCCTCTAAAAAACGATTTTTATATTTTTTTAATTTTTTTGTTTTTATATAGGTACCTACAATAATTACATTTACTTAATTTCTTAAAATTTTAGTAATTTGAACCCTAAGAGTAAGTTCATGCGACCCAGTCGTGCATTTTATTTTAAGAGATATTGCCGACTTTTTAATTTGCTGGGTGTTTTTTTTCAAAGTGTATTTTGCCTATTTTAATGATTAGAAAGATTTTTTAGTATTTACCAAAACATCCGAAAAAACAAATGTTGTTCTTTGATAATATTTTTTTTTTTCTATTTTGTCGTATCAATAATTATGTAAGTGTTGGCCTTTTATTTGATATCATGTTTTGGTGTGCGAATTGCTACATTTAAAGATATTAGACAACTATTTTTATTTACTAATCTCTAATTACCCCAATAAAGATATGAAAAGTATGAAAATATGAAACTTCGTGCAAAAATAAATTAAAAATCTACTCACCGTCGAACCACCCCACGAATCAACTTGTTGTTGTGGTTGGAAATGAACAATAACTGTCGGTCCATGGAAGACCACAATATCTCCCGCAGATATGGGAATTTTCTTATGCCACTCACAGCTCTCTGAAGCTTTTTTATATTCTTCTTCTAACAAATCTGCAGTTTCTTCTTCATATGGAACATACTTTGAGTCACTTGCTTTATAGAACCATGAACAACGTTTCACTTCAATTGGTTCACCTTCCCAATAGACGGGGGTTTTTGTTCGTTCAGAAATGTTTACATCAAATCGACCACCTTCAACTGCGACCAAGTTCGGGCCTTCATCTGAAAAATAAAAATGAAATTGTAAGAAATTACGATTCCAACTAGGCTATCTAAAATATTTACCTCCTTTTAAGAAAGCTTCTTCCAACAAGGCCGAATCGTGGAAGGAGAACGGAGTCCACAAACACTTGACATCAAGCTTTCTTTTGTAGAACCAATGTTTAACAGCAGGCTTATATGTCGTCTGGAATAAACAAGATATGTACATCATTAAACATTAAGAACAGTAAGAATTAAAGAACTTACCTCATTTGTTGGACTACTATTTCCTAGCATACTATTGGCCATTTTTAACTCATTCACTATCTCCTCGGGCAAATCTTGATATTCTGGCGATTCAAAAATAGCCTCCTCCTCGGGTGATACTTTACTCGAATCTGCAGCTTGGATCAAAGGCTGCCTATTGGCAGCTGACAAAGAACTATTTAATTCGGAAAACTCCGAACAAGACGACGATGGTGGTTCGGCTAAATTCGAAGCCGGTGTTAGCGAACGAATTTGTAAATTTTGCACTGACAATCCACTGCCAACCAAATTGTAATTCAAATCACCAACAGTATCGAGTTCTTTTGGTGGAGGATTGTTAAAGAAGTTTTGTATACGTTGACTGTTTGGATCTTCGCTGGGAGGTGCTGCAACTCCCAAAGTTGGTACTAAACTGAATGAATCGAAAAATGTTGTCGGATCGGGTAGGGATGGTCGTTGTATAGAAATAGGATTGGGGACAGCTACAGTAGGAGCAGTAGCTGCTTGGTCAAAGAAACCGGTAAATAAATTTGGCACAGGTTCGGGATTAGGGGTATCTTGCGATTTAAGTGGCGAATCAATTTTGGAATTTTCTTTTGGCTTCGATGCCACTGGTAGATTGTTCGAGGAAAGTTGTTGAATGGTGTCGGGTTTGTAAAAACTTAATGGATTTGCAACAGCTGGAGGTGGTGAAGATGGTTTTTCTGGTTCTTCGCTTTGTACTGGAACAACTGAAGCTACCGGAGTCGATTCTCTTATTGGCAAAGATGGTTCTGTTTCAGAAAGCTCAGTTTGAAGTTCTTGATTTTCCAATGGAGTTGAATTTTCTTGCAAGATTTTAGGAGCTTCTTGAGCTAATTGCTCTGGAGCATTGACAGTGAATGGTTGTGGATTCACAGGTTGATCTTGAGGAATTACAGAATTTGTTTCAGTAAAAAAGTTTGCAGCTTCCTGATTTGGTGCTGAATTGATTGTTTGAAAGAAATTATTCCCTTGATCGATTGGGGTAAAGAATGATGATAGAGATGTTGGAGCTGGCAACTGTGGATGAGTTGACTGCAAGCCTTTACGATAAGGATTGGAAGATGGTTTGTTTTGCACAGAATTATGTGGAGGTGGTGGTGGAAAGTTAGCTTGTTCTTTTGATGGAGTGAATGCTCCAAAATTTACAGCTGGTGGTGGTGGTAAGATGTTGTTCTGTTGTTCTTGAAGTGAATTAAGGGTTTCCTCCTCGGGCTTTGAGGTGATTGTGGATGAATAATCTGATGGTGGAAGTTGAACTTGGTCAAGAACTGTAACTGAAGATTGTTCTTGAAGTTGTGGTTCTGGAATCTTTGTTGGATTATCAACTTCTGTTTCTGTAACTGGAAGAGTTGATGGAGGAGTTACTTCTTCTGTTGGTTCGTTGATTGACGAAACTTCGTTTGAAATAGCAACAGGCTGCTGTATTTCAGCTTGAGGAGCTTCTTTTGTAGGATCAAGGAGACCAGGACCTGAGTTCAAAGCTTGTGGATTAAAAAAGTTATATGTTTCCACGGGTGGTTTACTTGGAATCGCTAAAGGTTCAGCAGATGTAGGTTCCAAGATATTCAAAGGAGCTGCAGGAGCTAGAGGATCAAGAATTCCTTGACTTGAACTAAAACCTTGAGGATTAAAAAAGTTTACTGCCCCTAAAGGTTGTTGAGGAGGCTTAGAAAGTGGTGGTGCAGTGACTTGACTTGGAATTTGTGGCTGAATTGGTGGTCCTGGAGGAGGTACAAATCCTTGACTTGGAGGAGCAAATCCTTGATTAGGAGGTGCAAATCCTTGACTTGGAATTAGTGGTTGAATTGGTTGTCCTTGATTTGGTGGCCCAAAAACTTGACTTGGTGGTGCAACACCTTGGCTTGGTGGTGCAAATCCTTGACTTGGAATTTGTGGCTGAATTGGTTGTCCTTGAGGCGGTACAAATGCTTGTTGAGGATTAAAATAGTTGGTAGCTTGCGGAATTGGTGGAAATGTATGTTGAGAAACCGGGACTTGTGGGTGGTGTTCACTTGAATTTGCTGCAAATGGACTCTTGTACAATCGAGTTCCTTTTTGTAATCGGAATGAGGTCGATGGTGGTCCAACGGATGGTGGTCCAGCAGATGGTGGTCCAGCAGATGGTGGTCTAGCAGATGGTGGTCCGACAGATGGTGGCCCAACAGTTGGTGGTCCGACAGGTAATGGTCCAACAGTTGGTGATCCAGAAAACTGATGTGGTTCAACAGGCTGTAGTACTGATGATGGTCCTAATAAGTTAACAGAAGTTGGTGGAGGTTTGAAAAAGTCAGGAGTCGGGCCTGATAAAGATTGCTGAGCAGGAATTACAGTTGGTGGTCCTGCAACGTTGACGCCAATAGTTGATGGAGGTCTGAATAGATCAGGAGTAACACTTTTAGGTGGTGGTCCTGCAACGTTGACTCCAGAAGTTGATGGAGGTCTAAAAAGATCTGGTGTTCCAGAAGTTGATGGAGGTCTGAATAGATCTAAAGTCGAAGCTGAAGAAGCTTGTTGAGAAACTAAATTTGATTCTGGAGTAGCACTTTTGGGTGGAGGTGGTGGTCCTGAAAAATTAGTTTCACTTGTTCGTGGAAGTCCAAACAAATTTGCAGGAGAACCTGAAACTTTTGAAGGAGGTGGAAAATTATTTGTAGATGTTGGTGGAGGTCCGAAAAAATTTGATGACGGTTCCGAAGAAGATGCCGCAGATGGAGGAGGTCCAAATAAACTTGGAGGTGGACCTGCAGAAGCTTTTTCTGAATTTAATTCAGGTTGTAAAGGCTGTTGTGGAGCAGAAGCTTTTAAAGAAGGATTTGTATCCTGAATCTGATTTCCTACAGATGGTGGTCGTGATGATGAAGTAGCTGGTTGGAATAGAGCTTGTGGTTTTGCCCCTTCTGGAGTATTGCTTTTAGGTGGCTGACTTTGAAAGAGGACTCCAGTGTTTGATGCAAATTGATTTCCCGCAGAAGGTGGACGAAATGATGTTGGTTGGAATAAAGCTTCCGGAGTGTTGCCTTTAGGTGGTTGATTGGGAATTAGAACTCCAGGACCTTGTTGTTGTTCTGCAAATGGAACAAAAGGTGCTCCTGTTGGTAATGGTGGAGCTTGTGCTGGGTTAAATAACGACGCCTGTGTTCCAAAGAAATTAACTGGAGTATTTCCACTTGGTTCGATTCCTGTAAAGTTAACTTGACTTGTCTGAGGATTGTATGGTGATTGTAATGCTTGTTCTTGTGGTCTCTGAGAAATACCAGTAGCAGATTGTACAAGACCTGATAAATTTTGCAAAACGTTTGGGACCCCAAGATTTGATAGGGAAAATAAACCTCCCTTGCGTTCTTCTGGTTTATCGTAGTTGGGTTGTTCGGAGTAAATAGGTGATCCCACAGATTCAAATCCTATTGGTGGCGGGAAACCAGTTGTTGATGGTGGCAAAGATGATGATTCTTGATGTGCGACTGAAGACAAACCCGGAATTTGGGCGTATATTTTCTTTTTAGCCGATAATCGATAGGTATTCTGACCTAAAGCTGATGGTGGACCTGAGGGTCCACTTGGAACTGATGGAACCTCAGTGGGACTGTAGAATGTTGGTGGTTCTACTGGTGCTGATGGTTGATTTTGAGGTGGTAAACCAATATCTTGTTGTTGTTGTTGATTTTGTTGATTTCCAAATGCACTTGGTGGTGGAAGTATTTGCGATTGTGGCACCACCGAAGATTGGCCAACAAACGGTGTGGTAAACGGTTGAATATCAAGTTGAGAATTCGAATTGTAATCGTCAACTCTACCTGAATTAAATTTTTTCGAGAATGTAGAGAATACCGATGAAGCTACCGATGGTAGCTGTGAGAATGATGAAGCTGCTTGACTTAGAATTGAATTATCTATCTGATTTGTAGATTCTATCAAGCTATTACTATTCTCATCTGAAGTATCGGCAATATTCGAAGATGATGTTGCCGATGTGTCGTTTAGATTGATTTCGCTTAAGTTTTCGGTATCAATGTCCGATGATTTGCCGACAGTTACTAATGGTGTTGATTCTGGAAAGAATTAAAACAGACGAGAATTGAATTAGATAAGTTATTCGGTTTTATAGTAGGTTTTTGTTTTTATCAAAAAAACATAAGTTTACATCAAGATTAGGCAAAAAAACTGAATCATTTTTAAGAGACTTTGCTTTATCTAATGCTATTGATTGTGCTTCTGGACTCTGACTGTCTCAATCAATGTGTTCTATGACAAATTCTAACTTAGACAAACATTTTTTTTCGCTCTCACGGAAACGTGGACTACGAAAGCAATAATAATATTTAATTATTTTTGTCTTAATTGTACCCCATGACGTTATTTTTGTGCGAAAAATCATAACAAATTAGCTGAGAGAGAAAAGAGGGGAAGAAAGTGTATTTAAATGCAATTAATCTTGATTGAGATTATCGATGACGAAGATGAACTTTAAACTGTTGTTATTGATTAAAACGCTTATCCCCCAACTGAAACTGATTATGAAATTTTAAAGGCAAAACAAGTTATGTTTTTGGTGGGTTTTGAACTCAGAATTTAGTTATTTTCGTATTTGTTTATCAAAACAGCTGCTAAAGTATTTATATTTGATTTTAGATGTTGAAAGCTTTGTGAATTTACTACTTTAGCTTTGAGAAGTAAACATTTTGTCATAAGTTTGCTACCTGTTTATTTTGTTTAAATAGTAATCGGTAAACATTTTGTGTGCAATGATTTTGTACGACTTCACACAAGTGTGTATTTTGTGGTGGAACAGGTGTACTATAGTCTGTCCAAGAAATATAAAAATTTGGAGTGCATATAACAATTTTGTGTTTGTCTTCTAGCATTCTGGGTTCCTGGAAGAGGCACAGAAAATCTGTTTATTTTAAATAATATGCATGCACCCAGCGTTCTTTTAATTTTCGTAAAATAACATGTTTTGGAATTTGGAAAAATTGCAAAAGGCAAATGATTTTTTTAAAAGACAAAAAAAAACAGTTGTGTCAATTCTTCTCTTCAAAGTTCTGTTTTGTTTGAAACAATTGTTATTGATGCACATAGAATGCACATAGAATTTACTAATTCGTACACTGTGGCGTATGTGTAACTTTTTTTATTTTGGTTTTTGTGGTTATGCTTATGACTGACTCACAATGTCGCATTTTAAATCTACAATATAATCCAAAATATTACATCACTGTTGTCTTTTGCAGAGAAAATAAATAATCCAAGACATACAAAAATATTATGAAAAGAAGGAGCAAGGCCTTAGGAAAGGAGCTGAAGACAAGTCAAATTTTTACATCTTTAGCTATACGTCTCGCCAAACTTTTTTTTATATAATAGTCGCCCACTAAAGGGGTTTTGGGTACCCTTAATAAAACATCCCTTTTTTTGTATATCAAAGAATTCGATGGGAAAAATAAATGTGTACCTATATAAAATTTTTAAAACATTTTTTCAAAATAAAAAAAATTTACATGCCAGTTAAAATTAATCGACGCATAAAAACGAAGTTTTAATAAAACTCTTTGGTTCGTTTTCAAAAAATTAAACGGTTTTGTTCAAAAATTTTAATGAAATCAATAAGGACATAAGGAAAACGGTTTTATGGCAAGTACCAATAAAAACGGTCTTAATAAATTTTTTTAGTACCAACGACCTTATTTGCCATATTACGTGTAATTTTCTTAAACAAAATTGTTGGATACTTTTTTGAGAAAAACAAGGGAACTGACATTAATTTTAATAATCTTTAAAAGTTGGTGAAAAAGTTTCGTTTCTTATAAGAGTTAAGAATCTAATAATTCTAAAAAAATATCTTGAGTGAAAGGGTGTTTTTTTTTTAAAGAAATGATGCAATTCAGAATAAGTACCACAAAAACTTGGACAAAATTGTTACACCAATGAAAATCGGTACATATTTTTTATTAATAACACAAACCAAGAATCTAAGTAGTCTATAAAAGTATTTTAGGGGAAAGGGTGTTTTTTTTTTTTGGGAAATAAGGAAAATCCGCGATAAGTCCGTTAAAATCAATGGTATAAAAGTTACCCTTACGAAATTTATTGAAAATGTTGTCTTTCCTTTGGGAATTACGAATAAATTAAGTATATACATTTTGTTTTATGTGAAATGGGTTTTTTTTTGCGTGTAGAGAAAATATGGGTATATTGGAAAAAGTGAGTAGGTACCTAATAATAGATAGAAATTCAGCAATTATGTTACTTTTGAGATTAGAAACAAGAATCTAAAGTGTCTATAAGAATATAGTGTTTAAAAGGGTGTTTTTTGACAGAAAACAAAAATGATGGGTCACCCTAATGAAATTTGGTAAAAACGTTGAATTTGGGATAACGAGCAAGAATAAAGAGTTTTTATAAAAAAAATGTAGGTCAAGGGGTGTTTTTTTCGAAGAGACAGTAAAATCTGTAATTGGTCCCAAAAAGCCAATGTCATATGATGATATTCCCATCAAAATTTTTTTTACTATATTAAGACTTTTTTTATCCTTAGTTCTTATCCCAAAAGCAAACTTTTTGGAAAGTTTCATGAGTGTAACAATTTTTTATTTTTAATGGCTATTTTATCTGTAATTATAACGATGTTTAGAATGTTTTATGGTATTTTCTTGAGCTCATCAGCTACTACTAGTTCTCATTGAGTAATGGTTTGTGAAGTAAACTATCACTCCAAACTATTGCTTTGAGTTCGAATTCAAAATATCTAAGAGTTTTTTTTTTTTGTCAATAAAGAGAGAAAGAAACATAAACACTGTAAAGGGCTAAGGTAACTTGAAAAATAAAAATTCTATAATTCTATTACACTTCCAAACAGTAATTAGTTGGGATAAATTTGAATATACCCTTCAACTAGCTTTGTTTGCAAAATAATTATACCCCGCTTACACTTGCCAGTGTGATTTTTCTTTCAACAATTTGTTACCAGCATTATTAAATGTTACGCCCTTTCACAATCAGGTGGGCGGAAGCTCTCGGAAGTATGCTGTACACACATTAACAAGAGGGTATAATCTATAACAATTAAAATAGATATCATGTTTTATTATATTAAATATATATAAACCCATGTTAACGTCAGTAACAGTTAGTAAACAGTATAGCAAGCAACATGTCACCATTCATTATATTGACACTTTTGATCTCATTAGAAATCAACTCTGGTCTAGCGTCACGCATAGTTAATGGCACTGACGCTGATATAGAAGATTTTCCTTATATTGTTTCGCTTCGAAACTCTAGAAGAGGTTCCCATCGTTGTGGAGCATCAATTTTGAATCCATTATGGATCCTTACAGCTGCTCATTGTGTTGCCTATGCAACGGCTAGAAGCCTAAACATTGAATATGGCGTCACGGTTATCAATGCAACAGGTCCAAATGTTGTGAATGTTTCTAAAGTTATCGCACATCCTGGATATTTTCCACCAAATCGATATATCAATGACATTGCACTTTTGAGACTTGTCGAGCCCGTTCAGTTGGGAACATTGGCACAAACAGTAAAATTGCCAAAAATGAATCAAACAACTGAAGGAAATTCGTCAGCTATTCTGATCGGATGGGGTCTAAATAGGGTAAGAATGAGCTTTTCTTTCTGAGACCTCATACAATTTTACATCTTTTATTTCTATAGTCTGGCGGAGATATTCAAAAACATTTGCAAAAAGTGGAATTACAAACGTTTACCAATGAAGAATGTAGCGAACGTCACCGGCAGATGGTGCATAAAAGTAATATTTGTGCTGGGGTCCCAGAAGGCGGTAAGGGACAATGTAGCGGTGATTCGGGTGGTCCACTTATTGTGAATAACACACAAGTTGGAATTGTATCATGGAGCAGAAAACCATGTACTATTGCTCCATATCCAGGTGTTTTTACACGAGTTTCCAGTTATATCGAATGGATTAGGGATACAATTGAAGGAGACTTGAATACATCAGATTGGAGTTAAATAGATTTTGATCATGGTCAAGACAAACTTTATGTAACTTTGAAGCATATTATATTTTATTTTAGCAAATTTTAAATGAATAAAATCGTTAGGTTAATTGGCAAAATGCTTCCAAAACATATCCTAAAAATATGCAATCAAAAGTATGAAAAGGTATAGGTAGTTGACTGCAAAGCCGGCATCGTGGGTTCAAGCCCAAATTTCTTAAGCTTTACTAACATGTAACATGTTCTTCTTTTTTCTATCTGTCGCTCTCTTGAGTTAATGTCTTGGGTTGTCTCAGATGCCAGGGCTGTTAAGTGTCTGTACTTCGTATTTATGTGCGTTGTACTGTGTAAGTATGTTATAGTAGAATAGAGCGTAGAATAGTAGTAGAATAGAGGTGTCGTATGAAAATGTACAAATGCAAGCATATGGCGCAACCATGATGGCGGACTGATCAGTTTTTCAGTTTTGTTTTTGGACGTGAATTGAGATCTGTTCGTCTACTTGTTTATAATTTGTTGCATGTTATCACTTCAATTTGTCACTCAGTCAGAAATTTGAAAAACTACTGGCGTGAAATTGTTTAACATGCAGTTCTGTTCGTCTACTTTATCGTTCAAAATTGGCAAAATTTGTTGCGGGCAGTTCTGTTTGGTCACTTATGTAGATAGGACCTTTTGGTGAAACGAATTCTAAATATTTAAGTTAAACATGAACTCATATTATCTACGTAAACTATCACATAAGGTCTTACGAATTTAAATTCTCAAGACCTGTTTGAACAAACGGAACTTAATTGTTTAAAACTGACTTAAATATACAGGGTGTCCCACAGTCACCGCCCCAAATGAAAACAATGGATTCCTCAGGTATTTTTTTTAAGCAAATGAACTGAGCTTTTATAATAAGCAAACAAAATGAATACTCATTTACGTGTTTCTTTAAATAAAATGATATGAAAGTTAAGAAAACAACTTAAAAACGAATAAAATTGGGTTTGATGCAAAATTGTGAAGAAATGGTTGTTCGCAAAAAAAAAAGTTTTTTTTCAAACGTAGCCAGTTAAGGGAAAAGAAAGCAAAAATCATAAAAACCGCCATAATTCGAAAACGGGACGAAAACGAGAAAATTAACCCTTAAGTTTTTCGACTTAAAATGACCTCAGGAATCCGGTGTAACCAAAATATTATTGCTTGATTTGTTTCCTTGATAATTTCGTAAGAATTTGTTTTGACAAATAAAATCTGAAACTTTTATTCATTTTGACAGTTTAGGCTTATATGTCAATCATCATACATCATCTGTCAACTGTCATTGAATAAATTACTCTCGTTTATGTCATCCATTAAAGAAATTTGTCAATCTTTTCTAGCAAGTTCAGAATCTTCATAAACTTATTGATTCCTTGAAAAAATAATTAATCAGAATATTTCATTTTACAAAAATACCCACATCCGGAACTACTAGATAAATATTCCAAACATTAAATCAAGTATGTAAATTGTCCCTTGCCATCACATGTAGTTTAACTACTTTTCTAAATAAGCCATTATAGAAAACAGTAAATGATTTTTTTTTTTACAAATTGTATGCACTTTCAAATACAACAAAATCATCCAATATATTGAAAAATAGTAATAAATCACCTTACAAAATGGCAAGTCAATAAAAAAAATCCAAGACATTTGATCGACAGTGAAAAAGAGTGTTTTTAATTATACCCCCGTCGCGTTGGTCGTCAGGTGGAAGATAAATGTAGGAAGCCGGGCAGGTGCCGCATTGTCTATCAAACAAAGTCAATTGATTATTATATTTTGATTTGTTTTTGTTTTTTTTTTTTGTTGTTGTTTGTTGTTTAGTTACTTCAATTTGCTGTCCACGTTTCAATTAAAGATGGAATATAAATTGAAAAATTATTTATTTGCAAACTTTTATTCATTTTGACAGTTTAGGCTTATATGTCAATCATCATACATCATCTGTCAACTGTCATTGAATAAATTACTCTCGTTTATGTCATCCATTAAAGAAATTTGTCAATCTTTTCTAGCAAGTTCAGAATCTTCATAAACTTATTGATTCCTTGAAAAAATAATTAATCAGAATATTTCATTTTACAAAAATACCCACATCCGGAACTACTAGATAAATATTCCAAACATTAAATCAAGTATGTAAATTGTCCCTTGCCATCACATGTAGTTTAACTACTTTTCTAAATAAGCCATTATAGAAAACAGTAAATGATTTTTTTTTTTACAAATTGTATGCACTTTCAAATACAACAAAATCATCCAATATATTGAAAAATAGTAATAAATCACCTTACAAAATGGCAAGTCAATAAAAAAAATCCAAGACATTTGATCGACAGTGAAAAAGAGTGTTTTTAATTATACCCCCGTCGCGTTGGTCGTCAGGTGGAAGATAAATGTAGGAAGCCGGGCAGGTGCCGCATTGTCTATCAAACAAAGTCAATTGATTATTATATTTTGATTTGTTTTTGTTTTTTTTTTTTGTTGTTGTTTGTTGTTTAGTTACTTCAATTTGCTGTCCACGTTTCAATTAAAGATGGAATATAAATTGAAAAATTATTTATTTGCAAAAAAAAAAATTTATTACCCTAAAGGTATAGGTTGTTTTTTTTTTATCGACGAAAATAATACCCCATTAATTGTAAATTGCAAGTCACATTCTTCTCTGGGTAATAATAAGAAAGCAATTTATTTATATTTTATTAATTTTATGTCTCGAGAATACTTAAATTGTCATATCAGTTTAAGAGTGAATTACAGTATTTAATAAGACATTTGAATAATTTACGTTGTTCCGTAACGAATAAGATGGCTCAATAATAATTTTTAATCAGACACCTCTAAGTTATGTCAAACTAAGACAAACTGTCAATTAGGAAAAACTAATGAAGGAGTACTGTCTCTAATATGATGTATTAAGGTCTGTTCATGTTATTGATGGTTCATTAATTTTATATTTTTCAAACTTGATTTATTTTTGTTTCTCGTTTGACATTTTATACTCGTAAAGTAGAATGAACAAGCCTATATATTTGTTTTTTTCCAGCTTGATTGTCAAAAAAAGTCAGATTCAAGCTGTCAATGACAGTTAAGAAATTCAGTTTAAAACTTGCTAAGACCCATGATTAACGGTATTATCTTACAAACAAAGCCAATATTTTCGAAATAAACAAAAATAAAATCTGATGCAAAAATTTCTCTTAATTTATGAACTGACGTTTGCGTTCCTTGAATTTTAATTGAGACTCAAAGGAGTCGTTACGAGCTTGTGGCGAGGAGTATATTATTGTCTCCGCCCTGTCAGTCCCATTTAGCCATTAAATATTATTGTGGCTACGTTTATTTTGTCTCCAATGGTTGCGTGATTGCTAATTCAAAATCAAAAAATAAACAAAAAAAACAAAATCCAACTGTCATTTTGAAAAAGAAAAAAAAAAAGCAGAAGACGAAGGAAAAAAACTGTAAATAAAGGCTTGCAACGATTATGTAAACTATGTTAAGCCGATGTACTATTGTATTTTAGGTTGGACAAAAAAAAAAAATAAACTCAGCAACTTTACCGATAAAATCAAAACAGCGTATGCACACTCATTACAAATTCACCACCCTCCCAATGTCAATATCACACATAGTATTTTTGTGGTGTGGTTAAAAATGATTGCACGAACTTGCATTTTTGACAAAATGGTATCAAGATAATCAAAATAAATAAGGAAGTGACTTTCCATGTTTTTGTTGTTTTTATGTTTTAGGTTGGTGTTAAATTATGGCTCTAATTATTGACTTATTGATATTCAGGTGGGAAATACCATAGTCATTGGCCGCCCGCCGCCGGCAGACATTTTATAGTAAACTCATTCAGTCAATGGGTTTTGATTAGTCATCCATTATTTGTAAATTACTAATTGTCAATTTGTATAAACAAACAAACAAACCTTTGTTTGTAAACATTTGGAAATGAAAAGTTGAAGATTAGGTTGCATTTAAATGTTGAAATTGGTTTTAGGCGTGTAAATAAGATTGTTTGACTATTTAGGTACTAATTGTTTATTGAAAGGTGTGAGTCAATAGTAAAATTAAAGTTTTTGTTCATATTCATGCCTACGGCTTTTGTTATGTCCTAATTTCCAAAATGTTATGGGTTTCACCACAAAGTGGTTACTTACCTTTCAACATGAACCCCATGACTAACTAAACGAACAGACCGTCTTTAATTTGGTTGGATATTTATTTTTTCATCTGACAACTCTTATTAAAACTTATTCTAATTCTATTTATTTGTGCCTCTTCTATTTTTAAATAAAACAATATTTGAAATTGAAAAGAAATATGTTCAAAATGACTAACATGTCCGTCCGACCACCAAAATATTAGGGGTATGCAAAGGTGTAAACTCTTGGTAAACCTGGTAAAATGGTAAACAAACAGGTCTACCCCATATAAAATTGTGACACATTTACAACTTTACCAGAATTGCCACCGTTTCATGAATACCCTTATTGGGCTTTTAAGCCAGACGTCAGTTTCAAAAATGAAAAAAAAAAAATTGAAAAAAAAAAATTTGACAGTTCAATCCTGAGGAAGATTTCAAGGCGCAATTTGATTTGATCGAATTTCGAATTAAAAGAAAGTTGTGAAGTTTTGGAAAATCAAAACCCAAACACGATCGAATTGGTTAAAAATATTTTATTTATGTTGTTTAACACGTCACAGCACGGAAAACCATTAATTTTATTATTTTTATAAGAGAAATTTACTCGACCGCCTTTTTGCAATGAAAATCGCATTTATTTTGACAAAGACAGATTGCTGAAAAGCCCAATTGATTTTTTAAAAAAACGTCAGGCTTACAGAAAGACATCATTTCAGTGTTCACACTTTGAATGTGAACTCCCCTTCAAAGAAACACGGCTATTACCTAAATTAATAGTCGCGTTCCTTTGGTAGACAGCTCATGAGTAGATGATTAGTCGATCTAGTACTACAATTATTAACACATAAGGCCTGTTTGGGTACTACCTTAAACAGAAATAATTCTACTTTTTTTTAAATTTTTAACCCAGTTCTTGTTTATGTACTCTGAAAATGTGTAGTTTCTTCACAAAAAAGAGCACTCACTTCCCCTATTTGCGGATTTCAGCCCGAAAAAATTCTACGGACAAAAATATGAGTTCTGTCAAAAACCAAATTACAACAACAGAGTAGCAAAACCATTAGTAAAAACACAGTTGTTGAGGTTTTATCATTTTTAGTGAAATTGTAATAATAAAATACTATTACCATTTTATATATTTTCTCAAATTTATTGAATTTAACTCGTTTCTCGCTTTTTGCATTCAATAACAAAATTAAATTAAGTAACAAATAGATACAAATTTTAAATTAAATAAAACACGGGTTTTTAATTATTTATCGAATGAATTCATATTGTTGCTGAATGTTAAAAAAACACTTGTTAAATTGATTTTTGACAGATACTTTCTTATAGAAGAACAAGTGTCAGTGCCTTCAAAGTGAACTGTTTGACGTTTGAGCACTTCTTACTTAAAAGCTCTTTGAAACATCTACATTAAAAGGTCTGTTTGACTACTGCCTAAGGCGCCGGTTATAGCGATTAGGAATATGCATCAGGAAAAAAAGATACAATATGAAATTGAATGTTTTTTCCTGATTCTCGTTTAAAGCGATCAGGAAAACTTAAGTCAGTTGACACACACAAAAATTCACGTACTCTCTTCTTTTAATGATTGAAATACACACGAAAAAAAATTTTCGTATGCAGTGGAACAGGAAAAATTTAAAACACTTCAGGGGAACGATTTGTTGTTTCATTTTGTTTCGCGCTGGCACGAAAAATGAATTTGCATCAGAAAAAGAATTATCAGAAGTAGAATTTTAGCAAAAAATAAGTGTTCCATGATTAACAAGAGCAAACGATTGCTAAGGATAAACAAAACAAAACAGATACATAATTACTAAGTTACCACAAAAATACGGATATGATAAGAAAACGCTTCTTAAGCTCACCAAGCATTTGACCTTATTTTTTCTGATCGTGTTCTTTCGGCTATATCCATATCTTAACAAAGTGGCTGCAATATTTTAAACACCTCACAATCACAAATCATTTTATAGTTTAAAAAAATCATCTCGCCTTGCAAGACTTGCAATAAATCAAACAATATTGTAATTTTTAAATGCTATTAAATCTAATGGAGCCCAAAAAACTACAACGAACAATGTTGGGTCGTGTTGCAAGTCATCCAAATGCACTCAGTTTAAACAATTTAAACACTCTCGCAAACTAACCAAACATGTTGTCTTGCATCTAATAGCATTTACCTAGGTATACTCGTATAGTATAAATGTCAAAATACAACGTTCATTAGCTTAGCAATGCTAATCTATCGTTGTAATGCGATGAGAGTATGCTTTTTTTGCACGACCTCTAATACTGGTTTGCGGATAGATACTACAAGTTGTGTAGTAGTTTTTTGTTTTCCTCTTTTATTTTTAAAACAACTAAATCAACCTAAAACGTAATATGTTTGCAAATCTGCGAAGCCATTCATATGGTAACCAACTAACTAACTACACCTTCTACATCTGTCAGACTTAAAATATATGTTTGTAGAAGGCAAAAAAAAAAGGTTAAATTAATTCAAAAATATGTCACGTTTCTTTTTTCTTTCGGGGCAGTATCGGTTTATTGATACTTTAATGCGAGAATAAATCATACATTTTACAACTTTAGGAATATTGTTCTTTTTTTTTTGTAGGTATGCGAAATATTTTCAGACACATTGTTTACAAGGCAATTTGGCATCTCTGTTTTTGTGGTTTCTTTGATATTCAAAGCAAATCGAAATATAAAATTTGTTTCAAACAAATATTTTTTCGAGGTCGATTACCTGTTGAGTGTGGAAAAGCTTGAACTTCATAAAAAAAAAAAAAAAAAATGAAACCCAATGGATTACTTAAGCTTAATCTCAGAGAATTTTACATTGATGGTGGTTTCCACAAGATAAAGTTGTATCTACCATTCAAACTTATACCTGATCAAGTGATTTTATCGCCTAGGGCTACAAACAATACAAAAAAAAAAAAAAGAATGTGTGTTATGTTTGGATTTTGCGAAAGTGGCACGTCAAAACAAATGAATGTCATTTTTATGCGCAATAAAAAACATTAAAACACAAATTAAATGTCATTAACTATTTAAAGTGAAATTTGGGGCGCAGTTTTATGTTTAATTGTGTTATGGGATGTATGAGACATTTCCCTTCAATCAATCGTAGATTGACTGTCAACTACGAAACAATAAACGTAACTTATCAACAGTTAAACAAACCAAAAACTGAAACTGACAGGTGATATCTTATATGTCAAAGCCATTTTTGGCTTCAGAGTTTTTATTTTGACAGATCCAATAAAATATTCAGCCAAGCTTGTCAAAGTCTTGACAGTTTTTGATGAATAATTTAACTGTTTTTCTTCTCTTGTTGTTATTTGCTTTTGATTGAAGTATAAGTACTTACATATATTTATTTTGAAAGAAAGCATTGTGGGTCATGCTTAATGAAATTTAAAATGACATTAAAATTCAGGATGTTTTTTTTTTATTTTGTTATTTTGAAACTGTTGGTGGTCTCTTTGAAATGCAATTTGTCTGCATATAATATGCAAATATTAATATTTAATAAAGTAACTAAAACAAAGCATGTAATTTTTTGAATAGGTAATTTTTATAGCTTTGTACTTAATTCATGAGAAATTTATTTGGTTGTCATTCATATATCCGACATGATATTTTGATATCTGCCAACGATGATGACTTTGGTTGGATAGGAACCAAACATATTGCGCAGGTTTTTGAAAATGTTGCTGCGTTCTTTTGAGGGTGGTAGACTATTCAAGATAATAAATCTAGTACTATGAAGTCAACCACACATTCATGTGTTAATTGATGTAATAGATCTACTAAGATCTACTATTCAAGAGTATACCATCTCCAATGAGCAATAAGTTAGTGAAGTTTCAGGTCACTTATTGGTTAGTTTGAAAAAAAAAGTGTACATACGCTATTGAAGTTATACTATATACCATAATAAATCAAAAATGGCTGACGCATAATTGCAAAAAGTCAGATCGCTTTGTCTGTCGTTTTTGTTGAAATTTCTTTCTGTCACTACTTGACGTTTAATAAAAATTCTAACCAGTGGTAGCTCATTTCAACTTAAACATAAGGGTACCTACATATGTCAAAACGAAAGCTCATCGCATAAAATCTGACAGCTCATCTCATCATGAGATTCCGTTTCACCCGATTTGACGTTATGCACATTTTTAAAGCCATCCAACATTTTTTTCTTGCATCAGTTTTAGAATTTATGGACACATTATTTTGTTCTTTTTGAATACGAAATACAAATACACTTTTATATCAGAGTATGCCTGCAACGATGTATAAACTCTGGTAAAATGTGGTAAACGAACTGTCAAAGCCATACAAAATTTTGACACATTTACCACTTTACCAGGTTTACCCAGAGTTTACACCGACTC
The DNA here is from genome assembly GCF_945859705.1 of Episyrphus balteatus. Classification (NCBI taxonomy): domain Eukaryota; kingdom Metazoa; phylum Arthropoda; class Insecta; order Diptera; family Syrphidae; genus Episyrphus; species Episyrphus balteatus. Next base: position 130,546,413 of record NC_079135.1, on the reverse strand, counting down.
ATCTATGTGGAGTTAATGTAATTTTTGTGGGAGAGTAGGGAATGTTTAAAAGTCTAAAAAAAAAGATTAAAATTTTGCCATGACAGATACTGGAGAAATCAAGCTTTTCAATAAAAATGACAAACACTTTCTTCCTGCATACGAAACTCTTTAAACTGTGTACATTTTTTCATCTCCATGTTGGTAAATCATTTTCTTAAATTCGAAATAAATAAAACAACAAACATGCATTCATATAACAATCATCCTATTCGTCGCGCATTTAAACGACAAACAAAGTAACTATTACTGACCTTCAAAGGATTACCCTATTCGTCGTTGTAAACTTGACCTTCAAAGGCCACACACACTCTGTGCAAATAGCCTGAGAGACAAAGCTGGAATAATAGTGGCTTTGAAAAAAAGAAAAAAAAAAATAAAGCATATGAATATACCCAATCAATTCCTATTTATGCCTTTACGTGACACAAAATATAATTTATCAAATGCTGTATAGACCGCACGGGTTCAGGCCTCGAAACGCGCAGTTCAGTTCCTTATGTCTATTAATATACCTTCACTTTGTGTTGTCAGCTTAATAATCCAATCCCGCAACAATGTATTACTTTGGTCATAAAAGTGACGTCTTCTTGTTTTGTAGATTCCGTCTCATAGAATAGACACGACACAATCGTGGTTAATAATAACCATAACAGCAATATCAGAGAGAGACCTCGCCTTTTGAATGCTTAAACATCAGCGAACAGAACTTTTAATAACACCAGCACAGAGAGCATTAAGCATTTCTGTCAGGTACCGGATTACCAAAAAAAAAAGGAAACAAAAAAACAACAAACAAAACTATGACCGCAGTTGGTTTGTGATGGTGTTGACGTTTCTTATTTTTTTTCCTGTAAAATGTTTTGAATGTCATAAAACAGTTGGATTATCTAACTCATCTGCAGCTTTGCAATGTTTACTTTTCTGGAGATTTAACATACTCTTAAGTCTTTCGTTTAAACTAAAGTTAAGTGTTTATACGTGTGGTGAGTTTACAACTCATTGGTGAACTACTGAGTTGACCCTAAAAATTTATCAAAACAGTGCTGCCATTTCAGATGGTTTTGACAGAAAAGAAGTCGGTATTCCTCTTCCGTTCATTTTTTAAGAGGCTCATAAACCTATTCACCACACCATTCATACAAATTAGTGCCATCAACCACTCTTATGTTAAGTTTCCACTATAATACTCGTAGATGGAAGCGAACAGATTTGCTCCTTAAAAGCTTTTCAAATGCAACTGTAACTTCTGTAAGGCCTTATAGAAGCAAAATTTTTAGTTGGGATTTCACGCACGAAAATAAAAATGAACGAAACAAGTTATTAGCTTTTATAGATGCGCCATATGATAAGCTTCTATTCTTATATTTTCAAACAATACCGTACGCTCTACTCCCACAATTATAGTTTGGCCTTTAGGATCAATAAAACCAAAAATCTCCGAAAAATGTATTTATGAGCTGAGCCTCCTCAAGTAATGAGCGTTTGGAGATCTTAATTTATAGCTTAAGTTTTGTTCATTCTCCATAGATGGGTATAAGATTCAAATGGGAATTAGATAATAATGAACAGAAAGAAAATAACTGCATTTGGCATCACTGATCATCGCTATTTAAACAATATGAGTATACAACCAAAAAGGAAGAGTAGGAAGCTAAGTACGATCTTTTGCAAAGTTGGTTATTGCCTCGATCTTGATACGTGTTTGGCATTTAATTTACTTACGTTTGTTTTTTTATTTTATTTTTTCTTAAGCCTTTTCTGTGGTCTTGCCCTAACCACACTATCGGACAAAATCATCATCTTCGTTCTCTTTATGGTATTCGCATTCAAAAGAGCTACTTGCACGTCATTATATGCGATGAACTCTATGCAAATTAAGACTCACAAATGATGTGTGTAAAACATTTCAAATTATTACTACCGTGGTGGTATTTTGTAAACACATAAAAACTTGTTGATTCGTCTTCTAGTACAATGGTTGGTTTGCTACTTCTTTTGCTATACTGCTGCTGGTCTTTAAAAAAAAAAGATTCTAAATACCTAGCAAAAGATCTCTTACCGCGGAAAAAATTACATGATGGAAAAGAATTTTTTGTGTGTAATTCCTATATTAAAAGACAAGTAATGTTTGCGGACCTTGTGAAGGTCTTTTTTCTTTGAAAAGTTGCATAACTGAAATGTTGGTTTTATGTTTGCAGGAAAAAAAAAATAAGAAAAAATACACTTAGTCGACGTAAAGAAATGAAGGTATTCATTTTCTAGTCATGTAAATTATGTTTTGAGAATTCAAGAATTTTTCGTATGGTCGATGCAACTGTATAGCTTTTACAGGTTATTGGGGGTGTTAACATTGGGACAAATGGTTGTTAATTCCTTAAGCAAGTGTACGAACCATTAACTTCTATATAACACATTTTTTTTTATAAAGCCATGCGGAACAACATGCTCTTCAATGTGAACCCGTCTATGGAAATTTGAATCAAACAAACTGAAAAAAGGTCAGTTCAGATCTCGTTAATGTGAACCCGTCAATGGAAATTTGAATCAAACAAACTGAAAAAAAGATCAGTTCAGATTAAGGATAGATTACATAAAATGGAAGTTAAGTTAGGCAACCTTTTTTGTAGTAGATTTTTTATGGATGTCCCCAATTGGTGCACTTTTCATTGCATTGTGTCATTAAAATGACACAAAACTTGCACTCTTATTGGGGAAATACTGATTTATAGTAAGTACTATAGCCGTGTTCGTTTGTAGGTGTTAATTGCTAATGAGAAAAAAATTAATAGATCTAGTACTAAAATTAATACATGATCTTCTGCTCGAGTAGATAGGATAAGTAAATGGTAGTACTAGATTTTTTTCAAAATGAACGCAACCTATAGGAATTCTACATTAGGCAATTTCACATTGACTAACTCACTGGACATTATACCAAATGACAATAAAATTGTTTTTTGAATAAAAAGTGGTATAATCTATTACAAAACTATGTTTAAAATGGAAATAATTTGAAATGGTTGGGGCGTCTGGTGTTTTCTTCAAAGATCCTTTTTTCACATTCAACTGTCAATTTAAAAAATGTTTGGAAACTGCGAAGGCAACTATGACTTTATCTCACTTAAAAATGTAAACTCGAATTTTGCATCTAAATTTTCAGTTTGATTGTTTTTTTTTACGTATTTATTTGCACTTTTTTCTTCCATTATACATGCATATCTTTGTGGTTTTATCACATCTTCTTTTTTATAAGCCGTGTGCTCTCTGTCATTACAAAAGTAAAACCCCTAAACCTCTTTAAACTTAAAAAAAACCCATGTCAAGTCTTTTTGGCTTGTGGTCGTTTTTTTGTATGTTTGAATTTTTTTTTTTTTTTTTTGTTAAGGATAATTAAACCCACTTGCTTTTCAAAACACAAAAGCGTGCTCAACCTTTTTAATACCTTTTGTTATGAATCTATGTATCTCAAGAAGCCATCAGGTAAAAAATATATAATACAAAATAAAAAAACAAAATTCCATTCAAATTTGAAATTCCTTTTAATAATGATCTTTCCCAAATGATGTTTTGAGGTATCCGCGTCAATTATCTTGTTCTTTTGCCTACCTCATTTTAATGTTTAACAGATTTTTTGTTAAATAGGATCTTGTTGGTTATAAAAATATAAAGTGTGCACAATGAGTCGTAAAGAGTTGCTCTATATAATGTTTTTTTTTCAGCTGTTCTATCCAGATGTGATTTCTTGTTCAATTTGTGTTTTTTTTGCGAGGTTTTGCAAAAACTTGTGTTTATGAACATAATCATTGAAAATCCTTTAGTCGAATGCATCATTTTTTTTCCAATAAAGTAACGAAACAGAACTAAAAATTGAACATGATTAGCTGGGTTCATATTCCCAGCGATCAACGCAAGACACCTGAACTGAAGTTTGAAATTATAAGAGGCTCTGATTGGTCAGATGTCATAAAAAAGTAAGTGACATTTGGTTCTGACCAATCAGAGCCTGTAACAATTCAATTCTTGATTATGGATTTAGAAAGGAGAAGTTTCAACCAAACAAGTCCATTCATTTTTTTAGATGATTCTTTGGCAGATTTAATTTAAATACGAAAACCTTTTTCGGTTGCATAACTTGACCTCTCAAAAGAAGTAGCTTCGAACAATAACAAAAAAAATTTAAAAGAGCAATAAATCATTTTCCGAATTTGGGTTTTTATCACATGACGTCATTATAATCACATTTGCTATGAGTATTTTGCACGTCAAAGAATTAATATAATAAAGGCCCAACCACAATATAACGCTTTTAAGAAGGATTTTTATGGAATACTTTTTTTCATCAAAAATAAGAAGTTTACATCAAATTTTTCAAAGTTAATAAAATCCATTTTATTGTAATTTGTATTGATTGATTGTTTTGGGGATTACCAGTTTGTTGTGGATAGTATGAGACATCTACGACATCGTTAGTTTGTTAATCATATCAATAACAGTCGCTTTGAAGGCTTGAAGGTTAGTTTGTATATTTGTCTAAGGGGCGAGGCTGTTTGACCTGTATGACAAAAAGGCTAAGTTATCTATTTTTTTCTGAAAATATAGTTGTAGGTGATTTTTTTTTTAACAAAATTTGTATTATGACATCATTTTCGTTGTCACTTTCATTGTAACTATAAATTTTTTTGATAAAAATAACTTTGCCATTTGAAACCAATTGTTTTTTAGAAAAAAAAAAAGAAACAAATAAATGAATACCGAGAATGTGACAAAAATAATGACTTTTTATCAGTTCTGTTAAAAAAAATAATATCAATTGAACGAGTACTTGACAGGCCTGTCACGATCTTTTAATAGAACGACATCTATTCATAGAACAAAAATAATGTCAAAACACAATGAAGAATGAAGTGGCTCATTCTTTTGCAAATAGTGACAGAGCATTTGACATTTGTGTGACGAAAAAGATGTTCATTAACAACCAAATCAGCTTTCAAAAAAAAAATTTGTTTTTAATCCCAACGAAACAAAAAAGGACCTTTTAAAATGAAATAAGTGCACAACATAATTATTCGAAGTAGTCGCTGGGCTGGGTTAGTTAATCTTGGTAAATTTAAATTTTGAAATTTGTCAAAAGGTAAATTTTTACTCTGATACAAACGCCGGAAGAGAAATATAACTTCAACAATATTGGTGCCATTCGTTTTATTATCTACAAGAGCTTATTTCAGTCTTTTCAACTGACAAAAAAGCTTTAAATTGAAAACTACTGTAGTTTCGTTTACTACACGAAAACAATTAAAAATGTTTGCCGAAGCTAGAACTCGAGTGCGAAAAGCTGTCAAAACTTGTCGTACGCTTTTCAGAAAGTACACACACAAGCTTTTTGACGTTTGAAAATCATCAAGAACTAACATGTCAAAAAAGATAATGGTCAAAATTGTCGTACCCTTGATGTTGATAGATGACATTTGAATCAAACATATTTCAGGCTATGAGAACAATAGCGGTGTAACCCAATTTTTTTCAATAATGAGTTTTTCATAAAAATAGGTATCTTAATATGTATATCTATTTTAATACAATAAATAGATTTATGCAGCTATAGCTACACTCAAAACTAGATGGCACTAAAAAAATTCAACTTAAATGGTAAGAATATAGGAACGTTAGGAACTAAATATTTAGGTAAATTTCACGTCTCTGATTGGTTAGCTGTCAAAAAAATCCTTCCAATTTAGGCAATTTTATTGGAAAGTTGACTGGAAAGTTAGACAAGAAAAATCTCCCTAACTCAATTTACTCGTCTACCTATTTTTCCGTTCAGAAAATGAAGTTGACTAAATATTTAGTCCCGGACATTTCATTTCCTAAACGTGCCCAATTGCAAGTCATCTTAGAACGACGTGTAAATCAAGTAAGGGAGATTTTTAATGATATTTTTATTCAACTTTCCAATATAATACAATAAATTGGAAATATTTTTTTTTTTATACAGCTCACCAATCAGTGACCCGAAACTTAACTAACTTTTTAGTCCTTAACGTTTCTTAACCTGTCCAATGACAAGAACATTTGACAGACTAGTCAGAAATTTTGATGGCAAGTTGTCATCACTTCTATAAATCCGGTATACGCCTTGCCTGACGAAAAATGTTCATTATATAGAACAAAAATGAACCCATTTGTACTAAAAATATCTAAACCCATTCACTATCTTGAAAAATAAATACTTCATTATGGCTAACTTCAAAGTTTAACCAAATTCTATTTAGCAAAAAACACAAAAAGGGGGAAAACCATGAACCTCTTACATAACTTCCAACTGAAAACAAAAAAAAAAATCCCAAACCACGGCCATCTATTGCCTCAGCCGGCGGGAAGATACGAACATATGAAAATACATACATCTACGATCACACCGCACATATTCTCAATCCATGATAATCCCAGCGCGGATCAAGGGAAACCATAACATTTCTGAAATACCGCGGCAACCAACTTCGACTTGAACGACGACAGCGGAATTCCCTTCTCCTTGCTCTCACAGCTCACACTTCAACCAAAAGGAGGTACAACGAGGTACTTCAGAGGTAAACATATGAGAATATATCTTTACCCCCAAAATGAAGTTATAGATATAAAAATCTATAGATATGGTTTTTTTGTTTTTGTGTCCCCATTGATTTGTTATATTTTTTCGTTCAACAACAAAAAGGAACACTTTACGATCTAATTTTAGTCAGTCGAGTTTAAAGCGCGTTATTGACCACAAGTCTTGATTTTTTTTTACCACAAGCCCCAATTCAAGTTACTCTTTTGCTGCTGCTGCGCTCTCAGCCTGCTTGCATTCATATCTCAAGCAAACACAAAACATAAATGACCATCGTGCGGCTATCGTCGTCGTCGTCGTCATTATACCACGCAAACAGATTTGCAGATTTCAACAAAAATCACACAAATTTTTAAACCAAAACTTTAAAACGTTATAAAGAGTTATAGGTACTTTATAGTTGTTTTTAATTTTTTTTTTTTTTTATTTTTTTGGATACGTGCAACTGGAAAAGTGAAAAGTTTGCAATAAAAGGTGCCAAAGACGCACTTTGTTAAAAGCACGTTATTTATTTGCTTTTGAAATTATTGCAGCGTTAGCGCGTAAGAGCTTGAACTTACACTTAAATTTTCGGGGTCTTTCTTTCTTTCGTTACGAGATTGACAACACTTTCGCGGTCAATTTTCTTGTTTGTGCTTTTCTTCTACTCCCAATTCTCAATTCTACATTTTTTATTTAATGAATGAAAAATAAGATAAATTGAAAAAAAAAAGAAATAATATTATGCAATTTGGTTCAGTGAGATAGTTTTTTCAAAGAAAAACAAAAAAAAAAAAAAAGAAGTAAGACCCAAAGTCACGACACGGCCAAATGAAATAGAAAGTGTTACACCATTCGACCAAAGTGTTGTACTTATTTCTTCGTGTATAATGGACTTTTTCCAAAGAAAATTTATTTGTTAATTTATTGTAAGTAAGTTATTTTGTGAATAAGTTTTATTGTGGGAACCTAAATTTTTGAATTGCTTCGCCGTGTCGCGCCAAAGTGTTAATGTCAAATTAAAACGTCAAAATTTGGCACAAGTTCAATTTAGATGCAAATTACATAAAAAAAAAGTGTAAGTAAAAATGTTAAATAAAAATATCTGTTATTGTGAATGAGACTCTTTATTGTTTAAACCTTGGGTTTAACTTAAGTACCGTTGAACAATTCAATTTAGCCTTTAAGTGTTGAACACTTCCTTCAACACTTTACCATTTAACCGGAAATTTACTTGAAAATTTAACGATTATTTCGTTTTTATAGTTTCATACAACGACGACAGAGTTCTCATATAATATTTGAGAGAAGTTTAACGAACTCTACACAAAACTAGACCAAACAATAATTCACGCAATCAAACAAACCGAATATAACGGATTTTAATGCCAAATGTCAAGATGTGTTTACTTAATGTCTTAATGCCAATCAAAATAACACCTAAAGGCGATGATAAGTTGTTGTAGTTGTAGTTTTTTTTTTATTTTTATTGCAAAAACAAGTTCAACTACAACACTTGGGCGTGAGTCCTTATTACTTTGAATATTTAATTTTTTTTTTTTTATTTTTTTGCTTCATGTTTGCTCTTTGCATTTTCGATTATTTCTGGTTTAAACGAGATTTAACTGATGTTGGTGGGTTTTAGTTTTATTAAATTGATATATTAATGTCTAGGGATTTATTTTTTTGGTGCATTAAGTTCTTCTTTTTTTAGAAAAATATAAAAAGTCGTGTAATTTGAATTTATTCAAGTCAAGTTGTCAAGAAATGTTATTTGATGTTAAGTTGTTGTTTTTTAGAATCTTTAAGGCCCGACTATAATAGATTTTACCGAGCATAAGCTAATGTCAAAACTAAACGAAAAGTTGACAAAAGTTATCGTTTAAGCAAAAAGTAACCACAAAGAATTCTGATCACTTCAAGAAGTGTCAAACTCAGTTCGAGTTCTTTAATATTGATATAATTTTTGTCACTCAATCTTAGAGTGCTGAATTTAGTAACATTTGGTTATTTTTGGTACCGAGTTTGTTAGCTACTACAAAAATTGTGTATAGAAGAGAGTGCTCACGAGAGAGTAAAAAATTTTTCCACCCTGACAAATTAAGTCCAAAGAATTTCTTTGGGCAGAAATATGAGTTCTGTCAAATAAAAAGTTAACGTATGTCAAACAAATAAATAAAAGAAGAAAAAAATCAAATTAAGTGTTTTTCTATTAAAAAAGTGTTTTTGTGTTACCGAATTAAGCATAAATTAATATGAAATTGTGTTGTATAATGGTGTTCAACTTGTTCTAGACTCTTTAGCAGTCTTTCGTTAATAACCTTTTTTGACAACCATAATCATCTTGTCAAAAATGGAATTACATAGTTCTGTCTAAAGACCAAAAATATAACACAAACATTAATAAACTCATCACCATTAGTATCATTAAAATAGTTTCAGTTATTTCGCATAGAAAAGTAACAAACTGACAGCTAGATTGACAGTCAGACATCCTAAATAGCTATAATAGTTGACATTATAACAAATATTAAAGTCAAAATTTACCTTTCATTTTTTTTTCTTTTTCTTTCTGTAATTTCAACAACAGACACATTAAACTTTTTATTATTTACAGATCTGCTAACAACTGTTGTTATTATTTTTTTTCCTATCCGTGTGCTAATAGATATTATACTCCGTTTTTAATGCACTTAACATCTATTATATTGTTAATTTTATCTGTCATAATAATTTTTAAATAACCGTGTTGACCTTTGAAAACTTTTTATTACAACTCATTCGACAAACAAGTGTACGTACGTACGTAAACATGAATAAAAAGTTATAAACAAATTATATAAAATGACTTCATTACAACTTAATACACAAAAGTAACTAACCAACCCAACCAATAAACCGACCAAACTTCAACCTATAAAGAGATCGAGACTGATTTTTTATTTTGCTCAAAAAACCGCCATGTGATCAATTACTTGAAAAAAAAAAAATCAAACAAACAGGTCCACCAACAACCACGTTTAACTCTCGCAAAATCTAAAATTGTCTTTTTCTTGCAAAATGTCACAATTTGATCGCATTTATTTGATTCACTGTCGTTTTTTTTTTTTATTCTTTTTCTATTGTTTGTTTGTTGTCGTCGTTATGTCTTCTGCAAATGGTCAAATAAGTTAAACTTTTTCTCATCCACCAAAACAAGATAATTTAAGCTTTTTCAAAAAAAAAAAAAAAAATATTAAATATCGTAAAGCTCAATAATTGTAAGCACCCGCACACGAAAAATCTTGAGTGCAACTATCAGAATTTGTGTAATCTACTTTTTTTACTCGCTCGGTCTCTGAAGCTTAGCTGGTTTAACTCCCCTCCGGTTCAACTCGAGTGGCTCATGAACCCAAGAGAGATCAGGGATGACATTTAGAGCAATACGGAATATTGTTGGTTCTTTTTTACGTAACTGACTTAACACAACTTTGTACTAGATCGAGTTAAGATTTCGTACATGGTATGGAACACGGCCACAAATTCGAGTTTGACAGATGTCATATTTCGGGTTGAAGAAACTGTGTTACTTGCTTAAAAAGTACACAAACAGATCTAATTAAATATGCATATTTCAGATTTTCGTCCAAAGCGTCCAAAATAAATTGCAGGTCCCATCTTGTTTGTAAACGAACAGATCTAACAAAATATTCTAATTCCAGACTTTCGTACAAAATCACTCGAAAAAATAGAGGGCGCTTTTGTACAAAAGTCTGCAATATGCATATTATTAAATCTGTTCGTGTACTTTTTTTCCTCTACCTTTGAATTTTTGTGTAAAGCATTAATTAAAGACAAAAGTTAAAGTTAACTGAAATTAATGTGATACAATTAGTTCACAGTGAACTCAAACATTTTGAGCTACTGAATGAAAAAACGACAAAATATTATAACATTGACTTATCTTCAAATGATTGAGACAGTGATCATAATAGACATGTAATTATTTAGAGAGTCCAAAGTAATTTGAGTAAATAAAACCATATTCTAGTACTATAATCTACATAAGCTCTTAAGTCCGAGTATGAGAATTCTGTTGATTTCCTTTACAACTAGTTGCAAACCTAAGATAGATCCTCTGGATCCTGATGACATTAGGAGTACAAGTTTAATTATAGCCGCGTTCCTTTGTAGTTGGTAGAAATCTAGTACTACCAACCACACATTCTATTTACTCGAACAGAAGACATGCAGCCTTATTTTGACATTCACTTTCGTGCGAAAGTTGTTCGATTTCGAAAGATTAGCATTTTCAGTTTCGAACGATTCGAAAGTTCATTTATCTTTTGAAAATCAAGCAAATTTTGACTTTCTAATCATTCGAATCAAATGTCATTTATTTGACGTTAAAATTTTTGTGTCGAATAAAAACGAAAACACATGTAAGTTCAGATATTTTTGTTGAAAAATAACGAAAATAAATTTACTTTTATTTGTTGGCGTATTAATTTAAGGTTTGCTTCCAAAACAGATGTTACTTTTTGTATGATGTGCGTCTTTGAACTTCAGTGGTTAGCTCGTCCAACACGTACTTAAAGACACTTTTATCTTCAAAGAAAAAAGATATACAGGGTGTCCCAAAAGTAATGGATCAAACGAAATATGCTGATAGGCCAACTTAAGGGCTCTCAGAATTTGGTAACTTGTTCATCCCAAATCCTTACGGTTTTCGATTTAATGCATTTTTTGTGAAATTTCGAAAAATGCCGACTTTGCATCAGTATTTTGCTTCCTCCGCTCATAATTGATTTTTGTTTTTTACAATTCTTCCACTAAAACGTTGCCTAATAATAGGAAATAATTAATTAATCAAAATATTTTTTATTTTATACGCCATTTTGCTGCAAATTAATTAACAGTTTCATGTTTTATAAAAACTCAATTTCTTACTTTTATTTCAGAGCAGCATCCCGAAAAAAATTTGCATGGTGTGATACTGGTTTATTATTTTAAAAACTTGCCGTGTTATTGCAGTTTCCAAAAATGTATAAAAATTTCCAAAGTTGAAATTGGAACGAAAGATATTACAATTTAAATGTAACAAAACAGGGCTTTTCAGAGAAAAATAACAAAGAAAAATAAACACATTTTCTCGACTGTAGTTTGTTTATTTCTTTTTGAATAAAAGTCTCGACTTTTGTTTGTTATTTTTCTCTGAAAAGCCCTGTTTTGTTACATTTAAATTGTAATATCTTTCGTTCCAATTTCAACTTTGGAAATTTTTATACATTTTTGGAAACTGCAATAACACGGCAAGTTTTTAAAATAATAAACCAGTATCACACCATGCAAATTTTTTTCGGGATGCTGCTCTGAAATAAAAGTAAGAAATTGAGTTTTTATAAAACATGAAACTGTTAATTAATTTGCAGCAAAATGGCGTATAAAATAAAAAATATTTTGATTAATTAATTATTTCCTATTATTAGGCAACGTTTTAGTGGAAGAATTGTAAAAAACAAAAATCAATTATGAGCGGAGGAAGCAAAATACTGATGCAAAGTCGGCATTTTTCGAAATTTCACAAAAAATGCATTAAATCAAAAACCGTAAGGATTTGGGATGAACAAGTTACCAAATTCTGAGAGCCCTTAAGTTGGCCTATCAGCATATTTCGTTTGATCCATTACTTTTGGGACACCCTGTATATATGGGTTAGGCGCTTGGAAGGAATCAGTTTTTACTTTGAACTTTCCAGCTCGAATTGATTTGATGAATCCATTATCCTTCTCCTTCATATCTGCTCTTCGCCGCACTCTTCACTTCCCATAAAAAAAACAATTGCCATTTATTGAAAATTTAAACTTAAAATTCTAACAAAAGAAAAATACCGGCAATTGATTTTAATTGTTTTTTTTTTTTGTTCAGAACTGAAAAGTGTGACCAGGTGTGTAATAAGTAAAGCGAAACTTTGAAGTTGTATTCTTTTTTTTTTTTGATCACACTAAAATTGACATGAATGTTCAAAAAAACTAGTACTCATCTATTCAAAACTTTTGAATTTATTTTGTTACTTTTTCATGTCAATAAACTTGTCCATCCGCTTTCCAAATTTAAATTTTTTTAAAATTATTTAAGTTATTTTTGTCTTCAAATAATTAAATTTACAAGCACTTTAACACAATATTATTTATATTATTATCTTTTTTTCTAATAAAGTATTTATTTTCCAACCCACCTTTTAACAAAAATAAAATTCTTTGAAAAAATTAGTTTTGTCACACTAACCCTAATATAAATGTCAAAAACAGCTGATTTCGAAAATGAAATTCATTAAGGTTCATTTTATAAAACATTCGAAAATGAACATTATTCGTTCGAATGTCCAAATATACTAATTTCATTCGAATGAATAGATCCATTCTATCGAATTAGCTATTCGTTCGAGTCTCAAAATAAGGCTGATGATCTTCTGTTAGTTGTAGTATTAGAACTACTTATCATCTGCTCATGAGAAAACTACCATCACCAATGGAACAGAGCTTATATTAGCTGCGCTTCTTTGGATGTGGTAGACTACTCATCAGTAAAAATCTAGTACAAAAACAATAACTTCTTATCTACCCCAGCAGATGTCTATCGTGTTGTTTATAGTACTTAATTTACTAATCATCTACTCATGAGTAGTCTAGACATCCAAAGATTTTACATCTGATCTGCAAAGTGGAATTTCAATTTTCTTAATCCTTTTTATATAAGAATTTACTATCCAATGTGTTATACAGTACAGATATCAGTACTCTCTAAATGTCAACTGTCAAAGGCCTCACTCATTTACTTAGTGAACAATGTACCGTTTACTCAGTAAGTAATATAACCAAATGTTGAATAAGCTTTTATCATCCCTGACCACGAAGCTCATAAATAAACCCGCATAAAACTTCATAATTAATGTTCAAAATTTTTGGTTATCATTATTATGTTGTGGGACTCGTTATTAATCTACTCAAAATGTTTTTTTTTTTTTTTTTTATTCAACACGCTATACCAACTACTGTCAATTTAAGCCTCTCACTCACCTGAGCCACCTGAGAGCTGAGACTCTGTCTGATGTTATGGTAGGTAGGTGGCACAGGGTAGAAAACCAACTACCAGAGTTCCAACTTCAAAACGAACGACAACAGTTTTACATTTTGCGAGAAGAGCAAAAATCTAAAGCTCTTTGCGCTGAGTGTATTATAGTGAGTCTGTTAGTAGCGTAGGTATATTTATCAAAACTTAAGTTGTGGTACAGAGGCAGGCAGACAGACAGACAATATTATGGGTTTTAATAAAAACACCGCTTTCAGTTTCATTTCAACCGTCGACGTTTGGCCATGCGGTAATCGCTTCGTTACGAATCGCGCACGCGTACCGAGATTATAAATTTCCTATACAAATTTTTCTGTTTAAGATTATTTTTTAAATCTTTTTTGTATACACCAAGGTAATAGATGTACCTTACTTGCTAAGTTATGCTTTCTGTACATGAAAATTAAACCTTAATGTGTGTTTTATTCAGTGTCAAAGAGTGTAGTAGATTTTAATTGAAAAAGAAAAAAAAAATTGCATTTCTGTTTTGTACCGTTATATTTTTTATGCAGATACAAAATAATAATTTTCTCTCTTTTGGAGAGCTCATAATAAATTGTGTGTGAGAAAAGTTTTATATATTTTTTTTTTTTTTGTTTCTGTTATACTGGCGAGGTGGTAAAACCAAAGTTGTCATAACTTAAGTGCAACAAAACTATAAAGTACATTCACTTAACTCTGACTGATAAATTTCTGCATTTGGGATTGTAGGAGCAGCAGGATTGACAACATTTATAATAAATAAAAAAAATATAAAAATAAAACAAATCGCATCATTTTGTAAGCGGTTTATCGAAGAGAAAATAAAAAAAAAAAGAAAAGAAAAAGGCAAGTTTTTTTTTTTTCTCATTTTGCATTCGAAATGAACAAAACAACAGTTCCGAAAGGACAATATATGTTATGAAGTTGTTCCCAAGGAAAGAGAGAATTTTATTTTTATAAGAAAATATAGTTTAAAGTCTAATTTGACTGCTTGCAAGAAACTTGACACTTGCATTTTGAAGTGTCATTGTAAGACATTCCTGTTGAGTGTTTTGATAAGATCTTAATGGATATCAATTGTCATTTATTGAGTTATTCGAAATTTTTTAGAGAAATGTCAAGGTTTTTTTGGAACATCAAATCAAATAAAATAATGAAAGGTGAAAGAAAATAAGCTATTTTGTTAATCTGATAGATATAAGATGTTTTAGGGTGGGACTGTTAAATTTAATAAGTCTCTGATATGGAGTTAGTGTTTAATTTAGTTTGATTTCATGTGGATTCGAAGATCTTCGAATAATGCCAGACCTGTCAGATATTTTTCAATTGCCAAAATAAATTGGTTAGATTTTTATTTCAAAACAAAAATTCTAATTTTAAAAGTTTTTCTAATTGTATAAAATAGGCTTAACTGCAACATCCAAGTAATCCAATTATGGCCCAAAATAATAATAAATTGGGTTTTAAACCAAGTGAAGTGAACTTTGTAAGAATCATTTTTTATCTAACCTTGGATGTTCTAGTTATAAGGCTAATTTTCAACTTTGTAAAATCTAGCAGTACGACGCATGTAGATGAACATGCCTTTGAATTTGAAATTCGTCAGAAACAAAATCAAACGGATCTTTTCATAAAATAAATTAGTTCAGATTCCTGAAATCTCAAAAAAATTCTTGGTTCTAAAACTAAACAAATGAATTTTATTCTACTCAGTGAGGAATCATACAGATGGTAATTATACCTCCGAAACTATGGGGTAATTTTTTTTTTTTGCAGGTGATGAATATTGTACATTTTTTGAAGTTATACTTTTTTCGGAAGTTTGTAAAGTGAAAATTTACTTTTTGATAAGAATGTCAAAGAGATTAACTAGTGATCTAAGCACCATCTAGTTTTCATAGTTGTAAAACAGTTTTGTTTTACAATTTCTAATAGGTTCACACCAAACCTATTAAAAGAATTTCTGTGAAAGAGAAGTATAAATACTTTAAAATTAAATCATATTAAGACATAACTGCGGTACATCTACTGTCAAAAAAAAAAAAATAAGTAAAATCGCGTTGTTATTTCTGTATTAATCTAACAGCCTCCAGTTATTCAATTTGTCGATTTGGTTTTATTTGCAAGCGACACACTGATCCAATTTCGCTTGTACCTTTGAAAATAAATGGGAAACGCGGGTTTATTTTAATCAATTTGCTTAAGGCTTGGCGATTACATTCAACAAATATTTGTGTACAAATCTTTTATTAATATTTTGTCATAATCACTTGTCTTACCAGTGTTTGATTTTCTGTAGGTACACATTTTTTTTTTTTGTCAGAAGAAATAATGTAGTCTGATATGTCACATGTTTATGCGTTTTTTTTGTAAATGTTTTTAACGAAGGAAACGGCATTTAATGAGAAATAATTTTTTTTGTGATCATTTTTTTTTATTTCATGAATTTTATCATAAAACTCTAGTTTAAAAAAAAATAAATTCCATGAAAATACATTGATATGTGTCATTACAAACTCGCTTGGGCGAAGCGAAGCAAATGTAATCAAACGCACCGAACGCGTTCTAATAAAAACCCATGCATTTTGAACGCGTTCTAATAATTCAGTTCGAGCATAAGTACTGTTCGTTTACTTTTTTTCTTCATTCATCTCCAAGTTTGAAGGAATTTAAATATAAATTTTTTTGCGAATCAAAAATATGTCCTTTATAGTACTGATCTTCATAAAAAGTAGAAAAAAAAAATCAGTTAAATGCAGGCTAGGTTATTATTATTATTGATTTAAAAAAGTCTGTTTATTATTTACCCTTTTCAATTCAAATATTTGCAAAAAAAAAATTAAGAGACAAGATGTGAGCTTCAGCAGTTTATTGTGCAACAACTGCTTTTGCCGGGAATCAAGTCGTTGATAATTTTTAAACAAATAAGTTATGACAAAATGATAATATTTAAATATCTGTTTATGGGATTAAACTGTTAAACTGAACAATACTGTAACCTTTCATGGAAAATAACAAAATCGGCAAAGTATCGATATTTATGTATTCTGTTTGTATTCTGATTGAATATTTTGTTCTTGTTTTGGCAAATTGATATGTTTGTAGCATATTAAGTAGGTACAAAAATATAGATGCTATGTATGTACTAAGAATAAAAATCATTTTTTAAGATATTTTCATAATCACACCATAACATTTGTAATAGTTTTTGAAGTTATACTTCTTTTGCGGCGCGGCGTTTAATTATGAAAGTTTATTTCTGAAAAGAAATGTCAAACAAGTAGCACCATCTAATGCTCATAATCGTAAAACTGTTTTGTTATGGTATGAACCTGCTAAGTGAATTTCTTTGAGTGTTTTTTTTTTTTTCATTTAGTAATAATTCATTGGCGCGATCGACAAAAAAATCATTAATTGTACTTTTCTTGGAAATTTATATAAGTAGATAGTTTAAAAAGTAGAAAATCGACCTTTGCGCAGTTTAAGTTTGAAAACTGCAATAGGGCTTTTAAGCAAGTGCTCAAACGTCAAACTGTCTACTTTGATGAATTTGACATTTGTTTTTCTATTAGAAAACATTTTTGGGAACTATAAAGTTATGTTTTTTAACAAAAAAATCAATATAACAAGAGTTAGCTTTTCATACGAAAATTAATTTAAAACCGTGTTTTATTAAATTTAAAATTTGTATTTTTCATGATTACCAAAATGGGAGCTGTCATATTTGAATTTGACAGATTCGCTTACATCCCTATAGAGTCGGTACTAAATGCCAGTTTATGTGACAGCTGTCATTTTGAAGGGTGTGAGGTGCATTTAAGGAATTATCGCATCGAGTGTTTCGGACACATATAAATGGGTATTTTTTTTTTAATGCCAGACATCTGTATTCCAAGCACTTTTGCTATCGAAACCAAAGAGGAACTCACTGGTGCGGAATTGGGCCCCTGCGGACTGTGTCTTAACCACGCACAGGGTGACCTAAAATTTCAAATACTAAACACAAAATTAATAATTTGAGTTTAAATGAAGCAATAAAATTCTTTTGCCAATTTTATAGTGAAAAATGAGTATGTACAAGTATTTGTATGGCCGGACCTAAGGCAATTCATATGTTGTTATTTGATTATTTTAAAAATTTTGAAAACTTTACCAACCTTACCGCTGCTGTGCTACTTTGGCTGTCTTCTGTACCTACTTCTGCTAACTAAGGTTACTCGTAATCACCCTCAAAACCAATTACATATCATTCCATCATTTCCGAAACAAAACTCTATGAGAATAATTCCAAATTCCAAAGAAATTGCAATCAACTTCGAGACTTGTGTGGATTGCTTTTGTTTTAAGCTAATATAATTGTTTCCATAATTCAATCTCATTAAATAGCTTTGCTATTTTTTCACACTTTTCACAATTTTATTTTTTTTATGCAAATCCGAAAAAAAAATAAAGAATTTTAATTCAATGTTCTTTGGAAATTAAAATAAAATAAAACTTATAATTATTTATCTATCCATTCCATGCCTTTCGTTTTAAAGTTCATCTCTAATTTGATCTTTCTCTCTCTCTCTTGCTGATGCTAGAGCTTGCTTGCTTGCTTGCGGTTGGCTTGATTACCGCGAAATTATTCAAATTAACAAAAATTTTGTACCAATTTGAATATTTAAGATAAATTGCATACACAATTTTTTTTTATTTTATTGTTTCCTTCATCATCATCATACACACAACAATCAAAGTCAAGCGCATTTTTAAGATTCATAATTTTTTTTATTCAATTTTGTTCTATAAAATAAAATTCGAATGCTACAAGTGCTTGGTTATGCTGGTTGCTGGTGTTTCTGTTGCGATTGATTGTTTTTTTTTTTTTTTTTTTGCTTACAAGTGAATGGAAAACCTGATAAACTGGCTCTTTATAGTGTTCTATTAAAAAAAAATATATATAAGAAATAAAAACAAAAAGCAAGAATTTAATCGGAATCATTTCAGCATTCTAAAAAAAAAAAATTAAAACAGAAACAACTTTGCTTAACCTTTGTGGTAGAGGCAAATTTGTTTGTTTGTTTGTTTTATTTTTTTCCTGAACTCAACTTCTCCATCCTGTCACTTTATTCAAAGCAAAACAATCATGATGGTAATTTCCTCAATTTGAACTTGTGCTGCTACTTAATTCAATTACTAATAAGCTTTACGTGTTTTAAAATTATTATTATCATTATCAATGACTATGAGACGGCTTTTGAAATATATTTTAAGAAAGTTAATTAAGTACCTAAGTAGTTTTTTTGTATAGCAGGTTAAATAAAAATAGTTGTATAGGTACTGCTTGGGATTTGTAAATTCGCTACCAGTGGAAAACGTTCTTTCTTTTTCTAAAGGAAATTTATCCCAATGTGTCTAAACACCGATCACCTGCCTTAGAAAGATAGTTCTAGCATTGACCACTAGGGTGTCAAGCATCAAATTCAAAATGTCCTAGACTTATTATGAAATTAATACACCCCCGCCATTGAATTGTTTAGGACCGAAACAGATAACCTAAAAAGGAATGCCTAATTTCCAAGAGTGACAGGTGACAGCCTTCCAGTATCTAGTTTAGTCATACAACTGTTCTGATTAAAATACTGGTAATAGAATGAACAAGGTCGTTCTTTATGGCAATCATCATATAAATAAAAATACATACAGAGCATTTAAAAAGCATTGAGCATTGTACTCTTGTTTACGGGGTAGAAAATATACTTCTTTGTCATTGACTTACACTATGTGAACTCTTAAAAAATTTAAATGGGTAAACAAACAGAATTTATTCATCACCAAGAAGTTAAAAAACAAACAGGTTTGTTTCAAAATGGCAGCTCAATTGTAAGTGGGTGCGTTCACGTACGCACAGATACCCTATCCAAGATACCTAAGTATCCGATACGTTTGTGAACACGAATCAGCTGTTCTTCAAATTTCCCATAAGATACACAAGAATCCATACATTTTTAGGATACCTTTGGATTTTTTTTCTTGTCAACACATGTTTACGATCAGCTGAGATTTTATATGGGATTACAACAACACAAAGGTATCCAGATACCCTTGGATCGGTACGTGAACGCACCCAGTTTTACACGTGTAAAACTCGCCAAGAGAAATACAACAAATGCCAAAAAACGTTTAATTGCAGGCAAGTTGTCACTAGTGCAAGCGGGGCATAAGATAGCTTCTGACTTTTTACGAAAGCTGAACACTCTTACGAGTACTTTTTTAATGCATCGTTGAACCGAGCATAAACTGCGTTTTAACTTGTTTGTAAACTTGAGGCGAGTTGAAATGGGTTTGGTTCAACTTAATTTCACTCGTTAATTGGATTCGAGTCCAAATCTTGCTATCCTTCTCTTCGAAATGTAACTAGATCTCGCGATAATGTATGAAAACTTAGTTTATGTTCTTTTTAAAAGAAGTTTGTCAGCTACTAAGTTTGTTTGTTTACTTTTTGGACGTAATCTGTCAAATATGGAAAAGTGGTTAGTCATTTCCCTAAACAAACAAAAAAAGTAAGGAAATGTCAATTGACTTTTTTTTACAGAACTGAACAGTCTGATAGAAACTTTCTTTTGTACAACGCTCAAGAAGTGTATTTTCACAGGTACTATCTGTCAATTTAGGCGAGAAGGTGAAAAGGGATTGAATTGGTTCTTAAGAAAGCTTTAAAGAAGTCTAATAGATGCTATAACGAACCTTTGGTGTTATTAAGGTGAAACAAACAAACAGAAACAAATTTGAATAAATTGATATTGCAGGGATTAATATCCATATTAAAAAAGTGATCATAAGCAAAGGATAGTTTTATACAAGCTGGTGGGCTAATTTATATTTGTTCTAAAAATCACTTTTAAGTGTATTACCTAAAGCTTTTACGATCATGAAACCCTCAAAACAGTATATCGGAAGCCCGTGTAATTTATTTATTAACAACTTTGTGTGAATTTAAATTTAAATGAATGTTTATTGATGTCATTATTATTGTTACTATAGCAACAATTAAAGTATATTTGCTTACGTACATTTAAATTTTGTAGAATCATTTGCTGATTTGTGTATTAATTTTAATTTTGCTTACGTTTAAGCAATTTTTTTTTATGTCTTGTTTTGTTTTTTTTTTTTTTTTTTTTTTTTTTCTATACAACACAAAGCTGAATGACCTACGCCTATATGCGATGCTTTAGGTTCTTTTGGTTTTAAAAAAAGTAAACAAACTTGTTTTTTATAATAAGTTGGTTTAAGCGTAAAGATTCTTCATTTTAATTTGTCAGTAAAGCACATTTTTGTGTTGTTCATTAAAATGTTTAAACTTTTGATTATGATGAATAACATTCATTAAATTGTCAGTGAGAGTTCGTTTGTATTCAATTAAACTGTCATAATATCCAACAATTTAAAACAAAATGATTCATTCAATATTGTATGTATACAACTGTCATATAAATTTGATAGTCAGTTTGACATTTCAGGTTTTTTTTTTAATTGGAATTTTAAAAATAAATCCATTGTTATTACTTACAATGTGAACTTAAATTTATCACAAAATTTTTGTATAAATTGTAATTTTGTAGTAATTTAAATATGAAATTGTAATGATATTTTTAATTTTATACTTCCGCTTTGGCATTTCAAAGTTGCTTAACCTCGATTTGGCTTTAAATTGTAATTTAACTCCTAACAGATGGAATATGTACTTCAAAATTGAATAGTTATCATGTTCAGTGACAGTTATTTGTGACGTTTGATCGTGTCAAAATGTTGATTTGCAACATCAATGCAAATTTTCATATCTGCCTTGAGAAATATAATGGACAATTCAGAAAGTACGCAAACAAACCTAAAGAAGAGCCAAAAGTTCTGTTCGGTTTTAATAACATTTTTAAACAAGGTGCGTTTGTTTTTACTTTTTGTACTTTTTTAACATTAAAAATAAAGGTTCGTTTGCTTGTAAATTGAAAAATTCTGTTCGAATACTTTTTCAAAAGATTACTATTGTTTTTTATTAGTAAATTTAGAGATTTTTATGACTGGATTTATCATAAAATACTAAAATAATGTTATTGTAACTAATAAAAAAAGGAGTTCAATGCACCCAAACGAAACTCTAAAAAAAAGTTTGATTTCATTATTCCTCAAAAATACACGAAAATAAATTAACAATTAAAAGTTTTGCAATAAAACCCTTAAGGAAAGTTACACAAAAAAAAAACCCAAATTATGACCAAAAAAATCTCTTTTTTTTAAAGCAAATAAAGCAATAAAAATATAATTTAAAAACCAAGAAGCAGAAAAAGACTTCCAACAACAAATAAAACAAAACATAAAGAAACACTTAAAATCAAATTAATTGGTTGCAGATTTAACAAAGAGATAAATTACTTCAATTAGTTGAGAGTTTAACAACTAGAGGATAGGAACAGTCAACTTTAATTAATTTTTTGTTTTTTTTTAAAAAACACTTTCAGTGTTGGCAAAGGTATATAATTAAAAATCAGATATGCCACACTCCACACCAAAACTGAAAAAACAAAAAAAGACTGATAAAATTAAAGGTGACAAGCCTCTTGGTGAGGTTTCTTTGGCAATTAATTAAATCAGAAACGCCTTAAGGCTATAATAAAGAGAAGAAACAAAAATAAGATACCAATTTGATGGTGGCGATTTCGCGCATTGAGGTCGAAATTTTTTTTTTTTAAATCTAGCAAAACAAAAATAAAACTATGAGAAACATGATAACTTGTAGGCCAGCGCGTTAGACACTGTTTTCCTGTTAACTTGTGGAAGCTAAAAATACCTACACTGAGAAAAAAAAAATACGAAGGCTCCAAAACTGAATAATTTTTACGATATAAAAATGACAGTTGTCATAGCGACATTTGATATCGTGTCCAAATGCTAATTAAAACTTTTGAGTCATAACTTAATGAAAAGTACGTTAATGTTGTCAAAAATTTTGACGCTCAAGAAAAATATTAGAACCCAAATTAGCTGCATTTTCGTTTAAGTACCTATTTTAAGAGATTTTACTTGAATATGACAATTCTTAAAGTTCATTATTCTTATTGGAACTTAATCTGTTAAAACACAAATGTGTTGATAAAGAAAGAACTTCTTTTCTGAAATCTCTCTTTTAGTCAGCAATTTTCACAGATTCACTTCTATTCTAAACATTTAATACTTCTTCTCAAAATTTAACAAACAGTTCAAGTCAATACATCATATCAGAGCATTTTAAAAACAGTCAAAATAAATTACTCGAAGAGATCTGTAATTGTCAATTTCACATTATGACCGAGTTCATCTCAATGAGATCTCTACTATCTGAAATTGTCAGTTTGACGTATCGACCACATCTCCGCAGTAAAAACAATTCTAAGTCAGCTATGACACGAAGCCTCAAGAGGCGCGCCTCTTTTCAAAACTAATGAGTACAAAAAAAAAAAGAAGATAAAACAAAAAATTATCCGACCGGAGAGTCGTGGGTCGAAATTCTGAGATTCTTTTTTGACGTTTCTTTTTCCACTTTTTCTTTTTTTAACATTCCCTTTCATTTGTTTTTGCTTCTTGGTGCAATACAACAACAACAAATTTTAAATCAAAAGAGAAATGTCAAATTTGAGTCTTTGGCCTCAAGAGTCAAGCCTCTTGAGGCCATGGTATAAAAGGAGAAGGTATGATCATTAGAAAAAACTCTGTATCGAGAACTGTCAAAACTTAAAAATGGCTACTTAAGGTTTTGACAGCTGCCCATTGAAATTGTTGTTGTAAACAAATTTGTCTGGGAAATTGTTGTTGCTTTTGACTTTGCCAAATTTAAACGTCAAAACCTTACTACCCCATTTTGTAAGATGGCAGCTCTAATGATCATACCTTGTCTTTTTATACCATGTCTTGAGGCTTCGTGTAATAGCTGACTTATCTTATTGCAAATAGTCAAGACCAATATAAAATTCGAACAGATCTTAAATTATCAATTTGACACTTGGTGTTAGCTGTGTTCATGTTCATGAAATATTTAAGGTTCCTCAACCTTTTTAAGACTATTTTTTTTAATTCATTAAAATTGCGACCTTAACTGTTTTTAAAATTTTTTTTAAAAATATTTTAAGTTCAGTGCAAAACAGAGAGAAAGAATACAAAAATTCAAACTCAAATAAAATTATAAAATCATTATTTAGCGCGTATCTGTACCGGGTTTAAGCCCACTTGGTTAGTTGTTTGCCTACTGTTTCAACTTTTAACCATACAACTTGTTTTTCCGACTTGACTCTATACCAGTTCAATTCAATTAAATATTCATTAGTTTTTATTTACATTTAATGAAAAGTTGTTGTATACAGATTTGTGAAGAGGGAGATATTTCATAAGCGTCCGTCCATTCGATGAGATCAAATATATACACAGAGAGAGGTTAATCAAATATATCTCAAAGCATCTGAAGCATCTGTTATAACATAATCGAGTATTGACCTTGACCAATCTGTTCCAGCTATGGACTTAAACAAATAGAAAGATAAAACATAAATATGCCTGCACCACTTGCCGGTAGAGGGAGCTACAGCAGCAGCAACAAATGCAGCAATTTAACAGCTTAACTGACAAAGATGAATCTTATGGATGGATATTATCTCCATGTTGGGGGTATTTTGAGAAAAAAAAAAAAAAATGCAGCAACATACGGGCTGGGCGTGCCATGTAGTGTTGTTGTCTCATGAATATTCTCTTGTATGGCACACTTGGAATCTCCGTATAAGAGTGCCAAAACTTTCAGTACAACATTATAGTGGCATAATAATAATTATCAATTTATCTCATGTATAACAGTTACTCTGAGTCAAGGCCAATCGATTAAAAACCAAATTAAACGCCACAGCTGTGGGTTTTTTAAATTTATTTTTTTTTTTCTTATTAAAATATGCACATTGGGTTTTGCGATCATGTGCGAAGTTGAATTGATTAAAGAAAAAAAAATAATAATAATAAAATTCTTTTAAAGTCCGCGCGTCCGTATAAATCATAAAGTTGAAAAAAAAAATAATTATAATCTGCACACGAACGCCATCTAGAAATTCAAATTAGATGTGATGCAACTTATTTTTTTTCATATGGAAATGTCAGCTCGGTGAGAAGACAAAAGACACAGAAAATTATAAGAAAACTCAAACCACATCAAATGCATGGGAAAATCTTGATTAAGTGTCATTAATTTCACATTATGGTCTGATTACATAAGAATAACAAAATCAAACAGGTCTACCAGCAGCAGTTTCTTTTGCAGGGCCACACCACCATCAATGATCCACAATAATTCATTCACTCATTCACTATAAAAATAAGTATACCCGAGGTTTGTTTGTTTTCTTTTTCATATGGAAATTAGCTCTAGCTAACCAAACTACGCGAGACACGGGGAAATAAACTTATAATTTTGATGTTTTATAGTGATTGCAGATTATGTGATGAGATAAATATTTTATTACCTAGTCAAAGATTAGGTACGCTGCCGCCACCGTGGTCTTTAAGAATAGAGAGGGGGCGTGTGAAAATATGTTTTTTTTTTTTGTTTGGTAGTCCGAATTGAACATATGTGAGAAATATATCTTTGCGATTAAACCATGACAGATATATGTAAATCGCGTAGAAGCTCATTTAAAAACACACAGTGAGTGGCAACGACGACGAAGTAGGCTGTGGTGATGGCTGATTTGTCCATGAATTAAATTGTATATCATTAAGACTTTGAAAGGAATTTCAAGAACAACAGACATCATGAGAGTGTTTGTATCTAATGTTTCAAAAACTAATGCCACTTTTTTTTACTGATAATTCATTAAGACATTTTAATTCATTTTGGCTCAAAGTATAAAACAGGAAGAATGGTTTTAAAAAGTTAGTGTAAAGTATTGTTCATTACCATTCTTGTGAGGTATCGATATATTTTGTTAAGATATTGAATTTGAATTTCCTTAAATATCAACCTGTCACTTTCGAGACGAACAAAATCTACAAATCACCTTAAAAGTTCCTGGGTGTAACTACACCTATCTGTGTAACTACAGCTATCAATCGTTGATCTTTTCTACAATGTCTCTTTTAAACAAATTTGTTTTACAGATTCAAATCTATTCTATTTTTTCACACTTCTTTCATAAAATTAACAGGCAGTGAAAAAAGGACGCAAACAAACCTATAATGAACGTGAAGCCTTTTTTTTTTGCATTTAGAAATAAGGTTCGTTCGTCTACTTTCAATTTATGTGAATTTTTAACGAAAGTTCGGTTTCGGCAATTGCCAATGTTTTCTTCAAAAATAAATGAATATTAAAAAGGACTTCTCTTCCATATTTTCTAATTCTAGCTCTTAACGGTCTTTTTTCTCGTAATTGCCAACGTTGAGCTATTCAACAGGTTTGGGGAAAGTTTTGATTAACCAGATTTTTGTCTAATAATGTAAATTTAAATTATATGTTGAAAACTTAAAGTATTTGATTTTTACAGAAGGTGAATTTGATTTGTAAAAGGGTGAATTTGATTTGCAAAACGATTAAATTTGGCTACAAAGGCGTGAAAAAAATATGTACACCGAAAAACGAAAAGACGATATGTATATTTCATATTTTTGCCTTTTTTTAAATAAAGACAAGAAAAAAAATATTCTTTGAAAATTTTAAATGTATGGAAATTAAATCTCAAAACTTAAGCGAGATAAAATCAGAATTCGAAAACACTTTTATTTTGAAATGCACAATTATTTTATTCGCATTTATTTAGAAAAAAAAACCGGTTCAGAGAATAACGTACTAATCAGCGGTACCAAAATTCAAGCAAAACCATTCATCCGTTTAGGTCCTAGCTCAATGTACAGATGTACGCACATACGCACAGACCGACCGACGGACGGCATGACGAAAACCGCTTGTTTAATTTTCTCCATCATCGTAATGTTTGTTTTGATTAAAACCTCAATTTTTTTTTACACGAAGCCAATAATTGCCCTATAGAGCAAGTAAAATATATTTGAAAAAATGTTACTTGCAATTTGGTTTGAAGTTGATTCTAATTTAGGTTCAATTTGTTTCAAATTGGTTCTAAACTAGTTAAAAATTGGTTGCCAACCAGTTTATATTACCTTTTCAACCATCTAAAAGCTATGCGTGCAGTTTCAAGTCTCTAGCTAATCGAAAATTCAATAAATTTCAAAATTCTAACCAAACAAGCAGCCAGACATAAAATTTAAATCTAACTTCTTAGAATGCCTTTCTCTATATATTACAAATATTTATTTTATATCGTTAAAGCTTTGAACATTAGAAAATTTCGTTACGGTAAATAGCCAATCAATAGTTCGGCTTTATTTTCGAGTTTGCTACTCAGCTCTTTTGTTTAGAAGATTTACTTTTTTAATTTTATCCTTTTTTTGTATTATTTTTTAGAAGAAACTGAGAAATTTTAAGTTTCAAATACTTTTTTTTAATACAATATTCTGTGAGGTATTCAATAAAATAGTGAACGGATTATGGATATGTTTCTTAATTTTTTTGCGGACAGGATTTTCTTTTAAAACATTTTTAATTTGTTGTTATTGAGGACAATTACCTAATTATAAATTAATAATTTTGTTTTCTATTTTTAATTCCAGATTAAAAAATTACGCACAATGTCAACGTAGAACCTGCCAGTCATCATAACAGCATTTAAAAAATAGAAAATCCCTTTTTTAAATTATATCAATTAAATCCAAATCCATATTAAAAAAAAAAACCACACACACATAAAACACAACATGATTCTCAAAAATTATAGTTGTCTTACTATTAAATTAACCATCCTCATCCTCCTGATAAATTATGCAGGAAGCATTCCAGATTATGGTTCATCAGAAAATGAACAACTTTACACAGCTGATGCACCCGATGACCATGAAATCTACGACCCCGCCCAACTTCAACAAGAAGTCGAGGACGAAGAGGATATAATACATAAACAAACAAATTTGGACACAGGCGGCCACACAGCCTACTACGACTCACAAGAAGACACAACCGATATGATGTTGGGCGATGGCAGAGATGATGCCACTATCAAAATATCCCGCACCACAATGGTGCCGGAATATGTGCGAAGGCAACAAAAATCATATGAACAACATTCCTCCACAGAAGACTATGACAGCACGCCTGTCAGTTCAAGTACTAGTGCCGAAGATCAGACAGCACCAGACTCAAACTACATGGATATGATGGGTCCAATCGAATTAACCCAAAGAAACGAATCCGTACCGCTTGCCATGAAATCGAATGTCCTCTATTCGGATGAAAACGACTTGCATGACATCCAAAACCAACAATTGGAAAATTCCAATAGCAGTGTGGAGGAGGAATATTATGAAGATGCACCCGAAAGCATCGAAGAATTATATCCGTCCAGCCTGCTCGGCACCACAACAATAAATGTTCCACCTCCTCCACCGCCTCTCATAACAACAACATCAGCGCCGCCATTGCCTCCAATGCCATCATCATCACTAACAACAACACAATCGACAACGCCGCCGGTTGGCACCGATGCTACCACCACGACAACGAATCGAGCCAAACAGGGCAAACAGATTCACATGGCACGCAGAAAGCTTCTGCCGCACGAACAATTACGCAACTACATAGAAGACGCTTACATCAGAATGCCATTGGCGGTGATTGTCGATCCGTCGCCAGAGTCCCTCGAGAAGACGAAGGCACTTTGGCGAGAGGCGCTAAGATCAAATTTTGCCATAAAGATTGTCTTGGTCGCATTGAATGCTTCAGGTAAGAATATTTTATTGTTTTTTTTTTTTATCTGAAAAAAAAAGATGAATATGAATATCTTGTGGTAACTTGAATGTATAGATAGATACTTTTGTCTATAAGAGAGTTTCCAATAAAGCAATTGGGGTCAATTAGAAACTAGTTTGTGTTTATATATGAATTCCCAATCGAAGGACAGTGTTGTTGTATTTCAACAAAAAAAAAACATTAATAAAAAAACCAAACGCCTCTTTAGATGAACAAGACGAAAAGATTAAGATGCACCATACAGCGACGAGCATTAATTTCCATCCATCATTTGGATCAAGTGCAAAGATATTCTTGATCTCTTACTTCTCTTGGCTTTGGTTTTGTTTGATTGTTGTTGTTCTTTTTAGTTTTTTGTTGTTAAAACGTAAAGCAGACAGAGTCGCCCAGAGTCGATGGTAATTTGAGCTTTTTTTTTTTGTAAGCTTGTATTCTTATTTTATTTATAATTTTTTTGTTCTTGTCTCAATGTGGTTGAATATGACGATGAGTTTTAGAGCGTGCCAAATAACCCACGACCATGTGTGTGGATGGATGTTACGCCAACTTTGTATTTAAATGAAATAAATAAAATTTTTCCATCAGCGGCCATAACGACTTTGACCATGTTTAAAGATATTTACCTTATTTGATGTTTACATTTTTTTATTTTATTGAACATTATTCTCATTTTTTATGACAATCCAGTAAATAACTCAAAAGTTATATGGTTAAAGATTGGATATAAATATATTTTTTTTTATAATAACAAAACTGCTTTGGTAATCGATTCAGTTTGGTAACATTGGAAAACCCGCATGGATTAGGCTCGTTTTGCTTTTTATTTTATTTAACTGTTTTCAAGTTCAACGAATTTGTTAGCTTGTTGTTTTTTTTTTTTGTTCGCTCGTTTGAATATTAAAGTTTTAAAAACATTAGTCAAACAAGTTAATATGATACTACCGAGTATTGCTTTAAAGTGTATAATGAACATGAACATAACAGAAAGAAAAGTTAAAAACAAAAAACAAACATAATGCCAAAAATTCTTGATATCTAATTTTTGGGTATTGAGACATCGAACTACAACTACACGAATGATCTACAATTCGATTCTTAAACCGCTGTACCAGTAAATAGCTTGTCTTGAAGTATGAGTTTGTTGGGTTCATCTTGAACGGCTCAGTAGTCGATTACTGCTAACATTCTGACCCAAACCATCATTTGTCATCTGTGATTATTTGATAAACGGATCTACCCAACTGGAAATATCATCATAGAAAATCTCATCATGGGCAGCCCATCATAAGAAAAGCCATCGAATGTTTGCTTTAAAGGAAATCATTCCATTCAGTTCAAATATTTGAATTTTCTTCTTTTGGGAAAAGACACTTTTTGGTTGTTGTTGTTTTTATTTCTGTTGCTTTTATTTTATTGTTTCTCTTTCTTACACAAAACTCAGCCTTTCAAAAAAATATCCTTTCACGAATAATGTTTTTAAGAATTTTATGGATCCTTTGTCCCTGTTTCATCATCAAATAAATAAATAAATAAATAAAACCATCATACGGAATTACATCAGTGTATCGTGTTTTCTACATGGGTGTCAATTACATTTTGTAGTAAAAAAAAGCACCCTTGCATTAAACCGGTAATTACTTTTCTTAAACTTTACATAAATTAATATGTATCATATGACTCAATTTAAAATTTCAACAAAATGTCAAAATCGATTTCTGCAATCAAAATCATCCTATCTATTTTAGTTTGCGAGATAAAAAAAAATGATTTTGTCCTTTAGACCCAATTTTTTCGATGAATTTCTTCTTATTTGTCCTATATTCATTTTTGTAAGCAGTAGGACAAATTGTAAGCTTTATAATTATTCAAAATTTGTTCTTGAATGTCCTTTATCCAATGAAGTTATATTATTCACACAAATCATAATAAGTATCGTTGCTTATTGCTAATGTAACCAACTCTTATGAAAAAAAGAACGACATCATCTCTATGATTCCATTTATCCATAACAGCGAAGATGTCCAATTTGAGACAATATGAGACAATATAAATATAAGAATTGTGTTTTTGTTATGTTTTTTTTTTATCTTAACTTATCGAGAAAAAAGTACCTTTCATTTATTTTTACTTTGCAAACACGTTATATTATATTATGTATTTTTGTTTTTTTTTTTAACTCAAATAAAGAATGGTTTCCTAATTTGTGTGTTTGTGTCTTATATCCAATACAAATTCCACTGGAGATAAAATTGTTAGCTTTGGTTTTTCATGTGTCTGTAACTGTATGGACGGACAGGTGTCCTATGTCCATTTTAATACTTTTTTTTAAATCCAATTAAATCAATATTGAAAAATCATAATATGCAAATTGCTTTATGTATGGTTGGCAAAATATCTAATCTTTAAAAAAACATACAAATCACTGTGATTAAGCTCAACAAAATAACTAACTTGAATAATCACTATCGTCGAAAACGATATCGTTTTGTTTGCTTTCCGTAACTCGATTATCATCATGAGAACGATTGCTCTGAAGATTATTGGATGGTATCGTCCTGAGTAAATTTGTAACAAGAAAAGTGAAAAGTAACTCGATTATCATCATGAGAACGATTGCTCTGAGGATTATTAGATGGTATCGTCCTGAGTAAATTTGTAACAAAAAAAGTGAATTCTTTATCGATTTATACATAGAAACTTTTTATGTAAATAACCATAAACAAACTTGTTAAAAAAAAAAATAATTCTATAAACGATTAAAAAAAAAAACAATAAAAAAAATTAAAATATTATATTCATATTTTTTTGTTTTCTTCTCCACCTTCACTTTCTTTATTTTCCAAATTAAAATATATTTTCTTCTTGGTTAATTCCAACTGCAATCTTTTTAATTATTTTGTGCAGGCGTTATTTTAGTTTTTTCAACCCAACGTAATTAGTACTTCAATGAACATCCTAAAGTATACAATTTCCTGATGACAAACCAGAAGATAGCGATTGATAAGCAAATCAATTCCGATCACATTTTTGATAATCGTTTTCATAATTACGGAATGACCTCTCTGTACTAATACGAATTCTATTTGAATCGAATCCCGAAATAAACTATCAAAATATTCATCTGAAATGACAGTTGGTATACAATTTCTCAAAAACACGATTGAACTTATAATAGAGTTCAAATGACCCCAAATCCTAACACATTTTTGGAAAAATTTTTAGATTAGTTTCTTTATATAAATAACTCCCAGTGCCGGTATATTAATTTATTGTAAATAATTTATTTTATTTTTTTTTTTTATAAAATACCAAACATTTCAAAATATTTTCAATAGAGTAATAAATTTAAGTTAATTATTTCAAAAGCATCTGACGTCAATAAACCACCAAACAGAGTTAAAATACTAAATAAACAACAAAAGCAAAAAAAAACTTTATTCATAAATTTGTAAACTCACATAACAGGTTGTAGTAGGTTGGAATTCAAATCAGATCAAATCTCAATCTATTTTGAACACATTTAACATTTTTTTTTTTAAATTTGAATTTCAAATTTCTTAATTTAGTTTTTTTTTTTTATATTTTTTATGAACGAAATTTTATGAATGTCCTTGAAATTGATTTTTAATTAACAAAACTCAAAACCAAAATCCAGTGCAGGCTTTTATTTTTATTTCAAATATAATTTATAATAATGAAAAAATACTAAAACAAAAAAAAAAAAAAATAATTAAAATCACAAGTGGAAGATGTTCTTATTTTTAATGACAACAAATAAATTAAGAATAAAACTTTTACTACTACAACTCAAAAACAAGACCTCAAATAATAATAATTAATAAAATTTCAATTTAAAGTTCATTTCTTATCATATTTTTGTAATTCATTCAACAACACAGTCACAACAGAAAAATATAAAAATGGAATTCATTTTTTTTTTTATTTATAAAAAAAAAAAACAGTCAAGACTGTCATGATAACAAATAATATTTTGATGTTTTTTTGTTTGTATTTATAGGAACCCCAACAGCATATAGTTTCAATAATACACGTCAATTCCTAGCCGGGTTGAATAGCATCAAAGAAAGCTCTGGTGGTAATGCATTTATTGGAGTTGTCCATGCATCTGAACTTGTGCCATACGATAGTGCTGTATTCATTTCAACAGCATCAATTCCAGCTCATACAGAATTAGTTCAAGACGCAGCGATAACACTTCTTAAAAAAAGAATAAGGGTTTGTTTTGTTTATTTTATTGATAACAGAGGGCTTGTGTTCTTATTTCTTTTTTGTTTCGTTTCTTTTTTTCTTTGGTGTCTATTTTTATTTATATAGTTGTATTTGGTGTGGTATGGAGAAAGATTGGAAACCGAAAATGAGACACAAGAAGCTGTTGGAGGGATTTTAGGAGAAGTGGCTGTGAGATCGGGTGGTGAGATACTTCATGTTGTTGGAAATGAAACATACCAAGAACTAGAAGGAATGACGGTAAGTTGGTTAAATTAACAATATTGAACTGAACAACCTGTAAATCATAACCAAAAAGTATAAACTGATTCCTCCTACTCCTTCAAGTAAAGCGTTAAACTTGGTGCGAAACCGTCCACTACTTTAAAAATTGTTCTTAACTTTACATCCTTACAAAGTAACGCAAATAGGACATGGGCGAGTGAAATTCGTAGAAATCCTTTTGAGTAAGACACTTGCACAATTGGTATTCTGCTGGACGACCTCGCTTCAAGCCCTGCGGTGCTGAATAGGAAAAGTTTAAAACAGCAGCCTGTCACTTAGACGACTTCTGCCTTGGCCAATGAATATAATTCAGCACCCTTACATATCAAAACCATCAAGCTCTAAAAACAACCAAAGGCAAAAAGGCCACAAGCGAGTGACATCCAAGATAACGTGCAAGAAATGATTCTTTATTATATACCCTTATGGCTAGAAATTTAATTCATGTAATATAAATAATCTAAAAGCACTTTTAAAGCATAAGCTTACCAACTACATAAAAGTTCTACATGAACGTGATGGAAAAACAAGCCCACAGGAAACAAGATGAGTCTAGTGACGATGAAAATATCTTCTCGTGATTACTAAAATAAGTTAACATTTAAGCAAGCTTCATTACTTTAGTGAAAATGCATCTATTCTTTACTTTTGCAACCACAAATTGCAGGTAACATGAGTTACCTAATTAAATTAAAGTGAGTTACCTAAATACTTTCAAATTTTTCCTCGAAATACTGAACAAATGTTTGGCTTTGTCACTAATTTAAAAAGATTGTAATTGAGATTCTAAATTTAACAGAAAAATTTCATACTCTTAAAACTCGTGTCCGAGTTTTGTAACGTGAGTTGCCAACAGACTTTAATTTTTCTTAGTAAATAGTTGAAATAAAAACAAATTGTTTTACTTTATTATAAAAGTAATAGTCTAAGAGCCCACAGCAGATTTTGGGATTTTTTAAGAGTTACCACCAGACGGTTATACATCAAGCAAAAAATAATATTCTGACTTTTGTATGAAAATCACTATTTCGGGACTCTTCTCGGACGTCTGGTGGGGGTAATGCCGTGGTTAAAAAGTCTGGCACTAATTTATTTTTTATCAACGGGTAGTTATAATCGGAAAAAAAAACATTTTTCAACTCCCCGTAATCTATAGAATGCCGTGAAATAAACCTGCCAGACTTTCGAATTCTTGATCAGGACGCTATTACCTACACATACATTTTCGGTTATACCTTCACTCCCAAAATCTGCTGTGAGCTCTCGGTCTATAATACGAATACTACATTCATGGAAAGTATTTTCGTTTCAATTTATATTAAAATTGACAAAAAATATCTATTTATGTATTGGAAATTTTTTCTCAATGTAACGTGCGTTACCATGGAATTGCCCTATATTAGATTAAGCTATATTTTTAATATATACTTTGTTTGTATTTTGTTAAGCATTTCTGAAGCGAAGTTTATAATTTTGTTACGCTTCAAGGTTTTTTCAAATTGACCAATGTTTTAAGGGCACTCTTCAATACATTTTTTTTTTTTTGTTGGTGGCATTTTTCATTAAAACAAAATTTGCTGTCTGTTGAAATACCGCATTAAATGTTGTTACCTTGAAAATAAATTATTTTGTCCAATTTTCAACATCGAAAGGATTTTTCAATGCAATACAATTCATAAAGGATAAACTTGAGTTTTTACTTTAAAGCAGCTTAAACATTGTCTATGAACACGCTCTAATATCCATCATATATATTTATATCATCCGATTGACCAATTTAAATCTCAGTTAACATTTTTGAAATTATTTTTGTTCTAATTTTATGAGTATGGCAAAACCGTTTTCTTGCTGAAATTAAATTTGAAAATAAGTAACACCAGTTAGAGAGCTATCAGCATCCGCATTTAAGGTTTCTTCGAGAAAAGCTTTTTGTTTTCGAAAAAGGCGGTCGGCGCATGTGGCCGTGTAAAGTTTTGTCATACCAGCAAATTATTAATGAAGAAAGTCTTAGCTTTCATTTGATATTTCATTTGTCCATTGACCTTATGAGATGGGCCAACAACAAAAATATCATTTTTTGAGTTGGTCGGACAAAGACTAGTGCCTAAATTTTTTTTCTCCTACCATTTGATTTCTAAATTAAATTTTTCATTGACCCGATTATATAACCTAATACCAGAAAACGCAACCGGAAGTGGCTACTTTACCGCCAAAAGATCAAGGAAAAGTCTGTTTTGTAAATTCATTAAAATTTGCCAGGAATTATGGTAGGAACGGCTGACGGCTGGTTCCCCTACTAAAATGTGAACGATCAGGAAATATGAATAAAAAGTAGGTTAACTTGCATAATAGTAATGATATCTGGCTGAAGTCATTAAATAAAAAAATTTTCTTTACATCTGAAACCCTTCTTCAATGACTCTTTTAGATATGCAACAACTTCTCCCATCAATTTAGTAACATAATGACACAACTAAGTGCAAAAGCCCTCTTAAAATTGTTGTATGAATTTACATTATTTTGTAATTGGAATGTGACTTAAATTATATTATTTTTTAATATTACACAAAGTGGATACTTAGAATTTGAAAGCTAAGTTCGTCGTATATAAAGGTACCTACTTTTACTTTTCTTTTGTGTTCAAGTGAGGAATAGGTAATAGCAGCATTCACTTGATGTTGTAATCCAAAAAAAAATATTATTATTATGGATAGTTGCTATATTGTTTACACACTTAGTCTGTGATTCTTTCAAGCGTAAAACCACTCTGGATGGACAATAGTCCAAACACAACGTAATTGGATCATAGTTATGTATTGCAATAAAAACAACAACAACATACACAAAAAATGTAACACGAGACCAACCAACACTCGAAAGAGTGTATGTATTTTGTAAAAAAAAAAAAATTTCTTTAAAAAAAAATATTCTCCCTCATGAACATATAGACGACGATGACTACGACGACAGTAGTAGCAGTTGACACATTTCTAATTCTTGAAATAACAACATTTTTTTTCTGTTTCTATCTTTTTTTTCAGCTAACAATGATTGCTGATACTTATTTGGGATCACAAGAAATCGATATACCAGTGGACACGACTTTATCTAGTTTACATGTTAAAATCGATTCATTAATGAGAACAGCAACATTGGAAACTCCAAACGGTGGTTAGTTTGAAAATATTCCTAAAAAACATACATACACTACACACATACAAAAACTCAAAACACAAACACACATAGACAATTTTTTTGGTAAACCAAACAAACTTAAAATTAACAATTTATACTTTCAAAACAATAATATTTGATCTCCTTACACAAACTTAAAAAATATTGGTCTTTAACTCCTTCTTTCTGTAACTCTTTTCTTTTGCTTAAATTTAAACACACAACACAATATTCAAACTACACATAAATACACACAAACACACAATCTGTAAATTTTGTTCTATGTTTAATTTTGTTTTTGTTTAACATTTTTTAAATTTTATTTTTATGAAAAAAAAAAAAAACAAAAAAATGAATGTTTAGTTTTTAAGTGAGAGCAATTCTTTAATTAATATTATTTATTATTTCTACTTTATGCACTTAATGTTTGTAAAAAAAAAATGTCCTTAATTTTAAAAATTAGAATTATTAAAAAAAAAAACAACATCACAATCAAAAACCAGTTAGTAGAATGAGAATTTAAAAAAACTCAACTATATCCAGTTTTACTCTTTATTTTTTTGTATATCTATCTTATAGTTTTTTTTAGTATAAAAAAAGATTAAAAAAAAACTTTATCGATTAATTAACCGTAGTACAAAAACAATTAATAAAATTAATATTTTTTTATATTAATAAAGTTAGCTGAAAATGGGTATTGTTTCAGCAGAAAAAAAAACTTACATAAAATAAATTTTATTTTTATATGTTTGTGTATTTTTATTATATAAAATTGATTAATATTTTGTATTTTGCAAAGAAAAAAAAAATATTTAAGAAAATTTTGTTTTGTCCAACGCTTGATGACTAAATGTACATACGAGTAAGTATTATTTTCCTACTAACTGTTTTGTCCTCTCTTTTTTCTTTTCTATTTGAGTTTTGTTGCTTTTTCTTTTTTTGTGTTAATAAAGCACTGGGGTTAATACTAACACAGTAATAGAAACCATACAATGGGGTCAGATTTGCAAGTAGATTTGCAACTACTTAGAATTTTAAACAACAATTGCACGAAAATGTGTTTTTTTTTATATATAGTTTAGTGTAAACTAATAAGAGATATTCATGAATCTTACTAAATTAAGAAAAATCGTCTTTATTATAATTTATCCCCTAATTTTTTTTTGTATTTTTTTTCGTGAAAAAAATGTCTTTTTATGGTAGATAATATTACATAAATGGAATACGTTCAGAATTTTCCTTTTATTCAATAAAAACCGTAAGTGGTCTGCAGTAGAAAAAAACGCTGATTTTGAGAGATGGCCTGTGTTACGCTGACTTAACAGGCTGACTACAGTATATTGGCTTAGACTTGCAATTTCCAAAAAATACAGGAAGAAATTTGTCGAGGTTAAATCCCGAATATGTCGTTTTCAGATATCCCGTTAAATTTTGTCAAAAAAAAATTCTCTTTATCTAGAGCTCGCTCGCTGTATGCTCCAAACTTTTGGTTTTTGAGAATACTTTGTTCCTTGGCACGTTTCATATATGACAATTTTGCTTCTTAGCAAAGTCGTTCATGTGCCTGGTCGATAAATTTGTTTTAAGTTGGCATTTCAATTTTTTACTTATTTGTAGAAAAAAAAAATACTACACATTTAAATTTTTTTAACGCCGTTAAAGTTTTTTGAAAAAAAAAAATATTTTTTTAACATTCATTTGATAAATAGAATATCAATAATAATAGGTATGCAATTTTGAAATTATCTGCCATTCAAAAGTAACGGAGATAAAATATAGACGCTTGATATCCAGTTTAACTCTTTGAAGGAACAATATTTTCTTGGAACTTGGTGAATTTTTAGGGCTCATCATAAAGTCATAGAAGTTTCACGAAAACTTTTTTTTTTTCTGCTTGCCCAAAAAACACCCGGTGACACCAAAATAAAAAATAAAAAGTGCTGAACTGGAAGTCCGACTATGTTTATAAAATGTGTTTTTGGTCGCTAAAACTGAATCCAAAGTCCGTTTTACTCGATCACGTCAGTATTTCTAGATAAACTCAAAAATAGGTCACAGACAACCTGACTCAAACATCTTTTTTGAGGTTACCTAGAAAACCTGACGTGATTGTGCAAAAAAAACTTCGAATCTGGTTTCAGTGACCCGAAAAACATATGATTAACATAGTCGCACCGCCAGGTCAGAACTTTTTATTTTTATTGTGTGGCTGTGCTATCATTCTCTTCGTCGCACAGTGGTGCCTTTGGTGCTTTTCGGCTTAAAAAATCATTTGAACGGCCATTTCTTGACGAAATATCATGAAATTTAGTACGCTGAAGCATATTAGTATAAGAAATAAGACAAAGCTTCCAAATTTTTTTTGGCATAAAGAATAAGCGTTTATAGAATCTTCTTTTTCGAAACTGAATTTAAGCTAGAAATTTAGCTAAATTGATGTACAAACGAAAAGATGTTCGAACTTTGATTTAAGTACAACTGTTCATATTCAATGAAAAAAAAATTCAGAAATTTATAAACAGAGTTCAAAAAGTGCCAAAGTAGTACCCCGCCCTTTTTATTTTTTTTATGCAGTTTTTGGATTTTTTAAAGTTAACACACTTTTTCATCTTTTCATCTTTCATAATCTCTACTTTTAAATATAATTGGGAATTATATAAAGCCAAAATAGTAAATTTTTTATAAAAATAAATAGGGAAGATCTCAAAAATTGTGCAGGGTTTTCTTTAAATGTCAATGGATACATACATACATATGTCCACATACTCCTAACATTCATAGGTATTTTTAATCGAGATTTTTCCGCCTCCGAAAAAATTCTTCTGTTCATGAAAATTTTGTAACAAGTTTTTACAAATTCATTTATTTTCAAAACATGAAAAGTCAATTTTTTTTCAAAATTAATTTTTTTTTACCTAAAGTTGTTACCTAGGGATATCCGCACCTGCCTTCAAAATATGAAGTTTCAAAACCATCAATATCCAATTTTACAGGTACGAGAAATATTTTTTTATAAGCAAAACACGATAAAAGTCACGGATTTATCATCTATTTATAATAAACAGTAGCCTAGTAGTTGTAGTGGACTACTTATGAAAAAGCTTACTACTGGTTCAAAATCTAAAGACTTAAGGGTCTTTCAAGTTAAATGAAATGGCCGATTTTCTTCACTATTACTCAACTTGAAGCAAACTCGAGAGTTGGCGAACTTGAGAGTTGACATCAACTCGAAAGTTGAGACACAAGTTGAGAATTTGTTTTCTTCACTATTTTTTTCTCAACTCTCGAGTTTTAAAAACAGAAGTTGGCCAGCATAAAGTTTGAAAAATATCCCTGGGATATTTGTGACAGTTAATAGAAATCTGTCAGTTTTAAATATGAAAAGCAATCGTGTATGTCATTTAAAACGAAGTTGTGCATTTTTTGTTAGTTCAAAAAGTCAAATTCGTTATTAAATTAGAAATAAAATTATATCGTTGTTTAGAATGCATTTTTCTTTGTTTTTTTTTTTGCTATAAATTAATTTTAAACATATCTCTCTTCTTGTATAAGTTTTTGCTTTGTGTATGTGCCTCTCAATAATTTTGAAATGATGTTAAAGAAAATCGGTGGAAAAGGTTAGTCATAGTTTTTTTATCTTATTTTATTTTTCATAAATTTGATTTAAAGTGCATCAATGAGCGATTTAAAGGAACGTGGAAGTAAACCCTTTGATATGTGCATCTGTACGTACCTAATGTGTAAATTTTTCTTAAAAAAAAACTCTTAAGAGCCATTTCATGTGTTATTTTTCAGGCATAAAAAATATTTTTTTTTGTTTTTATCGCGATATTCAGCATAAAAAAACGTTTGAAACAAAAAATTGAAAGAAAAAACATGACATTTCATAAAAAATCTCAAGTTTGCTCTCTCAACTTCTACAAATTTCGGAAGTTGAGAAAACCAGAAGTTGATCAACTCGAGAGTTGAGAAACGAAAGTTGAAACTGTCAACTTTTAGTGAAGAAAAACAAATTAAAAAGTTGAGAATTAAATCCTCAAGTTGAGTTCAACTTGTAGTGAAGAAAATGGCAAGTAGGTACTCTGAACATTTTATTATAATCAAAAATACAATTGTTTGATAATCGGAAACTTAAAAAAAATATGTATGTATGTATACAGGGTGTCCCAAAAGTAATGGATCAAACGAAGTATGCTGATAGGCAAACTTTAGGGCTCTCAGAATTTGGTAACTTGTTCATCCCAAATCCTTACGGTTTTTGATTTAATGCAGTTTTTGTGAAATTTCGATAAATCCCGACTTTGCAACAGTATTTTGCTTCCTCCGCTCATAATTGATTTTTGTTTTTTACAATTCTTTCACTTAAACATTGCCTAATAATAAGAAATAATTAATTAATCAAAATATTTTTTATTTCATTCGCCATTTTGCTGAAAATTAATTAACAGCTCCATGTTTTATGAAAACTCAATTTCTCACTTTTATTTCAGAGCAACACCCTGAACAAATTTTTTATGGTGTGACCCTGGTTTATTATTTTGAAAACTTGCCGCGTTATTGCAGTTTTCAAAAATGTATAAAAGTTTCCAAAGTTGAAGTTAGAACTAAAGATATTACAATTTAAAAGCAACAAAACAGGGTCTGTCAGAGAAAAATAACAAAGAAAAATAAACAAATTTTCTCGACTGTTGTTTGTTTATTTCTTTTTGAATAAAAGCCTCGAATTTTGTTTGTTATTTTGCTCTGAAAACCTCTGTTTTTTTGCATTCAAATTGTAATATCTTTCGTTCTAATTTCATCTTTGGAAACTTTAATACATTTTTGAAATCTGCAATAACACGGCAAGTTTTCAAAATTAATAAACCAGGTTCACACCATAAAGAATTTGTTCAGGGTGTTGCTCTGAAATAAAAGTGAGAAATTGAGTTTTCATAAATCATGGAACTGTTAATTCATTTGCAGCAAAATGGAGAGTGAAATAAAAAATATTTTGATCAATTAATTATTTCTTATTATTAGGCAATGTTTTAGTGAAAGAATTGTAAAAAACAAAAATCAATTATGAGCGGAGGAAGCAAAATACTGTTGCAAAGTCGGGATTTATCGAAATTTCACAAAAACTGCATTAAATCAAAAACCGTAAGGATTTGGGATGAACAAGTTACCAAATTCTGATAGCCCTAAAGTTGGCCTATCAGCATACTTCGTTTGATCCATTACTTTTGGGACACCCTGTATGTATTTCAAAACTAATTCACATTCGTTTATTTTCTAAAAAATGATAAGTCCAAAAGTGTTCTTATTTTTTTTTTTTTTTTTTTCTAAAAAGTAAATACCAAACTGTATTCTGTAGTTAGGAGAGAGTTCTACATGATATATTTTTTATAAATTTTTCAACACACAACAAAAGAAAATAGAACTTTTTTTTCTTCTCCTGAAAAATTTAAAATTATGGACTTATCATGTTTTGAAAATAAATGATATCAAGTATGTATTAGATTTGCAACAGCACTAATTGCATCACTAAGTTAAATCAAAGAATAATAAATTAAGATTCTACCCAAGATTAATTGGAAATTTATTATTAAACAAAAAAAAAAAGAAAAATAAACATTTTACCTAGATACCTACAGAATTCTCCCAAAAATAAATCATGAGGCAATATAATTAATTTCCTCTTTTACATTAAACCTTGTACTTGACCTTGGTCGGTAGCAGCCGAACGATCTTTTCAGGCAGTGTGAGTTGTGACCATAGGCGGATCCAGGGGGGGGGGGCACGGGGGCACGTGCCCCCCCCAGAACTTAAAGTTCATACTTAAAGGAAATCAAACTATAAGAGTTTTAAAAATATATGAATAATAACAGAAAGAACTTGAGTGAAACTCTTGTCTATTTCTGGCTGAAAATGCGAATTTTGTTGATATTTGCATCCCTTTCCCATGAAA
The DNA here is from genome assembly GCF_945859705.1 of Episyrphus balteatus. Classification (NCBI taxonomy): domain Eukaryota; kingdom Metazoa; phylum Arthropoda; class Insecta; order Diptera; family Syrphidae; genus Episyrphus; species Episyrphus balteatus. The sequence goes on along the minus strand of NC_079135.1, from coordinate 130,504,197 downwards.
AGCTCCACCTCACAAATAAATAAACGGCTATTTGTTGGGTACACACGAATTTTTTTTTCGATTTAAAAAAAAAGTGAATTTTCAAAGTGATTTTGGTGAAAAATTTTGATATGGACATCGAATGACATTGAATGATATAAAAAAAATAATTGTAGGTATATGCAACTCTATTTTTTCATACAGAGGGGTTAAAAAATTAGCACTTTTTTCGTTGTTTTTTTTTTTTTAAATTAGTGTTTTTAAAATAGCATAAACATAAACAAAATTGCATAAACCATATATTATAGAACTGCTGGATATGTAGAACAAACTTGCATTTCAGAAGTTTGCTCAAGTTTGCACCCCGAAAATAAAGACCCCTTGAAAAAAAACTCCTCAAAAGCGACCCTTATACTTATAGATTTTTATAAATATTATTTTATTGAGAAAATTTCTCCAGGGATACCTCTAAAAATATGTAAAAAAAATAGTGTTCCAAATTTCAAAAGAATCGGTGCAGTAGTTTTGAAGTTATGAGGAGCACCGCCGTTGAAAACATTAGTTGTGGGGATAACGATTTAAAGTTTTGAACTCTGGACTAAAAGACTAAAACGTTCCTAAGGGAAGTATTAAAATACTCATAACTTGGTCAGTTTGGCTCCAAGAGACCTACAATTTGAACACAATATTCTTGAGGTATAAAACAATTTAACCCCTTGTAGCCCCATGTGACATTTCTGTAATAAACCGAAAAAGATTGCATAAAAGCTCTACAAACTATTTTTTTTTTCTTTTGAAGCTTCTAATATTATAATCTTTAAGTATTGCTTTATCGAAATAGTACTTCAAATTTCTAATAAATAGCACCAATAGTTTTTAATTGACAGTTAATGTTGAAAGTTGGGCTTTTTTTGAAAATAAGCAAATTTGTGTAAAAACAACGAAATTCAGAAAAAAAATAGTTTTTGTTAGTAAACCCCACGGGGTTTTATTTTTGGATTTTAGGAAAGTGCCTAAAAATTAATATTAGATAGTTTTTTGCTTGAATTTTTGCATTTTTATATAAAAATAAATTATTTAAACTTTTTTTTACTCCCAAAATATCGAAATAACTAAGTAAATAATGACTTTATTGCATTTTTAAAAAATACGTGTTTTATTAAAGATAAAGGCCAATCGATTGACTTATTAATTTTTAAATTAACGACCTTGGGTTACAAAAGGTTAATGCAAATAAAAAAAAAAACAAAACTGGGTTTCCCGGCAAAAAAGTATGATTCAGTTTTTTTGGTTATTCTTAGGAACTTTAATATTTATTAGAATGAAGTCTTTAGTATTTGACTAAAAACTACTAGGTCATTAACTAATGGTATAATTATGTCCATAATATTGCAAAATTTTATACAAAATCAATTAAAAAACGTAAACATTTTTTTTTTCAAAATTTCATCTTTAAAACTTAATTTCTCAAAACCTATTTGGTGAAACAACTTAAGGCAAAAATTAAATAAAGAATAGATTACTAACTTTAATATAGCACAGAATTGTACGTGCACTTTCTGATTTTTTATATTTTTTTTCTTCCGGCCAATCCAGGAGTAAGAGGGTTAGCACTTAAGTGGCTTTTACTGTAACAAGAAAATGAAAATTTTTCCTTCCGAATAACTTTTTGGTCATTTGGTACCTATTTGATGTGGGAAATGTGCCTAAATATTTTTGGCCAGGTTTTAGACCACTGTGGGTCGTTAAAATTTTCTGCTTGTTAGTCAGTCGTATGGTACTTCACTTTATTTCTAACTGTTATTGCTGTTTTTTTTTTTTGCCAATCCGTCCCTTGTGCCCCCCCCAGAAAAAAATCCTGGATCCGCCCCTGGTTGTGACTAATCTAGTCCAACAAACACACCACGTCATAATATTCAATTGTGTTTGTTGTGTACTTTGTTCCATGTGCCAACTCAAAAAAAAAAAAAAAAGCCCAGACATGATTCCATTAATGATTTTATTTTTTTTTATTGAATCATTTAAAAAAGGTTCCTCCTCATCGCCCTCAATTTTTTAGAAGATGATAAATAAATAAAATGAAACCCAAAACAAAAATAAAAGCGGCACAAGGGAGAATTAAAATTAACCATTTGTTTTGACTGAAATTATATTTTTGTGTCTGTTGTTATGAAAACATGCGCAACAAACCGAAAATTATCATAGTCCCTAAACTGTCTCACTTTGATGAATACATTTTCCAAGTTCTAATTCTGACCTATGACTTTTTTTTATTGGTTTATCAATTTTCTATACAAAAACAAGAGATTATAAATCAATTTAATAAATAATGACAAACCTTTTTTTGCATTCAAAATTTCACTTCAATTTGATAAAAAAAAGTGAAATTCTAAAAGATTTCTTGGGTTGACTTGAGAGTTCGAATCGAGACGTTGTCGTCGACGTCTTCAACTTCGTCGTTTCTGTATTTTTTTTTGTTGTATTTTTTTAACTCGCACAAATTAATTAACTTTCAAAAATTTCACTATTTCAATGTTGTATAATATTAAAATCAAAAATCTTTTGTTTCCTTTGTTATTTTTCTTTTTTTATTGTATTTTTGCTAATTTATTATGGTTGAATTATTTCGTTTCGTCGAGAAAGAAGAAGAAAGTCGTAGTCAGAGATACCCAAAGGAGATGGGAAACTTTCGTACGTTTTACCCCCCAAAACCCATTTGTTTATTTCGTGTTGTTGTAATCTCTTTTGTATTCGTGAATAAATGTGAAAAACACACATAGTGTAGCCACGGTGTTTTTACGCATACCTAAGCAAAAATGTACGATTTTTCACGCATACTTAGCCAAAAATGTATATTTTTTCACGCATACTTATCCAAAAATGTCTAAAGCAGCTTGTAGGCAAACCCGTATGAAGTCAGAAGTTTCTCATCTCTTTTGGGTATCTCTGGTCGTAGTCGTTGAATTTTTTTGCCAAGTTTTTTTTTTTGTTGCTTTGCTTTGACATTTGGATATGCAATGTTTGTTTTTGTTGTTGTTGTTTTTGTTTATATTTCTTCTTCGCGCATGGCAAATTCACATCACAATCAGCTGTGTTCGTGTTTGTGTGAAAACGTGGAATTTTGATTTTCTGTTATAAACTGTTATACTAATATGGAAGAAAATTCTTAAGGTATTGATTAGACTTGGATTTAATATTTTTTGTTTTTTTTTTTATTTAATTTTATTATTAGGTGTGTTTTTTTGTTTATTTATATGAATTTTGCACAAAAAAAAACATCGAGATATTTGAAATCAAAACAATTTAAGTAAGGCTACGACAGAATCTAACTGATGAGCCAACTGTCGTACCTGGGCAAAACGCTTTATAAATTTGGAGTTAAGGTCACTTGAACTTTAAAATTGAATTATATTCAATCGCTCCACTTAAAATTAAAATAATTTTAATATATTTTTATTATTTTTGTTATTTTTCTTTGTTATCAAAACAATTTACGTATTTAAAACAACAACTATATCTGTATTGACACTTGAAGTCACGGCACCTGGTGGACAGCGCCGGAAACCTCAAAGTGATATAGAACATTTTCCGATTTGCCGTTCAATGTATTTTCCATAAAAAAACACCTCGCAAAACATTTATTTTACGAATTAATTTACGAGTATCAATGTTATGATTGTAAAATGATAATAATATGTGTTTATATCTAAATCAGGTTCAAAATATATCAAAAAGTATAATAATACTTTTGTAATTTGTCTTCAAAAAGTGTAAGCGAAAACTACAAAAAATATTGAAATTATTAAATTATTCTTTTATTTCTTTTGCTTTTTCACAAATAATAGTAGGTAAGCACTTTTTTTATTTTAAACAATTTTGAAAAAAGTTATACCAAAAAGTTTCTTTACTTTTTTGTAGTACTTGTTGTTGTTTTTCTGCAATTTGCTACACTTTTTGAAGACAAAAAATTACATAGGAATTATTATCTTTTTTATATATTTTAAACCTTAGATATAAACTCATATTATTATCATTTTCCAAAAAAAAATAGCGAAGAAAATGAGGTTTGAAAAAAGCTCTCAAAGAAAAAATAATCAAAAATTTTTTTGACATTGTTGCATTGAAATGTTGATATTTCGAGATATACGCAATGCACTTTTCAGATAAAAGTCTTAAATTGATTCTGATAAAATTGTTGAAATTGAAAAAAATTCTATATGGCTACCTTCAAACGCTAACACAAGAACGCCGCAACTAATGTTAATGGTTATGGTGTTAAAATGTAGCTAAGAATATACAAATGATTTTTGGATTTTTGTTAAAAAAAATTTTGTTTTGAATCCAACATAGATTCCATTGCCATACAAATGGTTTTTGTTTTTTTTTTTTTGTGAACAAAATTTGTTTGCATCCATCATGGATGTAATAGCCAACCACTACGGAGTTTAAAAAAAAAAAAAGTAACAATTTTGACAGACAGCTGCCAAAGTGTATTTACAGTGGTGCCAAATATTTGCATGGATTTCAAATATCCCGATGTCGTTTTTTTTTGTGCAAAATCTATATAGATAAACAAAAAACACACCTATTATTTTTTTATTATTTTTTTTTATTTTATTCAATTATTATTTTTTTTATTATTATTTTTTTTTTTAATTAGATATAAATTTGAAGAAATTGGTAAAATTCAAATCACGTTTATTGTCATTAAACGAAAATCAACTTGATGCTTTTGTACCATTGACTAAAGTTAAGAAGTCTACCACATTTAAATTGAAATTAATTCCGGAGTTATTGGATAAGGAATATAATGTTTTTGTTAGAGCCGATCGGAAAGCTGATATATTTCTTGGTAAGTTTAAAACAAAAATGAAAAAATTATAAATATTATTGTGTCTAGTAGAACTACAAGTCTATAGATAGAAACTATTTACGAAAAAAAAAGAAGATTATATGAGTTTTTTTTTAGAAGAACTTTTACGTATTTTTGTATTGATTAGAAAGTTTAGAATTGATAACATTTTAACCCGATTTATTGTCATAATCATCCAAATGCACGTCATTTACATGCATCTGTTTATATTTTCGGTAGTATGAAAAATAATCTTATTAAAGTTTGTACGTTTTGAGTTTGTTTAGGAAATACTTTTAGTTAAGAGATAGTTATTGGGATTTTTTTAAGGGTGAATAATACATAAAAAAGAGAAAGATCAAGGCAGAGTAGTGCCCAGTCAAGTTTGCATCAAACTTTGGAAGAACAAATTTATTTTCAGGAACCAACTTAAAGAATTTTCGAATTCTATACCGAAGTTAAAACAAAAAAATTTAGCACTGTGATGAATCTGAAAGTTAGGGAGCGTGGCAAACGATAATTTTCTCTGAATTATTCTCATATATTGATGATCTGATCGTAGAATCATGAAATTAGATAGATTTAGAAGTTTATACAGTTACATATTTGAAATTTCAGATATTCTTCTTAGGGGGCGTGATAACAACCCATTCCCAACTAACACAACAGCTTCTGTACACAGCTTTTACTGAGCTTGCTTCATAATTTAATTGCTTATAGAAGTTCGAACTTGTTTAACAACTTCTAATAAGCTGTTTAAATACTGTTAAAGAAACTTAACCAAAGAAAGCTTGTTTTTGCGATAAGCTTGTTTAATGAATTTATAGAAGGTTTACAGAAATTACCAAGTTTTGTATTTGATTTTTCATTTTGATATTGAATAATCTAGCTCAGTCATTTTTTGGTTTCGACATTTTTGCTATTTGTGGGTGAAAATCATGGAGGTGGGAAATTTCAATGACCGAATTCTTAAAAAATCAACTTTGTTTTATGATAAAAATTTCATGCTCAAATGTTCGCTTTAGCCATAATTTGTCGGTTCATGAACGGGTAGAGCACAAAAATGTATATTTTTCAATTTACCGTAAAACCCCAAAAATTAGTACTAGAAAAACGTTTTTCGAAATGGTTGTGATCTCTTCATGATGTATAATTATTTAAAGATAGTAGGCCTTAAATAAATCAAATATAACCTTACTAAACTTTAAAAGAAGCTGAAATGTAGCTTCTGTTATACCTTAACCGAAGCTGAAATGTTAGTTGGGAATAACAACCAATTTTGAAATTTGTGTAACACTGGGTTTTAATCATCAAATTTGAAATATAATAGAAATACAATTGAATATAAAAACAAATAAAGTATCGTAAAGATTTTCTAGGAAAGATATGTGGTAACTACCCACATTTAGCAACTCGATGTCAAAAAAGTACAATGGTCTAGTAAAAACTTAACTTTATTATAATTTAGTTAAGGCTTAAGACTCCAAAAGATCTTTTATACTACGTTTCCACCTACCCTAAATCCGAGATTTAGCATACATTTTTTTCTAAATCTCGGATTGAAAGTAGGTGAAAATCTTAGATTTAGGGTATCTGAACCCAAATCTGAGATTTAGCGAAGTAGATTTAAAATAAATCTCGATATTTATTCTAAATCTACCTCGGATTTAGCGTAGGTGGAAACATAGTATTAGATTAAAATTTCACTGCAAATCAAACTTAAAAGAAAGTTAGAAATAATTAAGTTATTGTGGTGGCACTGTTGTTCCACATTCCACGAGGAATTGTTGGTTGAGTCAGAAAATAGGTATGAGTAAACACCAAAACAATAAAGAGGATTAGAAGTTATTTCTAAAAGGTCATTGATGAAAATAAGAAATTAGGTGGATGATAAAGTTTGATGTCAAACTTTATCACAATAATCACATGCCTTACAAATATCAATCGCAACAATATTACTTTCGCCGAAACGGTGCAAACGGTTCCACTTTTCGGAGCGATAAGCTACCAGATTTTCTGCTTCTCGAAAAATCGTTCTAACGATCGTTGAATCATTGAACGACCAAGTTGGAACCATTAGCAACAAATTAATGGAAAATTATGAAGTACTTAAAAATTTTTCTAATAACAAGCAAAGACAGTAAATTATTTAGAACATTTTTTTTAATTCCTATTAAGAATAATTAGCTTTGCATGTGTATTTTTGGAAGGAAAGCTACTACACATCATCTTTATTATTTGAAATTCAACTAAACTTCAATACAATTTTAACGCACCAGTAAATGAACAAAGTATTTTTCGAAGTAGATTCAAATTGTAATCATCACTGCATCCAACACAAATTTGATTAATTTTCTGCTGGATTTTTTCATTCACAGATGACATGATCCGACGATTAAATTATGTCTACATAAATGGTTTACCTTATACTCGTGGTGAACGTGAGAATATTATAGCAACTCACGATAGTTTAAGATTCCCTGAAGAAACTACCGATCCTGATTCTGAGATATTTCCAGTCTTTTCAATAACTAATGACAAGAACAAGACTAATATTATACAAGAGAAACAAACCACTTTGTCAAATGGAGTCTTGAAGCAAGGTATAACTAAGATTGAGATGGGAATTCAATCGCAGATTCTTGTCGCACCTGGAATGTTGGCTAGTTTGTATTTTGAAGTAACAAATCTACGAACTGAACCGATATTTCATAACATACAAGTCACAGATGAACAACGATTTCTACGAACACTAACTCCACAGAGGTACATCAAACTAACAATTTTGCTTCTATAAAGCTTTTGTAAAGCTTCCGTTACTTTTGTAAGCTTTATAGAAACAAAAATGTTAGTAAGTCCTTTTCGTATGGTTTGTTAACTTTATGCTTTTTTTTTAGTATATTTTTGGAATCTGGACAAACTACAACCGTTACAGTGACAGTACTGATACCGAATACAACACCTCAGGGCACAAGAGATACAATCAAATTCATGTGTCTGGGATCGGGGCGACAAGTTTTTCAATCAGTTGAACTCAAAGTTATAACCAACATCGATGCGGAGGTAATCAAAATTAATTAATTAACCATATCCTAATTAATATTTCTAAAATTTTTTAGGATACAACTCCTCCAAGTGTATCATGGCAATTTGGAAGTCGATGTGACAGTATTCGAACAGAATCGGCTGGTTGTTCTGATAAATATTGGTCTTTAGACATTGTTGCTCAAGATTGGGAAACTGGCTTGCTCCGTCTACAATCCCTACCGTCAGGTTTAATAAATCGAAATTCCTTCACAGTTGGCACGAATCAAGCATTACGGACAACATATTCGGCCAGTTGCTGTCAACCCAAAGTAACACTTATCGCCTACGATATTGCAGGAAATCAAAAGACTCATAATATTGATGTGAGAGATATGGTTCTATCGGAAGCATCTATCGCGGCGATAGTTTTGGGAGCTTTGTTATTAATTTTGTTGATAATTTTAATTGTTATATTAATTATGTGGTGTTTGAAGAGAAGAAGAGCATCGCATGATTTGCATTCATATAGATCACATTCACAAATTCGATGAACAACGAAGAAAGAATATATGTATCAGACAAATTTTTGAATTAAGTATTATAGAATATAAGGGTGGTGGGTGAGAATAAAAAAAAAACAAAAAAACTTGCCAAATTAATTTAGAAATTTAAGTACAAATTTTAAATTATTTATCAATTTTTTTTTATTATTATTACCTCTTTGATTTTTTTAAACAAAAAATGTAACAAATGCAGATAAAATAAAAGTTAAGAAAATGAATCAACTATAACATTATTGTTTTTTGCTTAATGGACTTGAAGAATACCGGCTTTAAACATTTTTTTTTTCGCTTCAGCTGCGTACTAGACTTTTAGCCCGTTTTCACTAGATCAAAAATGAGATATAAGGTGTGTTTTTTTGTTTATCTATATTAGATTTTGTGCAAAAAAAACGACATCGGGATTTTTGAAATCCGTCCAAATGTTTGGCACTACTGTACACACACTTTGGTATCTGTCTGTCAAAAATGTGCCGTGCTCATGTTTCTTTTTTTTAACTCCGTAGTGGTATGACCATTGCATCATGATGGATTCAAACATTTTTTTTTTTTCACAAAAAACCAAGACCAATCGTATGGCCATTGCATCCATATTGGATTCCAAAAAAATTTTTTTTTAACAAAAACCAAAAATCATTTGTATATTCTTATATTTTAAGACCATGACCATCAACATTAGTTGCGTCATTCTTGTGTTATAAGCGTTTGAAGGTAGCCATATTGATTTTTTTTTTCTATTTTTTTTTAAATCAAACTTGGAAATTTTTTAATTTTTACTTCTATTTTTTCGAAAAAAATTTGGTAATTTTATGTATATATTTGTTCTACAATCTTATCAGGATCCATTTAAGACTTTTATCTGAAAAATGTATTGCGTATATCTCGAAATATTACCATTTCAATTCAACCATGTCAAACAAATTTTTGAATAATTTTTTCTATCAGAGCTTTTTTCAAATCTCATTTTCTCCGCTTTTTTTTTTTTTTTGTTAATATTTTCAGATATTTCTGTGTGAACACAACAATTAAACTACTTGGCACTACTGTTTTTATCATTTTTTCAAAATTCTATACAGATACAGTTTTTGTGGTTTTTAACACGTAAATTGTTTTGATTTCAAAAATCTCGATGTCGTTTTTTTGCACAAAATCTATATAGATAAACAAAAAAACACACCTACTATGTACTTTCGAATATTAAATCTTATAGGAAATTATTTTATTAGACATTCGAAATGATATAAATTGCGAAATTATATCATAATATAGTGAAAACAGACTATTACGGCCAGATAATTCACTAGTTTAAAAAATACATCTGGATGTAAAGAAATCGAAATCTCAAAAACAAATCCAAATCTATGATATTTATTATCACACAGAGAAAAAATAGTAATTTTTAACTATCTTTTAACTATTTCCATAGTTAAAATCCGGATAAATATTTTGGATTTGGATTTATTTTTGACATTTGACAATTTTACATCCAGATGTATTTTTTAAACTAGTGAATAATATGGCCGTTAGTATGGACAATTAACTCATTGCGAATTTCAATATTATCGAAATCAACTCATTTGTCTTGGTCGAAACAGGTTATTATAGATCGAATTTAATATAAAAAGTATTCATGAAACCGCAAAATTTTCACCACATCGGAAAATGGAAAAGTTTACCTCTCACGTTTAATAAACACTTCTAGAACCAACTTGCGATAATGTGGAAAATGGAATTTGGTAAAACAGTCCAACTAAACCATTTACCAATGTTATTTTTTACTCTTGTTTTACTGACTTCTAGTCGTGAAGGTCATTTCAGAAACGACAAATCAAAAACATCTAATTTTTTAAGAGGTACTACATATCTATCGCAATAAAAAAAGGTATTTCTTTTAGGATATGGGTGCTCTAGTCAGTCTTCAATTTTTTCTCTTTAATAATTTTTTGAAGAAGTAGATACCGATTTTCATGCAACGGTGTAAACTCTTGGTAAACCTGGTAAAATGGTAAATATGATACATATAAACAAACAGGTCCACTTCATATAAGGTTTTGCCACACTTTAGCAGGTTTACCACCCTTTCATGAATACCCTAATTATTTTATAGTTATTTTTTAGAAATGGGACCACAAATGTTCAGGTTCCGGCATACAAAAAATGCAGTTTACCAAAAAATTGTATCTAATCGATATTAAACGCAATTAGATAATAACACCTGCACACTCAAAAAAGAAAGTTGTATGTACCAGGAACCAGACCTATCTTTTTATATGTTTTTGGACCCAAAGAATCCGAATTTCAAATCCGTTTTGCCCGGTCACCCTCCAGTTTTGAAAAAAACTTGAGGGTGACAGGGCCAAACGGACTCTAAATTCGGATTCAGCGTGCCCAAAAAAATACAGAAAGATAGGTCTGGTTACTGGTACATGACACTTTTTTTGTGTGCCGGTATAATGATTTTACAGCTAACAGGCTATTAAATTAAAATCATTACTTTTGAAACGTTAATTGTATAGCGATTTTTTTACTAATTATAAACTGGTACATTCGCATTTTTTGGTTGCATAATAATAAATAGTCCTCACATAAATTGTGGCAGCTCATTTACTTTTTGAGCTAGTTTACTGCGTTTACGTGGTTCCATGAACCCCCTTTTGTTAAATGTATTATTTTATTTTATCAAAACAATTTATTTTAATAAACAGTTTTAAATATGCAAGGAGGCTTTCCGAATAGTAATGGGTCAAGTCCACTTCTCTAGAGATTGAATGTTTTAAGGTCTAAAAAATTAACAGCCATATTTTAACAAACCTCACAAGGTGATCATAACTCGATTTAGTAGTGATTTTTTTTTTTTTTCACAAACTTCTTTCTAGCTAAAGTTCAACTTGTGAGTTGTGACCTCCTTCAGAACAGATCACAAATTCAAAAGTTTTTGTGATGCGAAAACCTTACAACTCAGCTCACTTTGTGAGGTTCTTGTGACTTGTGAGGTTTGCCAGAATAGGGCTGTAAGGATTTCGTTTTATATCAAATAATAAATCTGTGAAAAATGTATTTCAAAAGTTCCTTTAGTTCCTGGGAAATAGCGTTCAAAGTTCAAAATAATGCTCATATATCAAATGGACTTGACTTATTATTTTGACCGCCTCATATATATCATGAAGTACATGCGGCTCAGTCGTGTATTTTATTTCAACAATTAAAAATATACTTGAACTTAAAAAAATAAATATGAAATGGGGAACATCCGCATGAATTGGGACATTGTTATTTATAACTGTATCATTGTTTTAATTCGTTTATATTAATTTTTTATATAAGATCTTAAACATCCGCATCCGCATCTGCAGATGTTAACTTTCAAAAACCCGCATCCGAATCTGCACCCGCGGATGTGAAAAAATCCACTTACGCAACATCCCTAGTGTGAACCAAGCTTAAAGAAGTAATTATGCAGTGCAATCAACGAACGCACCTTTTTTAATAGGTGCGTCCCACCAAGGGAGATCTCAGCTGAGCGCTCACTTTTTTTTCTGAGATTTCTGAGACGAAAATTGTTTGGATTCAATTTCTCAGTTTTCTTTCTCTTTCTTTAGTTTTTTTTTTTTTTTGTTATTGTTTTAATTTTTGGTGGTGTGCAGTGAAAATTTAAAGAAAAAGTTATTATTTTAAGCTTGCTTCACGAAATAAGTTATTTTGAAATAATTTTCACAATTTAATATTTGAAGAAAAGTTGCAGTTGTGTGAAGTGGCAGTTGAAGTGTTGGATTTGGAAAAAATTGGATTCATGTGAGAAACTTGTCCCACAAAATTATTTTCCTCTCTTCCAAAATGATATTGAGCCCTCAGAGATCTCTTCTTGGTGGGACGCGCCTAATCTCCCTGACAGACTGAGTTGACAAAATAAAAGAAAAACAAACAGATCAGCCAAATGTCCGTTATTTTCTTTTGTTTACTTGTTTTTGTTTAGTTTATTCATTCTGGATGTTTTATTCTTTACAATTTATAATTTACAATTAAAAAAGAGTGGTCTTTTAAACTTTAATATAAGTAAGGTCCAATGACAAGTAAAAGTGTTGCTGAACCGTCGTCATCACTTCGGAACAGCAATGGCGACAATGAAGAACCTAATGAAATCCCATCCAAAAAACATCGACCACTTGCACAAAATATCAAAAAACAATGGTAAATATACAAATTATAACAATAATTCATTCGGGGGGTACCTAGTTTAAAAGTCAATTTTAAGGAACATTATAAAATTATATAACCGAATTATCGACGACACTCTGGCCGTAGAATTTGCCGAGGAACTTGGCTTACTTCCCACCAAACAAATATGCATAATCCATAACTCTCCAATGAAATTGTACACCACTCAAATTCCCATTGGAATATTTCAATGTACAAAGAGAGTTTGCAAGCATAAACTAAAAACACGTGCTACTGGAACATTATTTGAAGAAACTCATTTAACAGTTCCAAGAATTTTCTATCTAATGTAGATAGATAGATAGATAGATAAATTCTTTATTTCATAAAATTTTGTTTCACAAATTTCTTTTCTTAAGAATAATGACATGGCTATTCTGCCGTCTGCCTGATATGACATTTCGATTAGTGTTTAAAAGAATATAAATGAAAGAATATAAAAAAAGTGACAGTTTTTTTTTTTTTTTTTTTTTTTTTTTTAATACGAAACTAGTAATAAGTTAATAATTATTTATAGGTTTACAAAATTCAATAATACAATTTTACGATAAAGTTTATTATGTTTATTAATTTTCAATTAGGTACATAAAATGATATCATTTTAACAATTTTAATATGAGTTGAAACACAAAAGATACCAATTTTGAAATGATTAGAAACACAAAAAATTTTAATATAATTTCAATTTTAACGTGATTTGAAACACAAAATTCAATTATCCAATTTAACGATAAAGTTTATTATAGGTATTAATAAATTTTGAATTTATGAAATGATTGATTCGTTTTAACAATTTTAATATGATTTGAAACACAAAAAGATACCAATTTTGAGATGATTTGAAACACAAATATTTTAATACATTTTCAATTTTAACGTGATTTGAAACACAAAAGATATCAATTTTTGTTTGGTGCAATGAACTGCAGTAACCGGAGATTTACAAATCAAAACTATTTCGATAGGTTAGGGCGTGTTTGCAGTACTTATACAGGGAAGACCATCCTAGAGCTCCGTTAAGAATTTCGTATAGTCGATTTACATCGACATAACTTACGTCGAAATACAATCGTCGAATTTCCTGCAACATTGGACAGGTTGCAATAAAATGGATTATGTCTTCATTCTCTCTTCTATTGCAGAGATTGCAAAGTTGTGGCAAGTCATCTCGATGGGGCATAAAGTTTAAGTTTAACAGTTCGACTCGTGCTCTGAATACGTAACTTATAGCTTCAACCGAAAATTCTTTCGAAAAATAGTTTACTTCTGAGGGCATCTGGTGATCAAGGTTCTTATATATGTTTCTAGAAGTTGTTTCTGTTGCTCTAGAAAGATGTTGTATGTAAGTTTTTTCATCAATTTTTGCAATGACATTAGCAAAAATCCCCGGCCATTCATCGACATTTGTTTCATTGATGGAAAGATTAGTCTCATGGGCTATGGCTAATTCATTCCACTCCTTAAATGGAGAGGCCCTCGTTTGCAACAATCTTACCATCATTGATTTGTGAAGACTTCTTCCGCTTCTTTTCATCACTCTTATCAAATAATCGGAGTTTGATTTTAGATTCAGGATGTAAAGTGGCGATAAACCAGATTCTACATGAATGGCATAGTTTGGCGTTGAATTTGGTAATCTAAATAAGCGCTTGAAAAAATGTCTTTGTAATGCTTCAAAGTTCTCCATATAAACATATCCGAAGACCTGGACACCATAGCACATGCATGTATTCACTGTCGCGTGAAAAACACGATACTTCGACACCAGATCGATTTCTTGATTCGCAAAGAACTTGGGCCACATTAAGCTCAGAGCCAATTTAGCCTCATTACTTTTATGTTTCACATGCTTAGAGAAGTTAAGGTTATGCGTGAACAAGACTCCCAAATACTTAAATTCCTGCACAACTTCAATAGCGACATTATTCAGAAACCAGTTCTCTTCCCTAAGCCTTCTTGTTTGACGAGCTTCAAAAACCATCACTTTTGTTTTGCTGGTATTGACAACTAACCCCCATTTCTCGCAGAATGTATTTAATCTGTTGATTTGCAGCTGAAGAGTGAAAGGGTTGTCAGCTAGCAATACTAAGTCGTCAGCATAGAGTAAGACTTTCACATGAATATCAGCAAAAGATACTCCTCCAGGAAGAACATCCGAAATATCATCAATAAATAAGGCGAAGAGGATTGGGCTTAAAATACAGCCTTGTGGAACACCTGTTGTCGTTTCAAACCAATCTGACAGATCCGATCCATCCCATACAGCAGCACTCGATGAAATAAGAAAATTAAAGTACAACTGCAAGAACTTCCGAGAGATTCCAAGCATTGAAAGTTTGTACAATAATGCCTGTCTATTCACCTTATCAAATGCAGCTTTGAAGTCGACGAAACAAGCGAACAATTTTTTCTTTTTATCAATCGATTTCTTGGCAATACTTGTTAATGCAAAAATATGGTCTAGCGTTGAGTACCCCGAACGAAAGCCGGCTTGAAAAATACTGAGAAGGTTTTTGTTCTCGATCCATTTGATGAGCCTTTCGTAAAGAATTGAGGTGAAGATCTTCCTCAACGAGCTTAGAATAGAAATACCTCTATAGTTCGATGGTTGATTTGCATCTCCACTTTTGTAAATAGCAAAGATAATTGCCTTATTTAGATTGGTTGGGATATGGGATTCATCATACAATCTGTTGAAGTACAGTACAAGATAGTTTTTGAATTGTTCAGTACTATTTTTATAAAATTCAACTGGAATTCCATCAATACCGGGTGCTTTGTTATTTTTCATTTTTTGTAGAGTTGATTCCAGTTCACAATATGAGATTGGGCTATCAAGTTCATTAACAATAAAGTTGGGAAGAGCATAAGCGAAGGTATGGAGACTCTCGTCAGCCGACAAAAGAGTTTTAAAATGTGCTGCAAGTGTCTCAGCTGCGAGAGTATTCACCGAATTTCGAGAACGTCCTCCTAGCTCACGAACATTATCCCAGAAAGCCTTTGAATTCTTACAACCCAACAGTTTTTTCGCTAGACTTATATTGTAATCCTTTCTAATGTATTGTTTTGGAAGAAAGTACTCCTACGAAGTGGTACAACTCGAAGATTTCACATCGACACAATGTTTGTCAACCAAAACCATCGCCGAATGGTATGGTTATTTTCGCGAAATGGTCATTGACCATTTCTTGTATAATGATGAGGAAGTTGATAAAGTTGGCGGTCCTGGACGAATTGTTCAAATTGATATAAGCAAATTTGGATGTCGATCGTATACTCGTAGTAAAATTAATCGAGTAGTTGATAATTGGGTTCTTGGAATTATTGAGGAAGGATCAGAGGATTTCAAGCTCAAGGTGTGCACAGAAACGATACAAAATGCTGATGTAAGTTGTTTCATAAAATTAAGTAAATATATATTTCTTTTAATTTATTTAAAAGGTTCTTATTCCTTTTATTCAAAAACATGTTCATTTGGGTTCCACTATTGAGACGGATTATTCGGAGATATATGATTGCCTAAGTGAGCATGGATTTGTTCATAAAAAAGTCAAGCATTGCGACCCCAATAATCAGTCTGATGTGGAAGATGGAAGGAGAAGCCATACTCCAAGAATTCAGTCGCAGTGGGCTGCGGTCAAGGGAGCTTTCTACAAGGATAATAACAACAGGAAGGATAGCAACAGTCAGAGTTTTGCTGATTGGATTGTTGAATATCAGTGGCGAAGGAATTTAAGAAAGAAATTTGAAGATCCATTTGAGCAATTAGTTAAAGCCGTTCTAAATGCTTTTGGTGATTTTAGAAATACCTAATATGTACATATTATAAATTGAATAAACAGTTAACATTGTCGTTTCATATGAAACCCGTTTATGATAAGAAGCTTATATGGATAAAAGACTTCTTAATTTTAAAATTCGAGTTAGCCTTGGTGACAAACTCAACCGCCTGGTTTCAAAATTACTATTGTTTTTCTTTTTAATTTTGTTTTTTTTTTTTTTTTAATATAAATTCTTAAAAAATTGCAGTATTGTCAATTGCCAAATGATTTTAAAACGATTTTTTTGAAAATCGAAAACGTTCAGAAAAAACATCTCGTCGTCTCGCAATATTGTAAATCAGGCATCACAAGTTAGTCTCGGTGAAGATTTTTAAAATTCCAAATAATGAATTTGTATGAAACAATACACTAAATTGCTATTCTTGTTGCGTTGAAATTTCGAAAATTTTGAAAAAGTACACGGAGACGACGATTTTTGGAAAATAAAATTTTAATATTAAAATATCTTAGACAGCTTATGGGGCATTCCATGAAAAATGGTAACTTTTTAAAATTAGAAATTATTCCTATCTTCGTGACCTTTTTTTATAGAATTTAAATTCAATCCTAAGTATGCTTGAGGTCTTGTTTAATCTTTTGACAATCTTTTACTACGACGTTTCGACTGTGTTTACAGTCTTCTTCAGGGCTAATTATTTAGAAAAATGCTAAAAATCTAATTTTGTATACTTACAGAATATTTTGTCTTTTAATCTTAAGAATTCAATGTTAAGAACTTCTCTGGTCTACATATTTCCCTCATCAATACAATGCAAAGCTAAAGCCGTCTTTTGCGAGTGTCCGCCATTTATATCGGATCTTTGGCCAGCTATACGTTTCCTTAGTTTTTGCATCGAAGGATAAAGAGTAATAGAAGGGATTTATTGCAATGAAAAACTTCTTTAGAGGCAGATAAGTCTTTGTCAGGAGTGTTTGCGAACTTAACTCCTAAATCTACATTCACCCAGCCAAACTTTTCATCAAGTTTTAAGTAAAAATAAACGCTTAAACGTGGTTGACTTAATGTCGTTTACGCTACGCAACATGTATCTAATTTATGGTAACTATATTTGTTAAACTGAAACTTTTGGACGCTTCATTAGATAGAAGGGATAATCTTAAATTATTTCTAAGTGTTATAATTAATCGAGCTAAAATCTATTTCAACCACTAAAATCTTAAAATCTATTTCAACCACTAATAAAATGCACGACTGGGGCCGCACGTACTTGCTCTTGCAGTTCAAAGCACTTTTATGAAAGCTTACTTGTAGATTATAAGAGCTGCCTCTATATACATTTTTAAGAAATTTGGTTGATGTAGGGGAAGAGCCGGCATGGAGGCCAAATGTTAGTTAAATAAAAAAATTTTTTATTTGACTTGACTTTTTTGAGAAAAACTAAAAATGCAGTTTTACTGCAATTACTTCGAATATTATGTATGCAAAATTTTATCAAAATCATTAGAGCCATTTTGGAGAAAATTTCAATAACTCCATAATGATGTACGGGAAGAGCCGACATCTACGATTTAAAAAAATGTAAACACCATATTTCCACTATCCGTATTTTTTGAGAAAAACAAAAAGCGCAGTTATGTTAGAATTATATGCAACATTACGTGTGTAAAATTTAATCAAAATCGTTAGAGCCGTTTTCGAGAAAATTGCAATAACTCGAAAATTTTGTATGGGAGGTATACGTTCTAAGCGAGATATTAAAAAACAAAAAAAAACCAACCTTGGAAATTACGAAAAAAACATCCATACCAAATTTCAAGAAAATCCGTCTACCCGTTTAGGCTGTAGCTACTTGTACAGATGGACGCACCGACGCACAGACGCACAGACCGACGGACGTCATGACGAAACCCACTTTTTTGGACTTCTCCATCATCGTAATGTTAGTTTTGATTAAAACCTCGAAATTTTTTTTTGACACGAAACCAATACTTGCCCTATAGAGCAAGTAAAAAACATACAAAAATTTCATATACGTTACAATGGAAAGCTCCAAATGTTTAAGTTGTTGTAACGAGCACTTTTTCACCAAAAATGTTATTCTAATTTTTGTATATATGTGCTGAGATTCTTATTTTCATTTACCCCATTTTCTTCGTTTTTCAAAAAAAAGCCGTGGATAAATGAAAACATCAAATTTTACAAAAACTTATAAACCCAAAACATGTAAGATAGCTAATATTCGAAAGGTATTACTTTCCAAATGTAAGTTCCATTTAAAAACATTTCCTTCGCTCCTTAGTTTAGGCACTATGAATTCAATTTTTAAAAAATGAAATTGCAAAATCGTTAATCCCTTTGATACTATAAAACAAAATTGACATCTAACAAAATCGAAGTAAAAAATCATATAACATAAAATATCTTCACTTAAAAGATGGTTATATAGCAGGACTTCGTAAGGACTTTTTGGATGTTTAGGGAAATTGTTTGAAATAAAATACACGACAAAGTCGCATTTGCTCTTGTGTGAAAGTTGCTTAAAATTAGCTGCCAAATAACAAAAGCCACACTTAATAGGTCTGTTTAATGAAGAAAAACTGGAACAGAAAAGATCAGAACAGCACAAATTCTTGAAAACTGTCAGAACAAAAAAGATCAGAAAAGTACACCTTCCTATTTTATAGGGTTGACTTTTGCCTATCAGTTTTGAAACTTAAAATTAAAATTATTTTTTTTGTTATGACTTTTCATTCAAATAAATTATAATTAATCAGAATATTTGTTCACATTTTGAATTTTTCTTCATATTAAGAAGATTCTAAACAAATTTTCATTATTTTGAATTTATTTAAATATATTTTTGTAAGAATAAAACAAATCAGTTGCTGTTTGACACTTCTCACTCGTTTGCTCTACCTCAAAAGTAGGAGCAGAAAAACTTGAACTAATCTGTGCTGGAAAACTTCATGGAACACAAAATGACAGTTTGTAGAACAGTTTAGGGCAAGGTTTTTCTTCATGAAACACACAAACCTGTACTTTTCGGATCTTTTCTGTGCGGATCAGATTCATTAAACAGACCTAATATAAGACTGTAGCATACTTTGCAGAATTACTTTTCTTATACATAGTAAGAACTTATGAATTGATTTTCTTTGACTACAATTCAAAGGGCCGCCATGGTAGAGGAAGACCTCGTCTAAGGTGGAGCATTTTGTTTAGAAAACATAAAAAATCTTTGGTTGGTTGAAAATGTATCAAGTTCAAGTTCCCTGTTGTAAGCCTACGATTCTTAATATAAATCTATTATAAGTTTCCCAAGATCAAGTGAACTTGCTTATTAGATTCTAGATTAATGCGATAAGAATCCCCCCTTAGTAATAAATATAGATATCAACAAGTGCCTGAGAGACCTTCTTGAAGAGATAAAGATCTTTTTAGTTTAGAAGAAGACTTACCTCGACTAACAACCGGTGGCGGCGGTGTTGGATGTTTAATTGGTGGAGCGGCTGGCAAAAGAAGTGGTTTATTTTGGAAATCATCAAATGTCAATCCAGTTACAGAGGCACTCAGTAATGGATTTTTTACAACTCGTCCCGCTGCGGTGGCGGTTGACAATAATGATGAGGAGGACGACGTGTCACCTTTTGATCGTTCTGACATGATTTTTTGTTCGTATTGTTTGTTATTTAGATCAATTTTGTTTTTTGTTCAACAACACTTTTATATTATTTATTCCGATAAAAGATAATTTTATACCCTTTTAAATAAAAGGTTTAAATTATAGTTGAGATAAAAAGTTAAATTGTATAAAATAGGAATGAAATGGGTCAACTATTTCTCTTTTTAATAAATTTTTACATAAAATTTATTATTTTGCACTTTGTCATTTTGACGTAGCAGTGACAGGAAGCAAAAAGGCAGGGATGTTTTAGAGGAGAAAATAAAAAGTGTTATACAAGAAAGTGTTCCAGGATGATGGAAACATTTTGTACTGAATTTAAAACCTCGGTTTCACTAGAGTCCATATGAGATAATTTCGCAAATTATGTTATTTCAAATAATGTCAAATCGTACAGAAAAAAACTTAATTTGAAATTTAAACTGACCTAATTTTTGAATTATTTCATTTGGGCTCTAGTGAAAACAGGCTGTAATGAAATGAAACGTGGAGGAGATTTTACGGCAAAAAACAAGTCTTAATGGTCTGGCCACACCGGAAAGGTATGCGGTAGTCGTACGGGTGAAGGCTTGGCCACAACGGAGTGTACATGTGGTAGCGGTACGGGTAATTGTATGAAAAACATTTAGTAGTTAAGGCATAAATACAAATAAAACACAAGAAAAATGTCCAGAAAAATAAAAGTTACAAACTAGTGAAAACTCTCCAATTTTTCCCTAGAGCTGCGTACTGAAAATCGAATAGCAAAACGAAATTTTTCGTTCAAGATTTCATTTTACTATTTGTATGGATAGTTTTGTTTCGCTTCAGCTGCGTATTCAAGGCTTAACTACATTGGCTCAAAAAGTGAAAATTTTCAAACGCATTTTTTAATAGTTTTTCGGGCTGGAAAATTAAAACAAATGATGCAGAAAGCTTACTTTTTGGTCTTAAAAATAATTTGTATACTCTTTTACTCAAAAAAATTGCGCTAACCAGAAAAAAAATATTTTCACTTTTGTACTTTTCCAAAAAGTGGTGTATGTAGTTAAGCCTTAAGGCTTAACTACATTGGCTCAAAAAGTGAAAAAGTACAAAAGTGAAAATTTTCAAACGCATTTTTGTATAGTTTTTCGGTCTGAAAAATTAAAACAAATGATGCAGAAAACTTATTTTTTGGTCTAATAAACAATTTATATACTCTTTTTCACAGAACAATTGCGCTAGCCAGAAAAAAAATATTTTCACTTTTGTACTTTTTCAAAAAGTGGTGTATGTAGTTAATACTATGTTTCCACCTACGCTAAATCCGAGATTTAGCTAAGTAGATTTAGCAAAAAACTCGAGATTTATTTTAAATATAGGACTGAAAGTGGTTGAAAATCATGGATTTAGGGTAGGTGAACCCAAATCCGTGATTAAGGGAAGTAGATTTAGAATAAATCTCGAGATTTATTCTTAATCTACTTAGCTAAATCTCGGATTTAGCGTAGGTGGAAACGTAGTATAAGCCTTTAGGCAGTGAAAATCTAAATTCAATACCTACCTACTCCAGAAGTACAAAAGTACTTCCTCAACTTTTAAATTGGCAACTCTTATAAAAATCAAACTGTATAACATCCCTGATTAACAGACATCTATCAAAAAAAGTGAGGTTAATTTTTTGTTTTGGCGGCGATAACACAAAAAATCAAACGCTGCTTCTTTCGCTAAATTATTTCATTAAATTTGTTTAAATATTTAAGATTTTTCGTATAATCAATTAATTAAATCATTTGAACTGAGTAACCAGAAGTATAATGGAAAATTTTACACTCAGCTATCGTGAAGTTATTCCTGATTTATCAGCCGAAGAAGATTGGAATGAAATCACATTGAATACAGGTAATTTCCTTTCATCGAAATGATTTCGTTTTGTTAAATAAAATGTATGAATCTAGGAGCAACACAAAGCACTCTACAAGATATCAAAGTCGCCGAAAAAGCCGGAGGCTTTTGCTACAAAAATGCAACAAATAATCACATTCGCAATCGTTTTATTTACTGGTAAGATCTTAATTTACTTACGAAATTGTTATACCTCTTAAAACAGCTCTATTTTACTCTTAGGCGAACATACCAGGACATTTTAGAATTATCCGAAGTTAGTTTAGATTTTAATCTCTACCAAAGCAACGTTCGCTACAAATTCACCGATTCGCCAGTACTTTCATTGACCATTACCGAGTTGGAAGACTCAATTGTTATTCTTGTTACAACTGTTTGTAGTTTGCATCGCATCAAGTTCTCCCATCCGAATGTTTTGGCTGGAAAACATGAAATATCCGATACACAATCATTTTCGATATTTCGTGATGCTAGCACAAATGCAGCTCGTGATCCTTCTACGTTTTATGTTATTGGACAAAATACATCATCAAGTAAGTGCCTCCTTTATTTCTTTATAGCACCTAATAACACTGTATTGAAAAAAAAAACATGTCAGTTACTTTTGAAGTGACACCTACCAGAGGTTGTGGGTATGAATGAGTACATCATATTGTGGCCCTTGAAATTTTTCATAGACCCTCAAAATTTGAAGTCCGTCAAAAAACCTTTTTTTTAATGTTTTCATGTCGACTTCTCACATTGAATTAAAGCCAATTCCAGATATAGTGAGTAGCTACTCAGTTGTAGAAAGCACGAACAATCTAATTCGCAGTTTAACAAGAAGTGAAAATTTAAGTCTGATTCACAATATTGCAAGACGACGAGACGAGAACGTTGCGAGAGTAAAATTTCTGTCAGTTTTATTTGCCACAGCTAGAAGAACTCGTACATGGTTAATTTTGCAAACGAGTGCGTAATGTTTATGAACAGTATTTAAAAATTTATATCTGAGCAACCAAAAAAGATATCAAAATTTTGCAAACGTAGTTACGAAGAATAATATTTTTTTCTAAAAATTAAGACCATAAAGGCTTGGCCACACCGAAGGGTACATGCGGTAGCGGTACGGGTAATTGTATGAAAAAAATTCCAAACTGGAACAACAAAATTCAGCTGTGGAAATTTGTTCATACAATTACCCGTACCGCTACCACATGTACCCTTCGGTGTGGCCAAGCCTTAACAAATTTTCTACCATTAGTATCAGTAGAGAAATTATTTTTTTCATTTCTTCGATTGTCCCAATAAATTGAAATTTCTTCCTCGAGTAAAAAAATCATAGGTTCCACAATTATTTCTAACCGATTTTAATAAATAAAAACGAATTTGATTCAATTTAATATTGTAGCTTAAAACGGTCTCCGAATTAAAAAAAAAAAAAAAAACGCGAAAGAAATGCTAGACTTTGAAATTCAATCCAAAAAATCTACACCCAAATTGATGTTTGGCTGGATATAAGAAGAAAATATTTTTAAAAAGGACAGTACATTTGATGTACTTCAGACTTTAAAACTGTAAAAACATCCCAAATTGACCGAAGAATGACTTAAAAAATTGTTGTAGTCTATAAACATTAAAAAACGGATTTTTGACGATAAATTGAAATTATGAACAATTTCAAGGGACATAAAATGATGTAGATACTCATTCATACCTACAATCTTTGGTAGGTCACTTCAGAAGTAATTAACATATTTTTTATTTTGTAAACACAAGCAAACAAGAGTACAAAATAATTTATTGATGTGACATTTAAAAATATAAATTATTTGAAAAATTAGAATCTTTTTTGTAATTTTTTCACTTTGTGTTTCTATGTAGTTCAAACTTACAGAGTATAATTAAATGATTATTTTATTTAGCAAATCCAGTTCCACATGCAGCAGCAAGTTTTCTTTCTCCAAATGGCGAGGAGGCTTACTTCGCTTTGGCATACCAAAATCAACTCACTTTGTATCTGATGAATTGTCACTCAGGACAGACATTAGTTCATATTCTCAAGGAGCACTATATTATGCCAAGATTATTTTCAAATTTAAAAGGAGCTCTGATGTAAGTAAACTACCGAAAATCCAGAATCCCGAAAGCCCAGAATCCAAAAAATCCCGAAAACCAAAAACCCCGAAAATTCAAAATCCCGAAAACCCAGAATCCCAAAAAAACCAAAGTCCCGAAAACCCAAAATCCCGAAAATCCAAAATCACGAAAACCCAGAATCCCGAAAATCCAAAATCCCGAAAACCCAGAATCCCGAAAGTCCAAAATCCCGAAAACCCAGAATTCCGGAAATCCAAAACCCCGAAAATACAAACTCCCGAAAACCCAGAATCCCGAAAATCCAATGTACCGAAAACCCAGAATCCTGAAAATCCAAAATCTCGAAAACCCAGAATCCCGGAAATACAGAACCCCGGAAATCCAAAATCCCGAAAACCTAGAATCCCGAAAATCCAGAAATCCATAAAACCCAGAATCCCGAAAATCCCAATTCAGAAAGGCCAAAATCTCGAAAACAAAACAGAAAAATTAAAAAAAAAAACTATTCAAAATTGACTGTTCACTAAAAATTTAATTGAAACATAAAATAAAAAAAAACAATTTATTAACAATTTAAACATAAATATAAAAATTTACAATTGTATTGATTTTAGTTCAATAAATTTTTTCCACTTAACTCAATCACTACACAACACTGCTGAAAGCACATTAAGAACTTGAAATCATTTTCAAAGAGATATTAATATTAATTTTCGGGCCTTTGGGTTTTCGGGATTTTGACCGCAACCCTATTCCGGAATAATTTAATAATGGATACTTTGTTTTTTTGTTTATATATTTTAGTGGCAAATCAAACTCTTCCGATGCAGAGTATGCCAATTCTTTGGTTTTTACTCACATCAATGGACACATCTTTCTTGTTGCTCTTTATCGAGATGATCAACTTAGAATGTGGTCGACAACTTCATTGCAGAATGTGTGTTCGATTAGTTGCATTCGGGAAGGAGCTGAATCGAGAATGCAAGGACGTAAGTTAAATTAATATTCCTTGATTTTATTTTTACCATCTTTAAGGATATGCGAGCGATGTTCACTAGCATTTGAAATTGCTCTCCAGACTCTGAAATTCATTTCAGTAAGAGGCGACTAAAATCCATACACCGTATACTGAGAGTATACAAAAATATGGAATGAGTATAACAAATAGATATAAGCCGGCCCTACGGATTCTGTGGAGAGCCAAAAGAAGACTCAGAGAAAATAGAAAGTCTTGAAAAATACAATAAAAAATTTCGTAAAAGAAAGAAGCAGTCTTGGTCCAGCGTGATCTCCTATTATTTAAATTCTCATTCGAAAAGACGGAAAAAGCTAGAGAAAATCTACAAAGTTAAAACAATACTTAACTTCGTTTTTAAGACCGAACCTCTAAGACACCGTTCAAATTTCAGTAGAAATGCTGTCAACTTTCAACTACACGCAAACCCATTTAAAAAAAAGAATCTAAATTGCACCAGAAATAACAAATTCTGATATTTTTATTTTCAATTTTCCATTAGAATTCCAAAATATCCAAAAATTTTACAGTTCCTTCCAAACAAAATAGCGAAACGAAAGCAAATCGCTCGTACATACTCGTAATACGTTTTTTTTAATACGTATTTTTTACTTGCGATATAGATACTATAATCAAGTTATGCATTCGTACAAAGAAAAAAAGTTGAGATAACAATCAGACATGATATTACGCCATAAAATTGGGTCCCGGAAGTCCGTCTGTCTGTCTGTATACGAAGCTACAGCCTCAACGGATGGACCGATTAATGTCAAACTTGGTATGTAGCGTTCTTTGGCGACTCTCCAGAGGGATTTTTGGAATTAATTTTTTTGCACCAAAAATAACGGTACTTGTCATATACCGATTTTAGTAAAATTCAAATTTCTCAAAAACGGCTCCAACGATTTTGTTAAAAAATTCAATTGTAAGTTTTAAGATAAGGTGTATCTGTTAATGCAAAAAACTTTTTTTGAAAATCATTATTAACGGTACCTGCCGTAGAACATTTTTTTTAATCTGATTTTCTCCGAAACTACTTATTCAATTTCAAGGAAACTTTTTGTAAAAATATAATTTTATTATGAGCCAAAAATATAATTTAAAACAAATTAATTTTTGGATTTAGAAAAAAGAGTTGATTTTTTTTTTTCAAAATCAAATTTTCGAAAACCGGACATTGAATTTTTTTTAA
Organism: Episyrphus balteatus; assembly: GCF_945859705.1. Lineage (NCBI taxonomy): Eukaryota > Metazoa > Arthropoda > Insecta > Diptera > Syrphidae > Episyrphus > Episyrphus balteatus. The sequence continues at coordinate 130,477,947 of NC_079135.1, read as the reverse complement.
ATGTTGGTCTTAGATGTTGATTAAGTAATTTCTACAAAATGACATACCAATTTTTCAAAACAAACAATTTTTCCAAAAAATTATTTTTTTAAAAAATGGCTAACGATTTTGAATTTTTGTTTTTCTAAAAATGCATCTAAATAAAACAAATCAAATTGCATAATTGTTTTGGAGGCCAATTTGATTTATTCTTTTGAAAAAACGATTTTTATGTGTTTATTTTTATTTTTTTATATACCTACCTACAATAACTACATTTACTAAATTTCTATATAAAAAGTCCTAAAAATTCTAACAACTAAGAGAAAGAGAAAGTTATTTTTAAATTAATTAGCAATATGTTCCCAAATTCAATTCTTTTATTAAAAGGAAGTTCGGTAGAATTGTTTGTTTTATTTTAAGATAAGTAGACCCGTTTTTTAACTCTAAATAGGGCACGTGCGATTTAAAAACGTGCTCTTCAGAGTACATTCTCCAGAACAGGATTGGAGGTAACACAGGATAACGCTTCTTTTTGCCAAAACCTTTTAAAACTCTTCTTAAAATGTACGTTTTTTCTTCTAGTTAGCTAGAATTCAGCTCAAAAAGTAAATTTTTAGAGTCAATGCTTGTTCCCAGAATCAATTGTCGTTTCATGAAGGCTCTGTTTACTAATAAGCTCGCCAAAAAGATTTTCCGATAATCAATCAGTTTCGAGTCAAAAACGTGTTTTACAACAGATTCCCCTTAAAAAAAAAAAAAAAACAAAGTTCAAAATGTAATTTCAACGACAGCTGATACTCTCACGATATTCCGTTAAATTTTGAAAACTATGCGAAATGTCCTCAGGTGTCTGTGTACACATTTTTGAAAACTAATCTGATTATAAAAAACGAAACCACTGAATGAGCAGCAAATAAAGTTCTTTCCTGTGGGAATATTGATTAGAATGCCAACTATATAATCGGGTCTAGAGTCAAGTTTATTTTTTCATAGCTTTCTGTTTTCTGCATTTGTATCATTTTTTATCAATTCACATTTTTGTTTTTAATTTTTTTAGCTCAAACAAACGCCCTCCGCAAAATCAACGATACAACATTGTGTGCATTCCTCTCCCATTCAATGGGATCCGAATTTGTATGCATCGAGATAAATTCCGATGGTGCCTCCCAATACTATCTTACCCGCAAGAAAATCATTTCTGCACCTCAATCCGATTTGGCTGACTTTGATGCATCTGAGTCAAGAATCTGGGCCCTGTGGTGTAATGCTGAAGGTGAATTCAGTATATCGAATTTCTGTCTACAACGTGGTACTGGCATCAATTGGGTATCGGCAGCAATGGAACCACCACCAGATCGTTATTGTGTCGGTGTCGAACAAGGAATGGATCCACGTGAAGCTTATTGCTCATATGTTTTTCGAAAATTTGAAAGACAAGTCGTCACAAAGGCTCTTTTTGTAAGAATTTTAACTGGTTTTAAATGGTTTATTTATAAAATTTTGTTTTTTGAAGATGTTCCGTCGATCGAGTGTTCGTTTTGATTCCAAACTCTCTATTATCGCTCTTAAAGAACAAGTTTGTCAAGCTGTCGAAGATGAAATTCAAAATGAAGTCAAAGATTTTGATATAAGCGATGATGAGTATTTAGAAATCTCGACACGTCTATGGGAACGTTTCTATTCTTGTTGTGAACAATATCACATCAAAGCTTGTCAGCCAATTGGTCTTTTGATTCTTGATCCTATCGATGCTTTGTGTATTGTCAAAAAGAATACATTTTCAATGCTTCGACCATGTGAGACACTCGAACATCTAATGGTATCGGGTGATAGTGTTGAAATGGATAATGTTATTGCTGTTCATTTTGCTGGCAACGAACAAGTCGGAGAGGATCTAGTTAATTTGGTAGCTATGTTGGCACAAATTGAACAGTGGCTTCCTGAAGATGTCAAAATGGATTTGGATAAGAAATTGTATCAATTGGAAATGCCTAATGTGCTTATGGGAAAACTAGTCGATGAAATTCTAGCTGGCGATCAGGACAGAGAGGTGAGTTTATATATTGGCTGTTTTAAGGTTTAAATAAAATTTTTGTCTTTTTCTTCTTTTTCAATTTGTAGATTCTACCCAACAACTTTATAGTAACTATTCGACAGAAAATTCAAGCCATAAGCGATTTACGAACACCAATGGCTATGCTGTTGGACAATCTACGCATGGATAATGGAAGCCCTGAAAGCATGCAAACTCACTCAGGTACCTAATGAAAATGAAATGAAATCCATAATCCTAGAAATTTATTAATTATTTTTCATCGAACAGGTCTGACACAATCATCTCGTTTCCTCTTGTCTATCGGTGGGCTCTTTGGTAGTCATATTGGAATTTCTGTCTTATCCGAATCTGTTCGTCAAATGTCTTTGATTAGGTGAGTAGTATTTTTCAGTAGTATTTACGAATTCCGGGGGCTAGCAAAGTAATGAACGAGGCTATAAGAAAATTTAGAGTCGCGAGCTGGAACGTTTCAGAGTTTGAATGGCCGAAGCTGTGAATTGAAAGAGATGATGAAGAGAAGGCGAGTGCGTCCAAGAAACAAAATGGCGAAACATTTCTAGGACGTGAAGATAAATTAGATGGAAAAACATGCATTTTGGCTAGGCTTCCAAAACCCCATATGGAGCTAAGAATCCTTAAATACCATGTTTCTAAAACAAAGCACACACCTTACCACTTATAGCAGATCGACTACATTCTGGTATCTAGGATCATGAAGCCGCTAATTAAAGATTGCAAAGAAATTTAGGAGAAGCAATCGATCAACAACACCGTCTTCTGCTAACAGAATTTTTTATAGCAACAAAGGTGACAAACAAACAAAGAGATCATATCGAGGGAATCAAGCGATACAACCTGGAAAAAGAGAAGGGGGAAGCATTTATCTCTGTTATGAAAAATTATCTGTGCATAATAAACATAGAGTGCAGGGTACAAAATATGTCCAAATCTGTGCAAAGAACTGTTAGGACCTTTAAAGAAAACTATAAACGCGACACGGAAAATAGTTGTGGAGCGATTAAGTCAAAGCATTGATATCTATAAAGAACGCTTTCTAAGCTTGGTCAAAATGCTCTCCTAAAAATAGAGATATCTGATCCGGCTACTGATGCAAGCTTGGCATTCCAGGAACTGCGATATGGGAACATAAATAAGGGTGCAGCTTTCTTCAAAAAAATTGCCCTTCAAAGAAAAAGGGATGCTCACGAAATTCGCTTTTTATAGTTTAAACACGATGCTCACGACATTCTACTTGTAGATGACAAAAATGATTAATGGAGAAAAGAATGAAGAACACAACCTAACCCGCGGCGAAGATGTAATTGTGCCGGTGAAAAACTTCAAGAAAAGAAAAGCGAATTACTCTCTTTGAAGCTGGTTTTGAAATTAGACCTCTGGCGCGATGGTCCATGCACTAACTGTGACATGAAGTTCTACATCATAAGAAAGTAAACGCCTAATTTCTTGTATTGCAATTTGTAAAATGCCGTGTACGAATGGTTATTGGAAAGTGTATGCACCAACTTGAAAATGGTCTTTTAAAAGCAATAGACATACTCCACCTCTGCTAAATCTGTGTGGATTAGAATCAAAACCCATTTTATCCACTTTCAGAGATTTCGAGTAAATCGAGAAAAACAAAATTAGAAAATCAAAAAATGTATGGATTTTGCTATTTTCTACATATTTTGTGGTCTGATATCTTAGCCATAAAATACAATTTGGGATTCAAATTTGGCCCACGTATGCATTTGAATAATAAGAACAAAACCTCATACCTAAGTAATTTTTTTTGAAAAGTGGATATAATGGGTTTTGATTCTGATCCACACATCTATTCATTAATTATATTCCTCTTATATCAATCGCTCTATATTTTCTATGCTAAATCTATTCATTAATTATATTCCTCTTATATCAATCGCTCTATATTTTCTTTTATCATTTTGTACATTTTGTAATTTTATTAAATAACATTAATTATATTTTTTGTATCCACTTTCAGCTTTGCCTTGTGTCGCAATTTACTGATCTTGCAACAAATTCTAATTGATACTTGCTCCTTATCGCCAGATATTCTCGAAACTATTCGTTCTCAATTTATGCCCGATACTGTTATATTCCTTCAATCCTACTACGTAATGGTTTGGATTTGTGAAACACCTGTTAATCTTGCTGCATGTTCAACATTGTAAATTTTAAATGAATTTATCATTTAAAATAGATATTTATTCTAATTTTATTATTTTTTAGGGATAGTAGTATTCAGCGTTTGAATATGTTGCAATTTACCAATGGAAGTCCTAAAATCTTTCTCAATGGTGGCAAAAATCATTCAGCTCCATTATTACGAATCTTCCTCAGCTCAAAAGGTCTATACACAGCTTTGGCTCTGTATGGGGAAGGATGTAAGACTTTGAAATGTCCACAATGGCAACAAACTTTGATTCCTCTTGTCAGAATTATAAGTCAGCTTATGTAAGAAGCCATGTAAGAACCTTTCATATCTCTAAAATTAACTTTCTTTTTTTAGCTGGGCAGTTTCTTTTAACTTTACATTCGGAGAATGGCTATTCAGCACTTGTCAGCACATTATTGTTGAAGACTATGTCCGTCTTTTGAACAGTTGGTGTGAATGGAATGTTTGTTCAAGTAAGTCTTATCTTCTTAACGACGATTGACAAATCGATTAATCATTTTATCTTGTAGGACAATTTATCTTGGCAGTATCACTGTTGGACAATGGAGAAACCCACAAAGCCTATGATCTATTTCTTCAAAGCGCTAAAGGAGTCCTTACAGAACAATTCATGAGGGAGAAAATTCTCAAAAGCACCGATGAGGAATTAACCCATAACCAGGCAATCGCTCGTTATTATCTTAAAGTCATTCAACTATTCGAACAGCACAATGCATTGGATCATATAATATCCATGGCACAAGTTGCGATTGGAATTCTTGACAAAAATGATCCTCAATTGCCAATGTTCCAATCGATTGTCTTTAACAACCATCTCATACTTGAGCACTACGAAGAAGCATATCATTCGTTGATCTACAATGCCGAGCTGTCGAGAAGAAAAGACTGTCTTCGGCAATTGGTGGTGACATTGTTCAATAAGAAACGTTTGGATCTACTCATGCATTTCCCATATGTTGGATTACATGATGAATTTGAAAATATTGTAGAATCCAGAGCTAGATCGCTGGCCATCGATGATAATGAGATTTATGACTTTTTGTATGCTTTCCATGTGAACAATGGCAATATGCGAAAAGCTTCCTCGGTAATGTACGAACAGGCTATGCGGCTGCATTTGGAAAGTGATTCCATAGAGGCAATGAAGAAACGTTGTTCGTGTCTTCTTGTTTGTATAAATTCATTGCATCTTATTGATACTCGATACAGATGGATTGCAAAGCCAGTTATAGGCGATGAGTATGCCAGTAACTCTATCGCAAACGAGAATATGGAAACTGATGAGGTATTCCATTTTAACTGATGATTAAATTTGTTTGTTTTTTTAATTCAAAATCTTTCTTTAAGGCAATTGGCAAAGAACAAGTTGTTGTATTAGAAATCAAAGATATTCGCAAAGAACTCCTTCAAACCGAATCATTGATTGTTCTCTCAGAACATCGTAAAGATCTTGGGGCATTCCTGCATGCAGGTTCTCAAGAATTAATTGTTATTCTAGCAAATAGTGGACTATTTACTCCAGCTCTTAAATTAGCCAAAGGATTTGGTCATAGTGTGTTGCCGGTATTTGATAGCTTGACAGCAGCTTGTGTTCGAACTGCAGATGAGAATCCAAATGATGCATGGTCATGGTTGCAGGAAAATGATTTAGCTGGTAAAATAAAAATAATGATGCAAATTAAAGAATTTGTTAAAGATGTTATTTTGTTTTAGATCTTCCACATAGAAGTAGTGCAGCTGATATGGCATGGTCTTTGTTACAAAAATTGGTAGAAGATAATGAAGAAGAAGACTCAACATTGATCCGAAAGAGTGTTGTAAATAAACTTTTGAGTTTGAATGCTTTTGTTCCGCAGTGGTTGTATTCGGCTTATAAGGTGAGTTAATTTTTAGAATACATACGTAAGCACAATAGTTCAATAACGTTGTGGAATGAGACCGTCCAGAAGGTTGACTTCTACTTAATCCTTGTAATATTAGCCCTATTAAGAATTTATTGAATCAAAGTTTGTGGTCTCACTTTAGACATTAACTAAATTAGTACGATATGAGTCCCAGTAACCAATTCTGATTTCTTACCAAAGTTATAAAAATTTGCTTAAAATCCTTTTTCTGGTTGAAAAAAAAGGATAAGTTCTTGGTATTGTATTCCGCAAGTTCATTAACTGCTAGCCTTAATACCGGTGCTAGTTCTTTAGTTAGTAATCAAATCGTCGGAGCGGAAATTTGTGCGATTTCATACAAATTGGAAAGTTGTTACCTGTCGGAAGCAGACCTCAAAGCAAGATTTGTATGAAATCGGAGAATTTTCCGCTCCGACGGATACCTCGCTAGGGCCGATAATAAAAGGGTGAACACTGTCGATCTTATGACATGAAATAAAGCATGTTTTCTCCGATAAGAAAAAAATTAGTTTAGATGGCCCCGTTGGCTCAAACTGTTATTTTTATGATCCAATGCATGGCCCTTCTTTAGCATATCATGACAATAATAGTTAAAGCCAACGGGGCCATCTAAAATAATTTTTTTCTTATCGGAGAAAACATGCTTTATTTCATGTCATAAGATCGACAGAAACTTAGGAGTTGCACTTTACGGGAGGTGTTTATCGATGGTTTTGTCTTTAGCTTTAATGGCTTCAACTGTTTAGCCGTCGAAATCAGTGGTTTCAATATGGAAGCACTTGCTTTCACACCACTTTTTCCTTTATTTTGGCGGAAGAGTCATGTGAATTTGACGCGAGTCGTAGAATCGCTCTTCTGTCAGCTGCAGTAACAGCACTTACTGTTCACCCTTTCATATTTTATTCACAATTGGACTCATTGCGTAAAAAAAATTGAAAAGAAATTTTCGGGTTTGTTGCTTTTTTTTACCTTTTTGGCGAATAGACGGGGGCACTCATGATTTTCGCTTTTTCTTTCTCTACCAATTATTTCGTGGGACCCACTTAAACTGAAATCAGCTTTAAATTACTAAAAGACATCGGAGAACATTTCTGCATTTCTACCTTCTTTGATTTGCACTCGAAAACTAAAAAAAAGCGGATGTGCTATTCAAGTGAGCCAGAATAGGAGCACTTTTTTCAGAGTTGTTCCGCAAAAAATTGCAAAATTTAACTAACGGGTCATTGAAAATGAATGATTTCGATCACAGAGAGAGTGCATAAGGGGACATACCAAAAAGTATTTATTTATCATTTTGGTATTAAGAGACAGGAATTATATGCACTTATAACTAAAAAAAAAGGTGTGCTATTCAAGTGAGCGGCACTGTATCTTAACTTACATAATGACCTTAAATATTTGCTAATTCTTAAAATTAACTAATATTATTAATCTATTATTTATTCCAGGCTGCAAATTCTTCCGAACTTCTTCGTCTATTCGTCAATCACAGTCGTTTGCTAGAAGCAACTGAACTAGCAAAAGAAATAACATGGGCAATGCTCGGAGCAGGTAGTGAATACTTTGATTTCAAACGACCAATAGCAGTAACCAATCGTGAGATGTGTCTACCATTACAATCCCTCGATCTTCTCTTGCACGGACTCAAATTGAATTCCGACTTGGATGTTGAATACAAACAAGCTCATACCGAACTTGATGAACTTATACAAACTTATATCAATACCGCAGTGCGAACATCGGATGATAAAATTCAAATGGCTTATCAAATGGAACGAGATCGTCAGAAGCAGAGATATTAAATTTTGAATAAATAAAAAGTCAATTCATTTTTACAGTTACTCGAATTTTATATTTTTTTTATTGAAATCTTCTCTTAGAATTCATCCATCATTAAAGATTCAGCCACAAACGTTTCCAAATGGAAAACATGTTTGGAACTATTTTCATAAAGCGCACAGAGGAGTATTCGACCTCAAAATATTTTCAATGTTTTTCTTATTCTAATTGGCCTAAAATATTGTTTTATAACTTATAATGCATTAAAAAGTTACAATGAAAAAAAAATTTTTGGTTAAATAAAAATTTTTAATTAAGTATTTTTTTTTTCAATTTTATTTTACTAGCTTACCCGTGCGAGACTTCTCGCATGCTTAAATAAAAAGAAAGTATAGCTAGGTAGGTACAAATGTAAATGCAGAGTGTGTTTTTTTAAAAAGTCGAGAATTACTAAAAAACTCCTGTTTATCCCATTTAAAATACATTGGATTAGCCCCAGTTTAAGTTAAACAGCTATGAATATGGCACATTAAATTTAGCAATTCTAGGTTCCCTAAGTTGTACATACATTTTATAATTAACTCTATTTGAAACAGGTTGCTGCAACTAATATCTCAAACTTGGTCAATTTGAAGAACTTGAACCGATGTTGAATCATGCATTCACCACCTTAAATCGTCAATAAAAAAATTGTTGAACGTAAGGTTTCTGTCTGATTCTTACATCCGACAATTTTTCCTTTGACGATTTTTCTTTGCTGTTCTATTGGGCTTTTCCAAAAATTATCTTAGACCCATTTAATTCACACTCCATTAAATTTTATATCGCTATTCAAAAGTGGAAATTTTAAAATTCGTATCTACCTACGTGATTTCATAGTTTTTCATTTTTAATAGCCACTTATCATATTTTAGCCTAGGAAGTACCTAAACGGACCTAACACCCATATTACGATTGTCAACTATCAATTGATTTTCAACTTCAATCGGATTTTCTAGTAAACTATCATTTATGTAAGTCCTTTTTACCCAGGGGCAAAGAATTGATAGTTGACAATCGTAATAGGGGTGCAACACTTACGCCCCTATAGCACGCAAAGAGCAAATGAAGGGTCCAGGGGAAAAACGGCACATGTCCACTTTTTGTCAAAAATAAACGAATGATGAGGTCTTGTAGTATTTACTGACCACTATCTGATGGCATCCTTACTTTTATAAAACAAATTTAAGCCTTGCTGAAAAAATAAATAAATTGTGTGCTAAGTACTAAGTTGTATGGAGAACAAAATTTAAAAATGCATTTTTCTCGAAATGAGTTGGAATGGACTTGTGCTGTTTTTCCCCTGGAGCCTTCAAATATTCCGGCTTTTTTCTTATGTACATTATGTATGTATATACTATATATGTACATACATAGGTACACTTCCCAGACTTTTCCTGGCAAATGGAAGATGAAATGTTCCTACGGAATATGTTCATACATATATGTACTTACAAAAAATCTTGAAAAAAAAACCATAGGTGTGTTTTTTTGTTTATCTATATTGATTTTTGAAATCCATGCAAATATTTGGCACCACTGTACATAAACTTTGGCAGCTGTCTGTCAGAAAAGTCGCTTTTGTTTTTTTAATATTAACTCCGCAGTGGAAGGCCATTACATCCATGATGGATGCAAACAAATTTTTTCACAAAAAAAAAAAACAAAAACCATAGCATGGCATCCATTTTGGATTCAAAAAATTTCACAAAAAAACCAAAAATCAAAACTGACAGTTCTGATTCTGAAAAAAACAGAATTTCTCTTCTGGTTTTAAAAACAGAATCAGAAGCAGAATCACTCACACATTCATAGATTTAAATGTTAGCAGTACAAAATGTTTGCAGCACAAAAACAAATGAAGTTTGGCGCGATTACACATATATGTGGCACATGTTAAACTTCAGATTCTTCAGAATAAAAAAAACTGTTCAATTGGGATTCTGAATCAAAGAACAATTCCGGATTGCCAATTAAAAACGCCATTAAACGTTTGTTATTGTTTTGTTTCTGGCGGTGTTTTTTTTTCATAAAGGGAAATTCCAAAAACTATCTTTGTCTTTTCCTTTTCTAATTTGACATATCTCGGCAGGGGAAATGTAAACAAAAAACATATTGTCACACACACTTACATTACAACAAACACTGTGTGTTCGAAATCATTTAACCACAAAAACTTTTATATTTCGCGATTGTTTTCAAATTTAAAGTTTTTATTTCCGATTAATTAAAAAAAAATAATTAATTTTACATATTTATTTTGGAAAACACGAACTAAATTCACAAAACTATCACAATTCGCGCCTCCTTTTGTTTGTTTATGTCTTCACCTTCACCATCCCAGCTATGGCTGTAAATTTTTTTTTCTTTTTTTCTGTTTTCTTTTGACTATTTTCTTATACTGACAATCGTTGGAAGTTCCCCACTGAACTTATTCCAAAGATCCTGTCAAAAGCGATGAACACTTCCACTTTCCAATCATTTTGGAAACATCTTATGTAGAAGTGTTCAATGATCTGAAAGAATAATTAAAATAAAGGTAGGACCGCACTTGATGTTGAAGGAACTACGCTAAGTACACCAAAGTAAAAAATAAGCAAAATATTTTGTATCTTTCATTGGTTATCGGAACTACACTATGTGGAATATAATTATTCCTATCAAAATATCGTATTATGTGATAAATGAATAAAATAAATCAATTATTTGTATTTGACGAATTCGACGGAAGAAATAGCCCAACTTTCTACTTTTTCATCTGTCGTATCCTTTGACATTGGTTGTCAACAATAGATCAGTTCGATTTTCTGTTTCGGAGTGCACACCGGGGAATTTCAGAACTAAGAACTGTGTTCTTTTCTTTTCTGATTTTATGAATTGTGAACTTTAGTTGTTTATTTGTGAAGAAAATGTAATAAAAGTAACATTTAATGATATATCTAATAAATTATATCAATTAAATACTAAAATTCTGTTGTAGAGTTCAATTTTACTATGCCAAAGTCATATCTACAAATGATAATCTGTTATTAAAAATTGTTTTTAACTGAAGAGCAAGAACATACATAAAGTCTAGTAGCGTATTTTATTTTATTAAAAAAAAAGAACAACGATAATAGTTAACAATTTCTTGCATCAGAACTTCCTTAGTGCACATTCATCGAGAAAATATCGAACACACCTTGGAATTTAAAGTGAGCTGTCAAAAAGCAATCCGTCATGCAACGTATTCTTTGGGTCACCCCTTTCTGTCCAATCCTTCAATTTCAACGGATTGATTGACACAACGGGTGGAACGGATTCTATGGGTTGGGGCCTTTAATTTCAAATTAATCTTTCGATCCATTAACCATTTGACATTCAAAATGAAATAGTTTACGAAAATATCTCATTTGGATTTTAGTGAAATCATGATATAAGGCACTTAAATACAAAATAAAACTTTTGAGTGATCTTTTTTTTACGGAGGTTGACTACCCAGAACCTCAAAAGTTGGCATTTTCAATTTGTGTTCCAAAAATTAAATAAAAATGTATAACTAATGTTACATGTAACAGGGCTGTTTAGGTACTGCCTAAAACAGAAATAATTCTCCTTTTTTCAACTTTTTTAACCCAATTCCTGTTTGATTAGACTGAAACTGTGTATTTTTTTTTTTTTACAAAAAAGAGAGCCCCTCTTCTTGCAAATTTCTGCCCAAAAATTTCTTCGGACAAAAGTCTGAAATCTTTCAAAAGCTAATGCCTTCTTTTTTTTTTTTAATAAATGATAATTTTGTCCTAAAAGAGTTTGCGTACTTTTGCACAATTTTTTCTTTCTCTGAGAGGATTTCATCCCCACTTCTAAAATTTGACAGGTTTCATATTTTTGTCCAAACTTATCTACAATTTGTTTGTACATAATAATGCTTAAAATGTTAACCATCAGAATTTTTAAGCAAATCGGAGAATTTACTCGCCTAATGAACGCCCCTGATGATGCGAACTAATGATATACGAACACCCCTAATGTGAACAGGAACACGCCATGTCAAACATTTCCAGATTCATTGAAAAGTGATAAAAAGTCATTTTAAAATTCATTTTGGCTGGAATATTATTTTTTAAACAAATTAAGATTTCTTAAAAATTATAAACATTTATATATTTATATTTTGCCAGATTCTGGCGGCAGAAATTCGCCTTTTTTTAAGATATAATTTATTAAAATCTGTTCGGTGTAAGTCCCGGGAAAGGGTGTTCGACAACCGTAATAATATATATGATTCATATTAGCTACTAATTTTTACATGAAATTTTTAAATATTTCAGGTTAAAGAAAACAGAAATTTGAAAATAAGTATTTTTTTTTACAACAAAAAGCAAATTGACAAAAAATACCGCAAATACCTATTACGATTGTCTACTATCAATTGATTGTTGATAAATATGAAATTTGGTGTTTTGAAATCTAGTTTGGGGAAAAACTGGTAATGGAATTTTTCAATTACATTTCAAATAATAAAGGTTGGCATCATTCTTTGTCTTCAAATTTTTTAGCAAATTAGATAATAAGAGATCGAAATTTATTTTTTATCAACTATCAATTGTGCCCTTGATTATGAAAGTGGACTAAGTCACTCCTAAAAATGGCCTCAAATCTAGCCTTAAAATAATTATTATTTCAGGTGTAAAGTTTATTTGAAAGCGAAATTGCAGTAAATAAAATTCTTTATTGCTCCTCTTGTGATTTCATAAAAGAAATATAATTAAATCGTTATAAGAAAATTATTATGTAATTTTTTCTTTAAACAATGCAAAAAGTGACTTAGTCCACTTTCATAATCAAGGGCACAATTGATAGTTGACAATCGTAATAGGGGTGTAAAAAAACACCATTAAAAATGTCAATTTTGAATAATTTTTCGATAAAATAATATGGAAATTTCTGTATTAACTTGAACCTTGACCTTGGGTATCCATTAGAAATTTTTCACAAATCACAAACAAAATAACAGACTGCAGTGTTAATGATCAGAAAAAAAAAAAAAATCACGTGAGCATCACGTGAACAAGATTCTACCCGGAAAAATTGAATTTCACTTTGTGAGTTCCGGGCGAAAATCTTCACGTTCGGACATCTCCTTGTATTTTCAACTTTTTTTCACGTTATTTGTCAGGTATTCAACAGCTCTTCTCTCACTAAAATTTTGATGCCGAAAAAGAAACTAGTTTAGCGAAAATGTAAATTCCCTTCGGGTGAAACTTATGATAGCTTTTTAAATTCCGGGCGGAAAACATTCCATGTGAAACTCACAATAGGGCTGAATAAGATTTCGTGGCGTGAGCTTATAAAATCGACTAGATTTAGACTTAGATCTTGGGGATTAGGGGTCAACAGTCATTATTTGAAAACGGTTTTAGTAAGCATGGTTAATTAAATTGAGGAATGCGAAAGCAAAAATTAACGTGTCAAATGCGATTTTTTTCCACTCATGACCAGATTTCGGGGTCGTATACTCCCCAGTAGAGCGTTGCAAATTCCAAGGTCTTGGAAATTAAATTTTGAATAAATATTAAAAGCCAATTAATTTTTACAATTATTTAATGTTTTTTTATTGAATTCTTCTCTCTTAAAATTCATCCATCATCAAAGATTCCGAAATAAATCGTTTATAAATATTCATAAAATGCGCCACAAACGCTTCCAAATGGAAAATATGTTTCGAACCATTTTGCATACGATGTTCATACAGAGTTGCAAATTCCAATGTCTTGGCTTTAAGTGACATATCACAATTCTTAACCAAATTCTCAACCAATCCTTTGAAAATCATATCCGGTGGTACTCCTTGAGCCAATAACTCATACAATCGATCACGAATCTTTTCCAATTTAGCTGGAGTTTGTTCAAGAATAATTTGATTGGCTGTTTCTTTGAGAAAAACTTGCCAATCCAAATCGACAATTTCCTGATTTGCCGAAAATGGATACTGTTGGACTTTTGCTGCTTCCAACATCAGAATCGCTCGTCTGAGATTTCTCTCAGATTTCTCAGCTATACGCTGAGCTAATTCTGTTGGAAGATTGAGTCCTTCTTTCTTACAAGTACTCTGTAAGATTCCAACAATGGAATCTAGTGAAGGAGCCGAGACTCGAATTCCCAAACAACGACTACGAATTGCAGGAATCACTCGGGAAGTAGAATTAACCGATAGAATAATTCGACAAGTTGCTACGTATTTTTCCATAGTACGACGCAAAGCGTGTTGAGCATCTTTGGTTAATTCGTCAACTTCTGAAAGAACAATTACCTTGAATTCCCTTTGCCCATGTGGATCGATTTGATGAGTTTGAGCAACTTGTTTAATCAAATCTATTACCACCACACGATCATAAATGCCAGCATCTGAAGGATTTACCTCCAAATGATAGTTGCTACTGACTGTCATTACTTCGACTTTACGATTTGATGGAGTTGTAAAGGTCATAGTTTCATTGCGGAGCCGTTCGACGCCATTTCCATAGAGTTCACGCAATAGGCACATTATGCGTGTTTTTTTGCCAGCTCCCGATGGGCCATAGAACATGAGATGTGGAAAGTCGCCTTGTTGGCTGAGATTTCGTAAATGTTCAGCTTGATCCTAGGAGAAGAATAGAATTCAGTTAGATTTGGTCATGCATTTTGTGAGCTATAGCATTTACTTTGTGATAATCCAATTTGGATAGCTCTCGGGGACGGTGTTTATCTACCCATAAAGACATTATAACAATATATATATTTTTTAAACAATAAATAAATTTAAACAAAAACAAATAAAATTGTTTATTTCTTTTCAAACAATTTTGCCGGTACCGCGTTTTTTTATTTCAAAATTTGTAGTTGACAGCTGTCGTCAGTTTGATCAAGTTCAGGGAATTAGTTTTAAAATTTTAAGGAAGTGTTCAGAAAATGATATTGTTCATATTTTATTCATTTTGAATTCTTTGGAAGAATCGAAGAATATTTTGGAATAAATGAAGTGAATTGTGTTGCACTAATCAGCCTTAAGGCCTGGTACGCAGATCGAACTAAATTTTAGCCAAGCTAAAACTCCCATACAAGTTATCGATAATTTGAATGGGATACTTTTAGCTCGGCTAACATTTTTCGATAATTTGTATGGGAGCTAAAATTTATCTCGATCTACATACTAGGATTAATCGTGAATTTCACGTGAACAAGATTCCACCCGAAAAATTGAATTTCACTCTTCCATTATTGTGAGCCGAACAAGAAATTATTAAAATTTTAAATTCCCTTCGGCTGAAACTCACGATATATGATAGTTTTTAAGTTTCCGGGCGAACAAAAATATTCCGGGTGGAAAATATTCCACGTGAAACTCACTATAGGGCTGAACGTCTAATTCCTATCAACAAAAAAATCTAATTAAAATCTAATACTGAACAAAAAATCGATTTCAAATTGATTACTTTTTTTAATGGAATCCGACATAAAACAAGAACTGAACTGAACAATGGCCTTTTTTTGCAAAAAGTGGGAAATTTAGAAAAGTAATTTTTTTGTATTTATTTCTAGCGCCATTTGTTTTTGGAAAAAAACTACAAAAATTGTTTTTTAAACCAAGAAACTAAGCTTTCTGCATCATTACTTTATATTTTCTTATCGAAAATACTATCAAAAAATGCATTTGAAAATTTTCACTTTTTGCATAAAGTGGCCGTGGCCGTTATAGTTATGCGACGACCGATGGACAATAAAAACGAACAAACGCTGTTGGCCTTTTTACTTGCTCAATAGGGCAAGTATTGGTTTCGTGTAAAAAAAAAAATTCGAGGTTTTATACAAAACTAACATTACGATGATGGAGAAGCCCAAAAAAGTGGGTTTCGTCATGACGTCCGTCGGTCTGTGCGTCGGTGCGTCCGTGCGTCCATCTGTACAAGTAGCTACAGCCTAAACGAGTGGACGGATTTTCTTGAAATTTGGGATGGATGTTTTTTTCGTAATTTCCAAGGTTGGTTTTTTTTTGTTTTTTAATATCTCGCTTAGAACGTATACCTCCGATACAAAATTTTCGAGTTATTGCAATTTTATCGAAAACGGCTCTAACGATTTCGATTAAATTTAGCACACGTAATGCTGTATATAGTTCTAACATAACTGCGTTTTTAGTTTTTCTCAAAAAATACGGATAGTGGAAATATGGTCTTTATATTTTTTTAAATCGCGGATGTCGGCTCTTCCCGATAAAATTGCATACGTAATATTCAAAGTAATTGCAGTAAAACTGCGTTTTTAGTTTTTCTCAAAAAAGTCAAGTCAAATAAAAAAAAATTTTATTTAACTAACATTTGGCCTCCATGCCGGCTCTTCCCCTACATCAACCAAATTTCTTAAAAATGTATATAGAGGCAGCTCTAATAACCTACAAGTAAGCTAACATAAAAGTGCTTTGAACTGCAAGAGCAAGTACGTGCGGCCCCAGTCGTGCATTTTATTTGTCGTCGATGTTCAGTTGTGAAATTTTAGTGCACGAAAAAAGTTTAGAACCACATGTAAAAAAAATGATTAATAAAACTATTGAAAATTTTGTTGTTTTTTTTTCTTTTTTATTTCATTAACGGTTTATCGCAATTGAATAAAAAAACATTTTTTTTCCAAAATCAGCTTTTTGTATTTTTGAACGCGATGAAGTGAAAAATACTTGCTGTTTTTGGAAGAAATTAAACTTTTTTTGTTGCCGGAACAAAAATACACTTTTCTGAAGATTACACTGGTCAACAAAATTTAATTTTTTTTTTGGTGCCGAGACTAAGATATATTTTTCTATAGATATTTTGAAATTAACAAGATTTTTCCCAGATGAACCAAAATATACTTATCTAAAAAAAAAATCCTATCAGCTCCTATTTTGAAAATACTACCGTTAGAAAATGCCAAAAAACGTTTTTTTTACTACTTCGGACCTTATTCTTTTATTTAAGGAAAATTGTTTGAAAATATTTAGTTAAAAGAAATATTTTCCTTTCAAGACCCGTTTAAATCTTTTCGATATCTTTTTTATTGCCTGAGATATCTTCAGTTGTTTGGTACATATATTATTATCTACCATAGAAATTATAACGCCACTATCTCTTTTACGATGTATGGAAACAGTTCTTTAAGAAACCGTCACAAAACATGTTCAAATTAATTTTATTTTATTTTATAAAAAAATAAGGTCCGAAATAGTAAAAAAATCGTTTTTTTGCATTTTCTAACAGTAATATCTCAAAAACGGGATCTTATTAATTTGTTCTGACTTTGGGTTCGAGTTCAGCACCCCAAAAACCTTCAGAAAAGTATATTTTCGTTTCCGCAACAGAACCCTTGTAAACCAGTGTAATATTATGGAAGAGACCGTTATTTTTGTTCCTATAAAAATTAAGTAAAAAATCTCTTGTGTCAACAATGAATACATACCAACTTTAAAATGAATCGACTCATCCGTTTTGGATTTAGCTCCTTATACATACAGCCAGACAAACTTGCGGGATAATAAATTAAATGAAACGAAAAATCCATCGGATACCAAAATGGATCTGTCCTTTTCCTCTGCACTTTTGAGACAGGTTGACAATAACTCAATTCTTGTTACGTTTATTTCCAAATAAGACATTTTTGTTATGATTCATAAATTCTTTATTTCATTGCCTTTTCTTCGTTCGACTTTATCCATTCGAATAATGACTTGAAGCACAATATTTAAATTAATAATAAGAAAAAAAAAAACGAAAATAATAATAATAATAAATGTAAAACCCTTGCCAATGGCATATAACATAAATAAACGTATACGATTTTCGACATCGTAACTCATTATAATAAATCTTATTGTTTTAAAAAAATTAACACACTACATCTTCAAATTCATTGAATAATTCATAAAGTCATATGCGGGGACAGAGCAAGCACTGTCATAAGATTAACATAATTATTTTTTTTCTAAATAAAATAATGAAACAATATTCAATAACAGTATGCGCCGGTGATGAAGGAAAAGTAGAAAAAAATTCATCCTACACTTTTGGGTTGTGAGATAAAAAATCTTTTAACATCTCCATCTGTGATATGGCTAGATTCGTGAGCCTCCATTATTGTCTGATCTGATTCAAATAATGAACCACAATACTGACAAAATAAGGCACTTTTTGTCAAGACAAACGGATGAGAATCTTCTATTGCTGTTGGATTAGATTCGTTACTCGAAGCGATTGAAAGTAAGCTCTCAATCGGTAGTTGTTTTTGTTCTTGTTCAAGTTGTTGGTCATCTTTGGACTCATCTTTTTTAAACGCTTGACTCTGACAACAAATTTCATCTTTATCATTGCCATTAACTTCCTTATCAACTTTTCTATTCTTCCTTCGATGAGAAAAGCGTATGTGCTTTTCTAAAATACTTCCATTGTTAAAATGCTTATCACATAATCGGCATATGTTTTCGGCCGAGTTCTTCTTCTGCTCTTCAAATTCAGCAGAAGAATGATCACGAATCATATGACTATTCCAGGCAAGAAAGCTCGGAAGAATAACTGAACACAGCTTGCAAGTAAAGCTTAATTTTTGTACTATCTGTTTGACCACAGAAGAGGCACGAGGGGCAGGTTGAGTGGGCATTTTGAATGTTGGCTTGGAAGCAGCCTTTTTGTTTGCTTTAAGCGCAGCTTTTTTCTCCTCTTCCTTTTTTTGTCGTCTTTTATCTCGTCGGGCTTGCAATTGTTGTTGTTTTCGCAAAATAGCTTTGTTTTTTGTCTTTTCACTTTGACTTTGTTGCTTGCTTCTAGCCACAATTGTTTTGGGTTCAGATTTATGAAGTTTAACAACCAATGTCTTTTGGACCTCAGTTTTAGTCGTGTGATGGTTATTTGAGGTTTTTATCATTTTGACGCGTACTGATTTATTTGAACCATTAATCTCGTCTAGTGGTCGTTTGAGATTTTTAGTACTTTTTGTTTGTTGTTTGGGCAGGTTGATGATGGGGGAGGTAATTTTGTTATTATTCACAGTTAGGGCATTTTTTAATTTCTTTCGATCGTGAGTTGTAATGTGTTTTCTGTGAGGCCAAAATCTGTCATAAATCTTACCGCATTCTTTGCATTCGAAAAATGTCCACAGATGAGCAACTGTTATTCGCCGAGTCAGTAGTGAATCACCTTCTTGCGTATCAAAACGGAAGTCATCTCCGTTATATTGTGGGTGAGTTTGTCGAATGTGATACACTACTTCATATTCGATACCTGAGTGGTACGGACAGAGTGGACATTGTTTGCATTCGAAAATTCTTCCCCTGGGGATGGTATCTTCTTGTTCAATACTCATTTTCTTTGTGGTTTTCTGAAATATTTGAGAAATTATAGTTAAATTCAAGCTTTTTTTAAAGGGGTGAGGAATGATAAAAGATTTGGAAAGGTAACAGATACACTTCGCGTCACTTGAATAGAAACAACAATTTTTCTTTAGAAAATACCGATTGGCGCTTCGGTGAGGTAACTTAGTAGATTTTTGGTTTTGCATTTTCAAAGAGGAACTTTTAATAAACAATGTTGTAAAAACAAAAAACCCAAAACAGAAACCGTATGGCTACTAGTTGCGTTTTTTCGCATTACTTTACAAAAAACAGTGTTTATTTTGCGTCACTTGAATAGAAACAAGCTCTTAAATTAGATAAAAATGATGAAAAATCATGGACAACACTAATTTTAGTAAAGCAGTCTTAAACTTTGACATTATTTGCACATTATAACCAATTATGGGCTACGAGCTACCATTAGGCATCACAGAAAATGCATAAATAGCAGCTAGCATTGGAAATGCAAAAGATATTGAAAAAATTGCCAAATTTGTATGAGAATATTTTTGGAAAATCGTAAACTAGTGATTGAATAAAAAAATAAGACAGGTGAGACCCAAATCAAGAGCAGAGAAAAAAATAATTTAAAAACTAGCAGCAATTTCCTTCACCTTGCCGCTAAAATCGGTCAAAAACGTGGTGTTAGTGCGATGGTAATGTGTTGGTTTGTTCCATCATGGAAGTTATAAAAGGTGCACAACATTTAAAAAGCCTCAAAATGCAAAATAACAACATTTTAAGTTCTACTAAGATTACAAAAAAGTTAACTATTTTATAGTTGCTTTCGAACTGAAAAGAAGTGAGGTAAAGAGTGGTTTTTTAAATCAAAACATACCAACTCAGATGGGCAATAAAATGTGTTATAGTAATACGCTTTGTTTTTATGATGTGCAATAGGAAAATTGAAGCTTCACGCTTCGAAAAAAGATGCAAACTTTTACAAAGAAATAATGGAAGAAGCTCTTGGGAAGTTTAGGAACGTGGAAAAACAACCCTCTTAGAGATAGCACAAGGAGAGTTCCAGAAAAAAAACAACGCAATAGAAACAAAATAGATGCATTCCGGATGAAAACGAAAGTTTATTTCACTTATTCAAACCTTAAATTGTAGAAAATGTCATTTTGTTAATTTGTAAGAAGTTACCAAACACTATAGTCACTTTCTCCAATTAGGTATACGATTGTGTACAGTACAAGTGCATTTTCAATGTTTAATTCTATTTATGCATTTTCTGTGATGCCTAATGGTAGCTCGTAGCCCATAATTGGTTATAATGTGCAAATAATGTCAAAGTTTAAGACTGCTTTACTAAAATTAGTGTTGTCCATGATTTTTCATCATTTTTATCTAATTTAAGAGCTTGTTTCTATTCAAGTGACGCAAAAAAAACACTGTTTTTTGTGAAGTAATGCAAAAAAACGCAACTAGTAGCCATACGGTTTCTGTTTTGGGTTTTTTGTTTTTACAACATTGTTTATTAAAAGTTCTTCTTTGAAAATGCAAAACCAAAAATCTACTAAGTTACCTCACCGAATCGCCAATCGGTATTTTCTAAAGAAAAATTGTTGTTTCTATTCAAGTGACGCGAAGTGTATTTACAAAACAAAATTACTGATTTTCAAAATTAAACAGAAATATAAATGATCAAGTTGTTCTCTTAGCAAAATTTGGTGGTTATAAACGTTATACATATGGCTAATATCAATGGTATTGAGGGTATCATTGAGTAGAAGGAGAATTCGATGGTCATATTTATTTTTTCCACGTTCAAAAAACACTAATCTCAAATCCAAATTTCCCATCATCTCTGACCCCATTCAAAACACTGCCCAGCAAAACCTATTTTCAATACTAAACTTGTCTCTAAATCATAATCAATTTTTATTTCACGTTGGACCCCGACACAGTTCCTGTCTCTTGTAATACCATACCATCAAACACATCTATTAAATGTTCGCAAATCAGTAAAAATCTTTTAAAATAATATTAAATCTATTGCATTTTGATTCTGGACTCCTAAAACATTAGTTAAGGAATTCTATTCTACAAAAAAAACTCTTTGTCTAGAATTTTTTCTTTATAAAACACAATAGAATTATCCTCAACTACCAACTGACATTTTCTGCAATTCTCAAACATTCCCACATGATATTTTTGCTTTAACAGAAACTTGGTTAAACCCAAGTTTTTTGGACACTCAATTTTTATTGTCAAGAGTTCTTAGTTTACAAAGTTACCTTGATAGCAGGGTGTTGCATGTTTTTGTTTAATTTGATTCAGACCGGTACACCTGACTACCTGTACGAAAAGATTATTTTTCTGCAGTTGCGTAGAAGCAACGTCCTTATTTTACCAACTCATATGTACGTTGTTTCTAAATGACAATTTTTTGTGTACGCCGCCGTGGGTCTGTGGAACTCCCTACCTGCCGACTTGAGGAGAATCAACAAACAACTGCGCTCTGTTTAAAAAAATCTATTGAAAATTATTTCGAAACTTTTTAAGTTCTACATAAATCCTTATGTGACAGTTTACGCAGAGGAAAAAGTGGGGAATAAGAGTTTATGTTGAACATAAATTATTTAAGTTTCGATTCAGCAATTGGTACGTAACAAATTTTATTTATTCTTCTATCTCATTCCCTGTTAAATTCTCAATTGATTTAATTACACAAACAAAGTTCAACAACCTTTTATGCCAAACTTTCCTTGGCTTTATATTTAGTACTTGACTTGGCTTGATCCAACAGCAACATGTTACTTATGGGTGATTTCAATCTATCACATATCGAATAAATTCTATCCGTAGATAAATATGAAACTTACCAAAAAAACTTCGTTGAACTCTACGATAAAATCAACTTGATCAAATTAGCTACACTGACTTATAGCAAATAAGCTGTATTAATTGAATTCTCTATTTTAATCGGCACTATTAGTAGTCTTGTTCTAGAGTCTAGAATTGGAATCACTAATATAAATAATTATCATCCCAACTTCTGAAATTGGAAATGAAGTTGAATGTATGTATAATACACAAGGGTGGGTCAACAAAATCGAGTATCTTTTTTTTTTGCTTTTATAGCCCGAAAAATCGATTGCTAGAACTTCTAGAACATACTCACCAAATATGAGCTGTAAATATTAAGGGGAAGATCCTTCATTTTTACATCAATCTCATATTAAACAAGTCATTTTTTTATCAATCGACTTTTTAGAAAATTTTTTTTACATATTCTTATAGCAAATTTAAGAGATATTGGAGGCGAAGCTTGAGAAAATCATAAAGAATTCGTTTTTTATTCTTATATGTATTTATAATAAATTGAAAAATTATAGTAATCAAACGGGTAGGACATATTCTTGTTGGAAACAGATTGCCCCACAAAAGGTGTTGTAAACTATTTTCATTAATCTAACTATTTGAAAGATATCCGAGCTCAAAGTTAAAACAATTTATACGAATATTTTTTACTTTTTTAAAATTTTCTAATTCATTATCAGATGTATTCTTCTTCTAGGAAGGTCCTTGATATTAAATCGATTGCTTTAAGCGTTTCATGATAATCGAATACAAATGCACATTGGTCATAAAAAACTATTTAAATAAGTGAGCATTCGTTTTTGCATACGAATATCTTCAAAACGGTTAAAGCAATCGATTTAATACCGGAAGAGATTGAAGATTTATATGTTGATTACATTACTTGTATCTTCTAGAAAGTATTTTTCTAAGTGCATATACAAAACTAGTGAGCTTTTTGACTGTTGACCAAGTCATGTTGAATAAAATTATAAATAAAGGCCTTTTCAAAGCCAAAACAAATTGGCCGAAAATTACATTACACAAGACGATTCCTACAGAATGTGTAAAGAAGCGGAAAACATCGCCGCTAGTTCACCAAAAAACATGCTGGGCCCTACCAATAATAAAATTTAAAACTCTACATATTTCACCATACCAAAAACCAATTTAAAACTCAGTTTTAAGGCTAACGCTCGGTTAAATTTTAAAGTTACGAAACTCAACTATAAAATTCAACAGAGTTTCAGCCTTTAAACTGACTATTAAATTGGTTATTGGTATCGTGAAATATGTAGAATTAAGTTAAATATTATGTCGTTTTCTATTGACTTTTGAGATTTTTGTGTAAAAATCTCAGATTTTCCACTGCAAATAGGATATGAAATCTAGTTTTGCAATTGTGTACGAAATCTGTGCGTATACTCTGTTACACAGAGGAATGGATTATATCTTCAAATACCCTGTCCCCATTCGGACTATATTTGTTTTGTGTAGTTTAAAGTAACCAGAAAGATTAAATACAAAGTGACATAGTTTGTTAATGTTAAATGTGTTGCCTTGGATTTGTTACCGAGTACAATCCGATTAGTCTCTCATCTCTCGGCAATTGTTCACAGAAACCTAACGAACCATCACATAATTTTATGTTAAATACAATTTTCTTACCTTATTTGCAGATTTTTTCTTAACGCCTCCACTTAATTGTTTTTGTGATTGAGATTGACCACCAGCACCACCGCTAACAGTACGTCGTGCAGTTTCAACGATAATTGTATCTTCCTCGTCGTCACTTGGAATAATCACACACTCTTCTTGGACTTCGTCAACTTCTGCTTCATCCGAATCAGATGAATCAATTTGTATAATTTCAGTTTTTCTTTCTTTCGACAAAAGATGATTTCTCTTTGATTTTTCTAAACTTTTATACAAAATTTCGTCGTCATCAACAACGACAAGTTCTTCCTCTTCGTCTCCGCCAATTTTATGAAAGCCCAGCAGCGTTTCTTCGCAATCCCAACAAATGTTCTCAGAAACTTCGCCGCTTTCTGAGATCTGTAAAAGAAAAATATTCAAATTTGAAAAAAAATATGAAAACTAGATGGAAAAATATATAATTCATAAAAAATGCATTGGAATTTAGGTCGTCGGTGGTTGGTCATCGTACCCGAACAGATATGGTGCGTGGAGTAGTAATGGATTTTTTAATAAGGCTGTCAACAGCTGCTGGGGGATACTTCAAATTAAATCTACCACGACAAATGCGACAAAATGAATTTTTCATTTTTCGATTAGTAGTAGAGTAGATTTGATTGGTAACTTTTTTTTATTGTTAATTTAATAAAATTTTAATTTGCAATTTGATTTGGGTATGGGAATAATAAAAAGCGGCAGTGTTTTGATTCAAATGCTTGCATTATTCGGCGGGCGACTGAAAAGTGACAGATGACAGAGAGAAACAGATCGGCGGCATTTGGAAAAAAAGCGGGGCTTTTTGGACTGTTTGATTTGAAAAAAAGTGTAAGCTCGCCCTTGTAATCCAGGGATGTGCAAAATAATATTTAAGGTTACGTGTCTACCTAATTTTATAACATTGACCTACTATATATGGACTGCTAGTCGTTTGACTTTTCCATACAAAAATTGAAAAAAAATGATTCCACATCTTTCTAGCTCTACTAGCGGTATAACCTTAGACGGCGAAAAGAGGAAACTTTTAGTGAATGACATCTGTCGTTAAAAGGTAGTGCTTTCTCTGTTTTTCTATATTTGTTCCTTTCGCACTTGGTCAAAAATGTTGCACTTATTCTCCGCTTTTTTTTAGGGCGCTAGTATCGCGAAGAAAAAAGTGGAACCAACCTGAATATGCTTCTAGCAGTCCATATATATTAAGTCAATGTTTTATAATTCCACCAAATAGCCTGTTTTCCTTAGAGGATATAATATATGGAGTGCTTGTGCTGTTAGTTCCGTGAAGCTTTTATAGAGGGCTCTAGTTTCTTTAAGTTTTTCGATGAGTGCATGCCTCCATTTTATTTTCATTTGATGGCTGGTATTTACATACTTTGTTTACCATATTTGTTCCAATGTTTATAATTGTTTTTTTTTTTTTTTTTATCAAATGGTGCTGGCCCGACAAACAATTTTGGTGTTAGTAGGGAGAGAAAAAAAATTTCACTTTTGTAAAAAGTCAAAGTGCCAATTGTACAAACGTGGATCAGCCTTGGTTCAGGAATTTAACTCGCCGATTTCGGCGGATTAGCTGCGGATCAACTTCGGTTCAAGCATGGATGTGGCTATTTTTACATAAACCTTAAACCAGTTCTAAATCTAAACTTTACTGACGATTTCGAGAGATAAAAGTTGCTGATCCACGGATTAAATATTTGTATAACTGGCCCAAAGAGTGAAAATTTTCAAACTCATTTTGACACTTTTTCAGAATGCAAAATTTAAAACAATCATGCCTAATACCGAAGACGCAGAAGCACTGTGGCGGGAATGAGAAACACTTTCGTCAGATTTCCTATTACTGAACTCTCAGGTGCGGAAGTGATAGTAGAATGACATTTGACATATGTTGGTAAGCAGTTAAGGGTGGTTTCGTGCCTTATCCCCGGGAGTTCACGAATTGAAATTTGATGCGGTTGCGGATCGAGTAGATTCGCATGAATAATGCAGAATGCTTATTTTTTGGTTTCAAAATAATTTATGTAGTTTTTTTTTCAAAAACAAATCGCAATAGAAAGAAAAAAAGGTTTTTAGAAAAATTCTGAGTCGACCCCTGGGCTCGAACCCACGATTCCGGTCAACTACCTACATATTAATCTGTGCCGTAGCTACCTGCATTAATTTCCTTTCCTAGTTCATTTCTACCCAAATTTTGGCATTTGGCAAATTTCATCGAAATAATAGGGGTATTCACGATCTGGTGCAACAGGTCCAGTAAAAGTGTAAAATTTTATTTTTTTACAATAGATCGTGAACGCACCTCTTCTTATCTATAGTAAATATTGAATGGAATCCATGATATGAATTATATCAGCTTCACTCTTTTTTTTTACGGAGTTGTCTTTCCACCGATGCTTCTTCTTTTTTTTCAATTTTTTTATAATTTCATTCCTTGTTGTGTTCGGGTTAATTTATTTTCACAAATTGCATCGAAAGAAACAAAATAAAAAAGAATAAGAATAAAAAAGATAAACTGTTCATCATGGGCGACACGCGACGGCGAGCTGCCATCTGTCAAAAAAATTTTACACCATTGTATTTTTATTTTGCAATAGGGTTAGGGTATAGCAAAAGTGCAAGACCATTGTAAAATTTCAATCCATATATTTTGTTGTTGTAGTGTTGCAAGATTTTACACTTTTGCACTTTTGCAATGATACTAGACCAGTTGCATCGGATCGTGAATACCCCTAATTTCATTTGGCCTAGTCGCGAAACAACCTTTAAAAGTTGTTTGATTTCACATTTCAGACACATTTTAGAAACTACCCAAGCGGATCCAAAAAGATTTCGCTCAACCTCAAATGAAACTAGAAATCAAACAGAGTTTTTATCTGTCGTTTTTTTGACATTTTTCTGACAACCATTTCTTTTCATGTTTTTGACGATCTACTTCTGTATTTTGTTATTTTTTTATTTAAAATTTTAAGAACAAAAATATAAATTTTATATTTATCAAATTATATATTTAAAAAAACAATGTCTTCATTATTTTGTAATGCATGTAATGTAAGTAAATCAAAAACTTTTCAAACTAAACTTGCCACCAACAAACATCAACAAATTCTATTCTAGATGGAAAACGATCCAGACTCCATCAAATGTGAGCAATGCAAATCCATCTTATCAATTGAAAATACAAATTGCATCCTTAAAACTGAATTGGAAAATGATTTTCTTGATATTGATGAGGCAGAAATGAAAGAAAAAATAATTAAACTAGAAAATTTAAATGAAATTGATAAAATTGAATTAGGAATAGAGACAAATAATGTAAAATTGGAGCAGGCTATTAAAGAAGAGCCAGAGTTTCATATAGAACCTGATATTGAGCTTGAAGAGGAAGAAGTAAGTTGTTCTTTAAAAGTTAATTATTCTAGTTCCAAATTTTAATAAAAAGGAAATGATTTTGCAGAATGATACGGCTGATTATAAAAAAGA
The DNA here is from genome assembly GCF_945859705.1 of Episyrphus balteatus. Lineage (NCBI taxonomy): Eukaryota > Metazoa > Arthropoda > Insecta > Diptera > Syrphidae > Episyrphus > Episyrphus balteatus. Next base: position 130,450,639 of record NC_079135.1, on the reverse strand, counting down.
GGATGTATACGAATGCACTGAGTGCAACAAGTGGTAAGTGCAGATGACCAATTCTACTTTTATTTTATATCCTGAAAGATTACATTTTATATTAAAGGAGATTAACCGTTAGATAAGACTTTAACAATTAGGAACATACCCAACCCAAATTATAATTAAACCCGAATTAATTCGTTGAATTTAGTGAGTTCACTCTGAATCAAAACAACTCAAAATAATCAAGTTTTTATTCCCTTTCATTAGCCCTGGGGGCTGTTTCTCGACAAGCTACATCAACTACATCAGCTACATTTACTTCATCGGCGACGCTAAAAATCAAGACTAAAATTCCATTTAGTATTGGGAAATATGGTTTGTGGTCGGAATAATTCAAAAATACTAAAATTTTATCCGTGAGGTCTCATGGGACGGAGATATTGGAGTTTAAAGTCGTTGATGTAGCTAATGTAGTTGATGTAGCGAAAAATAGGCCCCTGTAAGTTTTGTTCTATACAATTTATTTGCAAATGTATAGCAAATGGAGATTTCGTCAAGGAATGAAGATATCTTTTATTACCGACTTCCAAAAAGGAGGAGGTATTCAATTCGTCTGTATTTTTTTTTTTTTTTTAATTTTTTTTTTTTTTTTAATTTTTTTTTTTATTGTTTGTTACCGCATAACTTTGGACTGAGTGAACCAATTTTGATAATTCTTTTTGTATTGGAAAGCTGGTGGCTGCAGTGTGGTCCCATTTCGTTCACTTTTAGCCATAGGAACTATTTTAAAACCCATAAAACCCAGTTTTGATCCATGGAAGTCGGTTTTGTTTTTTTGCTAAAAATGATTATAGCAGTTATTTTCATTAAATTTGAATTCAAGAACAAAATTAATTTATTGTTTCAAAATTCAATAATGTGTACAACAATAATGTGTTGTAACATCTTTTATTTTACTAACAGTATTTTGTATCTATACTATATGAAAAAATATAATTTACCCCTATTACCGATGTCGTAAACGACAACAAACTATACGACACGACTGAATCTGCATTCCATTTGTCGTTTTCAACTTTGTCATTCGTTTCCTTTCGTAAACAAACTAAATTTTGTTTTCATTCTGCATTCCGTTAGTCGAAAATAAACGACGACTATGAAGAAAAACGACTATATCTCTCGTTCAAAATAAACTCTAAAATCACTGTGTTCATGAGAGCGACAAGCAAATAAGCGAATGAACGAACAAATGAAATTTTATGTATTTCCAAAACAAATTTTTTAACAAAAACTTGCTTAAATTTTATCAAGGTTACTGAAGATTATACATATATTAAAACTGGCGGTCAGAGATCAACAATAAAACCGTCTTGAAACCAACTTTTATCAGGGAAGAAAACTCAATCATGTGCCAATAATTTTTTCTAGATATCATCCAATTAGGGTTTTCACACCTTAAACATCCAAATCAAAGAACCATTCCAGATACCAATCATTTTATGATAACACCCAGATCCCCAATATTGCTGTGGGTCCTTATTCTATCATGTGCATTTTGCTTAAAAACAGTCAATCAGCTTCATTAAAAAAAAACCAAACTAAGAGTTAGAGGGTGGGTAAAAAAGATGGCGGAATGAAGGGGTTGGAGAAGTCATGAAGAACATTTTTGTACCTAATATTGTTTGGGCATTTTATCAGGGTAAATTACACAAAGTTTGTTTATCAAAATGATAATCGCAAAAACGAAAATCGAAAACGAGACCGTCTCTGATTTGCTCTCAGTAACTCAATCGTTCGTTTCGTTTGTCATTATAAAATTGCATACTTTAAGGCCCAACTATAATAGACATAATGCGCGCATGGACATATGTCAAAATCGAACTGTTTCTGAAAACATAAGGAGTAGCCGAACATACGCGCGCATAGCCTTCTGTCACAATTTACATTTTTGTTTTCCATAATTTTTGTTAGAAAACCCGTTAAATTTACACAATTTACAGTGAGTACCTTATTTTGCAAGAAAAGGCTTTAATTATCTACTACGAAAGTTCTTACTCCAAGAACAACTATTCAAACCCAAGGTTGCTTTTAAATAGGATAAACAAAGTCTCTAATTTCCTAAACATTATTCTTTTCACCACCATAAATGAAACTTAACTTATTCGTTAGACTTTTCATGTACATTTTACTATTTAATTATAATAAAATTTAACTTAAAATCTAAAAAACAATTTTTTGTTAATAATTGTAATAGTTTCAAACGAAAGGCATCTCTTATGTCACATAAAAAAGCCGCCCACATTGCGAGTGATTCCGAATCCGAGCAACAGTCCGAGTCCGAGCACGAACCTGAACTGTATGCAGAATCATTTCCTCAATCGAAGAATACCTCTTCCAAGCTGATAGATGAAAGTACAGAATCAATTCCAAGCATATTGATTTTGAAATGCAATCTCTGTCATGAGTCTTTTGCCAACATCAATAAATTGAAAGCTCATCAAAACCAATGCAAAACGAAAGAAAAATTCCATTGCAAAGTCTGCAATATTTTCCTTTCTTGTAATGCTGCCTTACGAAAACATGAACAATCTAGACAACATAATTCTATTCTAAACAATCCAAACCGAGAGGAAAATTGCAAATACGTTTGTGTGTATTGCGGTGAAAAGTAAATATATATGTCATTTTTTTGTTGTAAAACATTTCAAACTAAACGTTTTCAAATCTTACAGATTTCTTATACAAATCGCTTTGACTAAACACAAAAAAGTTCATCTTAATGAAATGGCAGCCGGTCAACCGAAATATTTTTATTGTAAAATTTGCAAAACATCGAGTACCAACAAAAAGTGTTCGGCCAAACATATTACAATGCAGATGAATAAAAAGCCATTCATTTGTAAAATATGTGGAATGGGATATACATCAAATAGTTATCTTACGGTTCATATGAAACTACATTCAGATGAGAGACCTTTTAAGTGTAGCATATGTGGAACAACTTATCGACACTTGAGGAGTCTGAGAAAACATTTATTCAGGCATACTGGTCAGAGACCTTTCGAATGTAAATATTGTGGTAGAACATTTACTCTTAAGGATCCCTTCAATGATCATGTTAGACTAAAACATACGGGGGAAACTCCGTATGAGTGTGAGATATGTCAGAAAGCTTTCAAAACCTCTTATTTGTTAAATGTTCATCGTCGAGGTGAGCACAATATTGATACTAATTGTAAGCGTAAGGTTAAAATAATTAGTAAAAATTCAAATTAAATACATATATATATTTTTTATAATGATGGACAGAGTTTATTTTGATTTGGTTATTTATTTGATCTAAGGGTATTGGTATCAAGTTGATCTAAGGGTATTGGTTTCACGTTGAAAAAAGTCCATCTGTGAATCGAGCTTCGTCCAAACCCATCCACGGATTTTTTGCAATTCAAGGTTGTTGTTTTTTTTTTGGTATAGTTCGAAGTTCATTCAAATCGGTTGCTTCACTTAGGAAAAAGTCAGTCAAGTATAGCATTAAAATGTTTTTGTTAGCTTGTTTTTGTGCATTAAAATAATTTAATTTAACCAAAAAGTGTTATCAGTGTTAAATAAACAACGCTTTAAGATTCCAGATGCGTTAATAGTTTCATTTTTAATTTTAAAAGGGAAGCAATGAGCACATCCTCAGCTGAGTCAAATTCTGGAGCGCACACCTGCAGACCAGAACGAATCAACTCTACAGAATCATCCAAGACAAGTTCTAGTCATCCTGATACACCAAGAAATCGTCCGGAAAAATACCATCGTATAAATTCTGATACAAAAAACATCTTAATAAAATGCTACAATGATGGTAAATCCATCAATGAATCTGCAGTAATCGCTGGAATCAAACAAAATACAGCAAAATACATTATCAGACAATACAACAAAAATGGTGGGCTAATAGAAAAAAAGCGAGGTGGTATTCGATCGTTTAAATTAACTTCAACAATATTAAATAAAATTGAACAAATAATCGAGGAGAACCCTTCTATTACATTGAATCAGATTTGTCAACAAATTCTGGTATCTGAGCATAAACAATTATGCATTAGTTCCATTAGAAATGGGATAAAACAATTGCGGATTACAATTAAATGTCCTTGCGTAGAAGTGCGTAATTGTGAAAGAACAATTATGGAGCGCAAAATGTATGCAATAGAATTTTCTCGAAATGCCCTAGAAGACCGTCAGAAAATAGTATTTATTGACGAATGTGCATTTGAGTGTCATCTTCCTCAAATGGCTAGAGGACGACATGTCTCTTTAGTTGCAGCAATTAATACAACAGGAATTGTATGGCATAAAGTTCAACAATCTGCAGTCCACTCATATGTTTCCTTAGAATTTTGTAAAGCATTACTTCAAAAAATGGAAGACGATAATCTGGATAAAGTTTTGTTGATTTTGAACAAAGCTAGTATCCAAAGCACGCAGGAATTTCGTAATCTAGTTGGTCAGAAAAACCACACTTTACTATTTCTACCATTAAATTCTCCTATGATGAATCCCATGGTAGAAGTCTTTTCTAAAATTAAGTTAATCGCAAGAAATACGTTAGGTGATTCAACAAATCATGATAGTTTGGTAGATGTAATTAATAATGCAGTTGGAAATATAACGTCTTCGAATTGCCATAACTATTACAAGAATATGTATGACAAGTTACCAGCAGCTGCTGCAGGAGAATCACTATAAAATAAATTATAAATATTGTAATAGCTACTATTTGATAGAACACATCATTTTTGTCATTCTTTGATCTCTAAATTTAATGTAATTTGTAATTTATTATGTACATACATTATTGATTTCAATTAGTTCCTTTCACATTCCATTTACATTATGTATCCAATGAATATTTAATAAATTTAATTTAATTTATAAATTAATCAATGTTGTTTTATCAATTGATAATTTCAAGCATTTGATTATTTATCAGAAGGTGAATTTGATTTGCAAAACGGTAAAATAATGATTTATATTTTTGAAAGGGTAAATTTGTTCGTTACATGTAAAATTCATTTAGCAGCAAGAATTAATTCAAAAAGATAAACTTAATAATTAACCCTAGTTTAGTTTAGTTTAGTTTATTTCTTCGATATGCTATACACCTTAAGATACAATATCTTTTTTCTAGTGATAGCTTCATAAGGTTAATTTTAGGTATAAAAGCTAAAATAGTAAACATAATTTATATAGCAAAAATAAGTATTATGTATTGCTTAATTTACAATTAAGATTCAAAATTTAGATAAAAAAAAGAAAAACTGAGCAGGTACTTAATAATCAAAAATTAATATTGTTCTTTATTTCTTTGACTTCATTAAAGGTAGTTTAATTAAAGGTAAAAATTGCAATTAAAGAGAAGGGGATGGTTAATTTATTTGTTCTGTTGGATGTTGGGAACTCCAGTCGAAAAAATAGGTACTGTGGTTGATGTGTCTCATTAATTCTGAAAAAAGAGTAGGAGTGTGGGATACTATATGTATATAATGTACAAACTGCATGTTGTATAAGTTTAAGACGTAGCCAGAGATGTGGTCATACCTCTTTAGGCCATAGATATACTGGGATTTTTGATACGAAGGGTAACGTAAACTTTACCAACAATTGAATTTATATTATTTTCCCAAGTTAGAGACCTGTTGTAGATTACTCCGAGATTCTTGGCAGTTCCCACATAATCTATAACAACGTTATTCAGGAATCAGTGTGGAAACAAGACGCAGTTTTCTATGAGACCAAGGGAACTACTCAAATACAGCTGGACGTCATTGAGTTACATTTGTATGAGTGTATGTTTAAGCATAGATAGATTTTCGTTAACGTAGAGTGAGAAAAGAATTGGGCCCATTGTATTGAGATGGTGGAGAAAAATCAATTTTCCAAAATTAAGTTGCAAATGTAATAAAAACAAACTAATTTGACGAAATTTTCACACCCCCTGCCACGCCCACTTTTGTATATGATTATATATCTCGAAAACGGCTTGCCCGATTTGAATAAAACTTAGGAAAATTGATTGTCTTGGTGAGTTCAAAAATAAATAAATTGCACGACTGGGGTCGCACGTACTTGCTCTTATGCTTAAAGTAACTATAATGTTAAAGCTTTTTATTCAAGAAATTTAAAATTCGATATTTTGAAGAAATTTCATAAGTAGTATAAAAAAATTAAATCTGTTTTTATAATTAATAAAACTCCGTTTTAAAATATCTTAAAAAAAAAAACAAATATGCCATTTTATTTCTCGTATAAAAAGGTATTTTTAGAAAAAAAATTTTGAAAATTGTAGGAGCCGTTTTTTAAAAAAATAATTTTTTATATATAAAATTTTTTTAACATTTTTCAAAAAAAAAGTTGGTATGCCATTTTGAAGAAATAATTAATTTACACATAAAAACTAAATTTCAAAATTTTTCATTGATCCGTTTTCAAAAAATTGATTTTTCAAAAAAAAATTTTGAAATATTTTTTAAAAAACCAAAAATGCGTTTTTTGAAAATTTTCTAAAATTTTAATATTATCTTTACTTACACACTTTTGTATAAAAATTTTCATTTAAATCGGGTTAATTTTGTACGAGATATTCAGAAACGAAAAAAACCGTTCTATGACAGGTACCGTTAATAACGGTACAAAAAATATTTTTTTTATTTAAAAAGTTGGCCCTTATGTGTAGTATTACACACAAAAATTTTAATCAAAATCGTTAGAGCCGTTTTTGAAAAAAATTAACTTTTCTATTTCCGTTATAAGGCAGGTACCGTTAGTTTTGGTCATAAAAAAAAATTTCAATTTCCCCTCTAGGGAATCACCAAAAACTGCTAACTACCAAGTTTGAAGAAAATCACTTCACTCGTTTAGGCTGCAGCTCCAGATAGAGACAGACGGACAGACAGACAGACAGAATTGCCGGACCCACTTTTTTGGCATTCTCCATCACCGTAATGTCATGTAAAATTGTTATCTCGAGTTCGATTTTTTTTACGAATCCTAAACTTGCCCTATAGTACCTATATCGCAAGTAAAAATAGTGTCGACCGTATCTGTATTAAAGGATAGATTTTCGTCGAGACAACTCAATTTAGATGAGTTGTCATCCATTTAAGCCTTTTAAATTAATTTCTCATCCAATTTTCTAATTATAAGAGATGTGATTCTGATTATGAAGAATATGCCTCAGAAAAAAAATATGATCAATATTTGTTTTTTACAGTTTCAAACGCAAATCGGCTCTTTTATGTCACATAAAAACTGTTCATCATACAAATGATTCCGAATTGGAAACCGATCAGAAAACTCTGCAAAGCCTGGAAGAAGTTACACCATCCACATCAAATAGAGCTATTAAGAAATGCGATCACTGCAATGACTTCTTTGCAAACCATGAAGAATTGGATATGCATCAAAGAGAATGTGCAACAAAAAAGAAATTCTTTTGTGATGTCTGTAATGTTTACGCATCTAATTTAAAAAGATTTCAAGAACACAAACTAGCTAAATACCACATTTTGAACCAAAATAATCCTGCTAGAGAAGAAATGCTGAAATATCTATGTCTTACTTGTGGTGAAAGGTATAAGTTATTGTATTTACTTATTTTTAGATAGACTAGGAAAGAACTTTCTATAGAAGGTGTGAAAGACTGCGTTCATAGCAGTCACAAAAATTCATGAATACTAGATTACTAGATTTCTTATCTTTTCTGGGTTGAATAGTTCAAAAGAAATAAATTAAAGGTTTTTTTTTTAATTTTGTAGATTTACTCTTCAAATTCATTTGACCAATCACAAAAAAGTCCACATAGAAGAATCCAAGCTAATGAATGAAACCTCCCGAACCGAAAGAATTGACGGTCGTTTAATATACATTTGCACAGTTTGCGATAAAGTTTCGAAAAATAAACCAAATCATATTGAACATATTCGAGTTCACACCAAAGAGAAGCCGTTTAAATGTGATTTATGCGAATCAGAATTTCGATTTCGTAGCTCATTAGGTAAACACATGCGTCTGCATTCGGATGATAGACCATTTAAATGTACACTTTGCAATGAAACTTATAGACACAAAAGGAATCTGCAAAGACATCTATACATGCACACTGGACAAAAGCCCTTTAAATGTCAATATTGTGATAAGACATTTGCTCTACGGCATGACTTTAATAAACATGTAAGGGAGATACATACGGGAGGAACTGCATACCATTGTGAGATGTGCAAGAAATCCTACAAAACAACAACTCTGTTGAATTTTCATCAGAAAAAAGCACACAATATTGATCATTATAGTAGTAAGGGAGTTGTACAAAATGACCCAACAAAAATATAACCAAAACCCTAATGACGAGGTACGTCTACGAACACCACCGCTTCACTTGCGGCATGTGATGTGCATGACTTTTAATATCCGATGAGACAACGATTGTGCTAAATTATTAATTTAGTGTTATAATAATTTTGTATATAATTTCTTTCAGTGTATTTTAAATTATAAATATAATATTTGTTCTTGTTTTGTTTAAAACATTAAAAAAAAGTTCCTTTTTATTCGACTAAATTTTTTTTTAATTATTTTGAATATTTTTGTTTTTTTGAGATTCTGGCATTTAAAGAAAATAAACTGGGCTTTAATAATAAGCCAAAAAAGTTAATACTCATTTTTTAGGAGTCATTAGATACATGTTTTTTTTTTTTGAATAAAATGATATGAAAGTGAAAAAAACAACTTAAAATAAAATGCACGACTTGGTCGCACGAACTTGCTCTTAGAGTTAAAGTTGCTTAAATTTTTAAGACTTTTTATATAGAAATTTGGAAAAAAAAACAAAATTCGTTTTTGAAAAAAAAAAATAAAATAAAATCTGAAATCAAATTGCCCTCCAAAACAAGTATGCAGTTTTGATTGATATATTAACATGCATTTTTAGAAAAAAAAATTTTCAAAATCGTTAGAGCCGTTTTTTAAAAAACTAATTTTTTATAAATATTTTTTTGGAAAAAAAGTTTTAAAATAAAATTAGTATGCCATTTGGTAGAAATCACTAATCAACATCTAAAAACAAAATTTCAAAAAAGTTCAATGTCCCGTTTTCGAAAATTTGATTTTTTAAAAATCCAAAAATTATTTTTTTCAAAATTTTATTTTTGGCTTATATTTAAATTATATAAATGCTTCTTCACAAAAAGTTTCGTTGAAATCGAATAAGCAGTTTCGGAGATAATCGGATTTGAAAAAAACGGTTCTATGGCAGGTACCGTTAATAATGATTTTCAAAAAAAATTTTTTCTATTGAAAGATAGACTTTAGCTTAAAACTAACATTTGAATTTTTTAAACAAAATCGTTAGAGCCGTTTTCGAGATATTTCAATTTTTATAAAATCGGTATATGACAAGTACCGTTATTTTTGGTCCAAAAAAATTAATTCCAAAAACCCCTCTGGAGAGTCGCCAAATAACGCTACATACCAAGTTTGACATTAATCGGTCCATCCGTTTAGGCTGTAGCTCCTTATACAGTCAGACAGACAGACTGACAGACTGACAGACTGACAGACTGACAGACTGACAGACTGACAGACTGACAGACTGACAGACTGACAGACTGACAGACTGACAGACAGACAGACAGACAGACGGACTTCCGGGACCTATTGGCATTGTCTACCATCGTAATGTCATGGAAAAATGTTATCTCAACTTTTTTTTTTTGTACGAATGCATAACTTGATATATAGTACCTATATCGCAAGTAAAAACGAATAAAATTGGGTTAAATGCAAAATTGAAGAGAAAAACAGAGTTTTGGAACAAACTTAAACTGTAATAAATGTTTGATTAGTTGCAAAAAATTGCAAAAATAAAGCAAGTGAATGGAAAAGAGAGCAAATATCATAAAACCGTCATAACTCGAAAACGGGACTAAAATTATGTACCTCTTAAGTTTTTCGACTTAAATGACCTCAGGAATGCATGGTTTTCATTTGGGGCGGTGACTGTGGGACAACGTGTATATTGCTCGCTCCCTTTAGGTTTGCTCAAGATAACCCAATTCTTTAAACATCACTTTTTTTATACCCTTGTATAGGAAAAATGATAGTTGGATTACGGGGAAAAGGTTAAAAATAGTTTATAGCAAATATAAAAAGTACATCAAGCGTTAAAAGAAACTAACTCAAATTTGAGATCTAATGACTCCTAAAAAAAATTCCCTTTTTGAGGAGAAATCTTCTGAGGTTGGTGGTCCAATGGTCCAAAAGGAAATGACCGACTTAGAAAACTTGGTGTTATGCCAAGTTTTCGCGAATTCAATAAGCTGATCGAAAACAATTGAACGAAATCACACCTGAGATATCCAAACCAAGAATTTCTCTTCGCATTACATCGTGCCTCATAATTTTAACGTGTTTATTATTTCTTTTATTTGTCTTGGCATTTAAGGATTTTGAAAATTTAAATAAAAAAAAAACTACCAAGGTGTATACGTACTTTTTTTATATACTAATTTTGTTAAGTCGATTTGTAACACATTGAATTCCATTTTACCAATGGTTCTCCAATCCTGCCCTACGGTTGTTGATACATACTATATATCTTAAGCATAATAATATCAGTGTTATAAATTAAGTACTGTGTAGAAAAACACTCCAATATGTATTTTAATTTATAGACCTTTTAGAATAGTTTTTTTTTTTAGACAAAAATTACTTCTTCTTCTTCTTCCTTTTTCTCGGCGCTGTTATGATCTCGATGTCGAGGGGATCATAACTATCCCACGTAACTGCTTCACACTAGTGATCCGCCTGTGGGGTTCGCCGTTTTAGACAAAAATTACATTGAATAAAATTACTATTACTAAACTTATCTTAAACAAAACGTTGTTTTTCTTTTACTACCGAAGTGCTATAAAACAAAACATTGAATGCACAGTAGTGCAACCAAGAGATACAGTGGCATTACCTGTGTTGGCACTCTTTAGGTTCCACAGCTCGAAAAGAATATTTGTAGTGCTTCAAAAACGTCATCTCCGTAACCATGTAATCGATTTATTAACTCAAGAATGCCTCGAGTCATAAAACCAAACCTGAAGCAATACTGCAAAATAGAACTTCAATTTATTCGTTTTTATGAACTCGAGGATGATCTTCGTGATCATGGTGCGGTTCTTATAAGCTCGCAATACTGCTGTTTTGTCATCATAATGCTGCATATTCTCACAATCGAAAATACTTGTCGTTGGACGATTTGATTAACATCATCATCGACGACCTTTTCGAAAACATCTTCTCCTAACAATAATTATTCAAACGCTGCTCTTGATTCTTCTTCCAACAAATTGCTATTATCATGGTTTTGCAAAATCTGCATTGCTTCAAGTTCCTTCGTGAAATATTCAATACTTAAATTTATCTGGAATAGGTTATGGCGTTCCATAATCATATCCTTGTTATCGTCAAATAATTGCAAAAATTTATTTTGATCAACAATCTCCGACATTTCGTTGCGAAACTGTACATAAAGTAGAACCATTTCTCGTTTATAATTGACAATATCATCAATTTCGTAGCGTTTGTATCGTAAAACTCGTCCCAGCGGTCGTCTACGATATTCTTTTGAAACTTTTGAAGCTCTCGCTTCAGGTACAAAATCTTCATCCTCATCCATTTGCTCCTCATGGTCTTCTTCGTCAACGAAATCATTAGCATTAGCATACCACGAAGCAAACTCAGCCAAATAGACTTGTTCTAAAGATACAGGTCGTTCTTCATATCGCTGTATTATGTTTTTAGTCCAAACATCAGAACTGTCTCCATCGATGCTTTCCCGGTCCATTTGATGACGACGCTTGCGACAGGGTTGTCTTTCTGTTGGCCAAACTGTCGGGATGTACACAATTTGACGACTTGTCTCACTTAATGGTTGTCGTAGTAGATAACAAGCTGCTTCTTGTGCTGACATCTCAATTCCGTTTAGTAGTTTCATACTTAACGTTTTCAATTGATCGGGATGGGATAGCATCATTGTGGTAAGATCACGACGTAGGTTACTCATTCCACGGGCTGATTTATTTACATACTCTACAATATACTCTGCGCAGTTGTTATCATCTAAGATGAACTGAATATCGATGTTGGAGTTGACTTCGCCGGCAAGGTACGGATTAAACGTATTTGTCATAAGTTCGTCAAAGTTTCTTCTAAACATCAGAGTTGATCTGTGCAAAGTTGAACGCACAATGTCGATGTATAAATCGTAACTCAAACCATTAGCATTAAGAAACTCTTCCATGCATGTGTATCGACCTTCACTGAGAGAAGTACGTAGCTCCTTGGTCTTTTGCTGTAGCGTTTGTCTCAGGCCTCCATCAGATTGAGGTATCGGAATCAGTACACAGGTCTTGGGCATAGGCCAGTATGGGAATCTGCAAGTTGTCTCCTCGCCTCGTTTTTTGCAAGTAAAAGTATGTTCGTGTATCTGATTGGCATAGATAAAATTGTTTGGTACATCATCTCGAGCAACCGAACTTATATGTTCCACGAGATCGATAGTTCTTTGCATATTTTCCGACACGATCTCACGTGGATCGTCATTCAACCACAATAAAATATGTGCTTGGGGGCTTCCACGATCCTGGAACTCAAAACGAAGGAAGTAATCTTTAATGAAATACTTCCCAAACGGATTGTAAGTCTGTTTGGATTTCAGCATTTTTAATATACAATCAACGAGCTTATGAAAGTATATGCAGCACGTAACAGGATCGTCGTTCACTAAAGTACATCGTTCAGAAGTGTCTAGATCTTCTGCTGTTTTTCCTGGGTATTTTTTGCTAAGTTTAAGAAGTATAGTTAGCAATTTCATCCAATGTATTTCGTTGGCATTTATAGTTAGGATAACGGTTGGTTTACCAAGTTGACGAATTAATGCAAAGAGATCTCGTTTGAGAGAGGCCCAATATTGGACGGAATTTGGTACTGTTTTCATAAATGCGAGGTTTTGTATAACAAAGTTTTTCGGAAATTCAGTGTTTTCAAACATAGGTCGACTAACATTCTCTGTGACTGAAGCCATCATGCGCAATCGCAATATTTTCATTGCAACATACAAGATTTTTTGAGGCGTTGCTCCGCGTCTGTCACGACGTCGTATCTCACTATTCGCTATCATGTAAGATGTTACTGAAACTGCCTTGTTGAATTGACGTGGCTCTCCGAAGTATATCGACGGAAAGGACAACTCTTCGGCATGACGCTCAGAGAGGGTGTTTGAAGGTGTTGCTTTAAGACATTCTTCGTTCCAGATCATGGTATGTTGTTTTGATGTAAGAATCTCAGATTCAGAGGAGATATTTTCTATACGGTTGTTGCCGAGAAACGGTATAGTAGAATGCAATCTCGACAAATCCACATTGATATCGTACAAACGATATAATGGAGACTTTTGCAGTAAAGTTAGCCAAGCATTGATTGTACTTTGAGACATGTATCCGCTGATGTCGACGGATTTGTAAGCAAGTTTTTGCTGGATGTTAACATTAATGACGTCATCCTCATATAATTGACGCGGCAAAAATTTTACCATCTCTTGGACTACTGATGGTACGTTGATTACTTGGCCTACAATTCCATAAAAGGAATCATGGCGCAAACGACGAACTTGCATAAATGGCAGACGTGGCGCTATTAATCGTTCACTAATGGGATCCAATGGTGGTAGGCCTTGTGGTTGATCTGGATATGAAAATCCATTTAATTTTGCCAAGGGCGGTATGGACTTTTTGTTGAGTGAACGTTTGCAAGTGTTGCAAACAATTTTATATTCTTCTAGGCACAGTTGTTGTTGATTTTCTTTGATGGACCATTCCGAGATCACCACCAACTGTTCCGAAGTGATGGGTTTAAGGTCATTCTTAAACCAAAGTCTGTCGCAAACCGAACAAGCATAACCAAAATCGTTGTCGAGAAAAGTTGTTTTGAATCTCAAGATCGCCGATGCCCATTTGGTATTCCAGGCAGTAGTAGATTGGTTTTCAATTTGATCAGAAACATCTCGTGGAACAGTGATTTGTGTTTGTTCTCCTGCTAAAGTTTGAAAAGAAGATGCATTAATTGATTCTAATAAACTATTGACAAGAGTCGATTTGGCAGCTTTGTGTAGTTTGTAGTTGTTTCGATGTCTATCGGCATCCGATTTCCTTGCAGCTATTGCCTGTTCAGATGTTCTGGTAGCTTTTAAACGCTGTCTGTATTCACGTTGTCTCTGAGCCTTCGATTTTTTAGCAGTGATTGTTGGTTGCTTAGGGAATGGCGTTGCAGACGTGGATGCGGATGGTAGATCCGTTAGATCCATGGGTTCGGGTTCAGGTTGGTCTGTCATGGTGTGATTGCAAGCGGTTCTGCAAAAGAAATTGTTAATAATTTATTTTAAAAATTATTTTAAGTACCTGGGTGATCGAGCTTTGCTCGGTATCTTTAAATGTTATAACATTCAGTGGAAAATGTATAAAGATCCAATGCAAACAGCATTTTTAATTGCAATATTGGTACTATTCTATAGGGCAAGTTAAGGATTCGTAAAAAAATCGAACTTGAGATAACAATTTTACATGACATTACGATGATGAAGAACGCCGAAAAAGTGGGTTCGGCAATTCTGTCTGTTTGTCCGTCTGTCTGTGATTCGAGCTAAGGCCTAAACTACTGGAGCGATTTGCTTCAAACTTGGTAGTAAATAGTTTTGGGTGATTCCCTAAAGGACAAATAGAAATTTGTTTTTAGGACTAAAACTAACGGTACCTGTCATATAACGAAAATAGAAAAATCAATTTATTTCAAAAACCGCTTTAACGATTTTGATTAAAATTTTTCTATTTACTGTTACACATAAGAAATTCTTTTGAAATAAAAAAAATAGTTTTTGTACAGTTATTAATGGTACCTGCCATAAAACGGTTTTTTGGTTTATGAATTTCTAATAAACTACAAAGCAGATTTCAACCAATTTTTTTAAACAGAAACTTTAAAATAAACGTTATACAAAAATTTTTATTAAATTTTCAAAAAACAAATTTTTGGGTTTTTAAAAAATATTTTAATTTTTTTTTTTTTTGAAAAATCAATTTTTTGAAAACGGATTGATGAATTTTATTGAAACTTCGTTTTTATGTGTTAAATAATATTTTCTTAAAAATGGAATACCTACTTATTTTTTTTTGAAAAATGTTGGAAAATTTTTATATATAAGAAACTATTTTTTTTTTAAACAGCTCTAACGACTTTCGAAATTTTTTTTTTTTCTAAAAACTCTCTTATATACAAGAAATCAAATGGCATTTAAAACGGTGTTTAATTAATTATAATAACTAATTAAAACTAACCCCAGTCGTGCATTTTATTTGGGAGTGGATTTGAGTTTGAAATTTTATAGGTATGCGTACTGTTTCCAGATTCGATTGTCTGACAATTTTAGTCGCATTCTAAGGTTACTTGGGTTACAAAAGGCTACCGCTCTATTTTTTACCCTCGCTAGGAGGCGTGCATTAGGAAATTTGCCCTCACTTGGAGGTTGGTTGGGCTCTCTACGAAGTACCACCGAGTGATCTCATTTTTGGGTCACTCTATCCCCCTACGGAATTCCCCCTTACTTTGAGGCCGTGGATTTTATTATAGAGCTTTTAGGTTAGAATTAAAAATAGCTAAATTTAAGTAAAGTAGTTACTTGTTTTTTCCACTTTCCACTTATAATTGGAAGAATTCGGTCTTTTCTGGTGTTGTCTTTTTTTCTCCTGAGAAACCGATGTTTCTCAGTTATTTTTAGCTCTGTTCTCTGATCCTTCTCTACAGCGCAGCTTTGTATACTTTCGTTTTAGATGCATGTGCTTGTCGGCATTCATCATCAAACCAGAAGTTTCATTGTTGGGGCCTTGTGGAACCCAGCACTTTAGAGGTGGCGTCTCTGATGGCTTTTTGACCATGTAGTCATTAGTTCTCTATATTTGCTGATAAAATCGTAGGACTTCTTAAGAGGTTATTATAAAAACGAAATCGAGGAACTACCCCATTTTTAAGCCAATACAAAAGTTCCAGAAATGTGTCTAGTCGAATGTGATATAGCTAACTCTCTCATCGATATAACTTCACTTTTTAAACGTATTTCTGAAATCTTGACAGAAAAACAAACACCGTTTTTGATTTTCCTTTGGAAAACAAAATTATTATTTAAAAAATATACAATTCATATATGTAATTCAATAGATAAGGATAACAGTTAAATACTTTATTGCTTGTGTTGATAAATTATATTATATCAACTTCCTCTTCATGTGTCGAACTATCTGGCGGCACCTCAATTCCAATCACTTTTTCCAAATTTACCAAACTCTCGGACGCTTCATTTCCGATCACTTTTTCTAAATGTGTCGAACTTTGTTGTGGTACCTCTTTTTCAACAACTCCCGCCGCTACTGCTTCGTCTTGTGATGCATCTTTATTCTCATTTTCACTTGTACTTGATTTCTTAATAGAGCTTGCCTTTCGTTTTCGATTCTGTATGCGCGATGTACCACCATCTATGTGAATATTGCGTTCATGATCGGCCCGAGTATAGTTAAAGGCAAACCTTTTATCACAATGACGACACCCAAAAGGCTTCTCACCAGTATGCAATTTCAAGTGTTTTTTCAAACTCTTTTTATGTCGATAACTAGCATCGCAAACATTGCATTCAAATGTAATATTTTCATGAGTTCGCATATGATGGGCCATTGCATTCGATGTTGCAATTCCAATTCCACACTTTTCACATTTGTAAGGTTTTTCTTTTGTGTGAATTCTCAAATGTTCCTCATGTCGGAATTTGTTATTTGATGTTTTTGCGCAGATTTTACAAACGTAGGCAACTTTTTCTCCACTCCGATCGATAATGGTCATCTCTTCGATTTTCTTCATCACCTCAGTGTGTTGTTTTCTATGCTGCAACATAAGTAGCTGAGATTCATATCTGTAAGAGCAAAAATTCCATCAAACACACACACAAAATAAGAAACTCAATTTTAAAACACTCACTTCTCATTGCAAATATTACATTCAAATAATGTTGTTTTTCTGCTAGACATTTGCCGATGCATTCGTAGTTTGTGCTTCCTGAGACTTGACGGAGTCAATAGTATCGTCTTGCAAATATCACACTGATGAACTCCTTGATGGGATCTTAGATGAATATTGTATTCCCGCTCACTCATGAATACTGCTCCGCATTCTTTGCATTCCAAAAAGCCACTTGGTGTTTTCTTGAGTTGTTCTAAAGAAGTCGTCACTGTGAGACTATCATCGACTTTCTCATGAATGACTATGTGCTTCAAATGCTCTTGATAGTTTTGTGTAATTTTTTCACATGCGGCACATTTGTAGACAATTTCATTGGTTGCATTTTGTTTGGAATTCGAACATGGATTTAATTCGGTTTTGTAGATTTTGTGTAGTTTTTTATGAGAGTTATTGTTTTCTAAATCGGATTCCTGTTTTAGCTTTCGTTTTCTTTTGCATGGTGTAGAGTTGAATTGTTTTACAAGAATTGAGGGTTTTTCAGTTTCGTCATCGGAGCATTGATATTCAGATTCATAGGATTCGGAAAAAGCAGTTGTAGTAGCGTCTTCGTGAACATTTGTATTGGATTCAATTTTAGAAACATGGCCAGCACAGCAGCCATTTCCGCATTCTTCTGGATTGTGTATTCGGTTTATGTGCGCCTTTAGAGATGCCTTTCTTTTAAAGCTTTAAAGAACAATTGAAATTTTTATATATTTTATAAGAATGATTTTTCAAAAGTTATTGATAATAATTTCATTTAATGCACTGTGCTAGTTAGACTGTTAAAGCATAGAATTATTTTGCTGGCAATTAATTGAGGAGGTTGAAATGTTTATTGAGTTTCAAACCTCCCTACAAAAACTTTTAGCAGAGGACATTCAGTACAACACCCTAATGCTACCAAGGAGATAAACTGCCCAAGTTAGTTATCCTGGACCCTATTTTCGCCGTTAATTAGTCGATGGCATCAATTAACACTTAACTAAGCACTTTGGTTGTTTTTAGACTAAGTCCATAGTCCACTTTCCATGATACTTATAGCTATTATCCTTTCACCCATAATATGCTTAATGAGGATTACCTACTTCTGGATATTTTTTACTCTGGATGCCGATGACCATCGTAATATTTTAATCAGGTTTTTTAAATCTGCCATTATTTTAACAGTGTGTTTTAATACTTGTTGCACAACGTTCTTTATCCCTTGAAAAAAAAAAACACCCTTTCACCCGAAATACATCGATTCGCTCTTTTGTATTTTTGTTATTTTTTTTTTTGTTTTAATTTTGTTAGATTCAGCATATAAATAAGGTTGCTTTGGCTTTGCATTATGATGCATTTTTTTGACGATAGTGGCCAAACTCCAAAGTAAATTGTGAGTAAGGCTATTGCTGCCAAAAATGTCCACCAATAAAAATGCTGTAATGCTGCATTCGGAGATAAATTGCGAATTTTCAATAGTATTTGACATAGGATGTAGTGATTTATGGTTGCAATTGCCTTGGAATAGTCAAGGAGAATTAAATAGGAAACCTAAGCATATAATGATTTTCTCGGCCTGTAATGACCTGGGCAAAAATCAGATTGTTTTGATGTTAGAAGACCGTTTTGTACGGGAAAGTCAACAAGTTGTTTTTACTTTTATTTTTTTCCAGGAATGAAAGGATTGGATGAAACTCTGTGTTAGCACTATTTTTAACGATGGAAATTATTTTGGCGTCTTTCCATTTGGAGGAAAAAATTCCCTTAGTAAGAATGATTTAGATAAATTTGAGATAAGGTAAGATTAAAAAAAAAAATGTCGAACGTCGCAAAACCTACATACATTTTTGAGAGATGAGAAACCTTTTATATAAAAATAGTATAGGTATCCATTCTTCGGATTCCTATTGGTATGTAATTCCAACGAATATGCCATTTGAATTTTATCGAGTCCTAGAATTAAGACTGTGCGAAATGTGAAGTGTAACAAAATAAAATGCGTTTAAAGTATTTTTTTTTTGTGTAAATAAACATTTATTAAAAATTATTTAAAATAAACACACTAAGTCTTGTCTTGTATTGTTAGTAAAAAAAAGCATTTTACAATTTTATGTACGGTAATAAATTATGTGATCTAATATTTTTTTTCCTAACCTAAATACAGTATTTTATACTAATAAAATTAGAATTTTTATCCTGAGTTTTTCAAAATAACACATTAATTTATTGCAGAAAATTGAAAGAACAAGCTTTCCATGTATTATTATTGACGCCCAAAAAAATATTTGAATTTATCAGTTTCTGCTTGGGGTAGATTTTAGATTTTAATTTCAGCAATGTTGCTAATACCGTTTGATCACCTTTATCAGACCTTGAAGAGTTGTAAGGAACGAAGCCATACCTATGTACAAAAACAAAAATACATTAAATCCCTGATGCACAAACAAAAAAAAATATTAAAAAATTTGTAACTTACGATGGCGAGTTCGTTTCACTGCCTGAATAAAATCTCCAAAATGTTTGTGCTCATAGAATTACCGAGTGAAAGAATTGTGTTATCAAGTTCGTTATGCAAATTGTGTATAAAGAAAAATATTGCATCCTAAAGAAATAAAACGTTGGAATTGAAATCCAAAAGAGGCATTAATGAACGTTGCCGTATTTTCACTGTTCCAAAATCAAAGGAATTCCAAGTCGCTAGACCATAGTTAATACTGTCTTTTCCTTTTGAATTATTATTCCAATTCGATGGATAGGATTGGTCGCAAGGTAGAGCATGATAACAGCCATTAAACTTAAATAACTTCCGTTTTAATATTTAGGTTAGTTTCCAAGTCTTTTTCATCAATTGGTTTTACCTCTGAAATGTGTAGATCCTTCATCTGAGGAACTGATTCCATCGAGGTACTAGATTCAACAACTTGGGTTTCAACTTGTTTACATTGTTGTTGTTTTTTAAGAAATGCCTTATTTTCACGGCTATTTTTTGTACATAGTTTCCATTTCGCTCTTTTTTTGCATTTTTCCTGTGGTGTCATATCTTTTATTAATTTAATAATTTGTTTTTCTTTTTTCCTAAAATATCTTTGTCTATCTTTTTCTTTTTGTATTTTGCATTTTTCAGGATCTTCTCGTATTTTTCGACGACGTTCGCGTTCTTTTGCCAATCGTTGTCTCCTTTGTTCAGGATCTTTCCGAATTCTCCGACGACGTTCACGTGCCTCTGCCGATTGTATTTGTTTAGGTTCGTTGTCGGTAGCATTTAGAGAAACGGGGTTAGGCTCCACTTCTGAAATTAGCAGAACCTCATTTTTAATGGCAAGGGAGGCTTCAGGTGGGCAGTTAATTTCGGGTAATCGAACTTCAGTTTCTGGATATTCTTGATATTGTTTTTTAAGGATTGCTTTGTTTTGACGACTGTTTGTTGCATGTTCTTTCCTTTTCTTTCTTTTGTCCTGTTGTTCCTCTGAGGTCATATCATTTATTAGTTTAATTACTTGTTTTTCCTTCCTGTTTCTTTCAGAATCGTCTCGAAGCCTTCTACGACGCTCACGTGATTTTCCCGATCGAACTTTTCTTTTTTCGTTATTGGGAGCCATTTCAGAATTCGATACTTCAGGGACCTCAATTTTGATGACAAGAGGTTTGTTAAGTCGGTTATTACTAGTTTAATTAATTTCATTTTCAGCTTGTTGATATAATTGTTGCAATTGCAATGCTTTATTTTTACGACTATTCTTTGCATGTTCTTTCCATTTTTCTCGTTGTTGTTGTTTTTCTTGTGCATTCATGTCTTTTATTAATTTAATAATTTTCTTTTCTTTTTTCTTCGAATATCTTTGTTTTTCTTTTTCTTTTTGTATTTGCCATTTTTCTGGATTTTCTCGTATTCTTCGGCGTCGTTCACGTTCCCTTTCTGCACGTTGTTGTTTTCTTTTATTGTTGTCTTCGATTTTGCATTTGCAAGGTGTTGATGGTGATCTTTTTTTGCATTAATTTAAAATAAAAAGTGAAAATATTTGAAAAATTTCATTTAATTTCATTTACTGTATCATTTCTGTTTCCAAACTTTCATTAACAAGTATCCACGGTAAATTATGAAAACGACGACATGAAAGTGATGTCAAACACGTTCTAAATAAAAGCAAAACTTCGAAATACTTTACTTTAATAGTTTAGCCTCTATTACCAAATATAAATCTACAAATATTCGTTAAAAAATTGGTCACATAAAAACATACATATGAAATCTTATTTTATTTTTAACTTCTGTCTTATTTGTTGGCCATTTATAAAAAGCACATTTTTCAAATTAAAAAAATCATGTTTTTTTATTTTAAAAACAATTGTTTTCACATTTTCGGAATCGTCCCGGTCATGATTTTTTTATTTACTCAATGTAACATATGTATATTTAGCATTATTCTCCAAAAAAATCAACCGCTAAAACCCGCTTATTTCTCATTTGCAGTAGTTCAAAGTTAAACGTTTTTTTTGTTTACATTCAAAGGCGCTTAAGTGAAACGTAAAAAAATGTTTCGAGTTTATTTCTTTTAGGCAGGTTTGTCAGTTATGCTAATTTTTCAATAAAAAAATTACAATTTCGAAGGAATAACATGTAATATATCTGCGTTTATCTGTTGGACGGATAAGTTAACCGGGTTCTACTGTACATGCTTATTTTAAGACTAAGACTATATTATATTATGGTTTATATCGTTTTAAGACATACAAAAATTTTGGTCAAATCGAATTATGTGCGACTATTATGTTCCCACATTTAGGCCAAAAATGGCCCACTGTAATACCACATGAATCTTTAGAATCTTCCTCCACTCGAACCATTTAGAGCTTTTAAAAGTAACATATAAGCTGTTTAGTGACAGAGAATTGGGTGTTATATTTAGAATTTAAAAGAGAGTAAATTGAGCCTACTCATATCAATTGGAAAACTCGCGGGTTGAACCCTACAAAACCTATATAAAGCCGCGAATTAAGGCTGCCAGACTTTTGAATTCGATATCACGCATTCAGCTATAAAACTGCGTACTTAGATACCTTTTCGTTATACCCCCACTCCCATAACTATAAACTATCAATTGTTGATTGATAAATACTGAAATTCAGTGTCTATAGCTCAATTATTTAAAGTTTTGATCATTCCTATTAATTTTAACCATCTAGAATTGAAAAATATTATTGAAAAGTTGACTGATTTAGAAACAAATAAGGTTTTAAAATACTGACTTTCAATATTTGAGGCGGTGATTTTCAAAACCAGCTATCGGGAAAAAATGGGAAAATCAAAAATATATAAACAGGACAGAAACATATGTATTTCCAAAACTGGGCCTATATCTTTTATAAAATGGCATTTTACTCAGAACTACCTTCATGTCGATAGCTGGTTTTGGAAATGAGCTTTTCATTTAGCAACTATCGATTGATAGTCGACAATCGCAACTTATTTTTTCTACTTCTATTGAAAGTAGGTACATAAGAGAGCATAGTTATTGAAGCGCAAAAATATTAGCGCGAAATTTTAGATAGTAAAATGCTAAAGTCCTTTTATGTGATGAGTTATTTGACCAAGTGTTTACTTAATTAAAGATTTTTGCCCTTTTAGTAATTTACTAAGTTAAAAATAGACTGATTTTAGGTAAGTAAATAACTAAAATTGCTTTAGCATTTTACTAAATTGTTTAAAATTTTGCGCCATTATTATTACGTATTTTTAACCTTTCAATAATCTTCAAACTCAATATTTTAGTAAAATTGTTCATCAATTCCGAAACGGTAAGCTATAAGGTCGGCGTGGCAAATATATGATTTGAAATCACTTAGTAAGAGCCTCAAGAGCCTATATGAGTAAGCTTTCTAGTTGAACTGGCTGATTAAATACGACGTCGTTTTTCCTCACTGTGCGATTGATAGAAAATGAGAAAAAAGTCTAGTTCTTGAAAATTGAATCTGCTAATGGTCAACATTAGTATCAAGATAAAGATACCATAATGACCATTTTCAACGCAAGATATTGTAAAATTCAACAAGTGCATGTTCTTTCTTACCTTTTTGGACAATGTGTGCACGGGTATTGTACCCCTGATGTCGGTAAATCACTTCCTTCTGAAGCAATACGTTTGATCTTTTTGTTAATATTTATTTTAGGAATCTAGAAAAAAAAAAATGGGTGAATCCTTGTCTCATAGTATTTAAATAATTCAACTTACTTTACTCTTCGCTCTAGCATTATCATTGAGATCTAAATTCTTTTTGTTTTCAAATTCTGTCTCATTACCAATGACATCAGTTGAATTCGATTCAACTGTATGAATTTCAAATGTAACATTCTCGCTATCACCCTCGCCATGTTCCAACTTTACAATGCTTTCCACAAAAGTATTAGGAATCTAATTTGAACATAAATTTATCTCTTTTTAAAAAGAAAATTATAATTTGAACTTACTTGACAACAAATATTTGTATCAAATCCACTTTCAGATTTGATTTCTTGTCCATGATGATGGAAATTGTGATCCAATTCATCAAGATTTTCTAATTTGTATACTTCGCCAGTATACTCAGCTTCTTCGATGAAACGAAAATCTTTTTCGCATTCATCTTCTTCGTCGTCGGAGTAATGAGGTTCAGGGTTGTAAAGGCTAGCTTTGCAAGTTTCACATTTTATAGCATTTATATCATTTAGTTCCTATGAAGTAATAATTTGGAAAAAACATTCAAATTGATCAATAACAAAAAAAATAAGTAAATTCTTTTGTTGCTGGTATCGCGACTCTATACAATCAACTTACATTACAGTTATTGCAACGAACTTCAGTCATTTTTAATGAATTTAATTGTTTCAATTGTTGGTAGAGAGAATTTTAACAAGAATTTAGGAATAAATTTTTTCATCAACAACATGCCATTTTACAAAAATTACAAAAGCAAAGCCAACAAAAGCGAAACATCACAAAAGTCAAAAAAGAAAAGTGTCAAATGGAGTACTGTTTGATTAAATAATTGCGGTTTGCGGAGATCGAAAACGAAGATGTGACTTTAGCGCTACCTAGTTTTCAGAACTAAAAATGAGCGTTTGATTTGCATTGTATATATATTCTTATAGTACTCTCATGGAGTAGAATTTTCTGTTTTGCGTCGCCACCTCAGGGATCGCTAGTTTATTTTATGTTTGAACCTTATGCAGAAAATTGAAGTGCAGATCTACCAAAAGATGTCGCCAGTGCCGGATTAACCATGTCATGGGCCCCTAGGCAATACAATTCTCGGGCCCTTTTCCGATGGTTTTTCAATACCATAAGCTCTTTTTAAATTAGGTTAGAAATTTGTGTAGGTAACTTCCTGAGGACTAATCGGCTATAATCTGGTGTCCTATCATGAAATTTTATAAATGTTAACTAAAACTTTTGACACATCTTAGAAAACAGTTTATTTCTTGAAAATTGACCTTATCCCGAACATCGGTATCATTTTCTGTCGCCATTATTGCCAATGAATTTAATCGCTTTTGCGAGATTGAAGAACGCAGACAATTTTTTAAATTTTTAGTTTTGAAAAATGATGTTCGCCAGTCGCGTTAGAAATCATCAAACTTCTGTACATTTTTAAAGCTAATATAACATTTGGGAACGTTGATTGGACCATTTTATCTGATATCAATTTGAGTAACTTCTCAGCATGCGAAATCTAAGATTTTTCTGACGTATCGCTCTGATTGCAACATCTCGTTACTAGACTCGTTTACTTGGTTCGAAATAATATTCGATGAATTTTGTACAGGCTTCTATGCCAATGTTAATTTCAATTGTACTTCCTACTTGAATTTCATATCTAAAATAATTATTACCAATCTAAATCTTGATAATAAAACCCAATAAAGGATTTGACATGACTGGGAGATCTGTTTTTGAAAATTCGAACACATTTTTTTGTAGAATAGAATTACAAAGTGGGGCCCCTGTATTTTCTCTATTTATTTTCAAATAGACTAGCAATATTTTTTTTTGTAAGAAGAGATTTCAAGTTTAAACATGGAAAGAATAACGCTTATGTCCATATAAGAAGGTACTTTTTTCATTGAATTTAGATTTTAAATGTTGTAAAAAGAACTTTTGGACGTGATTTTGAGCTATTCTGTTTCGATTTTCCCTTTTTCTCTTATCAAAAAACCCGAAAAAAAGGAGAAAATTCATCGCTGCATTGGGCCCTTCAGGATGGGATGTGAGTCATAGTTCATTATAACGACATATACTTATACAATATACTTACAATATACTTTACTTATACAATGTTTTGATGATTTACAAACGATTTTTTTTCTTCTTTTTTTGTTGTTCTATTTTCTTATTTTTATTGCAAATACAAATGTAAAGCTGTTTTTTATTGAAGGTACAACGACGTCCGTATTCGGTTTTTATAGCAGTTTCAATCTGAAAAAGTCATTCAAAAAACCAAAAAAAAAAAAAATAAGGCAAAAAAGAAATATGCAGCTATTTTCGCCAGACAAATCTTTCTAAATGTATTTTGGTATGCTGAATCTGAATGTGAAGTCCGTTTTGCTAAACAGCCCAAAATTTTTGATAAGATTGCAAAAAAAAATTTTAAACCCACAATTTTAAAGTTTTTCCCAATTTAGTCGCTGTTGGGATCAGGAGTTTGTGTTAATGAAACCTGCATTGCACATTTACCTATTAAAACAAATGTTTTTTTCACTAAGCCACTTTTTTGACTTTATTTATAACTATCGGAATCGGAATACAGTAAAACTGGTTATTTGAAGCCTCTCTTATCTTTAGTTCCACTTGTTTCCAAAAAAGGATGGAATGATTTGATGGAATGTTCCGCTAATTGAAGGAAAAGTTTAGGCTTGGTAGCCGTTTAAATTTTAGAACTAACCAAGGAAAAAAAAGTTTCCAAGAAAGTTAAATTTTGAAAAAAATGCCATACCTACCGTTTTTGGATATTTTTCCTTTTTTGAAAATTTTTGATTTTTTTTGTTTTGATTTATGTAAAATTTAAACGGTATTTATTAATAAAATGTTCAAATAAACTCAAAAAAGTTTGATTTTTCTTAAAAAGCGATTGGAAGTAAAGCCTGAACTACATAGAAACACAAAGTGAAAAAAAGTAAAAAAAGTTTATTATTTTTCAAATAATTTAAATTTTTAAATGTCACGTCAATGAATTTGTTTTTGTTTTTTTGTACTTTTGTTTACTTTTTATACTTTTTTTCACTTTGTGTTTCGATGTAGCTCTAGCTTAAGTCATTTACAGCTGCAAAAACTTGATTTCTGATTTTTTAATATAATTTTTTTCTGAGTGGACGTGGCAATGGGAGGTCATTGATGTAGGTTTGTCTTGCTATTAGCTACCTTTCCTGCAAATTTCATGAAAATTGGTTCAGTAGTTTAGTCTTAATTGAGTTTTTTCCGGTCTCCCATACAAGGTGCCCCACTGTGCGTCTTCGGGTGAGATTTTTTTTGAAAACTATTGCTGAGATTTAACACTATCTAACGAAACCCATCCGCCAACAGAGGCAAACAGAGGAAGTAGTTAAAACCTTATGTGAACATAAAAAGTCACTAAAATGGAATGTTTTTTGTCAAAAAAATCGTATTCAATTCTTTTTCGCTAAACTAATGTACCAGATTGTTTGCCAATTTATTTTAAGCCTATTTACAAAAAAAGTTGGTTCAAACCTTGAAATTATACGGTAAATGGATAATTTTGAAACTACTTGTATTTTTATCAGTTTTCACTATTTTTCAACTTTGAGCGATAATCTCCAGGCCCACAATTTTTTTTTTTTGAAAAACAGTTTTCATTTTCTGATTCTTCAACTAATTTACTGTTAGAAACACGTGCAGTATCAAAATAAATCGTACTTCCGAAAGTTGGGTTTTTTTTCCGCCTTTTCCCCACTGTGCAACGCCAAGAAACTTTGTTTGTTCGTAGTCAGGGCGAGGGGCCCCTAGCTGAAGTGGGGCCCCTAGGCAGCTGCCTAGTTTGCCTTGAGGCTAATCCGGCACTGGATGTCGCTAAAGTATTTTCTACTATAGAAATATATATACAATGTGATTTGGATGTCATTTCTAAAAAAATAGTTTATCACACTAGTTTCTCCTCCTATAGGATCTGGATCAGAATCAATTTAACACGTAAAAAAATCAGCCCTATTGTGAGTTTCACTTGGTATGTTTTCCGCCCGGAATATTTTTGTTCGCGCGGAATATTCATACCTATTACCGAAGACGAAGTGATTCACTTCCCGGGAATCTACTCGATCCGCAACCGCATCAAATTTCAATCCGTGAAATCCCCGGAATAAACTGTATTACCGATCCACGAAACCACCCTAAACTTCTTACCGACATTCTTAACTACATTGGCTCAAAAAGTGAAAAAGTACAAAAGTGAAAATTTTCAAACGCATTTCCGTATAGTTTTTCGGGATGAACAATTAAAATAAATGATGCAGAAAGCTTATTTTTTGGTCTAAAAAACAATTTGTACACTCTTTATCAAAAAACAATTGCGATAGCTTTTCACTTTTGTACTTTTTCAAAAAGTGGTGTATGCATTTTGGGTTTTTGTCTCCAAGTTGTGGGTGTCAATGAAGTTTAATATAAAAAAATAAATTAAATGAAAAGATTAGAAACACAATTTATTAATTTATTTTATTTTATTAAAAATTATTAAATAATTTTCACAACTTTAATTTATTTTATTTTTATTTTTAAGGCGACGCGTTTCGGAGTGTCTCACTCCATCATCGGGCTCGTGACGTTTGATGTTGTTGGGGAGTTGGGGCCAAGTTGTGTCTCTTGTTGTGTTGTTGTAATGTTTGGTATTTGTTATTATGTCTGTCTTCTTCCCTCTTTGTGTATTTGAATTATTGCCGTGTTAAAAAGTATATTGTTTTTGATGGTTAGTTTGTCGTTTAATATGTTGTCCCGTTCTAATTGGTATGCTTTGAAGATCTCAAACTCTTCGGTTGCATCCAATGCTTTTCCTTTTTTATTAATTATGTGTAATGGTGTTAAATTTCTATCGAAGTTTGTATAATTATGCATAGAGGAAGGAATACCTAGAGAGCCGACTCGTACCCCCCTTACCTAAAACACCCGCAAATTTAATTTCAGATAATCTCTCTTATTTTTCTCTTGTTTTCCTATCTGTGAATACGTGTGAAAAGTACAACATTGTATATATATTCTTATAGTACTCTCATGAAGTAGAATTTTCTGTTTTGCGTCGCCACCGCTGGGATCGCTAGTTTATTTTATGTTTGAACCTTATGCAGAAAATTGAAGTGCAGATCTACCAAAAGATGTCGCTAAAGTCTTTTCATGGATTGATAGTACTATAGAAATATAAATACAATGAGTACAATTCGTTTAATACCTTCCTTTCACCAGTAGATGTCCTCACAAATTTTGAATTTAAACATGATTTTGGTTTGTACATGAACTTGAATAGCTCAAATAGCTCACTCCAGACACCCACCTTTCAATAAATATGTACAGAAATAAAAAAAAAAAGGTTCGTGTTTTGAATTTATTATATTATTTTTTTATGAATTTATTTCCTACTGAGCACTTAAATTGTTTTTAATTGTTTTGAGCTCAACTCCACAGTTGAATGTGTTGGTGCCATTTAAAATGCACGGGAAAACTACCACATATAAGCACTGTGGAGTTTTTCCTCTCATTGCAGCTTGTAGGGTGGAAGAGAAAAACCAACCGAAGTCGCGTCTCTAGGTATTCCTTCCTCTATGTAATTATGGTTGTTGTCTATTAAATGTTGTGCGTATGTGGATTTAGTATTCGGCTTTGGTTTATGTTCTTGAAATCTTTCATAGAATGTTCGTCCAGTTTGTCCGATGTAGAATTTTTCGCAATCGTTACAGCATAATTTGTAGACTCCGGAACATATTTTAGTATCTGTTGATGATTTTGTTTTTAAAATGTTTTTTATGTTGTTATTTGTTTTGAAAGAAATGTTAATGTTGTGTTTTTTAAATTCATATTGTATGGTTTGTGGTAGAATGTTAGTGTATGTTATTGATGTGTATTTATTTTCTGTTGGTGTAACATTTTTGGTGTTGTTGTTTTTCTTTTTAAGCTTTTTTGTATGTAATTTGTCTATTATTGTTGGGTTATATCCATTTACGTATGCGATGTGTTTTATGATGTTGAGTTCGTTTTGGTAGTCATTTTGGTCCATTGGTATGTTGATAAGTCTTTCGATGAAAGCGTTGAAAGCAGCCATTTTTTGCGAGTGTGGGTGGTGAGAGTCTTTATGTATTGTAATGTCTGTTGTTGTTGGTTTTCTGTATATTTTGTATTTGAATTTATTGTTGTTGTTTGTTATGTTTAGGTCTAAAAAGTTTATATTATTATTGTTTTCTATTTCAGCTGTTACTTTTATTTTTGTATTTATGTTATTGATATATTTTGTTAATATGTGTTGTCTATGTGTTCCATCAAAGATGACAAATGTGTCGTCAACATATCTGGAGTATGATATTATTTTTTGTTGTTGGGGGTTGATTGTTGATAATAGAAATTTATTTTCAAAATGATTGAGATATATGTCAGCCATTAGTCCACTCAAAGGTGATCCCATTGCCAATCCATCATTTTGTTTGTAAAATTTGTTGTTGAATGTAAAATAGTTTTGTTTCATTATTGTTTTTAATATTAAGATTAGTTCGTTTATTTGTTGTTTATTGATTTTTGCGGTTGTAGTAAGGTTTTCTTTTAGTATGTTAATGGTTTCGTTTATAGGAATGTTTGTATACATGTTTGTGATATCAAATGATATCATTTTGTAACTTGGTAGAAGGTTTATGTTATTTAGTTTTTCTATTAATGCTGTGTTGTTTTTTATGCTGTGATCGTTGTTTAATTTTATATTGTTTTTGATTATTTGTTGTAGTTTTTTAGCTACTTTGTAGCTTGGTGCTGTGGTGTAGTTGATGAGTGGTCGAATGGGTGTTCCTTGTTTATGGATTTTTGGGAGGCCGGTAAACTGAGGTGCTGTTGGATGTGGTTGTTTGAGTATGTTTTTGTTGATATTAGGAAAAAGATTATTGCATTTATTTATAGTGTTATTTATTTCTTTGTTGTAGACTTTAGTGGGATCGTTCTTTAATATTTCCATATTGTTTTCGTGTAAGAAAGTGTTTGTTTTGTTTGTCAATGTATTCTTGTTCATCCATTATAACTATTGTATTGCCTTTCCCAACTAACATTTCAGCTTCGGTTAAGGTACTACAAAAGCTACATTTTAGCTTCTTTTAAACTTTAGTAAAGTTGTTGGGCATGGAAAAAGGAGAACGTTATACAAATTTGACCCTCTATAAGGATCTTAAACGAAGCTTTACAGAAGCTCTACCGAAGCTTTGAGATTTGACAGATAGCTTCGGAAGAGCCTGTATATCTCTTTAATACATGTCTTATCGAAATTAAAAAAAGACTACAAAAACAAAAAAGAATTCTTTTTTAACTGGTTTTAAATCATGAATTTTAGCTTTTGATCTGATATTATATTTAACATTCCATTAGTTTTTAGTATATCTATTAATAATAATTTTAAAAGTATATAATTTTTTTACCACACCCAGGAATCGAACTTCGTATCTGCTTGGTGGTAGTCCATCACTCTACCCACTCGGCCATCCTAGTATATTCATTAATAAAATCAAAAACTTAATCAGTTCAAATAGCAAAAAAAATGTCCGAGCTAAATTATTCAATGTCAAAACCAAAAAGTGTCCGAGCTAGATTATTTAATATCAAAACCAAAAATCAAATACAAAACTTGGTAATTTCTGTAAAGCTTTTATAAATTCATTAAACAGGCTTATAAGAAAAACAAGCTTTCTTCGTTTAAGTTTCTTTAAGAGTATTTAAACAACTTATTAGAAGTTGTTAAACAAGTCCGAACTTCTATAAGCAGTCAAATTCTGAAGCAAGCTCAATACAAGCTGTATACAAAGTAGATCCTGCGAGATTTCAATTTACAGAAGCTGTTGTGCTAGTTGGGTTGTCAGCTTTTGTTATTATTGCTTTGTTGATGTTTAATTTTTGTTTTATATTTTTAAGATTTAGTTTGTCTGTTTTATATTTGTTATGGAGTTGTTTATTGGTATTGTTGGTTTTTATAAGTTTTTTAAGTTTTTTGTTAATTGTGATTCTGGTTTCGTTTTGTGTTTCGATATTAGGTAAAGTTTTTATTGCAGCTTCGGCGTTTATAACTTCTTGGGTTATGTAGCATAACTTCTTGGGTTATGTAGCATTGGATGCAACCGAAGAGTTTGAGATCTTCAAAGCATACCAATTAGAACGGGACAACATATTAAACGACAAACTAACCATCAAAAACAATATACTTTTTAACACGGCAATAATTCAAATACACAAAGAGGGAAGAAGACAGACATAATAACAAATACCAAACATTACAACAACACAACAAGAGACACAACTTGGC
The DNA here is from genome assembly GCF_945859705.1 of Episyrphus balteatus. NCBI lineage: Eukaryota > Metazoa > Arthropoda > Insecta > Diptera > Syrphidae > Episyrphus > Episyrphus balteatus. Next base: position 130,419,028 of record NC_079135.1, on the reverse strand, counting down.
CCCAACTCCCCAACAACATCAAACGTCACGAGCCCGATGATGGAGTGAGACACTCCGAAACGCGTCGCCTTAAAAATAAAAATAAAATAAATTAAAGTTGTGAAAATTATTTAATAATTTTTAGAGCCGATTTTTCCATCTTCTAATAAACAGTCAGTTAACTGTTCGACGAATAAATTTATTAGGCTCATAAACAATCGGATAACAACATTGAATTTTTCAATCAAAAATAATTTATTCTACAGAATAACAAAAACAAAATTGTCAAATTCAATAATATTCAAAACTAAACGTCTTTTTTATTAATAATTGTTTTTGTTTTCTTGTGTTCCTCTGTATTCTTTGTCAAAATTATTTCAAAGCAGCTTTGACAATTGACACAGTATTTTTATTGATATTATTCCTTAGAATAATTTTTATTCGTCTCTGAAAGAAGCAGATAGTTTTATTTATAGGAATAAGCTATATCTGCCTGTTGAAAAAATGATTTTTCCTCTATCAGGAGAATAAGTACTAACTGACTGTTTAACTGACTGTTGAAAAATTGGCCCTTAATAAAATAAAATAAATTAATAAATTGTGTTTCTAATCTTTTCATTTAATTTATTTTTTTATATTAAAGTGGTGTATGTAGTTATGCCTTATCACTTACGCACCGGCGAGTTCAGTAATAGGAAATCTGAACGAAAGTGACTCTCATTCCCGCCGCAGTAATAGTCATTTCGAATGTCAAATTGTACCGAATTCGATTTCAGTAGCAAGGCTGAAGTTTAGCACTGGTTCAAGGTTCATATATGTAGAAATAGCCACATTCATGCTTGAACCGAAGTTGACCCACAGTTAATCCGCCGAAATCGGTGGGTTAAATTCCTAAACCAAGGCTGATCCACGTTTGTACAACTGGCACTTAACATCTCCGTACAAATTTTGACTACCGTAGCGCATTTCAACTTTACCAATCCCCAATACATTTTGTTAAAACCTGAAACGCCCAAAATATATTTTTTCACTTTCGAGTATCGAAATTTTTGACATTTCATTTTGACATGTTTACATCTTGAACAAACTCCATACCGCGTTTTTAAACTTTTTAGAATAAAATACGAATTAAACCTTTATTTCTCTTTAATTCTTTTAAAATGAATTTAATTTGCCTACCTGGACAGAGACTTTGTTTATCGGATGAAAATACAGTAGCCGGCCAAGGAACCTACGAAAGACAAGGCTACATTTATTCAACATTAGCTGGAACAGTGAATGTTCGTGAACAAGATAAGGTAAACATTTCTTTTTTGTTTTATTAAAATTCCTTCCATCTTCAGAAAAAAAATATATTCTAGTTCAAATTTGTCGAAGTTAAATGCGTTGGAAATCAAACTATTGTACCTGTAACTGGCGATGTTATAACAGCCCGAGTCCAACAAGTTAATCAAAGATTTGCCAAATGTTCCATTATTTGCATTGGAGATCATATTTTAGAAAGAAATTACAGAGGAATTCTACGAAAAGAAGACGTTCGAGCAACAGAAAAAGATAATGTTGAAATGTACAAATCGTTTCGTCCAGGTGACATTATTCTAGCCAGAGTGGTAAGATTTATTTTTATGAAATTAAGGAAAGGATCTAATTTTTTATTTTTTTTTTAAGTTACCACAAACAGAATTATCCTGCTATCAATTAAGCACAGCTGAAAATGAACTTGGTGTTGTTGTTGCTTTGGCCAATGAAAGTGGTCCATATGGTGTCCCAATGGTGCCAGTTAGCTGGACTGAAATGCAATGCCCTGACACACTTGTCAAAGAGCCGAGAAAAGTAGCGAAAATTGTGCCGGAAAGTGCACTTAAAACAGAAATTGAAGCAAATGAATAAACAATTTTGAAATAACTTTCTTTTTTTTTTTTTTGCTTTTTTTTACTATTTTATTTTGTCACGAAAATAGGATCACAACAAAAACATTACTGTTAAAAAAGGAGCCAAGTTCTCCTATGTTGAAATTATGCTGGCACAAAAAGTACTGAGATGTAAAAGTGTACAAAGTTCTAAAGTTTGGGTTCAAATTCGTATCAATAAAATTTTGATTGTTCTCTTGACAATTTTTCTTTTAATTACCGATTTTTAAAGTTATTTCAAAAATTGCCAAGTAAACAATCAAAATTTTATTGATACGAATTTGAACTCAAACTTTAGAACTTGGTACACTTTTACATCTCAGTACTTTTTGTGCCAGCATAATTTCAACATAGGAGAACTTGGCTCCTTTTTTAACAGTAATGTTATTGTTGTGATTTCACTACTTTTTGCAAGGTATGGCTGTAGAATTGAAAATCTCTATATTTGATGAAAATTCAGTGAAAATGGGCGGTTGCCACGCCCCCTTGCTGAAATTCTCAAACTTTAAATTTTTTCCTTTGTATAAACTACCATCTCTACCATTCTACCAAATTTCAAGATTCTACGATAATCAGAAGTGCTCTATAATATTTGATGACAATTCAGCGGAAATGGGCGGATGCCACGCCCCCTGAATTGAAAATCTCAAATTTTCGATTTTTCCCTTTGTATACACCACAAGCCCTATCACCGTGTAAAATTTCAAGTTTCTACGTTAACGGGAAGTTCTCCATAATTTTGATGATCTGTCAGTGAGTGAGTGAGTGAGTGAGTCAGTCAGTCAGTCAGTTACGGTTTTTGAGATTTTTGAAGCCCTATATCTCAGAAACTACTCATCGTAAAAGGCTGAAATTTTGTGAGGAGTTTGGTTTTGACAAGCTCAATAAATGTAGAGAGTTCTAGCATCTTTGGTGTGGAAGTTAGAGGGGGGTCGAAAATGGCCTGAGTTGTTTCCTGTAAATAAGGGTGTAGTGCCAAAGTTGCTAGAGAACTTGGCTGGGCACCACCGTGCCCCTTGATAAATTTTATTTTGTATTTGTCTGAAAACTATTGAGTTGAAATTAAACAAAATTCCCATACAAATTTTAGTACCTATAGATAGGAACATTGGATGTGCAAAAACAAGACGATCTTTAAATCGCTTCGGTTTTTGGAATGATTAAGAGTATTCAATTTCGGTTCTCTAATTTTTAGGTATTCAGCCCTATCGTGAGTTTCATCGAAAAATTTAATTGATTTTTATAAAATAAGTACATATTTAAGGTAAATGCTAACACGTTGCTTACAGAAAATACACTGTTGAGATAAAAAAAAGTTAAATCGCAATGCTGAAGATTTGCGCCTGGGCTGGAACCTGTCACCAAATGAAAATATCAAACTATACATATGTACATAGAAGTTCCCATTTTTTACTTCCTGTGACGTTGAAAGAATCTTTTCTGCATGTCCCTAAAATAAGCAGAGCAAAGTGAGCAGAAAATAAGTTTGTTATTTTATCTTTTAGTCAAATTAACTGATAGTTAAGTATCCCAAAGTTAAATTAAGTGCTCAACCACTTAACAATAACAAGAAAATGTCTTTAAATGTTAGTACAAAATAGGTTTTAGAATAATAGTTTTCAATTAATAATTAATGTAAGGTAGTCGACTTTTCTTTTCGTGGCGAACAGGAAACTAGTTTAGAGCAAAATGTAAATTCTCTTCGGGTGAAACTCATGATAACTTTTCAAATTCCGTGAAACTAGGGATAGGGCTGATTATTTTTGACAAAGTTGGAGGTCAACCTTTTTTAACGTTATAATACCATCCCAGAAATGAGAAGTATGAAAAACCAAAACGCTATTGAGTTCCGAGCGAAAAGTGGTTCACGTTCGAAAAATTTCGATTGTTTTACTTGCTCTATAGGGCAAGTATTGGTTTGGTGCCGAAAAAAAAAAAAATGAGTTTTTAATCAAATATTGGTGAAATATTTCCAGAGAAACAAAATTCTTTTGAAGATTTACGATAGGGCCCATTTCAATTTTTCCCTATTGAGTTCCGAGCGAAAAGTAGTTCACGTTCGAAAAATTCCGATTGTTTTACTTGCTCTATAGGGCAAGTATTGGTTTGGTGCCGAAAAAAAAAATGAGTTTTTAATCAAACCCAACATTACGATGATGGAGAAGTCTGAAAAAGTGGGTCTCGCAATCCCGTCCGCGAGTCCATCTGTACACATTTCCACAGCCTTAATTTGGTACAGATGATTTCTATAGAATTCTGAAAGTTTGTTTTTTTTTATATCACGCTTAGAAATTGTACATCCCATAAAAATTTTTCAAGTTATAGCAAATTACTCGAAAACGGCTCTAACGATTTTGATTAAAATTTGCAGACGTAATATTACTGATTGCTATAAACGCTCATCAGTAAAACATTTCATATTCCTGATGTCTCAATTTTTACTGCTGGATTTTACTGATAGCTATAACTGAGGCCTAGAAGTGCCATTTTTTGAGTGGCAAAAGTAGTTTGACCAGCATTTTTGTTTTCAATTTTGGTAAGGAAAAGTAATAGGTTTTGCAAATTTCCAATGTTGAATATGTTTAGGCTCAGATTCATAAAAAAAAAATTGGAAAAATTTCAAAAATAAACATTGAAATTAGGGCATTTATTGTTACAAGTTAAAATTCCCGTTAACTGTTAACAAATCAATTGAGAAATGAGTTGTTTGTGTCAAATTATGCACTAACTAATAAATAAACACAAGAGTACGGGGACTGAGTAGAATCTATCTTATAACTTTAAACGAGCTAAAATTGTTTATATATATGTATATATGTATATAAATATATATAAAATTGGGATCTCAGAAACGGTTCTAACGATTTCGATGAAATTTTCAGTGTTTGTTCATCTAAGCGAGTAAAAAGTTTTGGAAGTATTTTTGGAAAAATCCGCCCACTGCCACGCCCGCTTTTTTAACATATAAGTTTTTTCGGGAACGGCTCTAACGATTTCGATGAAATTTTCAGGGTTTGTTTATATAAGCGAGTAAAAAGTTTTGGAAGTTTTTTTTTTTGAAAAATCCGCCCACTGCCACGTCCACTTTTTTAACATATAAGTTTTTTCGGAAACGGCTCTAATGATTTCGATGAAATTTTCAGGGTTTGTTCATCCAAGAAAGTAAAAAGTTTTGGAATTTTTTTTTTGGAAAAATCTGCCCACTGCCAAGCCCACTTTTTTAACATTTAAGTTTTTTTTTTCGGAAACGTCTCTAACGATTTCGATGACATTTTAAGGGCTTGTTTATCTAAGGGAGTTAAAAGTTTTGTAAGTATTTTTGGAAAAATCCGCCCACTGCCATGCCCACTTTTTTACCATAGATTTTTTTTTTTGAAATTTTGAAGTCCTCTAGACATTTTGGAAGTATTTTCTCTTATATTAGTTTTGTTTTCGCAGAGAGAGATTCAACGACTTCAATAAAATTTTGAGGGATGGTTCCATGTTTTACGCATTGTTCTTTTTCTTTTTGTTATAATAACTAAACAAAATTTTTTAGATCATGACTTTTTTGATCATGTATTGATCATTTATTCAGTTGGTTGTTTTTTGTTCTGAAAAACCCTGTTTTGTTGAATTCAAATTGTAATATTTTGTGATCTAACTGCAACTTAGGAAACTTTTATACTTTTTTGAAAACTACAATAACAGGGCAACTTTTTAAAATAATAAACCATTTTCACAGCGTAAAATTTTGTTTGTGGTGTTGGTCGCAAATAAAAGTTAGAAATAGATTTTTTATAAAACTTGAAACTGTTAGTTAATTTGCAGCGAAATATGGCGTATGGAATAAAAAATATTTTGATTAATTAATTGTTCCTAATTATTGGCAATGTTTTCGTAAAAGAATTAAAAAGAAAAAACAAATATCAATAATGGGCGCAGGAAGCAAAATACTGTTGTCAAGTAGGGATTTTTCGAAATTTCACAAGAATTGCATTAAATTGAAACCCGTAAGGATTTGGGAGGAACAAGGTTCCAAATTCTGAGAGCCCTTAAGTTCCCCAATCAGCATATTTCGTTTGATCCATTACTTTTGGGACACCCTATATAAGTAAAAAAAAGAAAGGAGTAAAGCATCCACTGATACTAGTTCATACTAGCTAGTTCACCCAAAAACATACTAAGTTTTCTAAACTCAGGATTTCTACGTGAACTCTAAAAAGAGGACATCACAATAGGCCCATCAGAGGCCGCAGTGATAAGGCAAATTATTCCCACCTCTCACCCTAATCTTAGTCTTAATCCACTGATACAGAATAGAACAGAGACAGGCTATACAAAAAAAAAAGATTAACTTTATATTCACCATCCAAAACTTTCTGACCCGTAAATTAAAATTTGAACAAAAAGGGATCTCATTGCTGTAAGCATTTTCGATAATGCAGATTCCTGTAACCCTTCTATTCATTGCTGGTCGTATATTCAAACTTAAATAAACTTGATTATAAAGTGGGAATGTGGTGTTCTGTAACCCGCGAAAAAACTGGTCATTGCAAACTCAAACCCACTCCAAAAAATTGCTGTTTACATTTGATTTTTTTTTTCACTCAAAGCTATAACATTTTAGGATACCGAGCAAAGCTCGGTCACCCAGGTACTCATGATGGATGTGTAAAAAAAAAAATTACATACACAAACAAAAACAAGCATTTTTTTGGCGAAATTCACTTTAAATCCCAGATTGAACCCTAAAATCATGGAGCAGGAAATGAAATCCCTGAGGAAGAATTCCATAAACGAAAACAACAATTCCCAGGAGACTTAGGGAAGACAATTTTGGGACTTATTCAGCAAGAAAAGTACAAGTTAAAGTTTTCTAGACCGATTCCGAACAAAATTCACTTCTGGTGATTTATGGAGTGCAAAAGAACTTTCAACGTCCATTAATGCCGACGACTGTAGTTTATTTTGACAATTTAGTAAATGGTTCCAGCACCAAATACCTCGAATTTGGATTCATCGCTCCATAAGACTCTGTTAAAGTCTTCTTCCGTTCAGTCTCTTTACCGTCTCTAAGCGTTTCACTTTGTTTTGTGGTGGAAAAAGGGGTTTCCGAACAGCAACTTGTCCAAATAAAGCAGCACCTCTCAGGCTCCATTTAGCTGGGGCCAATCGCTAATTTAGGCACCTTTGTCCAGTTTTGTTATATGAGCCGTGCATAACATTTCCTAATAGATAGTAGTCGCTACTTACAATTGTGTGTTGTCAGCCGCTTCTACACCATGCTGAAAGTAACGTCTTTTTCTAAGTTAGCGATTGGCAACCAACAGAATTGTGACCCATGCAACATCAAATTTACAATAACATTTTATTTTAAACCTTTTTTCCTTTAAGGTTAAGTTAAAATATTTTAAAATTAAAATGCTAACTTCGCTCTTATCTCTCTTATCAGTTAATTAAAAACAAAACAAAATATTAATAAAATGAAATAAATATAAATCATTTTCTCTTCATTTATAAGTTGCAACCATAAGCAGACAATGTTCTGTAACAAAATTGTCAACAAACATTGGCGCAAGAGTGTTCTTTGCCCGTTCGCATAAAGCCGACATTCGTTTTGGTTCACCTATATCACGTTCGAATTTAATAAATTCAATCCAAACGGCTGTGTGCATTTTACCAAAATCAAACAAAGCATTCTCATAGCAATGTCTAACCATTTCAATATCAGGTTTAAGCTGAAAATACAAAGTCATTTGATTAAACTAATAAATTTATATACATGTATATTCTATAACTTACTCTTTGAGTTTCTAAAAGAGCCATTTTTCGATGCAATTCCAAACTGGGTGGTGTTAGAGTTCTCAGCTCTTCATACAACAAACGAGTTGCTGTAAATGGTTGATTAACCACCGACCATTCCAAGAATTGTGGCCGGAATGCCAAGAACTGTGGTGCATCAATAGCACATGCTTCTCTCATAATTTGCAGAAACTTGTTTTTATCTGCTAAGGCTAACATAAAGAATTGAATGGTCAGTTTCCATATGGGAAAGGAATTAACTCCTAGCAATTCGGTGGCTTGACGAAAGACTTCATAGACTTTGACTTTATCGTTTTGCATGATATGATAGCCCAAACGTTGTTCCCACAATTTCAACGAAGTGAAACGCGTTGTGGCTTCGACCATTATTTGCATGGTGAAATCTTTGTCGGAATTGGATTCCAATAAGAGTGTTATGTAGGCGTGGTAATGTTCCTCAGACATGCAATTGGCGTCGTGTGCTCCTCTAAACGCAGTGGCTAACTTTTTGCGCTTTAACACTGGCTGGGTAGTTAAATCATTGTTAAGCTCAATCATGCAGCGGATTAATAATGACCATATTGCTGGGGTTTTCAGCTATAAGGAAGCATTTCAATTAAATATAAACAAATCAGTGGATTTTAGGATACTTACAATAGCAATCGCAGTTTGATAAACTTTAAAGCATCCTTCGATGCGGGCTTTTAGAGTCGGCTTGGGTGTTGTAGTTAGATCATCTTTCATGTCTTTGGTGTCCATTGCGTCATTATTTCTTATTTCAGATGCAAATCCATTAGCTGCCGCTTGGTCAAGGAAATTGTCAATAGGTTCGCCAGCCAATACACGACGTGCCAATATATCCCAGACATCTTCTTCACGTGGATATAACAATAACATGTCATTGAGAATGAGTTCTTGAAGTGGTTTTGTGAATTCAACATGTTGCTCTTCCTGACACTGTTTAATAAGGTTAACCAGAAATTTAATGTTACAGATTTTCTTTTTTGCTGCATTGTATATGGACATGACACGCTCCAAGCTAGCTAATTGTAGATCTTTGGGCATTTCTGCAGTTTCGGAGAGGAGTACGCGAAAGAATGATGTGAACAACAATTCACTATCGGGATGGCGTTGAAGTGCACGGAAGAAGATACCTTTAACTTGTTCCATATTGTTGCCTTGTTCGTGGAACCACATGGCTGCATTATTCCAGACTTTTGGTTTATCTCCACGTTTCTAAAATAAACGAAAAAGAATACAAATTAGTTTAGTAAAAATTGATCAAATGAAAAATTATATTAGTGTGTATTAGAAAAGGATTGAAACGATATAATGACTTTTGGGAGACTGAAATTAAATTTTGATTTCGTGGCCTGAGGAATAGAATAATATCTTTAACGCAAGGGAATCTATGAGATTAGATAGTCAAACGATAACATTCTTGTGAATCACAGTTAAGAACGGAGCAGCAAAGTATAAGATGACAGCCCTTAATTCAGGAAGTGGATACGATGTGGCCAGTTAAAAAATTAGGCTCTAAATTTCCAGTGCTTTCAGAGTGGCAGAAATTTATCTTTTGTAGATAAATTTTAATCCCCTTACTCGACAAGATTTTCTATAAATTCTTTACGGTTTTATCCGAATATGCTTTTCCAATTTCGCAAAGAGCGATTTGACTGGTTTTAATTATCTCCTAAATGCACCTAAACTAAAGAGACTTTGAACCTTCCTTTTCTTATATTTTTCTGCGCAATTTCATTTTCTTAAAATTCTTCTCTAATCTGCTTTCACTATATACTATTTTTTTTTTTGTAATTTTGTGACTACCAGCCCTATGATGGTAGCCGATCGGAAGAAAATTTTATCCGATTTGTACGAATTTTTCAATTTTCATATGATTTTAACCCTTCCGACAGTAAAATCGGACAGATGTACGAAAAAAAATCTTAGGTGCGTTGAAAATTTAAAATACATGCGATGCTATGCAGTGAACTGTCAAAATATTTGAGACGCGTTGTGCTTTATGCTTTTTTTTCTTTCCGATTCTTCCCGATAGAAAATTAAACGTGAAAAATTATCCGAAAAATATAAAAACCAAAAAAATTGGAATAATTTCTCTCCTCAAATTCGGGTACCGTGAATACAAAAATCTTCCGATCGGAACTTTTCTCCGATCGTATATTTTTCCGATCGGCTACCATCATAGGTCTGTACATAATCTTGGTCAAGCCAGATGAAATTCATGGTAAAATAGCGATCCATTTTGTTGTGTTTTCTTCGCTTACCTTGAACCACAAAACATTGTAGTTGTTTTTATTTTATTTTTGGGAATGTTCCAAATTCGATACGTGGTCATTAAATGATCTAAAAATACTTCTTTTTAATCTAATTTGGCAGTTTTTACCAATTTTTCGAAAAATTGTAAGAAAAAGTTGTATGGCGGTTGCGAAATTGTATTTTAAGATCGGAAAAATGCGGAAAAACTAACTTTAACTCTATTTGAAAAACAACAGTATTTTTTTTTTTTTACTTTCAAACCCTCTCACAGAATTTTTTATTTTAATTATTATTTTTTTTTTTTAATAACCAGTATAAAAGTTCTAATTTTTTATTTAAACTTATTTAAAGGAAAAAGAGTAAGAGAATTGTAGCAATGTAAAAAACTTCTTTTGAGGAAAATAAATATTTTTCAAGACATGACTAGTGTTTGGGAAATTAACTCCCAAATGCACTGTTGCGTTTTTAATCGTCAACCGAAATCAAATGGAAAATAAATATTCCGTAATATCTCTATCCAACTGTTGAAAAGAACAAACTTTCAAGCATAGTTTTCACTAATACCTAATTGCGAGACGAGATTTCTTTATAGTCATTTAAATCGCAAGTCATTCGGTAATTTTACGATTCGTTTATTTTTGACAGGATATAGAAGAATTTGTGTGAAAAGAAGGAAATTATTTGACCAAACATCGAAAACTGGGTATCAATTTTACTCTCGCAACGCTCTCGTCTCGTCGTGTCGCAATATTGTGAATCAGGCATAATGCGAGATGAAGGCAAAAAAAAAAAAAAATATATTTCAGTTACCCATTGTATTGAGAAGCTAAACGCATAATTTAAAATCAACTGGCTAAACTTTTTTTTTAAATTTTGTTCAGTTAGATTGGCGATTTACCAATTTAATTTAAGATCTTTTTAAAAGCATAAGCAAACTCATAGTTATACAGCCTTATAACAGTTCCTCGTATTTTAGATAAGGTTACTATCATAAGTTCCGAACGAAATCAGAAATTATTCAGGCTTTCGGAGTCAGATAACATAGGTAAAACCCTTAACAACAAAATGCCACCTAGTTTAAACTTGACGAGGGGGCCGATTGTATAAGACGTTCCACTGCTAATTGAGTGTACTCTGCACACGTGGGTTCCTTTTCGAAAAGTTTTTTTTTCCAAATTCAAAATGCGGGTGCAGTGGATGTAGTGCTTGTCTGCTAACCTAGACGTGTGGGTTCGAGTCCTACCTCAGGCAGCATTCTTTTCTTTATTCCCTAGCTTGGAAGCCACCCGTGGGATTATATGAGATAATAATCATCTTAATCTCTATTCACTGTACCAACAAAAAATTCTTTCCTATCTTTCTATTCATTCTAACTAGTGCCGTGCAGTATGCATTTAAAAGACCTTAGGTCTTACAGGCATATAGTTAAAATTATTATTATTATTATTAAAATAATTTTTAAAAAATTACTCATTTCGCTTTATTATTTGGGTGTTGTTCATTTGTAGGTACATACAGTGATGGACAAAACAATAAGACCATTTCGTCTTACTTTAAAAACAAATCATAAAACACACATTTTTCATTGTTTTTAAAAGAAAAAAAAAATTATTTATATAAAATTTACAGTATCAGGAACTTAAATCAATTCATTATCTAACAAGATTTTTTGTTTAAATAAAAAAAATAAATAAATACGAAAATAAATTGATTTCTAAAGCGGTCAAAACAATAGGACCACTACTCAAAAAATGGAAATTATTTCAATTCTTTTACTGATCAAAATCAATAAATTGTCGAATAGCCCTTATTTACCATCACCGCACATACTTTTGGAGGCTTTAATTTCACTTATTTGCGAGAAGTTCGTCTCGGTATTACATACCAAGTCTCTTGAAGTTTTTGCCACAACTCATCCTTATTTCTCGACTTTTTTGCACCCAATGAGTTCTCAACGATAGCCCACAAATTTTCAATTGGACTTGGGTCCGGCGATCGGGCAAACCAAGACATAACATTAATTCTATGCCCCTTAAGCCATATTTGAACTGGACCCAATGTATATTTACGGTCATTATAATGCATAAACTGCCATTTTAGGGACATTTTCTTTTTTCTCTTAAGAAATTGGGATACAAATGCTGGTCCATGTTTTCTTTAATCCAAAAAATTATACCTACTATGTGCCAAGAAAAATACCTCCACACGATGATGTTTCTACCACCGTGTTTAAGCGTTTGTCTTGTGTATTGCGGTTTGAATTCTGCGTACTCTGGACGCTTTATCCATCTTTTGCCATCTGATCCCACTAATTTGACTTTACTTTCGTCGGGCTACAGAACATTGCGCCATTTTTTCTTCATTATCTGGACCAATCCAATTAAAAAGGTTTTTTGCAAAATTGATTCGGTTTTTGCGATGCCTGTTGCTAAGGAGTGAAACTTCCCTGGGGATTCTTTGGAAGAGTTACTTTTCTTATGGTCTTCTTCTGAGCGTTTTCTCACTTATTAGCAAGTTAAGCTCTAATTTAATGTCCAAAGATGACCTGAAAGTGTCTTTTTATGACAATCGCATTATTTCTAAGACGTGTTTTTGTGAAGTTTTTCGCTTTGTTCCTATTTTAAAATTTTCTTTTGGGGGCTCTAGTGCGTTTAATACAAACTTTTTTAATTAACCAATATTTTCGGTAATTTCCCGTTCTGATTTGCCTTCTCTTGTCAGTTAATGCATTAATTCTCTCACGGCTGAAGAACAATGGACTCCACGACCCATTTTAAGGTTTTCCCAACTTTTTTTTTGCTCCAATAATATTAAATGATCTCACAAGAGTATTCTATTTAAAATATTGTTTAAAATTTGAATCCTAGGTAATACAAAAATAAATGACATCACTTGGTCCTATTGTTTTGTCCACACGATTTGAGAGTTCTTTTTAGTTTATACATTTATTTTTTGCATCAAATTATCTGTGCATGTTCTTTTTCTTTTATTTCATAATAGTTCCCTTATTTTAAGCAGAATATAGTAAAAAGAGCCTTTTTATATAATTTTAAAAAGAGATAGAGAGAATATTTTAAGAGTGATAGAGGTGGTCTTATTGTTTTGTCCGTCACTGTATGTATTCTATTACAAAAATTTAACTGTTGTATCTATTTTTGAATGTAGCTCCGATTAAAAAACTGTTCTTACAAAAATCTCCCAAACTTCCTATTCATTGGGAGCTAGTGATATCATTTTTGTGATGGGCCCTACGATACTTATGTTCGGGATTCGTACTGAGAATTTACAACTGTGATAAATGGTGATAATCTGACCGAAAGTGAATATGCATAATGAATTAAGACTACTTCTGGCCGAGCAATTACAAGCAAGAGTTCCCGACGTGAAGGTCCAGGTAACTCTTGTTCCTGCAAAATAGGCATTAGCTCTGAATACATCTCAGTTAACCATATAATAATTTCCCATAGTCGTTCACGCTGATTGGAACTGTAGACGACATCGTTGATTTCAAAATTGTTCCTTTCCCGCCTAAACTCATTGAGAAGTGTCTCATTGAAAATATACCTATCCGTCTTTAATTTGCTACAAACAACAACTTACAACTTATGTTTAATTAGAATCTTCGGTCCATGTACTATTACTACTATTTGAACAACAACAGAATTGTTAAAATTTACCTGTATTAACATTTCAAATGCATTTGGTACTTCAGATGGAAAATTCGATTTGCAAAATTTCAAATATGCATCAAACAGACGAGCCTCATTCGGATAGAAACGGATTCCTTCTTTGTACAGACGGACAATACGATTAGCCATTGCCGCTTTAAGACCGGGAAATTGTTGTTTTCTCGAGACTTCGATTGCTTTGACCATTTCGACAAGTTTCTTTTCGAAAATAATAAAGGCACCATAATCGCGAAGGGTTCTGCCACTTCTGCTCAATTTGTATTGATATGATTCGCGAGTTTTGATGATAACTCTGTTTGGAGGGAGAGTTTTTTTTAAATAAGTTTGTTTTCGTTTTTATTCTTTGAGTTTTACCTTAGCCTTTCTTCGGTCATTATTTGATGCTTTCGAATCAATTCATATTCGGGAATTGATCGTTCCTGATTGTGGCTAACAATTTCAGCCATATTTTAATATTTAATTTGAATTAAATTAATTAATTGTCGTTTTACGGGGTTTTGATATAAAAATATCGCAAGAATTTTAAAAATTCACTGCCGAGTTGAAGAAAAACACAAAAGTACACAATGCAAATAAAAGCATGCTACTTTATGTCAAATTAAATTTAAGGTTGATACACAAGTTTAGAGGCTTGATTTTCGTTAGTCGGCAGAGTAGTGTAGTTTATAAATAACTCAGCAAGTACATGTTCAAATTTTGGTGAGCACAATGTTCTGCATTTTGATTGAAATTGAATTTAATTCGATATTCGCTCTAAATCAATTCATTTTGATCGAATTTTAATTAACGACTCAACTTTCCTAAAGGAAGCACGAATTTTCACACGCAAATACTTTTATTCGTTATAGCCTGTTTTTACTAGAGCCTAAATGAAATTAGGCAAATTATTTCATTTCGAATTCTATAGAAAAAAAAATTGAATTTAAATCTGAACTGACCTCATTGGCGAAATTACCTCATTTGGGCTCTAGTGAAAACAGGCTATTAGATTAACTATTTACTAAAAAGTAAATAAAACTAGCTGCGTTCCTTTGGAAATATTTATCTACTTTTTAGTACTTGAAACTACTTTGATCTACTTTGCTATACTGAAAAAGTAGTTCAAAGCAGCTTTAAGTACTAAAAAGTAGATAAATATTTCCAAAGGAACGCAGATACTATAATTATTATTAGGTGTGTTTTTTTGTTTATCTATATAGATTTTGTGCAAAAAAACGACATCGAGATTTTTGAAATCAAAACAATTTACGTGTTAAAAACAACAAAAACTTTATCTGTATAGATTTTTGAAAAATCCAGATAATTATCCAGATTTTCTTTTCTCTCGATAAAAAAAGTAGTGCCAAGGTACTTTATTTGTTGTGTTCATACAAAAATATCTGAAAATATTAACAAAAAAAAAAGCGGAGAAAACGAGGTTTGAAAAAAACTCTCATACAAAAAAATAATCAAAAATTTGTTTGACATGATTGCATTGAAATGTTAATATCTCGAGATATACGCAATGCACTTTTCAGATAAAAGTCTTAAATGGATCCTGATAAGATTGTTGAACAGATATGTATATAAAATTACCAAAGTTTTTTCAAAAAATTAGAAATAAAAATAAAAAAGTTTTCACATTTGATTTTTAAAAAATCGAAAAAAAATTCAATATGGCTACCTTCAAACGCTTATAACACAAGAACGACGCAACTAATGTTAATGGTCTTAAAATGTAGCTAAGAATATACAGATAATTTTTGTTTTTTTTGTGAAAAAAAACAATTTTTTTGAATCCAACATGGATGCCATGGCCATATGAAAATTTTTGTTTGCATCCAACATGGATGTAGTGGCCTTCCCACTTCGGAGTTAAAATAAAAAAAAACAAAAGCAACATTTTTGACAGACAGCTGCCAAAGTATATGTACAGTGGTGCCAAATGTTTTGCATGGATTTCAAAAATCCTGATGTCGTTTTTTTGCACAAAATCTATATAGATAAACAAAAAAACACACCTATTATTATATACATATAAACTATTTTTAGTTTTATTTTCAAAAGTTCTTAAATTTTTATACCAAATGCACTCAAAACACGTCTAAGTTTTGAAAATATTAAATCTGTCAAATTAAAAAAATAATCTGAATGAAATCTTCTGAGAAAGAAATATTATACAAAAATGCAAAGCACCCAAACGCTTTTAGGACTAATTGTTCTGCTACTTTTTTAACTTAAAAAATCAATACCGATTGAGACAAAAATAAAGAAAATAGAAATATTAAACCATTTTATATTGTTTTTCAAAGAAATTTTTCGACCGAGATTCTTTTTTGTGAAAAACTACACAGTTTCAGAATACCCGAAAAGGAATTGGGTTAGCTAAAAAAAAGCAGAAATATTTCTGCAAACTGAATGCGTTCAATTGGGCAAAACTAACAGTTCTGATTCTAAAAAAAAGGCGAATTTCTCTTCTGGTTTTAAAAACAGAATCAGAAGCAGAATCACTCACATATTCATAGATTTAAATGTGAGATGTACAGTAAGTGACGTCACACTTGACCAATGTCATATGAATGAAATTTGGCGCGAATACACATATATGTGACACATGTCAAACTCAACCAAAACATTCACACCAAACTTCAGATTCTTCGGAATAAAAAAAAACTGTTCAATTGGGATTCCGAATCGAAGAACAATTCCGGATTGCCGCGCCATTAATCAGTAACGAGAACTGTCAGATGAAAGCAAAAAAAAAGATAGTTTTTCTTAAGTTTTTGACAGCTGCCTTATTGAAATTGTTGCTGTTTGTCTTTCGGAATTGTTGTTACATTTGACTTTGACAGATCAAAAAGGAAGCCGTTTTTAAAACGTTTAAGGTATAACTACAACGGCCACTTTTTGCAAAAAGTCAAAAAGTGAAAATTTTCAAACTCATTTTGGGACAGTTTGGGCACGTTCAAAGAGCTAACATAAAGCTATCGGATAGCTTTTTGTTGTTGTAGACAATGTTAAAAATTAGCAAGGAAACGAACCATTTTCTGTCAAAAAATAATCTAAAGGTATCCCAGAATTTATGGTATACCTCAGGTATCCGAGTGATCAGCTGATATACATTTGGCTTTTTTTTATTTTGATTACTTTTTGGGCGATTATTCAGCTTCAAAATAAAAAAAAATTGCAAGAAATAAAGTCAAAGCGATTGTGCAAGTACTATTCAACAGTAAAAAAAATGTAATTTGCTCAAAAGAAAAAGTTTCCTCTTCTCAATATTTACATATTTTTTTAGTAGCTGCTTGGGCAAGCTATCTGGATACCTCTTTGTTCAAAAAGATATTCCAGATACGGGTATCCCAGATAGCCTATCCGATAGGTGTTTGAACGTGCCCTTTTTCCGACCACAAAATTAAAAATAATGATGCAGAAAGCTTATTTTTTGGCTTAAAAAACAATTTTTGTAGTTTTTTTTTTCCAAAAACAAATAGCGCTAGAAAAAAATAAAAAAAAACTACTTTTGTAAATTTCCCACTTTTTCACTTTTTACGTCATTGTACTTATAGCTTTATACTAAATAATAGTGGGAATGGCAGTGGGCGGTTTGTAGGTATTCAATTATTTCTTTTTTACTTTTTTTTCTGTAGCCTAGTAAGGTGAGGGTACCAATCCTCAAAAAGTTAACGGAAATTCAAAAGTAAAAACGCTGTAAAAAAAAATATATTTTGAAGAAAAAAAAATATTTTACGAAAGGTGTAAGAATATCAGATTATAAGGGATTGGGGACAAAATCCCGAAAACCGAAATCCCGAAAACCCAAAATCAATCTTTTTTATCTTCTCACGCCATTAAATCAATTTTTTTAAATTAAAATAAAAAACTAGACCAACTACTGCACTCTTGCACCATTATTTTATTTGTTTGAAATTTTTTTCAATTTCTATTGCTAAATGCTTGTTCAGCATTGAACTCGGTCTGCTCATAGCGCGATCGATGGACTCAGAATAAAATAATTTATTCTGAGTCCATCGATCGCACTTTGAACAAGCTCAGAATACTTTCAGAACGAAAAAAGAAATTGAAGCTCTAAATGTTGAGAGGTAAAAAAGAAATACAATTTCGCTATAATGAAATTGGTGAAAAGGTCGCTTTGAATAAAAAGTCGTCGCTTGGTCGCTAAGGCTTCAAAAAGGTCGCTAATAGCGACTAAAGTCGCTTAGCGGTAACGCTAATAAGATGCTCAGATAAACGAGTTTGAAAATGTTCAATTTTGGACTTTTGGCAAAAAGTGCTCGTTGTAGTTATGCCTTTAAACGTTGACTACATTTTTTTTTCTCGGTAGCGCAATCGTTTTGTAAAAAAGATTACCTACACAAAATGTTTAGACCAGAGATCAGAAATAAATCTCAACCTTTTGAAAGGTTCCTTAATAACTCTTATTTGTCGCCATTTTCAATAAAGGTCATAAAATAACCTTCATTTTTAAAAAAGAAAAATTTCGGTCAAGGTCTGAGAGAAACCTTTATTTTGTATTTTTTTATGTTTCGGTCAACCAGTGAGATTTATCGCTGAGAGAAAAAAATAAATCTAATCAGCAAATGTATCAATTCCTTCCTAGAGACATGGGAGTGGTGCCATATGAAAGCTTATATTCTCAGCTACCCGATAGTGGTATAATCCGGTTTTTCGATTTATTTCAAAATTCCGAGAAAATCGCGTTTGAAAGTTGGGGTACAATTTTTTTTTTCGAAAAAACCCCGAATCTTTGAACGCTCTTGGAAGCTAAACTGCTTGAGAGCAATTTTTAGGAGTGATGCCAAATGATAGCTTGTGTCATGGGCCTACGCTTTGCACATTGTCAGATTTTTAAAAAATCATCTTCCATGTTAAACCGCCACATCATGCCTATTTTTTCAGAATCGGGCTTAACTTTTTTTTTACCTTTAAGTTCTCTCGGTTTAAGAACGCGTGCACTTACAGGGATGGGAGTTGTACCTAAATGTAGGTTAGAGTCCCCGCTACCTTTTGGCATAAAAACATTTTTTCATATTTTTTCAAAATTCCGAGATATAGCCGTTTGAAGTTGGGCGACTTATTAAGCCAGAACTATAATTGGCGGATGGAGTCGGAAGCTACTGTCAATTGTTGTTGTTTTCCATAAGTTTTCATCCGACGAGTGCGCTCGCAGCCGCACTCGGCGAATGAAAACTTATGGAAAACAACAACAATTGACAGTAGCTTCCGACTCCATCCGCCAATTATAGTTCTGGCTTTAGAACATCGGTCTCCTGAAATATTCGAAATTGCATTGGTTGTGCTTGTCGTCCCACCGACTCAAATCACAGTGGAAAACACATTTTCATCTTTAGATTTTACTTTAAACGAAAAGAGATATAATCTTGGTTCTAAAGAACTTTGAGAGTCTATTTAGTTCATACATTATTTAATACATAAACTTAGAAAAAAACATCCTTTTCATATTTATTTTTGCAATATAAAGACATTCTTGACATATTCAACATTTTCCTTTGAATTGACCATTTTTGATTTATTTTCAGCGAAAACGGTTAAAGGTTGACTATCAGAATAGAAGCTGACATAAGAAAGAAGAGATCAGCTACAGCACTCTCGCAGCAAATGATAGATAATGATCATCTCGCAGACTTTGACAATATTGTAACAATATTGGATAAAGAAAACCGCACCACCACCCGCTATACATTGGAAAGTTTGCGAATACAACAAAAATCAACAACAACAATGAATCATAAAGAAGACCTAGACAATATCAGCTCGATAGCTCAGACCAAACAAAATTTTTTTTTTAGAAATCACAATACTTTGTATCAACTATATGTATATGCAGTCGATTATAAATCCCGCTAAATCAAATAGTCATTTGAACTGTGTAGAAGCGAAAAATTTGCCAATATCCTTTTTAATATTTTTTAGGAAAGGAATTCGTAGTTAAAAGTTTAAAAAAGCCCTGCTTACGGTAAACGAATTTAAAAATGGCCGAATATTCAGCGGCATCTCTAGTTTTGTAGGTACAAAGAGTGATAAGTTGGTTGATATAAATTGCGAGCGTTAGCTCTAAGGCTTTATAAAAAAAATTATTTCGTATAATTTAATATATAAAACATTGAAAAATGGACTTTTTCTTGCACTGAAATTTTGTAGCACAAAATTGACAGGTACATTCTATCTATTGAGTTCTAAATGAAATTAGCAATACTTAAAAACCAAAATTTTAAATAATCCAAGTTGTTTGACATGAGCTAATTACACTGGTCAACAAGGTTTTTGTTACAGAAACCAGGGTATACTTTTCTATAGGCTGAGCTCGAATCCGAAGTCAGAAAAATTCTATCACATCACGTTTTGGAGATATTCCCGTTAGAAAATCGAAAATGCCGATTTTTACCAGTTTTCAAAGTTATTTTTTAGCGTTTACTTATTTTTTTTTTTTAAATTAAATTTGTAACAGTTTCTAAAAGAATTGTGTCAAAATTTGAAAGCGATTGGTACAGAACTTTTCGATATTTGCTATTAAAAGCAAATAAATATGAGATGCCCCAAACGCTTTGATTTCATGTTATGATTTCTCGAGGAAGAAAATAGATATTTAAAAGATTTAAACGGATTTAGAGAGACAAAACTTAATTCTTTTAGAAAATGTTACAAATTCAATTTAAAAAAAATAAGTAAACGCTAAAAAAATAACCCTGAAAACTGGTAAAAGGCGGCATTTTCGATTTTCTAACGGGAATATCTCAAAAACGTGATGTGATCGAATTTTTCTGACTTCGGTTTCGAGTTCAGCACACAAAAAACCTATAGAAGAGTATACCCTGGTTTCTGTAACAAAAAAGAAGTTTAATTTTGTTGACCAGTGTTATACTTCACTTTGAAATTTAACAATAAACTGAAATTGTTTAATTTTATAATTTGAAACAAAAGAATAACGAAATGTTGTAAATACAGTGCTTTGCAAAAGTATAATAGCACCATATAAAAATGCTATTTATATAAAACCGAGTATTGCAGCGACACCCTACTATTTTTTTTATTAAAGGGGATCAAAAAACAAGAATATTGAGAAGAACAAAATGTCCCGTTACTTTCTCTTATAATTTTTAGAAATAAAAACAAGTTTTTCTTCCATTGCAAAAGTATAATTGCATTTTTTTATTTTGAGTATGGCCAACAAGGTTTTTGTTACAGAAACCAAGATATACTTTTCTAAAGGTTTTTTATGTGCTGAGCTCGAATCCGAACTCAGAAAAATTCTATCACATCGCGTTTTTGAGATATTCCCGTTAGAAAATCGAAAATCCCGCTTTTTACCAGTTTTCGAGGTTATTTCCTAGCGTTGGTAGGTACTACAGTCTCTGAATAAATCGATACATTTATTTTCGCTTACATACTGGATTTAAGTTTAACATAGAACAAAAGTGGGTAATAAGCAACTGAAGATATCTCGGACAGTAGAAAAGATGTCTGAAAGATTTAAATAGATTTAAGGGTAATATTTCAAAAACGAGATGTGATCGAATAATTCCGTCTTTGGATTCCAGTTCGGCCACCGAAACCCTTTGAAAAATCATAGTTTAGTCTCGGCACCAAAAACCCTGCATAAGTACTTGTGGTATTTAAAGGGTACTTAAAAGAGCATTTTAAGGTGTTAACATAGTGCTTAAGGAAATGGTCAAAGAGATAAAAACTCTTTGTAATGGACCAAACAATTTTTGTTTTCCTTTATACAAACTTCATCGACAGCTTCTGCAACGATGCAAAATTGGTAGTGATTTTAAGGGAGATTTTCATATAGGTAATCAAATCACTAAAATACAAAAACATATATATATGCTGCATATATTAGACTTGTATATGTTTCTAATATAGGTATCTTTTGATTTTCTGAAAAAAAATTTCGGGGGGGTTTAACACCCAACCCCCCCCCCCCCCCCCCTAAATACGGCTATGGCCTTTATATAGTTTTTTGAGCCAATATGTAGATAAAGCTTTAATCCCTTTTTCAAAATAAATCACCTTTTAAGGAATACCTACTTGTCAATAGAATACCGACACTACCTCCCCCACCCCCATAAATTGTTTAATACAGAAA
This sequence comes from Episyrphus balteatus, assembly GCF_945859705.1. Taxonomy (NCBI): domain Eukaryota; kingdom Metazoa; phylum Arthropoda; class Insecta; order Diptera; family Syrphidae; genus Episyrphus; species Episyrphus balteatus. The sequence goes on along the minus strand of NC_079135.1, from coordinate 130,397,282 downwards.
TGAAAAATCAATATGTGCCGCTCACAATCACAACCCACTATGAAAGTCTACAGTTTTTCAAATGAGTATGGAATAGTTTTTTTTTTTCATTAAAATTCTTACCTGAATAATCGTTTCAAATGCATTCGGTACTTCGGATGGAAAATTAAATTTGCAAAACTTTAAATATGCATCAAGTAAACGACCCTCATTCGGATAGAAACGAATTGCTTCCTTATAAAGACGAACAATCCGATTAGCCAAGGCTTGCTTGAGACCGGAAAATTCTTCGTTTCGATTTCTTTCCATTTGCTTGACCATTTCGTGAAGTTTCTTCTCGAAAACAACATATGTCCCGTAATCTCGAAGGGTTCTATGATTTTTGGTTAATTTATATTGATAGTTTTCTCGAGTTTTTATTATAGATCTATGTAGTTTTAAAGGGAAATAAATTTTGTTTAAAAAAAAAAAAAACAAGATTTGTGAGTATAGTTGTAACCTACCTCAATCTTTCTTCAGTCATTACTTTATGTTTTCGAATATATTCATATTCAGGAATTGTTCGTTCCTGATAACAGCCAACAATTTCAGCCATATTTAAGGTTTTGCTTTTTAAAACCAAATGAAATATAATTTATGTTTTGTTTGTTTTAAAAAATGAAATAAATTTTCCAATTTTCTGTATTCAATTTCTCTACTGTTGCTGGGAACGGATAACGGGAAGAAGATAAAAACAAAAACACAAAATTATGTACCTACAAAAAAAAAAACAAACAAACAAACAAACAAAAAAATAGAATTTCGAGTCTCTTTTGTGTGGTCGATAAGGTAGTGCAATTTCATTGGAGTAACTCTGCAGTCACATGAGCAAATTCTAACAAGCAAGTAAATTCTATATAAATATGGGTGAAATATCTGAGTAAAGTTTTGATAATTAAGCAATACATCCCTTCAAGCAAGAAAACGGAGTCCAGAAAAGACAGTCCGACCTCCGACCGAGAAACGCGGGGTTGCACTCACACACTTGCAACTTTTTGTGTATGAACACAAAGTCGAACGAGAATCGTGGTGGAAAGTGAGAAATGGAAAAAAAAGTGAAACAGACATAGCCAACAAGAGCAAAAGCGTCATTTTGTTATGTTTCGTTGAAGTGTATAGTCGCGTCGCGTCGTGTCTCGTGTCGTTGTTATTATAATATTAGTATAATTATAAACAATATCAAATTATAAACAATATGGAAACAAAAAAAGGTATGTTGTATATATCGCTCAAAGTGTTTGGGTTAAAATGTTGTTTCTTCTTGTGTTGTAGATGTAATCTCTAATGATGAAGAAAAATCTAGAAGGTGAAACATGCGATTGGTAATCTAAAAAACACCAACAACAGCAGCAGCATCAAATGAAATAAAATGAAAAAAAATGTATTGTATTTTATATTGTATTTATTGTGAAAATTTCGTTTGCCAAAATAAAATAAAAAATAAAACAGTTTCAGTGAAAAAAAAAATAAATCTTGTTCTTTTTTTGGTCGCAAATGCGAAATGTCATCCCTTTCTTATTCCTCTTTCTGGTAGGTTTTCGCTGCTCCGGCTCAGGTCCGCCTTCGGCTCCGTTTTCTCGGAATGGAGATTTTCACCACACCAATACATATGCAATCGACTTCGCGGTGATTATAACCCAAGTAACAATTTAGCTTCATAAGGGTCAATGCAAGCTATTTTTGTACTTGTTTAAGAAGAAGGACAAGTCTTATGCAAATCATTTTGGCGCACATTACCGAATTTCCCCAAGACCTTCCTCCACAGGCAATCCACAAGCTAATAGCTTGTGACGAACAGCGTAAAACGACCTTATGCAGGCCTTTTTACAAAACAATGAAACATTTTATGGAAACTATAGCTTCGCTAAGGAAACTATCATTTGCATTGGATGTTATAATAAGGCCTTATGGAGGTTGTTATAAGATGTTGAATTTATGAATAAAAAAAAAGATTTAATTTTTTTTTTCTTTTAATTTTTTTCTATTTCGTTTTTTCTTCTTTTTTGGTCATGTCAATGCTTTTCCTGTCGTTCTGAAATGGGAAGAATTTAATTTTAATTGAAAAAGAACACATTTTTTTTAAATTTCACAAATGGCCCCGCCAGGAATCGATCCCACGTACCTCTGCATACCAAGCCAGCACCTTACCAGTAGACCATACTCGAATATTAAAGATGAGTGGCAAAAAGGGAGCTAATTGAAACCTCACATAAAAATGCAATGTTTTTTTCTAAATTGTTACAAACATTGCATATCTGCAGGATAAAAGCTTTGCATACTTATTGGTGAAAAACATTGCATACTTGAGAGATGAAACATTGCATACTTACAAGAACCTCTTGGAACAGGTCTTATGAAAGCCTTCTGTCACTTGAAAATAGAAGGCTTCTTTAAAACGGTTCAAACAGGTCTTATGATGGTCTTCTTTAACTTATATTTACACTTCCAGATAGCCTTAAGGAGACCTCATTTGTTTCCAAAATGGATGATTTGCGTAAGTAAGCCTTAAACTAAACTTATACAAACTATAGCTTGACGAATCGAAGAAAATGGACCTTATGCAAGTAAAATTGTTACTTGGGAATTTCCATACTAATTTGAGCCGCCTTCGGACCAGTTTCTGATCCGAAGTCGGACTCAGCTCCGCCTCAGGCGGAACGGATTCGGACCGAGGTCGGACCTGTTTGCTTGAAGGGATGGTATACGAAGTAATAAGGGCGATTTTATTCACTATTACTCAACTTTGGAAAAACTCTGAAGTTCGCAAGCTTCAGAGTTGACCCCAACTCGATATTTGAATCTTAAGTTGAATGTTTGTTTTATTCAATAGTTTTTTTTTCTCAACATCCCAGTTTCAAACCAAAAGTTGACAAACTTGTCGTTTTAAAAATATCCCTAGGATTTTTGTGACAATTAATAAAGAAATCTGCCAATTTCAATTGTATTTTGAATACTACATATATGTCATTCCAATTGAAGTTAGTTTTTTTTTTTTTTTTTGAATAAATGAATGAAAGAAGATTTTCCAAGACCTCAAGAAGATATCCAAACCAAATTTTATTTTGGGGAGTAAAAACTCAACAAGAAAAAAACATCAATTTTTGCCAAACACATTATTTTTTATTTATTTTTAATCTTTAATCAAAACACATACATACACATATGTACAATGTACATACATATGTACATTATCTCTACAAAAAATGAAATATTATGCGATTCTTTTTTTTTTAATATATGTACTCTCAAAACGAAAAAAAAAAGAGATTTACGACACGTTTTTATGAACACAAAATATTTTTTGGCTTTCTTGAAAACACTCCAAACGCATCAGTTCCATCATTTTGAATATCCAGAACATTGGGTAGGTAATGAAATGTTGACAACAATAATTTTTAGGTATTTTTTAAAACTGAAAAAACTTTTGACACAAAAATAAATATAAATAAATGACATTTTGAACTTAAATCTCAAGTTTGCTCGGCAAACTTCTCATATTTTCGAGAGTTGAGAAAATCGAAAGTTGATAAACTTTAGATTTAGTATTTGACATTTGATAGCTTCAACTTTCAGTGAATAAAACCAAAGTCCCAAGTTGAAACTAAAAATCCTAAAGTTATATTCAACTTCGACTGAATAAAATCGCCCTAAGTTTTTGATGTTTAATATTTGGCAAAGTCAAAAGCAACAACAATTTCCAAGACAAATTTGTTAACAACAACAATTTCAATGGGGCAGCTGTCAAAAACTTAGCCATTTTTTTTTCTTTCATCTGACAGTTCTCTATACACACTTTTCTTCGCGTGATTATACCTTCTTTTCTTATACCATGCTAGCAATAGACAAACAACAAAAAATGTCGAAATTGTGTTACCTCAGCATTTTTTCTCTTCTAAAATCTATGCTGAGATTTATTTGTTGTTCACGGTTTATCCAGGCAAAATATGCGTCAACCATCGTCGAACCCATCAAATCTTTAAAACAGTGCTTCCAATTGAGCCTAGAAATTAATTTAGGCTTTGGTTCAATGTCAATAAATGCAAGTTGTACAAACGTAGTTCAGCCTCGGATCAAGAATTTAAGCCGGTCAATTGCGATGGATTAGATGCGGGTCAACTTCGGTTCAAGCATGGATCTGGCTATTTTCACATAGGTGAACCTTGCACCAGTGCTAAACCTCAACTTTACCACCGAATTCAAAAGATAAAAGTTGGTGAACCACGAGATAAAATTAGCCAGTTTTGTTTTTATAAAAATCTCAATTGCAATTGGAAAATGAAAATAAAATAAATTATTTTCAACGGTATCACCCTGTGTTAGTGTTCATCCAAATTGACACATATAAAACGTCATTTTTTTTTGTTGTACTTGTCAAACATTTTCCGGATATTTTTGTTGATTTTGAAAAAAAAAAAAAAAAATACACAAATCAAGCAACAGGAGAAAAGAAACTTCCTTGAAAATAGGATTTTCTTCCAAAAATCTTCTTTCTTTATCATTTTCCTGTATGAAGTGTTTATAAAACCCTGCCACCAAAAACCTAAATCAAAATGAATTTAGAAGTTTGTCGCATTTGTGGCACAACAAGCGACTTGAAAAACATTTTCACTCAAGGAAACGATGAACTTGTAGAACAGATTCGACTATGTGCAAATATCCAAGTGAGTACTGTCCACAAGCCCTTCCTTTAACCATCTAAATCCATTAAAAATTTCTCAGATCGATGCCAATGATTGTTTGCCAAAATTTGTTTGCCACGAATGCGAGAATGGTTTGGCCTTTTCTTATCGTCTGCGAAAACGCGGCGAAGAAACCGAAAAGAAACTTAGACAAGATCTTCTTCTTACCACAATTGAGCCTTATTCAGTGGTTGATGAGAGTGTCATTAATTCTGAAGATGATGACAACAGCGAGATGGTGGAAGAGTTTTGTGATGAGGAAATCTGGATAAATGATGATGAAGATTTCGACAAACCAGAAAGTTTGATTGACAGAGTCTCAGAATCTGGTGACGAGGAGGAAGTCATAGTTCATGATATAGTAGAAGAACTGACATGGGTCGAAGAAAAGAACGAATATCATGAACCTGAAGAGGTTACTGATGATGGCATTGTCATTGAACCAGTCGAACAGAATATCGCGGAGGTATTTGAAGAAGTGTTGGAGACTCAAGATGAATCGAATATAGAGCCAGCTGAGGTTTGTTTTTATTCAGATTAAATGTTTATAGACTGTTTTCACTTGAGCCTAAATGAGGTAGGTAATTAAGCAAAATTATCTCATCTAGTCAAAAAGGCTATTAGGTTTCCAAATAAAAGTTTTTATTTATTTATTTAATGCGTTAAGGACTAACGTTAAACAACTTATTATATATCTTAAAACTAGTACATCTTAAATTTACATTACATTCTCGTATATTAAAAAAGATTTGTTTGAATTTTATGCTTTTAAAATTATCATTATTATCCAGTCAAATAAGGGTTTAACCTCGGAATGAATGTTAGTAGAAATTTTTTTTGCCAAATATCTTCCTTTTGCCATTCTATAACATATCTCAAAAGTCTAGAAAAATCTCATGTCCGCTTGTCGCGATTTCAAGGTCAAATCGCGAAATGGAGATTTTCAAAATTAGCAAAAATAGGCTATGGTATTATATACACATATGATACATGATTTCAAGGTATTTTTTAATGCTGATTCCAAAAAATCAAGACAATCTGACGTCTCTGGAAAAAGTTATACCTGTTTTTCATCTGTCAACTCATATTATTATAACAGTTGCAAACTTACTGCCGAAAAACCCTTAAAAGTTATGGTAGATGAACCAAATTTTGCATGAAGATTTTAGATCCATCATTATTAAAAATCAAAACAATCAATTACAAAAAATATATATACCTACGAAATAATGGTATTTTTTGATGGAGCGGCAAATTTTAGGATATGCACTAAAGAAGATTCTTGTTCATCTTAGGAATAAGTGCAAATAGGCTAATTTTTTCATTTTAATCTTTGTTTGGATATTCTTTAACTACCCTCAAAAATCTAAAAAATCTCATGTCTGCAAGTCCTAATTTTCTTGGTTTGAAAATTAGGGGCATATTTTAAAAAATTAATAAGAAAAGTTTAAATTTGTATATGTATACCAACATAAGCGACATGATTTAAAGGTATTTTTTAACACTTATTCCAACAAAACTCACAAACAAGTCAACCTGACCATCCCTGAAAAGTAATGCACCTTATTCATGTTGATCTGACACAAATATCTGAAGTGAAGTTTTTCAATCTTTTAAAATCTGCACCTTATTTTCAAACCAAGAAAATTAGGACTTGCGGACATGAGATTTTTTTAGATTTTTGAGGGTAGTTAAAGAATATCCAAACAAAGATTAAAATGAAAAAATTAGCCTATTAGCACTTATTCCTTAGATGAACAAGAATCTTCTTTAGTGCATATCCTAAAATTTGCCGCTCCATAAAAAAATACCATTATTTCGTAGGTATATATATTTTTTGTAATGGATTGTTTTGATTTTTAATAATGATGGATTCTAAAATCTTCATGCAAAATTTGGTTCATCTACCATAACTTTTAAGGGTTTGTCGGCAGTAAGTTTGCAACTGTTATAATAATATGAGTTGACAGATGAAAAACAGGTATAACTTTTTCCAGAGACGTCAGATTGTCTTGATTTTAGATTTTTTGGAATCAGTATTAAAAAATACCTTGAAATCATGTATCATATGTGTATATAATACCATAGCCTATTTTTGCTAATTTTGAAAATCTCCATTTCGCGATTTGACCTTGAAATCGCGACAAGCGGACATGAGATTTTTCTAGACTTTTGAGATATGTTATAGAATGGCAAAAGAAAGATATTGAGCAAAAAAAATTTCTACTAACATTCATTCCGAGATTTACCCCTTTTTTCTCCTTATTTTACTGTATTATTAACAGAAGAGATCACAAAGTAGTATTTATTGAATACTGAAATCAACTGATTAAGGGTGATTTTGTTCACTAGAAGTTGAGCATAACTTGAGGATTTTTATCTTCAACTTCTGGATTTTGTTTTGTTTACTCAAAGTTGACGTTTTTAACTTTCGATTCTCAACTCGAGAGTTTATAAACTTTCGGTTTTCTCAACTTCCGGAAAAAGTAGAAGTTTGCCGACCAAACTTGAGAGTTTGCTTTAAAATTATTATTTTTTTATTTTTCTGTCAAAATTTTGTTGGCAGTTATTGTGATAAAAATTAATGTTCCGAAGGAAAAAATCGAAAAATAACATTTTCTTTTTAGTGGTATCGATATAAAATGTTGCTCATGGAAAAGAACAAATTCATAGAAAAAAATATGATGCAAAAACAAAACGAAAACAAAGACAAATTTAAAGAGAAAGAATTGCATTATTTATTTTCTTATGTACATATTATTAAAATGTACATTTATTAAAACCTTCAAATTTAGACATTTCTTTGTGAAAAAAACCATTTTTTTCTGGTGCTAAAGACCATTTCCGACGCTATTCACATCTATCCAGTTACATTTATTTCAATTACTCCGCATTTTATATTACTGACAGCCATACAAATAATATAATTTTATCAAATCAATCAAATGATTTGAATTTGAAATTCTTGAAAAACGGCGCGCACGTACAATCGGACTAATAAAAAATCTTCGACATTTTGAACACCAAAAATAAAACACAAACTTAATTAAAATTCTAACTGATGACAAAAACATAAAAAGATGATTATAAACTGACATTATTTGTCTTTGCTGTCACAAATATCCCAGGGATATTTTCAAAACTGAAAGTTGGCCAACTTTTGTTTTTTAAACTCGAGAGTTAAGAAAAAAATAGTGAACAAAATAGATTCTCAACTTTTGTTTTAACTCTCGAGTTAAAGTCAACTCTCAAGTTTGTCAACTTGAGAGTTTGCTCCAAGTTGAGCAATAGTGAACAAAATCGCCCTAAGAGGACTATATAATCCATAATTTACTCTACTGAAAGATGGACATAAAGGTATTTGTCTTCTTATGTTAGCTTGGCTAAAACTGAAATGTAAACGATCCAAAGTTGATGGCGATGTTATAGAACCGTTTATTATTTTAATGATGTAACAAAGCTGTAAGTATTCTCTATGCTTTGAGAGTAGAGGGAAATTTAGTAACATAACTCTTTGATTGTAGGGAGGTAGTGAGATTTCGGGGGACCATGGTAGAAACCGGAGAGAAAAACGCATAAATCTTCTCTGAATACCTTCTATTCTGTCAATATGTATTGAATAGTATGGTGACCATACAACACATCCATATTCGAGTATAGGCCGAACAAATGACACATATAATAGTTTTAAAACGTATGGATCATGAAAATCACGAGAGAACCGTTTGACGAATCCTAGAATTCGATTAGCCTTATTAATAATATAATCATAGTGATAAGTGAATGTTAGTTTTGGGTCAAGTATAATCCCCAAGTCAGAAAAAATGGACGGTCTAGTTAATGGACAAGAGTCAAACATGTAATTATACAAGACTAAATTCTTTTTGCGTGTAAAACTCATTATTTTACACTTGTCAACATTTAAAAATAAGCGGTTTGTAATGCACCATTCCCTGAAGTTTTGTAGATCTTCTTGAAGTTGTAGACAGTCACTAACTGCAGATATTTCTTTAAATATTTTTATATCGTCTGCATATATAAGGAGAGAAGAGTTTTTTAATAATTGTGGTCACATCGTTTATATATAAAGTGAACAATAAGAGACCTAAATGGCTTCCTTGTGGAACACCAGAATTAACATAAAATTGTTTGGAACATTCACTACGGAAAATAACGGCATAACTTCTATTTTCTAAATAAGATGCAACCCACATTAAAAAAATTTTCGTTGAAACCTAAGGCTCTTAGTTTTAATAATAAAGTTTTATGACATAGTTTGTCAAAATCCTTACTGAAATCGGTAAAGACACAGTCTACCTGCTTCCGTTTTTCAAATGAATCAATGCAAAAAGAAGTGAAATAAAACAAGTTTGTAACGGTAGACTTATTTTGGACGAAACCATGTTGACTGTCACTAATAATCGATTTACAGTTAAACGATAAGACATTACATATAAGAGACTCAAACAATTTTGGGATAACAGATAGTTTAGCGATGGGGCGGTAGTTGCTAACATCATTTTTTAGTCCTTTTTTATAAATTGTTGTAATGTAAGCACTTTTCCACAATATGAAAAAAACTGAAAATTTTATAGATGTATTAAATAACAAACATAAGGGATAAGATAGTTGGGACGCACATTTTTTTAAAACACATGACGGTACACCGTCTGGACCCGGACTATAACTATTTTCAAAATCAAATATATTTCGAGCAATTGAATCTTCTTGAATAGTAAAATCTATGGAAGTAAGATGTGAGTAATTTAGCTGCGGAGCGAAGTAATTGACAGGTTCATTAGAATTACAATCCAAATAAGCATCTTGGAAAAAGGTAGCAAACATATTTGAAATTTCGATGGAGTCATGGCTAGTTATGTCTTTGAATGACATAGAGTTAGGGTAATCGTCTGTGTTTTTTTTTGGAACTCACAAAATTCCAAAAGTTTTTTGGATTATGCTTTAATTCACTCTCAACCCTCAATACATAGTTTGAATACAAGGTATTCGAATATTCAGTAAACATATTTTTAAGTTCAGAATAGATTCTATAATCTTCAACATCCTTGGAGTTACTAAAAGTTAGCCAAGCCTTATTTCTTCTATTTTTCAAGTTTTTAATGCGATGATCAAACCATGGTGGGTTGTTAGATTTAATATAGTTGTTCCTTATAGGTGTCGTTTTATAAAAGCACTCAAAAAGTAAGTTATAGAATTTTAAACACATCTCATTCACATTACAGTTAATAAACAGTTGATTCCAGTTTACATTACACAACAAATTAACTAGAAGATTAAAATTACATTTTTTGAAATTGAACTCAAGTTTTACATTTGATTTTAAGGATACATTACACATGTTCATGTTGAAGGATATATCTATTGCTGGGCGATGTCTATCTTCATTTAATAATATAGTGTTAGCCGGAGTTACAGCTATGTCAGAGTTTATTGAATCCGTAAAGAAAACAAGATCCAGTATTTTATTAAAAGCGTTACGAATTCCATTATATTGATTTAACTCGCATGAGGTAAGTCCGTCGATGACTGAAAATTCATTTGAAGATGATAAATTTGATGGAGATAAGATATTGCTATCGTCTGGCTGTATCCAGTTCAAATTTGGGAAGTTGAAATCGCCTACAATCAAAAGTTCGTCGTTTGGTTCCATTAAATTGTGTATAATTTCAATGCAATCAACATATTTTTCATATACATTATTATTGGAGCTTGGTGGTATATAAGTGCAGATTATACATATATAGGTAGCCAGTTTCCAATTTTATTTTAATAGCTATTATTTCAGCGTCTGTAGAAGTAAAATCGTCAACGAGTGTGCAGATATAATTGTTTTTAACAGCTAGCAAAATTCCGCCGCCAACTTTTTCTAGATCATTTGCGTTATGTCTATCACGTCTAAAGATTTGATATGACCCGTCAAAAAGCTCAGTGCTCAGAAAAGAGGTGTTCAACCAAGTTTCAGTAAGAGCAATAATTCCATGAAGGAGGTTATTTATATTTTTATAGACCGTATTGATCTTTGTCCTTAACCCGTTTACATTCTGATAGTAGATTGTATCTGATGAAGCTGCTTTTTTGGTATTTTGGCATTGTCCGTTCCTTCTGAAAAGGGTTTTGTTTGGCGCTCCAGATTCCAGGAAAAAGTTTTGCAAAAAATAAACTCTTTAAAACCAAACACCCTTAACTTATTCAAATTAGACTTGAATCCATACCACAATTCAGGTGTTGTAGTTGTAACCTTTCTTTTCTGGTTTGTAACCTTTCATTTTACTCGAAAATGGTGTAGTATCTTTTACACCTTTTTCTTCCTGGCATTCTATGAGTTTAGGCTCTTCACTCTTCATCCTCTCATTCAAATTGTTAAGAGCTGTTACCAATGGGTCGTATTGTTCAGGTAACGTAAGGAATAATTGAGGGATAATATCGTTCTCTTCCACTTTGCATTCAGCCAGTTTGAGCTGGTGAACCAGATTTTCAAATGTCAGCAAAAAAGAAGCCACTGAATGTTGGAAATCTTTTATTTAAAAGCCTTAGCATTGAATCTCAACAGTTTTCTATTCCAATCTTTTTGATGATCCTAATTGCCATATTTCCAGGTGGAACCTGATACTCAAACTCTAAAGAACAAACCAAGAATAATTACCTGCCTTCTTTTTGAAGAGAAATCCTCTGCGAAATCCCAAAAACAAACAAAACCACACAAGGACAAAAAACGTTTCCATTGTGAGGTTTGTGACAAATGGTTTGTCCATCGATTTCGATTCGACGAACACATGAAAAACCATCAGTCCGATGGAGAGAAAGCCTTCCCGTGCTCCCAGTGTGACAAAAGCTACACAAATCAGGGCAATATGGAGCGTCATGTGCGTTCGGCACACAAATTGGAAAGAAAATTCCAATGTTATGAATGTGGAGCTAGTTTTGGGAGAGCAGATATTCTAAAAATGCACATGTTCATGCACACTGACCAAAGAACAATCGAGTGTAAAATCTGCCAAAAGAAGTGAGTTTTCCAAACTTTTTCAAAAATTGTATTAAAAATTTCTTTTCACAGATTCAAAACCAATCAGAGTCTACATTACCACATGAGAGTTCATAAAAACAAACCGGTACGAGTCAAAAAACCGAAAAAAGATAAACCCAAATCCAAATCAAAATCACAAATATACCTCTGCGATCAATGTGACAAGATCTCACGTCATCGTACAACCCATCTGAACCATATGCGGACGCATACCGGTGATAAGCCATTCAAGTGCAGTATTTGTGACAAAGCATTCCGGACGACAAGTGCCAGAACTAATCACGAGTTACTGCACACAGACAAGCGACCACATACCTGCAAGAGCTGTGGATTATCATTCCGACAGACATCGCATCTAAGCTCACACATGCTTACTCATACCGGAGACAAGCGGCATGTGTGTAATGTTTGTCAGAAAGCGTTTGCTATGCGAAGTAATTTGGTTGTCCATTTGCGAATACACTCGGGAGAGATGCCTTATGTTTGTATTAATTGTCCAAAGAAATTTTTGCTGTCTAGTCAATTTAAGAGACATAAATTGATTCATGAGGAAGGTGATGAGCAGACTGAATCGGACAAGAATGGAATTGAAATTGGAGAGGAATTCCATGATTCGCAGATTAGTTTATACATCGATGATATTATTGAACGGAATACAGAAGGATTTGAGGAGGATATTATTGTTTCTGAATAAAAGATGGAAAGATGCTATTGATGTATTAATTAGTATTAATAAAAATAGTTTTTATATGTATAGTTAAGAAATTTGGGTTCCTTAAGCATTTAATTTATCTGAAGTCTTAACTCAAACAACTTATAAGGTAAGAATAGCATCGATATAGAGTCTAGACTACTATTAGAGTTTATCAAAAATAGAAAAGAAAGTTGATGCCTAAAAAAAAAAGTTTCTGACTTCTCAGGTTTAATATGCATAGAGAAATATGGCAATCGTTTTATGGTTAAACTTGCACTCTATTTCCATTACGAAACAGACTAAATGTTTTAACCAAACGTCTCAACCCATTTTAACGACAACCTGAGTCCTGGAACGCAATGTGAAAAGTACTTTCTTCTACAAATTCGAACATTTTACTTGTAACTTGTCCATTCAGTAGTTATATATCGTTGACCGATTTCTCTCTTCCTTTTTGAACCTTTACTAACAAATCTAGAAACAAAATTAAAAAAAAGTTACACCTACACCCCAGTGTACCAATTGACAATTAATTATATACTTGATTGGGTATGAAAGAATAACAACAAAATCGGTTCTGATGCTCCATTTGGTGGTTATTTATTATTTGTTAGAAAGCTTAAACATATTCAACTTCTGGCACCTGCCGTCAACTATTTAAATTAAACATATTTTACTTTGGACAACTAAACAACGGTGACTAATCAAGGGTCAACGCAAGCTACATGTGTGTGTGCTTGAAAAATAACATGAAAATTTAAAGGAAAACTCTTTTATGTTTGCCCAAGTAAATCTTTGTTTGCAAGAATATTATTTGTTCCAAAAGTAATTTATACACCTTCCTTGAATAGGTTTTTTTTTTTACATTTGTAAGCTCTCTTGGAGAAACCTAGGAAGCCTAAAAAATATGGTATTTTCGATCAAGAAAAATATTTCGGATAATTAATTGTGTGTGAATAATCTCAAAAAAATAAATAAATAAAATACAAAACATGAATTTCGCTCACAGAGCTGCGTACAAGAGAACGAAAAGCCTTGCGAATTTTTTCGTTCACAATTTCGTTGTGCTAATTTTTATATTGAATTTATAGTTTCGCTTCCCCAGCGTAATAGACTTAATTTTGAAATTGATTTTCCATTTTTGGCTCATTTTGAGACTATCTTCTTACGCAGACAATTATTTCAACGATGTAGACAATATGGGCGTTGAGGAAACGTTAGGGAGTAAATATATCAACGTCATTTTTTGAATAAAAATTTAGGTAGAGAAGTAAATTGAGTTAGGGAGATTTTTCTTTGCCTAAATTGGAAGAATTTTTTTTAAAACCTAATCAGAGACACGAAACTTGGCTTAGTATTTAGTCCTTAACTTTTCTGAACCTGCCGAATAAAGACATTTTATTCCAATCCTCTTGATTGTCCCGTCGCATGTGATTTATTTCGATTTAGAAAAGCTGCCGCTGTTTGATTTAAATTAAATATCAAAGAATTTAGTCCTTTGGCTGCTTGATTTTTGAACGATCGAAGAAACTAATTCATCTTTATTATTAGCTGCGTGCCTTTGGAGATATTAACCTACTGCTAGGTACTTAAAGTAGCTATCAACTACTATTACTTTATTGAAAAAGAAGTTCAAATGTTCAAAGCAGCTTCAAGTACTAAGCAATAGATAAATGTGACACCTACCAAGTAAGATTACAGAAAGCAGTTTTAAAGTAAAACTTTATTATATCACAAGAAACATAACTTACCAGAGTGAGGAAGAAATTTAATGATTTTTAATTCTAGTTGTACACTAGGGTGTATGCGTAACTTTTTTTTTATATAGCTAGCTAAGCCCATTTGTTTAAAAAAACCCAATAAAATTGTCATTCCAAACATAAAAACCATGGTTTCAATAAAAAAAATATTAATCGTTTTAAAGGGTATAGTAGACGTTATTAGTTGTGTTATTTTGGCATTGCTATCCGTATCCGGAGATGTAGTTAAAAACAACGATAAGAATAAAAGCTAAAGAAGAGAAGCTTAATCCAGCAGCGGATAGAGTTTTTCTTACAAAGTAATAACAATATAATAATAATTTAACTATATGCCTGTAAGACCTAAGGTCTTTTAAATGCAACTGCACGGCACTAGTTAGAAGGAATAGAAAGATAGGAAAGATTTTTTGTTGGTACAGTGAATTGAGAATAAGATGATTATTATCTCATATAGTCCCAGTATTACCTACTTTATTTTTTTCTTAATGTGTGCATATCTATTGTTGTTTAACATTATCAGGGAAAGTTTTTAACAGTTAATCTGTGACAATTCATACATACTTATTCAGGATGATGTCCAAAGATTCAGTAGAAAGTGAAGTTTGAATTTTAAATGTTGCACAAAATAAAAAAATTTAAATAAATTAAATTTTTTCTAACTAATAAGTAATAATAGACCAGGGTCGATAATTTTTGAAACCAAAAAAAATCATAGTAGAATTAAACCCATTGGAAAAGGAGGTGAATATGATGAAAATTAAAGGAAAAATAAATTACGGGCGAGCCGAGTTCGGGAAGTGGGTGGGTTGAGTTTTTAATGGTAAAAAATGGTATATCTCGAATTCCGGCAAAACTACAAATCCTATAGAAAAAAGTTGTATGGCAAAGTTGTAGGTAATAAAAAGATCTACAACTTTTGTATCAACAATTTTTTCACATAACCTCAAAATGTATGTGAAAAATTCAAAAAACCGAGTTTTTGGTTTTTTATTTTTATCTTTTTCAAAAAGAAAAATTTTTCTACGAAATTTGGTGAAAACTTACCTTATTATGTCCCAAATACACTGTAATTTATTTGATTAAAAATATTAATTTGTTTACCTTATTTTGACTTAAAACCAAAAAAACACCCTAATTTTCAATCGAAAATTCACGTGTCAAAATATCAGATTTTTTCAAAAAGTCGGTGGGCATTTCGTTCGTTTAAATGTCTATTTTCTGTTGGTGTAAAAAAAAAATTATACATTAGTATACTATAGAACATGTTTTAGTAAAATTCAAAAAATGAAAAAACTTGAATTCGAACAAATTGGCCTATTTATTCAAATTTACACTTTAATTACTCAAAAAACGTTAGATTTATCAATATTACATGAAATCTTACGTTTTTTGAGTAATTAAAGTGTAAATTTGAATAAATAGGCCAAAATTGTGAGCAATGATAAAAAAATTTTTTCGAATTCAAGCTTTTTTCATTTTTTGAATTTTACTAAAACATGTTCTATAGTATACTAATGTAAATTTTTTTTTACACCAACAGAAAATAGCCATTTTAACGAACAAAATGCTCACCGACTTTTTGAAAAAATCTGATATTTTGACACGTGAATTTTCGATTGAAAATTAGGGTGTTTTTTTGGTTTTAAGTCAAAATAAGGTAAACAAATTAATATTTTTAATCAAATAAATTACAGTGTATTTGGGACATAATAAGGTAAGTTTTCACCAAATTTCGTAGAAAAATTTTTCTTTTTGAAAAAGATAAAAATAAAAAACCAAAAACTCGGTTTTTTGAATTTTTCACATACATTTTGAGGTTATGTGAAAAAATTGTTGATACAAAAGTTGTAGATCTTTTTATTACCTACAACTTTGCCATACAACTTTTTTCTATAGGATTTGTAGTTTTGCCGGAAATCGAGATATACCATTTTTTACCATTAAAAACTCAACCCACCCACTTCCCGAACTTGGTTCGCCCGTAATTTATTTTTCCTCTAATGTTTATCATATTCACCTCCTTTTCCAATGGGTTTCATCCAACTATGATTTTTTTGTACTTTTTAATGTTTTTGAAGGCATCGGCACTGGTCTATAACCATTATTTAAGTAAGAGAATTGTAAAAAAAAATCAATCAACACAGGAAGCGAAATTCTGGTTCAAAGTAGGAGTTGTAAATTGTGCAAAGAAAATATTACTCATACACCCCAGTGAACTTAAAAATCATAAAAAATAACAATTTAAGCTATATTCTTTCCTTTGACTGATGGTTTAACTGCGCAAGGTGTATTAATGACCTATGAAATTTGTTTTTCCATTTGTTTGAAAAGTATTTTTCGACCAACAATAGTTGAATTAAAATTTATTATTTGCAATAGCTCGGGGCATTTTGTAAAAAGTATACCCTCCTCGTTTAAATCATTTTTATATGGTCAAAAATACAAATCTTTTAAATTTGAAACCCTCCAAATGTCAAAAAATCTCAAATTAATTATGAAATAGATGATAATTGTATTCTCATGCTCAAAGAACCCTTCCAAAAACTACCATCAAAGTCCTCTTTAACCCTTGATTGATAGCTGTCACGATGGTAAAAGTTTAAAAGAAAGACATTTCATTTCCTAAACTTGTTTCTCCAAAGTATGCCATCAACAAAACCTATCAATACATCATGCCTTTATTTCAAGCACGACAAGCAATCAATCGCTTCATTTGTACACTCTGCCATTATGCCATTCTATGCCGTATGGCACCATCTACCACACCAAACCACACGTACCATGCAAATTCCAATGAAAAATTACCACTATGCTTTTGGCATACACAATTTTTTTGGGTATGGGACAGAGTTCGCAAGGCATTATTGCCTTGGGTCTTCGAGTCGCTTCATTGCTCTGCTATATGACTTTGTTGAAAAAAAATCACAGATTCAAACTATCACGTCTATTACGAGTCCTCTATGGAAAGTCATACAAATTTTCCAATTACCACTAACGAGATTATTCCATTCCAACCACATAGCGAGTAGGTACCTACACTCTCCTTGTCATTGAGAATACACAACAGCAAGGAAGAAAGACAAAATTGAGACTTCTATTATGGAGCTTAGTCAAGGGAAAATATTTGCATCTCTGAACTGTGTGAGTTTAAAACACACCCCCAAACCCTACAACTTGGGGACTTTACCCTCAGCTTTCAAAGTATGATTTATGGAGACCAAGTGTGTGGGTATGCAAATCGAACCTGACCTATTTGAGAGTATTTATGTGTTTTTTGTAAACGTATCAGAAACCCGCAGCCATTTCCCATTTATTACGGAAAAGGATTGTCCTGTCAAAAGTCATTCCTATTCTAAGCGCATCCATCCCTCCTGAGGATTCGGTAATGGTGACATAATTTTTTTATATTAGAAGAGATAAATTGACGACTTTGGAATTGAGTGCCAGTAATGGCAAGTTTGAAGGACATATACGAGTTTTTTTGAAGCCATATGCTTTGCCAAAAGAAGCGAGTTAAATTGAGGTCAAAGACGTAATCCTACGAATTGCCTTAGATATATCCTGTGAATCTTTCATCGACTCAACCGTAAGAATGGGAATAATAGCCCATCGCTTAAAATTAATGAAATCATTCAGCTTTACGGATCGCCAAGCAGCTAACAATTCGAATAATTTCCAACTCCCCCAAAAAAATGACAGCAAAAAACACCAACAACAGAACAAAACAGCCAAATTGAATATAAATGCGGAATGAAATGACTTTTATAAGTTTCATTCAAGGATAACCGCAGGAATTCAAATAAGAATCTATTGTGAAAGTTTCAAAAGGAGAGAAGGGAAGATGTCTTCATCTCGAAATCTAACTGATTTGAGGTGAGATTGAAATAAGTGTGAAAAGGAAGCAAAAGATGGGTTCAGTAACTTTACTGGTCTTAAAACCTTTATAAAGTCATTTAATATCCGTTTGGATTAGAGTGGGGGAGTTAAGAGAATGAGAAGGATTTAATTAGCCATTAAATGGGTTCGAGGGATAATTGGAATATTTTGAATTTTTCTTTGTTAGGAAGAAAATAGGGAACAATTGAAATTCGACTTTAAAAATACAAAACAATGTTTTTTTTTTCTCTTGCCTTAGAATAATATCTATGTATAAAATGATTCATCTCTGGTCATTTAAATCATTTCCTTTCCAAAAATTTAAAGGACTTTTACAACCTGATACGGATACCATCAAGCACTCATGATGCATTAATGGGGCCATTGCTCTTTTCTAGACGTTAAAATTAATCCTTCCGTTTTGTTGTGTGGAATGGATATCGAAAATTGTACCATATTTACATCATGATTTATATGAAAGAGTTCCAGGAGGTATAGATATTTTGAGAGGATTTATGTGTTCAGATTAGCAACATTGAATACAACAAAGCGATATTTTTGTATATCCGTAGGGTCTACTTTTATGATACGGAAAAGTAATAAATTTGTTTCCGTATCGAATGGAAAATTTTAAACACTTCAATGTAGAGTTTGAATCTAAACTTTTTGAGTGTAACTTTTTGGGTAAAGGGAAAGATAAATGTTTGAACATATTTAAAATGAATAGCAAAGTAATTTTATGAAAAAGCTTTCTTAAGTTGCATATAAGTGTAAGGTTTTATTGAAGAAAGTGAGTTTAAAATCACCAACGTTGAATAGTTTAGGAAATGATGAATTAGTTTTTAAGATAGTAGGTGTATTTTTTGACAGGGCTTTCCGCAGTAGAATTCCACAAATAGCATTGAAAAACAATTATAGATATGCACACATTAAGGTTAAAGAAAAAAGAAAGTAGGTAGTATACTTTGTATAAAACTGTATCCGCAGCTGGATTTAGCTTCTCTTCTTTAGCTTCTATTCTTATCGTTGCTTTTAACTACATCTGCGGATACGGGTAGCAATACCAAAAAAACTAGGTGTGTTTTTTTCGCAGGACAACCTTTTGAAACGATGGATAATTGGAACCATGGTTTTTATGTTTGGAATGACATTTTTATTGGATTTTCAAACAAATGGGTCAAGCTGAAGTTATATAAAAAAGTTACGCATACACCCTAGTGTACCACTATATTTAAAAATTTATAAATTTCTTCCTCATTCTGGCAAGCTACGTTTCTTATGATATAACAAAAAGTAAGAAAATATAAAATTTTATTGTTGGTATCTTTTTACTTGCGATATAGGTACTAAATATCAAGTTATGCATTCGTACAAAAAAAAAGTTGAGATAACATTTTTCCATGACATTACGATGGTAGAGAATGCCAAAAAAATGGGTCCCGGAAGTCCGTCTGTCTGTCTGTCAGTCTGTCTGTCTGTCTGTATGTATAAGAAGCTACAGCCTAAACGGATGGACCGATTGACTTCAAACTTGGTATGTAGCATTTTTTGGAGACTCTCCAGAGGGGTTTTTGGAATGAATTTTTTTGGACCAAAAATAACGGTACTTGTCATATACCGATTTTAGTTAAGTTGAAATTGCTCAAAAACGGCTCCAACGATTTTGTTTAAAAAATTCAAATATAAGTTTTAAGATAAACTCTATTTCGAAAAAATTTTTTTTTTGAAAATCATTATTAACGGTACCTGCCATAGAACGGTTTTTTTTTTTTTTTTTATCTGATTGGATCCGAAACTGCTTATTCGATTTCAACGAAACTTTTTGTAAAGAAGTATTTATATAATTTAAATATAACGCAAAAATAATATTTCCAAAAAAATAATTTTTTTATTTAAAAAAAAAAAATTGAAAATTAAAAAAAAAAAAAATCAAATTTTCGAAAACGGAACATTGAATTTTTTTGAAATTTTGTTTTTAGATGTAGATTAGTGATTTCTACAAAATGGCAATTTTATTTTAAAACTTTTTTTCCAAAAAATTATTTATAAAAAATTAGTTTAAAAAAAACGGCTCTAACGATTTTGATTTTTTTTTCTAAAAATGCATGTTAATATATCAATCAAAACTGCATACTTGTTTTGGAGGGCAACTTAATTTCTGATTTAATTAAATTTTTTTTTTTAAAACGAATTTAATTTTTTTTTCCAAATCTATTATATAATATATTAAAGTTTGTTTTTGTGTACGTTCGCTAACCGGCCACACCGGCTGACTTATTTTCTTAATTTTTTTTTTTATCAAAGAGGTATAAGAGGAGAAGGTTAAGGCAAAAAAAAATTTAAGATTTTATAGGGTAAATAGGGGTAACACGACATTGAAAAAAGAGGCTATTTTCTAAACGGTAAGTCGTAAAGAGTTGACTTTTTTTTAAATGAGTTACACCATGAGAAAGATATTAAAAAAAAAATTAGGGGTCTAAAACGGATTTTTTTCATAGGCCCTGTATTTTTAAATAAAAATTTTTGAAAAACAACCTAATTTTTAGGGACATTTTTGAGTAGTCTTTTATTTTTTTGGAATTTTTTAAAGTCTGCAAAAAATCTCAAACTTATAGGAAATATAGGTTTCAATCATGCGCATGCAAGAGTATTTTGCATAGACCACTTTTGCTAAAAGTTGAACAGTTAACATTTTTAAACTCATTTTATGAACTTTTCAAGTTTTGATCCTCTTTTTCATTTGAAAATTAACTAATTACAGAGTCGAAAATTAGAAATAAATACAAGAAATGGCGGAACGAAGTCCGCCGGGTCAGCTAGTTTCTATATAAAAAGTCTTAAAAATTTAAGCAACTTTAACTATAAGAGCGACCCAGTCGTGCATTTTATTTATTAAATATCTCAATGATCATGGCTTGGAATTTCACTTTGATATTATTTTGTAATCTTACTTGGTAGGGGTCTCTTGGTGAATAGTAGCGTTCCTTTGGGCACATTAATCTACTACTTAGTACTTGAAGCTGCTTTGAACGTTTGAACTACTTTTTCAATAAAGTAATAGTATACACTATACAGTAATACTGTATTACAGTATACTCTGAATTTTATTGTTATTTTTGCTCTGCAAAAATCACATTATTTATTCTTTTAAAAAAGGCATAAATGATATGTTTTGTGATAGTACACATAAGGTAATATCTTCCGAACGTTGTAAAATTGATCGTCAAATTTGACAAATTTGAGACTATGTCAATTTTTTTCACTTTTAAATTACCGACGAAAAACGCACAAAAACCGGATAAAACACACAACTATTTTTTAACAATATTTCACCATTTAACGAATTTTTTTAAACAATATTTGACCATTTTCCGACAAGAAGCACAAAGAAAATGTGTTATTTTTCTATTTATAATTTTTTTTAAAAGACATTTTATAAATTAAAACAAAAACAAATTTCCTGTTTACTGCGATTCAAATATAAAAATTAAAGGCCGATCTGACAGACAACGTTCGGAAGATATTACCTTATTACGTGTACTATATACTTACGGTGACCATATTTCTTGGAGCGAAACCCGGGACAGATAAAAAATTAGTTGCATCGTTTTGAAAACATTGATTAAAAAAAATTATATTTTTTAAAATGAATTTTCATAAACTATTCCTAATTTTGAAGCCTAAATTTCTTAAACGGTTTTAATGGAACATTTTCATTGAAATCATTTAAGTCGTTAACAAGCAAGTCAAAATTGAAGAAAACGGTTTTGTAATAAGTAGGTACCTACTGTTGAAAATAACTTCTAAAAAAAATTTTCTTTATCAAAATCGTGAGAGCTGGTTTTTAACTTTTTAGTTTTATTTAAAACGATTTTGAAGTTGTAAGTTGTGTAATCTTTAATTCGACTTTTAGCATGTCTTTAAAAGTTTTGAAATTTATCTGGGTTCTTAACTCTTCCATATGTTGTTCATTATTCGAGAAAAGAAACTTTTTCTGGTGCAGCTTTTTAAGCTGGAACTAAGCAATAGACGCAAAATCTTAAAACTAATGATTTTATCCGGAAAATTAAAAAAAAATTTATTTTCCAACCACTGCTTTCTTTAAAAAGTAATTATAATTGAATAAAAAATTTAGAGAATTTACAAATACGGGACAATCACGGGACAAATTTCAAAACACGGGACACTTATACGTCCCGGGTTTCTTAAATAAAAATCCGGGACAAGCTATGGAAATACGGGACAGTCCCGGGTAAACCGGGACGGATGGTCACCTTATGTATACTACACATCATATAATATTTTAATTTTGGAGGATTCAAATAATTTTGATTTTTTCTTCCACTTTTCTTTTTTTGCCAAATTTTTTTTTTAAATCGATTCTTTAAAAATTTTTTCATACATTGCCTTTAAACATCTGAAATGACACAGAAAAGTTATTTTAATGTTTCTTGCTTATTTATTCACCGTTTAACTGCTGGTTCTTTTGTTTAGATTGGTCATTTATAACTAGAGATATAGCGAGAATACTAAGGGCCGGTTTGTTCATACTCGATTATCTTTTAATCAAAGATTTTTCTATGGAATAATCCTTGATTAAAAGATAACACGGTGTAATATTATATTATTATAATCGACTGTTAACAAACTGGCCCTAAGTGTGCTTAGAAAAACGACGACAAAAACTTTGAAAAAATCATATCTCGAAAACCTATAAATAAACATTTTTTTAAGATAAAATTTTCGAGGTTTCTGCGTTTAAATCTATAAGAAAAGTATAACGGCACTTGGTGTTCAAAAAATATATTTTGTTATTGAAATTAAAACCAAATTAATACTAAACCACGCAAAGCTTAACAAAAATCAATGTTTTAGCTTGACTTATTAATTTTGAGTTTGAAAACTTATTTAAAAAAAAAGGATGTTAATCAACACAACATTTTTTTTTGTTTTGTTTTAGAGAATTGCCCCTACAACAAATGAGGGGAAATGCCAAATTTTCTTGTTGTAACCCAACATGCAATTTCTAGCCTTTTTTTGTTTCTAATGCATAAAAAAGTAAGGTACTGTGTATAATTAGAAACTCTTCTTTAAGTTCCGTATCTTTGGACTGAAAAACAAATCTTTAAAAGAACGCAAAACTATTTGAAATTTGATGCTCTATAGCTTTTATGCATATTGATAAAAAGTCAATTAAATACCTTATAGTCTTGTTTTAAAAATTTAATTTGTGTCGACTAAACAACCATTATCGGATCACAATCGTTTTCAATTTGATTTAAACAGCTGTTAAAATCAAATCAAAGTCAATTGTGATCCGATGATGGCTGTTAAAACGAAATGCGACACAAATAAAATTTTGAAAACAAAACTATACAAACAATAAACAAAACTAAACTAATTGACTTTTATCAATTTAATTACAGTCTTGTTGACCGAACTTAATAATAAATTATAGCTTTTATGATGTGGAAAAAAATATGTTTTAAGCTTCTTCATTTAAAATAGAAAAAAAAATCAGTCTTTCTGTTTTGATGTCCACAAATTGTTTGTTTTTTTTTTTTTAGTCAGACTTGGTTTTATATTTTTCTCATTTGTGTTTGCCAAAATTGCAAAATATTTTCTTAAAGCTTTATTAATGTACCCCCACTTCAAAATACATTATCTTGCTTTATAAATTCGTCACGCATACGAAGCTAACTCTCTCTGAGTTATTCCATCTGACTTTAATCTAAATGAAATTCTTCATCCTCAAAAGAACTTTTCTTTGTGTATACGAATCTCGTGAAGGGTGATTTACCTACACAAAAGATATAATCCTTTAAATCCATGGTAATGAGTGCAAAAGCTTCTTAAATTATGAATTTTCTTTTTTTTAATTAAAAAAAATTCTATATTCTACCAGAACACAAAGAAAAAAATTAAATGACTTAATTAATTAAAATTTCACAAAATCCTATAGTTTTTTCTAAATAAATAGTCTCCAAAAACAAGCCATTTCAAAACCCACCACAAAACCACCATCATTCCAATAAATAAATCATTCAACTGGAAAAAAAACAAAATTTGAGATGAATAGGTACATTTATCTTTTTCCATCAAGGCCAACATAATCATCACGTTTCGATGTTTTCCGTATATTTTACTATACACAACGTCATCGTCCTTCATTGTAAACATACCCAAACAATTTCCCGCCCAAAATTTGGCCCCAACAATGCCAAAACGTACGTGCGATGTTTTTGCGATGTTTTTTTTTTGTTTCCCTCCAATATTGGTTTTTGGATTTGTTTATCAACAAAACTAAAGAAAAAAAACACAGCCTCAGAGTAAACACTGATAGACAGTATGGCACATGGTTATGCGAGACGTAAAATTTGTGTGTTGTGTCGCCAAAATTCAAAATACGCATGCTCCTGAAACGCATCGAAAAATGTTTACATTTTTTCACCCAGCTGAAAATTTTCACTTTCCTCGTATCGTTGGTCAGGGTTCTACTCTCAGTTAATAACGGTTCTTTGGCGAGTTTGAATGTCTCCTCTATGGGATGATCTCAAAGTGTTGTAAAAGGATTTCGTGATATAGTCGTTAGGAAGGAGCATCATTTATAAAGATTTGAAACATATGTTTTAAGGTTTTCGATATAGTTTTTTTAAAACTACCGGACTGATTTTGATGAAATAAAAATATCGAACATCGAAAAAACAACGGGAAAAAAGTGTTGAGCTTTGAAGAAAAATATTGTATGGTTTTTTGAAAACGTCATTACGTGTGTCCTTATGGTGCTATTATGAATGAAATTCTGTGGCTTCTAGAGCAATTTTTTACCCTTTCTCCAGTGTTTTTGTTGTGCATTACAAAGTTACGTGCTAATTAGTCTGTGGTGTACTCGTAACACCTGTTAAAAAGAGAGTTATAAAATTCCAAATTCTGAGAATCCTGTTTTCATAACAAGGATAAAGGAAATATCATATAATTTTTAAGTAGCTGGAGTCTTTTACGGACGAAAGGACCAATTAAACGGTAAGTTCCCACACAGGATATTGATGATAGTTCCGATTATTATGAGATAATGAGGTGACAATGGATAAGGACATTGGGATTAATTTGACATCCTTTTGGTCTAGCTTGAAAGACCGTAAAAAATGTATTTTTCTTCGTCGTCGACCGACACGACTACCATACGGATGGGTGTTTGTGGGGCTAAGATTTATTTTTAAAGATAAAATCCGACTCGGGTTCAAATCTATTTATGGATCGTTGATGCGTGTCGTTGTCCTCTCTCAGTCTTCTCTTTCTCTCACTTTTGGTTAAGAATTTATGAAAAACGTTTTATGGGACAAAAAAAAGGATTTTTTTCTTTTTCATTCTTCAAAGAGGACTTGTTTGTATGAAAGGTTCCAGCACATTAATAGGGTGTTTTTATGATAAAAAGGGTATTTTTTATTTCTTATTGAATTATTTTTCATATTAGTATAAATAATTATTATTGGGGAAATTATTGTTGGGTACTGAAAAAAAAAAATGAAAGGGGTGACATTGTCAATTACCCATCGATTGATGGATAAGTGTTTACTGTGAGGAAAGAAATTTATTACAAATATGTAATAAATAATCGAATGGGAATTTTAAATTGTACCTTTAGCAATATGTTTTAAAATGACTGGGGAAAATGGGTCGTTATGTTTACAAATGTGTTATGGAAGGAACTAGGAATGAATAAAATATGAGGTTAATACGATATAAGGATGTTATTTTTTATTGATTTACCTAACAGAGTTGATAGAACCATAATATGGTTGAAAATTTAATTTTTGTAGCGGTCGTTTAGTTTGCGTTTTTATTTTTAAAAATGATTTTATTTTTTTTAAAGTTGAATAAAAAATTATAGGTACAATTTATCAAAACAAACCAAAATTTTAATTGGTGGGGTATAACGTATAACATACAGTGTAGGAAAATTATCACTCGTCAACTAAAAAATAGCGATTTTTGTATGATTTGATTATTATCTTAGGTATGATATGTTTTTTCCAAAAAATCGTATTTCACCCAGATTTAATAACTGACATTGATTCAAATTTTCTTCAGATTTGAAATAGGACAGAAAGCATTTTTTTACAATAGCACTGGAAACCCTAAATCATTTTAGAAAAATATTATGTCTTGAATTGTGGACAGGTTTTCATATATCAAAAAACTTATAACATCAGAGGGAACTTTTAACGGGATAGGGGAAAATTAATAAAATATTTAAAGGGAATATCATATATTTTATTTTGAAAATTTTATTCCCACCTTGCTAAAGTGGATTTTGATGTTAATAAGTGAGAATTAAGGAAAAGGGTGAAGCAAACGGCTCAGTGAACTTTGTTTCCGGGGATTTATTTAACTGCATCAAGATACCATAAGATCCATTTTGACAAAAAAGAGCCTAAAAGCCTATACTAGAAAGATGTGCAAAAAGGGATTTGTGAATATAGTATAAACCAAACAGAAATAACTAAACAATCACAAAATTCTGAATGCAAAAAACCCACAATCCTGAGAATCCAGAAAATCCAAATCTCGAAATCCTAGAATTCCAAAAAAATCACAATCCTGAAAACCCAAAATCCGGAAAAACCAAAATCCAGAAAATAAAACAGAAAAACTAAAAAAACTCTTTCATGAGTCTATATTCTTTATAACGATAGACTCATTGATTCTAGCTATGAAATCCTCATTTGAGATTTTGGGTTTTCTGGATTTTTGATTTTGGGATTATGGACTCACGGGATTTTAGATTTTCGGGATTTTGGTTTTTCCGGATTTTGATCCCAATCCGATTTGGTTAGGGGTTGGGTTTGGTATCCCCCTTTTTATATTTCCGTTTTTTTAAATCCCGCTTTTCGTAATCCCGAATTTTTAAAATAAAACAACTAGTATTGATTGCTAAATCGGTATATGATAAAAAAAATTAAAATGAATTAAAAAATGAGAGATTTTTCTAAATGCATTTTGTTGTTACCTTTAACAAATATGTAGCTATTGTATTGCATATACAAAAAAATATAAGTAAAGTAAGAATTATTATTATTTTAAAACGAAAAAAAAAAAAAAATTAAATCTAAATCAATTAACAAAGTTATAGCCTGTTTTACTACAGCCCAAATGAGAAAATTTCGCATATTAGGTTTGTTCAAATTTCATTTTAAATTTTATTTCTATACTAAAAAAAAAAAAAACTATTTTTTCAGGATTTTTAAAAACGGGATTTTAAATAGCGGAATTCCGATACGCTCCCTTTGGCTAGATATCAGAAGAAAAATGAAAAAATTCAATACAAAAAAATATTTTAATAATCTTGTTTTCCGATTTTCTTTGAAAATTAAATACACATAATAATTTAAAACAATATGAAATATCTGTCCCTAAATTTTGAATAAATCAGATCATTTATTATCGAGCTATAATATATATCTACAAATAAATAAAATGTTTTTCCACTGTATTTTTCTAAAAAAAAAAAAACAAAAACGCAGTTTTGTTAGCAACACTTACATAATTAATTAACAAATTTTATCCAAATAACAAACAACTCGAACATTTTGTATTGAAATACAAGAAAAAGGAAACTTTTCAAATAAAAAAAAATTTATAGGGGAAGTACGTCCAATATGACATACCATAAGCTTTTTCGTCAATAAAATAATACCCGTGGTGTATAACACAATCTTTGCATTTTTTATTCATTCTTTATAATATTAAGAACATTTTGTAGTACTTTTTGTATTAAAAAAATAAATAAATTAAAACTTTGAAAAAAAAAGTATCGGAATTCATTTTGTTCATATCGTATGGACAAAATGACATAGGTCATATGGAAAAAACGACATATGACATTTCATATGAAAAAATACAAAAATTAGTTGGCAAGTGTAGATTTTCAAAGGAAAGCTTACTTGAATCCACCTAAACCTTTGTATAGGACTTAAAAAACTTGTTGGTGTCCAGTATGCTTCACCTTAATGTAGCTTGCGGGACACCAAATGTTTTTGATGTTGCAAGCCAGTCTATTTTGTTTTCATTAGCAGCTTCAATGGCCCCCATCGCCTGAACCATGATTGGCGGTCGGAAGTTCTCTTATACCCCATTGGCATATTTAAAGCTAAAATTAAAAAAAACAACAACAATTTCTATGAAGTTGAAGGTATGTCGTTTTGACCATAGGTAGGGTATGTCATTTTGTCCATATCGTAGTTGTGACACATTTTTATGCATAACACTGTTTTAAACCCTGATTTCATAAAAAATATTAATAAGTTTTTAACTTTAAATTGTAAACTGTCGTTATACCCAATAAAATATTCAAAAAAGCTACATACAACTCCCAAAATAACAAAATTAGTCCAACACCATAAAAATGAAATAGCTCCTATAAACACACTTTACTTTATATTTTTGGTTTGGGGCTGTCAATTGATTTGTTATTTTGACAGAATTTCAAATTTCATTGGTTTCACCTACTGAGATAGGAGGTAGGGTTACATGTGGTACACATTTCAAGTTAAGGCTTGTATGTCATTTTGGCCGTGTATGTGCCAAATTGCAAGCAAATTCATGCACCCGTTTAAGCTTTGCTCGTTATACATATGGACGCACAGACGAACCTACGCACGAACCGACGCACAATGGGGCAAAATGGCAAAAAGGTGGCATTAAATCAACCAAATGAGCTGGACACTTGAAATTTGGAACAAATCCTACTTATACAAATGTTAGTTCATAGCCAAAATTTCGAATGGCCTCGTCCATTTTTAGCGTTACTACTCATACATTTTTTTTTTAATATTTTCGAACTTTTTCGGAAAATCCTCAATCAGTTTAATTTAAATTTTGAATGCCTTTTATAAAAAAATTAAATAAAAAATAGGGTTGCCAATTTTGAAATTTTTATTTTTTTTTTATTATTTAATTACGTTTTTTTTTTTTTGAAATAAATTTATTCAATGAATTTTTTCTTAATATTTTACTATACATAAATACGCATTTAATAAATAAACGAATTTAATAATTTAGATGTCTTTTTTACTCTCAATTTTTACTAAAAAAAGGTGCATTTATAGAAAATGACGTCATCAACTAAAAATGAACAATTCATACAGGGTAGCAAAAAGTAGCAAGAAAACTTTTCATATTCTAAAACTAGACAAAACGCAGAACAAAATGACATAAAAAACTTATAGGCGTTTTACGGCGAACGCAACTAAATAACTAAGGCTTACAGAAGTGAACTGAAAAACACATTATTTTCAGGTTATTTTTCATTTTTGACTACAAATTAAAATATTTTGAATGCATATTTTTCATAAAAAGAAAATTTATTAGAACGTACCCAAGCTCACTGATTCCATTTCAAAAAGATTCAACTAAGTACAAGTAATAAATAATAAACAGTATACACAATTTATTGAAACAACCCAAAATGATAAAAAGTCGTAAAAATTCTACCCAAAAGTGATCTTTCTCTTCCTTTGAGACAATCTCCTCAATTAAACGTGGTTAAAATTATTTTTTTCTCTCTAATTTCCAATTCTCTATTATATTTCAAAAAGAAATAGTTGGGTTATTCAAAACAAAGCTCAAATTTATGATTTGATTAAATGCCAGCTTTTTTGAGTTTTGCCCCATTGTGCCGTAGATGGACGGTAACCATCTATCATCGTTATGTTGGTTTTAATTAAAACATCGATTTTTTTTTTGATAACTTTTCAAAGTGGTCATCTTGAGTTATCTTGCGTTTCAATAAATTAAGTGTTAAAAAAATACCCTGAAATAATGTGTCATATGGCCAGAGTACAACAACAAACATTTTTCAGCTTGATAAACCATTATCGCCCCTTCGCGCTTCGGTTCTTCCAAAAAAGAAATAAGAAATAAAATTGTTGTACGAATATGACTAGAGCACTTAATTTTATTTTACAGTACTTAACTAGCACTTAAAGATGCAATAATACAATAACTTAAGTGAGCTAGAAATTATAGGAAATTAACCAACGTCACCGCACTCATACTTTCTGTGACACTGGCGGATCCAGGGGGGGGGGGGGGCACGGGGGCACGTGCCCCCCCCAGAACTGGTTCATACTTAAAGCAAATCAAATTATAAGAGTTGTTAAAATATATGAATAATAACAGAAAGTGAAACTCTTGTCTATTTCTGGCTGAAAATGCGAATTTTATTGTTTTTTGCATCTTTTTCCCATGAAAAGATCCACCTCACAAATAAATAAACGACTATTTGTTGATGGGTAAACACGAATGTTTTTTCGATTTAAAAAAAAGTGAATTTTCTAAGTGTTTTTTTTAACTTCAAAGTGATTTTGGTGAAAGATTTTGATATGGACATCGACAATCAAGGTATGAATGGTATTCTAAAAAAAAAATTAAATATATATGCAACTCTATTTTTTCATACGGAGGGATTGAAGTTCACACCTAAAAAATTTGCACTTTTTTCGTTGTTTTTTTTTTAACATTAGTGTTTTTAAAATAGCGCAACACTCCACAACATTGACTATATATTATTGAACTGCTGGATATGTAAAACAAACTTGCATTTCAGAAGTTTGCCCAAAATTGCACCCCGAAAATAAAGACCCCTTGAGAAAAACTCCTCAAAAGCGACCCTTACTTATAGATTTTTATAAACATTATGTTATTGAGAAAATTTCTCCAGGGATTCCTTTAAAAATATGTAAAAAAAAATAGTGTTCCAAATTTCAAAAGAATTGGTGCATTAGTTTTGAAGT
Organism: Episyrphus balteatus; assembly: GCF_945859705.1. Classification (NCBI taxonomy): domain Eukaryota; kingdom Metazoa; phylum Arthropoda; class Insecta; order Diptera; family Syrphidae; genus Episyrphus; species Episyrphus balteatus. Next base: position 130,366,416 of record NC_079135.1, on the reverse strand, counting down.
TATGAGGGGCACCGGCTTTGAAAACATTAGTTGTGGGGAGAACGATTTAAAGTTATGAACTCTGGACTAAAACGTTCGTAAGCGAAGTATTTAAATACCCATAACTTGGTTAATTTGGCTCTAATAGACCTACAATTTGAACACAATATTCTTGAGATATAAAAAAATTTTAATAAAAATAAAAAAAAAAAACAAAACTGGGTTTCCCGGGGAAAAAGTATGTTTCAGTTTTTTTTTTGTTTTTCTTTTAGAACTTTAATATTTATTAGAATGAAGATTTGAGTATTTGACTAAAAACTACTAGGTCATTAAATAATGGTATAAATATGTCCATGATATTGCAAAATTTTATACAAAATCAATTAAAAAACGTAAACATTTTTTTTTCTAAATTTTATCTTTAAAACTCAATTTCTCAAAAACTATTTAATGAAACAACTTAAGTCAAAAAATAAAATAAGGAATAGATTAGGTACTAACTTTAATATAGCACAGGATTGTACATGCATTTTATGATTTTTATTATATTTTTTTTCAGGAGATAAGTAGGTAAGCACTTAAGTGGCTTTTACTGTAACAAGAAAATGAAAATTTTTCCTTCCGAATAACTTTTTTGTCATTTGGTACCTATTTGATGCAGAAAATGTGCCAAAATATTTTAAGCCAGGTTTTAGACCAAAATACCGCACTGTGCGTCGTTAGAATATGCTGCTTGTCAGTCAGTCGTCATTTTATTTCTAACTGTTATTGCTGATTTTTTTTGCCAATCCATCCCTTGCGCCCCCCCCCCCCCCCCAAGAAAAAAATCCTGGATCCGCCCCTGTGCTGTGTTATGAAAAGATGATTGAAAACGTTTGTATTTTGTATTTTTAACAAGCTGACTTTGTCAAACGAAATTTCACTCTAATTCGGATCACAATTTTTTACTAACGCTGATTTTTCATTGATTTTTTATTTGTACTTGTTGTCCAGTTAGTTTCCTTTTCTTAAAAAAAATAGGAATCATTTTTCGTGCTTTTATAACGTTTACTAATGCAAATTTATTAGAAAAACTGACGTCTGCTTACCACCCAACTTCGTGCAGAATGAAACGAATTTCAATTTTCTGGCAAAAAGCATCACGAACTTACCCACAATTTATGGTGGATTGGCAAAGTATTCTGAACTTCAAAAAGCTTACGTGACAGTGTAAATCTGTTAAAAAAAAAATTGAAAAAATAACACAATACCCTTACCCTTTGCATGTAACATAACCATGCATTAAACTAAAAGTATCAATAGGAAAATATTAAACAAGTTGAATTTTCCGCAGTATATATAATATTTCCTCCCTGAATTTCTCTTAATACCTGAATACCTCTGCAATTATTTTTACGAAACAAAATCATATTAGTCCCTTTTAAAATTTAAATGTATAACCAATAAATAAATAATAAAAATAAAGCAAATGAAAAAAACTACAAACGAAATTGCACGTTCATATTCAAACAATTTAAAATTTTAAAAGTAAATTAATGTATCGGCAAACAGCCATCACGTTGCGTGTCAATTTTTCATTCATAAATATTTACGCGATGGACGATGATTTTATATATTTTCTTTGGCTCCTGAGCCCAGCACAGATCAGCAGATGCCTCTGGATATTTTCGGCTTTTCAAAAAATGATGAATGTATTTTTGGGGCAAAAACAACTTGGTGAATTTGTCTGTCGACAGACAGGCGTCATAAATTTCACTTTTTTATTTGCGATGTTTTTAACTCACCTCTGATTTAAGGATACGTTATGCATTCGCAAAAAAAATAGCTTTGAAAAAATGATGCTTTTAAGTAAAATTTTGGCGAACACAACTTGAGGATATTTGACGAAATTTATCTTCTACTTCTCTATTGAACTTCTACCTAAAGTACCCTTCCTATTCTTATTCAAAAAATTGCCAATAGCCGCCGCAGCACAGCCGCACCATAATCGAAAATGTCTATTCCGCCGCACCACAGCCGCAACCTTTCATTTTATATGAAAAAATTCCGTGCACCACAGCCGCACCACAGCTGCTCCGCAGGTGCACCCTTTGGTGTAACTGTGCGGCCAAAAGGTGGATTTTCTATTTTTACTTGGGTTAACTTTAAGAATTTTGTTTTAAATTCAATTTTAAACATTTTTTTCAAGCTCTTTAAGCTCTCAGTTTTTTTTCATTAAGATAGAGTCGATGAAATGACAAGTTCATTCAACCAACAGTTGTGCATTTAATTTTCCGGTGCAAATGATTTGACTTTATTGATTAATTAATATACGAAACATAAAATTTAAATTGATTTATGTGTATAGGTTGTTTTTCAGTTTGTTGAGCTGGATTAAAGAATTATTTTTTTATTTTTATCTTTAATCAAGAAACATACACAAAGAAGTCCTCTCTGTTCCCATGTCAAAGGCAATGTCAGACATGAATAGCCTTGGGCATTATCTGTGTCCTGTTTGTCCAACAAAGCAACAAAACAACATCATTCTTTCTTTTTTTTCTTGTTGTGTAAAATTAAATTGAATAAAGTAATAAATTGGAATCGGAGAAGTTTTCAAAGCGAAAAATCTGAGACCTTTCCGTACCTTTCCTATCTTGATGTTTTCTTCGGCATCGGATTTTTTTTTTTTTTTCTTTGATGACAGATTTATTTCTTCTGATAACTTTGACTTTGAGCATAAAAGAAAAAGCCACTGACCACATTGATTGAATGAAATGAGGATAAAAATCATCACTTTTGAATTAAATTTTTTATTTTCATTTAAAGATTCTTTTGTGAAAATTGTATTAAAATATCAAATAAAAGAAGCTGCAAATTAAAACTTTAAATTTTTAACTGAAAAATATGGATTACTAGCTGAGCCAGCGCACTTCGTTCCACCTATTCCACTATGGAGTGTGTCAAACTTTTCAAAAAAAAAAAAAAACGTTGGGTTGCTTCTAAAATATGATGCTTACAAAAACGATAAACGGTTCATTTGTAAGATAATTAAAAATGCTATAATTCATTCTTAAAGAATCACCCAAACAAATCAAAAGTTCGTCAGATATTTGAATAAATGTAGTTTTGCCCTCACCTCGCGAGACTAATTTGGACTTTGACCAACTATAAAATTGAATTAAATTATGAATAAGTCTGTTCTTGGTCATTTTTGGTTAAAATGAGTAAAAATGGAGCTATTAAATAAAAACGGTACCAACCTCTTTTCCAAGATGGCGGCTGCTCCCGACGTCCTATCATCCGAACAAATTGACTTTTATGATAAGGACATATACCCAAACACATTCCATGAAAATAATTTTATCCCTCGAAAAAATGCGATTTTATACCCATATTTTGACTAATTTGCCTGGGGTGAAAATAAAGTTCTATCTTTCCACACGTTTAAAACAATGTTAAATTAAAAAAAAATCAGAAAAACCTCAAAACACATGGGGTGATGTGTTGCCCATGACCAACCACCAGTGCGTGGGAAGCATCGTAATCTCAGTTTGAAATTTCGACATGGTTTGCTTTAAAAATTCTAACTTTTTTGTAGGCATTGTAGAAATTTGATTGAAGCGTTAAATAAAAGGTGAAATAATAAGCTTTCAGATGATATAAAATTTGTTTTAAGTTGTCATATAAAAAATGGATTTAATAATGTTAGAAGATAAAAAATACTGATTTTTAGCTATTTTTTGCTTTTTTTTTGACGAAAACTAATTGGATTAAAAAAATGCTAGCTCTTTTTGTATATTTTTGTAAATATAGGTTGTGTTACAAAATAATGGATTAAATGGTGTTAGAAGAAAAAAAGTTTGATTTTTTTTACTTTTTTCATGAAAAATTATTGTTTTCAATAAATTATTTGTATATCTTTTACGCATTGTTAAAATTTAAGTAGGCTTTGTGTTTTTTTTGTGAGTTTTTTATATAAAAATATTGATATAATGAGAAAAGAAAAAAAGGTATTGTTCTTCACGTAAAATAATGGTCCGTAAAACGACTTTACTGACAACCACTTTTTTTCAGGCCTTAAGGATGATAAGATTATTTTTAGTATTTGCAAATTTTTAAAACTAAAGTACATTCGTTTTCCTTTTAATTTATTCCATCCTGATTTTTCTAGGTTTGAAAATGCCCAATTTAAGGAAATAATAGCCCCACAAGTCTGCCTAAATTAAAAAAAAAGACGAAAATACTTGAATAAAAATTCAATATCAAAGTTGACGCCTTTTACAACCACGTCCATTTAATAATATATGAAGCTAAAAACAAACCATTCCTGTTCTTTGGTACATATATCCTTTTCAAAAAAATTAATTCCCTTAAGGTTTTATAACGAGCTTCCTACTGTTTTTAATACAAAAAAAAAGATACAAAAAATTAAATTATAGTCTCTCAGTTAGCAATCAAAGTTTTAGTCTTTTACTCAACTCCTTGTCGTCGTCATAATTTTTGTGTGGATAATACAGTAATTCAAAAGCACGTGTCCTTACAAAAAGTTAACTTCTTTTCAACCAAAAAAAAAAAAATAAAATTACTACAAACTCATCATCATCAGAAATAGAAAACAACATCCATGTAAATTTTAAGTGCACGTTTTGCATCCCTTTTTTTGTGATAAAAAATTCCTTTGGTTGAATGATACACAATAGAATGTGTTCACCATCACCATCATAACGTCTGTTTTTGATGAGGCCTCTATTTAATCACATTGTAAAACTTGAAACTCTGTTTATTTTTGCCATCGTTGGTTGGTTTGTGAAATGCACGTGTGACATGACATTATACATTTTATATGAAGTGGATGGTGGTGAAAGTTAACACAGAACCACTCACCACTTGTTGCTTTCCCAGAATAACAAAATAATGTTACTCATACGCCCGAGTGAACTATGAAAAAATATAGGTATTCTTGTTAAATGAGAGGTTTTGGAGGTTGTTGGTAAGAGAATGAACAAATTATAATAAAAGGTTAATGCAAACATTTCCAGAGAGGTTGAAATTCTAATTTTTTAAAGTTTGTTTGATGGAATTTTGAAAATGTGGGTATAAATATTTTTAAAGTTAAAAATTCTGATAGAGTAAAATATTTTTCAATGAACTTCATAAATTATTTAATAGCTATTTTTCTTGTGATATAAACTATTTCAAAGGTATAAAGAACTTTATTTAATTTGAAAGTTTAAAGTTCTTAAATACTATTAAAATATACTAAAGAATTCATTTAGTTCACATAATCTGTAAGAACTTTTGGCAAAAGTTATTCTTTTAAAATCTAATCAACCTGTTGTATTCTCGTCAAAATACATGTTTGTGCAATAGTCTCCGAGAAAATTTTTATATTTTTTTTCTTATAATGAGTTTAATTTGAATTGTCATATATTTTTGACGTCAAAATAATTAAATACTTTAATAAGAATTTCAAAATAATAAAATTAAAAGACAAAATGTAATATGATTTTGTTGACATGCAAACATAGTATAAAGGTTGTTTTTTCTTATATTTACATAACAAACAACTAGAAAGCAAAAGTATTATACTTAATAAGTGCCAAAAAAGGTTGTTTTGCTTTTAAGTTTTCTTGCAATGCGATTTCATTTATTTTCTTCATCACTAGCGCTTATAATATCAAATTGTTTTTTGAATTTTTTTGTTGCCACTTTGTATTTTTGATAACGCAAGCCTATAAAATACCTACCGTGACGTAGACAGGAAGCACAGGTATATACAATAAATAAATGAATATCTTAAATGGCAAGCAAAACGGCTAATTGGATCTTTTTCTCCGGTTTCCACCAAGGAAATTTCTGTTTAAATCAAAATCATAGCTGATCATTTGAGAAAGTGAAAAAGATATACATTTTTTACATAAAATGCAATGGGTTTTTGATAATTAGACTCTAAAAAACTTTGAAGCCGTTTTTCTCAAAACTACAATTTAGCAGATTCGTGGTTTTTGCGTTGTTTACAATATTTTTTGCAAGTTGCAATTTTAAGTAGCGTGCAAAAGCAAGTTGTGAAAAAATTTAGTTAAATTTAAAATAACATACTAATAAAAAAAACACTTATTTTTCTCTCAATTAAAATGCTAACTTTTAAAGGAATTTTGAGAGAAAGATTCACAAGACGTTTCTATAATGATAAGTTAAATTTTTATCGCAGTACCTATCTAATATTTAATTAAACCTTCAGAAGTCTAAAATTAATCCGATTTCTTGATAAAACGTATCATATGATGTGTAATATTAAAGTTTTGGCCATAGTATTTTTATTAGAATCCCACCACAAAACAAAAGCCATTTAAATAAATTCAATTTGAAAACAAAGTAAAGTCTAAAAAAAATGATTTTCTTATGAAATTTAATTCAATTCCTTACATTCAAGAAATTAATAAGAACTGTACACTTATTTTAAGACGGAAGTCTTCTTGGCAAAAAACCAAACAGAAATCTCTTTACAGATTTTATTTTTTTCATCTCTTTTTTCCCAGGGCCAGTTTATTCACACTCCATTAAATTTAAAGTCTGCATTAAAAAAAGGGAAGTTTTAAAATTTGTATGTGATTTGACAGATTTTTAATGGGGACTTTAAAAGATAATGAAGAGTGAATAAATTGGGCCTAAATGAAATATGCTATTTGATTTTTTGTATTTATGATTTTTTTTTCGAGAATTGTTGTGGGCGTTTTGTTTTAAAAAAATTTTTTCCAAAATTTATAAAAACAAAAATTGCCAATTGAAGAAATTATTTTTCTTATTTTTATGAAATTTTTTGTGCATATCGGGCAGGTTTAAAAATCGACCAACATTTATTTTCCTTAAACTAAATAGTTCGCGGCTGTACCTGGTTAAATTCCACATTTTCAGATTAGTAAGTTTTGAATTTCTCCACGAGTAGCACTCCCGGTTTTTGTTATATTCGATTTTGGTACTTGGCGAACATAAAAACTGAAAGAAGCCAAAATATGTTTTTTTTTAATAGAGTTAAAATGAGTAAAAGAAAGAGGAAGCCACCTAAACCTACCAAAAAGTCGTATCAGATCCCTAAGTTTTTTTTTCATTATCTTTTGAATGACATTTTGAAAATTGTCAAAAAAAAATCTATCACATGTTTAATTAAAAAAAAAAAAACATTTATTATGACTTACAGTAAATTTATCTATCAATTAAAAATAAATTCAATTTCTACAACGTCGCGTTTAGTAAATAGCCACTTTTTTGCAATTTTGTTTTACCCCTATTTACCCTATTTAATGATTGAGTTTTTGAAAATCCTTTATTAGTATTCACTTTTAGGTTATTATCTTTCAAAAAAGCTATAGAAGATTTTTGTATCTCCAATAGTTTATTTGTAATTTTTAATTCAAATTTATGCTGCACTGCTAAAAATTTCAGGTGGAAACGGGAGAAAATGACGTAATTTTTCGTGGATGTTGCCATGATTCATCGATTTATAAGACGTTATCACGTCAAAAAAGAATCCTAAAAAGATTTTTCTTTCGAATATAACACTTTTATTCAAGATGCGAATATTTGATAAACCATTAAAGCATTCAATACAATTTCATCCTCGTTTTCCTGTTTCCCCATATGTAACGACCTTTTGGATATTCGATACAATAAATCAATGCGGAGGTGCTCAATATAATAGCATCCCGTTAGAATATATTACACAATTTTGTGGTCAGACATGGGATATTTTCGTTCTAGCAATTCCCATCATATCCCACAGGGTAAAACGCAATTCAATACTTCCTTTCTCCTAACAACAATAAACTTTCAAAAATACAAAAAAATTACAACCCTCAAATACAAAAACCCTAACCGGAAGGACTTTTGACTTTGAAACCAAAAATAAAGTGCTCCGGAAGTATCCGAGAAACCTCCATGACATGACATACGGACATCGTAATTGATGGAGTGCTCAAAAAGTTTCAAAATTTAAAAATATTAAAGTTTGTTTATACAATTTCTCGTGAACCCAGAAAAGTTCTAAAATTGTTGTTTTTTTTTTATGTAAAAAGCCCAGATTTATGTGTAGGACATGAAATTGCAGACAGGGGAGTTATTCATTCATCAAAACTCTCTGTTATCAAACATCCAAAAAGAGGACAAAAGAAATAATAATACAAAAAAGTAAGAGAAAAACTTTTGTGAGTCCTACAAGAACTTGGTAAAATGTGATGCTTGACCTAAATTTCTCTGACATTAGTTGACTGGATGAAACATTATTTAGAAACATTGTTGTCTCTCCTTCTATTTGAGTTAATATTCAAAGAAACAAGAAAAGGGATGTGATTTTTTCCGGACAGAGAGACCATCATGCATGGTTGAGAAACATCTTTAAGGTTGAAAATGTATCATGTTGTTATTTATGAAGGAATTTTTCAACGACATCGATTATGATTTGCATCAATAGTCAAGTCAAGTCAGGAAAAAAATAACACCTTCACATCTGTGGGTATATAAATAAAAAAATAAAACAACAGGAACAATAAATATTTTAATTAAAATTCGTATGAATTTTATGTCAACAATAACTAAACTTTGTTTATATTCATAAAAATAGATTTATCATCTCATAAAATATCGATTCGGAAATTTGATTGCATTTTTAAATATTTATTTATTTTTTTTTTGTATGCTTGTTGAATGCAAAAGTTCTCAATACTTTTAATCTGGTTGGTATTATACATTGCTGTGCAAAATTTTATATGTGAACATTTGTTGCCTTCTTAAAGTTACTGGAAAAAGAACATAAAGGTCAGCAAAGCCAAAACATGTAAAAAGTGATTGATGGAAGCTTTTGCGGCTTCTATCTTTTGGTTAAACATTTTAACCTACACATGGGCCTACCTACATAACTTTTCTTTTCCCTCAGAATTTAAATAATTTTGAAAGGGGTAAAAAGGGAATAATAGATTGATGAGAAGGTTCAGAAACAAAAGTTTTTTCCGTATTAACAATATTGAATTTCTTGTTTATCGCTTTGATTTAATCTTTTACCTATGCTTAAACTTGAAGAAACAAAATTTGTAAACTTTGAGGCCTTCTATCTTCTTCATAAACAGTGAAATGGAATCACTGAGTAAAGAAATTCGCAAAACCTTATTAAAACAAAGGAAATTATATTTCAATAGATTTTTCGTCTTATTTTCCCGTATTTTTATACTTTAAATATTTATCAACTGAAAAACTTTGCCCCAGAGCTACCAGAGCCTGGAGTCACTTATCTGAGAATTCTTAAAGAAAAAAATTTAAAAAATTCTAGACCGCCGAACCACAGCTGCACCACCGCCGTTTGGTGGAAAATTGCACCGCACCAACCAACACCGCCGCACCACGTCCGCACTATTTCATTTTATATGAAAAAATTCACTGCACCATGATACATAATGTTAGATTGAAAAAAAAAAAACTACCGACAAGAAGGAGATTGGGACTCGCCGCGTATCCAGGGCACTTTCAATGAGAAATCCAACGCCTTAACCACTCGACCCCCAAGTCATGTTTGAATGGACTGACCGTTTGTTGCTTATGTCAAAATAACTTTGAAGACGACTTAAACATTTGTTAAAGTACGAGAGTAGAATTTTGTATCATGGTTTCATTCAAAATGAAATGGTGCGGACGGACGTGGCGAGGCGGTGGTGCAGCGCTTTTTTTTCGTGCGAAAGTGGTGCGGCAGTTTAGAAATTTATGATCATAATGCGGACGTGGTGCGGCGGTAGTGCGGCGCAATAAAAAATCCTGATAATGGTGTGAACGTGGTGCGGCGGTGGTGCAGCGGTCAAATAGGCGGACGTGGTGCGGCGGTGGTGCGGCGGAATTCAATCTTCTTGATTTGTCTGGTCTATTACAGTCCGTGACTGCCTACTTGATGATTAAGTGACGGACTCAAAAGGAAGATTGGATTCGAATCCCGACTTCTATTAGTAGAGTAACTAAAGCAAATTATTAGGGAACCCGGCCGAACAGCTCTGATTTTGACGATTTTTTTTTCAAACGTAGGTAATTAAAAATACTTTAAAGTCTATAGATTAAAAATTGCCGGTGTTGCCGTATTGTTTTTTTAAAATTAAAATTATTTTTTTTTTTTTAACAAAACCATTTTTTTTGCTTAAATTTCATAAAACAAATGATAGCAAAAGATTCTCTAGGTAATTTAAGGAAAATATATAAAAGGCAGTAAGGGACAATCTTTCATCGTTTAAGCGATAAATGCAATTTTCTAACATTCTGACCTAAAACACAAAAAAAAATATTTTGAAAACAACGGCAACACCTACAATATTTTAAAATACATTTTTAAAAAGCCAGAAGCTCATTCTTATCTCTTAAATTTAAATCCACTAAATTTAATCAAGACTTTTTGAAAAAATGGTCCTCAAACTCAGAATTAAAAAAAAAATGTTATTAGAAAAATTTAAAATTACTTTTTTCCAAACTTTTTCTAATAAAATATGAATTTATTTAAAAAAAAATTTTAGCCATAAATATTATCAGTTGAATTTCGAAGCAAAAAGGGTAAAATATATCACACTTTAAAAAAAAAAAATGAAAAATTACTTCAATTTCAATGGTTTTTTTTATTAAAACTGAATTTTTGCATTGAAATAATTAATTTTCTCAAAGACTGTGGTAAATAGGAACTTTAAATTTTTGCTATTTAACTTTCAACAGTAAGGGTTATTAAATGAATAAAAAATAATTTTATGTTTAGATGTTGAACTTTAAAAAAAATAAATAAGTTACATTTTTTTTCAAAACTTTTATTAAAAAAAGTTCTTCGAAAATGAAATACTTTTTAATTTTTTTCATAAACCGTAATACATATTGACATTTCCTTTTATAATTTGAAATCATAATAAATGCGGCCAAAAAAATTTTAAAATAAATGCATTTTATATTACGACCAAGTTTAAAAAACGACATGTTAAAATTTTTTCAATAATTTTTTTTTTTCAAAAATCTTAGTTCAATTACCATTTTTTCAAAAGCCGTTCATTCAATTAACTTAATTTTACATATATGACTAAGCTTCTAGCTTTTAAAAAATGTATATATGAATATTGTAGGTGTTGCCGTTGTGTTCAAATATTTTTTTTTGTGTTTGAAGTCAATTAATAAGAAAATTGCATCTATCGCTTGAACTATGGAAGATTGTCCCTCACTCCCATATATTTTTTTTTTTTTGAATTTCCTAGACAATCTTTTGGCATCAATTAATTTATGAAATTTAAGAAAAATTTTTGAAAAAAATTTGTTTTTGTTCACAAAAATCTTCAATTAAATTTAAAAAATCAAAACGGCAACACCGGCAATTTTTAATCTATAGACTTCAAAGTATTTTTAATTACCGACGTTTGAAAAAAAAGATCATCAAAATCTAAGCTGTTCGGCCGGGTTCCCTAATATTGCCAATTTTTGAGCTTTAGTTACTCCACTATATCGCGTTGAAGTGAATCGTACTTACCATTACTATAGGTTTTTTTAATTAATATTAGTACATATTATTTAAGTTTGAAATTAAACTAAATTGCTGTAAAATAAAATAAATATGAAAATAAATACTGCAGCACGACATGTAATAAATGTAACACCCTATCAGTGAGAATGACCTAGTGACTTACAACTCCCAACCATTCGTGAGGTCGTGTAACTAATTTGCAAGAATTGAAGGTACCCTAAATTTACCGCCGTGTCTAAACGGTTAAGCAGAGACTTTTTTATAACAATGATACTCTTGGGCAATGATACTTTCTTGCAAAAGCAGAACTGCTGAAATTTAGTCGTCATAGTCGTCACTCAAGTTGAGAAATATCTTAAGCATTCGCTCAAGCGAATCCTTATTCATAGTCAACACTTGAGTCGAAATTTTCGTCAAGTAAATGTCTGAGGAGGCTTTTTTACTTGAGGAAACGCTTAAGTTTTTTTTTTCAGTCAGTTGACATTAAAACGCAAGTGTCATTGCGAGCGTTTGTTTTTATTATTTAACAATTAAAAGTTGCAATAGTTTTATAATAAAATAAATTAATTGCGAATATTTGATTTGAGTTGTACGAGTGGGACGATGAATTCGACGAGTATGTTGGACAAACGAGTGCAAATTATTAAAAAAATGTTTTTTTGATGACAGTTAATTCAAATTAGCCAAATTTTCAAGTTTGAGAAAAAATTTTCCTCAAGACAAGATTGTTCTTTGCTCAAGTGACAGCCCTATTTTCAATTCCCTTGAGCGATTGCTTGAAATGTTTCTCAACTAACTGGAGTTGAGAAAAATCTTAACTCAAGTAACGACTATGAATTTCGCTCTTAATCTTTTAATTTAAGGTGGTGGAGGCTGGAAATCGAACAAAGATCTCTGGTGTCATAGCCCATCGCACTAACCTTCGCGCCACGGGTTCTACAATTAGTAATGATAGAAATTATTATTTTCTTCTTTCTTACAATTTACAGTGAGTTCTTCCAGAAAAAAAGTAGAGGTAAAATACGAAAGTCGAAGTTTATTGACATGGAAATATGTAGCTGGGCTAGGATATAGGTTTTCCTTGAGACCTATTTATAGAATTTGTGTTAGGGTCAAATTATCCGTTTTCGAAACTACATGAGCTTCCCCATCTTCTAATACGAGTTTTCATCTGACTTTTTTGTACCTGTGCTTTCGGGAAACACGACCTTGGTCCGGTTTTTGTCAGCTATTTTGGGAGAGGAAGACGTTTTCCTGTCTTTCCATACTCGTAAACCTAATGATTTATTTTTTGGGTGCGTAGACTTTGAATGAAAGATTATCATAAGTTCTTTAATTAAGATTTTGTAAATTAATACTATTTTGGAAATTGGTAATTAAACAGAGTTATGTATTTCTTCCAACTTGATTTTCGTTGTGCCTTCATCTGGGAAATCCTGGCATTCACCTAGTTTCCCAGAACCTCGACAAAAAAAAAGTATCACAAAGCATCTTTAAAGCTTTCCATTTAAATTCAACATAGAAATATAAGAAAATTTTGAAATTATCGTCACCGTAGGTTTATTAATTCGAAATTATGATTCCTTAGAATATTTTCATCTACACGCTGCATCCTTTTGAGAATTTATAAATGATTGATAGAATAAGTGAGTGAGTTTTTCTCACTCCTTAAGATTCATCAAAATAATAAATGACAACAGTTTTCTTAGACTATTTGCTGTCAGAGAAAACAAAAAAAAAAATAAAACAAAACAAACTCAGAAGAACCTTCAAGTATTTTTTGTTTCTTTTGTTTTATTTCATGAGAAATCAATAAAAACGTCTCGTTCGTCGTTCGTTGTTCATTGTTCGTGATGATGGGCTCATTTCCGCGGCAAATCACATATCCTATGAATGATTCCAGTATCAGAGCATCCGGAAAATAAATCAATCTCTTGGAAAAGTATAATGTTAAATGACAGACAAATATCACTTCGAAGAAGGAAAAATGATGTAAGGCTCTTATAGGATTAAGTTTTCAAAATTCGTCAAACAGACAATGTAATCTCTAGGAATGGGGATTTCTTGATGTGAACCTCCAAGTCTCAAGACATTGTTGTTTACGTGAAATTTTGACATACGCAGATGTTTTTTCTGTTAAAATGTGGCACCTTACTGACACCGAAACAGATGTGTGGTAGTCATTGATACTTTAACAAATTTACTCATGTTTAAGCTTATTTCAAATAATGTAAACAAGGCTTAAGCTTTGTAAGACAAGACATGTGTTAGAAACTTCAAGGCACAAAAAAAGAATGCTTATTTAATGAAAAGAAATTGTGGAATATGTTCAACTTTCAACTTTTTTTCGCAATAAAACGTAGATAACACTGGTCAACAAAATTTAACTTTTTTTTTGCCACAAGAACCAAAATATACTTTTCTAGTAGTTTTTGGGGTGCTGAATCCGAATCTGAAGTCAGAAAAATTTGATTGGAAAGATTTAAACAGTTTTTGAAAGAAGAATATCTGTTCTTATAATCACCTTTACAAATTTGTTTGTAATGAATTACCCCACATTAAAACAGAACCTCGAAAACAGCCAAAATGACGTTTTTTAGCATTTTATAACGGTAATATTTCAAAAACGGAGGCCAATAACAATTTTCTGACTTCAGATTCGAGTTCAGCACATCAAAAACTACTAGAAAAGTTCTTGTGGCAAAAACCTTGTTGACCAGTGTAATTACTGTCCTTTTTTTCTTACTCTTATTTTATAATAATTCTATGTGTTTCAAAAGTGTTTTTATTTTTTAAATAATTTATCAAAGAAAAATTCATCTTAATGTCTGAAGCAAAAAAGTGCTCTTTTGGGATTGCGTCTACTGCTTTTGAATCTTAAACAATTGTATTGTTTATTCATGATTCGAAAAAGATTTATTCTTGAAACTCCAATGAAAAAGTAAAGAGAATTAAATTGATATTATTTTTTTCTTTTTTCTAATTCAAACATTATTTTGAGACTAAACAGATATCCCATATGAAAATAAATTTTGAACAAAGCCCACCTACGTTGATACTCGTATCATAAATTTTGCAAACAACATCTTAAAAATAAATTTAAAGACTTGTGGGCACGATAGTAAATTAACTATTTGGAGAGAAAATTTAAACAATTTTTTTCTCTGCTGGGAATTTCTATGTACAATATTGACTATTGGTATATACTTTGCTAGCAATAAATTTGCACTTGTATAAATAAATATAATTCAAGTTGATCTTTATGAAGACAGGAAGGTGCATAGTTTTTTTTTGTGATTATACAAAATTGAAAACCCCGATACTTGAAGTTTAGTTAACTTAGTTTTCCCACCTTCCTTTGAAAAAATACCTAGGTGGTCCAAAATACTTTATTTTTAATGTTTTTGAGTTTCTTCAATATTTATTTTTTGTAATTTTTTTTTTATATACATTTTTATTTGTGTAGTTAATTATTTATAAGAATGAGCTTTTGTTTTGTTTTAAATAAATATTTATTGTAAAACCCTAAATTCATCGGAATTATGTATTAGCAAAAAGTCCTTAATCTTCTAGGTATTCACATTATGAATGTATTTTCTGTTACTTTACAAATTAAAAGGTAAGAACAAAATTATTAAATTAAGATTTGAATCAGTTTTGACACCTATTAAAAAATCAAAAAAAAAGAGGGACAATATGTAACCCCGTTTAACGGTACTTCAAAACACTCTGTCACTCTGTGGAAAATTCCATCAAAGTAATCACATATCCGCTTCACTTGTTTATAAACATAATCCCAGCGAAAATATGATGCATTGCAACATTTATAATCGCATCAATTTTCATCAAATTACTATATGGTCGTTTGCCAAATTTACCTTCAATTAATTTTATCGTAAACTAAACACACATGTTCCTGGCTCACTAAACACACATAACGACTTAAAATGCTTCCTGTATGGCTGGCATTAGCATCTATCTATATCACTGGTAAATTTGTTCATATCCAATTTTGCATTAAAAAAGCACGCACAAGATGAATGAGTGCGTGACCATCTGACAAACTCGTTTTTGAGGTCAGTTTACATTATGCAAGCATAGAAAAAAAGGATATCAAGAGTGCAATCCCCATGCAAATCTACTGCATCACCGGAACACACATGCCTTTTTCATTCATCTTTTTTATTTTTTCTTGTATGAACGTAAATAGGTTTTTTTCATAAATTTTGTGTTGACTTTTTCTCTTTTGATTGTTCTAGATCTAGATATAGAAACTTTCGAACGAGACGGTCGGTATTGCAAAATTCATTGGAGTTCGTTTGAAATCAGTAGCGGATTGCCTTCTGAAGACTCTTATCACAAACATTCTAGGGCCAATTTTAAGGGTCACTATAAGGGCCAACTTCACGCACTGAAAGCACTCTCTACCTTAAATAAATGTCTGAACGCACTTCATATAACATCCCTGGATTTTGGGCACATCCAAAATATCCAACTTGAAGTATGAAGCGCCCTTTCCCGGAAAGGAAATTTCTAGAAGCAAAGAAAAAGAATACGTTCCCATTTAAACACAGGTGCTCCACCCCTGACTTAAAAATGCAAATTTTTTGTGAATACAAAAAAAAATGCATCTTTTCCTGTAGAGAAATTGTACGCATGGATATAGTCATCAATAATATTTTCATTTGCATGATATATGGGTGTGCTCTCTGTGCTACCTCACAGAGAGGCAATATTATCATTGATGATTGTTTTTGTATTCAATTTAATTTAAAAGGAAATTAAAAACGAGCCTAGTGGGTTAATTGTTAAATAAATCATTCTGTTCACACCCAAAAGAACGATGGAGGAACAAATTTATTACATAAACAGTGCTAGCAGTGGTATGTCGGCAATATAGTTTGTCTTTAAGGTCAGAACACTATGGTTAATTATTGTAGTAAATTTTATGGTAAATTTTCAATTTAGTTAAGACTGTAGTACAGCTACTTTAAAAATTCTTTCACTATAGACAGGGAATAGGTTATTTCATTTGTTCCCGAATTAGTTCTATTTTCACTTTTGGGCCAGTTTTATATTTGACTAAGATCGTTGATGACTGCGAATAACAGCGGAAAAAAACGTGGAAAACCGCGATTGACCACCTTCTTCCCGCGGTTTTCCAGGCTCTTTTCTGTGGTTCTTACAAAGATTTTTTTTTTGCGGTCTCATGGTTTTACACTGTTTTTCCGCGTGCGGAGAAAAAAGACCACCTAAAAACAAGCGGATTCCACATTAAAGTAAGCGGATTTCGGCATGTTTCTTGCAAAGATGACTTCCATCTTAAATTAAGCGGGCAAATCTTCTTAATTTCTTGAATGCGCAAATTTAAAAGAAGTCCACTTAATTTAATCGGGAAGTCATCTTATTTTTAAGTGGAAACTGGCAACCACTGGGGATCGAACCTACAACTGTTGGGTCACTAGGCGAGTGCCTTATCATTAGCCTATCTCACTGTTGGAAATAAGTATGATAAATTGCAAGTACAGCTAAAGTCTGACTATAATTTTTAATTTGTTTTTTTTTGTCGGTTTTTTAGGATGAAAATGTACATTAAAATGAAATGAAGTTCACCTTAAATTTAAAACAATTAAAACGGATTTCATTTAACGAAGTTGGCGTGGTATTGTTTTAAGATGGTGGGATTTAAGTTGTGCATCATCTTATTTTAAGGTGCCCTTTTTTTCTCCGTGCGGTGCGGTTATTCGCGGTTTTCTTCATTTTTTTGCGGTGATCCAATGTTTTTTTCCGTGGTTATTCGCGGACAATTTTCCAATACTTTTCCTAAATTTCCCATCAGACTTACCTCTGAAATTTATAATAATTATAGTCAAAGGTACTGCACCTACTCACTTATAAAATTAAATTACCAGAAAACAATTTAAAGTAAATTCTCCGTATAATCATGTGAAATGTGTGGCAAGAAAACTACAAAATGTTCTGCCCCATCTGACAATCATCCTTATGTGATGACAACTACACTGAACCAAAAAGGTACATGGAATTAATGAATATATTCATTCTATTAATGTATCGTTCATTATTATTTGTCCAATGATCCTGTTCATTAAGATAATGAACGGCCGTTCATTAAAATCAATGAACGTTCATTAATTCTATGAACCATACATAATTTCATTCATAAAATTTCGAACTTGAAATTTCGAACATATTTTAATGAATCGTTCATTAAAACAATGAACAGTGTTCATTGATTTAATGAATACGTTCATAAAAAAAAATAAATGCGTTCATTACATTAATGAACGGATTCATAGAACTAATGAACCGTTCTTAAAAATAAAAATATCCGTTCATAGAATTAATGAACACGTTCATTAAAATAATGAACCGTTCATAAAAATAAAAAAAATCGTGCATAAAATTAATGAATGCGTTCATTAAATTAATGAACGCATTCATTGAATCAATGAACCGTTCATAAAAATAAAAAAAAAACCTGCCTAAAATTAATGAACGCGTTCATAGAATTAATGAACGCATTCATAGAATTAATGAATGCCGTTCATAAAATTAAAGAACGCCGTTCATAAAATTAATGAACGCCTTTCATAAAATTAATGAACGCCGTTCATAAAATTAATGAACGCCGTTCATAAAATTAATGAACGCCGTTCATAGAATTAATGAACGCCGTTCATTAAATTAATGAACGCGTTCATAAAAATAAAAAAACCCGTTCATAAAATTAATGAACGCGTTCGTAAAATCAATGAACACGTTCGTATTAATTTTACGAACGTGTTCATTAATTTAACGAACGCGTTCATTAATTTTATGAACACAGGCCTACGTTCCGTAACTCTTGCACCGTCATAAGTGCTCGAAAAACATTGTGAATTCGAATGAAATCAATTTTTTTGTACAAATTTCATTTTGATTCAAATTGTTTTTCTACAACTTATTTCCATGCAAGCGTTATAGAACGTAGGCACTGTTTTCAATAAATTTAAAAAGTTACATTTCGTATAGTCTTATTTCTTTGTCAAAGAATTTTTAATCTCCTGTCAAGAAATTAAAAAAATCAACTGACAAATAAATTAGTCATGGAAGCTTAGCTTTCTAAATTTATTAGGTCGAGATCTGTGAAAAAGAAAGAAAAATTAATGTGAATCGCCGTTTTCAATTTTTACAAACCTGTACATTCGGTTTTTCATCTCTAATCTTCTCCTTTCTGAAATCTTAAAGGTTAAATTAAAGAAATATTTATATTTACATTAACTCTTTTATTGTTCAAATAAACCAAATGAATGGCAGGAAAAATTTTATTACATTATTTTGTAGATTTATCTTCAGATAAGAAAGTGAAACAAATTATAAAAAGTGAAATTAAGGGAAATTTGAATCAAAATAATATAAGAATTGAAATTTTATGATCTCATTTACCAAAACTAGAGCATTTGTACATACATACATTTTTTATTTGGTGGGTGGGTATTCTCACCCATTTTGTTGAGGAAGGCAATATGGTCTTCTTAAGCTTGAATTGTGTTGCCTATCCAAACGAATGAATACTGCGAGTCCTTGATGGTATGTCGTATAACGTGTTTCCTACCATCTGTGTCTTTTTTTATAACTTTTTGGAAAGGTACAAAGTATCCATGCAGAGCCCAAAGTAATGCCGCATCTTTACAGTCTGAAAAAAAGCCAACCACAGAAATACCAAAATCAGTAAGGCTTTCAACAACAATTTGGTACAATAATTATATATTTATACATAGCTATATTAAAATGTATGATAGTGTATTTTTAAGTATAAATTTATTTTTACTAATCACTTGGAATAGTAAAAAATAATAATTACAAGTTCTACTTAAAAATATTTAAACTAAGCACGAACTTTCACATGAATCTGCTGTTTTAATTTTGATTAGAACCTGTCGTATATTTTTTTTATTGACACGGTTATCAGTACAGAGAAATTTTCAAAAAAAAAATTTTTCATTGAAAAAAATTCTAAGTCCCAATAGTATGTTAAGTTTTTTTGGCATCGAAAATTTTCTAAGTCCCCAACTAAATTTTTTCATTGAAAAATATTCTAAGTCCCAAAAAAAATTTTCATTGAAAAATATTCAAGTCCCAAAATAAGTTAAGGTTTTTTTGGCATCGAAAAGTCCCCAACAAGATTTTTTGTATTGAAAAATGTTCTAAGTCCCAAAACTAAGTTAAGTTTTTTTGGCATCGAAAAGTCCCCAACAAGATTTTTTGTATTGAAAAATGTTCTAAGTCCCAAAACTAAGTTAAGTTTTTTTGGCATCGAAAATTTTCTAAGTCCCCAACATTGAAAAATATTCTAAGTCCCAAAAAAAAAATTTTCATTAAAAAATATTCTAAGTCCAAAAAAAATAGGTTTTTTTGGCATCGAAAATTTTCTAAGTCCCCAACTAAATTTTTTCATTGAAAAATATTCTAAGTCCCAAAAAAAATTTTCATTGAAAAATATTCTAAGTCCCAAAATAAGTTAAGGTTTTTTTGGCATCGAAAAGTCCCCAACAATATTTTTTGTATTGAAAAATGTTCTAAGTCCCAAAATAAGTTAAGGTTTTTTTGGCATCGAAAAGTCCCCAACAAGATTTTTTGTATTGAAAAATGTTCTAAGTCCCAAAACTAAGTTAAGTTTTTTTGGCATCGAAAATTTTCTAAGTCCCCAACATTGAAAAATATTCTAAGTCCCAAAAAAAAATTTTTCATTAAAAAATATTCTAAGTCCCAAAATAAGATAGGTTTTTTTGGCATCCCCAACAAAATTTTTTGTATTGAAAAATGTTCTAGGTCCCAAAGTGCCTAAAAGTCCTAAAAGTGCCTAAAAAAGTCATTCTTTTCAAATTTTATTAATACTCTACCGCATACGCTGCTTTCAGAAGAGAAAAATAAACTAAACCGAAGTTCAAATAATTTATTAGGATTTTTTTTAAATATTTTATGAAAAATCATATTGAAAAAGTTAATTTATTCAAGTTTAAAACATCTAAGTCAATTTTTGGCCTGTTTGCGGTAGAGTGTTAATGATAATATGCAAGTTTATTTCAAAATACTAATGAAAATGATTGTAGATGGCAATCCTAGTTTCATTTTTTCTCAATTTAGTATATCAAACTCTATAAACGATAAAAACCAACGCTGAAAAGTGCATAAAAAGTCATTCTATTCAAATTTTATTAATACTCTACAGCACACGCTGCTTTGAGAAGAGAAAAATAAACTAAAAACGAAGTTCAAATAATTTATTATGATTTTTTTAAGATATTTTATGAAAATTCATATTGAAAAAGTTTATTTATTCAAGTTTAAAACATCTAAATCAACTTTTGGCCTGTTTGCGGAAGAGTGTTAATGATAATATGCAAGTTGATTTCGAAATGCTAATGAAAATAATTGTAGATGGCAATCCTAGTTTCATTTTTTTTCAATTTAGTATATCAAACTCTATAAATGATCAAAACCAACGCTTAAAAGTGGCTAAAAAAGTCATTCTATTCGAATTTTATTGATACTCTACCGCATACGCTGCTTTCAGAAAAGAAAAATAAGCTAAAAACGAAGTTCAAATAATTTTTTAGGATTTTTTTTTAAATATTTTATGAAAAATCATATTGAAAAAGTTAATTTATTCAAGTTTAGAATATCTAAATCATTTTTTGGCCTGTTTGCGGTAGAGTGTTAATGATAATATGCAAGTTTATTTCAAAATACTAATGAAAATGATTGTAGATGGCAATCCTAGTTTCATTTTTTCTCAATTTAGTATATCAAACTCTATAAACGATAAAAACCAACGCTGAAAAGTGCATAAAAAGTCATTCTATTCAAATTTTATTAATACTCTACAGCACACGCTGCTTTGAGAAGAGAAAAATAAACTAAAAACGAAGTTCAAATAATTTATTATGATTTTTTTAAGATATTTTATGAAAATTCATATTGAAAAAGTTTATTTATTCAAGTTTAAAACATCTAAATCAACTTTTGGCCTGTTTGCGGAAGAGTGTTAATGATAATATGCAAGTTGATTTCGAAATGCTAATGAAAATAATTGTAGATGGCAATCCTAGTTTCATTTTTTTTCAATTTAGTATATCAAACTCTATAAATGATCAAAACCAACGCTTAAAAGTGGCTAAAAAAGTCATTCTATTCGAATTTTATTGATACTCTACCGCATACGCTGCTTTCAGAAAAGAAAAATAAGCTAAAAACGAAGTTCAAATAATTTTTTAGGATTTTTTTTTAAATATTTTATGAAAAATCATATTGAAAAAGTTAATTTATTCAAGTTTAGAATATCTAAATCATTTTTTGGCCTGTTTGCGGTAGAGTGTTAATGATAATATGCAAGTTTATTTCAAAATACTAATGAAAATGATTGTAGATGGCAATCCTAGTTTCATTTTTTCTCAATTTAGTATATCAAACTCTATAAACGATAAAAACCAACGCTGAAAAGTGCATAAAAAGTCATTCTATTCAAATTTTATTGATACTTTACCGCATACGCTGCTATCAGAAGAGGAAAATAAACTAAAAACGAAGTTCAAATAATTTATTATGATTTTTTTAAGATATTTTATGAAAATTCATATTGAAAAAGTTTATTTATTCAAGTTTAAAACATCTAAATCAACTTTTGGCCTGTTTGCGGAAGAGTGTTAATGATAATATGCAAGTTGATTTCGAAATGCTAATGAAAATAATTGTAGATGGCAATCCTAGTTTCATTTTTTTTCAATTTAGTATATCAAACTCTATAAATGATCAAAACCAACGCTTAAAAGTGGCTAAAAAAGTCATTCTATTCGAATTTTATTGATACTCTACCGCATACGCTGCTTTCAGAAAAGAAAAATAAGCTAAAAACGAAGTTCAAATAATTTTTTAGGATTTTTTTTTAAATATTTTATGAAAAATCATATTGAAAAAGTTAATTTATTCAAGTTTAGAATATCTAAATCATTTTTTGGCCTGTTTGCGGTAGAGTGTTAATGATAATATGCAAGTTTATTTCAAAATACTAATGAAAATGATTGTAGATGGCAATCCTAGTTTCATTTTTTCTCAATTTAGTATATCAAACTCTATAAATGATCAAAACCAACGCTTAAAAGTGGCTAAAAAAGTCATTCTATTCGAATTTTATTGATACTCTACCGCATACGCTGCTTTCAGAAAATAAAAATAAGCTAAAAACGAAGTTCAAATAATTTTTTAGGATTTTTTTTTAAATATTTTATGAAAAATCATATTGAAAAAGTTAATTTATTCAAGTTTAGAATATCTAAATCATTTTTTGGCCTGTTTGCGGTAGAGTGTTAATGATAATATGCAAGTTTATTTCAAAATACTAATGAAAATGATTGTAGATGGCAATCCTAGTTTCATTTTTTCTCAATTTAGTATATCAAACTCTATAAACGATAAAAACCAACGCTTAAAAGTGGCTAAAAAAGTCATTCTATTCAAATTTTATTGATACTTTACCGCATACGCTGCTATCAGAAGAGGAAAATAAACTAAAAACGAAGTTCAAATAATTTATTATGATTTTTTTAAGATATTTTATGAAAATTCATATTAAAAAATTAATTTATTCAAGTTTAAAACTTCTAAGTCAATTTTTGGCCTGTTTGCGGTAGAGTGTTAATGATAATATGCAAGTTTATTTCAAAATACTAATGAAAATGATTGTAGATGGCAATCCTAGTTTCATTTTTTCTCAATTTAGTATATCAAACTCTATAAATGATCAAAACCAACGCTTAAAAGTGGCTAAAAAAGTCATTCTATTCGAATTTTATTGATACTCTACCGCATACGCTGCTTTCAGAAAAGAAAAATAAGCTAAAAACGAAGTTCAAATAATTTTTTAGGATTTTTTTTTAAATATTTTATGAAAAATCATATTGAAAAAGTTAATTTATTCAAGTTTAGAATATCTAAATCATTTTTTGGCCTGTTTGCGGTAGAGTGTTAATGATAATATGCAAGTTTATTTCAAAATACTAATGAAAATGATTGTAGATGGCAATCCTAGTTTCATTTTTTCTCAATTTAGTATATCAAACTCTATAAACGATAAAAACCAACGCTTAAAAGTGGCTAAAAAAGTCATTCTATTCAAATTTTATTGATACTTTACCGCATACGCTGCTATCAGAAGAGGAAAATAAACTAAAAACGAAGTTCAAATAATTTATTATGATTTTTTTAAGATATTTTATGAAAATTCATATTGAAAAAGTTTATTTATTCAAGTTTAAAACATCTAAATCAACTTTTGGCCTGTTTGCGGAAGAGTGTTAATGATAATATGCAAGTTGATTTCGAAATGCTAATGAAAATAATTGTAGATGGCAATCCTAGTTTCATTTTTTTTCAATTTAGTATATCAAACTCTATAAATGATCAAAACCAACGCTTAAAAGTGGCTAAAAAAGTCATTCTATTCGAATTTTATTGATACTCTACCGCATACGCTGCTTTCAGAAAAGAAAAATAAGCTAAAAACGAAGTTCAAATAATTTTTTAGGATTTTTTTTTAAATATTTTATGAAAAATCATATTGAAAAAGTTAATTTTATTCAAGTTTAGAATATCTAAATCATTTTTTGGCCTGTTTGCGGTAGAGTGTTAATGATAATATGCAAGTTTATTTCAAAATACTAATGAAAATGATTGTAGATGGCAATCCTAGTTTCATTTTTTCTCAATTTAGGATATCAAACTCTATAAATGATCAAAACCAACGCTTAAAAGTGGCTAAAAAAGTCATTCTATTCAAATTTTATTGATACTCTACCGCATACGCTGCTTTCAGAAAAGAAAAATAAGCTAAAAACGAAGTTCAAATAATTTTTTAGGATTTTTTTTTAAATATTTTATGAAAAATCATATTGAAAAAGTTAATTTTATTCAAGTTTAGAATATCTAAATCAATTTTTGGCCTGTTTGCGGTAGAGTGTTAATGATTATAATGCAATCAAATTTTAAAATATTAATAAAAATGATTCTAGGCAGTAATTGTAGTTCTATTTCTTTGAAATGAACAGCAAGTTTGTTTTAAGTTTATACAAATTTTGAGAATGTCGTTTAACCCTTTGCTTCCTAGTGGTTTCAGCATGAAACCACGTATTAATTACTTTGTTAGTTTTTTTTTAATAAAAAATGGACTTCTCCTTTTGTACTCTCAGCTCAAAACATTCCTTATACAATGTTATTACTAGTACAATCATTATTTTTTCATATTAGTGTGTAATTAGAAAATATCAAAACTTTTTTTCAAGATATTTGTATTTTTTTCCGGGAGCAAAGGGTTAAATACATTCTTCTGGGGAGGTATCGATATATATATAATATAAATCATAAAAAGTAGGTACATACCAGGAATTATTTTAGCAAGATTGGTGGCGGCTGGCGGGAGCAACGTGGTGGCTGGATAGAACGTGGTGTGGCAAATGACGACGACAGCGGAGGCAGACAATAATGTGGCGGATGTGGCGGCAGCGTGGTGGTGGCAACGTGATGGCACTACATATAAATATATTAATACATACGTATATATTTATAAGATAAAATGATCAATAAAAATTATAAAAAAGTAGATACATACCAGGAATTATTTTAGCGTGATGATGGTGGTGGCTGGCGGGAACAACGTGGTGGCTGGAAGGAACGTGGTGTGGCAAATGACGACAACGACACCGGAGGCAGACAATATGTGGCGGCAGCGTGGTGGTGGCAACGTGGTGTAAGAAGAGCACTAAATATATATAAATATATTAATACAATTATAACACATTTTAGGGATGAAAACACTTACCTTAAATTTTTGATGCATGAAACGACGTGATGGCAGCAGGCGACGGGCGGGCGGCGGCAAATGGGAAATCGAACAAATCTCCTATATATATGATAAAAAACAAATTATTTAACAAAATAAATGTGTCCTTTTAATAAATAAATGCTTTTAAATAATAAATACCTACTACGTAATCTAATGAAATACTTACTTTTTATTTTTGCTTCAGCTCTCCGCTGAATAGCTCCTCTTATCGATCAGACATTCACACTGTAACTGAATGGCTTGGGTTGGCTTGGGGACGCCGGCTACATCATTTAACGAAAGAAATTCTTTCGTTCTACGTATCAACAAGTAGTGTTCCCACTTTATTTTACGCGTTCTTTAAAATTTAAGTGTGAACTATGTGCAAAGAGCACAGTTAATACACAAAAGGTAATATCTTGTAAATATATGTTTTCAAAAATCGAATATCATAGATATTGTAAGAATATTGACAATCACAGTAAAAAAAAATAACTTAACATTTTCTTTCATGTTGAAAGCACAAACAGATGAAACGACACCAAAAAATAAGTACTAAAGGGGTTTTCACATTCAACAACATTTACATCTCCTTGTGTCGTTAACTACTGTTCACATTGATACGAACGGTTGTTCAACCGAGATAAATGTTTGTGTGAGCAAGAAAACTTTGAAAATGAGAACAAAACACAAAACTACTCAATATGTACAAACACAAAAAAATACACAAGGTAATAAGCCCCGTCTTATTTGATTCCCCAACTCGGTTAAAAAAAAATGATATTTCGACACCTGGCAAATGTGGTCTCAAAACATTTTATTCTCATACTCATAAAAAGGGTTATTTTGAAACCTGCAAACTGAATAAAATTATTACTTTAGTAAAAAGTTAAATGATATGAAAATCTTGTTCATAATTTGATACACTTTTTAAAAGTGTGATCACTGCAACATGCAAGTTGCCCTTCGTTAAATTTTAATGAACGGTTCATTAAATCAATGAACACGTTCCTAAATCTATGAACACACTCATAAAATTCATGAACACGCTCACTTCCACAATAAATGTATTCTTTAAATGATATGAAAACCTTGTCCATAATTTGATACACTTTTTAAAAGTGTGATTACTGAAACATGCAAGTTGCCCTTCGTTAAGTTTTGATTAACTATACATTGAATTTATGAACGGTTCATTAAATCAATGAACACGTTCATTAAATCTATGAACACGTTCATTAAATTCATGAACACGCTCACTTCGACAGTAAATGTATTCGTTAAATATGAATCTTAACGAATAATTGAAATAATGAATGGTTCATTAAAATAATGAATGGTTTATTAAGTTTTGGCGCCTTTTTAAAAAGAAGAAAAAAAGATTTATTTTATTTTCGTCATATCTTTTCTATTTTTGCTTTTTTTGAAAAATTGTCATATATAAAAGATGTAGATTTTTTAATTTCCGACAGAATTTATTAAATAAGTTTTTTTGATTTTCGCTTTCGTTTAGAAGTTGTAGCGACTTTTGTGAAATAAAACATCTCGCAAACAAAAAGACATGAATTTTTTTCTTTTTTCGTCATATCTTTTCTATTTTCTATCTCTCAAACAAAAAGACATGAAATTTTTACTTTTTTCGTCATATCTTTTCTATTTTTGCTTTTTTTGAAAAATTGTCATATATAAAAGATGTAGATTTTTTAATTTCCGACAGAATTTATTAAATAAGTTTTTTTGATTTTCGCTTTCGTTTAGAAGTTATAGCGACTTTTGTGAAAAAAAACATCTCTCAAACAAAAAGACATGAAATTTTTACTTTTTTCGTCATAACTCTTTTATTTTTGCTTTTTTTGAAAAATTGTCAGATATAAAAGTTGAAGATTTTTTAATTTCCGACAGAATTTATTAAATAAGTTTTTTTGATTTTCGCTTTCGTTTAGAAGTTGTAGCGACTTTTGTGAAATAAAACATCTCGCAAACAAAAAGACATGAATTTTTTTCTTTTTTCGTCATATCTTTTCTATTTTCTATCTCGCAAACAAAAAGACATGAAATTTTTACTTTTTTCGTCATAACTTTTTTATTTTAGCTTTTTTTGAAAAATTGTCAGATATAAAAGATGTAGTTTTTTTAATTTCCGACAGAATATATTAAATAAGTTTTTTTGATTTTCGCTTTCGTTTAGAAGTTATAGCGACTTTTGTGAAAAAAAACATCTCTCAAACAAAAAGACATGAAATTTTTACTTTTTTCGTCATAACTTTTTTATTTTTGCTTTTTTTGAAAAATTGTCATATATAAAAGTTGTAGATTTTTTAATTTCCGACAGAATATATTAAATAAGTTTTTTTGATTTTCGCTTTCGTTTAGAAGTTATAGCGACTTTTGTGAAAAAAAAAACATCTCTCAAACAAAAAGACATGAAATTTTTACTTTTTTCGTCATAACTTTTTTATTTTTGCTTTTTTTGAAAAATTGTCAGATATAAAAGTTGTAGATTTTTTAATTTCCGACAGAATATATTAAATAAGTTTTTTTGATTTTCGCTTTCGTTTAGAAGTTATAGCGACTTTTGTGAAAAAAAAACATCTCTCAAACAAAGACATGAAATTTTTACTTTTTTCGTCATAACTTTTTTATTTTTGCTTTTTTTGAAAAATTGTCAGATATAAAAGTTGTAGATTTTTTAATTTCCGACAGAATTTATTAAATAAGTTTTTTTGATTTTCGCTTTCGTTTAGAAGTTATAGCGACTTTTGTGAAAAAAAACATCTCTCAAACAAAAAGACATGAAATTTTTACTTTTTTCGTCATAACTCTTTTATTTTTGCTTTTTTTGAAAAATTGTCAGATATAAAAGTTGTAGATTTTTTAATTTCCGACAGAATTTATTAAATAAGTTTTTTTGATTTTCGCTTTCGTTTAGAAGTTGTAGCGACTTTTGTGAAATAAAACATCTCGCAAACAAAAAGACATGAATTTTTTTCTTTTTTCGTCATATCTTTTCTATTTTCTATCTCGCAAACAAAAAGACATGAAATTTTTACTTTTTTCGTCATAACTTTTTTATTTTAGCTTTTTTTGAAAAATTGTCAGATATAAAAGATGTAGTTTTTTTAATTTCCGACAGAATATATTAAATAAGTTTTTTTGATTTTCGCTTTCGTTTAGAAGTTATAGCGACTTTTGTGAAAAAAAACATCTCTCAAACAAAAAGACATGAAATTTTTACTTTTTTCGTCATAACTTTTTTATTTTTGCTTTTTTTGAAAAATTGTCATATATAAAAGTTGTAGATTTTTTAATTTCCGACAGAATATATTAAATAAGTTTTTTTGATTTTCGCTTTCGTTTAGAAGTTATAGCGACTTTTGTGAAAAAAAAAACATCTCTCAAACAAAAAGACATGAAATTTTTACTTTTTTTGTCATAACTTTTTTATTTTTGCTTTTTTTGAAAAATTGTCAGATATAAAAGTTGTAGATTTTTTAATTTCCGACAGAATATATTAAATAAGTTTTTTTGATTTTCGCTTTCGTTTAGAAGTTATAGCGACTTTTGTGAAAAAAAAACATCTCTCAAACAAAGACATGAAATTTTTACTTTTTTCGTCATAACTTTTTTATTTTTGCTTTTTTTGAAAAATTGTCAGATATAAAAGTTGTAGATTTTTTAATTTCCGACAGAATATATTAAATAAGTTTTTTTGATTTTCGCTTTCGTTTAGAAGTTATAGCGACTTTTGTGAAAAAAAAACATCTCTCAAACAAAAAGACATGAAATTTTTACTTTTTTCGTCATAACTTTTTTATTTTTGCTTTTTTTGAAAAATTGTCAGATATAAAAGTTGTAGATTTTTTAATTTCCGACAGAATATATTAAATAAGTTTTTTTGATTTTCGCTTTCGTTTAGAAGTTATAGCGACTTTTGTGAAAAAAAAACATCTCTCAAACAAAAAGACATGAAATTTTTACTTTTTTCGTCATAACTTTTTTATTTTTGCTTTTTTTGAAAAATTGTCAGATATAAAAGTTGTAGATTTTTTAATTTCCGACAGAATTTATTAAATAAGTTTTTTTGATTTTCGCTTTCGTTTAGAAGTTATAGCGACTTTTGTGAAAAAAACATCTCTCAAACAAAAAGACATGAAATTTTTACTTTTTTCGTCATATCTTTTCTATTTTTGCTTTTTTTGAAAAATTGTCAGATATAAAAGGTGTAGATTTTTTAATTTCCGACAGAATATATTAAATAAGTTTTTTTGATTTTCGCTTTCGTTTAGAAGTAATAGCGACTTTTGCAAAATAAAACATCTCACAAACATTGAATTAGTGAATGTGTATTGATTCTAATGAATGGCGTTCATTGTTTTAACGAACAGGTTCATAGAATCTTTTATCAAAAATTTTCTCGGATATTTATGAACGGCTGTTCATTGAATTAATGAATGGTTCATAGATTTTAATGAATGGCGTTCATTGTTTTAACGAACAGGTTCATAGAATCTTTTATCAAAAATTTTCTCGGATATTTATGAACGGCTGTTCATTGAATTAATGAATTGTTCATAGATTTTAATGAATGGCGTTCATTGTTTTAAAGAACAGGTTCATAGAATCTTTTATCAAAAAAGTGTATCGGATAACAGGTTCGTGTATCGGATATTTATGAACGGCTGTTCATTGAATTAATGAATGGTTCATTGATTTTAATGAATGGCGTTCATTGTTTTAACGAACAGGTTCATAGAATCTTTTATCAAAAAGTGTATCGGATAACAGGTTCGTGTATAGGATATTTATGAACGGCTGTTCATTGAATTAATGAATGGTTCATTGATTTTAATGAATGGCGTTCATTGTTTTAACGAACAGGTTCGTGTATCGGATATTTATCTTTTATCAAAAAGTGTCTCGGATATTTATGAACGGCTGTTCATTAAATTAATGAATGGTTCATAGATTTTAATGAATGGCGTTCATTGTTTTAACGAACAGGTTCATTGGGATAATGAACAGATTTTTTTATGAACGGCTATTCATTGAATTAATGAACGTTCAAGATTTTAATGAATGGTATTCATTGTCTTAATGTACAGGTTCATTAATTCAATGAATAGCCGTTCATAAAAAAAATTTCAGACAAAAACGGATTTTAATGAACGAGATTAATGAACGTTCATAGGTTCATAATTTTATTTTTAATGAATCGTTCATTGAATTAAGGGATGGTGCATTAATTCCGTGAACCGTACATTAATTTCAAGTTAATGAACGCCGTTCATAAATTTTATGTACAATTTTTTTTTCAGTGTACAATAGAACTAATAAAAAGGGGTAATCAATACTTCTCGTTCATACAACTGCTTCTCTGTCATATAAATTGAAGGACGTCCTACGAGACGTTGCCGACGGCATAAAAAGACGACTAAAGAGTTGTGTTTTGAGTAAAAAGTTTTGCTCACTTGTTATTTCTTTGTTTGCCTCAAAGAGAGAAGACACAATTTTCTTTCAGAGAATAATACTGTCCTTAATTTAATATTATGGAAAATATTACATTTTTCCTGATTACCCAGTCCAGCGCAGAAAATAGACCTGCCTGCCCTGTTCCACCTTACCATAAAATATGAGAAGGTATACAAGTTGAGAGACATTCACAGACAGAGTGTGGAAAAGCCTTGATTTTTATGTCAGAACTTTTTCAACTTGAGATTATGCCTCGTAGCCTCGTGAGTGTTTAGAAGGATGTATGTAGCAAGGCACCTATATAATAAAAAAAAAGGCTGAAATGATGTGATTATGTGGTTTGGCTCTTACAGGTGTTTTCATGCCGTTGACAACAGCAAAAATTGCATGCAACATTAGAGTTGATTGAATTCTCTTTTTATTGCTTTTTCATGTGGTTTTTTGGTTTCGTTATGGAAAAAAAGAGCAAACTTGAAAGTACCAAGTGGATTGAATTTTTTTTGAATTCACTTGATTGGATTGAGGCGAAATTGCTGAATAGCTGAATGAACGTTTTTTTTTTTTTTTTACAAAGAAAGTTAAAGTTTTTGGTTTAAATTGTTTGAAACTTATCAGCGAAATGTTTTTAAAAAATCTATCTTAAAATTTCATTTATTGTGAAATTCAATTTCAAATTTAGAATTGAAATTTTGTCTCACAAAATCTGGCCACATTTTTATTATGTACAAATACACAAAATTTCTACTTACAAAATAATGGACAGACGCATGTAAATTCCAAATCAGATTTATTTATCACTTAAAACCCATATAACATCTGTCATATTTATATGGAGTTTTCCCACAATGGGAAAAATATCTAATTTGTAACGACACACACATGCCATCCAAAATTCAACACACGCAGTGTATTGTACGACAAAAACCCTTTCTCCATTCGGAATTTTTTTTTCTTGTGGGCATTTCGGAAACACCTTGTAATTAATCGAATAAACATTCCGACAATTATATTAGGTATTTTTGTACTAACAAAAATATTAGAAGTCCTTCAATAATCGATTTTCGCGATGCCATAAAATATAGACGGAAGAGAGGAAATTCCTTTTAATTTTTTTTTCATTAAACATTTGTAAGGATCTTTCATAACATACTACTGCTGTGTTTTATGTCCATGCGGGGTTTTCATATAGCCAAACACATGAAATATTGCTTTTTTTCGTTATGGTTTAAGAACTTATATGTGATTAGTTCAATTCCAATCAAAACAAGCTTTATTTTTGAAATTTTCCAGTTTTATGTAGAGGATTTTATGTTTTTGTTAACAAGTCGTATGTTATGATTCGCTGAATTGGTTCTGATACTTTTTGAAATAACTGCTGGGACTTTCAAGTTTTTATTTTGATGATT
The DNA here is from genome assembly GCF_945859705.1 of Episyrphus balteatus. Taxonomy (NCBI): domain Eukaryota; kingdom Metazoa; phylum Arthropoda; class Insecta; order Diptera; family Syrphidae; genus Episyrphus; species Episyrphus balteatus. The sequence goes on along the minus strand of NC_079135.1, from coordinate 130,334,189 downwards.
TTTCCATAGAGTCTGGTTAATTTTTGTGGAAAAATGAGATTGAGTCATCAGCAAGTTGCATCGATACTTATTCAGGGTTATTATTGGAAGATGTGCTGCAGGCCTGCAGGTATGCGAAGGAGATATATTGACATCTTTAAGAATCTGGTGTTTTTTGATTCATTTTTACTGTTTAATAGTCTTAGGGTTCGAGGGCCAATGTTCTTAGAGTTTAAATAAGTCCATTTTTTCAAACAGTATCGAACGGATTGCGGATAATTTAAACGGATAGGATTTGGAAAGGTATGTTTTTTGTATAGCATCCTTAAGCCAGCATTTTGGGGAAACAAGTAGTTTTGGTACTTTACTTATATTTCCCTTTGTTCCAATATACCTTACCTAATTAATTTTTACTTGTCAGTCTGTCTGTCTGTATACGAAGCTACAGCCTAAACGGATGAACCAATTAATGTCAAACTTGATATGTGGCGTTATTTTGGCGACTCTCCAGAAGGATTTTTGGAATTAATTTTTTTTGGACCAAAAATAAATTTTTTTGAAAATCACACTGGTCAACAAAGTTTTTGCCACAACAACCAGAATATACTTTTCTAGTAGTTTTTGATGTACTGAACTCGAATCTGAAGTCAGAATTGGCCTCCGTTTTTTAAATATTACCGTTAGAAAATGTAAAAAAACGTCATTTTGGCTGCTTTCGAGCACAGTACACATAGGTAATAAGGTAATATATTCCGAACGTTGTCAAAATTTGTTTGTCAAAAATGGGCACCAATCTGTCAGGTCGGCCTTTAATTTTTATATTTCAATCGCAGTAAACAGGAAATTTGTTTTTGTTTTAATTTATAAATTGTCATTTAAAAATAATATAAATTGAAAAATAACAAATTTTCTTCGTGTTTCATCGCGGAAAATGGTAAATAAAAAATAATTGTTTAAAAATTAGTGGTGCGCGTGGTTTATCAGTTTTTGTGGGTTTTTCGTCGGTTTTTTAAACAATTAAGAATTCGGTAGCTGACATTGGTCGCCAAAGTGTCATGTTTTGACAATCTAGCGACCAATGTCAGTTCGGAAAATATTATCTTTTTATGTGTACTGTGGCTTTCGAGGTTATGTTTTTATGTGGGGTAATACATTATGGCCAACCAAATTGAACTTTTTTTGCCACAAGAACCAAAATATACTTTTCTGAAGGTTTTCGGGTTGCTGAGCTCGAATCCGCAATCAGAAAAATTTTATTAGCCTTAGTTCTTGAAATATTACCGTTATAAAATGCAAAAAAAAGTTTTTTTTTTATAACGGTTATATTTCAAGAACGGATCCTAATAGAATTTTTCTGATTGCGGATTCGTGCTCAGCAACCCAAAAACCTTCAAAAAAGTATATTTTGGTTCTTGTGGCAAAAATTCTGTGACTAGTGACTTAATCATTAAATTAAGTTTAGTTTCTCTTTGGCTTATTAACTGAAACTTAAGATATCTCGAGCAATGAAAGAGATATCGGGAAAATTTAAACAGTTTTTGAAAGTAGAATATCAGTTCTTATAATAACCGTTATAAATTTGTTTCTAATGAATTACCCCACATAAAAACAGAACCTGGAAAACAGCCAAAATGACGTTTTTTTTAGCATTTTATAACGGTAATATTTCAAAAACGGAGGACAATCAAATTTTTCTGACTTCAGATTCGGATTCAGCACCCCGAAAAATACTAGAAAAGTATATTTTGGTTCTTGTGGCAAAAAAAAGTCAAATTTTGTTGACCAGTGCATTATTAACGGTACCTGCCATAGAACCGTTTTTTTTTTTAATCCGATTTTCTCCGAAGCTACAAATTCGTTTTCAACGAAACTTTTTGTAAGAAAACATTTATATGTATATAAGTTTAATATTAAGCCAAAAATAAAATTTAAAAAAAAATAATTTTAGAATTAAAAAAATTTGATTTTTTTTTTTTGAAACATCAAATTTTCGAAAACCGTACATTGATTTTTTTTTTTTGAAATTTTGGATTTAAATGTTGATTAGTGATTTTTACAAAAAAGCATACCAATTTTCTCTCAAAACTTTTTTTCCAAAAAAAAAAAATATAATTATAAAAAATAATTTTTTTTTTAAAACGGCTCTAACGATTTTGATTTTTTTTTTTTCTAAAAATGAATCTTCATCTTCTCAACTGATCTACCATCCTGCTTAGTTTTAGATACTGAAGTTATGCTTTTATTTTTGCAAGCATTCACAAAAGTCAATGATAAGTTAATCACGGTTTTGTTTTGCAACAATTGATATGAAATTTTTTGCACCATTTTTTGGCTTGGATCTCTAAATTTGCCAATTATATAGGCTTGAATGGATATAAACTCATCTTTCCATGGTTCTTCAGAGATTTAAAATTGGATAACAACGGATAAATATGGGCTATTTCATTAATGTTATGTTTGCGGGCTTAAAATAATTCCAAATATTGGTAACTGAAGCATTTTATTGTTAAAACTCATGATAAAGTTGTAAATCTTGCCTTAAAATTGGTCAACAATATTTCCAAAATTTACTGCATCTAGGCTGTGTAGTGTATGTCTGTTTTTGTGGAGAAGATTGCAAATGGAGTCTCAATGCCAGTGAAAATAAATATTTCAACGTTACTCTTCTATTTCCGATGTTCCATTTCGACCTAGTTAATATTGCCGCAAATAACAGACGCATTATTTAAAAAAAAATCCAATTTTGTTTTGTTTTTTAAATTTATAAAATTTTAATATAACGTTTACCTACTTGAACGCTTCTGTAACAACATTTTGGTTAAAATCAACCATTTACGAGAATTAAAAAAAAAAAACGGTTCTTGTGCAGTAGGGTGTCCGTTATTTCCCAAAGTGATGTTTTCGGGGGTGACACCCCCCAGATCGAAAGTTTAGGGCCTAAATACGGGGAATTTAAGTTAAATCATCTATTTTTAAAATGTTTGTTGATTCTGGTTGGAAAATAGTTCCTTTAAAAGATTACATTCCAAATTTCCCGTTAAAAATTTTTTTATATTTTATTTCGCTTTTTGAAATTATTAGCTGTTTTCGTAGTTTTTGCTTTCACCTATCACATAATTTTAAATGCAGTTTTATTGGTTTTTAATTCTTTTCAAATATTGCATTTATAAATGTGTGTATAAATCAAAAATTTTAATTTTTTTAAATTTCTATTTGAAATTTTTGCCGAAAATTCAAAAATGTTTGTGCGAATTCAGTTGACGAGGAGTGTATAAACGTTAGATTTAATAACAAAAAATGTTAGTTTTATACCCTTCTTTCTTTCATTCATTTTTGCAATAACCGACATAACCTCCATCTGCAAGGGCAAGCTCTACAGCTAATTGACTCTCGAAGAGATATGCTTTCATTTTTAAATAGTCAGGAACAAAATTATTGAAAAAAACTCTTCTATGTAGTTCAACTGGCAAGTTTTGTGTTCATTTTCATTCATTAACAGATAAAATAATCTAAAAACACCGAATTAGTTAAATGACAATTACCATCATCATCACTATCACAAAGTAAAAATAAAAACACTTTTCCAGCGATTCCTCTATCATCAATTTGAAATTTAAAATACTTCCTTTCAACGACTTCATCAAAATTTTTAATGTTAATCAAAGCATGAAAAAAAAACACCATCCAATGAAAATGATTTACGTTCTGCATTTCCGGTTACTCTCCAAGTGGAAATCTCTGCGCACTTTAATCAATTAAAATAAAAAAAAAAAAATAAATTCCTTTCTTCGCTTTTCATTTCTTTTTCTTGTCTTCAAAAGGATTTTAGTTGAAATTTTTGTTGACATTCCTTTCATTGCCACAGGACTTTAAGAAAGAACAGAAAAAATAATATAAAGAAGAAGAACAATTAAAGCCAAATGACGTTCGTTGTGGTTAACGCAGATTTTTGTTTAGAATGAGAAAACATAAATTCCTGAGAGGCTTTTATTCTTAATACAGTCAATTCTGCTTAAATTAAACACCAACAATATTAAATTTTTTTTCAATCAAGTGATTAGGATCTGAGTATAATGATTTTTTGTTTGGCGGATTAAAACACAGTCAATCCCCTTTAATTGTTTTAATACAATAAACAGATTTTTTATTATTAAATTACCCTTTCCTTATATAAGCGCCATCGACTGTATCCATTATATATTTCTCAAAGAAAAGCTTAGGTTTTCCAAACAACAAAATTGGATGTGGAATTTTATTTGAATCCTGGAAGTTTTATTGCGATGAAGTTGTTGTATATCGGAGAGGTAGAAACCTCCATAAATATTGCAGGATAATACTTTGCTTCGGTTAAGATTTAAGGGGGGAAGATGTGTAGATTGAATAAAGACATTTAAGTTGTTTCTGCTGATTTACGATGAAAGCGAGGAATGAGAGTAGGTATTAAAAAAACATTATACTGAATGTACAATTACATTTATATGGATGCGCGCTGATTACTTGGTAAATTAGTTTGATTAAGTTTTTACAAAAGATACCTACTCACTGGATGTTACCTTGAAGCTTGAAAATTTAAATTTTAAGTTTATTTTTCTTTTATTTTATTTTTATTTGATTTTACTTTGTTAAATAGTTTCTGTTTTGTTCTGGATCAAACTTATATTTAAACCACAAATGATTTTATATAAAAAAAAACTCGTAAAAAAGTAACAAATAAATTAAGTGTTTTTCTCAGCTGGATGAGGGCAAATCTTGGAATGAAATAAAAAGTAAATTTTTTTGGTTGAAAGAATAATGTCATGCTTATTTATTTTTTATTTTCAATTTCAAAAGTTACAAAAAAAAAGAACAGACTTCGCAATAAATAATTGAATATTGATGTTTTCTTTTTTTTTTATTCCACGAAAAATAAAATCAATAAATATAAATTTCCTTGGAAGATTTATTTTTTTTTTTAGATATTTGAGAAGATTTAAAAGATAATAATTCAATTTAGGAAGTCAAATTTTGTACTTCTTATAAAAACCAGCAGTTATTTTTCACAAGAAAATTCTACGTCGAAAAAACCTCGTGATATCTGGAATTGAGACAAGAATAATTTCAAATATTTCACGGAAAGGATTCTTGGAAGTACAAAAATGCAATATGATCTCATTTGCAGCTTACGTTGGTATAAATTTTTATACTGGTATTGGTTGTACTGTTTGATTTATGTAATACATATTCGATTTATTTATTTTTTTGAGTTTTTCGTATAGTAACGTCTTATAAATCGATGAACCATGACAGAATCCACGAAAAATTGACGCCAAATTCTCCCGTTCCACCTGAAGTTTTTAGCAGTGCGGCATAAAGGAGAATGGGCATTTTGGACGTTGAGCGGCCATTAATGAAATTGGTATCAAATGAAAGAGCTAAATCTTAGGAAAAACTTTTACATTGGAAGTTTCGCGGTATTACTTTAAGAATGCAAGATATTGCAATATTTGTATTGTTAATGCATCGCTTAATGTGTGAAGGAAAAATTTAATTATATTTTTATTTTAAATATATAATATGAAGCTCTGTCATTTTCCCTGACCCTGAAGACATTGATCTTGAAAATCCGACCAATAGAAATCATAATACAAGATTTTTAAGCCAACCACTTTTGTTTTTGTTCGAGAGTTTTTCAAACGATTCAAACTAACAAAAAATTGAACAACAAAACTCTCAAAATAGGCTTGAAATTGTTGTTTAAAAATGCTGATAGTTTGGGTTCTAGTGGCTGGATATTCAAGATTAAGGTCTTCAGGCTTAGAGAAAATGACAGAGTATCATAATATGCACTTAAAATAAATATTAAAGTTACAACATAGACACAATCTGCATAAAGAGTTAAATGCAAAAATGCATTTTATTCGTTTCTTAAGTACTTCACAAGGATAAAACTCCTGCAAAACATATGTAAGACTTAATAACATCATAAAACAACAAATTCATCAATGGCCGCGCAACGTCCACGTTCCATACAAATTTGCCCTTTCTCCTTTAAATTTAAATTAAAAATAAAGAATGTATTGGGGATACAAAAATCTTCTATAGCTTATTTGAAAGATAATAAGCTAAAGGTGAATGCTAAGGAAGGAAAAAGTGGCAATTTTCTAAACGCGAAGTTTTAGAAAATTGAATTTTTTTAAATTGATAGATAAATTTATTGTACAAAATTCTACAGAATTTCAAAACCAAGTTATATATGGTTTTTTAAAACATAAACATGCGGTAGACCTTTGACATGACAAAGTAGTGATTATATCTAGAAGATATTGAAAAATGCTATTCAAAAGATAATGAAAAAAAAATTAGAGGTCTGATACGAATTTTTTTTAAGGTTCAGCGTTTAGAAATTTGAATTTTTTGAACAACTCCTACTTTTTAGGGGTATTTTTAGGTGTTTTTTTTTTACTTTTTGCAAGTACCGTAATCTACCGTAAAGAATTCTGAACCGTCATATAAAAGGTGAAATAATAAGCTTTCAGATAATATAAAATTCATGTTAGATTGTTATGTAAACCACACAACCTCTTTTTATGACATTGGGCACGTTCAAACACCTATCGGATAGGCTATCTGGGATATCCGTATCTGGAATACCTTTTTGAACGAAGAGCTATCCAGATAGCTTGCCAAAGCAGCTACTAAAAAATATGTAAATATTGATAAGAGGTAACTGTTTCTTTTGAGCAAATTACATTTTTTTAATTTTTAATAGTACTTGCACAATCGCTTTGACTTTATTTCGTTTTAAGCTGAATAATCACCGGAAAAGTAATCAAAATAAAAAAAGCTAAATGTTTATGAGCTGATCACTCGGATACCTGAGGTATACCAGAAATTCTCGGATACCTTCAGAATATGCCCATTATCACGTAAAATTATCGTCCGTAAACCGACTTTACAGACAACCATTTTTTTTTATAATAAAATGAACAGGTTTGGAATCACAAAATCCAAGTTTTGCCTACTACTGACATTGCCCTGATCTAAAAAAAACCTTAAGTTATTATTATTATTGACTCTCGTACAGGTCTCATCAAAAAGCAAAGCATTGTTCCTTCTTTGTACACGACCGGCTATTTTTTCAGCACCTCATGTGAAAAGATTTTTTACAAAATCTCTGTGGTTTTCTATGAATTCGAATTCTGAGCTACTGATTCTTCTCATTTCATTAGAAACGTCGCACAGTGGGGCAGCCCATATAGCATATAGTGTGGTGATATAAAGGTTATTTTTTAAACTTAAGCTATGCGAAAACAAGATCACGAGTTCTAAACTTAACAGTAAAATTGATAAAATGAGCATATTTGTTTTGTTCAAAGTCTTTGATTTATGTTTATTCATGCGGTTGAAGTTGAGAGTTTTAGAGCAAAAATTCAGTTTTAAATAAGTAATAAAAAAGGTGTTTTTTTGTTTTTTTTTTGTTTAAACTCAATATTATTTGAGAAAAAAATAAAATACAAATTTCTCGCATAGATAAAAGTAAGTAAATTACTATTTTTCTGCAAAAAAAAAATTTAAAAAAATTTCTTATATTTAAAAATTGAATGAGAAAATAATGAATTTTTTGAAACGCATCTTAAAGTTTTTTCTCAAAATCTTCTGTTTAGGCAAATATTTAGCAAGTCTAAAAATGGAGAAAGCATGATAAGCAATTTCTTTATAAGCCCATATAAACACTTTTGCGAAATATTTGCCTAAAATATTTTTAATGATATTTTGAACTTCAAAAAAACGGTTTTTTTTAAAGAAAGTGCTTTTTTGTTTTTATTAAAATAAATTACAAAATCATTCTTTTTTGACAATCATGCACTGTCTTTTTCTTGATTTTATGTATTTTTTTTTTTATTTAAGGTCAAATTTTTAGAAAATTGCCCCTCTTACTGGAACAAGGGGTGATACAGCCCCCTTCCCATACAATTTTTTTCTTATGTTAAACTGAAGAACTATTTCTTAAAATAAAGTTCACTTTTTAAACAAAAAAAAAACATAATTCCAAATTATAGGTTTTTTCAAATGTATTAATATTTTGTCCCCTTACTTAATTTCCTGGAGAAAAATAAAAATTTTAATGGAAAAAAGTTCATAAAATTCAAGAAGTCTGTTAACTTTAGTTACAAAACCAAATAAAGTGACAAAAAATGTCTTATTATTAGTAGAAATAATTAATATCACAAATCGACCTATTCTGCCCCACTGTGCGTCGTCTATCAGTTGTTATCAAATCTCTTTTTTATGTTTTAATAAATTTCTTATTTAAACAAATTTAAAAACATTCTGTATTGATTTTTTTTTTGAAAAGCTTAACCATTTTAAGGATTTTTAAGCATTTTCAAATGGCGTCTTCCAAAATAGGAGGTCATCTATCTAAAAAGCTTTTTGAATGTTTTCTGTCCTTTTAGTATTCTTCTATTTAGGTTTGTATACTTTAATTGATTCAGAAATCTTTTCATTTCATTCTTATTTTTTTTTTTTTTTATTTTCAAAAATACAAAATTGAAGAAATTCATAAATGTAAAGTTCAACTTACCGATGGAATTTGTCTTTAAGAAGCAACAAAACAAAACAAGCAGATTCTTGACAACAGCTGGCTACCCTTAATACACATACATACCTATCATTGAGTCTTTGGCAACCGATTTTGATTGATATGAGGATGAAGATGATAACTGAAAATATCTAAATATTTGCTGACTCAAACATAAAAACAAGAAGAAAAAAAAAATTGTTTTATTTAACAAAAATTTCATCTGACAACACAAACGCGTTCGGCCTTTGAGTGAGATTTATAAATCACAAATTGCAAAATACGAAAAAAAAAAAATTTGAATCTCTTTCATTTTTCAATGTCAATCAAATTGAAATTAAAGTGAAAAACATTTTCATAGTGATGAGCCAGAAATCACACTAAAAATCAATATACTCGTCGTATATTTTATTATTAAAGTTAAAAATAAAAAAAAAAATAAGAAATAAAAATTATCTTTTTATACAAAAAAGCTTCCCACTTGAATTTAATCAATCATAATGTTGGCGGTGTGTATTTTCTTTCGCTGTTTGCTTCTGTTAAGGCTTGGCCACACCGGAGGGTATGCGGTATAGCGGTAACGATATTTGTACTAAAAAAATTCCACACCTGAACGTTGATGTGTCAGTTTGGAATTTTTTTCATACAAGTACCCTCACCGCTACCCGTACCGCTACCGCATACCCTCCAATGTGGCCAAGCCTTTAAAGTCAAGGCGTATTATACAAAAAAAAAAAAACCAGCAGACTGAGCTCCACCTGTCTTCTGGGAAGTGAAAATAAATCTTTTATGGCTAATGGCATGATTGTTGTGTTCGGTTTCGTTTTGGCTTTAAAGCCTCTTCGAATATTGTTTCATCAACTTTTTGGTAAAGTTGTTGTATTCTCTCTTTTTTTACATGAACATAATTTAGTTGTTGTTATTTTTTGACAACATGATAACTCAATTTCAAAAACAGATTTATTTTGTTCATATAAACGGATTCACTTTAATGGAGTCTTGTAGGATGATAAGAATTTTCAAGGATCTTTATTCGCATTGTTCATTTTGAAAATGAGGGCAAACATGAAATAAATTTATACAACAGTCTATTTAAATTACTGAGAGGAGTTTAGTCGTCAAAAGAGCAATAAGAAAATATTTTTGTAAAAGAATGTTACGCATCAAACGATGAAGGTATTTTAAGTGAAAGTTATACATTTGTTAGAAAATCGAGACTTAAACTCTGTAAAATTCTAGGCAAGCCACTTTATATTAAAATGTAGTACTGTGCAAATTTTGCGAACAAATAGTAGCACTGAAAAAACCCTCCTTGTTTTTTTTTCAACAACAAGTGTTAAACTCAAAAATGTCTGAATTTTATTTAAAAATCTGACAACGAAGATTAGATGAAAATTTATCATCTTTATTTGAAAAAGTTGCATTGTTAATACACTTTACCTTGCACTTACCTTACTAAGGTCTGCAAGAATTTCATATTATCAACATCAAAATCAAAAAAATCATATATACCAATATAATAATTTAATTCAGCATCCTCATCCACATAATTTCTGGGGTTCCTTATATGGATTTTGCCCAAAACATAGAAAACAAAGTTATTAAAAAAAATTCAAGCTTTTGGTATATGATAAGATTATTTTTCGATGTTGGGATTACTTGGAACTCAAACGAAGATAATCTAATCTGACTTAGCTACGAAAACAGATTTTCATGGAAAAAACACTTAACAATTTTAAAAGACTTTTGAGAAAAAGAGATCATATTCCAGCCCTTTCCAGCCTTAATTCAATCGATGCTTGTTTTTTCGGCATTCTCTTTGTTCTAAAAAAACTAAAAAAAAATCTCTTTAAATGGAATTTTTTGATTTTTTTTTAACATCGTTTTAAAAAATATAGTTCCTTATACAGGGTGTCCCAAAAGTAAAGATCCAAACCAAATATTCAGAAAAACCAACTTGACCACAAGTTTGTTAACTTGTTCCTTCCATATCTTTATTCTATTTTCGATTAAATGCAGTTTTTGTTATAGAGAACGATGATAGAGAATGCGAAAAAAGTGTCTTTCGGTCAACGGATACAGGGGGGGATCACGGGGTCATGACCCCCTCCCAAGAACTCAAAACATAAACAAAAAATTGTTATGTGATTTGCAAAATGTCGAAGTTTTAGAACATGAACGAAAATGAAAAGTGAAAAAATTTTTCGGTACTCAAACCAACTATTTTCCTATATTTGGGGATATTTTTAGCAAAAGCTATGCTGGATTAGGATTATTTTGATTCGTTCGATAATGTAAGGCATTGATAGGCTACAAGTTAAGCTGTGTTGTAGAGTTTTGTATGGATTTAAAATCCAAATATTTTTTTAATTTTGACTAAACCGATAAAATAGATAAGAATATAAGCAAGCTTGTCTAAAGGCAAATTAAATATTTAAGCAAGCTTAGATCACTTAAAATATCCTTCGATAATCAATTTAAGAAAATCTAATAAATACAACTGAATATGTTTTATATTTTAAACCGCCGATAAATACCTCAAAGCTGACGAAATCAGAGCAGAAAATTGTAAAATCCTTAGTGAATGATCTAAAGCATTTCTTAATTAGTATTGGCGTTTGAAATTTCGAAAAAATATCTACCCTAAAACTAGCATAATTTTGTTTAATATTTTCTGTTACGACAAAAATATTTTTTTGTCTTTACTATTTTCACAGAGGTACCTATTTGAATCGTCTTAAAAAAAAATAAAAATTCGCGTACAATTTTAAAACAAAATTTAAAAAAAATTATATTTTCAAACACAATTTTTTTGGAAAAACTTTGCGATTCGTTTGCCTGAGGTTAGGAAGACAATTAATTCGAAAGTTACCAGTGTTATTAAATTAAAATGATTTTTATTTTAACTTATAAAATAATTCTGGCCTATCGGAAAACAATGCAGAGTTGTTTAAAGGCAAATTATTGAATCGAAGGACTTGTACATTAGGGATCGGGTTTCCATGCAAATGCATGTTTTTTTAGGAACACCTCGGAAGCATGGCAACGTAGTATGTACACGAATCAGGATATTTCCTTTAAATTTCAATCAGTCGTTAGTGCATATTTTTACATATTTTGCATTTATTAGCATTTTTTTTTTGCATATTTTGACATATTTTGGAAATAAATGCATGTTTTTCGTGCATATTTTCGCAAAAATTGGCAAAAATAACGAAATTTCACTCTTAAAATTTTTGACTAAAAGTGACTGAAAGTCAATTGGAAAAAAGTCAAAAACGTAAGCAAATGCTGTGCAAAACTGGCAAATCAACATTGTCCAAACTCATAAAAAACACGCTCAAATGATAAATTGGATTATTTAAGAGTAAATTTTCGCCAATTTTATTTATTGTTTTTAAAGAAAACCCCAATATTTCCAAAAAGTTACATCTTTGAACTCGGAAATGGTTTCGTATATAGATTTCATAAAAGTTACGTAAAATCTTTTTATAATTTTAAAGAAATATTGATATTTTACAAATTCATGTGGCCTTAAAAGCATATTTAAAGTGCATACTTTTTTTTAAGAGTATATTTTGAGCGTATATTTTTCGTTTTTAAGTGTATGAAAATCCTATCCCTATACATTACACTGTACTTTAAGGACAGGATGGTCTTAATTGGTTAGACTTAAGGTTGAACCCCAAACAAAAGCAAACGAATCACACAACGTTTTTGTTTGGTTATATTTAGAACTCTTCGGAACTGCTCGATTCGATATGCAAAACGAGCAAACTTTAATATTTTTAATTCAAATAGCACATTTTCAAGTTTATGCCTACTATCAAAACTTTTGTAAAAAAAAATTTGGCATGACCCCCCCCCCCCCCCCCCCAAGAAGAAATCCTGTATACGCCCCTGCTTTCGGTCGGTCTGTCAGTCTATTTGTCTGTCATTCTGTAAGGATGTCTGTCGGTCTGTATAAGGAGCTACACCCTAAACGAATGCGGTCCACTTCAAACTTGGTTTGTAGCAGTTTTTTAATCCTATGCAGAGAAAAATAACGGTAGGGACCAATTTTTGAAAAGTTTAATTTACTCAAAAACAGCTCCTATGATTTTGATAAAAAAAATTCAAATATTCGTTTTTAGACTATTTTGATCAACAAAATTCAAGTATTAGTTTTTCGACAAGGTCTATATTTTAATGATTTGTTTTTTACTAAGATAGTTATTAACGGTACCTTCCATAGAACCATTTTTTAAATCTGGCTTTCTTCCAAATTACTTGCTTAATTTCAAAGATTTTTTTAAAATTAAAGCACTTATATTGTTTTTATATAAATAAAAATAAAATTTTGAAAAAAAAAATAATAAATATAAAAAAATTTTGTTTGAAAAATCGAATTTTTTAAAACGGAAAATTGATTTTTTTTTTTAAATTTTGGTTTAATGTTATGATTAATAATTGCTACAAAATGACATACCAATTTTATTTTTAAACCTTTTTTTTAGATTATTTATAGAAAACTATTTTTTATTTTTAAAATGGCTCTTACGATTTTGATTTTTTTTTTCTAAAAATGCATCTTTGTTAAAGAAATTAAAGTGCATTCTTTTTTTTCAGCTCAATTTCATTTAAAATAAAATGCACGACTGGGGTCGCACGTACTTGCTCTTATGCTTAAAGTAACTCTAATGTTAAAGCTTTTTATTCAAGAAAATTAGGAAAAATTTGATATTTTCAAGAAATTTCATAGGTAATGTAAAAATATCAAATCTGTTTTTATAATTAATTAAACACCGTTTTAAATGATGTTTAAAAAAAAAACAAGTATGCCATTTTATTACTTGTATATAAAGGTATTTTTAGAAAAAAAATTTCGAAAATCGTAGGAGCCGTTTTTTTTTTTAAATAATTTCTTATATATAAAAAATTTCTAATATTTTTCAATAAAATAGTTGGTATGCCATTTTGAAGAAATAATTAATTTACACATAAAAACTAAATTTCAAAATTTTTCATTAATCCGTTTTCAAAAAATTGATTTAAAAAAAAAAATTTTGAAATATTTTTTAAAAATCCAAAAATGCGTTTTTTGAAAATTTTCTAAAATTTTAATATTACCTTTACTTAAACACTTTTGTATAAAAATTTTCATTAAAATCGGGTTAATGTTGTACGAGATATTCAGAAACGAAAAAAACCGTTCTATGACAGGTACCGTTAATAACGGTACAAAAAATATTTTTTTTATTTTAAAAGTTGGCTCTTATGTGTAATACTATAAACAAAAATTTTACTAAAAATCGTTAGAGCCGTTTTTGAAAAAAAATTAACTTTTGTATTTCCGTTATATGGCAGGTACCGTTAGTTTTGGTCATAAAAAAAAAATTTCAATTTCCCCTCTAGGGAATTACCAAAAACTGCTAACTACCAAGTTTGAAGAAAATCACTTCACTTGTTTAGGCTGCAGCTCCAGATAAAGACAGACAGACAGAATTTCCGGACCCACTTTTTTGGCATTCTCCATCATCGTAATGTCATGTAAAATTGTTATCTCGAGTTCGATTTTTTTTACGAATCCTAAACTTGCCCTATAGTACCTATATCGCAAGTAAAAATAGTTTTTTCTTATAAATTTTAGTACCTACTTTGAATTCTAAGATCAAGTAAAAAATTTAGTACTAACTTTATTTTGTAATATTGGTTTCCAAAAATTTTGGTTTCTAAAAATGTATTTTAATAAAAGACATGAAATTGTATACCGATTTTGGAGCTCAATTTCACTAAGTATGGTTGTTGTTTTACCTTTGAAGAACGTATTTTATAATTTCTTTGAATTTTAAGATGCGACCCAGTCTTGTATATTCTTCATATTTGAATTTGACCCAATATTTCTGTGACCGACAAAAAAAAATCAAAAATATTCAACAATACAAACATTTTTAATTTTTATTTTTTCCACCAAAATTCGAAATCAAACAATGCAAAAACTAAAAAATAAAATAAAATCCACCTATAGACCCTAAATCAACTACCTATTCAAAACACCTGTTGCAAACTTTTCATACAATTTTCCAACAAGTGTTTTTGTCATTATACCTAATTTGATTTTACTTCCAAGAATTAAAATACCATTCGTAGCTATATATAAATCGCATATAATTCACCCAGGTAGTCATCAGCTTATTTATACCTAACTTTATCCATAAATCCGTGCTAAAATTCTTGGAAAACTATATGAAAATTAAATCCTGGACTCTTTTATTATCGCGGATTTATTTTAAAATTTATTTAAATCCCCTCCGTATTCATGATCCGAAAATGTATATTTTTATGACACAGTTTTCCACGAATTAAGAATTATATATTACTTTTGTGTGTTTTTCTGGAAGATAATAGAAAATATTCCAGCCTCGAAGAAAATTGACAAAACAGATATATGGAATTTTATGACACCCAATCATAATTAATCCTAGGTACATTTTCCACTGAAAATTGTTCAAAAGAATTTTTAAAAAAGGATTGATGGATTTGAACTTGAAATATGCAAAAACAATTCCAAGAAAGTAAGGTTGCTTTTATCTCAGGTAGAGTGGGAAAAAGAAAATCGACGGATGACTTAATGTGAAATGTTCGAAATCGAAATTTTTATATACGTAATTTAAATTTTTAAATGTCTTTAACCTTAAAAACAAAAAATATGTAATAGTTTAAGAAGTATGATTTTTTTTTAATTTAATTTAATTTTCAAAATTTAACGGTTGCACTAATTTTTCAAAACAACTTAATTTTTTAATGAAATTCTGACTACAGAAATTGTAAATATTATAAGAAAGTTAAAATTATTTTAAAAAATCTTTAAAATATTGAAATTTAATTCCTCTAAAATTGTTTAAATAAAAACAAAATGAAAATTATTTAAAATTTAATATAAATTAGTTTTTTTTTAATAACTTTTTATATCAAATTATTTCTGATTTCGCGTTGGAAAATGTTAATTTTTGTTTAACATAATTGCACTCAGAATTTATTGAATTCTTATTCATTAAAAAAAATAAAAAAAATATGTAACTTTAGTTTTTATAAATATATTAAATTTTATTAAAAATAAGTTTAAATTAAATTTCTATACAGTATTTTTTTTGCACACATCGTCCGCTTAACAATAAATAAATAAAATATTTTTTTTTACAAGATTTACAAGTATGTCACAGAATTGTTGAGTTTTTTTTTTTTGTTGTACTAAATTTGCCTTGAACTTTTTCAAATGATGTAAGTTTCCATGGCTAACCTCCGCTGAATGTTGATCCTTTCACATTGTTTGACATCGGTGTATGCTGGGAAATCTTCCGGACTAAATTGTCCAGCTATGGCTTCAGGAATTCGTGTTACATCATTGAGGATGTAGGATGGAGTACTTTGTAGATGTCGTTTCCATTTGTTGTACGAGCGTTGCTGGTCCACACATTGTCGTCCTTCGTCCATTCCAGAGTTCGATGTGGACGATGAAGAGGAAAAGGACATTGGCACCATTGGGGTATTGTGCCTTGGATACTTTGTGGGCATAATGGGCGATGAGGTCTTTGGCATTACTTTGCTGATTCGGGTCATCATGTACATTTCCATTTTCAAATCACAGTCGTTGGGGTTGAAGCTGAGGGATGATGTGTTGGCAGTTGATATTGATTCGGAAAAGTATCCGTAGCTTTTTTCATCGTCATAGCCCTCTTGGAAGTCATCGCATATTGAGAGGACCTCGGTTGTCCTTGTTGCCACTGGTAAGCTGGTTTTGGATCGAGTGATGGGTCCTTTGGTGGGTAATGGTGGTGGTGGCAGGTGGTCCAATGAGTTCACTTTGTAGTTTTTCTTCGAACGATTGCTCCAGGATAATTTGCCGAAGCAGCATCCTTCTGGGTGTTGATAGAAACTGCTGTTTGGTGATTTATCTGAACTTGTAACGCAACCCATGTTTGTATTTTTTTTTTTTTTTGCTAATATTATGTTCTCTCTAAGGGAACGTCTTTACTCTGTGACGAACTGATGTTGACTATAATCTATAGAACCACTGGATCGCGTTATATAGCTACCCGTCATCGGCTTAAGGAACACATATTTGCATGATATGTCACTCACTTACAAAAACAGGTCAATTTATCTGTCGCGAGGATAGGATTTTCTTATGATTCACAATAAAAACAACCCCAAAAACAGGTAACGAACGATCGTAAGCGAACGAGACATTTATGAAGGTCACAGGTAGCTGAAGTTATCAGGTGCAGTTTTTGCCAGGATATAGAATAGATACAATATTTGTGAAATGAATCTTAGGGATGTTTTTAATAAAGCTGACTAGGCTATTCCTCTCTTTATGTATTTCTGGGGGAAAAGTAATAAAATATTTATGATGTTTTTGTGTGCAGATATTTTTGTAAAGAGAGAGAGAGAGAGAGAAAAAAACTATTTGATTTGCAATTGATATTTTGCCAGGAGACACAGAATGTTTTCATTTTGGTGACATTTCTTATCATCGTGACACAACAAAATATGTATACAAAAACCCAACCGAAAAATAAATATAAATTAAATGAGTAAGGGTCATGGTTTTGTGTTGTTGTTATTCAATATTTGAATTTGAATTGATGATGATTATGAGTTTATTCTGTTTGTGATATGTTTGTCTGGCTATTGATATGGATAGGAGACACTCTAATGAGCTTCTGTTTTCATTTATCATTTTTAGATATCGATATAAATCATTTTTTTTTTATTAAATAAAATTGGTAATAATGTATATTTTTGTTTCAAAACAATTTGAATTTCAATAGAAACGACTTGTAGTTCATAAGTTCTTATTTATCTTTTTGCATTTGGATGTTTTTGCTTTCAAATGAAAGCTTTACAGATTAGATTATTTAAATCGAAAACTAATAACACTGGTCTGCAAAATTTAACTTTTTTTTCTCCTTCAAATATTTTTTTTAGATATTATGAAAGATTAGATTTTCCTGAATCTAAATCTGGTTTCAGAAAAATTCTATCAGGTACTATTTTGGTAAAAAATGATTTTTGAAAAATGTAAGTATTTTCTAAAAAATAACCCTTTTAGATTCATTTGAACTTGTGAAAAATTAAAACTATTTGTAGCATTGGAGGACTTATTCCTCATAATATAGCCTAGTGATTGACACCAAATATGTCCTTTTGTATTATTGTTTACTCATATTTTAAAATACTGATTGACAAAAAAGGCAGAAATATCGAAATCCGTCAGTTTTTAGTAAATCCTATATGAACAAAAACACCTTAATTAAGGAAAATGTAAAATATCAACGCCCATTATATTTAAAAAGTCAAATATGTAAAGAAAAACATAATAAAATACATTAAACAAAATTTTTTACGTGTTTTGTAATTTTATATACTATTTTTCTATTTAGAAATATCTTATTTGTAATAAACCATTCGATAAACTGCCTTGTAAAGCTTCAGGTTTTTTCTAAAAACAAAAGTATAATTTTCTTATAGTTTTTAATGTACTGAGTTAGAATCCGAAGTCAAAAATTCTATCATGTCAGGATTTTGAGATATAAGCATTAAAGTATCACAAAATCAAGTTTTTTCTTAGAAAATCTAAAAAAAAAACTACTATATCTCACAAACCAGAGCTGACCAAAATTGTTTGAGTTCGGATTCAAAATCAGCACACTAAAGTCCATTAGAAAAGTATATTTTTGTTCTAGGGAGAAAGATATATTAATTTTTAGAGATCAGTTGCTTTATGATATGCCAAACCTACTAAAATTAAGATATCTCGGAGAAGAAAAGAGATGTTGAGAAGATTGAAACTGAATTTGAAAGAAAAAAATAAGTTCTTTCATAAACCGTAATAATTTTAATTGAAAAAGATTACATTAGGCCAAAATATTTCTTCGAAAAAAGCAAAAAAAAATGTATTTTTGAGATTTTCTAAGGGGAATATCTAAAAAACGTGACGTGCTAGATCAATTCTGACTTCGGATTCGGAATCAGCATACAAAAATGCTTTAGAAAAGTATAGTTTTATTTAAAGGAAGATTAATTTGTGTATCAAATTCCGAATTGTATAAGTATGACACTTTATGAACAAGTTGTTTGAGTAGGGGAGAGTGGTGCAGGGAAATAATTCCACGGGAATCTGCTCCACATGGGAATTTATTCCACTTTAAGTGGGAATCTATTACACTTTTTGAAGTGGAATAAATTCTCACCGTGGAAGGGAATTTACTACACCAATTTTTTTGTGGAATTATTACCCACCAAAACTGTAGAAAATAGATTGATTTCTGAATATTTTAAGAACCATTTGAATTCATATTAAGCAATATTTTTATGTAGAAGGTTTAGTCTTACCAAAATATTTTATTTTTATAAAAAGACGTTGTATTCTTTTTCAAAACAAACGATTATAGAGTTTTTCCTTCAATTGAAGTTGCTTGGACGGAATTCTTAATTATGTAACTACATCTTGTGGATATAAGCAATTACATATATGGATAATGATGCTATGAAATAACGCCAAGTAAAATAAGGCCAACATTAGGAGCGAAACGGAAAAAAAATTCGCGCGAATTTTTATTTTCACACCTCAAAATTGATTCTCCCGTGGTCAAAATTTTATTACGCTTCGCGTTTCGGTTGTGAAATTTGAGTAGATTCTCATGTCAACAAATTTTTTTCCGCTTCGCTTTCAACCAATTATTACAAGAGGGGTTGATATATGTTTTTGATCATTAAGTTATCATTATTTGTCCGCTTTGCGCCTCTTCCCCCCCCCCCCCAGATACCGCGCTGGGGTCAATTTTCACCGAGTACGAAGTCATTTGCGGATGATTATCGTATCGGCACTTTTTAGTGTTTTTTGAAGGTAAAAACCAGTGCCGGTTTAAGCACTACCGGCGCACATAGGGGTATTTAGTCAATTTAGGCGGACAAAACACGAAATTTTAATTTGATCCAAACGTAAAAAATCAACATCCTACTAAAAGTAGATAACTTGCTTAGCGTTTTCTTATAGTTTTAAAATTGATTATCACTTCAGGTGACTAACAGCAGCGGTCTAGAGTTTAAAGTTTTCAGCCCAAAGATAAAATTAATTTTTTTTTTTGTAATTTACCGTCTGTGCTTAAGTAAGTACTTTTTTTTTTAAGTGGATTTAGAAAAAAGTTTTTATGGAATATTGATAAGGAGATACGAAACTGCCTACTAGATGTTGTGTCTAAATGTTGTATTACTTTATAAATAAAAAAGTGATATGTTGAATCTTAATATAAATTAATCGTAAAAAAAGTAAATTTCTGTGTTGATAAGGAGATAAGTTATACAATTTCACATTATTGTGTGATAAAATTTTATGTTTTCTAAAGGTTAAATTTTTATCTAATTGAATCTGTAAAAAATAGGTGCAACTAAGTGCAACTTCGACACATTTGCCCTTCTTAAAGGTTTTAGGTTTTGAAAAATGGTTACCTTGTAGTCAGCATATATATTTAAAGTTTTTATAAAGATTCAACTTTGTTAATTACAGAACCTGAATCCTTATGATTTTTCCTAAATTTTAAGACCTTTATCTTGGCGATACCATTAATAGAACTCCATTTATAAGCGTTTTAACAAACCATTGGGATCCATTCTTGACACTTTTTTGTTTGATCAAAAAGTGGTTTAGGAAGAAAAATGTTTTCATTGAAATCAACACTTTAAACACTTTATTCCAGTACTAAATACCTTATTGATGAAGATAAACTGGAAAAATAATTTTGTCCGCCTAAAATTGGTAAATACCCCTATGTGCGGCGCCCCTGGGCAAGATTGCAAGTGGCGCCTCTCAAAAAAAAATTCATCTAAAAACAATTTTTTAAAATCACGAAAAAAAGCAATAGCAGATTATGTCTTACCTCTCATATACTTGTTAATGCATTTATTAAAAATGTGCAGTGTATTAACTTAAAAAGGTTAAATTTAAAAAAAAAAAAATTATTCATGTCATTTAGGCTCAATTGACAAGACTACCTTTATCTCTGACTTTTTTGTTTAAACACATTTAAAGATTAGGTACAGTTGGTCTTATTTGAACAATATTTTTTCAAAAACTTTTTCAACTAGGTACATTAATGTCGTTTTCGATTGGAATCACTCAATGATTCACTCATTCTGAAATCCAATAAAAAACTTTGAATAGCTTCCACCCAATTCTAAAATTTAATATCTGTATTGGTGAAAAATCAAATATTGTGTTTTGTTTTTTCACTAGGAGAATAAAAACTTGCAGCACGCTTCTTAATGATTCCAGGCGCTTCCGGACGGCCAATCGAAAACAACATACCTTTATAAGTATAAGATTTGTTCGTTGTGAGCTCTAGGGCACTCTGGGTCGCTCCGAATTCGTTGTCAAGCGTTTTTTGTAGCTCCTTTTTCAACCAGAGTTATTTCCTCTGTGTTCGATGTTCGCTGATGAAACTAAAGCTCTGAGGTGTTCGATGTAAAATGAAAACCCGAGAAACTCTGATTTTTTCACAGTTAATTGAAATGACTTAGAGTGCCCTGGAGGGGGGAACAAGGAACAGACCTATTTTTTTATTCTCACACACAAACGTTTTTATGAGAAATGGAGAAGCTGTGAATTTTGGCATTTCTGGATTTTGGGTTTTCGGGATTTCGGGATTGTGGGTTTTCGGGATTTTGTGTTTTTGGGTTTTGGGAATTTAGGGTTTTCTGGATTTTGGGCTTTCTGGATTTTTAATTTCGGGATTCTGTCCGTCTCCCTTCTCTTTCCTTATTCATTACTATAGGGGCACCTTTGTAAAAATTAAATTGGTAGGAGGAATATTAGGATTGCTTTAGTCTTTCAAAAGAAATTGGGGCGCCTTGTTCTTCAAAGATGAACGAAGATTTTGGACACCATTGTCCTTCCGGAAGCCAAATAAATTAACCCAAAATTGGGGGGCGCCTTCATTCTTCAAAAAGTTAAGGACAAACAATACGAGCGCCGTTGAAAATGTAAAATAGAAACAAATTGGGGCGCCTTTGTGAATGTAAAAAAAAAATAAAACATCGATTGGAAAGACTTCGTTATTTATATAACTTTTGTAAAAGTTCGGGGCGCCTGCGGCGCCCCTCAATTCTTGCGCCCCTGGGCGACGGCCCAGGCTGCCCCCCCCCTAAAACCGGCTCTGGTAAAAACAAATTCAAAAGAATTAAATAAGTAAAGTGAATTGTGATACGAATATCAAAGGAAGGTCAAAGATTGGGACTGCTTCTTCCTCTTTTCCGAAAATTATTGTTTTGCTATGTCTTACTTTGATTTGAAACATAAAAAATCAAAGTCGACTTTAGACTACCTACTTATTAGCGACACTGCTGTTTTTTTAAGTTTTTGATCAGTTTTTGTATGAAGAGCATGTAAGTAGTTAATATGTAGGTACCAGTTGACACGATCCAAGACATAGCTATGTTTCAGAAAATTACAATACAAATACATATATTATATTTTCCCAGATTGAATTGGAAGAACTCTACTATCTTTTATGCCATAAAAATGGTTTATAAACTGAAGGTACTATCCATTTCCGCAAAAACGCAGCTTTTTTCCAGATTGCACATACAATACAAACATAACCTAAAATCATTCTCCAAAATGACAAGAAATAAATCACCAAAATTGAAGGTGAAGTTACTTCCCAATTAAAAGTGTAATAAATTCTCACTCGGGGCGGGAATTTATTCCACTTCAAAAAGTGGAACAGATTCCCACATAAGGTGGAATAAATTCCCATGTGGAGCAGATTCCCGTGGAATTATTTCCCTGCACCGTAAAATAAAAATACAAAAAAATATTTTGTAGGGGAAGGTGGCCTAAAATGGCCCCTCTAAGGAAAATGTCCTATATCTCGAAAAACAGTAGCATTCAAACTTAAATGCTATATACTTTTCAAAGTTTAATATATTACTCTCACATTTTTTTCATTTGCGAGTTGCAAAAGTTCCAAAAAGTATTTAATTTTTTTAATTTTCAAGGCGTCTACAAATTTCACTGATCAAATTTACCCTGGTAAAATGGCACACTGTCCAAACATACGTGATTTTAAATGCAAAATTGAGTCAAAGGGCTTCTTTTCCATTTTTTTGGAACAAGTGGTGCTTAATCCCCCCAGATCTTTCATCGAGTCATTCAAAACCCAGTTCATGTTGGTTGCTCGTCTCGTTTTTGTAGTTTTTGCAACTTTGAGTGTTTTGGATGCTTTTTTCCAGGTTTTTGACGGAATCAAGGGCTTTCCTCAGTCCAGGACTTCCTCTCTGTACATCGTTCATAAATAGCAACTATTTTCACTTTAAAAAAATGAAAATGTGAAAAAAAATTTAAAATGACATGTGAAATAGGTATGCCAATTTACCCGAGCACTAAGTAGGCCATTTTGCCCATTTTGAGTTTTTTCAATTTAATTTTTACACCAAAAAATTTAAAATCGTTTTAAACCAACTTATTTCAGTAAATTAATAAGAAATACTTCATGCGTACACACATTAACTTCTTTTTCCAAAATACAATGTTTTTTATACTTTTTTTTTGCAAAATAAATTTCACAAAATTTTAACGAGTGTACTTTTTGATGTGGATAGAGACAGTTTGACCTGTCAAATTTCAAATAATGGCTTGAAGTTCCTGAAATTTCGTATATGTTGGTTTTGCCAGATAAACTAAAGAATCGCGTTCATAAAACTTTCTAATTATTTTCGATTCTACGATTTCTAGCAAGGTGGCCATTTTACCTTGGGGTGCCATTTTAGGCCACTTTCCCCTACATAAAAAAATTTAACAAAAAAAATTTTTTATGCATTTCTATGCCTTTTCATGTATAAATAACTCAAGAACTTGAACTGCTAGAAAAAAAACTAATGTTGTTTTCGGAATCAGCACTCTAAATTTAGTAGGAAATGATAAACAACACTCTGGAAACTTTTTATGTGTTGGCCAGTGGAACTGATTTTCATAGTTCAAAATTTTGAATTTTCTATTAAATTTTATAATTGTTTTTTATTTCAATCAATTGAAGCGTCTTTTTCAAGACTTAATTTTTGAAATTTTAAAATATTTACAATATAAAAACAAATAAGAAAAGAAAAGAAGATTACCAGACGATCTTAAGAAACCTCTTAAAATTAGTTTTAATTGTAAGTAGGTAGTATAATTTTAGTTTTTCTGAAGCATTTTTAGAACTTTCATTATTTTGTAGAGTCCTGAAAACATGAAGATATTTGTTGCAAATTTAAATAATATTCACGACTGGATCGCACGAACTTCTTCATATAACTCAAGTTCTACAAATTTGTTAAATGTCCAGTCAAAGCGTCATTTGACCTTGTGCACAGGGGCACGGTCAGTTTTTATTTCATGGATCGATAGGGGTATATTTAAAAGGCTTAAACCTAATTTCTCACCCTGATCATTCTTTTTAGCGGAGTTATTCACAAAAATGTATTTTTTGGGATATTTCACTTCTAAGTTAATATCTTTGCTCCAGTATGTCGTAGACCAAAAAAACGAATATACATTCTCTTCCTTATAATATTTTCTATCGTTTAAATGTAATTTCATTGTATTAAAGTGAGTAACTACAAAATGGCAGCCAGTTTAAGTCAAATTCTAGTTGTTAAAAGACACATTTTCGTTTTTATTTCGAAAAAAGCTTGCATTATGAGTAACATTTTTCCAACTTATTTTCCTTCATTTTAAAGAAAAAATCAACTATCACCAAAGATGGCCGAGCAATTGATAAATGAACGCAAGTAAAACCGGTGCGAAAACACCCAAAAATATCGTTTTTTGTCAATAACTCGGCTTCAGGATGCCCTACGGCAAAAAATAAAGCTATTAATTGTTCGTTACAACATTTTCTATCGATTTAAACAAATAAAAAATAAATAATATTAAGTCGAAACGAAATAACTCTTGCCTTATTATTTTGCAAACGGTACAAGTATTGGCTAACAAAATAAAAAAAAATTGTAGTCCTTTAAATTATCCACAATAAAAAAAAAAAAAAGAGTGTGTGTACACATGTACACGCGACTGAAGTTATACTTCTCATTCAGTATATGTAAATGAATTTCATTTGATATTTTTAACTTCTATTATTAAATTAATTAATCCACAATTCGTTTTTTTACATTTTTATCAAGTAAACAATAAATTAATTCTTTCATCCTCCTTGCGTCCATGTAGTTTTCAATTTATTCTGTGAATTTTATGAGAATTGTGTGTGCTTCAGCACTAGTAGTAGCAATATGGAACTTGCAGGGTTGCTACAAAGCTCAAAAGTTAGCTGAGCTCAGCTCACAGCTCAGCTCAAATTTTGAGCTAGCTCATTTTTGAGCTATGTACCATAGCTCAGCTCATTTGATCTGAGGTGATGGTTGAGCTGAGCTGTTGGGTGAGCTGAGCTGTCGGTGAGCTGAGCTGTTGGGTGAGCTAAGGTAAAGTAAGCTGAGCTGAGCTGTGATGGGTGAGAGGATACATTGATTTTTATTTGGAAAGTATAATGAAATATGAAGATATTTTAAACTTTTATAAAACACCATAGCTTAAGATGTTTAGTTCTAGTTATTAATGGAATTATTTTAACACATGGATATTTTATAAATAAGACAGATAATTTTTCGTGATCTTTTCTCTTGGTTTTTTTAATAGTAAATATATTTCTATTTTTTTAGTAAAATATTTCATTTTTTATCATAAAAAAAAATTTCGGTACAATCCGGTTTTTCGATTTTTTTCAAAATTCCAAAAAAATCGCGTTTGAAGGTGGGGGTAAAATTTTTTTTGAAAAATCCCCGTATCTTTGAACGCTCCTGGAAGCTAAACCGCTTCAGAGCAATTTTTAGGAGTGATGCTAAATGATAGCTTGTGTCATGGGCCTACGCTTTGCACATTGTCAGATTTTTAAAAAATCGCCTTAAATGTTAAACCGCCTCATCATGCCTATTTTTTCAGAATCGTGCCTATTTTTTTTTACTTTTAAGTTCTCCCGGTTTGAGAACGCGTGGACCTACAGGGATGGGAGTTGCACCCAAATGAAGGTTAGAAAATTTTATTTTCATTTTCTTCAAAATTCCGCGATATAGGCGTTGGAAGTTGGGGGCGCGAAAAAACTTCTGGGAGCTGAACGCTTTGATCTAGAGACAGGGGAGTGGTGCCATATAAAAGCTTATATTCTCAGCTAGCCGATAGTGGTATAATCCGGTTTTTCGATTTTTTCAAAATTCCGAGAAAATCGCCTTTGAAAGTTGGGGTAAAATTTTTTTTCGAAAAATCCCCGAATCTTTGAACGCTCCTGGAAGCTAAACCGCTTGAGAGGAATTTTTGAGAGTGATGCCAAATGATAGCTTGTGTCATGGGATTACGCTTTGCACATTGTCAGATTTTTAAAAAATCGCCTTCCATGTTAAACCTATTTCCTATGCCTATTTTTTCAGAATCGTGCCATTTTTTTTTTACTTTTAAGTTCTCCCGGTTTGAGAACGCGTGGACCTACAGGGATGAGAGTTGTACCCAAATGTAGGTTAGAGTCCCCGCTACCTTTTGGCATCAAAAAATTTGTTTTCATTTTCTTCAAAATTCCGAGATATAGGCGTTGGAAGTTGGGGGCGCGAAAAAACTTCTGGGAGCTGAACGCTTTGATCTAGAGACAGGGGAGTGGTGCCATATGAAAGCTTATATTCTCAGCTGGCCGATAGAGCTATAATCCGGTTTTTCGATTTTTTTCAAAATTCCGAGAAAATCGCGTTTGAAAGTTGGGGTAAAATTTTTTTTCGAAAAATCCCCGAATCTTTGAACGCTCCTGGAAGCTAAACCGCTTGAGAGCAATTTTTGGGAGTGATGCCAAATGATAGCTTTTGTCATGGGCCTACGCTTTGCACATTTTCAGATTTTTAAAAAATCGCCTTCCATGTTAAACCGCCACATCATGCCTATTTTTTCAGAATCGTGCCTATTTTTTTTTACTTTTAAGTTCTCCCGGTTTGAGAACGCGTGGACCTACAGGGATGGGAGTTGCACCCAAATATAGGTTAGAGTCCCCGCTACCTTTTGGCATCAAAAAATTTTTTTTTCATTTTCTTCAAAATTCCGAGATATAGGCGTTGGAAGTTGGGGCGCTCACTTTCAGCTCAGCTCAAATGAGCTAAGCTATGGTACCTAGCTCAAATTTGAGCTGAGCTGAAAAGTGAGCTTTTTGCAACCCTGGCAACTTGCCACATGGAAATTACCACATGCAACTTGCCACATGCAACTTGCCACATGTAACATGTTACTTGCAACGTGTTGTGTGTTTTATGTTTGCCGTACTGCGGCGTACTGCATTTTTAAATACTAAAGTACTGCCTACTCAAAAGGTGAAACGACAGCCCTGCTACCCAGGGTGATCGCGTCATAATCCCTTTGACATTCTTGTCAAAAAGTAAATTTTCATACCCACCCTCCCATAAGAAGTATAACTTCAAAAAAAAAATAGCTAGACCCACGGAAGCCGAGTTATTATAATTTTAAGAAAGCATTAATCCGTAAGAAAATTAAAAAAAATTTCACTTGTTTATAAGCCGAATAATAGGTCATTTGGAACTTAAAAAAAAAAATTAATTTCTCGGCTCGTGTGGGTCGTAGAGAGTTAAGGCAAGGTTAGGCCCTTTTTTCCAACGCTTTGACTGGAGTATTTACTTTATGAACAAAAATCGGTCTTGGAAGGAAATAAAAGAACATCTTATGAAATTGAGCTCCAAAACAAATAAAATAAAACAAAATATGCATTAAAAAAAAATCAAAATTGTTAAAAAAAATTATTTCTAAAAATAACAGCGGCAGAATAATTCAATTTTTGTTGGTGGAATTTTTGAAACTTTTCGGATTCAACTTCAGTACGTCAAAAAATATAGTCCCCATTTTTTTTACTGCTTTGTTTTTAGTGAATGCTTGCACCGGTCTACAGGGACAAAAAAATAAAATGTTTGTATTTTTAATTCACCAACGCAACGGTTATGTCATTTGATGTACTGAATCCGAATACGAGGTCCGTTTGTCCCGTTTGAGTTTTGACTGAAGTGTACTTTTGCAAAAAAAAATTCTTCATAGGAACTTGTCTAACAACTTCTTCTTCCTTTTTCTCGGCGCTGTTATGATCTCGATGTCGAGGGGATCATAACTATCCCACGTTACTGCTTCACACTAGTGATCCGCTTGTGGGGTTCGCCGGGTTGACCTCAGAAATCAGAAAATCAGAAAAAGAACTTGTCTAACAACTAATATTAAAATATTTCTAACAAAATCGTTGTAGTTTTTCAAGAAAACAAGACAACTTAAGTTTTCAATATCTTTTGCCACGTACCTACAAATGTATGTTTTCTCCTAAAGCTTTTATGAATCCAACCATAATGTGCCAAAAGATTTTAAAATGTTGTTTATTGTTTACAACACACATCCGGCGCATGCTATACGCTTAAATTATCCAAAACACAGACATATACACGTGTGAAAGTCATAATGGATTTTTAATATTTATGGCGGATGTGACCAAAAAAGGATACTTGTTTTTGTTTTTATCTCAAATTATAATGCATATTACGATACAAACAAAAACAAAACCAAACCAACCAGAAACCTTCTATCTTCCGGTTTGTCTGGACATTTTTATGTAATGTCTGAAAAATTTAATTATTTTATGGTAGAATGGAATCTGTATCTGTGCCAAATATGTTTTGTCATCCATCGGGAATCATAAAAAAAAAACAACAATTACGAGGTGTTGTGTTTGTAATTACCGGTGGCGTTATCCTTTTTGCGTATATGCTAGTGTAATTAGCCAAGAAGAAGAAATAATAAAATAAATATAAATAAAGTGTCAGACATTGAATTCTTAAATAACATCTATACACAATTTCAAGCAATTGGGTCGTTAAATATTTCATAGAAGAAATGCAGACAGAAAATTACTTTGTGGTGTGGTCGTCTATGAGTCCTTCGATTTCCCATAACATTTGCCAGAATTTGCATACAAAACAAAACCAGAATGTCTGTTTGCTTATAGATAAAAATGTCGATGTCATTCATATTGTCTGATTTAGATTGTATTTTGTATGTCGGTCTATTCAGTGTAATCTGCCTGAGAAAAGGGAGGCTGGACGTCTCAATTGCGTATGCAAAGGTTGAAAACAAAGTATAAGTGTAAGGCATTAGGAAACTGAAACGAATTTAAATAACTTTACTGAATCCTAGATTCTAAATTATTCTAGAAATCTTCATTCTTTTCATTCTTTAAAGGGAATAGTCAATATGCAATTCAGGTTGAATGCGATAGAATCATTCAAAATAATAAGAGAAATATGTCAGGGATAGAAAGCATGTACTTTCTATCCCAAATTCAATGTTTTTTTTACCAAATTTCATTAGGGTAACCCATCATTTTTGTTTTCACTCAAAATAACACCCTTTTAACCATGATATTCTTATAGACACTTTAGATTCTAATTTCTAATTTCAAAAGTAACATAATTGCTGAATTTCAATAGGCTAGAGTCGGTTGGGGTAAGTGCGCGCACTTTTCACTTTAAGGCAAAATTGTGAAGATTCTGTAAGAGATATCAGGATAAAGTTTTTTACATTTCATAAACCTATATTTTGGGAACAAGAAAACACAAAAACCATATGAAGTCAAAGTGCGAACTCTTGCGCCTGAGTCAGGATAAGATCGCGCAAACTCTTGGGTAAGAGCGCGCACATAATTTTAATAGGAATCTGGACAGTTTACGGCTACTAAATTTTTAAAAACTTAATGTAATACTAAGTTAAACAAAACGTTCTTTCAAAAGTACCAAGTTTTCACTAAAATGAATGAATATTGAAAAAAAAAAAACAAATTAAGTTCAAATGCAAAAACTAAAACTTAATTTATAAAACAAAACAAACAAAAATTGTTTCTAATTAAATTAGAGCCTTTCTTTTTTGGAATTCATGAATAACAGCCTTCGTTTCTCAAGATTCAAGTTTAAAAATTCTCTGTACTGTAAATCAGATTAAAAAAAGAAAAGTTTAATATGGGGAGAAGTGATTTTACCCACAAAGGTACTTTTTTTTTATTTATCAAATTTATGATAAAATAAAACAAAGTTTAACAAATTTTTGACTATAATCAAATATAAATATGCACTATTCAAAAATATATGCTACTTTCGGTGTCTAATGCTGCCACGCCACACACTTTTTCAGCACAACTTTTCTTTTTTGTTTTTAGGCGGGTTTTTTCAACCCTCTTTTGAAATGAAATGGAGCTGGGAACACACTCGCGAAGATCGTCACCTATTGACGCCTTACTATGCGCTGATTTCCTAATTTTTCGTTTTAATTTTTTTTGGACACAACTCGAGAAATAAGCAGTGAGCCCTCTTACCCACTGCGCAATCTTACCCCAAATGACTCTACCAATAATATTAGGCTAGGCGCACACATGCAATTTCAGTCGCGCGATTATTCAGTCGAAAAAATGGATCACAAGGATTTCAATGCCTGTGAACACACATGCTTCCCGCGATTAAAAATTTGAAAATTGTGTCTACAGTCATTGAAATTCTTGTCATCTAATTTGCGACTGAATAATCGCGCAACTTAAATCGCATGTGTGCGCCTAGCCTTACTCTAGTATTATACACTTTTTTCAAATATACCCATATTTTCTCTACACCTAAAAAAAAACCCTTTTTCACATAAAAAAAAATGTATAGATTTATTTAAGTCGAAAGACAACATTTTTAATAAATCTCGTAAGGGTAACTTTTATATCATTGATTTTATCGGACTTATCGTGGATTTTCCTTATTTCCCAAAATTAACACCCTTTCAACTAAAATATTTGTTAAGGCTGCTTAGATTATTGGTTTCTGTTATGTAATATATGTATATGTATGTATCATTGAATAATTACAAATAGAAGTGACACCGCAGATTACTCATGCGACTATAAGAGTACCGGAAGATAGATGAACTACAGGTTTGCGCCTCAACTATCATGTATTTTCGAGTTGAGTCTTAACTAATATTTTTTTGAAACCTTCATAAAAAAATTAATAATTATTATTATACATTTCAAAGAGCTTATATTGATATAAGTTTTCGTATTTTGAAAAGTCATATTAGTCTAGAGAACAAGGACGATGCCTTTTACTCCTACTGGCCTAGGTTCGAATACCGGTAAAATTTGAATTTTTTTCTTTGTGGAGATTTTTTTTGAGAAATTTAATTAATTTTTATTCTAGTAATGTAAAAACAAAAAAAAAAAAATCTCAATTTCCCGTCAGATTCGAACCTGGGCAGGTAAACTTAACAGACATTCACCTTATCCTCTAGGCTATCTCCACTTTTTGAAATAGGAAAACTTTTATCTATATGTATAAGCTGTTTAGGATTTGATTTTGGGTTGCTGGATTTGCTTTTGGATTGTTGGCTTTGCTTTTGGATTGTTGGATTTGCTTTTTTAATTCAACGCACGATACTAGCGACTACAATTTTACAGCGGAAGTTTCCCTGGGTGTCCACTTCTATTTGTAATTATTCAATGTATGTATGTACCGATTTTCGTTGGTGTTACATTTTTGTCCTAGTTTTTGTGATATTAATTCCGAATTTCATCATTTCTTGAAAAAAAAACACTCATTCACTCAAGATAATTTTTTAGACATTTTAGATTCTTAACTCTTATAAGAAACGAAACTTTTTCACCAAGTTTAAGAAATAAATAAAATTTATGTCAGCTGTTACGATACTTTTCTCACACATAACTCAACCCATAAAAAAAACACCCCATCCCTCTTGTCCGCGAAAACATAACCTTCAACACAATTTTTTTTTTATAGACTTTTTTTGTATTTGGTTTTCATCATAATATAACAATTTTTTTTTTATTTGTTGGTTTTATGTATAGGTAGTACCTATTAGGTACCTACTACACTCCTGCCCAAAATTAACGCACTCTTTTTTTCTTCTGCAGTTATACCTATGTACACTGAGGGAAAAAACAACTTAAAATCAACGAAAACCACGTTCATTCAACTATTTTTCGGAATGATTTTGCGTTGAAGACGAAAATTTTAAAATCAAAGTAGAATATCGTTAGTTTAAAGTGGTTTACCGTTATAAAACATCTTTAAATCAAAGTTGTTTCAACTTTAAAAAAAAGCATCAATTTATTAAAAAAAAAGAAAAAAATGGGCAGCCGCTGTGGATCGAACCTACAACTCTTGGTACTAGGCGAATGCTTAACCAACGTGCTATCTCACTGTTGAAAATTAGAGTGATAAAATGCAACAAAAGCTGAAGTCCGACAAAAATAAAAAAATTTCTTAAGTTGTTTCAATTTTATTTTGAAGAAGTTTCATGTTAATTTTTTCAACGTTAAATCAAAGTTGAACATTTTACATTTTACGTTGCGTTTTTTCCCTCAAAATTGGCCCCCTTTGTGCCAATTTTGTATCTATCAATGTATCTTAGAAGTAAGTTATTTTAAGTCAATTGTAAATAGCAAGTTCAATAAACCAAAAATTGAATTGAATTGAATCTTATTTTAAATGGCTTTGAAATTCGTTGGTCTATTTTTTCTGTGTTTGATTACACCGGCACACAAAATAAAAAAAGTGCATGTACTAGGAACCAGACCTATCTTTCTATATGTTTTTAGGCACGCTGAATCCGAATTTCAAGTCCGTTTGGCCCGGTCACACTCCAGTTTTAGCTGTGACTGCATTTTGTTTGGATTTGTATGACTTTTTTGGAGTTTTTTTTGCATTTTTCTCAAAACTGAAGGGTGTTCGGGCAAAAGGGAAATTCGAATTCAGCGGGTCCAAAAACATATAGAAAGATAGGTCTGGTTCCTGGTACATGGAATTTTTTTGTTTGTGTGCCGAGGATGAAAGCGACATTTCGCGACAGTGCCAACACACCAAAAAAAAGTTGTATGTACCAGGAACAAGACCTATCTTTCTATATGTTTTTGGACCCTCTGAATCCGAATTTCAAGTCCGTTTTGCCCGGTCACCCTCCAGTTTTGAGAAAAATGTAAAAAAAAGCCCAAAAAAGGCAGAAAACTTCCTTTTTTGAGTTTTTTGCATTTTACTCAAAACTGGAGGGTGACAGGGCCAAACAGACTTGAAATTCGGATTCAGCGTGTCCAAAAACATATAGAAAGATAGGTCTGGTTCCCGGTACATGACACTTTTTTTATTTTGTGTGCCGGTGTATTGTTTACCAAGTCTCAAAAATGCTAAACTGCGACAATATTATTAACCAAAAAATAAAGATAAACCAAATTTTTTCAACTTCTGAAAACTGATATTAAAATAATTTAAAAAAATGGAAGCAAGTGACAGTTCTTTCCAATAATTTGATTCAATACTTGATGGTATTGGGCACGTTAAGGAAATATTAGGGACTAGATATTAAGGCAACGTCATGTTCTGAACGGAAATTTGAGGAAATTGACTAAATTAGTTTGGATATGATGCTATTGTCAAATTTCAAAATTTACTTATGTAAGAATTTTACCGATCGCATGGGGAAGACACCAAATTTCACTTAACTTTTTAATGAATAAATAATATTAATCATAACCGATAATGCACTTTTTACTCGTTTTTCACATAAATAAATTTAATTTTGCTAAATTAATTCTTTAATTCAAAACAATCTGCTGTCATGTTGACAAAAAAAACTTTCCTAAATTTTTAGGGAAAATTTTCGTGCCTAACTTTCCAGTTAGCTTTCCAATAAAATTACCTAAATTGGAAAGATTTTTTTTGACAGCTTACCAATCAGAGACCGAGAAATTACCTAAATATATAGTGCCTAACGTTCCTGAACCTGCCCATTGTCCCCTCTAGTGCATGTGACAAGTTGGAGTCGTCTGTTCATTCCACGAATTAGCTTTTGAAGGTTTTGCTGTAACTCTTCCTTCAGTGTATTTTTTAATTGATCAAGACTGATTGGAGGTGGATTCTTGGTGCGAATGCACGTCTTCGACACTTTTAAGACATGTTCTATTGAATTTAAATCCGGGTGTTTGTGTGGTCAATCCAAAGCTGACATATTTAACTCTTGAAGATATTCTCAAACCACTCTAGCATGCATTATCGTAGACCAGACTAAACTGTACAGTGTACACAAAATCTAGGAGTGATTGGAACCGCATGCTATTCGAGGATATCAGTCAAGTATCTTTGGGTACTTACGTAGGTTTAGGAAGGCTCACTAAAAGCTGAAACACTATCACGCTTTGCCGTCGATTTTGACAACTGCCAAAAGTTCAACCATACGAAATCTGTATCTTCTTACGTACGCTTTTTTTGACAAACGTAAGGAAACGTAAGAAAGCGAGCAAAAGTTCAACCAGACTGAACTTTTGCTCGCTTTCTGACATTTATCAGACATAGTTACAATCACCCACATTATTATTGCGCCAAATGTGAATAAAAAAAAATAAATTATTGCAAAACTATGTATGTGTGTTTTTTAATTTCTCTATATAGATTTTGCACAAAAAAACGACATCGAGATATTTTAAATCAAAAAAATTTACGTATTAAAAACAAAAATAATTTAATGATGTTGTAGACTGAGTTTTATTGTTAAAAACAATTTATTTTGATTGGTTTTGTTTTTTATAACTATGGGATTAAAGAATAAACCAATTTCTATGCATTTTTTAAACACATTAATATCCTTTTTCATTTTTTCACAATTAAATCAAGATAAAGACCTGGCCCAATAATTTTGTGAGTGACTGTGTTTTTTTTATTTGACAGCAGATTTTTTGTTTCAATCAGCTGTTCGAAGTCAAAGTGACAGAAGCGCGCTTTAAGGATTTCTCAACGTAACGCGATGACGCGTCTGGCAAAGCGTGATTGTGTTTCTGCTTTAACTTTGTAGATGTACATAAAGTAATAATATGACTTTTCCTTTAAATAAATCATAGTGCGTTAAATTTGAGCAGGAGTGAATTTTACCTGTACTATAATGTTTTTGAGTTGGTTAAATTTTTAAACAAGTAATAGCTCATGAAATTTAATGAAAACTTATAATGTCTTTTTCATATCATTTTACCTAATATTGTTTAACCTTGTTATAAATCTTTCCGAAAAATATTCAAGATTCCAATAGAGATCCAAGTTGACAATCTTTCAATTTATTCCAAATAAAATGACATAATATAAATTTGCTTAATTTCGTTTAAAATCCTTCAAACCTCAATTTCATTTAAATAAAACCAACAAACCAATTTTTTTCTTTAACATGCTAAAAGTATCAAAAAAGAGCTTAAAGAACATTCAAATACCCTTAAGTAAGATAATCCCCTACAAAGTGTAGACGACATCGTATAAAATCGTTTTGGGGTACTTTTCTTTACTACTGCCATCACCGACACCTGTACAATATTCCTTTTTTTTCTCCAAGACGACAAAAAAAAAAAAAAATTATCATAAACTGTCCGAACCTCAATGAATAATGGGAAATTGGGAAGCTCCTTGTTAAGGTTGGAAAATGCTACCCATATCAAGTTTTATTTTTCTCTCCTCCTAGCTCCCAATAAAAGGAGACAAAAAAATAAATTCTGTCACACAAAATAAGACACTGCAATGTTTGCTATAAAAATAATCCATTAACTTAACACGTAGGCAGGTATTTTTGGTTCGTTCATAAAGGTAACACACACATATGAAAGTATTCTTAAATTGCTTTTTTCTTATTGTTAAAGATCCTTCGAGAAATATAAAAGAATAATGGAAGAACTACAAACAGAAGAACTTTCAAAATAATTATGGCGATACGGAAATAAAACGTATGTTATTAATTAGTACCCGGAAAACACTTGAGCTAAAGAGCATTTTTAAATAACCCTCTCTGCTTCATGAATCATTCTCGAAGCATTTATTTCTTCAATTAAACCGTCACATACTATCCATGTCACTAAATTGGGATGGTACTGCTTTATAGTTTTTGAGATGAAAAATAAGAAGTCTTGATGTGTTTTTTAAACTCATTTAGAATCAGATTTGCCCAACTTTGAGAGTACGGGTGTTGTCATAAACGTCGGAAATCTGCGTTAGTACAATCGTCTTTCTGCTTTGTTCATTAATGAACACACCAATTCTGCAGAATGTTTGCAGGCCACTTTTTGAAAAAGTCTGAAAAAAATGATTTTCTTTACCAAGTTGAATCTCCAAAATTTTAACAATTAAAAATCTGAAAAATATCCACATGTTAGCTACACCAATAAAGTTTAAGTCTGTAAGGTTTTAAGTTTTTTGAACAAATGGTTTGGCTGGAATTTAAAATTGATCGAACAAGGTCCAAATACATCAAGTTTTTCCGATAAGACACTTCAACCGCTTGAAGGTACGGGTTAGAATTAAGTTATACTTGAAACTTGGGGAATATTTTTTTAGTTTATTTTCAACCATATAAACAAATTCTAATTGTTTTAAAATAATTAGCACCCTATTGCAATACACATCATGATTGGCCATATTTTCTAGTTACGAAAAAATAGCGTAGACTCTGCAGTTTTGCTCGAATTCAATAAAGCAATACATTTATTTGTGCGTAAATAAATGTTCTTTCAGAATATTACCTGACTTAATTGTTCGTTGTTGTTTCATATGCAATAAAAAAATGGTTAAAGTAAAAAAAAATTGAGGAAAAAATCACTTTTCAGGAATAAAAACTTACACTTTAACTGTGTAAACCGTAGATTTATATATATCATTCAAAAGGTCTGACAATGCTCTTTCCAAAACATAAAACATATTGGGAAT
This sequence comes from Episyrphus balteatus, assembly GCF_945859705.1. Taxonomy (NCBI): domain Eukaryota; kingdom Metazoa; phylum Arthropoda; class Insecta; order Diptera; family Syrphidae; genus Episyrphus; species Episyrphus balteatus. Next base: position 130,297,783 of record NC_079135.1, on the reverse strand, counting down.
GGTTAAAAAAATGACTTAGATATTCATAGATTACCGCGTAAAGTCTGTAAAACGGTTTTTTGTAAATAAAAAAAAAAAAAATATAACAAAAAAATTTGTATGCACTATTCGACCATATAAACAGCCTACACTATGTAATTTGTCAAATGTATTTTCAGTGTCGCACCGTGTTATCGACGGAAAAAAATATTTTTAACCCTCTGTAGGCACACCTCTTATTTGTGACGCGATAGGCACACGGGTGCGAATTTGGCTTCTACTTTTTCATGTCACTAGAACTTTTTTATGTCTCATATTTTATAGAGAAAGCTTGTATGAAATTGATGTAGAATTTTCCGAGGAATTCGAATATTGTTTTCACAATTAAAAAAAATGTATTTTTACCATTATAAAGAGACTTTTTTGCACCCCACTTTTTTGAAAAATTTTAATTTTTTCATTTTTGTCGTGCCAAATTCGCACCCGTGCCGTGTGCCGGCAGAGGGTTAATTAGGGTATTCAAAAAAGTTTTTTTTTGCATTTGAAAAAAAAAATGAGTTTTAGTGTACAGAAAGTTTATTAACTGCCTTTTTTTGCTATAGTAATACTAAGTTCATATCAAATTAATCAAATCGATTTTGTTTGAATTCCAGGAATAAATTTCATAAACGATGTATTAAAAACTTTTTCTGTAAATTAAAATATTTTTTTTTTTTAAATTAAGTAATTAAAAAAAAAAACTGAACCACCCTTATGGCAATTTTTTTTTCTTCGATAATTTGGTCAAAATAATATCCACGTTGATTTTGTTGGAATTTCACAAGCTAACATTTTTGAGAGCCACCCTAATACATACAAAAAAAATTCAATCTCAAAAAACAAGATTTAGAAATTTTCTGTGTCATTAAAACCCAAATTTTTCGAAAAAATGAAAAAAGTAAAATTTTTTGCTCCACCCTAATTACCTTTAATGTTTGCTTCCCAATTCGTAGATCTGACTTTATGAACACGTCTAAAGCAGGCCTAAGTTAGGCAGACGTTTATGAAAACGCCCTACTTTTAAGTAAAGTCAAAGAAAAATCTGAAATCTTTTTCCCAACACTAGTTTCTTTTCTTTGGCCATAATCTTTTGAAATTCAAAATTAATATTTTATAAAAGGTACAAAATTCATTTTTATCTCCCTAATTTTCTGAATATTATTCGGGTCTGTCATAAATCAAGTGATCCGAAGTGTATTTCTTTTTATCATTAAACCAAGAAAAACAATAAACAATGCCACGATAATAACACACAATCTAACAAACCAACTGAAAAACGAAAATGATAATAATCCCGCACTTCCTTTTTATTTGTTCTTTTATATTCAAAAGGAAAATTAAAACATAAAGACACCCATAACTCAAGCTTCACGCTCTTGGCCATTAATATCATTTCTCAAAGAAAATGGGTTTTTTATTTGTTGTTGCTTTTTTTTTTTTTTTTTTTGTACTGCAACTCAGCTATAAGGATAACTTCTGGTACTATAATAATCATTATATTCGCGCCATCAACTTGGCTAATTATTTTTTGTTCTTTATTCTCTCTCTCTTTTCATTCATAATGGAAAATGCAGTCCTTTGGGCGGAAATAAATCCTGTGTTTATCTGCACGCCACATCGTAATTTAATTTTGGCCTTTTTATCAAAAAGGAGAATTTTATTACAAAAATGAAAATCTTCATTGCAATGGCGAGGATTATAAAAAGCTGAATTTTTAATTAGTTCTTTCACTAAAACAATATCAAAATAATTTAATATAGAAATTGGAGAAGAACAATAATTTTGTTGGTAAGGAAGGAAATATGATAGAAGTTTAAAGAGATTCCTAGTCTTTTGAATGTCCTTTTCACTCTGTTTTCGGCTTCCATAAAACAACACTGTTTCATCATGATAAAAGCTCTCACTTGAGCGTTAGTAAGAAAGTAAATCATTAATTGAGTTTGTTTTATCTTAGAATTTTTAGGGATCGATCCTGATCCTCATCTGCCTCGAGGTTAAATCGGTTCTGGTATGTTGAGACAATAGAATTTAAGCCAATAATACTCACGTCCTCTTAACAACAATAATTTTTTTTTCTGGAATCATAGAAGTTTAATCGTTGCTAGCAAATTCCAACCGATATTTACCTGAGCATTAGACTTCCCCGTCGCTTTCAATTGATAGAACCCTGAGGGATTCTTACATATATAGTCCAGTCATTATATACATTTGGAAATGCAAAATGACCGAGAAAGCTAAATTTTGGATATGTTGTAGGGGATGCTTAAAAAAGCTTAACTTGAAGTTTTCGACAAAAAGATTTCCTATGAGCTTTTTCCGCAATAACTTTTTTGACAGTAACTCGGCTATCCTTCGAGATACGAAAATTTTACAAGGAGCTTTTTTGTAGCTTTTACCATGTTCTACAATTCATGCATACACATTTTTTGCGTATCATGAACCGTTTTCGAGATATCGATCAAAAAAGTCAAAAATTTACGATATGCGATTTGTTTTTTGACATCTATTTTTTGGTGATGAATATCCAAAAAAATATTAAAATCAAATTTGTAGACCCTGTTCAGACCTACAATTTCGTATTTTTTTTGGCATTAAAAAAAACATGAATGATTGTTTTTTTTTCACAACCGAACGAGCGGCTTGCTTGGCGGTAGGTGCGGACTAAACGACTTTGCGGGCGGCTGGAGGTCGTAATTTTTGTTTAAAAACAAAAATAAAAACACGGAATTGTAGGTCTGAACAGGGTCTACAAATTTGATTCCAATATTTGTTTGGATATTCATTACCAAAAAATAGATAATGTCAAAAAACAAATCGCATATCGTAAATTTTTGACTTTTTTTTATCGATATCTCGAAAACGGTTCATGATACGCAAAAAATGTGTATTTGGTAATGAGAGAATTGAAAACAACGTTAATACTATACTGAAATGTAATAAAATTTTTTTTATTTTGAAACTGAAAATAAATTTATAATCCTAGTACGCTGCTGGTGCGAAACGAAAAATTTTCAAGTCTCCAAAGTCGAAAATGCTAACGAAAAAATATCATCGAGTATTCTGTCAAAGTCAAGATAAAAAAAATTCAATATTAATTTAAAATCAATAAAAATCAACAGAAAAGCAAGAAATAAATGAATTCAAAGTGAAATAATCTTTTTTATCAAAAAACAAAACCGACTTCCATGGATGAAAACTGGGTTTTATGGTTTTTCTAATAGTTCCTATGGCTCTAACTGAACGAAATTGAAATGGACCATATTGCAGCCACCAGCTTTCCAATACAAAAAGAATTATCAAAATTGGTTCACTCGGTCCAAAGTTATGCGGTAACAAACATAAAAAAAAAAAAAATACAGACGAATTGAATACCTCCTCCTTCTTGGAAGTCGGTAAAACCCGTCAACACTGCTCTTGGAGTCCAGAAAAATGCACAGGACGGACAGTAAAAAGTAAGTGACAAATGAGTGAGTGCAAACTCTTCAATTTTTCGCTAGAGCTGCGTACTAAAAAACGAAAAGTAAAACGAAATTCAGGAAATTTTGTATGGAAAATTTCTTTTCGCTTCAGCAGCGTACTAGGCTTTAAAGGTTAAGGTAAGGTAAAGCGTAAAGGATTCTTTCAGTCTAACTTCTAAATAAAGTTTCATATTCTCCGCCATTTTTCAAGAAAATTGTCTTTCAATGAGTCTGATGAGCAAGATTTTAAAAGTTACACCCAAATCTCAAGTTGCGGACTAACTTTAATAAGTACCTTGGAATCTGGTGGGTTTAACCTTATTTTTTGACAATTAAAACTAATAGTGATCTTGTCAAAAAGTCACTTATCTTAAAAGATTAGAGGTTGGCTACAAATGCTTAAAATCGTAGAACCGAACAAAATTAGAAGGATTTGTAAATACAATTCTTTACTTTATGTAGCGTCACTGACACATACGAAATTTTAGCAACTTCAACCCATTATCTGAAATTCAACAGGTCAGACTATATTTAACCATCTCAAAAAGTAGATCAACTAACATTTTGTGAGAAATGTTTTGACAAAAAAAACTATAAAACTTCACTTAAAAGACGAGCAACCAACAAGAACAAGATTCTGAAGGGTCTGAAAAGATTAAGGACTTATTTTGTTCGTGCAAAAGGAGCTCGCTGACTATGTTTTGCTTTTAGAGTCACGCATATTTGGACGGATATTTGGATACTTGCATATCAGTGTGCCATTTTACCCGGTCGAATTTGATCAATGAAATTTGAAGACATTTAGAAAATTAAATACTTTAAATACTTTTTGGAACTTTTTTTTAACTTGTAAAGCCGCTGGCAAAATGAGAACAATCTTTGTGTTAACTCTATTTAAAAAGAAAATTTGACACATTACTTAAATTATTATTAAAAAAAATTTATATAAAAAAAAATTTATAAAAAAAGGTATGATAATTTAATAAGGAAATATTTAAAGTGCCTTAACAGTGACACAAATTTTTTTTTAAATAATTTAAGTAGGTACCTAATGTAAACCTACATCTTGACAAAATTTTTCTTTGAACAAAAAAAAGTAAAGGCTAAAATAATAACATTTAACTTTATATAAGACTCTCTTTTTAACTGTAAAATATGAGCAAGTATTTACGGCAACCCTGCTCAAAGTGGTCACGTGATTTTGAGAGGATCCAAGAATATAAGGATAAAGTAAATTTAATTTAAATTTAGATCACTTCACATTTAACATCAGGATTTCACCTTCCATTTCTTACTTAGAAGTTCACGCCACCCCATATTATTGGTAGGTACTTATAAAAGTTGCTCTCATCCAAGTCCAAGTTCAGAGATCCTAAGGATTCGCCCTTGATGAGCCTTATAGCCAGCTTAATTACCATCACACAAACATAATCTCCCCTAACGAATAATTTCTCATTCACGAATCAATAATTTTAATACCCAATCGATTTGCCGTTTTTAGTGCTGGTGAGCCTCTTTAATATACCATGTCGGTATTCATTCATTATGAATGTCATAATAATCCACATATTTTCAAGGTAGGGGATCAATAACCACTTGAATATGTACTAGAATATCCTTGACCCTCCATCATGTCAAAGTGTGGCATGTGTGAAGGTATAAAAATATCACGAGCAAAAAAGAATATAATTAACCTTCTTCCCTCATTCTTTTTTGTTGGAGACTTTATTCGAATTAACCCTCCACCCACTTTTAATTAGTTGAACTTTAACACTCTCCAATGAGCTAAGTTTAATGATACCGAACTTGACATAAAATGCGTTGGCTTGTTTGGCAATTTGGCATGTTTGTTGACGATGAGCAAGTGTTTTAGTAGATATTAAATATCTATAACCAACGACGACAAAACCAACAACAAAAAAACACTGTCAGAGTGAAGCCACAAAGAAGACAAGACCTAATTGAAATTGCCCTAAAAAACCAAAACCACACAAAAGCTTTTGACTCTCACACAAACAATACCTCGTCTCTATGGTATCTTTCACTATATGTAGGAACTACGTGACATTGAAGAATAGGCGGTGCAGAAATCCATATCCACCATGTTTATCCTTGACATCGTCGAGATCTTGAAGTTCCTCTGCTAAGGGGCAGTTTGCCACTTAAGAGTGCACATCACCATGCCTCCGAGGTGCAACGAATTTTAAGTGCAACGCCTTCAGAGTGGAAGAAGAAAATCTATGGCTTTCTATCCTGAACACAATTCTCTGATAGATACTTGAGGAAATTATACCCCCAGGAGCAGTTTGTGAGAGTTAATCAGAGAGTCCTTGTCTAACACGGTCGATGTGGTGAGATGGAAAGAAAAAAAAGTTAGTTTGTGAAACTCACAGATATAGAGAGTGAGAATGGTTTGTTTAACGAGAATGTTGTTCCATCAACTTCACCTTTCAACCATCGCAGAATCACAGTCACAGATTTCGAGATACGAAAGCCTGTAAATTTGAATGCGAAGTACGTGCTTTCTTCCGGTTCTGGTGAACTATAGCAAACTCATGGTAAGGATATAATCGATTAGTCCGGCGGCGGCGAAACGGTGTTTTCATTTTAAGCCGATGTGTCTCCTTCTTCACCTCCCGATCATAGCCCCACTTGAGACCGAGTTATGGGCATTTCGAAAAAGCCCTTTAATCGGTCTTTAGGATCATCCCTTATGTATAAACACTTCGTCCTTGAGACTATGTGTGCGCTATATAATGTCCCCATCTCGCAATGGCAATGGCGATGATGATGTGTTGATAGGCAAATGGGAATAATATGTCAGAGAAGGTTTGAAAGTTTGTCGTCACGTTTGAAAGAGTGACGGGACGGGAGGGTAGGGTATTGGCTGTTGGGTTTGACAAAAGATCTGTTAAGGGATTATGTTTGGCAGCGTGAATTGACAAGGGTATGTACCTTAGCCTAGATATGCATGCATATCTCTGGGATTCCAATTTATTTTGGTTGCTCTTTAATTTAATTTAACTTTTTGAATTATTTTGAAAAAGGGAATTTAAGTGCGAAAGTGTGTTAAATAATATTTTTGTGGTATTATTTTAAGTGCGGATATGTATGTAAATTTTTTGGTGTTTGGTTTTCCATTGAATTTCGAATCAGATATTTTTTATATCAGTGATTAATTTTTCATGAACTTGAATAATTCTTCAAAATTTCGATTGATTTTTTATATTTTAACAATATTTTTGTATTGATTTAAAATATTTCCGAGAATAATTAAAGAGATCAGAGACAAATGTTAATAAATTAAACAAAATATTTATTTGAGTTTTTGATTTATCTCAAATAATTGCTTTATTTTTTTTTTTTTTAATTTTGTAATTAAAAAAATTATGAAATTATGACGTATGATTGGGTGCAAGGTCATATGAAATTGGTTTTAAAAATCGTTGGAAACCATTGGTTGGTGAAATCATTACAAGGCTATATTTCCAGCGCATTTGGTACTAAGAGGAAATAATATCGTTTAGCGATTTATATAATAGTACAATTATGGCCTATTTATTAAAATTTTAACTTTAATTACTCAAAAAACCGTAAGATTTATCAATGTAACATGAAATCTTACGATTTTTGAGCAAGTGAAGTGTAAATTTTAATAAATAGGCCATGATTGTACATACTGTATATAGTATACCTACGAATGTAAATTTTTTTGGCACCATCAGAAAGTAGAGATTTCAACGAACAAAATTCCCACCGACTTTTTCAAAAAAGCTGATATTTTGACACGTGAATTTTCGATTGAAAACTAAGGCGTTTTTTTTTTATATTTAGTCAAAATAAGTTGAAAAAATAAATATTTTAAATCAAAATAAACATTTTAGATCCTTTTATTACCTACACTTTGCAATACAACATTTTTCCATAAGACTTGTAGTTTTGCCGGTAATCAAGATAACCATTTTTTACCACTAAAAACTCAACCCACTGTTATTTTGTTGTTTTTTTTTTGTTTGCAGTGACATAAAAAGTTATTAACTTTGTGTTAGGGAAGCGATTTTTAAAGTGATAGCACAAGCAGCATACGAAAAGAGCAGCTATTAATAGCTGCTATTTAATCACTCCTTAAATAGCAGTTAATGTCCCAAATTACTCTCAAAATATCTTCTTGATTTTAAATTATGTTTGAAAATATGAAATAAAAATTTCCTCATCGTCATGGTAAGCTATTTTCTGCATCCTTTGTTCATTGCAAGTCAAATCTAGTTTTGCTTATAAAAGCAGTGAAATCTTTAAGAGCTTAGAATATTTTACTTCACAAAAAACAGTGTTTTTTTTTGCGTTACTTGAATAGAGACAAGCTCTTAAATTAGATAAAAATGATAAAAAATCATGGAAAACACTAATTTTAGTAAAGCAATATTAAACTTTGACATTATTTGCACATTATAACCAATTATGGGCTACGAGCTACCATTAGGCATCCAAGAAAATGCATAATTAGAAGCTAACATTGGAAATGCACTTGCACTATGCAAAATAGCGAAAGATATTGAAAAATTTGCCAAATTTGGATGAGAATATTTTTAAAATATCGTAAACTAGTGATTAAATAAAAAAATTAGACAGGTGAGACCCAAATAAAGAGCAGAGAAAACAAATATTTAACAACTAGTTGCAATTTCCTTCACTTTGCCGCTAAAATCAGTCAAAAACGTGGTTTTTGTGCTATGGTAATTGTTCCATCACGGAAGTTATAAAAGGTGCACAACATTTAAAAAGCCTCAAAATGCAAAATAACAACGTTTTAAGTTCTACTAAGATTAAAAAAAGTTAACTTTTTTATAGTTGCATTCGAACTGGAAAGAAGTGAGGTAAAGTAAAGAGTGGTTTTTTAAAGGAAAAAATACCAACTCAGATGGACCATGTTAATATTAGTCCTATTTCATTGGTTTATGAAAGAATAACTTTTATTGCATCGCCACCAAAGGGCACTAAAATGTGTTATAGTAATACGCTTTGTTTTTATGATGTGCAATAGCAAAATTGAAGCTTCACGCTTCGAAAAAAGATGCAAACTTTTTTACAAAGAAATAACGGTAGAAGATCTTGGCAAGTTTAGGAACGTGGAAAAACAACAGTCTTAGAGATTGCACAAGGATAGTTCCAGAAAAAACAACGCAATAGAAACAAAACAGATGCATTCCAGATAAAAACGAAAGTTTATTTCACTTATTCAATCCTTAAATTGTAGAAAATGTCATTTTCTTAATTTGTAAAAAGTTACCAAACACTTTTATCACTTTCTCCAATTAGGTCCACGATTGTGTACAGTACAAGTGCATTTTTAATGTTAAATTCTATTTATGCATTTTCTGTGGTGCTTAAGGGTAGCTCGTAGCCCATAATTGGTTATAATGTGCAAATAATGTCAAAGTTTAATATTGCTTTACTAAAATTAGTGTTGTCCATGATTTTTCATCATTTTTATCTAATTTAAGAGCTTGTTTCTATTCAAGTGACGCAAGAAAAACACTGTTTTTTTGTGAAGTAATGCGAAAAAACGCAACTAGTAGCCATACGGTTTATGTTTTGGGTTTTTTGTTTTTCCAACATTGTTTGTTAAAAGTTCCTCTTTGAAAATGCAAAACCAAAAATCTACTAAGTTACCTAACCAAAGCGCCAATCGCTTTTTTCTAAAGAAAAATTGTTGTTTCTATTCAAGTGACGCGCAGTGTATAAAAAAAAAAAAAAAAAAAAATAATTCGATTGGATTTTTGTAAGGCTGAGAACTGAGCAGTGAGCAGCTATATTGAAGAGCAATCGCAACTATTTTCTGGTCAGTTGAAAAACAAAGTGATTAAAAGCAGCTTTCGCAATAGCAGCCTCGGCTTTGTGAGTTGTATAAATTACACTGGTCGGCAACGAATATAGAGCAAGAAACAAACCCTACTTTTCGAGAGGAATTCTGTCTGCTGAGTCCGAATCTGAAGTCAAAATTTCACTGGCACGTCACGTTTTTGAAATAATTGAATATTAATAGGTCCAAAACGCGTTTTTTAGGGTACATTTGACATCGAATTACATCACCGTTAATTTTTTTTTGTCAAAACGCTATATTAACACGTCCTAAAGGTATTTATATTTTTTCAAAATTATTTTTTTTCTCAAAGATATTGAAAAAACAAATTTATGATAGATATCTCAAAATCTTGATTATTTTTTTCAAAGTAATGAATGGTTTTTTGAATCAAATTCCATCTTGCGTCTTCTGATTTGGACTTATAAAGAGCAACATATTACGGAAAATATATATTTTTGACTAAACATAAAAAAACTCAATTAAAAATTAGTTTTTGAAGAATGTTTAAAGAAGAATGTTTTTAAGAATATAACACTTGTTGAAATTTTATTTTAATTACAATTAAATTTATTTTAAAATCTTACAATAACACAATTTTACTTAACTTAATATCTTAACCACACACAATTATAATACCATTTCCACAAACTTTAGCTCTCGGTCGCCTCCTCACTTGTTTAGTTCTTATCTTAGTCCTAGTCTGACTTCCCCGTTGAAATACGCTGGAAATGCTTCTTTTTGATGATTTTTCACGTTCAGTCATCGTTTCCCAGGGAATCCGTTCACTATAAGTTGGAAAATCTGGAGGACTAAATTGGCCAGCTACAGCTTCAGATAATCCAAGAATTCTAATTGATTTCACTGGTTTCGATGGAAATTCAAATTTATTCTTCCACAATGCATATTTCTTAGCATCAGCTTTTGATTCTCCAAATAAACGGCAGCAACTTTTCAAATGTCCATGTTGGCAGTGCAAACATGATGAACTTTTGAATGATGAAGTTCTAGGAAAACTGGATAAATTATTTGGAGTGTATTTGTTCTTTCTCTTGAAAACACTTCGACAAGTTTTCTTTATTTTATTTCGTAGTTTTTGTAGAGTGTTTTGGGGATTGTTAGGTTTTTCGGAGACACTTTGTGATGAACCCATTTTTTTTTGTTTCTTCGAAATGAAATTATCCTCCACTGTTAGCTGGCTGAAGTTGTAATAGGACTGAACAAATTTTTGAAATCATGACAATCTTTTATATCGAAGATTATACTTTTAGATAATACCTGTCAATAAAATTAAGGGTAATTGGAAGATTGTTAGACCGCAATGACAGGTCAAAAGAAAAGGATAAGGACTATATTGATATTGGGGTTGATTACTAATTAGGGAACGGACTTTATCGGTGTGTCTTGTACCAGGTAGTCTTGAAAGGGGAATTGATTTAATTTAATGAGGTATAATAAATTCGTTTGCTAAAAATAATCTATTCCGAGAAATGATGATAATTATCTTAAGTTTTAGATAACGGTCAAAATATTACCTAAATAATTATTTTTGGAAACTAATTTTATTACATACATTGTAAAAAAAACTTAAATTCTGAGAGCAATAATAAAGTTAAATGCCATGCCTTATTTTGCGGTTTTATTTTTAAATTGATTTAAGGTTACAAACACTGGGGGCGTTTATGAGGTTGAACCGAATCTGTGGTTCTGATTTATTTGTTTTTATTTGGAATTTGACCACATAATTATGGGCTATAGAATTTTTGACTAACTTGAAAACCCTCAAGAAATAATTTAATTTTATTGCTTTTGTAAAGAAATTATTACATATAACTGTTTTGTAGAGCATTATTACTTCAAAATTTATTAAGTGTGGAAAACTAAAATACTTAAAAAATAAAATGCACGACTGGGTCGCACGAACTTGCTCTTAGAGTTCAAGTTGCTTAAGTTTTTAAGACTTTTTATATAGAAACTTGGGAAATGTTGGTACATATATAAAAACAAAAACAAAAAAAAAAAAACAAAAACAAAAAAAAAAAAAAAACAAATAAAAAAAAAATTCATTTTTCAAAAAAAATAAAACAATATCTGAAATCAAATCGCCCCACAAAACAAGTACGCAGTTTTATTTGATATATTAAGGTGCATTCGTAGAAAAAAAATTTTTCAAAATCGTTAAAGCCGTTTAAAAAAAAAACTAATTTTTTATAAATGAATTTTTTTGAAAAAAAAGTTTTAAAATAAAATTGGTATGCCATTTTGTAGAAATCACTAATCAACATCTAAAAGCAAAATTTCAAAAAAATTTAATGTACCGTTTTCGAAAATTTGATTTTTCAAAAAAAAAAAAATTTCAACATATTTTTAAAAATCCACAAAATTTTATTTTTGGCTTAAATTTAAAGTATATAAGTGCTTTTGTATAAACAATTTCGTTGAAATACAATAAGCAGTTTTGCAGAAAATCCGATTTGAAAAAAGCGGTCCTATGGCAGGTACCGTTAATAATGATTTTCAACAAAATTTTTTTTCTTCGAAAGATAGACCTGGTTTAAAAACTAACATTTGAATTTTTTTAACAAAATCGTTGGAGCCGTTTTCGTGAAACTAAACTTTTCCGAAATTTTTGTATGACAGGTACCGTTATTTTTGGTCCAAAAAAATTAATTCCAAAAACCCCTCTGGAGAGCCTCCAAAAAATGCTACATACCAAGTTTTAAGTCAATCGGTCCATCAGTTCAGGCTGTAGCTCCTTATACAGACAGACAGATAGACTGACAGATAGACGGACTTCCGGGACCCACTTTTTTGGCATTCTCTACCATCTTAATGTCATGGAAAAATGTTATCTTAACTTTTTTTTGTACGAATGCATAACTTGATAAGTACCTATATCGCAAGTAAAAATAGAGCTCCTAAAAATAAATGAATGTTATTTTTAGGCTTGCTGAGGCTGACCCCAAAAACATACTTATATTTTCGGAAAATGTTAATAAACGCCCAAAAATTAGTATGAATATTCCCCCAAATATGAAAAATTAAATATTTCAAAAACTAGAGCTGTTAGAATAAAAAACAATCCCCTATTACGATTGTCAACTAACAATTGATCGTTGATAAAAAATAAATTTCGATTTCTTATTATCTAATTTCCAAAAAATTTGAAAGCAAAGCATGATGCCAAGCGTTATTATTTGTAATTTAATTGAAAAATTCCATTAAAAAAATGGCCTGTTTTCTCCCAAATTAGATTTTAAAACACTAAGGGCCATTTTTTTCACTCGGAGTTGAACACAACTTGAGAATTTTTAATATAAATATAATATAAAAATTCTCAAGTTATGTTCAACTCCGAGTGAAAAAAAATGGCCCTAAATGTCAGTATTTATTAACTATCAGTAGATAGTTGACAATCGTAATAGATGCCCAAATCCATTAAAATGATATGAATCTTTCTGGAAAATTTTAAAAAGTTGAAAATTGTTGGCCAGTTTTATCTCAATATTAACCCTCTGTAGGCACACCTCTTTTTTGTGACGTGATAGGCACATGGGTGCGAATTTGGTTTATACTTTTTCATGTCGCTAGAACTTTTTTCGGTCAAAATATTTTATAGAGAATCAAGTATGAAATTGATGTAAAATATTACGAGGAATTCGAATATTGTATTCACAATTCCGAAAAAAAATATTTTCACCCTTATAAAGAGACTTTTTTGTGACCACTTTTTTGAAAAATCGTAATTTTTTTATTTTTGTCCTGCCAAATTCGCACCCGTGTGCCGACAGAGGGTTAACATAATCCTTTTACTAACTAAATCTGAGTAAAGTTAGAGTCAACTCAGCATTGACTCAAGTAGCACACTGGTGTATAAATTGGTGTAAATTCATTAATTTTGGTGTAAAATTGAGGAGATTGAAAAAATATGATGTATTTCTCAAAATTATTGGTATAAAAATTATACCACTGTCTTTTCTGTACAAAATTTATAAATTTTTTTAAGATTCAGTGCAAAAAATACACCTATATTCAGTTGTTTTTATAATATACCATTAATGGTGCATAAAATTATTCGATTCTGAAATCAACCAAAACGGAATATTTTGTACACTCTCTTCACCAGAATGCAAAAGTGGGAGACGACATATTTTCAATGGCCGCCATTTAAAAAAAGAAGACAGCGATTAATTATTTAACTATAATAGTATATTTAACGACCTAATTATCCCGCATTCTTGGTTTTTCGATTCAGTATATTATATAAAAAAAAAAAAAACTCTTCTAAAAAATGTAAAAACAACAAAAAGTTATAATTTTTGAAAAACTGATTTTTAAAATCGAAAAAAAAAATCATTAATTCACTGACATTTTTGAGGCGCTTGATTTTTAGAGGGGGTAGTATCTAAAATTAGTAGACAAAATGTGTTTCGTTTTAAAATTTGGCAAACAAATTCATATTTAACCATTAGTTTCTTATGGCAATATTATGAAAGTGAATAAAAATTCATTTTCATTTATTTCATAAGAAATGGTGTGAATTATAATTCATCAAACTGTTTGAGGTAAAAAAATAAACTTTGGCTCAAATTTTAAATCAGAATAATTTAAATGGTGTATTTTATCCATAGATAAATAGGCATAATTTTCACCAAAAACCAGATCATTTAATATACCACTAGCGCCATTTATACACCAAAAATCGGTATATTTTTTTAACCACCGGAGTTTATTATATACGAGCAAATGGTGTATTTTTTATATTAAAAATGTAGGTACATATATCACGAAAGTGCAGAAAATACACCAAATAATTTGGTGTATTTAAGAGCGGAATTCAGAGTCGTTACTCAAGTAAAAATTTTTCTCAAGCACAAGTCTGAGATGAATTTTCTGAGTGTTTGTCCAAGTATTTACTTCAAAATTTCCTCAGTTGGAATTCATTAGCTAAAGTAAAGTCATTCCTAGGTTTTCTTAACGTAATTAGTAGCTGAAGTGAACCAAACGCAAGACCAAATGTTCACTTGAGTAAAATTTTTACTTGAGTAACGTCTCTGAATTCCGCTCTTAGACTTTTGTGCTACTTGAGGAAATCCTTGAGTTTATATAACTTTCCGCGAAAGTACAAAGTATAGGTCGTTGGGTGGTGTTTGTCGTTTTCTTATATTAACTAAATGACATATGTGTTACTCATAAAATATTTCACTATTATACATGTAAATATTGCCCTTTAAAACTGTTAAATGTAATTCCTCAATTATTAAGTTACATGTTTTCATTGCACATAAGGCACATGAATTGCTTGTCAGAACGTTTGTTACTTCAAAATGTAAATAAAATAACGATTATTTCACGAGTCGTCTTTTTCTTATAAAATATCATAAATAACACAACCCTCTATGACCCCGCATAATGCTTTTTAATGAAATAATATTCTCGTGTTTTCTCAATGTCAGTAACAATAGAAAATCCGTTGTATACCCTATGGAGAGACGCTTTGGCTTTTCTGTATTTCATAGAATGAGTGTTCTTTCTCAATTTCCTTGTAAATATTTATGCAATGCAATGTTAAGAAATTCCAAGCAGCGCTGCCATTTTTGTCCCTTAAATTTGAAAAACTTTAAAAATTATAGAAGCAATACCTACACAATAATTTTATTTAAACACAGATAATGGAGGATAATCGAAGTACCCAGAATCGAATTGGCTAGCGCAATGGACTGTCACTGGATACAAATTCAGTCTACAGATTTTTTCATGCTGAGTGGAGTAGCATTTTCGACAGCTCTGATTATTAAAACCATAGCTCTCTGACATAAATATTTTAAGCGAATCAAACGAGGTGGAAACAGCATTCCCATTTTCACAATGTTATCCTTATCATGTTCTTTACTTAGTCATAGTGAATTTATGAAATACATATATTTTCCTTCCATGTTCTAATACAAAAAAAGAAAGAAAGAAAACTCGCAGCATTCGAAACGTCATTTTATGAGAACATTGAACGCAAATCCAGACATCGACAAGCGACAACAACTGGGACTGTCGTCATGTCTGTCATTCAATTTGGAGTATGATAAGGTAGGAAAGTCGTCTGTTTTGGTAGGTGACACTGAGAATAAGCTGGGAATAATGCCACGAAAATGGCTGAGAAAAGGGAATATAACGTGAACAATCCCCATGATGATGAGTCGATTTATTCTGTGAAAAGTAATTGTTTTCCAGTAGATTTTGTATTTTTTAAACGAATTTTCTCAATTTTACTGTGAAGACTTTTTTCTCCAAAATATTTTATGAATGGTTGCAATTGGTTTAAATTTTGTGTTAGGGATTTTTTCTGTTTTTATGAGCTTTGAAATAAATTTTAAATAATTTGTTAGATGCTCAGACAGTTTTTATGTTGATGAATGATGGGTGACAAATTATAATAAGATCTAACATATTATATGTTGTTTTGTAGAAAAACGGAATAACTTTTTGAATCCAATCATAATATACAAGAAAAAGCTAAAAAATAACTTTTTTTCTTTTCTCATTATATCAATTTTTTTTATATTAAAAGCTTACAAAAAATTATACTATTAAGGCCCATTTGCTGAAACGAGTCTTAAATATTTATGTGAAACATAAACCCTTAAGTTCTACATTACGGTTTGCACGAACTTCAAACTGTGTCATAAATTCCTCTAAGTTTAACATAACTTAGGGGGAAGAAATAGTAGAACTTAAGCTGTTATGTTCTACCTAGGCACATTTATGAAAAAAGCAAGAATGTCGCTCAAAAATTGATGTCCGTAGTACAAAGGACATGAATTATTATCAATTTAATAAATATAAACTTACATTCATTAACTTAAACCATCCACAGATGGTACAATTTACACCACAGTTTTTTGTATGAGGCACTATTTTGCTGTCATATTTCATTGACTAATTTTGACACACCAGCACATTTACACACACACACGAATAATTTTTGTTTAACCAATTAACACTTATTTTTGGCTCAAATATACTTTTTTACACTTTTATTCCGCAAGATAAAGACACAAACTTGAAAATTTAACGATATTGATAAATTATTTGACGTTTCTATTGATTTGACTTTTGAATTTGAAATTCTCAGCGATTTATATCATGAAAGTAAATCATTGCTAGGTTAAACATAAATATTTTTTAGCAACTTAGAATAAACTAAGTAAAACACAAGAGTTATGTTCGACCTAGCTAAGATGAGAATTTATGACTAGTATGAGCAAATGGGCCTAAAAAGCTTAATATTTAAACTTTTACAATGCGCAAAAGATATAAAAATAATCTATTGAAAACAATTATTTTGCATCACCCAAAATCCATTTTTGTTATAAATTTTATACCATCTGAAAGCCTATTGTTTCAGCTCAAAATATTCACATCAACCATGTCTATACGACATCTACAAAAAGAGCTAGCATTTTTTGAATCCAATCAATTTTAATAAAAAAAAGCAAAAAAAGTCAATCTTCTTTATCTTCTAACAACATTAAATCCATTTTTTTATATGACAGTCTATAATAAATTTTTATATCTTTGAAAGCTTATTATTTCGGGAGACGGACAGAATCCCGAAATCCAAAATCCAGAAAGACCAAAATCCAGAAAACCCAAAATCCCGAAAACCCAAGATCCCGAAAACCCAAAATCCCGAAAACCCATAATCCCGAAAACCCAGAATCCCGAAAAACCAAAATCCCGAAAACCCAAAATCCAGAAAGGCCAAAATCCCGAAAAAAAACCGAAAAAAAAACTCTTCAAAACTGTGTTTCACTGAAATTTTAACTGAAACATAAAATTAAAACCAATTAAAAACAATTTAAACATACAATTATTATAAGTTAAATATAATAATTCATAATTCTTTTGATTTTAGTTCAACGATATTCCAACTTAACTCAATCATTACAAAACACTGCTGAAATCACAATAAGAACTTGAAATCATGTAAAAAAGAGATATTAACCCTCTACTGCAGACATGTCAAACTCAATGGTTACAAGGGGCCAAAACAGCGAGATAATAATTTTTGTGGGCCGCAGAACATGTTGAGCTACAATTTTTATATGTAAAACAATTTTGTAAAAAAAAAACAGCAAAAATGATGAAACTATTTTTTTTTCATTTACCATTTTTTTCCCAGACCAAAGTTAGTTATCCAGGATTTTATAGGTAACTCATTCCTCTTAATGACTGAAATAACTGCTCGCTTCGACAGGTACCTACTGTGAAGTTGGCAAACGATTTTATATGGCAGTTTTCAAGTGCACAAAAATACTTATAAAATCGGGCATTTCATCGAATTTGGAACTTACTTCGGAGTCAAATTAGAAATCGCTTTCCTCCATTTTCACATGATTCGGCATTAACTCTATGTTTAGAAACAAATCGAAAAAAATCAAGCGAACTTGTCTTTCAAGAAATATTCAATTTTATAGTTTAGATTTTTTGCGTAGTATTTTTGATACGTCAAATCCTAGTTTATCTTCTGATGTTCCAAAAGAGCTAGGTTGCATTTGAATGCACGTTTGCATTTGAATGTTGCATTTGTTCACATATTTGTTATATTATGAATTTTCCTCGCAGTTTTGAGTTTAACTCAGATACATTTTTTTGCTACATCATGGATTATAAACTCTGCAACCATTTTAGATAGCAAGACATGCTGGTTTAAAGATTTTTATCATTAAAAACTAAAAAATTCCCAAGCCCTTGAATCGTTGCTAGGTTAACTCAGAACATTCGCTTCCCTTTAAGAAATCTAATAACTTACCCTGATTTAACCCACGAGATCTTATAAAACTTGTTATTTTTTTTTGGTTTTGTCCCATATTTTTTTGTTGATTAGGAAAAAAAGGAGGTGCGTGTGTGTCGAAAGCTGTGAACATAAAATCTAAATCTTAAACTCAAAATTAATAAAAATGTGGACTGGGCCGCAAAGTTATTCGTTGTGGGCCGCATGCGGCCCGCGGGCAGCAAGTTTTAGACCGAGAGCCGGGAGCAGATTTCTTGCGTGAGAGGTAACCGATTCATATGAATGTCAGAGGTAGCGTGGGTAATGGTGATGACGAATACCTTAGTCTGCCTGCATTTATTTGGGCCGTTGTCGAGAAAAAGCGCATCAAAAGTACCATTTTTCTGAAAATCGATTTAGTGAGGGTAACCACTTAAAATTTATTGATAACCAACGCCACATACTCACTGATAACAAATATACCAATGGCAGACATTTTAAGTGCGGCCAAAGCCCCGGCAGACTGTCCCGAAAATGCGTTTTTTTTTGGCGTTTTTAGACTTTGGGGTAACCACCTAAAATTAATCGCATCCTATAGCGGTGGACTCCCTGATAACAAAAACACCCATGGCAGACATTTTGAGTGTGGCCAAACCCTCGGCAGACGGTTTTGAAAATGCAGTTTTTCTGAAAATTTATTTATTTTACTTTTTCACATAACTCGCGTATTATTGGACCTAGCAGAAAAAATTTTATAGCAATCTTAAAGATAATTGAATTTCCTACAGAATATGTTAAATAAGTTTTTTCGATTAAACCTTCGGTTTAAGAGTTAGGGTGGTTTTTTTGAAGCAAGTCAAAGGGTGATTTTCTTATTTTCGTCATATCTCTTTTATTTGAGCTTTTTTAAAAATTAATTTGAAGTAAAAGTTGTAGATCTTTTTATTACCTTCATTTATTACATTAACGGTTTTTCGATTTGACAAACCGTTTTCGATCTGTAGGAAAAAAACTTCAAAAAGTTTGCAATTTTTTATATAGCTTTTTCCTATATAAAAAATTGCAATCTTTTTGCCCCTCCCCGCCTAAAACTATACAATTTTTTTCTTGCCTGAGTGCAACCTACACGCCTAGGTTTTTTGTTACATCTATTGCAAATTACCCTGTACTATGTAGAACCTTTTTCCTATATAAAAAATTGCAAACTTTTTGAAGTTTTTTTCCTACAGATCGAAAACGGTCTGTCAAATCGAAAAACCGTTAATGTAATAAATGAAGGTAATAAAAAGATCTACAACTTTTACTTCAAATTAATTTTTAAAAAAGCTCAAATAAAAGAGATATGACGAAAATAAGAAAATCACCCTTTGACTTGCTTCAAAAAAACCACCCTAACTCTTAAACCGAAGGTTTAATCGAAAAAACTTATTTAACATATTCTGTAGGAAATTCAATTATCTTTAAGATTGCTATAAAATTTTTTCTGCTAGGTCCAATAATACGCGAGTTATGTGAAAAAGTAAAATAAATAAATTTTCAGAAAAACTGCATTTTCAAAACCGTCTGCCGAGGGTTTGGCCACACTCAAAATGTCTGCCATGGGTGTTTTTGTTATCAGGGAGTCCACCGCTACAGGATGCGACTAATTTCAAGTGGTTACCCTAAATAAATCAGTTTTCAGAAAAACTGCATTTTCAAAACCGTCTGCCGGGGGTTTGGCCACACTCAAAATGTCTGCCATGGGTGTTTTTGTTATCAGGGAGTCCACCGCTACAGGATGCGACTAATTTCAAGTGGTTACCCTAAATAAATCAATTTTCAGAAAAACTGCATTTTCAAAACCGTCTGCCGGGGGTTTGGCCACACTCAAAATGTCTGCCATGGGTATTTTTGTTATCAGGGAGTCCACCGCTATAGGATGCGATTAATTTTAGGTGGTTACCCCAAAGTCTAAAAACGCCAAAAAAAAACGCATTTTCGGGACAGTCTGCCGGGGCTTTGGCCGCACTTAAAATGTCTGCCATTGGTATATTTGTTATCAGTGAGTATGTGGCGTTGGTTATCAATAAATTTTAAGTGGTTACCCTCACTAAATCGATTTTCAGAAAAATGGTACTTTTGATGCGCTTTTTCTCGACAACGGCCCAAATAAATGCAGGCAGACTAAGGTATTCGTCATCACCATTACCCACGCTACCTCTGACATTCATATGAATCGGTTACCTCTCACGCAAGAAATCTGCTCCTGGCTCTTAGACTATTTGATATGCCTGCTCTACTGCATGAATTAATATTAGCGGACGAAAAAATTAAAAAATGCTTTACATGGGTTCTTTGGGTTGTTTCAAAACGGTTTTCATTAAAAAAATTTGTTTAAATTAATTTGTTTAAAAAATTTGTTTATAAGCCAAATATGGCTTCGTATGCATTAAGGGTTAAGAAATTTTACTAATTTTATTTATTCAGATTATGTAAAGAATGCAATTAAAAATATTAAAAGATAAATATTTATCATTTAAAAACAAAATAAAGTAAAATAAATACATTGCATTACAAAAGGTTAAGAATTAATTCAAATTTGGCTCATTTTATGACATGGAACCGAGAAAAGCAATTTGTTTTTGTCCGTTTTAAATATTTCTTCTGGTTCACATTCTTTCCACTGTCGAAGTAAGTCTTGCTCCAACATTTTCACCCACTCCCAGATCTTACAAAAACTAAAAAGTAATAAAATGATTTAAAAATATTATAAGTGAGCACCCCCTCCCCTAAAATTTTTGTGGTTACGCCGCTGGAAATGGGGTTAACATCAGAAAAATGTCTCTAATTGCGAAGGGGCTCCATTTCTGAAGCAAAACATAGCTTCCAAGCAAAATAACAAATAAAGAACAACAAAATTTTTTTACAAATTGTGTAGATTTAAAACCCCTTAATGCATACGAAGCCAAATATGGCTTCCGTACTTTTTGCCCTCCCAAGACCAGGTCAATAACTTTTTTTCAACAAAAATTGATTCATAGCATACACAATTAGACAATCGATCAAAAATAAATTTTTAATTCCACTTTACTTTCCAAACAAACGCAGTAATTAACACTTAAAGTATGAATATATTCTACACTTTCGATTTCAATGCACACGACTCACATAGGAGTATTTCGATCAAAAACCTGGACAAAATTATTTTTTGAAGTAAAACTAATTATTTTTGCTAAAAATTATTATTTATGCAAGGAAATAATTTTTTTTCAGCAAAACTTTAAAAACGCTTGTGAGAAGAAAATTAAACGTAGGGCGTATGAGTGAGTTTTCTAAAAGTGAAAATTTCACTCGCAAATTATTTTGTTAATCGCAAAAAATCGCACCCAATTTTTTGATATAAAATTTAAAGAATAGTCAAAGTAAATCTATGTATCGAAGCAGAATAGGAGGGAATACTATAACAAAACACTTACAGTCTCATTTATTAGATTTCACTAAACAGCTCTAAACAGCTTCATAGTTATACAATGCATAAGGTTTTATGTAGCCTTTATGCAACGTTACATAAATTTTAATTTATAAAACATTTTCCTATCCATTATAGTCATGCTAGGTTTGTGTCCAAATAAGTACTAAAACTGGAAAATTAGTATTTTTAATCACGACAAACAACTCCATCTGTCGATGAAATATCTCCATCTGCTCCGAAAATAAACAAAAAATTAAAACAAAACAAAAAAAAAGAAAAACGTGAGCGAAAGTTCTCGATGTCATACCTACCTATGAGGAAGAAAATCTCTAAAAAAAAAAAAACACATTTCCTCATTGTTTCACTAGATAACAAATTTTTCACATGCAAATATTTGTAATCCAAAAAAAGTACACCAATAAAAAGATATTACATAGGTACATCGAACATGAATCAATTTCTATGTAAAAAAAAACAACACGCAAAATGAAAAAGAATAGAGAATACACCACAAAAGTTAGTTAGGAAAAAATTTCAAAAAAAACACAATTTCTTATTTTTTGTTTTTATTCATTTCAAATAAATCAAATCAAATGCCAAAAATGAGTTCTTCAATTAAAAGAAAAATATACAAATGATTGCTGTTTTTTTTTCTTTTTTTGATGTGATTTTCAAATGACATTTGAGTAAAAAATATTCTTATTCAGGCTCTAAACAACCTTAAAACGCGTTTAGCTTATACAACTTCTATGCAACGTTGCATAAATTTTATAAATACCAATATTCTGTTTAAAAACATTATAAAGAGTGTATAGTGTTATGCACTATCTACACTACGTTTATAAATTAGGCTGTTAGATTTTAAAAAAAAGTAATAAAAATATCTATATGTGGCAGACTCTTTTTCCACTGTCATTTACTCAAACAAAAAAAATTTAATATTTCCATAACTACTCTTTAATTATTATTCAATATCTGCAATTGTATTTTTCATATGAAAATTTAATGTTTAAAAGCACAATTGCTCACAATCAATCTCTAAATATACTCACCAAATCAGCAAAAATTACAAAAAAATTCCAGAAAATAAACAGCTGACTTTGAACTTGTTTTGACACACCAAACACTTTACCACAAATAAAAGAAGTGCATCATATGATCCCATGTATATTTAGCATCCGCTTTGTAAAACTTTAATTCATAATTTTGATTTTTAGAAAATCGACTTTTGTCCAGCTTTTCGACCAGAATACTCCTATGTGCGACTGATCGACTCACCTGTGATCATAAAATACACCTTTATTTTGTGTCGGACACACGAAAAAACAATCTCTATGGGTTCTCAGAAACACAAATAAGAGGATTTTTTTGTGACAGAGAAGAGAAAAGTGCATACAAACAGACAAAACCATATTTGGCTTCGTATGCAGTAGAGGGTTAACGGAATCATAAACTTATATTGTTTTTTAGGTAATAACACCTTAATTTCACACTTAGGATTGTTTTCGAAACCGAAATCCCGCAAATTATATAAAATGAAAAATTTGCGCAAATTTTTCATTTTATATAATTTTTCGGGATTTCGGGATCCCATTCGGGATTTTGGGTTTTCTGGATTTTGGGTTTTCGGGATTTCGGTTTTCGGGATTTTGTCCCCAATCCTATTATTTCACCTTTCATATGACGCTTCTATCATATTTCTACGATGCCTACAAAAAAAGTCAACCATGTCGAAATTTCAAACTGAAATTACGGTAATTCCCACACTGGTGGCTGGCTTAGATTGTGTAGCTTGTAGTAAATGTATCGTTATGAATAATATATATTAATATTTATAATATATGAAAGGTTTAATTATCAGCATGCTCAATAAAAGATATAACGTGTTAGAAAATAGAACTATATTTTACCAGTATCTCGGAATTGTGAATACGACATTGATTAAAATTTTTCATAAATATAGTCCTGCCTATTAATTACACTGGTTAACAAAATTAAACTTTTTTTTTGTTGCCGCAACAAAAATATACTTTTCTGAAGGATTTCGATATGTTGAACTCGAATCCGAAGTCAAAAAAAATTCATCAGCTCCCGTTTTTGAAATATTACCGTTAGAAAATGCAGTACTTCGGACCTTATTCATTTATATAAGTAAAATTATTTGAGCATATTTAGTTACGGTTTTTATAAGAACTATTTATCACCTTTTTAAATCTGTTTAAATCTTTCCGATATCTTTTTTACTGCCCGAGATATCCTCAGTTGTTTGGTATTTTTATAAATTTAAAAACGTCATTATCTCCTCTATAATATATGAAGCCAAACCCACAAACTTCATTATAAGATATCTCGGACAATACAAAAGATATTGAAAAGATTTAAACAGGTATCGAAAGATGGACAGTTCTTATAGAAACCGTTGCTAAGTATGCTCAAACAATTTTCCTTATACAAAAGAATAAGGTCCGAAGAACTCAAAAAAAAAGTTTTATTGCATTTTCTAACGGTAATATCTCAAAAACGGGAGCTAATTAGTTGTTTCTGACTTCGGATTCGAGTTCAGCACACCGAAAACCTTCAGAAAAGTATATTTTTGTTTCGGCAACAAAACCCTTGTAAACCAGTGTTATCTACAATATAAATTTAATTAATTTATGTGTTACAGAAAAAAAGATAAAAATAAAAAACCGTAAAAAAACTTGGATAAAACTTGTTTTTTCCGTTTTTCAGTCAAAAATCGTTTGCCTTTATATGTCCTATAAGTTTGAAATTTTTAAAAGCTCCAAAAAATTGCTAAAAAACACCCAAAAATACCCCTAAAAATGTAGGCGTTTTTCAAAAATTCATATTTCGAAACGTAGAGACAAAGATAAAAATCCGTATCAGACCCCTAATCTGTTTCTTATAATCTTTCGAATGAAATTTTTCCAATTTTCAAAAACAATTTCCCCTACCTAAGATCATAACTTTGTCTAAGGTCTACAACATGTTTAAGTTTAAAAAAAAACCGTTCATAACTTGGTTTTGAAATTTTTTAGAATTTTTTCAATACCTTTGTCAGCCAATACAATATCGATTAAAAAATAAATTCAACTTTCTACAACATCGCGTTTAGAAAATAGCCACTTTTTTTCAATTTCGTTTTATCCCTATTTACCCTATTTAATTATTGAATTTTTAAAAATCCTTTATTGGTATTCCCTTTAATACGTTTCAAATAAGCTATAGAAGATTTTTGTATCTCCATTAGTTTATTTTTAATTTTTAATTGAAATTTATGCCGCACTGCTAACAATTTCAGTGGAGAACGGGAGAAAATGGCGTCCCTTTTTCGTGGATGCTGCCATGGTTCATCGATTTATAAGACGTTATTACGTCAAAAAAAAACTAAAAGTAGGTTTGTGCTGTGCTTACACAGATAAAATTAAGACACTTACAATTAAGATTAGGCTCTTCTTAATTATATCTTCTTGAAATAACAAGATTTCCTATAAAAATAAACGAAATCCGTTTAAACTCTGTTAAAATCAAAGTTAAATGTTTCTCCCTCCTTAAATCGTCTATTTCTTCTTAAATTTATTGAAATTGCCAATAAGAACACTAGCTATATTAAAATAAAACCTTCCAATATCTAAGGACTTATAAATATTGCTCTATAAATTTCACATAAATCCCTAAATTAACCATTTTAACTTTTGCCATGATACTAAAAGTTATGTCTAGCAGTTTTCTTAGAATAATTGAGTGCTATTTCAAAGTGTTTAATATTAATCCTTACTCTGTAGTAATTACCACCATATAGAATATTGTGGTAATTTTATAATACTGACATCAAATCAGCACATCAATATCTAGCTGATTATCCTGATGTTACTAATTTATATACTCCAACAGGATATAACTCACACATAATTAAGTCAAAACCGAATATAATCATACTTGGTTGCATGGCAACCTCAAGATTGTGTATAACGAGGATGATCCTCTGGAAACTTCAATTCACTTAAATTTATCATTAATGAGCCGAAGGAGCTACCGCATATCTTGTTATATCTTATTATCTAATTAATGAAGATACAGTAATTCAATGCCACAGACGCTATATAACAACTATCCATATAAGAATACTTTATCAAGGATATGTGTAGCTAAGTACAACAATAGATGGATATTGGATATTTACCCTAACAGCTTTTGTCATCAAAATCAGAACAGAACCACCTGGGAGAAAGTAGGTATTTGTGTGTGAAGTTGACAAACAGGAGAAACCCACAAGTTTCATAAAAAAAAAATATAAAGATATAACACATTCTTTGGGAATGGAGAAAGTTATTCGCTGACAAAAAGGTGAAATACTTTCTCAAGGATTCACTTTTGTTAAGTGCTAGAGTCGAACTATGAAGGCTGTATAATATTGGTGTGTGTGCGTGTTACGGCATAGCAGCAATATGAGGTGGTATTGTTATGAAACTATTTTGTTTTGATTGATCGCAAATAAAACGAGTGCTAAACTTTATGTAATGGTAGGTATATCCACCATGAACTTCTCATTAGACTAATTGAATTCTATTTCGTAATAAAAACAGGTTGTTGAGGAAAGGCTTTATGATTTATGCAAACATATTTCCTGCTAAAGCCTGAACTACATCAAAACACAAAGTCAAAAAAGTACAAAAAAGTAAACAAGATGTTTTTTCTTCTTCCCCCTAGTAGCTTGTTTGTATATCTCCCTTTCATTTTAAAAAAGTATTCGATTCAAAAAGCTTGAACAAGACCAAGCTTTCAATTTTCACAAAGTTTCAAAAACAAATACACTCAAACAATTTTGTATATCCTTTCCGTAAGGTAGCTCTGCGATCACATAGTTCCTGTCATTTTGCGAAGAAAAGCTCTTTTGACAAATAAATGTCATTTCAAAATAATATCAAAAAATTATCAGCTAAATTTATAAAAACGTCTGGAAAACAATGCCGTAAGCAAGAAATAACATTATTAAATGTTTTAGAATATTTGTATACCTAAATACATTATGGGACATTCAAAGATTTTGTAATGGTTCAATTTAAATTGAAGAAACTCATTTATTTTGTTGCTTCTGTGCGTTTAAAGAATGGATCATAAAAGACTTGGATTTTGGAATCGAATGGTCTGTTAAATTGAAGTTTTTTTTTTAATTCTTCACGTAAAAAAAAATCTATTTTGCAGAAGCTGAGGATGAGTTTCTGATAACCATCATTCAAAGAGAAATCCGCCGCTCTGGGATAAAAAGCGAAAATACTTCAGACTTGCAACATTTTGCAACAAATGACTCAGTGTTTGTTAGGATAGTTTTCGTCGCATTTTCAAAAGCTGTCAACGCCTGCAAAATTGGGATTGGTGCATTTTGAAATATGAACATTTGTATACAATGTCAAATAATTTTAAATAAATTCTATATTAAAAAAAAAAGCATTTCATTTTTGGTTCCCTCACCATTTTAATGGGTGTAGTTTTTTTTTCAATTATACATAGGTAGTCGATTCCCTCAAAGTCGAACTTCATCCAGGTCGAACTTCCCTTGTTTACTTAAAAAAAAAAATTTTATTTGAAATTTAAAACTTCAAAAACAAAAGAGCTTTTTTAGTTATTTTTTTTCCAATAGATGTCAGGTAAATATACATGTGATTTTTATATTTTGAGCTTTTTTACTTTTTTGTACTTTTTTGACTTTGTGTTTTGATGTAGTTCAGGCTTAACGACTAACATAATGAGTAAACAAGAGTGTGCACGATTGTTATTTCTCTTTTTTATATGACAACAAATACAAATTTTTGGTTATAAGGAAGTTCATGTTGTATTTTTTTGAAACAAAATTTTCACTTTAATTTTGTATAGGAAAATTGAGAGAGGGAAATAGTTTCACACTCACATTGTAAAAACAAACAGGTAAAATAGTAGGTACCTACATAAAATCAACAAATAAAATAAAAATTGTTACACTCATGAAGCTTGGCAAAAAGTTTGCTTCTGGGATAAGAACCAAGGATAAAAAAGTCTAAAAAAAAGGTTGGGTGGAAGGGTGTTTTTTCGCGGACATGAGGAAAGGGGTGAAGGTAAATAATGTTGAATATCATAATAATGACACATGTATTTAAGGTATTTTTTGATGCTGAATATAATGACATAAAAATAAAGTCAATACGATTGCTCTAAGAAAAGTTATTGCCAATTAAAAACAAGATTGCTTGTTTTTCGACAACAGGTAAAATATAATTAAAACCATGTGAAAATATAATACACTGATGAAATTTGGATGAAGGTTTTGGATAAAGCAGGGATTAAGGATTGATGAACTCAAAAATATTTTTTGGTGAAAGGGTGTTTTTTTTGTTTTTTTTTATGGGTTGAGTTATGTGTGAGAAAGGTATCATAACAGCTGACATATATCTTTGATGCCGGGTACAAAGGGGTTAAGTAAAAAAAAAACGATTTTCGGATTTTTAATGGACTATCGCCATAGCTCTAACGTATCTCCTTCCGTTAGAAATTATTCGGTACAAAGGGTTTAAGTCAAAAATTTCTTAAATTGTATGGTACTAAGAGCGTAAGTTGACTTAACTCCTTTGTTTTTGCATTCATTTTTAATTTTAAAATAAAAAAATTGATCCTAAAGCGTTAAGTTAAGAGGAAGAAAAAAAACGAAAAGCGATTTTTCTACTGTATTATATTATTTCAAAAAGAATTTTCACATTTGGTAATTAATCGCATTAATATTTCCAACTTTCTTTTATAAATTAAACCTTGTTATCAATGTAAATAAAGATTTTTCTTGACTTAACACCTTTGGACCAAGTTTATTTTTGAAGACTAAGGCTAGGCGCAAACATGCGATTTTAGTCGCACGATTATTCAGTCGCAAAAATGGATCACACGCATTTCAATGCCGGTAAACACATATGCTTCTAAAAAATAGCCGCGATTAAAAAATTGAAAATTGTCCCATTTTTTTGGCGACGCGATTGTCGCAAATTAAAATGGAACAAATGGACCAGCATAGTTATGCACACACTTGCGACTAAACCGAAAACGACTAAAAAGTAGCAGTCGCAAAGAGGCCAAATCATGCGCACACATGCGATTTTCAACCACTCGATTTTTTAGACGCAAGAAATGAAACACATTATTTTAAATGAGAGCGCACAGACTTGCGATTTTAAAATCGCAAAGTTTAAAAAAATGGATCCGGTTCTATTTTTCGCGATTTTTTTTTGCTGCACATAAGGATATATTATACAGAACGTAATGCACCTGCCCGCACTCGCGACACTTGGAACAATTGTTTTAAGTACAATAATGGATATTACTAGAAAGTGTTGTATAGTGGCTCTCTTATTTATAAACGATAGGAAATGTAAAAATATAATTCCATAAAATACATAAAAAAATAAGAGAAGACCCTCAGAAATTTACCCAGTACTAATGAGTATTCAGTGCTTTGGTGAAGTAATGGTACTCGTGGGGCCTAAAATAAGATACAAACATACACATTGCAGAGAATCTATTTCTATTTCTAGTCTGGTAAACAAGCTGTCAAACCCTTACCAAATTTTGAGACATTTATCACTTTATTGACCATTAGATTTGAACAGTGAGTATCTCCTGGCTCTCTTGATCTTGAGATGATGCATATTTTTTATCGAAAAACGGTCAACTTTTTTTCGACCAAACATAATGTTTTTTATTGCAATTAAAAATAGTCGCGCGATTTTTTAGTCGCAAGTGTGTGCACGGTAATTTTATGTTGCGACTGCGATTTTTTAGTAGCAACGACTGAAAATCGCATGTGTGCGCCTAGCCTAAACGGCTCTAAAGTGTTAAGTCAACACAATTTTTTTTTCAAAACGGTCATTTTCTGGTCAACAGCATAATGATATTAAAATAGATCTTATGAATGATGTTTCTGCATCATTACTTTTTAAAAATAATAATATTCAGATTTACAAACAAAAATTGAAACTTCAATTTCATTTTCCTCAAAACTACATTTTCTGACTTAACACCTTTGTACCCGGCGCCAAAGATATTTAGTTGATTTTTTAAACTTGGTAAAAAGGTTTTGTTTGTTATAAGATCTAAGAATCTAAAGAGTCATACGAAATTATGAAATTCGGAATTAGTAGGTACTACAAAAAACCAGGGAAAAAAAGTTACACAAAAAAAGTAGTACCCAATTGAAACTCAGCAATTATGTTACTTTTGAGTTTAGAAACAAGAATCTATTGCGTCTATAAGAACATCATGGTTAAAAGGGTGTTTTTTTTTAGAGAAAACAAAAATGATGGTGAATTTTGGATAAAAAGCAAGAATAAAGAGTTTTTATAAAATTTCGGTGAAAAGGTTTTTTTTTCGAAGAGACAATAAAATCTGTAATTGGTTCCAAAAATCCAATGATAATAAATAATATTTTCAGGACAATAAGTAAAATTTTAGCAAAAATCTGTTAAAAATTCAGACTTCTTACATTCAGGGTAAATATATTGTTCATTGTAAAATGTACATTGTTCAGGGGTTTCCACTTCCATTGCTCCAAAATAAGATTTATCTTTTCATTTCTCATCAAAAGAAAACCCTTTCCATTTTATAAGAAATGTAAAAATGATTAAAAATTACATATTTGTTAAAAGGAAACTCATTAGATTTTTTGTGCAATATAGAATTTTTGGAATTAATTTTTGAAAATCATTGGAAACGGTAAAAAAAAATTAAAATTTTCAAATAATTTTCGAAAGCAAGTTGGTATGACATTTTGAGGAAAATTTTTTAACGAACATTTTTAAAGAAAAACTTTTTAGAGACCTCAATTTCAAAATTAACAAAAATAATCAATTTTTTGAAAACGGATGAATGAATTAATTTTGAAATTGAGGTCTCTAAAAAGTTTTTCTATAACTAAAAATTTTCGTTGAAATTGGTTATACGTACTGTTAGGTAATAATTGTGCTAAAAATTTTTGTTTGTTTGAAAGTATGATCTTAATTTCTACAAAAATAAATCACCTCAGTTATTTTGACACAGTAGTTCAGTAGCTTGACATAGAGAAAGAATTGCAAGACCCAGTGTTTTGGTATTCTCCAACATTTTAATGTCAGGTCGCATTATTATCTTGAGTTTGAATTTTTTACGAGTCCTAAACTAGCTCTATAGCACCAATATCACAAGTAAAAATAATGCCCTTGCTTCTTAAAAATGTTGTTAAAAATGTTATAGAAATTAATATTCAAAATGTTCATGCAAATCTTCGTCACTTTTTTTAATCCTTTTTCTCATACTATTTGCCTTGAAAAAACTCTGAACGCAAAATCATAAAACAAGCCAATTAAAACAAATATACACCAGAAATTTCCTCTTCAAGTACTTTTAAAAATATAGCATTTTGATCACTTTAATTCTCTCTTTAACACTCTCTAGAGTGAAAACATAAAGTTCTTCCAAATGCATAAACATACCATTCTCGTAAAACTAATTTGATTTAAATATTTTTATGAAACCAAAATCGACTGGAATAACTTAAAAGCTACTATCAAATTCAAATGTCTTGTTTCAAGGAAAACATAACTAAAATATAAATTCCAATATTTTTCGTTGATAAAGTTATGTATTTCAAATAAACCTTTTTTTTCATTTCATTTTTCAACCCCAACTTCATTTTGTGTTTCTTTTTATACAAATTTCGTGGTATAACATTGAATTATTTATGAATTTCCTAAATTATTGTATTTTTTATAGATTTTAAATCTATAGGAAGGCAATTTTTTTTTATTATCTTGTTGGGATGTAAAATAAACAGCCCAATGGTTATTTTTTTGTATCGTTAGCTGGATTTTGATGCATTAACATGAAAAGAATAAAAAATAAACAAATTTAATAGCTCTAAAGTCACTTAGTATTTTTCGGTCAATTTTTTATTATTTATGGTATTTTTATGACTTCTATAAAATTCTATAGCCTGAAAAATGTTTGATAAGCCTAACTAAAACCAAATTTAAATCCCACAATAATAACCATTGAATTGACCTTTCAATTTTTGGGGATGTAGGATGAGATTCAATTTCCCAAATTTGTTATTCGCCGCACCTACATCACACTGAACATTTTAATTGGTATGATAAAGTGTAATAGTTAATGCATTTTTAATTGACCACTTTGTGTAAAGTTAAAGTTTTTACACAAGTCTATTAATTATTTATGTCTCAAACATCCCGCCCACAAAAGCTTATGTTGGCTTATTTATTTCAATTAGAAAATGTAACTGTGAAGAAATATCCAATTAAACTTTCAAAACTTAGTTTAAATAAGTTCAAAAACAGGCACTAAATTGAGCTTTTTTGCTTTGTAAACTGTTTAACTTTTGCTATTATTCAAGAATAATGGATAATTATGATTTTTAAGAACTCCAATTGGATCACCCTCTAAATACTTAACCTAAAAAAAACTAGCCCACTTTTTCAACATCAACCCACTTGCCTTAATTCAATTGTATATTGGGAACGCTTTAAAAATACTTGAAAAGCCAAAACATTTGTACTAGAAACAAAACAAAAAACAACAAAAATAAATTCAACTTAAAACAAAATAAAAAGAACAAAACAAAACAAAAACTCATGACACTCGGCCGAGGCATTTATTAATTCATGCGTTGCTTGTGTACTTGAGTATTGTTGTGCATTTCTTTTGCCAAATTTAACAAATTGTTGTATCTTTTTGTGTAGAATTATTTACAATTAAGAATTCGGCAAAAGTTTTGGTTTTTTTGTAAAAACAAAAAAAAATTGTGTACTTCTTCTTCTTGTATAGAATAAAGACGATATAAAATAATTGTTTTCAAGGACATAATTGAAGTTTCATTCAACTTTCCCACCAACCACCATCACACCACACCCATGCGGAAATAGTATGTTTTTGTAATTTTAAATAGATTTGAATCGAGTCTATATTCCTTAATCTCTCAATCTATGTTTTTCGCATACGAATGTATCAAGGGATTTTATGTGTTTTTATGTCATTGGCAGAGATTCAAATAAAATCAAATAACTTTTAAAGAGAATTTACAGAAAAAATGAACTTTAAGAAAATTCTTTCAATGTTTTGTTTCTTTTTTGTTGTTTTCAGATACAAGCTGGATCATCAATTACCCCAAGTGGATTCAACACCAGGAGTTTCAGAAGGTAAAAAATACATTAAATAGTCTGAGAGGTGGCATTTTTTTTTTTTTACAATTTGGTTGTTAAATCGATATTTTATATAACAATACAAAATTTTTGAGCATTTAACGTATCAACTTGTTTTAATCAACGAATTTTTTTAGTGTGTAAAATGCCTTTAAAAATTACAAGTGATCCACGTTCAAGTTTAAAAGTATTTTATTTATAATTAAATAAATAAATAAATAGTTCAAAACAAGAATTTTACAAAACAATGCTAGGCCAACTAATAGGTTTCTTGGGAACAAAGGGTATTTCTCCCCTTACAGCTCCCAGGTGAAACCACCCTTTCAATACCAGTAATATTCTTTGGAAGAATATAAAATTGTTAGAACAGGGTAGTTTGTCCGACCATTTCAAAGAAAGCAAATTTCGTATTCCATTAAAAAAAGTTACTCATACACCATAGTGAACATTATTTTTGATTTCTTTCTTATTTGTTACAAAACCAATATTTTAATAGATTGAGATTAATATTTTTTTTAAACTTTTCTAAATAAATGTAAAAAATCCTGCAACCCATAGAAACAACGTTTTTGAGACACTTTTCCGTTTGGGTGGTTAACGCTAACAGCATACTGATGAAGATTTGTTTATAAGTTCAAAATGAAGTAATTTTTATAAACTTTAATTGATGAAGACAATGCAGGGTTGTAAAAAAAATCATTTTTTTGTAAATGTATTAGCTTTTTACTACATATTAAAATCAAATGCACGACTGGGTCGCATTAACTTGTTCTCATGATAAAAATTGCTTAAAATATTACAGTTTTTTTATACCATTCATAAAACAAAAATTTCAATTTAACTTTTTCTTTAAAAAATGTAAAAAAAGACTTAAAATTGTTTTTAAAATAACGAATACAGCTTTTGAATAGGTTTAAATCTCCATAATTAGTACACATTTAATTTCTAATTTAACAAAGAAATTTAGAATTTTTTTTACGAAAATTGTAGGAACAGTTTATTTAAAAAAAATTAGCAACCCGTTCTCAGACAGTTGAGTTAAAAAAAATAACTTTTTAAAAAATATTTTTAAAATATTTTATTTCGTTAAATACTAAGGGTACAGATTATACAGATTTAAGATTAATATTTAACATTTGATTAAAAATTAATTTTTAATGATATTGATTGAAAAACATATCAAGGGGCACGGTAGTGCCCAGCCAAGTTCTCTAGCAACTTTGGCACTACACCCTTATTTACAGGAAACAACTCAGGCCATTTTCAACCCCCCTCTAACTTCCACACCAAAGATTCCAGAATATTCAAACTCACTACATTTGTTGAGCTGGCCGAACCCGAATTCCTCACAAAATTTCAGCTTCTTACGATGAGTAGTTTCTGAGATATAGGACTTCAAAAATCGCGAAAACCGTAACTGACTCACTGACAGATCATCAAATTTATGGAGAACTTCCCGCTATCGTAGAAACTTGAAAATTTACATGGTGATAGTACTTGTGGTGTATACAAAGGAAATAATCGAAAATTTGAGATTTTCAATTCAGGGGGCGTGGTAACCGCCCATTTTCACCGAATTTTCATCAATTATTATAGAGCACTTCTGATTATCGTAGAATCTTGAAATTTGGTAGAATGGTAGAGCTGGTAGTTTAGGTATACAAAGGAACAAATTTAAAATCTGAGAATTTCAGCCAGGGGGCGTGGCAACCGCCCATTTCCGCCCATTTTCACTAAATTTTATCAAATTTACTATCGTAGAATCTTGAAACTTGGTAGAATGGTAAAGATAGTAAGTTATACCAAATAAAAAATTTAAAATTTGAGAACTTTGGATAGGGGGCGTGGCAACCACCCATTTCTGCTGAATTTTCATCAAATATTATAAAGCATTTCTAACTGTCATAGAACCTTAAAATTTGGTGGAATGGTACCCTTGGTAGTTTAAACAAAAAAAAAAATTTCAATTTGAGAATTTTAGAATTTTAAACAAGGGGCGTGGTAACCGCCCATTTTCTCTGAGTGTTTATCAATTATAGAAATTTTAAGTTCTACAGCAATACCTTGCAAAAAGTAGTGAAATCACAACAAAACATTACTGTTAAAAAAAACAGGCAAGTTCTCTTATGTTGAAGTTATGCTGGCACAAAAAGTACTGAAATGTAAAAGTGTACCAAGTTCTAAAGCTTGGCTTTAAATTTGTATAAATGAAATGTTGATTTTTCTCTTGACAATTTTTCTTAAAATTACCGATTTTTAAGCTTTAAAAATGCTAATTGAAAAATTGCCAAGCAAACAATAAACATTTTATCTATACAAATTTAAAGCCAAGCTTTAGAACTTGGTACACTTTTACATTTCAGTACTTTTTGTGCCAGCATAACTTCAACATAAGAGAACTTGGCTCTTTTTTTAACAGTAATGTTTTTGTTGTGATTCCTTATACAGGAATTAATAAGAAAATAGTTTTTATTAAATACATTAATTAACAGATTGAGGGGACTATAAGCGCCATAGTTTGATCTACTAAAGATGTTACAAATTGACATTTGTCTTCTTACATTATAAAGACTTACTGTAAAATTCAATCGGGAAAGGACCGATGGTGTTGAAATCGAACCATTAATTATTCCTATGATAAAACTGAACTGTAAATACTCTCTATGAGCAAAAAGAGATGGCAGATACATATACACTGCCGGTCATCTGAATACGTCCACATTTTAGTTCATCTTATTTTTAGCCTGGCTTGGTATTTATTGCAATGGTACATCTTTTTTACATACGTAACGAGAGAACATCTTTATGCGCTTAGCTTAGGAGAAAAAAAATTGTTTTGGGACCTACCGTTCTTCTCACACGGTAGCTAGACCAAATCTATTCATAAAAACAAGTATATTTTTTGACTCATCTGAATAGGCTCAAAAGCAAAAATGTTAATAAATGATGAGTTGCATGGGTCAGTTGGACTCAAAATTGTGTCTGTCAATAAATCTGATTGTCTATAACCTGTAAGGACGAAAACGGGTCGGAAAAAATCTTTAGGCGCGGACAAAATGGCGAAAATAAAGGAAGTCTTTGAATTAGGCCGAAATCAACGATGCATTGGGACAAAAATTAACACAAGTTAAAATTTAGTATGCAGTTATTCGCGCAATATCCAAGGGTATAGAAACAACAATTACAGTCGAAGTTGCTAAGCCACAACATTGGCCGATAGATGTGCAATGATCTGAACAGCCTGACTTCGCGCTAAAAATTAGGCTGAAAACCGGTATAAAATGCAGTTTAACGACGGCAAAACGGGTTGTTACAAGTGGTAAGCATTTGAGAAGAACAAATCTTCGCAAAAATTACCACTTTATAAACCACGAAAAGAAACTCGCCTCCAATCGTAAAAAAAAACTGAGTTAGAAATTGCAGATCGAAAGTTTTGTAGAAGGAAACAGCTTTGCACTTAATGACACTGCCTTCAGAGTTATGCAGACAACTTAAAATAATCCTTCTCTCTACGAAAGTCATAAAAATAGGAATTGAGCCCTCAGGGTCAACTTAATTCATTTTTTTCCTTTGAAAAATCACCGGTTGCAAATTTGACTTTCACGACATGTTTTTTTTTTTCTTTATTGGAGGCGAGTTTCTTTTCGTGGTTTATAAAGTGGTAATTTTTGCGAAGATTTGTTCTTCTCAAATGCTTACCACTTGTAACAACCCGTTTTGCCGTCGTTAAACTGCATTTTATACCGGTTTTCAGCCTAATTTTTAGCGCGAAGTCAGGCTGTTCAGATCATTGCACATCTATCGGCCAATGTTGTGGCTTAGCAACTTCGACTGTAATTGTTGTTTCTATACCCTTGGATATTGCGCGAATAACTGCATACTAAATTTTAACTTGTGTTAATTTTTGTCCCAATGCATCGTTGATTTCGGCCTAATTCAAAGACTTCCTTTATTTTCGCCATTTTGTCCGCGCCTAAAGATTTTTTCCGACCCGTTTTCGTCCTTACAGGTTATAGACAATCAGATTTATTGACAGACACAATTTTGAGTCCAACTGACCCATGCAACTCATCATTTATTAACATTTTTGCTTTTGAGCCTATTCAGATGAGTCAAAAAATATACTTGTTTTTATGAATAGATTTGGTCTAGCTACCGTGTGAGAAGAACGGTAGGTCCCAAAACAATTTTTTTTCTCCTAAGCTAAGCGCATAAAGATGTTCTCTCGTTACGTATGTAAAAAAGATGTACCATTGCAATAAATACCAAGCCAGGCTAAAAATAAGATGAACTAAAATGTGGACGTATTCAAGTGACCGGCAGTGTATAAGTTGTAATCTATGAGAGTAAGGTGGTATTACAATTCTCTCTGACCAGGGAAGGAAACGTAGACAAAATCTCATAAACCTTCTTAGAACGGATTCTAATCTGTTGATATGAGTCGCGTAATAAGGTGCCCATACAACACACGCATATTCAAGAATTGATCTCACAAACGAAACATAGAGGGTTTTAAGGACATAAGGGTCATGAAATTGACGAGTAAAACGTTTAATAAAGCCAAGAGCCTTATTAGCCCTTTTTATTATATTATTAAAATGATCGATAAATGAAAGCTTTGATTCTAATACTACTCCAAGATCTGTAAATCAGAGGAATTAAAGTTATATTTATGGACGAACCAGTTATTCTTACGCGTAAAACACATTGATTTGCACTTCTCAACATTTAAAAAAAGACGATTATTACTACCCAGAATCTTTTCAGATCATCTTGTAAAAGTTCACAGTCTAATATTGAATTAATTTTTCGAAAAATTTTCACGTCATCAGCATAAATAAGAGACATAGAGTTTTTTCTTAAATTCCAACACTGAAGGTTTTGAAAACTTGTAGACATTTTAATATTATTCAATATTTGATTCGTTATATTTGAAAGTGCTATAAGTCACATTTTCCATGGTTTTCAAAATGTGTAATTTACTTAATGAAACACAACAATGTAACTGATTTTTTTGTAAAAATATAAAGTGGAGTTGAGTTCATATCACAGCTAATGGATGCAATATTTTACCTTTTTCAAATATATCGACTCATTTCATGTTAAATCATTTGAGAGAAAGTCAGAAATCAAGTAAACTGCTCTGTGATAGGTACCGTTAAAAATGGTCCAAAAAGTATTAATTTTATTTTAATATTTTAAAAATTGAAGCTTATTTGCATATGCATATTTTCTTTGTATTTTTAACACAATTTAAAACTGTTTCGGTAATTTTGGTCATTAAAATATTTTCAATTTACCCTCTATAGAATATCCCAGAACATTATAATTACCAAGTTTGAAATTAATCGCTTCAGTGGTTTGAGATTTAGCTCGAAATATAGACAGACAGACAGATAGATATACAGAAGACCTTCCTATCGCATTTTCTATCATAGTAATTTTAATCATGTCTGATTGTTATCAGGAAATTCAATTTTTTACGAATCCTAACCTTAAACCTTTATCGTTTTTAGAAAATGTTGTCTTCATAAAAACAAAAAATTACGCATACGCCACAGTGACCCTTTTTTTAGTCTCGCTCCAGAGCAAAATAAAATAAGTTATAATTTATAGAGCGCTGATAATTGTTTTGAAAATTTCCTATGTATTTCTATTCCAAAGGAATAATGTAAGGGAAAAGGTTTAGAATGTCTCGAATGATCGTTTTTTTAAACACAGTGATTTTTTTTGTATTTTTTGTAAAAAAGAGTCATCTTTTTTTAAATTATAAAGTATAAAAAAACGCATGTGGACTCAAACCACCTCACGATTTTAAATGCAACACAATCTCACTTTCGGTAAAATTTGGGCTATTTTTATAAGAACGAGAATCACTTTCAATCGATATTTAATTGTTTCTTTTTTTCAAAAAAAAAAAAATCAAGTGCTTTAAACTTTTGCTGTTTCTTATTTGTATTAATCTTTTTTTATAATAATATAGTGTAAACAAATTATTTTCTTAGAAATAAGCTCTAAATGAGGGCGCCTATGGCTACTATTTTAAGATCGTAAACTTTATATGTATATTTTTCCATTTTTCCAACATAAATGTTTTAAGTGAAAAGTAATAATTAAAATGAAGCTGTTTTAAAACGACTTTATAACTTTGCAACGCTTTCTCATAAACTATTAAAAATCTTAATGAAGAATAATGACAAATACAATATTTTTTTTTATTTTTCCAACAGAATGGGGCTCTGGGTGGAATGGACCAGACTTTATTGTCGAAGTACAAGAAACCACTTTAAACATCGACCTGCGCCATGGGGACACAACATTAAATTCAACAAATCATACACAAGAAGGTACGTACTCGTATAATATATATATATAAGCTCATTCCTTTTTAATATTCTTCCTATAAAAATGTCAACTTCAGTGAACTTTTAACTTTATCACCTCAAAATGAGCTAGTCGTTAAAAAATACTGTCTAACTGGCAAAGCAGAAGTAATTGGTAACTAAATTGCACTTAAAAAAGAAAAAAGCAAACAAAAATAATATCTAACAACCATTCAGTCTGTTACGGCAATTTCGGACATCCCTCACTTTTTATCGTAAAAGCTAAGGCATTTGGTCATAAAGCTGGATAAATTGACCAAAGCGAAATAAAAAAAAAAACCCAACATAACTATGAATACAGAACGTTTCAATTATAATATGCATGGACAAGAGATGAAACAAAAAAAAAATAAAAATGTGAAAGCATCACATCAGAAGCTCTAGAGGTGTCAGATGTATCAGTCAGTCGGCTATTCTATATGCTGCCACAAATTGGTTTTCAAAGAACATACCAAAATTAGGAGAGGATTTTTATTTTTTTTTTGTATCTGTATCCTCAATCTCATAAATTATTCAGATGCATTGAACTGACCCTTTTACAGTCCGGGTCAATAGATTGTACCCAGTTTGGCAAAATCGAGAAGGTCTTGAAATTCAGAATTTTAATACCGTGAAAAATTGTTCTATGTTTTACTATTCCAAAGTTTTTCAAAAGTCGGGATGTAGACCCGAGTAAAAATGGAATTTTGCCGCACCACCGCTGCACCACGTCCGCACCACTTTTTGACCGCCTCACCACGTCCGCACCATGATCAAACATTTTCAAAACGAAGCACCACCAATGCATTTTGAAAAAATGAAAAAAAAATTAGCTGCACCACGCCGCACTATTTAATTTTGTATGAAAAAAATCGGTGCAAGATCGCCGCACCACGACAGCAACACGTCCGCACCATTTTATTTTGAATGAAAAATTCGGTGCACCACCACTGCCGCACCACGTATGCCCCATGATTAAAAATTCTATTCTCGTACTTATACAAATTTGTAAGTCGTCTTCAAAGTTATTTTGACTTAAGCAACAAATTGCCAGTTCGTACAAACATTACTTGGTGGTCGAGTGGTTAACTTCTAATTGAATTCGATACTCGGGCTCGAATCTCTTTCTCGTCGGTAGTTTTTTCATGTTATGTTATGTATCATGGTGCACCGAATTTCTCATACAAAATGAAATGGTGCAACGAATTTTTCATTCAAAATGAAATGGTGCGGACGTGCAGTCGTAGTCCAATGGTGGTGCGCCGAAATTTGCCACCAAACGGCTGCTGTTGGTGGTGCAGCTATGGTGCGGTGTTCAACATTTTTTTTTTTAAATTCAATTTCTATTTTTACTTTGAGATTTTTAAGAGAACTGCTGAGAGTTTAATACCTCCACGACTTTTATTATAATTTATCAGCTTCGATCAATTGACTCGGAGTGTACAATTTTTGTTTGTGTTTGTTTTTTTCAGCAGGCCCCAAACTCATCATTCGCACCGAAGAAGTTCTCATTGTTGGCGTAGTCCTGATGCTGTGGGTGGGTTCCATTGTTTTGTTCTTTAATCGTTGGGGAAAAATTCGTATGCTGGAGCCATATCAGCCGAAATTCCAGCAACAGCATAGGTCTTCCTGTCCGCTCGTCGATTTGGATTCACTACATTCACATCCGGTAAGTTTTTTTTTTTCTTTTATCTTTCTCTATTTTGTTGGTTTTTGAATATAATTTTTTTTTTATGTGAATGTCAAATCATCAAAACTTGTTATGTTTCAATCTTTGAAGCTTTATTGGTATTTAGTTTTTACGGCCAGTGAACAAATTGTACATATTTTTTTAAATTCCATTCATTTGCCAGATGTCACGGAAACGATTAAAGTATAGATATTTAAAACAAAAAAAAAGTAGAAATTTAGTTTCGTTATGAATTTCAAAAAATCACGTGCTGGGAATAGCAAATACCTCTCTTATCTCTTTAAGTCCTGAATTTCCATAAATGTTTACTTCAGGCGATTTAATTTATTTTGAAAAATGAATTCGCAAGAAACTTGTTACAATTTGTTGTTTAAGATTTTAAAATCTAGGATGAGTTTAACACTGAAAATAATTATTTTCTTGTGGAAAAAGTTTTTCCTTTCTCAACCCCAGACAGCTAAATGGGGTTTAAATTCCATTACATATATTTTATGATTAAATTTACATTTACATGGAAAATTCCTTGGGCTAAAACAAAAAAGGACTATGAATTAAAATTATATGTAAATTTAAACAACTAGTGGCAAGTTTTATATAAAGAGAACTATAAACAACACAATGTTAAGAGTGTTCTAAGCCTTTTTTGTGGGATAGCTCTATGACTGAAATGAAATTTTAATATTCTTGCGTAGAATGAAGGAAATTGTGGAAGTTTATTAAAGAAAAGCACTTATAAAGTTTCCTTGTATGAGAAAAACTAATTTTTGCATTTCATAACAATGAAAGCAGGATAATTAATAATTTAACAATATGATTTAGTCTGGAAACTAGTTTTCTAATTTTGATTTGTATTATGAATTACGCAAAAACTAGGAATTATTTAGCCTTGAACTTCTAACAGTTCAAAGTTTATGATTAAAAAAAAAAATAACAACAACTTGCCTTCTATAAAGCTTTACAGAAGCAACAGTAGCATTTCTTTAGCTTTATAGAAGCCATTTATCGCGGCTAAGCAAAGGTGCACTTTTTCATGAAAATTAAACTCTTGAACAGTGGCGTATCTAGAAAAAAATTTGGAGGGGGCTGGAAAATTTTTCATACATTTTTTTAAGGGTAAATGTACGAAAAAATTGTCTCTCTTTTTTATTCATTTTTGATGGAGAGTGAAGTGCTGCGGTACTGAAAGTTGTATAGTAGCATTTTACTGCTCTCGACAGCTTCGTACTACTGTCTCCTCCTTTCACATCCAAAGTCGTGTTTCATCAAAGTTCTTGTATCCCAAACATTTTACACAAGCAACAAGCAGTTGAGTCATACTTCTTAAAAAAACACTTTATTTCGTTCTAAATTCAAAACAGTTTACAGATTTATTCATATCACGTCTAGTTTTTGAGCTATACTCATCACTGTTTTCGGTATAAACGCCCATGTTCCGCTATTCCACCGAAAGTGAATTGAAATCACTTTCCAATTTCACGTGAAATGAAAAAATATCATATTCTTCATTTCGATCGATTTCGAATCGAGGATCATCCATTTTATTTTGTTTCTAAAGTGAAATTATTGCTGCTCTTCATTTTAATTAAAAAAGAAGAGTTTAAAAGAAAAAATAAGAAGACACATTTTTCGGGACAAATCAAATAACAAATATGTAAGTGGGCGATATTATTGCAAATTTTAAAAGAAAAATGAATTAGGTAAAGTATAAAGCGAATGAGGTTGCAAACACAAGGTGCAATTCTCCCCTATAGAATTGTACACTGCAAACACAGGCAGTGATGAATTATTATTTCATGCCTCATGTGTTTTGTTTATTTTGTATTAAATTAACAAAAAAAAAAACTTAAAAAAATAGTAAAAATATAAGTTTAGATAGTACTTTGTCCAAAAGTTCAGAGTCAATGAAAAAGGCACCAAATTCACGAACAGAAACAAAGTGAATTGAATTTGATCAGAAAATGTAAATGAGTGAAAAAATGCAGACACCTCATTTCACATTAGGCAAAAAGTGAAATGCAGAACGTGTGAAATCTCAAAAACTAATTTCCAATGAAATTTTTTTCGTAAAATATTGCTTTTTCCACCCAAATCAGAAGAAGAAGAAGAAGAAGAAGAAGAAGAAGAAGAAGAAGAAGAAGAAGAAGAAGAAGAAGAAGAAGAAGAAGAAGAAGAAGAAGAAGAAGAAGAAGAAGAAGAAGAAGAAGAAGAAGAAGAAGAAGAAGAAGAAGAAGAAGAAGCTAGGTATCAAATTTAATGGAAGAAGGCACGCATTGGAGAATATAAAGAGAGCTATTTTCTTGTACCTAATAAAAAAAAATTAATTAAAAACAGACTTAACTCTAAACTATGTCTACTTTTTTACAATTAATCGGTTTTTATTATTAGTAAGAGAGTCATGATTCTGAAATAAATGCATTGTTTCAAGAGCATGTGTAAAGTGCAACGAATAAGGAAAGGCCAATGTAATAAAAA
The DNA here is from genome assembly GCF_945859705.1 of Episyrphus balteatus. Taxonomy (NCBI): domain Eukaryota; kingdom Metazoa; phylum Arthropoda; class Insecta; order Diptera; family Syrphidae; genus Episyrphus; species Episyrphus balteatus. Next base: position 130,254,498 of record NC_079135.1, on the reverse strand, counting down.
CATACTTATAAAACATACATTGAATGCATACTAAGCCATAAATGGGTTATTAATTTTTCGCAGGAACTCGTCTTGCTGCATGCTAACCCATATATGGTTTATGTTTCTAAAAATGTATACACAGTCGACTCCCTCTAAGTCGAACTCCCTCTAAGTCGAATTTCCCTCTAAGTCGAACTTTTTCACCATTTTTAATGAACAATTTTGAAGAAAAAATATTAAATTAATCCCTCTAACTCGAATTTCCTTCTAACTCGGACCAAAGGGAAGTCGACTTTACATATACAAAAATAAAAATTTCTATGTAATACCTTTTTTCAACAACCAATAAATCTAAAAAATTGTTAAACAATTTTTTTATTCATTTCGTTCATAATTCATGCAGTAGATAACCTTCTACCAGACGTCATTTTAAAAACAATTAAATTAATATCTTTATGGTAAAATGGGTAGTTGGGAGGGGCCTACAAATTATTAATATTATTTTGAACTTTAAAACTTTGCATTTAAAGTTTGGTGCTTAAATTACACATTAAAAAAAAAAAAACATTAAATAAATCAAATTTCTGAAACTGCAGTCCTCTATCCTTTCAAAAAGTAATTACAACGTGTCAACCCCTTTACATTAAATTTTAAGGAGAATAAATTTTAATTTTATTTTACTTAATTTTCCAATTACCTATTCATTGCAAATCATATTAAAGTACGCAATTATAGAACTATCTACTCATAACAAAATCACAATCCTGCTCAAAATTAACGCACACGTCTTTACTTTTGGATCTTGTTTTAAATGGCTTTAAAATTGTACCTCTTTTTTTTTTGTCTGTTTTCTTATTTTCATTTCGAAAAAATGCTTTCATGTAACAGTATTATCAAATAAAAAAGATAAACAATAGGGGTATTCACGTAAACGCGGAAAACTCATAGAAACGGTAGAAACCGTAGAATTTTCTATCGGTAGAAATGAGCTGTCAAAATTTGTATGGGAAAAATATTCTGCAAATCAAAGAATTTTATCTCACAAATTTGAAGCAGAAACTGTAGAAAAAAAATCTGATAAACTTTGGGTGTGTTCAGTCACCTATCGGATAGGCTATCTGGGATACCCGTATCTGGAATATGTTTTTGAACGCGATTTATATCTTATTATTCAGATAACCACAAATAAAATATGTTAATATTGAAAAGAGAATATTTTTTTATTTGAGCAAAATACATTTTTTTATTGTTGCATAGTATTTGCAAAATTAGCTTGACTTTATTTTTTTAATTGAACAAAAATTTTATAAGTTTAATTTGACGTTCAACAAACAGCTGTTTGTTTCCCTTGTTTACTCAATTATTTTCTGCTGGGGTGTTCATTTAAACCTTTTGCGGAATTTTCTATTTTTCTGCAAAGTAGAAAATTATCTCGTTACATGAATAACCTTAATATTTAACAAACTCAAGCTCTAAAAACTGATATTAAGATAGTTTTTGTATTTTAAGAATAAATTGACAGTTCCTTCCAATTTATTGCTTGGTATTGGCCTTGTCGTAAAATATTGTACGGCTCTTCTTTCATTGCAGTTTTCAGCTGATCAAGGTTGCTTGGCAGTGGATTTCGGTCCCAAACTAGTCCTAGGCATATTCTATTAAATTTAAATTCAGATTTCTGAAAAACATTTAATTCCATCACTTGAATTTAAGCTGACTCTTGTTCCATCTGAGCAAAAAACTATGATACTGATTTATAAAGTCTCTAAGAAAAAAAATTTTGGACAGGAGTGTATTTCTATGTTTTTTTAAAAAGAAAATGAATGAAAGAGTTTTAAAAAATGGCTTTAATTTCAATTATTCGGTTTTTAGTTAAGTTAGTTAGTGGAGTACCTAAGCTCAAAAATTGGCAATATTAGGGAACCCGGCCGAACAGCTTAGATTTTGATGATCTTTTTTTTCAAACGTCGGTAATTAAAAATACTTTAAAGTCTATGGATTAAAAATTGCCGGTGTTGCCGTTTTGATTTTTTTAATTTAATTGAAGATTTTTGTGAACAAAAACAAATTTTTTTCAAAAATTTTTCTTAAATTTCATAAATTAATTGATGCCAAAAGATTGTCTAGGAAATTCAAGGAAAAAAAATATATGGGAGTGAGGGACAATCCTCCATAGTTCAAGCGATAGATGCAATTTTCTTATTAATTGACTTCAAACACAAAAAAAATATTTGAACACAACGGCAACACCTACAATATTCAAATATACATTTTTTAAAAGCTAGAAGCTTAGTCATATATGTAAAATTAAAATTAAGTTAATTGAATGAACGGCTTTTGAAAGAATGGTAATTGAACTCAGATTTTGAAAAAAAAAAAAAGTAATATAAAATGCATTTATTTTCAAATTTTTTTGGCCGCATTTATTATGATTTCAAATTATAAAAGGAAATGTCAATATGTATTACGGTTTATGAAAAAAATTAAAAAGTATTTCATTTTCGAAGAACTTTTTTGAATAAAAGTTTTGAAAAAAAATGTAACTTATTTTTTTTTTTTAAAGTTCAACATCTAAACATAAAATTATTTTTTATTCATTTAATAACCCTTACTGTTGAAAGTTAAATAGCAAAAATTTAAAGTTCCTATTTACCACAGTCTTTGAGAAAATTAATTATTTCAATGCAAAAATTCAGTTTTAATAAAAAAAAAAAACCATTGAAATTGAAGTAATTTTTCATTTTTTTTTTTTCAAAAGTGTGATATATTTTACCTTTTTTGCTTCGAAATTCAACTGAAAATATTTATGGCCAAACATTTTTTTTAAATAAATTCATATTTTATTAGAAAAAGTTTGGAAAAAAGTCATTTTAAATTTTTCTAATAACATTTTTTTTTTAATTCTTAGTTTGAAGACCATTTTTTCAAAAAGTCTTGATTAAATTTAGTGGATTTAAAATTAAGAGATAAGAATGAGCTTCTGGCTTTTTAAAAATGTATTTTAAAATATTGTAGGTGTTGCCGTTGTTTTCAAAATATTTTTTTTGTGCTTAAAAGATGGAAGATTGTCCCTTACTGCCTTTTATATATTTTCCTTAAATTACCTAGAGAATCTTTTGCTATCATTTGTTTTATGAAATTTAAGCAAAAAAAAAAAATGGTTTTGTTAAAAAAAAATTAATATTAATTTTAAAAAACAATACGGCAACACCAGCAATTTTTAATCTATAGACTTTAAAGTATTTTTAATTACCTACGTTTGAAAAAAAAAATCGTCAAAATCAGAGCTGTTCGGCCGGGTTCCCTAATAATTTGCTTTAGTTACTGTACTAAGTTAGTTTATTCAGTTTTCATGAATTATATTAGTTTTAACTTAAATTGTGTATATGTCAAAGGTTTAATTCGCAATCGCATTTTCCTTTTTTTTCAATACCAATTCCACGAATATTTTTTTGATACCAAATATTTTTCAATCAACTCAATATAACTGAATAATGATATATTTTTTAAATCCCTTTTTTCATTTTAATTCAATAGATAGTTTTTTTTGTATCACTTTTGTGTAAATATTGCTTTGACCATCACGTAATCTAAATAAATGCAGCTTACAAAATTATTTTTTGTATATTCTTTGTCAACTGAATCCTTTTTGAATGTAAAATATATTTTTTTCTCCCCCATTTCAATTGCAATTCTAACTATCACTTGTGTATATTTTTTTATTTTTATTTTTTTTTCCAGCGAGCATCCGTGTCCAGAATGTCAATGGGAATGATGGGCAATTTAAATATACCAGCATGTAAATTTGCAACGTATAATCCCACAATCTACACAAAAGGTAAATTAAAAATAATAAATCTCAAGTTTTATTTTGGTTTGTGTTTATTTAATTTTGCTTTACAACTGTCATTGGAGACAGAGGTAAGATTTATTTGTTTGTGCTAAGGGAATCCTTTATTTTCGGACACTTAATTGGAAATCACCGAAGGACTTCTCTAAATCCCAAACCTAGAAAATGATGAAGAAAAATCACCTTTAGATGCGGTGACAAGTTTTATTTTATTTTCTTAAATATTTTTTTTTTCTTTCTCCTTTTTTTTGTTTGAACTCAATTGAAAGAAAAAGTTCAACAGAAAAAGTGATAAAATCCAGTAAAGAAAATTACTTGACGGTGAAAAATCTCTTGTGCGACCAAAACTGCTTTCCGTCGCAATGCAATATAGAAGATAGTCGTCGCAATTCAGCTTAACCTTGTTATATTGTGTACAATTGTTTGCTAGCTAAACTAAACTATACACAACAAAATATAAACACGGATGGCATTATCCTTGGGGAGGTTATAGTATAGCTCGTTATTTTACGTGAGAACATTTCAGTGGTCTGGGTGAAAAAACAACAGTAACTAAAAAAAAGGAAGAAATAAAGGTACATCCGCAATGAAATCACATCTTGGATTCTCTGCAGATACAGAGTCACTTTACTGATTTAATGGTACAACATTTTTGTTTTTTGGTACCAAAAATAAGGGTTCGTTGGGAAATTTTCATTTCGTAATTTGATAGTTAAATTTTTGTAAAGTATCATAACAATTTCACCACAGCTGTTTTCCTATGGTTAAAAGCTTTGGAATCTAAATCTGGCTAAGGATAAAAATTGGCTTTTGTTGGTTGAGACACATATTCACAATAAATTGTATAGTTCCGACTTAAGGCTATGCCAACAGAATATTACCAAACTATTTTCCTATATAAAAATGGATAACCATTATTTTAAAATTTTTGGGTTTTAGAAATTGAAAATGGAACAGAAATTCCAGTGTGATATTGACAAAAAAACAACTGGGCTTGTTAAATACCAATTTTAGAAAAGTTGAATCCTATCAAAAACGGCTTCTAGGATTTTGATTAAAAAATTCAAAAACTTGCTTTTAGACAAGTTCGTTTTTCGTTGTTAATAGTTATTTCCATAAAACTGTTTTTTTTTTTTTGAAGTGAAAAATTCTTTAGTATCGTAGTGATTTGAAACAAGATGAAACGAAAACGCGACACGAACATTTAACTTGTTATAACTATTTTGTTTTAATAGATAGATGAATGAAATTTGTACTGTAGATAGGTAATTAAATAAACTATAAATTTCTACAAGTTACACAATCTTAAATTAAAAAACTTGAAAAATACCTCAAAACGGGTTGGGGTCAAAATTCTGCCGGGGTCAAAATTCTGCTTTCAAAATTGTGCTTTACAAAATTCTGCTTTTAAAATTCTGCTTTTCAAAATTCTGTTTTTCAAAATTCCGTTTTTCAAAATTCTGCTTTTCATAATTCTGTTTTTCAAAATTCTGCAAAAAATTAAAAAAAGGGTTTTGAAAATGTTCAAAAGCGCGCGCTTTTTAACATTTTCCAAACCCTTTTTTAATTTTTTGCAAAATTCTTTAAAATCATCTTCTTGAAAAATTATCTGTTTATTTGATTACTTACCTACATAATTTGCATTCTTTGAATGTATATTAATTTTTGTTTTATAAATGAATAAATTTGAAAATATTAAGAAAAGGTTTTGAATACTGTTTAATCTGTTAATTTTTTTAATTTGTCAAATAAAGATGAATATTCAAAAATTTGAATAAGAAAAGGAATATATTGTATCAAACAACATCGGTTCCAATAAGTTATAGATTTTATTTGAAAGAAAGTCAGTCTATGCATTTTAAAAAATATTTGCGACACTTAAACAAAAAAATTTAGGAAAGTGCCAATGTTGAATTACATTAATGAGGTGTATTTTTCATTAGTCAGCGCATGTGCTATAAAAAAAAAACAGAATTGGCAGAATTTTTTTGTTTAAGTATAATGCTGGCAGAATTTTGAAAAGCAGAATTTTAAAAAGCAGAATTTTGAAAAGCAGAATAGAAAAAAAGCAGAATTTTGAAAAACAGAATTTTCTTTGAAAAAGCAGAATTTTGAAAAGCAGAATTTTGAAGCCAAAATTTTGACCCAATTCCCTCTAAACACCTGTGGAGATTTGTTGACGATGACCAGTGTTGGAAGTACCGTAATCTCAGCTTGAAATTTCGACATATTTGGCTTTAAAAAATTCTTATTTTTGTTCTAGGCATGGTAGAAATATGATTCATACGTCATATAAAAGGTGAAATAACCTTTCAGATGATATAAAATTTACTATAGGTTGTCATTTAAAAAAATATATTTAATGGTGTTAAAAGAGAAAAAAGATTGATTTTTTTGCTTTTTTGATGAAAAGTGATTTGGTTTGAAAAAAATAAGCTCTTTTTGTAGATGTTGTATAGACATGGACGATATAAATATTTTGAGCTGAAACAATAAGCTTTCAGATGATATAAAATTAATGTACATAGGTTGTCATATAAAAAACATGTATTTAAAGAAGATAGAATAAAAAATAGGTAGATTTTTTTTTTTTTCAAGAAAAATTTTTGTTTAAGGTTTCACTTCTACCACGTGTGAATTGCACACATGACTTTTTTTTTTTTAATTTCTTACTGTCCAAATGACTATTTTATTCTTACGAATTTTTGTATGCGAAAAATTTTGTGTTGCCTCCATATTTATCAAAAAGTACCTACCTACATTTTTAGATTTTTAAAGGAGATTTTCATTTAATTTGTACTTGCTCTATAGGACAAGTATTAGTTTCATATGTCGAAAAAAATGTTGAGGTTTTAATCTAAGTCAAAATTACAATGATGGAAAAATCCGAAAAAGTGGGTCTCACAATTCCGTCCGTGCGTCTGTGCGTCCATCTGTACACATTTCCAGAGCCTAAACGGGTGGACGGATTTTCTTAAAATTTGGTACAGATTATTTTTATAGCATTTTTGAAGTTGTTATTTTTTTAGTCAAATAACAAAAAAAAAATGTTTTCATTTAAAAAATGTTTGTTCTATGTAAATGTCGGCTCTTTCCCAACATCAACAAAATTTCTTTAAAATTTATATAGAGTCAGCTCTTAAAATTTACAAGTAAACTAACATAAAAGTGCTTTGAACTGCAAGAGCAAGTACGTGCGACCCAGTTGTGCATTTTATTTTTTTAAATCTAATTTTAGAAAACAAAACATTGACTTTTTTTTTAATTTTGGTTTTTTATTGTTGATTTATAATAATTGCTACAACATGAAATAGAAAATTTAATTATTGATAAAAATAAAAAATAAGCCTGCAAATTTAAATCACCCTGGTATGATAAGGACTGTGAGTCTGCCAGAAAAAGATCTTTTGCTTTTCTAAACCTATACCAACATTTGAATGCCAGTTCTTTAAAAACAGACTACATTGCAGCAAATAGAGCCTTCAAATCGCTTTGTAAATCTAAAAAAGCAAATTACTCTAAAAAACTAGCAGAAAGTATAACTGACTGCAGAAACTCCTCGGATTTTTGGAGAGTAATAAAAAATATAAAAGGAAAAACGTTTGCATCAAAAATACTTTTACCTACATCAACACTTAAAGATCATTTTCAAAATCAGTTGAACGCAGAACTTTTCTCTCAACCAATTCAATATGCAACACCTTATTTTGAAAACCAAATTCTAGATAGCGAAATAGCACTTTCAGAAGTAGAAGATGTTGTAGCTAAAGTAAAAGAAAATAAAGCTCCCGGAGTTGATCGGATCCCAAATGAGTTTTTCAAATATGCAACAAAAGATTTTCTAATTCATCTCACAAAAGTATATAATGATATCTTCATAACAGGAAATGCACCGGATGCTTTTAGAAAATCAATCATATTCCCTCTACACAAAAAAGGAGATAAGATGGATCCATCGAACTATAGAGGTATCTCTTTCCTTAACTCGTCCCTCAAAATTTTTATGGAAATCTTAAGGTGCCGCCTTACAGAATGGGTTGAAAGTAAGCATCTTCTCAGTGAAGTACAAATTGGTTTCAGGAAAGGATACTCTACAGTAGACCACATCTTTAGCCTTAATAATATTGCAGAAATATATCTTCGAAAACACAAAAAATTATACGCTTTTTTCGTCGATTTCCAAGCAGCTTTTGATTCTATCGACAGAAAAGCCCTAATTTTCAAGCTGTTTAGAGACGGGATATCTCTTAAATTTGGAAGGATGATTGAGAACATCTACAAAGAAACAAGCTATGCAGTATGGGACGGGCAAAATTTGTCAGATTGGTTTCTTGCATTTGCTGGGTTGAAACAAGGATGTAATCTCAGCCCCGCTGTTTTTTGTCTTTACATTCAAGACTTAAATGAAGAGATGCCATGTGGAATAACAATCGATGGGTTCCCTATCAAAATGCTTATGTACGCGGACGACTTAGTTCTTCTAGCGGAATCACCTGAGTCTTTGCAGTTGATGATCAACAAGTTACGGGATTATTGCTGTAAGTGGAACCTTACTGTTAATCTCAACAAATCCAAAACAATGGTCTTTCGGAGAGGAACTGGACGTTTGGCTGCAAATGAAAAATGGTTTTATAACGCAACTCTAATCGAAAATGTTAAAGAATACCAGTACCTTGGCTTCACTGTAACAAGTAACATGAATACCGAAAAACACTTGGAAAAGAAGCTATCTGCTTCCAAAAACGCTATTGGTACAGTATGGCAAAATATATACGGAAATACGAGTCTTCCATTCAGTGCAAAATACCAAGTTTTTATCGCAACTTCTCAATCCATCATGTTCTATGCTGCAGAATCGTGGGGCTGGCGTCAGTCGGAGACCACCGAAAAACTCCTCCGATTCTTTTTAAAGCGACAGTTTCGTCTACCAGACACAACGCCAAATTACATGCTTCTTATTGAAACCGGATTGTCACCCCTGTACCTTACATCACTTAAGATGCATTTCAACTACATTGTCAAACTCATGAACAGCCACAACGACAAAATTGCTAGGAAAATTGCAGTCAATATTATAAGATCCCAAAGTTCTTGGTTTGAAGAATGGAAAAATTTAGCAGACATGTGTGAAATACCGTTCAGTTTGACGTTGGAAAATGTGGCAGAGTGGAAGCCATTTCTCTGTAATCTACTTGAACGGCTCCATTACAAAGCAAGAGATAACAGTGTAGAGCAGGCGAGAAGTTCACTTCACAGGGAAGTATATTCAAAACTGAAGTACGATCTATGTGAAGGCAACTATTTTAATGACAGCTTTAACTTCGAACAAATATCTTTCATATTCAGAGCAAGAGGAGAATTGTTAGCATTGAATTTCATACCGCACCGCGAAGACTTAGCTCTGAAATGCCCCTTATGCAATACCAACGAAAGGGAAAATATTGTTCATTTCATCGCAAGATGTCCAATTTTGGCAGAAATAAGGCGACAAGTATGGCAACAAAACTATTTGGATGAAAATGATCTTCTTGCAATTTTAAATGGGAAAAACTGGCACCAACTATCGCAATATATAAAAATATCATTAAGTTATAGAAACAAAATATTAAGAGAAGCCTTTTAAAATTATATTAAAAAGAAACAAAAATCAATTAATTTACAAATTCATAAATGTAATCATTTAGCAAAGCTATCATCTGGCTGACGGCTCATCTGGCCATGCCCTTAAAGATTTAAGTTAATTAAACAAAATGTTTTTGTAATTCTTTTTCTCGATGAATCAATAAATCTAAATCTAATCTAATCTAATCTAATCTAAAAAATAAGCAAAAAAACGAATCTAACGATTTAGATTTTGTTTTTTTTTCCAAAAATGCATCTTAACAAATGAAACTATATTATATATAATTTTTTTTTATTTTTTTTGTATACCTACATTTTTTACTTGCTCTATAGGGCAAGTATTGGTTTCGTGTCGAAAAAAAAAATTGAGGTTTTAATCAAAACCAAAATTATGATGAAAGTGGGTCCCGCAATTCCGTCCGTGCGTCTGTGCGTCTGTGCGTCCATCTGTACACATTTCCACAGCCTAAACGGGTGGATGGATTTTCTTCAAATTTGGTACAGATGATTTTTATGGAATTCTGAAAGTTGTTTTTTTTTTGTTTATTTATATCTCGTTTAGAACGTATACCTCCCATACAAAAAAATACGATATTACGAATTTCTCGAAAACGGCTCTAACGATTTTGATTAAACTTTGTATACGTAATATTTAACGCAGTGGCAATAAAACTGCATTTTTATTTTTTCACAAAAAAGTCAAATAACAAAACAAATTTTTTTCATTTAACAAAATTTTGCCTTAAATGTCGGCTATCATATTTTTTTTAAATTTTGATCCAGCTTTTAAAATCTACAAGTAAACTAACATAAAAGTGCTTTGAACTGCAAGAGCAAGTACGTGCGACCCCAGTCTTGCATTTTATTTCATATACATTTAAAAATGTCATTTTATTTAATTTATAAATCCGAAATATCTCCGATACGAAAGTGCCGCAAAATAGTTAAAGAATGTATAAAAAATGGCTTAATTTCGAACTTATAACAAAATGGTTAACAATTCTGGCCTTTACTACCCAAAGCACACGAATGGAAAAGTATCTTAAAAATGTGTTTTTTATTGCTGTATGACTTTTTATAAACTACAACAGTTTTGAAAAAAATTTGGTTTTTAAATTCTCTTCAAAAATAAAATGCACGACTGGGTCGCACGTACTTGCTCTTGTAGTTCACAGTATCTTTATCTTAAATACCTATTGGAAATTTAAGATTTTGTAGAAAAAAAAATCAAAAAAAAAAATTTAAAGTTTAAAAATTAAATTAAAAAAAATTTTTTTCAAAAATGTTTTTAAAAATATTTTTTTTTTTTAACATTTTATACTTAATGATCTCTGTAAATTTTAAATAAAATAACTAATGCTTTAATGAAATATATGACCTTAAAAAATATGTATGTCAATTTTTGAAAAACGGCAACGCCATATTTCCGTTCTCCGCATTTTTTGAGAAAAACTAAAAACGCAGTATTGTTACAATCAATAAGTCTATTACGTATATCAAATTTAATCAAAATCGTTAGAGCCGTTTTCAAGAAAATTGCAATACCTCGAAAGAAAACGTTATATGGGAGATATGCTTTAAAAAGGAGATATTAAAAAAATAAAAAAATTCTAAAATTATTTTCTTAAAATGTTACAAGGATTATATAATCGCTTGTGTTTGCAAAACATTTTTTAAATATTTTGTATTTATATTTATAGTAAGACAAAAATAACATTTTGTAAACAAAGGAGAACGTTTCTAATTATTTTGCCACCACTGTAAGTTATAGGCCTCCATTTGATAAATATATCTTCTTTTAAGGGGGTTCAATATTCTGGCTGCAGAGCAAGAAACGCAAAAAAAAAACACAAACCTTCCAAAAAATGCCCATACCTAAACATATTTCAAAGTTGTTCACTGTGGCGTATGAGTAACTTTTTTTTCTTTTTTTTTTTTTCTTTTCCTATTGTTTATACTAACCACTAACTTATGCACTTATGTTAAGCTTACTACGTAAAAGAATCTGAAGTGAAAAAAAAAATCTTTTATTATCGTGGTTATACCTCGGAGGTATATTGGGAATAAACCATTCAGCGTTGAAATATCTGGCAATTTTTTTGTCAAAACTCAGAAACAGTCAATTTTAAGGCTCACCCAAAAGTTGACAAAAGACACATTTTTCAAAATCATATTAATATGCATCAATGATTCTTCTAACTCATTATTAAGCATGAAGCAACATCAAAGTAATTCCACTCTATTCACTTCTATGGAAAGACATTAGATATAGCAAAAAAACGCATCATATTGCTAAAAGTCCATTAAAATAAAAATTCAATCTGCAAGATAAGTGCATGCTCATGCTTCTTCATATACGAACAAATAATGTGCTCCTCTTTATATGAAAAACACCATAAGAAAAAGTGCAAATTGCTCAGTAACCTTGACCATGCAACTTTTATAAAAATCTAAAGCTAAGAAAACTCTTTCAAATCGTTTATGGTGTCATATCTTGCCATCAGGATAGCATTACAAACATTTTTCCTGTTCATATCTCCCCACAAAGTGACTATAGCAGTTTTTTAATGATAATAACCTTTTGACATTATGACACAACGATAAATGTTTTACCCAGAAGAATAAGGACAACAAAAAAAAAAAGAATTTATGATCGAAAGAGTCAAATAACATCAACCACTAACCGAAGAATTTCTGTATTTTATTGCAATTAAACTGCAAACGAAAGCATTTTGTAAGGACATTTAACAATTTTATTGTTAAATAAATTTGATGAATGTGAAAAAGGACTTCAACCAAATAGGTGTTGGGTGTAGGCAGAGTAAAAAACCATTCTTCCTCTCTTTTTATGGGTCAAAAAGGGAGTAGTTATAGGTTGTGGTTTGGCTTGAATGTCTACAAACTGACAGAAACCATCGTAAGTATAGTATTCCCATAAAGTCTATGTTGTAGACCATAAAATGTGCCGAAGATTTCTGAGAATTTCCTTCCACAAGGTTATCTTATGCTGTAGAAATGTCTGGCAACAGCACTTATCTTTTATGGTTGCTGGGGTTGAAAAGTTATGTCCTTTTGAGATTTCTTCCAGCTGAGACATTTGTCATTCTTATTGAATATCCAATAAATTTATATAAATTAAACTAACTATTCAAAACTTGCAGGAAATAGATTTATTGCTGTACTGCATTACTTACGTTATGGTTTTTCAATAAAAATAAGCATTTTCGATTGCCCATAACACAACACATGGCCAGTACAATGCATTTCCGAGCAAAAAATAATTTATGAGAGATTACTTCTGGCTTGAAGTAAAACGAGCCACAATGAGACTTGAGAATAGTGTTTGGACCGAATTTGCAAAAGTGAGTTAACTCCTAATTTATACCTATTACACCCAGGGTTATTGTTACAAAGGACCATAATATTAATATCCACCAAAGCTACGTCTATACTTTTGATTTATTTAACCAAATTTTCAATGACTTGGCTTAACATTTCGATCTAAAACTTTTAATTTTCGTTTTAAACTCTTCTAAAAATTCTGTCGAACAGTGGTGCATTGATGTTTTTTTTGCTTAGTACATTATGCAATGGAAAAAATTAAAAAAATGTTAATACAAAATCCAAAAAGTGGTTAATTAGTAAAACACACTTTTTGACCTTTTATTATGCATTTTTTTTGGGTTTTTTTTTACATTAGCACAATTTTGACATGTTTCACAATTTTGACATCTTTTATAAAAAAAGTTGATTAAAAAACATGATAGAATATTTTTACTTGCTCTATATTGGTTTCGTGTCGAAAAAAAAATTGAGGTTTTAATCAAAAACAACATTAAGATGATGGAGAACTCCGAAAAAGTGGGTCTCGCAATTCCGTCCGTGCGTCTGTGCGGTTGTGCGTCCATCTGTACACAATTCCACAGCCTAAACGGGTGGACGGATTTTCTTCAAATTTGGTGCAGATGATTTTTATGGAATTCTGACAGTCGGTTATTTTTTTTTTGTTTTTTATATCTCTCCTAGAAAGTGTACCTCCCATACAAATTTTTCAAGTTATACCAAATAACTCGAAAACGGCTTTAACGATTTTGATAAAAAAAATTTTATATAATTTAAAGAGCTAGACCCAATTTTTGATTAAAAAAAATATTTTTTTGGAAGGTTACTAACGGTACCTGCCATAGAACCGTTTTTTTTTGGTTTCAAAATATCTCTTACTAGACTAACCCGAGTTCAACGAAAGCGTTTAGTAAACCGTAATATTAAAATGTTAGAAAATTTTCAAAAAACACATTTTTGGATTTTTAAAAATATTTCAAATTTTTTTTTTATGAAAAATCAATTTTTTGAAAACGGGTTTTTGAAAGTTTCGAAATTTTGTTTTTTAGTGTAAATTAATTATTTCTTCAAAATGGCATACCAACATTTTTCTTTTTTAATGTTAGAAAATTTGTATATACAAAATTAATTTTTAAAAAACCAGCTCTAACGATTTTCAATTTTTTTTTTTTTTTTTTTCTTATAACTCCTTTTCGTACAAGAAATCAGATGGCATACTTCGTTTTGTGATCAAAACCTTTAAAAACGGAGTTAATTATAAAAACAGATTTTAGGTACTTTTTTACATAATGGGAAATAGTTTAATTAAATCTATGTATAATTTTGCATCATTTTTTTTATAAAAAGCTTTAAGATAAGATATACTTTTACTATAAGAGCAAGTACGTGCGACCCCAGCCGTGAAATTTATTTTTTTCGTGTTGAAGTTCTATCTTTTCTTATATCGAAAAAGAAATGAGTTATTCCTATTTTCAACTTTCTCTTATTCGATAAAAACACCACAAAAATAAAACTTTTTGAGCACCAAATTATACCTATATACTTTTCATATAGATTTGAGCCCAGGAAACTCGAAAATCTTATCTAAAAAGATGTTTATGGATAGGTTTTCTAGATATGATTTTTCAAAGTTTTTTGTCGTATTTAGTAATTTTTTTATATAATTCTTAACTTAGAGGTTAAGAAATCAAATGTGATACGTCTTGAATTTCTTAACTGGTCTAGATATTTTCAATATCAATTATTTTTGTATTTTTCAAAAACTTATATTCAACAGTGAAATTATTTATTAAATTCAGACATTTTTTTGTAATATTTTGATTTCTTAAATCCCAATTCGATGTCACAAATTTGTATTTCCGCAACAAAAAAAAACATGGGCTGGGGATAAAATTCTGTATGTGCTTAAATTCGGATTCCGAAATTCTGTATCTTAAATTTTTTTAATTTCAAAATTCTATATATCAAAGTGCTGTAAACTCGAAATTCTGTATTCCAAAGGTAAAGACAAAATTCTGTCTTAACATGGGAGTTGTTGTCAATGAAAAAAAAACACAAAGGTACCTATACCACTTTTTTAAACATAACTAAATGAGTATCTACTAAAATTAAATTTCTCAAAGCTCATGAGTTAAATTTAAGCATAAATATAAATTTCTCTAACCTTATTTAAAGTAACAATTTCTTTTCTCTTTCAGCATATACACCATATGTAAGACCTCGCCAAAATTCCGTCTTTGTGGGACCACAGGTTGTCATTCAAAAACCACCTCGAAAAACACGATCAGCAATGGATATACATTCGATGGTCTTAGATGAATCAGCGGAGCATGTATAAAACTAAATTAAATTAAAAATCACATAAATAATTATATTCATAAAAAACAAAACTACACAAACTCTTAAATCGAGGAGTAAAAATTAAACAAAACTAACTAACAAAACAAGAAAAATATTAAAAGCTTTAATACAAAACTGGACCTTCAATTAAGTAACTTAAAAAAAAAAAAGAAAAAAGATGAAACAATTTTTTATTATCTCCCGCATACCTTTTTACAAAAATCTCCCTCTCATACATACAAAATGTATATTTAATATTTTTAAGGCTAAAGGATCAGGATTCCGAGTGGTTACAAAGAAAATAAAATAAAAATATGGAAAGAGAGAAAGAGAAAAAATAATATTAGATTATAGTTAATAAAAACAAAAAAAAAAGAGTATTGCAAGGATTTCCTTTTTGAAATCCTTTTTATATTGAATAAACAAATATAATAATAATATGTAAACACACCTAGTGTTTCAAAAGGGAGCATGGAATTTTGTTAATCTTATAACTTACGAGTTCTTATTGAAAAAAAAAAAATATCTCTCTGAGATCAAAAATAAAAAAAGTAAAAAAAGGGAAACAACACAAATTGCTTTAAAATTAAACCTCTCGAAAGGAATTTTCTACATTTTATTTGGGCTTATCCTTCCTTATGTTGAATTAGTCCTAAAGGGATATTTTTGGGTTTATTTTTTTTTTTTATTTTTTATTTTCTTGTCAATTACCTCACTGTTGCTTTGAACTTAAGGACAACGATGTCGTTGGTTGGCCTTTTTTTCCGGATGTCGATATCGAAGTTCATGAAATATTTAAAATGGCAATCTTGTTAGTCGTTGAGAGTTATTTGAAAAGGGTTTCATGAATTGGTTTAGATTTAAATGAATTTCTTATTTTTGTTTTTTTTTTTTTTTACCTAAACAATGGTTTTGGTTGACAGAAATATTTTTTATATATTTATATTTTTTTCTAATTAAAATACAAGTGACTTTGAGATGAATAATTGCACAAAAACTTTAAAATGAAGAGATTATAATTAAAAGTTTAGACAGTCACTTAAAACAGAGACGGAATACTTTGATTTTAGGTCTGAAGAGGTTTTTACGTCTGAAAAGTAGTGTAGTGGTGATAAAGACAAATGAGTAATTTCAAAATTTTTGTATGGTCAAAAACCATAAATTCTTAAGTTTCATAACCTTTTAAAAACTTTTCTCTGGTATTGAAGTGACAACTGTGAATCAATCTACCTTTGAATGTTTTTCTCGAGAGACCGCATATCTCTTTATGGAAATTTAGCGTAAAAATCTAAATATTGAAGACTGTATAGTTTTCTTTCCAAGCTCGAAATTTTTTATAGTTCCATTCCTAGTAAAATTCTAACTTAGACTTTGGACAAAAATTTGCATTGCTTGACTTCCAAATTGTTGCCTCTTCAATCTACTTTCATTACGTCTTCGTAATAAATCCAATGGGTTCCTGAACCGTTCTTCTAATTAATTTTCAGTTGAATATGCGATCAGGGCTTTATTTCATAAAACTATTAGTCTAATAATAATTATTAGCGAATTTACTATTAACACTGTGCAAGTCGAAATTCTTGACAGGTGCGCAAATAACTGTTTCGCCCTATTTCGGACCCGAGAAATCCATTGGCATCATTAGTTTTTCGATTTATCAGTACGACTTTGAACAAAATTTTTTTTGAAAGTTTTTTCAATTATTTTGAGAGTTTCCCACTGTTTTTAGTCATTTTCAACCAAAAACAATATTTATATTGCTATCAATTCTGCTCAAACGTTATTTGCTACCAGTCGAAAGACATTATAAACAATTTTGAACAATTAATTTGAAAGTTTAGTGATTTTTTGAAGAAATAAAAAAAAAGAATCGAAATTTTTTACATTTATCGTTTTTTCGCTGTTTTTGTTCTCTTTTGCACAAATACATTGCATGTTTTCCATTAAAAGTTAATTTAACTGTTAATTTAGTGTTGGTTAAACTTCGACAATCTATCGATAGCATCGATAACAAAAAAATATCGAGTATATCGATACTTCACAACACTATCGATAGTTTCAATACTTCCAAATTATTTTATCACAAGGCTACCGATATTATCGATAGCTTTAAAATTAATTAAACACAATTTGAACTACAAGTTAAGTTTTCATTTGACATTGGATGTTAACAACGAATTAACATTGTGTTTGGTAGATATCGATAGTTTCCATTGTCGATTGTATCGATAGTTTTAAGAAAAAACTATCGATAATATCGGTAGCCTTGTGGTAAAATAATTTGGAAGTATTGAAACTATCGATAGTGTTGTGAAGTATCGATATACTCGATATTTTTTTGTTATCGATGCTAGCGATAGATTGTCGAAGTTTAACCAACACTAAATTAACAGTTAAATTAACGTTTAATGGAAAACATGCAATGTATTTGTGCAAAAGAGAACAAAAACAGCGAAAAAAACGATAAATGTAAAAAATTTCGATTTTTTTTTTTAATTTCTTCAAAAAAATCACTAAACTTTCAAATAAATTGTTCAAAATTGTTTATAATGTCTTTCGACTGGTAGCAAAAAACGTTTGAGCAGAATTATTAGCTACATAAATATTGTTTTTGGTTGAAAATGACTAAAAACAGTGGGAAACTCACAAAATAATTGAAAAAAACTTTGTTCGAAGTCGTACCGATAAAGTTAAAAACTAATGACGCCAATCGATTTCTCGGGTCCGAAATAGGGCGAAACAGTTAATCGCGCACCTGTCTCAAAAATTTTTTTCACAAAACTTGCACAGTGTAATTATTAGTTTATTAGCAAAAAATTGTTTCATAAAACCTTTTCCGCACTAATAAATTCTCCAGCGTCCATATTATTGGTGATAAATTATTACTGCAGGAAAATTAAATTTCAAAACAACAAATTTATTAGTTGAGATTCCTGCCCCACGAATAGCTAATAATTTTTTTTTTTCTATTAGTCAAGAAACGTAGGTAGGAGAGCTTTTATTAGTAAATATCCACCAGTCGAAAGGGATGGAATGTCTAAAACGGTTTTTAAACTTTACAAAATATGTATAAACAAAAAAAATATATGAACCAAATTGCTCATTATTTAAAATTTAATTTAATACATAAATGCTTTTTCTTTTAAAGCAATATAGATTATACATATTTGAAAGCAATTTTTTTTATTCAAAGTTGTTTATAATATTAAAATTTTTTAAAAATTCATGAAAAGAATTTATTTAAAAAATTTAAAACTATACAAAATTAATTAAACAAAAATTGTTTAAAATTACGTTTAAAGTTACAAAAACATTCCCTTTAAGTATGTACATATGTCATTTAATTTTTTCTTGTATAACAAATAAGACAAAAACTTTTGAAAATTGTAAGAGCCTTTTTTTAAATAGTTGTTTTTTTTATAAACCTAAAATTAAAAAAAAAAAGTTTCAATTAAAATCAAAAAATTGATTTTTCAAACAAAAAAAATCTGAATTTCGAAAATTATTTTTTTTTTTTTTTTTTTGAGCAGACAGAATTACGAGACCCACTTTCTTCGCATTTTCTATCATCGTAATGTGATATATACCATTGTTATCTCAAGTTCAATTTTTTTACGAGTCCTATAGTATATCGAAATTAATTTTAATTCAAGTTGTGTAAACAACGGTATTCGAACAAAATTTTGATTGATTAATTGTTTACCATTGTTTTAGTGAAAGAATTAAAAAAAAATTTTAATTATGGACAAAGGGAGCTAAATACTATTTGAAAAGGAGGGATTTTTCGCACATTCAGAAGAACTGCATTTTATCGAAAGCCGTAAAGATTTGGGATGAACAAACTACTACAGGACTTGGCCTATCAGCATATTTCATTTGAACTATTACTTTTGGGACACCTTGTATAAAGAACTAGTTTTTTTTGGAAACCAATGCTAGTCTCAAAAATTTGAATAAAAACAGTTTATGTCATTAGCTTCATAGCTCAATTATTTCAAGCAAATTCCTTTTTTGTATGTACAATGTACAAAAAAAAATCGAAATTCTTTTTTTTTTTTTGATTTTGTACTCCAAAAAATCGATTGTTAGATACCTCTAGAATATACACACCAAATATGAGCTCTTTATATTAATGGGAAGGTCCTCCGCTTCGCAATTTTCCATTTTTACATCAAGCTTCTGCTAAAAAGAATTCATTTTTTTATTAATTGGCAAAGCATAGGGGTCTTAAGAAAACTATTGAAATCAGTGGGCATTGGTTTGGATACGAATATCTTGAATATCTTCTAAACGGTTAAAGCAATCAATTTGATGCCAAGGATTTCATTGTAGAACGTTTAAGCCTCTATAAGAATACATCTTGCTAACTTGATAATAATGAATTTTCAGTAAATTAGAAAATTTTGAAAAGTAAAAAATGGTTTTATAATTTTTTTTTTACTTTGACCTCGAATATCTTTAGAATGGTTAGATTAATGAAAAAACATATTAAGACCTTTTTTGTGGACCAATCAATTTCCTACAAGAATATGTCTTGCGCGTTTGATTATTATAATTTTTCAATTTTTTACAAAATTAAGAACAAAAAACGAATTTTTAAAGATTTTCTTGATTTTTGGACCTCAAATATCTATCAAACGGTTAGATAAACGAAAAAAGTGTGCAAGGCCTTTTTTGTAGAGCGTTCAATTTCATACAAGAATATGTAAAGAAATTTTCTAAAAAGTCAATTAAAAAAAAAATGAATTTTTTTAGTAGAAGCTTGATGTAAAAATTAAAAATTGCAAAGCGGAGGACCTTCCCATTAATATAAAGAGCTTATATTTGGTGTGTATATTCTAGAGGTGTCTAGCAATCGACTTTTCGGAGTACAAAATTGAAAAAATGAATTTCGATTTTTTTGACCCATGCTAATGTACATATTATAGTTCTTTATTTTACGTCATCTACAAAGCATCAGCACTTTGCACCAGATTTGTTTGTCATACAAAATTGTACTGACTTTAGAAATTCAACTACTATCTCGTGCGTTTGCTTCACTTCTAATAAAGAGAAAAAGTCATGAACAAAAAAATTAAATCGCTTGTATTTTTTGCTGTCAGAACGGTCCTAAGATAACTATTTGCCTTTTTGCTAACGTTATACCTAACAATCTTGCTGTTGCTGCTACACAAATATGTCTAGGATTTTAGATTAAGCAATTTCGCAGTAGAAGTGGTCCTCACTTAGGTTTCACAACTCAACTTTGTCTATCGCATTCCAATGAACTATGACTACACGATTTGCATTCGTTCGAATTACAGTTGTGTACTTCCATATAAGAGTGGCCTTTTTTTCAAACATAAGTTTTATAAATAAAATGCATTTCTTTCCTAATCAAATTCAGAGTCAAATAAATTGATCTAATAAGTAGATTAAAAAAAAATTTTGATTTTCAAAAGGTGAATTTGATTTGCAAACGGGAGAACATAGTGTAAACATCGGTTTCAATGGCATCATTTTTAAATTAAAGGTGAATTTGATTTGCAAAGCGGTGGAATTCATTTGAAAATACACTCACTGTGAAAAACTCATATCAAAAGGCCCCATTCAGCCTCGTTTCCTCAAATCCACTCCTGTTCGAAACGATTAAAGGAGCACCAAAGCAAAATCCTTTGTATCTCTTTTACAATACGATTTGTTGTTGGTATAATTTGAAGCCAAAATGAAGGCCATGTGAACTATTGAAGCTGGAGGAGCAAAAAGGGGCACTCCGAAAAATAATTAAATGCTCGCTAATTGGTATTCTGATGGTTCTGGCACTCCTCTGCTCTAACTCAAATTTATTTATGAGTTATGACTTTGTCGACTACTACTAGACAAAATGATATTCTCACTTAACTATCATTTTGGGTATAAATTGTGTTTGAATGACTATTAGACCATGTCAATGGACTTAATTTTTATTTAACATGTCCAATATTATAGTGACTGGAAGGTATAATTGAAACAAATATACACCATTTTCAATATCCTTTTTGCCAGAAAGCGTATTTGTTTGATCATTTGAAACAGTTGTTGGAAACGAGGTTGTCTGTCATCAAAGAACATTTGGTATCTAAAAACAGGACAAAAAAGGACATTTCTATGACAAAAATGATATGTTCTGTTGATTTGTAGTCCTTGTAATCGACAAGCGGGCCATGTTGTTGTTTTATGTGGAAGAGATAAAACTTGCCAAGCACGTCCACGTCCAGTATCTAATTTCACGGCATTAATAATAAAGTGCCACTGCTGTACTATGTCCTATGGATATTGAAAGGCGTACGTGACAGTCTATCTAGTCTATGAAACACATCACATTATACATGTATTGTATAATAAATTGTTGTAACTTTCGAAGCCAGAATAAATCCTTAAAGGGTATAATGAAATGAGGTTCTGTTTTAATTTATGGACAGACATAGTTTTTTGGGTGACAGATAAACTTTTTGAGTGTGTTAAGATAATATTTATGCAAAAAATTGAAGTCAAACTTATAATAACATGAAACTTTCACTTCCTCAATTTTATGAAATGGACATGAAAGTTTTTTGTGGTCAGAAGTTCAACTTATATGCATTTGAAAATGCAAAACACAAAATATTTAACAAAAAATAGATGGAAAATTGAAAAAGTTAACCCAATTACTTTCGTATTTAGTTATGCCCTCCGGTGGTTTATAGAAAGTTTTGAGTAAAGTCATATCGACGTGAAAATGATTGTGGTTTTCTAATATGTGAATAAGGATATCTAACATATTCTAACGATTTTGTTAAGGTGGACAAGTTTTAAACTAACAAAACACCAAAATAATAATAAAATTGGAACTGTTTGTGATACTTTAAGTCTCAATTAAACTGAAAACGAAAAATCTTGAAGTTCGTTCAGTATATCTATCTTTATGAGAATAATTGATCCTCTGAACTTTGTATCTGAATTATTCAATCCAAAAGTTTATTTTATTAGGTCTGTTTTGTGAACTTTATGAAAAATTAGAAAAACTTTGAAAAATTTTAAAAAGTGTGTTTCTTAAAATTACACGAATATTTCTGTGGCAACAAGGAAAAACAACATACCTACCTAAGTCATTTTTTACAACTTTTCAGGAGAGCGTTTTGAACTGCTTAAGATAAAAATACGAACAAAAAAAATATGGAAGATGGAATCACTTATTGTGCATCGGATTTTATAAAAAACGTCAAAGTCTTACAAAAATTTCAAAACTTGTTAGAAAAATATACACTCCTGCTCAAATTTAACGCACATCATATTTATTTTACAAAAAAGTCCTACTATTACTTTATCTCACAGTATCGTGGTTATTTTCTCAAATAAGACAGGAGTTAGCTTAAATTGAAGGTATGGAATAAAATGTTTGTGGGGAAGATTTGGAGAGGTATGCTGAAGTCTATCTGTCAACCCGCGAACCTTTTAGAGATGAGTCATAAATTTTCATGGAGTAAACTCTGCCTCACAACACCTACGGAGTTAGTGAGATCTCCTAGACCTAATTTAAGTACCCAAAGATACTTGGCTGATATTCTCGAACAGCATGCGGTTCCAATCACCCCTAGATTTGGTCCACAAATCAGTCTGATGGACGATAATGCATGCTAGAGTGGTTTGAGAATATCTTCATGATTAAAATGTGCCACCTTTGAATTGACCACACAGATATCCGGATGTAAATTCAATAGAACATGTCTAGGAAATGTTGAAAAAAATGCATTTGCGGCCGAAATCCACCTCCAAGCATTCTTGATTAACAGAAAACTGCAGTGAAAGAAAAGTTACAACAAAACCTTCAAAACTTAATTCGTGGAATGAATAGACGACTCCAAATTACCATATGCGCTAGAGGAGACAATGCCAAGTATTGAAAAAAATTATTGGAAAGAACTGTCACGCGTTTCCATTTTTTTAAATTTTTTTTCTTAAAAAACAAAAATTATTTTAATATCAGTTTTCAGACCTTGAATTGCTAAATTTGGTTTATCTTTTTTTTGGTTAATAATACTGTTGCAATTTAGCATTTTTCTGACTTGCTAAACAATAAGCAAACACAAAAAAATACAACAAATAATTTTAAAGCCATTTCAAACAAGATGCAGGGGTATAA
Organism: Episyrphus balteatus; assembly: GCF_945859705.1. Lineage (NCBI taxonomy): Eukaryota > Metazoa > Arthropoda > Insecta > Diptera > Syrphidae > Episyrphus > Episyrphus balteatus. Next base: position 130,231,225 of record NC_079135.1, on the reverse strand, counting down.
CTAAAGAAAAAAAAAGTGTGCGTTAATTTTGAGCAGGAGTGTAGAATTATTTGTTTAAAAATTTGTTTTTAATTTTTAAAACTATAGATAATAAGACTCTTGTGTAAAATTTGTTGAAATTGAATAAGCCTTTTGGGTAACAGATAAGAAAAAAAAATTCTTTGTGTGGTCCTATTTTTCTAAACCTTTTTTTTTTATGCTGCAGGCAAAAATGCTACTCAATTTCTTCGTACAATTCTGAGAACGGCAGCATTTTTTGTATTTAAATCAAAAACCAATCATAACTATAAAATGGTTTAAGGACACTTTCTATAGAAAATAAAATTTTGTTTGAATACATACATAGGATACAAAATTTACAAAAAAAAATGTTTAAAATAAAAAAAACTAGTTTTTGGCAATTTTTTACCTTTTTTTCAATGATTATAGGTTAAAATTTTAGCCAAAACTTATTTTTGAAATTTTTTAACCACCTTTGATTTGATAGAAAATTTATTCGTTCAATGCATATCAATAATAAATAAAAAAAAACACGGTTACTAAATAACATAAATTCTGATATGTGATTTGTAACAAAAGCGGCGATTAATACCTACTATCTTAAATTACGTGTACCTTGTGTTGGTCCATTTCATATCATTCATAGATCGCCAGTAATTCCAGGAAAGTTATATAAAAAATTCTTCCGATTCCTTTTTTTACAGCTCAAGAATTGATCTCAAATTTTTCAATCAACCCGATTCACATTTACGAAAAAAAAATAAAACACAAGAATGACAATTTTTTTTTATTAATACAGCATTATTTGCAATAATTTAACTCTCGGACCGGATAAACGCTATTAAGGTTGTACATACTCAAACAATTGTTTTCAATTTTATTTTATTTTATTTGAAATTATGACAGAAAACTACAAAAACTTTTGTTCTGTTTTTTTTTTTTTCTTTTAAGTAAAGAAACTCATTGCAAATTTAAAGTAGTTCAGAGAATTGATTTCCAATCTGTGTTAAGCTTTATCTACATTGGCCTAAAAAGTGAAAATTTTCAAACTTATTATTTTTTGATAGTTTTTTTTTGTGCTGAACAACTTAAATAAATGATTTAGAAAGCTTATTTTTTTGGTTTAAAAAGCATTTCGTATACTCTCTTTCATAAAACATTCGCGCTTGCACGAAAAAAACATATTTTTCTTTTGTACTTTTGCAAAAAGTGGCCAATGTATAATTAAGGATTTAAACTTTACTTCACTTTTACGCCTGGTAAAAATAAAAAAAATATAAAAAATCTGAAAACTTCTCAGCCAATTAAAGACATTAAGAAAAACAGACCTTTTTGATTTCTGGGTGCGGACTCTAGTTTTGTAGGTCAAACTCTTTGTTAAGTATTAACAGTTTTGTGCTCAAAACCAACATTAAAAAATGCGAAAAAAAAAATTGCAGATGAAACGTGCAAACGCGCGCTAGTTTGTATCTCGATTTAATGCTTTATTTTTAAGTTAAATTTTCGAGATTTAAGATTTCTTATAAATGACTCAAAATCATGTGAGCTACAAATTTTGAGTTTGCGCAACAATTAGTTACGTAATTATTTTGAGTTTACCTTCTGAAATATATTCACGACATTGTTAAGACGTTATCAGTGACTAAATAGAGATTCCCCCCAAAAGATTTATTAATTACTTTATTTTGTATTAACCCTCTGTACCACACACCTCTTTTTGGCGAATTTGGTTTATACTTTTTCATGGCGCTAGAACTTTTTTCGGTCTCACTATTTTATGGAGAATCATTTATGAAATTGATGTAGAATTTTCCGAGGAATTCGAGTACTGTATTCCCAATTCCAAAAAAATGTTTTTTTTTACCCTTATAGACACTTTTCTGTGACCACTTTTCATTTTTGTCCTGCAAAATTCGCACCCGTGTGCCGACAGAGGGTTAACAGTGATCATATAGAAGCCCTAAAACCATTTATATTTATAATTTGGTTTGTTGTAAAAAAGACATAATTCAAAACTTTTGACTTATTGTCCCAAACTCTATTTATTTTTTCCTCAAAATAAAACAAAAATATAAGTAGGTTACAAGCACTTTTTATTTGCATAAGTACCTGTCAATGCCAATCACAATACTAATTCCTTCCCTTCCACAACAGAAACAAATTCCCAGAAAACTGACATTCCATTAAGAAATATATCGTTAAAAAAAAACAAGTAGGTATTTACTTCAAAACAAGTCAAACCGAATATAATTTAGGCTCCTTTACTAAGTAAAAAATGCTACCACAGCAAAAGCAAAAGCCAGACGAATAAAAGTCTGGCAAAATGCTTTTACCTAGGTGAACAACTCCCATTCTCCTCACTGAATTTATTAAAAGTAATTGCCTTGACCTTAACAAGCATTAACGCCCCAACAATGAGACTGTACTCCTCAAGGACTTGGCTTCTGGTGATGGCAGAATGGTAGTTACCATTATTCGATGACACCGGCAAAAAAGTATATCAAAAAGAAAACACCTCACAAAAGTCCTCCTTGTTTAACAGTTAATTTCAGTCACCTTTCCACCTTTTTGTGTTTGAAAACGAGAAGTAATCTTCTGGTGTCGTCGTTTAAGAATTTGGAGAGAAAATACCTAAGGAATTTCATTCAATAACGTTCTGCCACAAATCAAATTAACGTCAAAACCACACCAGTCAGCCAACACCACCAAAAACCGATGTTTGTGACAACTTAGCTATGTGGCCAATTTCATGGAGGAGCCTTTAAACCCCTTTCAAATATTTCAAACCCCTCTCTCGATCTCAATCTAAATATTGTGGCAGTTTGAATTTAATAAACATCGAGATGTCCTCTGCTCATATCGAAAGAGGACTCCCACGTGATGTCATTATATACCAAAGGATATTTAGTCAATTCGATAAAACTGTTTATACGATTGAAAAAGCTGTGAAACGTGCTTAAAATGCAAATAGTGCCACTGAATTTAGTTTGTGGATATTTTATGGCAGTACTGCGCGCAATAAAACACATGGCAGCTGACAATTCTATTCAAGTTGGTTTGGGTTGGAATCTTAAGCAAACCCACAGACAAGTAGAGTAGAAGGGAAGGACCTTTTTACGAGATTCGACGAGGTATTCCAGAGTTATCGCAACTTCCGTATGGCAGAAATTTCATCATGTTTGGCACTTTATCAAGGGCAAAATGAAAAGTTACATGCATAAATATTTCTTCTTCTTGAGTCTTTTTGCCTTGGGTATATAGAGGAGACAAGCTTCTTTTATGACATTATTGTACTTGTAAATATGATTTGCATTGTCCTGGGGAGAAACTTGTGTACAGCTTTACAAGGTTCGGTTCAGTATCGGTTTGGTTTTGTATTTTTGTTTCATTTAAAGTAACGCAAATTGATTTTGTAATAAAATACAATCAATCGTACAACTCAATTTTCCCAACAAAAACTTTTCAGGCAATGTCCTTGGGCGAACTGTACAGAGTTGTGGAAACTACATTCAGTTTTTTTGGTAGCCTTGAGAGTTTCAATAAACTTTTCAAACAAGAGTATTCGAGGCAAAAATGTTTGCACAGCCCTGTTTAACAAGACAGACTATACAACACGACTGAACTTAAAATCAGTTGCGTTATGAAAATTATCGTAGCCATAAAACTACAAAAGGATATTTTTTGTTCTCGTAAAATCATTACTCCCTTGGCATTTTGTGTGTGAAAACCCACGAACAAATTATTATTATTTTTAGTAATCAATTAGATTTGTTGTTTTGATAAATGACTTGAATGGAAATTATTCGAACTAGTATGTAAATTGAAGAGGGCACGGGCTAGGACAACATGAATATGTATGAAGAAGGTTATAAAGGACTCACTGAACTTTTCTTTGTTGAAATGATATATAGAGTTGATGAGTTTGTTTTTGTGATATTGATTTTTATTTGCTTAAATATTGAAAGAAGACAGTTTTTGAATGAAAGGCAAGGTTAGTTAGTGTAACGAGGACATTGTCCTGTCGATTTCTTTCTTTTCGTTTTTTACATAAATCTGATAAATTGACAAATAGAAGTTCGATTGAATTGAATATGTTTACTTTTTTCCTTCTTCTTTAATAAGTACTTTTTTTTAATTATGTGAAGAATGAATTCTAAAAACAAAATTGATTGAGAGCAAGGATATCATTGATTTATTATTCTCACTTCAATAAATTAATTTAAAAAAAAAAACCTGCTAGTAGAATATTCCTTAATTTTTTTTTAAATGTAGTGTTGTTTCCTTTTAAAAACTCTAAACTATTTGTTCACAACGAATACTTGTGTGTATATTTAAATGTTTTCTAATTTAATTTTGAATGATCGACCAAAAAACAGTGATCTGTAAATTTGTGTTGGCTATAAAAAAAAGGCGCTATCATATTCTAACTCTAAGTAGTTTTTCTATACTATTTGTATAGTTTGTAGTTTTTTTTTCTAAAATTTAATATATATTTATCCTAACTTATTCTTAATCTTAACTCTTCAAAACTTTTTACCTCTCTAAAACTCTTTAACCATTTCTTTTGTACTTTAAAATATATATTTTAAGTAGTTCTCTTGGCATGATGTTTCAAAATGAATAGATGTTCAAATTTTCTAAAAAACAAATTAACAACAACAACAAAATAAAGATAAAAATGAAAGTGGATCAATATTTTTGAATAGCTATATTAAAAAATATATATAAAAATAAAAGAGATTTTAAATATTTTTACTAAAACTGATACAAGGTGTTATTGAATATAAAAAAAAAATGTTAAAAAGAACAATGTTAAATATTTTAAGATGGAAAGTTTTAATTGTGTAGACACTTAAAAAAAAAAGAAAATAATGAAATAAACAATATCAGTAGTGATCTGAATATTTTGTAAATAAATAAATTAAATTCTATTATACATAATATTTCCAATAAAAATGTTAATTTATAAAATACGAAAATAAATATTTTGTTCTAACTAAAACATGTTATATACTTTTTTTTAACTGTATGGGATGTTATGGCATGTAAAACTTTGGTGATAGCTGTTCCAAGCTTCAAAAACAAATATGATTACTGAAGAAATGGCTTCATTAGATTAAAAAATGTGTTATACGTTTTAGCGTTTTGGATAATTTGTCAACTTGAAATAAGCTGTCATAGGTTTTTTGTTCTCTGAAAATTTATTTCCAAGGAGATTGAAGATTGTAAATTAAAATAAAATGCACGACTGGGGTCGCACGTACTTGCTCTTGCAGTTCAAAGCACTTTTATGTTAGTTTACTTGTAGGTTTTACGAGCTGCCTCTAAAAGTTTTAAAGAAATTTTGTTGAGGTTGGGGAAGAGCCGACATTTAGGGCGATTTTTTTTTTATATAAAAAAAATTTTTTTTTTTGACTTTTTCTAGAAAAAATAAAAATGCAGTTTTTTTTGCAATAGCTTTGTATTGAAAAATTTATATGTATGTACACTTTCTAAGCGAGATATATAAAAAAAAAAACAACTTTCGGAATTCAAAAAAAATCATCTGTTTCTGTACCAAATTTGAAGAAAATCCATCCAAGCGTTTAGGCTGTGGAAATGTGTACAGATGGACGTACAGATGCACGGACGGAATTGCGAGACCCACTTTTTTGGAATTCTCCATCGTAATGTTGGTTTTGATTAAAACCTCAAATTTTTTTTCGACACGAAACCAATATACTTGCCCTATAGAGCAAGTACAAATTGCAGGGAAACGGAATTCCGCTAAAAATTCACAAAATAAATTCACATTCACCTTTACACTTTTTATTACCTTTAAAGGGCAAAAAAATAAAATCCAAGAAAATAATTTCAAGCTTACCAAAATTTAAACTTGGTACATTTGTATATCTAAGTTCTTTTTGTGCCAGCATAATTTCAACATAAGATCATTTTTTTTTTGTACAGTTTTGTCTTTGTTGTGATTGTAATTGTCTCAGAAACAGCTTTTACAATTTTAATTAAACTTTGCACACGTAATATTCAAATCAATTTTAATAAAACCCCATTTTTAGATTTTTTTCTTTAAAAATTCAATTTACAAAAAACACGTTTTTGTAATTAGCTTTTACCGTATATCAACCAAATTTCCTTAGAATTTATTGTTTATTGTGCTTTGAAGTGCAAGAGCAAGTATTTAAGATCCCAGTCATGCAATTTATATATTTAAACAAAAATAAAAAATAAATTGGTACACTAGGGCGTATGCGTAATATTTTAATCAATTTTTTAAATGAAGAAGTTTTCTTTGAGAAATCCGTTTTACTTGGACTTATGACAAAAGAAAAATCTATTTTACTTAATCAGATTTTTAGTAGAAACAGTTTGAGGTTAAATGACTTATAAACTCACACAATCGGATATAACAATTCAATTGAATACGGTAAGTATTGGGATAAACAGTGGATTGAGTTTAAACAGATTATTTACTGATATTATTCAACAGGTAGTACGTTGACTCTCTGACGTCAGCAAAAAAATTATTTTTACTTTGCACCGTCAATGTCAATTTAGACAATTGTATTAACTGCCATGAATTAAATGAACACTTTTTTTTAAATTTTTTCAATGTTATCCGTATTCCATTGAGATATTACCGACTTTATTGACTATGAGGAAAACGATAAATTGGTTATCTTTCTCCGGAAATTAATCCATTGAAGATTTGCTTATCACTCTGTCGAATAGGAAGTCAAAAAGATAGCCTTGTTTAAGTTAAATGTTAAAGTTAAATGATCAATATCTTCAGAACGATTCAAGGCATCTTAGAATTGCTTACCAATTTTAAAGAAAATATGCTTAAACAAAACTTCAAAAACATTTCCATTTTTTAAATCCTAAAACTAAACTGATAAAAAAAGTTTAATCACTCACATAAACACCATTATTAATTGTTCTTTTTTTTTAACCCATATTTCATCAAAATATACATAAATCTTTATCCTGTCAAGAAACTGTATCAAAATTAAATCGAAGGAAAAGGTTTTGTGCAAAATTAATTCTGAACTTTCAAACAAAATTTTAAAGTTCACAAAAATTTATTTATAATATTGGTTTGCTACAAATAAAATCCTCTTGGTTTTTTAGGTTTGATAATATCTTAACATTTTAGTTTACTGACTTCAACATAATCCTTACCCTTATTAAGATAAAGAAAATCCTTTTTGCCATATTTTTACAACCAAATAAAAGAAATGATAAAAAAAAATCCCTTCTCACCACATTTTACTGTTTTCTCGTTTTAACATAATTGAGATAAATCTTCCCATATCAGAACTAAAAAAAAAAAAATAAAAGGTTTTCCTTTTTCTTTTATATCCCAAAAATTATTGTCTTAAAAGATATCCTGGTTATATTGCCTAAAAACAAAAGTAGAAATGCTGGGTCATAATTCAAGTGTAAACAATCCGTTTCATATCAATTCCAGCATAAGTTGCCATCTCTCTTTTGTAAATTACTAACTTGCGGGTGTCAAATCATTATCTCGGAGATGAACTGAAGAAATGTTTTCTCCCAAAAAATTTGCATACCTCTAAGATACGCTACGGTGAATCTTTAACTGAATCTCTCCCAAAAAAGGATACTTCTCAACACAAGAAAAGTCTGTATCAAAGTACTACTATATCCGTAGACAACATAAAAGTTTCATTGTTTATTTATACATATTTTTGGTCCTTCTATTCCGGACTTCCTTCCAGTCATCTCAAAGATATTCAAATTCAAATCTCATTTCATTCTGTGGAAGGAGGAGAAAAAACTTACTTTTATTCTCTTTAACATACAATTTGTAAAAGGATCCCACTTGAATTTATCTGGATGTGGTGCTCGGTGCTTCTTAAATGATTACCCTGAGCGTTTTGTGTGGTTTTGACAATTTTCCATTCATTAAATCTTCTTTTAGTTAAATCGACGGAAAAATGTTTTCGAATTTATGAAATTCAAAACGTTCGTCGTTTGTCCTTAAGTGTGTTTGGGGGAAGAAGGACAAGGTCCCGCATTGGCAATAATATTTAAAGGAGAAAACACATCCAATTTAACCAGGATCATTTTACAGTTCTATTTTCTGGTTAAGATAGGAGCAATGAACCAATTTGTTTGTAGAAAAGTATCATGTGAAAGGTTCTCAAGAACTTGTCATTCATGTATCGTTGCGTTATGGAATTTAATTTTTTTTCTTTCTATAACGTGGGTGCAATTTGAAGTTATATGTTGTCCTGGCTCTTGACCATGGAAAGCAAAATTACAAATAATCCCATTTCACAGATGATTTCATCGAATTGTTTTGTTGAAATCAATATCGGTGCAAAGGACGAAGGTGAACATATAATGGATTTGTGGAAAGAGATTTGAACTGTAAATTTTAAACTTGTTTAGTGTGTTTACAAGAGGAATACGAAATAGGATAAAGCTACAAGGACAAGGACTTTGTGTACTTAAAACATGAATGAGATTTATTTACAGTTTGATTACCTTTTTTTCAATTGAAAGTGCCAAAAATAGTGTAGATATAAGAATTAAAGCAGAGTTATTTTTTAAATATTAAATATCCAGCAAAATATTGATATTTAGTTGAAGCCATGTTTTATTGGTAATAAAATCTAAAAAAAAAAACTGGCCCTAACATGCCTACAAAATATAGGAAGACCCTTCAAATATTTGTTGTTAAAGTGTTTTAAATAAAAGTAAACTTAAACAACAAAAATAATTTTTTTAAATCTTAACCTTTTTAAGACTAATGAAAAACACATTTTTAAAAGATTTTACCTACCCAAATAAAAATTGAATTTTTAAAGAAAAAAATTAAAAAATCTTGACCGCACGCCGCACCACAGCTACACCACCGCCGTTTGGCGGAAAATTTCTGCGCACCGCCACCGCACCACGTCCGCACCATTTTATTTTGGATGAAAAATTCGGTGCACCATGATACATAATTTTGGATTATTGAAAAACAAAAAAAACTACCGACGAGAAGGAGAATCGAACCCAAGTATCCAGAGCACCTTCAACGCCTTAACCACTCGACCACCAAGCCATGTTTGTACTAACTGGCAATTTGTTGCTTAAGTCAAAATAACTTTGAAGACGACTTAAACATTTTTGTATACATAAAAACGAGAATCGAATTTTTGATCATAGTACAGTTGTGGTGCGGCGGTGGTGCACCGAATTTTTCATTCAAAATGAAATGGTACGGACGTGTAACGGCAGTCGGTGGTGCAGCGATCTTTTTTTCAAATTTGTTCATTTTTTCAAAATGAAATAGTGCGGACGTGGTGCAGCGGTCAAAAAGTGGTGCAGACGTGGTGCAGCTCGGGTGATGCATGTTTTTCACAAATATCAGAAAAGTAAGGGTTTTCTTAAATCATCGATTAATGGTATCAACTTTTCAGATAGAGCGTCACTGTAAAATACTCAATATATCCAAAAATCACCTATTAAATTTCCTTTATCTTATTCGGAGACACCCTGTTGTATATACCTCAAAATGCAAGCGAATTCAATTGAAAGTAGACAAGGATCTCTATTAGTAAAATTAAATTTGATTAAAATAGTTAGCATATACACCTTACGTTAGTCCTTAATACCTTATTTTGATTAGAATAAGTTTGGCAATCAATTGAATTTTAAAAATTCCTTCGAAATCCTTAAGTTTAAACATAAAACTTTTCCAACTCCAAACTCCAACCAACTAACAACACCGCACATGCCACAAAAAAAAAACTTCAATTTCTTTGTCCTTGGCAGCAAATTGAAAAGAAATAAAAGTACCTACTTTGCCAAATTTGTTGAAGCGCAATGAACTTCTCGTTAGAACTTCTTTTCAGATTATTCAGTCTTACTCCCGTCAATCTCACCCCGCCACCTCGTGTTGTTAGTTTTGTAGACGATTTGTATCAACTTGAGAATTCAGTAAATTTATCAGAAGCATCGAAACGAATCGTTAAATGTCCCCCCAAAAATGGTCAATACCTTCTCTATTGGATTGTTGGTCACAATGGTTACAGTTATCTAAATGAACAACAACGAAATAGAAGAAGAACATTACACTCTTGGAATCTAATTTTCTGTGGTTGATCAATATAGATTGAAGGAAAATGATACAGCATTGGGGTCGGGTTAAGGACAGTCATAGCATAAACCATGAAATAAAAATAACCATAGATAGGTGGAAAAGGACATACAAGAAAAGAAGTCCTCTTATCTGTATCAAGGATTCTGGGTGTGATGGTTTTGTTTTTTTCTCTGAACGCCAAAATAATGGGATTTTTTGTAACATTTAGGGTGTAACTTACTCCTCTAGAAGTTATCCCAAAACTTAGTGGGAAAAAAACATTAATCAACACAAGGCTGAGAGTGGGAGTGAATATAAGAATTTGATTGAATGTGCGTGTGCCATAAGGGGAATTGTGTCAAGGACATGTTTTATCTTTCATTTTGGTCACAATCATCTCTGTGTCACTGGAGCAGTCGAATTCCTTCAGGCTGTGTAACTACGCACGTTAATGGGATTCCTACACTCTGCAATAAGAAAAACTCATTTAATGTGTTTCAACGATCATTAAGACATAAAATAACGGACAAACAGATACTTTATTACGAATCTTCAGGATATTGGATGTATTATGTGTCAAGAAAACACATTGTAATGAGAAGAACCAATTTATTTGAATAATAAGTTTGACGACCTTTGACTTTGGTAATGAATATGACGAAGAACGAAACAAAAATGTGTACACTGCAAGAAAAATAATGTTAATGTTAATGTTAATGTTAATGTTAATGTTAATGTTAATGTTAATGTTAATGTTAATGTTAATGTTAATGTTAATGTTAATGTTAATGTTAATGTTAATGTTAATGTTAATGTTAATGTTAATGTTAATGTTAATGTTAATGTTAATGTTAATGTTAATGTTAATGTTAATGTTAATGTTAATGTTAATGTTAATGTTAATGTTAATGTTAATGTTAATGTTAATGTTAATGTTAATGTTAATGTTAATGTTAATGTTAATGTTAATGTTAATGTTAATGTTAATGTTAATGTTAATGTTAATGTTAATGTTAATGTTAATGTTAATGTTAATGTTAATGTTAATGTTAATGTTAATGTTAATGTTAATGTTAATGTTAATGTTAATGTTAATGTTAATGTTAATGTTAATGTTAATGTTAATGTTAATGTTAATGTTAATGTTAATGTTAATGTTAATGTTAATGTTAATGTTAATGTTAATGTTAATGTTAATGTTAATGTTAATGTTAATGTTAATGTTAATGTTAATGTTAATGTTAATGTTAATGTTAATGTTAATGTTAATGTTAATGTTAATGTTAATGTTAATGTTAATGTTAATGTTAATGTTAATGTTAATGTTAATGTTAATGTTAATGTTAATGTTAATGTTAATGTTAATGTTAATGTTAATGTTAATGTTAATGTTAATGTTAATGTTAATGTTAATGTTAATGTTAATGTTAATGTTAATGTTAATGTTAATGTTAATGTTAATGTTAATGTTAATGTTAATGTTAATGTTAATGTTAATGTTAATGTTAATGTTAATGTTAATGTTAATGTTAATGTTAATGTTAATGTTAATGTTAATGTTAATGTTAATGTTAATGTTAATAAAATGTAACTAATATTCTACTCTCACTCATGGAAGTGATGGCTTCAAAGCACACAAGTTCATCAAACGAACCACGCACTATTTACGGAGCTAATGTTTATCCTGCGTACTCTTTAAAAATCATTCCAAATGTTCATATTTTCACCCACAGGGCATTATGCTAAAAGCATTCTTTTACACATTCGTGCATTCATTAATTTACACTAAGAGAGGATATTATAGTTGATCCGATTACCTTTTGCCTTTCACCTTTTGCCATTTCGAATTCTGATTAATTAGAGCACAGGAATGTTGTAGTCCTTCCTCGTTGAACACGTAGTATATCGTGTACACTTTACTTTATACTTAAACATGCAACATGTCAACTTATTCGATTCAACAAAAACAACTTTCAAAGGCAATCTGATATAATTCTTAGCTAAGACCTTTGAATGACATCAAGGTAATGGACTATGGCCAGACAAAGTCACATTATAGGTAAATTACAGCATCTAATGAAGCCACTCGATGAGCAGGATTCTTGGAAGGATGAAAGTTACATCAATTTACTTTGTGTTCAATTCAATATGGCGGCGGTTGGGTTAATTAATTAAAAGTTTGTGGTTTTAAAAATTGACAGAAGAAAACACTTTGTTATCTTAATTGTCAAATGTGCCTTGAATATGTAATCAAAGTGCATAAATAAGAACAATAGAACTTTCTCTCCAATGATTTTGTTAGCTTATCCTTCCTAAGCATGATGCATTAGATATTCCTTTTGTCATTGTTTTATTAAATAAGTCCCAAATCGATCGATGTATCTATGTTGTCGAAAATTGATTAAATCACATGCCAATGAAATGATGACGTGACAAAGTTATGTCTTTTGTTTGTAAGAGAATAGTTAAGTCAAAGTCGTCTCAAAAGTTATCAGATTAAATTGAAGCAATCCTCTTTCTGAATGACACATTTTGATTTATGTCTCTTGGGAAATTATGCGAAAGTACTTTTCAATAAAACACTTACAATATTGATGATGATTGTTTGTAGGAGTTTATCTATTTTGTGTGACTTTGCAGTACAAAATTGACAATGTTGTTTGCTAAATCAGAATTCAAAAACGTGCAAACAATGAAATCACGTACTAGCCTCGTTGTTTCGACGAAATAAGCACAGCAAACGTTTGTTTTATTCTTTCAATGTTGATTTTTTTTTTGAAATCACTACACGTGGAAGCTATAGATTGTCGATAAAGATTTATATTTTCACGTTCTGATTTTTTGTTTGACGAGTCAATCAATGATGATTATAAAGATGTGAAGATTTTATGGAATGGCATTGGAAAAACTTTTATTTTTCAAGGTTTTTAAAGATACAAATAAATCAAAAATCTTGACAAATATTAAACAGCGGTTAGTCTAGAATGAAAAGTAAATTTTTGGTAGTTATGACGAGTTACATATTACCTACTTTTGTATAAACTTTTGAAGAAGCATTTCCCCTCGACACGACCTCTTATCATATTGAGATACGGACCTTACTGTTCTATAAAAAAAAAGATGTTACCACTAAGATCCAAAAGACACCCCGTTTCATATCGATTGGATCACGAGTTATCCAGGCAAAAAGAAACAACCGATTGCCCTCTCGAAAATTACTCTAAGGATCTCAGAGACTCCATACGAAGTACGAGGCTAATTTGACGTTTGACATCTGTCATTGTAGATTTTTTTCCCGATACTTGTCCTCAAGAAATCCTAGTTTTCCGTACTTAAAATATTTGATTCACTTTTTTTTTATTAGAAATTCTCAAATCCACGAATCTGTAACAGTCCGGAATGATCTAGATTCTAGACTATAGGAACGACTCATGCGGATTAAATTTATTTTAACCTAGATTTTATCTAGGGTGGGCCATATGTTATCATCGACCTGAAGCCATAACCATGAGTGTGCAATTTTTTTTTACTTGGTCTATATAAGGCAAGTATTGGTTTCGTGTCGAAAAAAAAATTTGAGGTGTTAATCAAAACCAAAAAAAATGGTATAGAATTAAGAAAAAGTGGATCTAGGAATTCTGTCCGTGCGTCTGTACGTCCATCTATACACTATTCCATAGCCATAAACCAGTGGACTGATTTTCTTCAAATTTGGTACAGATGATTTTTATAGAATTCTGAAAGTTGTTTTTTTTTTTTGTTCTTTTTCTACCTTAATTAGAAAGTGTACCTACCCCCATACAAATTCTTAAAGTTATACCAAATAACTGGAAAACGGCTCTAACGATTTTGATTAAACTTTGCCAGGCGTAAAACTGCATTTTTAGTTTTTCTCAAAAAAGTCTAATAACACAAAAAATTATAAAAATTTGCCCTGAATGTCCGCTCATCCCCAACATCAACAAAATTTCTTTGAAATTTATATAAAGGAAGCCCTTAAAATCTGTAAACTAACATAAGTGTTAGTTTACAGCAACTACGTGACACAGTCGTGCATTTTATTTACTTTGCTCCTTTAATTGGCAAATAATTCGCCACTCTCGGTTGTTTTTAATAACTTAAAATTTGCCAAAAGTTTATTTTTAATAATATATATTCGATCGGTAAATGTTGTTTAAAATAATAGTGGTGTAACTCATTTTTTTTTTGAAAAATGTGTGTTTTTTGCTCAATGGTATCGTATTTTGTTAATATCTTTCAATATAAAAAGGTATCAACTCCAAATACGCAATATATTTTTGATAGTTAGGTACTGGTTTTTCTTTTTATATTGTGTAGTGTAATATGGTATTCCGTTTTTTAAAAGCTTGTTACCTATATGGAAATGCAATTGGATGGAGTTACATCACTTTTATTTTGAGCGACACAAAAGTTTGGCTTTAAAAACTGACCTTACCAAGTTTTCAATTTTATTTGCTTTATTTTTTTGTTTAAGGTGCTCTTGAAACTTAAGCCAGAAATGTAGGTACATATAAAAATAAAAATTTGTAAATAAAAGTTGTTGTATGCGGGTGACTATGTGACTAAGGCCGTATGTTAAATATTTAGCGAGGATACCTTTTTGGGCATTTGAATGTCTGGTGAATAAAAAATTATCTTTGGCTTAATTTAGCTGTGTGAATTTTAATACATTTTTAACGTAGATAAATATTTTTTTTTCTGCAAATCGAAAGAATTAATGATTTAAAAAAAAGTATAAATATTAACAATTGACAAACTTCCAACACGCGTTGTCATGAGAATTTTATTTTTGTGTTGCCAGAAATGGGTAACTAACAATTTTTTTCATCATCTTTTATTGATGATGAAAAAAATTGTTAGTTACCCATTTCAAATATATTGAAATATATAAATTTTTCCTAATATACACTCATAATGTTGGACTCCTTTTATTATTTTTCAATTTTCTTTCTTTATTTTCAGTTTTTGATTAGTTATTGAAAAAATACATAGAAAATTCTGCAAAAAATTTATTCTCTGAAAATAAAAATTTAACCGGCTCCTAGAGCAGGATAAATTTTTGACAACTGAAATTACCCTTTCACCTCAAAAGTGTCAAAAATATATTCTTGGATTAGTATATAACCCGATTCACACACGGTCTAAGGCCGTGTGTGTGAAATTTTGTCTGCCTTTTTTCTGCCATGATATTCCTTTTTAATAAAAAAAAAAAACAAAAGCATCTACAAAAAAAACTTAACTCAAATTTAACTCAAATTTAACCAGGTGCCAGAGCCCAAAAAAATTTTTAACAGCTGAAAATTTTTTAGTAACCATTGATAATGTCAAAAATTTTACATGCTGTTAACTATTTAACGCAATTCACACACGGCCTAAATTGAAAAAGCTAATTATTGAATCCGACCTTTTAGACTGCTCATATAAACGGGGTATTTATACATATCGCTGACTAAGAAAATTATACATAAACACAAGGCTGGTTCAAAAAAATCGATTTTTTTTTTTGATTTTATACTCCGATAGATTGCCAGACATCTCTAGAATACTCACCAAATATGAAATCTTTGTATTAATGGAAAGGTCCTTCGCTTCGCAATTTTCCATTTTTTATATTATCCTTCTTGTCAGATTTTTGTTTTTTTTTTTGGCTGCAAGCTTGAAATTCTTATCCGAAAAGACAAATAGAGAAAATAAAATTAATTCGCAACACATTTTTTACAAATCTGCTACAATAAAATTACATTTGATTTTTTGACCTTGGCTCAGAAAAATTAATTTTCGTTATATGTAACTGAAATGTATGTACATTATATATTGAAAACTATTCAAATTAAAAACTAGTGAAAAGGGATTATGCGTCTTATTATTGTAACGATAAATTACTGAACTACTTTTAAGATAAAAGTCTGAACACACTACCTACTCCTGCAAAGGTAGAAATGTGAACGGACCTTTAGTAATTAAGAAAAATATCTCATTGAACACATCTAAAAATATCCCACTGAACACATCTAAAAATATCTCACTGAACACATCTCAAAATATCCCACACTGAACACATCTCAAAATATCCCACTAGACTGGAAGTATGAAGTGCCTTTCCTGGAAAGGAAGTTTCGAGAGACAGGGACGAGAGCCTTCGAGGACGTTCTCGAGTCTCGAGATTCCGGTATAAAAGGCAGCGTAGACACCGACCGGAGACAGTTTAATCTTGAAAGTGAAAGAGTACAGTACAAAGTGAAATAAAGTGTTGCGAATTGTTAGTAGTAAATAAAGTGATTTAAAAGTGTGTTTGTTTGAGCGAATAATAAAAGTAAATTGAGTTGAAATAAAGTGTGTTCTTATTTGAACGGAAATATAAGTGGAAATTAAATAAGTTTTATTGTGAACCCGGAATAAAACATTACATTGGTGTCAGAAAAGTGGAATAAAACTTATTTATTTGTGCGAATCAGATAATTTCGCGAATAAAATAAAAAGTGCGCGTGTGTTTTAACAATAAACAAAGTGTAAAACATTTTGAAATAAGTAAAAGTGCTCGCGTTTTGAAAAGTTAAAATGGGTAAAACACTAAATCAGTTAAGTTTGACTGAGTTGAAGGCGGAATTGACTAAGCGAAGTCTTCCTACTGCTGGATCGAAAAATGATCTCATTATTCGTCTACAGGATTATTTAACCCAGAAAAACGAAGATTTGGATACATTTCAATTCGAGGTTGAAATGATAGAAGAACGAGTAAGTACTAGTTCCGATATGTCATCCATGATGGCTGTTCTCCTTGCAAAATTTGAAGAACAGAAAGAACAAATTGAGACACAACGCAAGGAACAGAGAGAACAAATGGAAAAACAACGTACCGAGCAAAGGAGTGAACAACAGAGTGTTCTCAAACAAATGGAAAAACAACGTACCGAGCAAAAGAGTGAACAACAGAATCTTCTCGAAAAATTAGATGAACAGAAAAACATCATCCAAGGTAAGCTTGACGCGATCGAGAACAAGTTCGTTGCTATTGATGCTTCCATCAAATGCGTTGAAAAGCAATCTCAAGAAAAGTTCGAGAAAGTTGAAGAAAAACTCGAGAAAGTAGAAGGAAAGTTCGAGAAAGTGGATGACAAGTTTGAAAAAATGGAAGTTAAAATGCAAAGTATTACTGAGGAACTTGACAAGGTTCGGAAAATTAAGATTCGAGAAAGTTCTGGTGAGTACCCAAAGAAGAAGGAAATGCATCCACCAACATTTGATGGACAAAGTTCTTGGTCGATCTACAAGAAACAGTTTGAGGCAGCTGCCACAACAAATGGCTGGGATGACGAAGACAGATGTATAGCGCTGACTCTTGCACTTAGAGGTCCTGCTGCTGAGTTGTTACAAACTTTACCACCAGAAAAGAATGGTAACTTTAACGCTCTTGTCCAGGTAATTGAAAAACGCTTTGGAGATGGCCATATGCAAGAAGTTTTCCGGGTCCAACTCAATACAAGAGTCCAGAAAAGAGGAGAAACTCTGCAACAACTCCAAGCTGATATTGAAAGGTTAACTCATCTGGCATATCCGACAGCAGGAGACGACATTATCAATCAGTTTGCGACAGAAGCCTTTGTTCGTGCTGTATCTGATATAAATCTTCAGCGAGCGATTCGAACAGCTGGAAAACGTTCTCTTCCTGAAGCATTAGCGTTCGCACTAACTATGGAAGCAGCAGAACAGGCTTCTCAAGGCGTTCATCGGGTAAGAGAAGTTGCAGTGGAGGAATGCTCTTGTCAAAAACTCGCATTCCAAAGAAACCAGCGAGACGGAGCTGCTCGATGCTGGAACTGTAACAAGACTGGACATCTCCAGCGGCAGTGCAGATTGCCACCAAGAAGAACTGCTTGCGAACACTGTGGAAACAGGAATATTGCCCAACAACAGGTAAGCGATACAACTAACACTCATGCTCATCTTGAATTCCCATTCGGGAAAGGAGTAAGAACCACCTTCGAGGGGCAGAAGCTGGTTTCTGGTATCGATGGCCCCAGAACCACAATTCAAGTCTCACAGACTAAACGAGACAACAAAAGTCTGACAGTGGAGGCGACCATAAACAACAAACAACACGTGGCTACAATTGACACCGGTGCCACTGCCTCTATTGTACGAAGAGACTTGGTGAAGATGACATGGCTACATAACACCAACAGCTACCGTCTGAAGACCGCCACAGGAGAAGCAGCAAGGGTGTACGGTGAAGTTCGTCTTACGATCCGTATGGCAGAACTAGAGTTTTCGCATGTGTTTTTGGTGGCAGATATATGTGACGAGTGCATCATTGGAATCGACTTTATGAAGGAGCATGGAATCATTTTGGATATCGGTAATCAAGTCCTGAAATACAGAAATGTGGAGATCCCAATGGTCTATGGCAACGAAAATTCAACAACAATTAGAACTGTCATCAAAGAAGATATGTGCTTGCCTCCTTCTTCAGAAGTTTTTGTGTGGACGAAGTTAAAGGGGAACTGTGGAAGCCATCGATACCTCATGGTCGAACCAGAAGTTGAGCAAAGTTCCGAAAACATCTTCATCGGGAAGACTCTTGTGGCACCAAAGAACAACATGGTACCTGTACGGATGCTTAACATCAAACCGTATCCAATCAAGCTTAAGAAAGGAGAAGTTGTTGGGCAATGTGAATCTGTGTCCGCAATAACTAAGATCAATGAGATGGACATACAGATGACTATGAACTCTGAGAAACTAAAGACTCAAATTCTCAAATCAGACAACTTGAGTCAACATCAGCTTAATGTTGCTGGAAGGCTTCTTCATGAATATGCTGATATCTTCTCTTCACCCAGCGGGCAATACGGCCGAACACAACTGGTGCAGCACCGAATCGATACAGGAGACGCTAGGCCGATTCGTCAACCAGCAAGACGTCTCCCCTTGGCCAAACAAGGTGAAGTTGAAGAAATGATATCGACAATGAAGAAAGACGGGCTGATCGAAAATTCCAAAAGCCCTTGGGCATCACCGGTAGTTCTCGTCAAAAAGAAGGATGGAAGCACTCGATTTTGTGTCGACTACCGCAGGCTGAATGATGTGACGAAGAAAGACAGCTACCCACTGCCAAGAATCAGCGATACTCTAGATGCAATGGAAGGAGCACAATGGTTTTCGACTTTGGACTTGAAGAGTGGCTACTGGCAGGTAGAAATCCATCCAGAAGATCGGGAAAAGACGGCTTTCTCCACAGGAAATGGTCTGTGGCAGTTTAATGTCATGCCGTTTGGGCTATGTAATGCCCCAGCTACTTTTGAGCGCTTGATGGAGTGCGTGTTGAATGGATTAACCTGGAAATCTTACCTAGTTTATTTGGATGATGTCATCGTTTACGGGAAAACATTTGATGACCATTGTGAAAACCTAAAGGCTGTATTCCAGAGGCTACGAGAAGCACATCTTAAGTTGAATCCAAAGAAATGTGCACTTTTCAAGACCGAGGTCAAATATTTGGGGCATATCATCTCATCCCAAGGAGTAAAGACTGATCCTGAAAAAGTTGACACTGTGAAGAACTGGCCAACCCCTCAGGACAAGCATCAATTTCGGAGTTTCCTCGGTCTGGCAACGTACTATCGACGATTCGTGAAGGATTTTGCGAGAATCGCCAAAAGCTTACACCAGCTTACGGAGAAGGGTAAACCCTTTAAATGGTCAGGTGAGTGTGAGAAAAGCTTTCAGGAACTGAAGCTGCGGTTATGTGAAGCTCCTGTGTTGGCCTATCCGACTCCAGGCAAACAATTCATCATTGACGCAGATGCAAGTAATGTTGGAGTTGGTGCTGTTTTATCGCAAGTTCATGACGGAGAAGAAAAGGTCGTTGCCTATTTCAGCAAGGTACTCTCGAAACAAGAAAGAAACTATTGCGTGACCAGAAGGGAACTTCTAGCTCTGGTATTGGCAACAAAGCACTTCCATAAGTACATCTATGGACAGAAGTTCCTTCTTCGCACAGATCATGGTGCACTAAATTGGCTTTTGAACTTCAAAAATCCAGAGGGTCAAGTAGCAAGATGGATCGAGATACTTCAGACGTATCAATGTCAGATTCAACATCGAAGAGGAAAACTGCATTCAAATGCAGACGCATTATCTCGACGCCCGTGCAAGCAAGACTGCAAACATTGCACACGACTAGAAGAAAAGGAAGTTGTCGCTGTTAGAAGAACGAGAGCTGATCCCATTTGCGGCTGGAGTAATGAAGAACTCAGAATGGCCCAACAGGAAGATTCGGACATCGAACCCATCCTTGCATGGAAGGAACATCAAGAGAAACCAGAATGGGCCGACATCTCCGACCGAAGCCCCACTCTAAAAGCATATTGGGCACAATGGGACTCACTTCATGTGCAAGAAGGACTACTCAGGCGTAAGTGGGAATCCGCAGATGGTAAATCCTATGTAATGCAGCTAGTCGTACCTCAGTCAAAGGTAAATGATGTTCTCCGAGAGATGCACGGTGGAACTTCTGGAGGCCATTTAGGCATCAACAAGACGCTGGAAAAGCTACGACAGCAATTCTACTGGTTACGTATGAGAGAAGACGTTGAAAAGTGGTGCCGAAAATGTGATACTTGTGCCGCTAGCAAAGGACCAGCTAGAAAAATCCAAAGCAAGATGCAGCAGTACAATGTGGGTGCACCTTTTGAGAGAATTGCAATAGACGTAGCAGGTCCTTTTCCCGAAACCAACAACGGAAATCGATACATCCTTGTAGTGATGGACTACTTCAGCAAATGGCCTGAGGCATTTGCCATTCCAAACCAGGAAACCAAAACAGTTGTGGATAAGATTGTCTTTCATTGGGTGAGCAGGTTCGGAGTACCCATGGAACTTCATTCCGACCAAGGAAGGAACTTCGAATCTAAGATTTTTCAAGAGGTTTGCTCACTCCTTGGCATCAAGAAGACGCGAACAACACCGCTTCATCCACAATCTGATGGGATGGTTGAGCGATTTAACAGGACACTTAAGGAACACCTGTCAAAAGTAGTCAATGATAATCAACGAGACTGGGACCGACATATTCCATTATTCTTGATGGCTTATAGAAGTGCAACACATAGTTCTACTGGACATACACCATCGGAAGTCCTATTTGGCTCAACAATACGTCTGCCAAGTGAGATAAAATTTGGAAGTGTTCCAAACGAGCCACATGAAATGGATGAGTACGTAGATAACCTGAAAGGAACACTGGCTAACATTCACCAACGGACAAGGACAAATATAAAAGCGTCTAGTGACAGGATGAAAACAAGATATGACGCACGAGCGACAGCAACAGGGTTTCAAGAAGGAGAACTTGTGTGGTTTTACAATCCCCACCGACAAAAGGGACTATCACCGAAGCTACAACAAAACTGGGAAGGCCCTTACACAGTAATAACCAGAATTAACGACGTGGTTTACCGTATACAAAGAGGGGTAAGAGGCAAACTTAAGGTAGTTCATTGTGACCGTTTACATCGTTATAATGGTGATAGAAGCAATGGAGTTGTTCGGGACGAACAATCCTAAGAGGGGGGCAATGTAACGATAAATTACTGAACTACTTTTAAGATAAAAGTCTGAACACACTACCTACTCCTGCAAAGGTAGAAATGTGAACGGACCTTTAGTAATTAAGAAAAATATCTCATTGAACACATCTAAAAATATCCCACTGAACACATCTAAAAATATCTCACTGAACACATCTCAAAATATCCCACACTGAACACATCTCAAAATATCCCACTAGACTGGAAGTATGAAGTGCCCTTCCTGGAAAGGAAGTTTCGAGAGACAGGGACGAGAGCCTTCGAGGACGTTCTCGAGTCTCGAGATTCCGGTATAAAAGGCAGCGTAGACACCGACCGGAGACAGTTTAATCTTGAAAGTGAAAGAGTACAGTACAAAGTGAAATAAAGTGTTGCGAATTGTTAGTAGTAAATAAAGTGATTTAAAAGTGTGTTTGTTTGAGCGAATAATAAAAGTAAATTGAGTTGAAATAAAGTGTGTTCTTATTTGAACGGAAATATAAGTGGAAATTAAATAAGTTTTATTGTGAACCCGGAATAAAACATTACATTATTATACATTTTATTAATAATGGGAATTTTAAGCATTTCATGCGAAGATCTAAGCAGAAAGCTAATTTAAATTGAAATTATTATTGAAAAATACAGATCATCTGACCCCTTCCTTTATTAAGAAGAATCAGAGTCATTTAATTGAGGAAGAAATGGCTCTCTTAAAAGAATAAACTTTTGAAAAATTTTTATAAAATACACTGAGGGAAAAAACAACATAAAATTAACAAAAACCACGTTGATTTAACTATTTTTCGGAATGATTTTGCGTTGAAGACGAAATTTCTTACTTTCTTACGACGTAAACTGTCATCCCTGAAAATTTCATCCAAATCTATTCAGTGGTTCAGTTTTTATTGAATTTTTTCCGCACTCCCATACAAATTTAACCAGTGTGCGCCGCACCACGACTGCAATCGTCCGCACCATTTCATTTTGAATGAAAAAAAATTATATTCTCTTAAGGCTTGACCACACCGAAGAGTATATTCGGTAGTGGTACGGGTAATTGTATGAAAAATATTCCACGTCTAAACGTTGTTGTTCCAGTTTGGAATTATATACAAAAATGTTTAAGTCGTTTTCAAGGTTATTCTGACTTAAGTAACAAAAATGACTTGTTGGTGGAGTGCCGGAGTGGTTAAAGCGTTGAACTTCTAATTGAAAGTGTTCGAATCTCCTTCTCGTTGGTAGTTTTTTTCTTTTTATTTTTCAATAATCCAAAATTATGTATCATGGTGCGGCGAATTTTTCATACAAAATGAAATGGTGCTGCGGTGGTGCACTCGGGGAGCAAGTAGGTATCAAAGTGAATATAATACAGGGGCAAAACAAGAAACTGTCTCACTCTCCAATTGAATTCCCAATCTTATAATAAAACAAAACCATACAACTTTAACATAGAAAGCCTAATCGTCAATCTTTTTTGTATGGAAAACTTTTCATTGTTGAAAATCATTTCCATTGATCCAAATCCCAATAGACCAATATTTAATTTTATTTTATGCATAGATTCCATCTGTACTTCTCATTTTGATTGTTCGAAAAACAAAAGTGGTGTGTTTAATCTGCATAATATTCGATTTCCATTATCATTTCGAAGAGTGCGGTGCGGTGCGGCGCGAAATTAAAATCAATTCAAAATTTTTCGTTATCCGATTCGTTGATTAAACAAAGTGGTATCTGTTTTTTCTCCGCATCAAATCCCAAGAAGTGGAATTAAAACAAATCAATAACCATCAGAAACAGAATGGGAATAGAAAAATCTCTTTTTGATGCTTAATCTGTCATCGTTTTTATTTTTATTTCATTTTAAATCCCAGTTGAATTCTATTTATTTAAAAAAAAAAAACGAAGACAATTTTGATTTAATTTTTCCTTTGTTATAAAGACAACAAAACAGAAAAGAAAAACAAATAACAATCAAAATCATAATAAAGAAAGGCTAAAATGAATTCATTATCCTTTAAGTCAGTTAAATGTTTGCCAGTCATAAAGTTAAGCCATCTGATGGTTATGTTGCAACTGATGTGATTTGAGTTTATAATTAATTTAATTATGTGCAAGAATTTGTGGTATTTTTTTATTTTCAGTCTTTGTTGTCTGTTTTTTCAACAAGACATTTAGCATTAAATGAACTTTTCTGTGTGAATTTTAATTTATTATAATTGTGTAATTCAAAATAGCAGATTGCTGTGATGCAAAGAAGTGATAAAAGTTGATGAAATTACCTTAAAACTGGCATTTATCTCTTTGAAATTGCTTGAATTGGGCGCCAATTTTATATTTTAAATGATTAAATGGCGCCCGGGTATAAAGTGATGACTGTATAAAAACTACAAATTCATGAAACTTGCACACTGCAATCGATTCCTTCATTTAGAATTGATTCTATTTCAAAATTGCTCCCACCCGGGCGCCATTTAAATAAGATAAATTAACTAATAGTCTTAAAATACATGAGATTTAGTTCTTTTTTCGTTAGTATAATGGTATCTTATATCATTACGATTTAATATACAGGAATTTCATCTAGAACTGCTTATGAAAGGAAGGAAATTTTTTGTGCCATCCAAATCAACTGATTGAATCCTAACTTCTTCCTTGTAGATATACACTTGTGTGATGATCCTTAAGCTCTACTATATTGCCACTTAAAGCAAATGAATTGCATAGAAAATGTGTGGGTGTGGTGAATGTAGGAGGTGCGTGTTCTATTTCTTTATAATATCGGACAAAAAAAAAAGAGAATATGAAACAACATTTATCAAACGAAATATCCCTTTTGGCATTGACCGAAAACGAAAAATTTTGCTCTAGTTTTCTTCTTAAGACAAAAGCCATCTCATTCAACATCGCTCTCCTCTTAGCCAAAATTAAGACACAAAACATAATAAAAACACTTCAAATGGAACGAATCGTCTGTATTATGTTCGTTCATTGAGAAAATCACTCGTTCAAGTGTTGGATTTGCCATTTTTTGTTTTTTTTTGCCCCTGAACCAAAATATTCTCACCAACCATCCGCAGGATATGAACATTAACGTGGGTCATGGGCTTCAGCAGGATTCTTTTTTTGTGTTCTCTCTCAATTCTGGGTCATTGTCAAAACACTTGAGATCGATTTATGTGAATCATTTGGTAGAGTCACTTGACTTTACCCGTCGCTTCTCCACTCGTGTTGGTTGGCGGTGTGTTGTCTTAACTAAAATCGTTTATCTTTCTATCATTATGATTCGCCCTCCCTGTTAAACAAGAGGCATGATGAGGTTCTATCTTTATGTTTATAGAGTGTTTGACGATGATTTTTGGCTTTTTCACTTCTTATTATGTTTTTTTTTTGGCGGGGAATTTCGTAGTTTTTGATAAAGGGTTATATAAAGGACTAGACAGAACCTTGTGAAGTAATGAATGCCAACAAATTTGTCACACAGCTGATGTAGAAAGAATGCTCTAAGGTAATTTAGAATTCTTTAAGACTGAGGGTTTAAAAAATTTTGTACTTTTTAACCTTATGTTCTAAAGAAAAAAAAAAATGAAAATTTGAACTTTGTTCTTTAGTTATTTGGTTCAAGGTCGGAAGCTAAGGAATTCTCACAAGAAAGATGGCATATTCAACCGAAAAATTAAATGTATCAGTCGTTATTTTGGTTGAAGTAAAAATGTTGCCCTCGATATTAATAAAGCTGTCGATAGAGTTTGGCATCGAGCTCTCCTTTAAAATATGAGAGCCTTTTTTTTTTTTGGTACCAAAGAGTTTCTTCTTAAATGGATATTCCGAAGTTAAAAATATGTACTTGATGTTTTATATATTATTTTCATCTTTTTATCTTCCTTTTTTTCCTTGTCTTTTTAATTAATTAAACATAATGTACATTACCTACTTTACTTTGATTAATCACATATAACTCCATAAAACTATTTGATTATTCAAAAAAATTAAGTTCTAAGAATCAGCCGTTAAAAAAAGGGTTTCAATCCACATAATAATTTTCAAAATTCAAATGAATTGCATTTTTATTAAATTAAGGTTATGAAGTCTTTAACTACATACCATTATATCGCTGGCTGAGAATTATAAGGTTGTATGTCTGCAGGGGTTTAAATAAAACATACAACGTTATAATTCTCAGCCAGCGATATGTATATGCAATGTACATTACGGTGGTCCTTATTTTACTCTTTTGCGAAAATTGAGAGTGAAATAGGGTCAGGAAAAAAAATTTTTTAAAATAAAAAATAAAATAAAAATTTTAAAAAATTAGGGCATTTTTTTTCCTGATTTGGAACCAATCTAGGGGGCGTCCCCAATTCTTTTTCCTAAGGACCACCCTAATGTACCTACATATATTCAAAATTTAACTATATAGACTACATTCCTGTTTCTTTAAATTGTAACTTCGAACGCATTCCATTTTCAAACATAAACCATATTTCACCGTAATTGAATGATTTTGTAATTTTATAATATGGGAATAAAAATGTGGTGAATGACAAATTCCATCTAGTTTTTTTGTTTCGTTTGAAAAAAAAATTATAAAATGGACTAATTTCTTTTTGAAAATAAACGATTCAATTACTTCCGCCATCTGTAGAAAATACTATTTTTTTTCGCCACTGTAATTATTTGGTTTGTGTCTACAATAAATACCTACTCATATTGTCGATAACAGAATCCGTCAGTGATGAAGTTAACCACAGTCGATAATATAGTTTATATTTTCTGCAAACGGTGATTTAATTTTCACTCATCTCTATAAAACACTGGATTCATATAAAAATGTTCATTCAAATTGAAACACTGTTGTCTGTTCTTTTATTAAACAAAGTTAACTTTGGTTGTTGTGTCAAAAAAATCGTTGTTGTTGTTTTCGTTAGATTTTGTTAGAAAATTTCAACTTTTATTTAGGAACGACTAATGTTAGATTTTGTTGATCTGTCAAAACAAATTTTTTAAGATCAATTTTATGAATAAATAAACAAAAAATAATTAATTTGGCACTAAAATAACACTTTCAAATTGAATTCTTAGCAAATTGAAAGAAAAATATGCATTAAATAATAACAAAAATATGAAAACAAACAAAAAATTCTCTTCTCACATCATCCCCCCTCTTCTCCATTTATTTGTGTTTGACAGATTAACATTGAAACTCAAGTCCAGAAGCTGAGTTGGAAAAAGTTACAAAATGTAACTATTTGACACTTCAAAATTGGATTTAGGAACGATGTTGTGACGTCACGATGTTACATTTCATAACTTTTTTCTCATTTAGGAACGATGAAAGTTAAATATTGTTAACAATAGTTAACATCGGCGAATAAAAGAACGCACCACTGTTGTAGGTAATCAGTTTATCCTTTTTTTTTCTTTTTAGAAAAGTGAGAAAGTATTGCCCAAGTAACAATTTTACTTGCATAAGGTTCATTTTGTTCGATTCGATAAGCTATAGTTTGTATATGTTTAGTTTAAGGCTTACTTACGCAAGTCATCCATTTTGGAAAGAAAGGAGGTCTCCTTAAGGCTATCTAGAAGTGTTAAGAAGAAGCCTTGTAAATATCACTTAAAGAAGACCTTTATAAGACCTGTTTGAACCATTCTAAAGAAGCCTTGTATTTTCAAGTGACAGAAGGCCTCTATAAGACCTGTTCCAAGAGGTTCTTGTAAGTATGCAATGTTTTCATCTCGTAAGTAGGTATGCAATGTTTTTCGCCTATAAGTATGCAAAGTTTTTATATTGCAGATATGCAATGTTTGTAACGCATTAGAAAAAACATTGCATTTTAATGTGAGGTTTCAATAAGCTACCTGGCTTGGTATGCAGAGGTACGTGGGATCGATTCCTGGCCGGGGCATGTGAAAATAAAAAAAATGTGTTCTTTTTTCAATTAAAATAATATTCCTACCATTTCAGAACAACAGAAAAAGCAGTTGAAATTCCAAAAAAAAAGGAAAAAAAAAGGAAAAACTTAAAGTAAATAAAATAAAATAAAATAAAATAAAAAGTAGAAAATGCAAAACAGAAAAAATAAAATTAAAATAATTAAATAAAACTCAATAAATTCTTTTTTTTATGCATAAATTCAACATCTTAAAACAACTTCTATAAGGCCTTATTATAACATCCTACGCAAGTAATCCGGTTTGTGTATTAGATAAACCCTCTGCAGGAAGACCTCTATAAGGACATTTTAAGCTGTTTGTCCCAAGCTATTAACTTGTGGATTACCTGTGAAGGAAAGTCCTATGAAATTTCGGTAAAATGCGCCAAAATGATTTGTATAAGACCTGTCCTTTTTCTAATGCAAGCCAAAAAATAGCTTGCATTGACCTTTATGAAATCTAAATTGTACTTGGGTAGTTTCTCTTGCCCTCTGTATTTTAAAAAATTTTTCTATTTTACTGTCTATATTTTTCAAAGAAAAATTGTGTTTTCGATTCTATTTCAATTTGATTCCTCGATCTGGTATAAGCCTCTATGGTACACTGTTCGCGCTAAATTTTAGCTAAAATAAAATTCCCATACAAGTTATCGATAATTTGTATGGGATCCATTTTAGCTCAGATAAAATTTTTCGATAATTTGTATTGGAGCTAAAATTTAGCGCGAGGTGCGTACCAGGCTACATTCATAATACCTGCATCGAATGCCGACTTTTCACGAGTCGATTTTAGCCGCACGATATGTCAGTCGACTAGGATTTTTCTATGGGGATGTTACTTTAGTCGCCTGCGACTTACGTTCACACGAGTCGAAAAGCTTCGCCGCACGGCATAAATCGACTCGTGAAAAGTCCCCAGAATTTTCGATTCAGATTTAATTCGATCTTTAATTCGGACATACAAACGGGGTATATATTATTTTTCAAACCAAAATAGTAATACTTCTGCATCATATTTGTAATTTTTCCAATCGAAAAAAACATCACAAAATAAATTTGAAATTGAATTACTACTTTAGTACATTTTCACTTTTTAAGCCAATGTAATAAGGGTCTTAAGAAAAAATAAAACAAACAACCACCCTGAATGCATTCATGTCGATAATACAGTTTTTTCGATAACACCCATCTACATCTTGACATGTGCGTACACACATCAAAAACCAACAAAAAAAAAAAACATCTACACAAACACAAAAAATTTTTTTGACTTTTACCTCGTCCGCTGCAAGGTGTCGTTTTTATTCGTTTTGTCGCTGTCGTCTCGTCGCAAAAAAATTATTCCACACACCACAAAAACCGAAAAGAAAAAAAAAACTTGTGAAATCAATTTCATTTACATTATTTGATTGAGTTTTAATCGAAAATTTCCAAAATTACCAACTACAAGAAAAACAACAAAATGCCTAACGAAACTATAAAGAAGGTAAGCAATCTGTCTAATTTTTCAACCAAGCAAAAAACTCACCCAAAAACCAATTGGAAATGACTGAAATGATGCGACAACGACGACGCTTTGCTTGGTTATGTTTTCCCGCATTTCTTCTTTTATTTTTATTCTAATTTTTATGTTTTGATCAATTTTATTAAATTAGGTACAAGATTACAAAGACAGCTTAGTCAAAAAAGCCGAACAATTAATTTTCCAAGGCTTCCCCGAAAAGATTGTCGAACTCAACGAAATGCTCGCCACCGACATGTTTTGCGAGCGCAACTTCAACGAGGTCCATCAAGATTTGAACATTCCAGTTCCTGAGCCAATTCTGGTCAATCATGTGGACGAGGCATCAGCCGGTGGCGATCCACCATCTGCCAAGAGACCACGCAACGACTTTTGTGTGCCTGGGACGAAAGTTATGGCTCTGCCATCGGGCACAGTGCCGTGCAATGAGCCACTTTGTGAAATGATCAAAATTGTCAAGCCAATTATTAGGAAACTTGTTGAAGATTGTAAGTATAGTAAAGTGCTGTAAAGCATACAATTTTGTAAAATCTAGGAATCCAGGGAAAGTCAATGATCAATGAATCTGTATAACGACTGTTGGACTGCATTACAAAAAAGCTCAGATAACAAAGTTAAAAAATTTGACCGCTCTCGATTACGACAATTTTTAACCACAATTTACTGAAAATTTAGTACAGCTGAGTCATTCCATATGAAAACGTCCAATCGGAATTGCTGTCTCATTTCAGATTTTGTTGAAACTTTTTGACGATGTTCTCTAGGCCTGAAAGGGCGTAGTTATAGCTTTCGATCAAAAGCATCATTGCAAATTTTTATTTCCGTTTTTAAGACTATGAATTATAGTGGGTAAATCCAGAAAATATTCTTTGACCTATTACCTTCATGTTGTTGCCCGTTTTCACCACTTGACTGTCCTAAAAACGGAAATAAAATGTTCAATGATGGACTTCAATGATAGCTATAACTGGTTCCTAAACTGTAATTTTAATATTATTATAATTTCGCTTCTGAAAACTTTTCTATTTAAGATATTTTTTCGTTTGAAACGACATTTTAAAGCTTATAAATAATAGTTTTACTTATATTAAGCTTCCATTAAATTTTGAAAATTATCACTTTAGTTAAAAGCGTTATAAAACTATTGACGCCTTTAACACAGTGTTTCAAAGTGATTGCATACGCTGACGACGTCGCCATTGCTGTATCAGGAAAACATCTCCATACTATAATAGAACTAATGCAAACTGCTCTCAATAAGCTACTAAAATGGGCAACAAACTGTGAATTGGAGGTAAATCCTCAAAAAACAGAACTGGTCCTCTTTACAAAGAAATATAAAATTCCACAACTATACCCCCCCTCTATTAATGGTGTTCCACTTAATTTTGCCAGCGAAGCCAAATACCTGAGTCTTATCTTGGATAGCAAATTAAACTGGAAAACCAACATACAAGAAAGAATAAGAAAAGCCACAGTGGCACTCTTTTCTTGCAAAAAAGCTATAGGGAATAAATGGGGACTATCCCCTAAAATAACTCATTGGCTAAACACTGCAGTCATCAGACCTATTCTCACTTACGGGATAGCAGTTTGGTGGACTGCTCTGGAAAAAGTAACATATCGCGACAAGTTAAGCAAAGTCCAACGTTCAGCCTGCATGTGCATCAGCGGAGCTCTCCGTTCGACACCTTCCGCCGCTCTTGATATATTACTCAATCTTCCACCCATAGATATATTCAGCAAGCAGGTGGCCGCGAGCACTGCTATAAGACTCCAAGCCATCTCTCAATGGACCAATAACTCTATTGGTCACACAAATATTCTGAATTCATTCGGATCAATCCACAGTCACTCCGACTACACAACCCCACAATTGGTTTTTGGCAATAATTATGAAGTCACCATCCCAAATAGATCAGAATGGGACAATGCCGAGTTTCTAAGAGATGATTCAATTCATTTCTACACAGATGGTTCTAAAACCAATGACGGAGTGGGTGGCGGGGTTTACTCCGATAGACTTAATGTTAGTCTCTCCTTCCGTCTCCCTAATCACTGCAGCGTGTTCCAAGCGGAAATAATGGC
This sequence comes from Episyrphus balteatus, assembly GCF_945859705.1. Lineage (NCBI taxonomy): Eukaryota > Metazoa > Arthropoda > Insecta > Diptera > Syrphidae > Episyrphus > Episyrphus balteatus. Next base: position 130,199,998 of record NC_079135.1, on the reverse strand, counting down.
GATTAAAGAAGTACTGACTTGGCTCAAAGAAAACGTGATATCTACATCGGATATCCGCATCTTCTCTGATAGCCAGGCCGCCCTTAAATCGTTAGCTTCGGTTTCCACAAACTCCGTTACTGCCCGCGACTGTCGATCATCTCTCATGGAGATATCAGAACAGTTTAACATTCACCTTTTCTGGGTGCCGGGTCACAGAGATATTCTGGGAAACTGTGAAGCAGACGAACTCGCCAGAAATGGAACTCTAATACCAATTTTACCCAATAAGGCAAATATTGGTATACCAATCGCAACGTGCAAACTCATGCTGAAGCAAGAAGCTATAGAGGCAACAAACATACGATGGTCAAACATTATAACTTGCCAAACGACCAAGCAGATCTGGCCTAGGCTAGATCCAAAACGTTCAAAAAATTTGTTGTCTCTAAGCAGATTGCATATCAGCTCTGTAATAGGTGTCTTAACAGGACACTGTCTTATAGGTAAACACGCCATAAGACTTGTCGTAGTCTCTAACGACTTCTGTAGAAGTTGCCTTGATGAGGGAGAAGAAGAAACAATCCAACATCTTCTCTGCTCATGTCATGCTCTTTCCAGTAGACGTAAAAAATACTTGGAAAAATATTTCTTAGAAGATACTAGTGAACTAATCAATACTAACATCTTCAACCTTCACCGATTCATTAAAAGCTCCAACTGGTTTAATTAGTGAGGAATTTCCTTACAAAATCATGGTATCACAACGGACCAATAAATGGTCTAAGTGTGTCAGTTGTTTTCCTGACAGCCATTTCTACCTAACCTAACTTAACACAGTGTTTTTTTGTAAACAAATTGTTAAAAAATATATTGAACTTTTAGATGCATGCAATGGCCAATAAGTTAGCGAGTATTTTTCACTTTATTTCAAGTCGATAGCTTCATTAGTTTTTGAGTTACGTTGCACGGCGCGAGAAAAATGAGTTCAAAGTTTTCGTACTGTAGAAGGTTTGGAGCACATGAGTTTCGGACTAGGACTTTTGAGGCTTCATTTAAAGCTAAGACCACTGAACATAGGTTCTTCGGTTGTTAAATGAATTTTTTGGGCAAACAAAATTAAGCAAAAATAAAAAATTCCAGAGGGATTTCCCCCCTTAAATTTAAAACTGTTAAAAATATTCTAGGGATTTATCGACGACAGTCATGATCTCGAATGGGGGCTCGCCATCGTTCAATCTTTTTTGTTTGCAATTTTTCTATCGAGTCAAATTGAGTTCATAGTTTACAATAGCAAATATCTTTGTCGAAAAAGATATACAATACCACAACAGAAATTTATCGATTCCATCGACTTTTATCTCAACGATTTTGGTTTTTAATTTTAAAATTCCCATTTTTAATGGTGATTTACCTAAGTTTTATGGAGAGTCAATAAATTGGGCCTTAGAGTAAATATGAAAAAATCATGTATCATTTACCCCTAAATTAAAAACATTTTTTGAAAATCTGGTAATTGAACTAATTTTTGTGGTTTTTGACTGACTCCAGGGCCCTGTTTCAGAGCTACTACATCAACTACATCAGCTACTTTTAATACATCAGCAACCGCAAAAGCCAATAGTTGAGTCCGATTGAAATTCGGGAAACATTTGTTATGGTTTAAATAGTGCAAATGTTAAAAAAAAAAAAAAAAAATGCTTCGGAAAGTCCAACAGGCCGCCACAATTAATGTTTGAAGTCATTGATGTAGCTGATGTAAACAATGAAGTAAGCTCTGAAACAGGCCCCAGGATTATTGAGTGTACGTAGCTGATACTTACCAAATATTAAATGTACCTAATTATTATTTAATAAAATTAACTTTAAATTAACGCGATGTGTTAAATTAATAAAAAATGTGTTATCTATAAGATTACCGCTTGTTTAAAAAACAAAAGAACAAAAAAAAAGGCAAAATAAATACCTATTTTACTATTGTTAGGCTTAAGAGAGAAAAAAGAAATTCACATTATACTTAGCTCTAATTCTTAATTATAAATTCTGAACATTTCGTTATTCAGATATCTGGTTTTACAGTATTTTTAAACATATTTCTTCACATATCATAACCTCAAAAGTAGTCAAAACCTAACTATCTATTTGATTGGATTTTTCTGACTTCAAATTCGAGTTTCATACACAAACAATCTTTTTAAAAGTCTATCTTAGTCTCAAAATATATATAAAAATAAAAGTATTATAGTTCTGCCTGGGCGTTAACAACACCCAACAGCTGCTGTTGTCCGTTTTTTCTCTTGAGACCCAATATCAAGTTTGTAAACAGTTCTCCTTTCTAAAATATAACTTTAAACAAATATAAACAAAGAAAAAGTCCTAAAAATAATAAACTATAGGTATATTATGTATAAAAATTATTAAAAACTAAGAGCGGGCAAATTTTTTTTCTTTCATTTTTCTGTATACTCTTAAAAACACATTTCCAAAGTTTATACAAAGATTCATTGATTTTCCCTTGATTCCGAATTATAAATCTTAAGGCACTCCACTATAAGAATCATCTTGAATTTCGTTTGTTTTTTCCAGCAAATCTCTTGAAAATGTGGATTTCATTCCTGATACCGAAAATCGAAGATGGCAATAACTTTGGTGTGTCCATTCAGGAGGACACTCTTGCCGAAATTCAGGCGGTGGAGTCGGAAGCGGCTGCATTCTTTGACCAGATTTCTAGATATTTCCTTTCGCGTGCGAAAGTCGTCTCAAAAGTTGCCAAGTACCCGCATATCGAGGATTATCGGCGGGCAGTTGTCGAGCTGGACGAGAAGGAATACCTCAGTTTGTGGTTGGTGGTGTGCGAGGTGAGGAATCGCTACTCCTCGCTGCATGATATTGTCATTAAGAATCTGGAGAAGCTTAAGAAACCTCGTTCATCGAATGCCGAGAGTTTATACTAAGACGATTTAAGCCAGAGCGATGAACGATGGCTGGGAAGCTCCTTTTCTTATCTAGACCTTAACAACAACCAACCACCACAACAACTAACTCTCAGAAGAAAAAGACTCCACTTTGACGACGACGGCGATTGGAAGACTCGTACACGTTTAACGTGTCGAGTTGACGATAGCTTCTACGTCGTTGTTGTGGAAAAAACATCTGCAAAAAGCGAAAGAAGATTTCTTCTTCTTTCTCATTTTTTAATTTTTTTTTTCAAAAAAAAGTTAACATTTAAGAATTTGAATTTATCAGTTTTTCAATATTGTTTCAAATTATATGCATAATTATTTTTTTTACTCTCAATTAGAAGCAGAGTTACAGTAATCTAATAAAAAAACAAATTAAAATTATACAAAAAAAAAAAAAAACATGAGAAAACACATGCATTAATAAAGACGAAATAGCTTACGGTGAGTCAAGGTGTTTTTTAGGTTTCGTTTCGATGCGAGAAGCTTTCATCATCATAACAAATTATTTATGTGTAGACAATTAAAATCATGTTCTAACATGATTAGACAAAAGGGGCGGGTATATGTGACGGTTAGAAAAATGCTTGCAGATAAAAATAGAATTTATGTTGTAATTTCCATTATTTGCGTAGAATTGTTTTCATTTTAGAAGTCTTGGGGAAAAGGGCGCTTATAAACAAACACCATTATTTAGCCAATCTAATGGTATGTATTTAATAATAATCAGTGGAAGGCTAGTAATAAGTGGGGACTAGTTGTGGATGCAAAAACACTTCCTCTTCAAATACTTACTTGAGATGGATATTGGACATTGGTAGTACCAAGAATTATTTTTATTTGTAAGACAAGTATTTAAAAGGAATTTTGAATAATCATTCACAGAAATCAAAAGTATTCATCGATTTTCAAAGAATCGCGAATTTCATTTTTTTGTTCGTATCGTAGATTTGCTAGGAACTCAAATTAAAAAAAAAAAAAAACAATCACAGAATGCGTTTGTAATGACTATTGTCTAATACGACGGATTCTTTGATAGTTTTTTTGGGATTCTTAGAAAGATTCCGAGATACCAATCGAATTACGATTGAAAAAAAAAAACAGTAGTAAAAATCCGCTGGTTTTATCAGTCTTTGGAAAAACCACTTAAACCACATTTTTTTTTTCAAAAATAAAAATCAGGAGGCCTCATTATGAAATAAGAAGTCGATCGTTTAAGATTCGATATCTCCGTTTCAACTGTATTATTATTTTCGCTTTGGACTCTATCGTTTTACCTTCCCATGGATTAACGACAGCTTTTTCTTGGCGGATTGTTGTTATAAGCGCGAAAGATATTTTTGCTTACAAATACACTTTCAATTGATTATTTTTGAAAGACGTTAATTCAAACGCAAAATAATAATAAATGTCTTTTTTGACCGGAAGTTCCCAAGAGACGATAACGTAGCGACGGTAAGTAATTCTCTTATACATACATACATCCAAATAAAAAAACCATCCAATATACCAATCATTTTATGTTATTATCCACATCATAAATACAGTGGGTCAAGACAAACTGACTTCGCCGAAAAAAGTTTTGGCTAAAAAAACACTAGTTTGAAAATGAGAATTGTCATAGCAAGTTCCTTTCAAGCCATATAGATCTTATTCGTATCGGTGCTAGTTTTTGTTTTTGCATTCTCCTTTGGCAGTTAATCCCTTCTTTATCTCAACGCTTCAGATCTAATTAAATATTTGCTAACTAGCAATACGATACGAATGGAATTTTTATATCTATTTGCAGCCGAACAAAATAAATGACCATGGTTTTATGTTAAAATATTTCTTTAAAAATAGAGTTTGTTCTTATACACCTTGTTTGCTCTTCGTTTTTAATTAACTGACTATTTTTTGTTCCCTCGGCATAAATTCGAAGGGAGATTTACGATCACACAAACAATTCCAAGAAAACAAATACCCTGCAGATTCACGATTGCGCCCATGCAATTTCTCGAAAACGACTAGAACGATTTTGATAAAAAAAATGAAGTGCTACTTTTTGGATAAATAGTCTATTTTTTCATGAAAAATTTTTTCTTTCGAAAATCATTATTAACGGTAGGTACTTCCTTTGGTTTTTTTTTTTTTAACTTTTTCCCAAACGCTATTTATAAATGAGAATGGCCAAATTTGTATGGAATGTGGACGTTGCGCGGCCAAAAATTACTTTTTTTCATTTATTGAAGTAGATAACAAGTTATTGACATAACTAACAAAAAGATAAAATGCACTTTTGAATTTAATACTTTACGTAGATTTTCTCAATAGTAGATATAATCTTAAAGTGCAAAATGCTGATGCTCTGTTACTAAGAACAACCTTTTTTAAAACAACGATGTCGTTCTTTTTTGAAAGTGTTTTGTTCAAATTGATATCTTAAAACAAGAGTATTTACTTTCATTTTAAAAATCTTTTATTGTTAGTTTTATTGGTTGTATATCAGGATTAATATTAAATATCTTTATGTCCAGGACAAAAAAAAAAGTTTCGATTTGACAAACAAATCTGCCAGCTTTTAGATTATACTTTATTTTTCTAGTGTGTAAACATATAATTTCAATGGCAATTGAATGGGCAACAAAACTCCACTGGTTTTCCAATTTAGTCTATTATTAATAAGGGGAAGCTTAGAGGTTCACTGTGGCGTATGCGTAACTTTTATTTAAAACTTTTTGTTCTTAAGGAAGAAAGTTGATTTTTGTTTAGCATTCTATAGACTTTTAAATGGTTTAGTTGTTCAAGCTAAGGTTTGCATGTAAAATATAGCATTAAAAGGCCACTTAAGAGTTTATAAAAACAAATGTTTCAGTTAGATCTAGATATTTATTTTCCGATTTCTTGGTTATGGTTCAAAAGATTTCAATATCCACCATTTTTCATGAATAAAATTTATGATAAAGCGTAAACAAAAATGGAACTATGGACAGCATTATGTTGTGCATTATTCATTTTTTTTTTTTTTGACGATGTTGATGTGAATGTTTTCATGAGATTGATAAGATTAGGGCAACAAAAATTATATCTTATTCGTTTTGACAATAATACCTAATTATATTTTTTTATGATATAATATTTTTTGTTTGCCTTAATCTTATCAACAATCGCTAAAAAAAAAACATTCGCATCAACATCTTCTCCAAGAAGTAAGAACAAAAAGTAACGGATTTTTCTGGAGATTTCTAAAGACAAAAACCCCATTTTCGAGAAAAAAGTGTTTAAGTTTAAGTAGAAATACAACTAAAATTTCGTTGCAATTTCTTTAAAAAAAATTACACGGTGTTACAAAAATGAGGTTTCAAAATATACGCGGGCGGAGACCTATCACATTTTGAAGAGCTAGTTGCACTGATTACGAAACGGTATTTAAAAAGTCCCTAACACCCCCAAAATCCGGAGTTGGGGGCGAAAAACGGTTTTTTTGACCTTCACCCATTGAAAAAAATCTAGCTTCGTCAAATTTTTACCCATTTTCGATTTTTTACAGTTTCTGATAGGAGATAAATAAACCTTTTCAATAATGTATAAAACATGTGACTCGGTTAAACCACCTAGAATTTATAAGCCGTCAAAGTTCAAAAATTCCATTTTTTTCGTCATTCACCCAACTTCGACATCAAATTAAAGTATATATTTTCACAACAACATGCTGTTTTAAAAATATTTTCTAAAATAATATTTATTTCCAAATCAAACGAGGTATTTTTTATGAAAATCAGTTTAAAATTGGCTTAGAAAAAAAAAATTTTCGATTTCAACCCAGATACAGAAATTCGAACTTTTAGGTATAGAACAGAAATGTTGTTTCGGCACGTAGTAGGATAACTTGGGCGCCAGGATTTGATAACGGGTTTTTGTAGAGGAGTTCAATTCAAACATTTTTTTCTTTGGGAGGGGGGTCTATCTCCCCCCGTTTAGGTGGGAGAGGCAGTTTTCTAAAAAAAAATTCAGCCTTATTTTGACATTCGCTTTCGTGCGAAAGTTGTTCGATTTCGAAAGATTCGCATTTTCAGTTTCGAACGATTCGTAAGTTCATTTATCTTTTGAAAATCAAGCAAATTTTGACTTTCTAATCATTCGAATCAAATGTCATTTATTTGACGTTAAAATTTTTGTGTCGAATAAAAACGAAAACACATGTAAGTTCAGATATTTTTGTTGAAAAATAACGAAAATAAATTTACTTTTATTTGTTGGCGTATTAATTTAAGGTTTGCTTCCAAAACAGATGTCACTTTTTGTATGCAGCTTGACACAGATGATTGGGACAGTTTAATTGCGATCTTTGCCTACCCTAAACTGATATCCACCATCTGGAACAAACCGCAAAGTTGTCGCTAGAATTATGATGGGAGGAATAGACAAAAATGTGCGTCTTTGAACTTCAATGGTTAGCTCGTCCAACACGTACTTAATAAAGACACTTTTATCTTCAAAGAAAAAAGATATATATATGGGTTAGGCGCTTTAATAATTTTTTTTTTAATAATTTACATATACGTGTAAGACCTAAGGTCTTTTAAATGCGCTTGGAAGGAATCAGTTTTTACTTTGAACTTTCCAGCTCGAATTGATTTGATGCATCCATTATCCTTTTCCTTCATATCTGCTCTTCGCCGCACTCTTCACTTCCCATAAAAAAAAAACAATTGCCATTTATTGAAAATTAAAACTTAAAACTCTAACAAAAGAAAAAATACCGGCAATTGATTTTAATTGTTTTTTTTTTTTTGTTCAGAACTGAAAAGTGTGACCAGGTGTGTAATAAGTAAAGCGAAACTTTGAAGTTGCATTCTTTTTTTTTTGATCACACTAAAATTGACATGAATGTTCAAAAAAACTAGTACTCATCTATTCAAAACTTTTGAATTCATTTTGTTACTTTTTCATGTCAATAAACTTGTCCATCCGTTTTCCAAATTTAATTTTTTTTTTTAATTATTTAAGTTATTTTTGTCTTCAAATAATTAAATTTACAAGCACTTTAACACAATATTATTTATATTATTATCTTTTTTTCTAATAAAGTATTTATTTTCCAACCCACCTTTGAAAAAATTAGTTTTGTCACACTAACCCTAATATAAATGTCAAAAACAGCTGATTTCGAAAATGAAATTCATTAAGGTTCATTTTATGAAACATTCGAAAATGAACATTATTCGTTCGAATGTCCAAATATACTAATTTCATTCGAATGAATAGATCCATTCTATCGAATTAGCTATTCGTTCGAGTCTCAAAATAAGGCTGATTATCAAAACAAAAAAAAATTATTAAAAACAACGGCAACACTTATAGTGATAAATGATACCATTTCCGAAAGGCAAAATTGTACATTTAATTTTTAAATCAATATATTATAAACAATAGTTTTTGAAATAATCGATTTCAAAGTTAAAAATAGGCGAAAAAAAATTTTTTTTAACTTATTTTATACTTTTTTTGTCTAGACTGTGAATTTTAATACAAAAATTACTCACATAGAAAACTGCCTCAATTGATTCCTTATCGATGGGTGAAAAGTATATGTTTCTATGTCTTCTAATTTTTGAGAAAATTGAAAAATTATTTTACCAGATTTTTCTCCGCCCGCGTATATTTTTAATGTTACACCGTGTTATTAATACTGTTTGGTTTAAAACGAATAGCCTCTAAGTTGATAATTTTTTGATTTTGAAGTTAATTGTATTTTATATTTGCATTTTTAATAATATCAAATAAACTGAGCGACAATTAACATGTTTGTTAATTCTTATATTTGGAAAGCATTATTTACTGGAGAATAGTAATTTTAATAAAGCTTTTAACCCCGTCATTTTTTATAAAAAAAAGAGAAAAAATAAGGTTAATTGAAACAAGGATTCTCAGTACCCAAGTGTATAATCTAAGTAGAAAAAATGGCTGTAAGAACTACAGATTTCTATTTAGGTCCCATTTTGGCCTAATAAAAACACTGGGGGACTTCCTTTTAGCCTCCAAACGATACAACATAATAACTTAGGTATCTGGTTTGTTTTTTATTTTTCAATGACTAGTTTTGGTTCTTCTGAAGAAGACCATGCATAAAATCCGGTTGAAGCTCTCAATTCAAACAGAAGTTTGGAATTTGGATGATGAAAAACTCAAGTTTTTCAACTCCAGGAATTTTTATTGATTTCGTTACTTGATAAGTTTTTGAACAACTTAAAAAAAACAAGTAGTTTAACTAAATATTGTCAAGTAAAACATTTAAAATCTAATCGGAAAAAAAATAATAAAGAAAAAATCGACATAAATCTTCGAGATTTCAATAGGTCAGACCCAACACCCAATGCGAAAACTTTCATTTACCTACTTCAGATGGGTTTATTTTTTTGGAGAAAGTTTTGACAATAGAACAAAGCTGAAAGAAGCAAAAAAAAAAGAAAATCACTCTTTTACGGGACTATATATCGAAATCAATTGGTTTGCCACCTTTTATCATCAAAATCACAAGGTAAGAGGCATTTACACATGTTTTTTAAATAGTTTTTTAATTTTAAAAATGATATCTTCTGAGTTCTGATACGATTCTGTATTTGTTATCCTTTTTTCAGTTAAAATAATGTTTCCGGCGTCCTAAGATTTCAAGACTCTTTTTTTCAATGAAAAAAAGTTTATTAATTTGTGCTATGGGATCAATTAAAATAAAGTTACCATCAAGTTTAAAGAGAATAATAAAGTCAACCCATCAGGTAAATGCTCCATCTCAATCGAACATCAAACCTCTTACAGTGGTCACCAAAATTAAACACCCACCCTAACTTGCAACATCAAACATGTTTAGTACTTTTTTCACACATCGAAGCGACATCCATGAAGTAAACTTGTATTTTCCCTCATCAGTTGAGAACTATTCGTTGTCGGAGGTAGTAGTAGAGTTCATATCACGGTTTCGTTCGTCCCCGTTCGTTCGTTCCGTTTATTTGTTTTTTTTTATTTTTGTATACAAAAAAACGACCAACGACTTCTCATGATTATAGTCTTTTTTTTTCCTATAAGATTGTCATTAAAATTTCTCTATAATCTAGTGATTCTATCGCAAAGCCATTTGACCTATTTTTTATTACTTAATTGTATCTAAGAGCTCTTCCATTTATTTACCATTTTTGTTATATCTAACAGCTGACTGACGGTATTTTTGTAACAAAATAAAGTATTGCCAACTTCACTTTCCAACCAAGTTCAATAGAATACAAAAAAAAGTAAAAGAGTTGTGTGTTGGAAAAATCTGCATAACGTAGGACAAGACAAATGACAGTGGATTAGTGAATATCTTGTGTGTTGTGTTGGTTGGTGTTTTTTGTTGTCGCCGTGTGTTATTGTGACTTCTGCGGATTGCGGAATGCGATAAGAAAAAAATAAGCTAGGTCGTCCGTTCTTCTTCTATCGTTGTCAATGTCGATTTGTTTTTGTTATGTTTTTCTGTCTCTTATAACTTTTTGAGTTAAGGTGGGCCCTTAACCAACAAATAAAACGTGTGTGATATCATCCCTGTCACACACATTCTTCTTCGACTCAAAAAGGTGTTTAACCTCGTTTGTTCTAATTTTTCTGCTTCGATACGTATTTGAATTCTGAAATAGTTTTGCGGTTTATTATAATAACCACGAAAGTGGCAACCCTATGATTGGTAGTTCTATCGTTTCGCTATTCGTTACATCGCTACTTTTGTATCTATTTTCAAATTTTTACGATTTTTCGCATGTTTAAATAAGAAATAAGGAAACAAGCAAAAGAAGATACAAATACGTTTTATTTATGCAGCGCGATGATGTAATTTATGATAATGATGATAAACATGGAACGATTCGAGTGTGCCTCGTCGAATAGTGTGTTTGGGCGGGAATATTTAAATTAATTCTGCTAAACAGTTAAAACGTATTGATTTTTGTGTGTTTTTCTTTGAAAAGAAAAAAAAAAAAAAAATAAATAAATAGATAGATAAAAAAAGAGAAGATAAACATTATGAGAGTTAATAAATAGAGCGTATCTAAAATATATTAAGTGATATTGCTTTTGATATCTGTGAGTGAGTAGTGTTACCAACCTACGTCATAGAAAAAAAAATAGATACACACAGGTGAAATTGTGATTTCTAGAATAGAGCGAATAGCTTGTAACTAGATAATCTAGCAAAGTAAACACACAACACAAAATGCATTCAAAGTGTTGTCAGTTAATAATGTCGTCGACGACGGGGCTAAAGAAACCTAAGGGGTTTAAGGTACAAACACAAGCAGTAAATTCATCTCATAAAAGTGCCATGTCTTTTTTAATCAACAAAAATTATTATTGTTTAGTGTTAAGTGTTGTTTTGTTAGTGTTAGTTAGTAGCAGTAGTAATTATTGTGCATATGGATTTAATTTGGAGAATCGATTGCCAATTGTTAAATATGGTGATAGTTCAACTTATTTTGGATATTCGATAGCAACGCATGTTATTGGAGAATATAATATTGCGAATAATACTAAATGGTAAGTTTTGTTTAGTTAAATTTTATTAATCATGATTTTTGAAATAATTGGACTTAAAAGACTTGATAGTTGAAGGCAACAAGCTGAATTTTTAACTTTTGAAGTCATAGACCTAAAGCTACAGTTTGAAATAAATGCTACCTACTATATCGATGATATAGATAAGGTATGAAGTCAGGTATACTTAACATTATCTAATCGATTATGGAGTATTCATTATTTGTTATTATCAAACAGAAAAAGTTAATAATATTATATTTATGTACTTATTGAAAAGAATTGTTATCTGGATCACCCATATTTATTTATTTATTTATTGTATACCTATATTGGGAAATTGTAAGTAGTCACATAATGTACATTGCCCACATATTGCAAAAATCGAAAGTAACTTCGTCCATCAGTGGTCAGTTGTAAACAAATAATAACATAAAGCCGAGAACAATAACACGGTGTTACAAAAATGAGGTTTTAAAATATACGCGGGCGGAGACCTATAAGGTTTTGTAGAGCTAAATAAATTACTTAGACAGAAAACTGCCTCAATTAATTCCTTATCAAACAGTGAAAACTATATGTTTCCACCTCTTCTAGTTTTTGAGAAAATTGAAAAATAAAAACAAATAAAAACAAAAAATATTTTGAAAAAAGAAAAATCTGATAAAATAATTTTTCAATTTTTCCAAAAACTAGAAGACATAGAAACATATAGTTTTCACGGTTCGATAAGAAATCAATTGAGGTAGTTTTCTGTGTGAGAAATTTTTTTTACTAAAATCCACAGTCTGGGCAAAAATAGTATAAAATGAGTTTTAAAAATTTTTTGTCCCCTATTTTTAACTTTGAAATCGATTATTTCAAAAACTATTGGTAATATTATATTGATTTAAAAATTAGAATCAAATGCACAATTTTTCCTTTTGGAAATGGTATCATTTATTACTGTAAGTGTTGCCGTTGTTTTTAAATAATTTTTTTTTATTTTGATAATTTTTTTTAGACAAATGCCCCTCCCACCTAAAAGGGGGGAGATAGACCCCCCTCCCAAAGAAAAAAATGTTTGTATTGAGCTCCTCTGCAAAAACCTTTCATCAAATCCTGGCGCCCAACTTATCCTACTACGTGCCGAAACAACATTTTTGTTCTATACCTAAAAGTTCGAATTTCTGTATCTGGGTTGAAATCGAAAAATTTTTTTTTCTAAGCCAATTTTAAAGTGATTTTCATACAAAATACCTCGATCAATTGGGAAATAGATATAGTTTTAGAATATATTTTTTAAATAGCATGTTGTTTTGAAAACATATACTTTAAATTGATGCCGAAGTTGGGAAATGACAAAAAAAATTGAATTTTTGAACTTTGACATCTTATAAATTCTAAGTGGTTTAACCGAGTTACATGTTTCATACATTGTTAAAAAGGTATATTTATCTTCTATCAGAAACTGTAAAAAAATCGAAAATGGGTAAAAAATTGTCGAAGCTAGAATTTTTTCAATGGGTGAAGGTCCAAAAAACCGTTTTTTGCCCGTAACTCCAGATTTTGGGGGTGTTAGGGGATTTTAAAATACCGTTTCGTATTCAGTGCGATTAGCTCTACAAAACCTGATAGGTCTCCGCCCGCGTATATTTTGAGTGTTATACCGTGTAATTTAATTCTGAAAAAAATGTGAACTTTTATGTTCATTTTTAAACCCTTTTGTTAAAATATGAGAGTTAGAATGTACGTTTACCTAACGGTAATTTGATCCTTCTTCTTTAAATTCAAAAATTCTTTAACCTAACTTGATTTTAGGGTAAAGCTTTAGTTAAATGGAATTAAATTGGACAACTTTGTGTTTAATTGCACTGGTCTGCAAGGAAATCCTCCTTTAAATAAAACTATACTTTTCTAAAGGATTTTTGTATGCTGATTCCGAATCCGAAGTCAGAATTGATCTAGCACGTCACGTTTTTTAGATATTGCCGTTAGAAAATTTAAAAAACCTATTTTTTTTTTGCTGTTTTCGAAGAAATATGTTGGCATAATGTAATATTCTTCAATTAAAATTGTTACGATTTAAGAAAGAACTTATTTTTTTCTTTCAAATTCAGTTTCAATCTTCTCAATATCTCTTTTCTTCTTCGAGATATCTTAATTTAAGTATGTTTAGTAGGTTTGGCATATCTTACCATAAAAAAACTGATCTCTAAAAATTAATATATCTTTCTCCCTAGAACAAAAATATACTTTTCTAATGGACTTTAGTATGCTAATTTTTTGAATACGAACTCAAAAAATGTCGGTCAGCTCTGGTTTGTGAGATATAGTAGTTTTTTTTTAGATTTTCTAAGAAAAAACTTGATTTTGTGTTACTTTAATGTGAATATCTTAAAATCCTCACGTGATAGAATTTTTTTGACTTCGAATTCTAACTCAGCACATCAAAAACTATAAGAAAAGTGTACTTTTGTTTTTAGGAGAAACAAATCTGAAGCTTTACAAGGCAGTTTATCAAATGGTTTATTACAAATAAGATATTTCTAAATAGATAAATAGTAGGGGTATATAAAATTACAAATTTTGTTTAATGTATTTTATTATGGGTTTCTTAACATATTTGACTTATTAAATATAATGGGCGTTGATATTTTACATTTTCCTTAATTAAGATGTGCAGGGACGGGTTAGAATATTCCTGCAGCGCCTCCCCGCTTGTCGTAAAAGGCGACTAAAGGAGCAAATTTATCTAGGTCACAAACACCAAGGTGAACCTAGCGACACTTAACACCTGTAAACTTTCCCAAAAGTGTGCATGCCAGTCCCTGGGTTGGCACGACTGGAGATCACCGGTGCTGTTAAAGAGAGATCAAATACAAAACTGGAGTATGCACGCGTCGAAAAAACAACAACAACAACAACGTTTCGCAAGATTTTGTGAACTGAAGCATTATGGAAGTACTCGTCCAAAGAAATGACACTACCCCGCCAGGCACTACCATTACTAATGGTACTGATCCTGGACCGAGTAGCAATGCTCGGGTCAGAGCTAGACGGATTCCGGGGGCTAGCAAAGTAATGCCACAGATTATACAAAATCTGAGAGTTGCGAGTTGGAACGTTGGGAGTATGACAGGTCGAAGCTTCGAGCTGGAAGTGATGATGATAAGAAGGCGAGTAGACATCTTGTGTGTCCAAGAAACGAAATGGCGTAACACGGGAAATAGGGCCCGTTTCTTGGATACAAGGACAACAAATTACAAGATGTTCTACTATGGAACGGAAAAGGGTAAGAACGGAATCGGAATCATCCTTGCAAAAGACCTCTTAGGCAGCATATTGTCCATTTCGAAATTCAGTGACCGTTTGATGTCCCTTAAATTGGTGATTAAAGGAAAGTTGTGGAATATTGTCACTGCATATGCTCCCCAAATTGGATGTGAGCAGGTGGAAAAAGATGCATTTTGGCTAGATTTTCACAACCTACTTAAGGACATCCCAAAGGAAGAGTTTTTGTTCGTGGGCGGAGATTTAAATGGACATGTCGGGAAAACAAACGAAGACTATGAAGATTGCCATGGAGGCCTCGGATACGGCATCAGGAACTCTCCTGGTGAAGACATCCTGAGCTCGTGCAAATCATATGGTCTTATCGTACTTAATACCATGTTCATCAAACAAAGCCGACACCTGGTCACTTACAGCAGTGGTGGAAATGAGACTCAGATTGATTACCATTTGGTATCTAGTTTCATGAAACCTCGGGTCAAGGATTGTAAAGTGACACTGGGAGAAGCGATCGCCCACCAACACCGTCTCCTACTGACAGAATTTTTTATGGAGACAGTGATCGACAACAAAAAGACAAAGACTTTTGGGAAGATCAAATGGTATAATCTGGATAAGGAAAAAGGCGAAGCTTTTATTTCGAATATGCAAAACTATCTGTATAACAACACCAATATATTTCGAAATGAAGAGAGTACAGCACAAAGTATGTGGGACCTCCTACAGCGAACTTGCATAGAAAAAGCCAAAACACTGTTAGGGGTTTCAAAAGGACACAACCAACAAGGCAAAGAAACATGGTGGTGGAATGATGAAGCTAAAGCAGTTGTAAGTAAAAAGAAAATGGCTTTCAAAGCTTGGTCGAAGTGCCCCTCTAATAATACAGAGCAAAAGTCACGCCTCGAAGTGGAATACAGAAACTGCAAGAAAGAAGCGAAGAAGATATGTGCCCAAATTCAAGCCAAGAATACGGAAGACCTGTATCGGGAGCTAGATGAAATTTCTTCCCCGACTGCTGGTGCTATTCAAGAGCTACGACAAAACGTGAATAAGGGCGCAACCATCTTCAAAATAGCCGCTCAAAGAAGAAGAAATGCTCAGGAGATCTGTTCGGCAAAGTTTATTAACAATGCTCAAGGCCAACTACTTGTGGAAAACGAAGAAATCCTCCACAGGTGGCGACAGTATTGTGACGAACTTCTAAATGAACAATTTCCAAGGCTACACTTTCCAATAGCTTCACCTAACTTAAGCGAAGTATCCGATGTCACAGTCGAAGAAGTTAGTGAGGCTGTAAAATACTCCAAAAAGGGAAAAGCTGTTGGGCCAGACGAAATACCCTCAGAGTTTTGGAAAAAGATGGGAGACATCGGGTCTAGATGGCTCATGGTTCTTGTTTCCAAGCT
Source organism: Episyrphus balteatus (assembly GCF_945859705.1). Taxonomy (NCBI): domain Eukaryota; kingdom Metazoa; phylum Arthropoda; class Insecta; order Diptera; family Syrphidae; genus Episyrphus; species Episyrphus balteatus. The sequence goes on along the minus strand of NC_079135.1, from coordinate 130,183,842 downwards.
TATACGAGGTGATCGAATGCCTAATCAATGGAGGGAAAGTTATCTTCTTCCAATATACAAAGGGAAGGGTGATACTCGAAGCTGTGATAATTACCGTTCGATTAAGCTGATGTCACACACCATGAAGATCGTTGAGCGAGTCTTGGGTAGCCGACTGCGAAAAATAATAAGGCTATCTGATGACCAGTGCGGGTTTGTTGCGGGTAAATCAACCACAGATGCAATCCAGAGTATCAGAATCATTATGGAAAAACATCGAGATTCCTTGGAGGATTTGCATGTGGTATTGGTTGATTTTGAAAAAGCATTCGATCGACAACCACGAGATCTGATATGGGTGGCCCTCAGACAACGAGGAGTTCCGGAAACCTATGTGCGGATAATTATGGACATGTATGATGGAGCAGTTACTAAAGTAAGATGTGCAGCTGGAGTCACCGAAGAATTCGAAATCACAGTAGGTGTACACCAGGGAAGCTCTACACCGCAGTTGTGCGTCCAGCACTCACATACGGTTCACAATGTTGGACAATGTACAAAAAGTATGAGAGTAAGTTAACGGCAGCTGAGATGAAGATGCTTCGCATGACAGCAGGAGTAACAAAGCTTGATATAATTAGAAGTACGAAGATCCGAGGAAGCCTTCATGTTAAAAATACCATCTCCCAAAAAATTGAACACGACCGACTCAGTTGGTATTGCCATGTTCAAAGGAGAGATCCTGAGAACCCCGTCAAAAAAGCAATATCATATAACGTTCCAACACGAAATAAAAAGAAAGGTAGGCCTAAAAACTCCTGGTACAAGCAAATGCAAAAACACCAGCATTCAGTTGGCCTCAGAAACGGAACAATACAAAACCGGGAGGCTTGCCGCCGATTTCTGAGGTCAACCCGGCGAACCCCACAGGCGGATCACTAGTGTGAAGCAGTAACGTGGGAAGGTTATGATCCCCTCGACATCGAGATCATAACAGCGCCGAGAAAAAAAGGAAGAAGAAGAAGATGTTTTTGTTCATGTAGGATTTACTAAAAAGTGAAGGATTTCGATATTTCTGCTTTTTTTTTGTAAATCTGTATTTTAAAATATGAGTAAACATTAATGTAAAAGGACATTTTGGTGTCAATCGATAGGCGATATTATGAGGAATAAGTCCTCCAAATTTGAGCTCAATGCTACAAATAGTTTTAATTTTGCACGAGTTCAAATGAATCTAAAAGGGTGATTTTTTTAGAAACTACCCACAATTTTCAAAAAATCATTTTTACAAAAATCAGGTACGATAGAATTTTTCTGAAACCAGGAAAGTCTAATCTTTCATAATATCAAAACATTATTTGAAGGAGAAAAAACAAGTTAAATTTTGCAGACCAGTGTTATCAATTGAAATGAATTAGAGCATTAAGGAAATAATTCATTCACTATCTACCTACTTTCGAGCTTTGATATAGCGAAATGGTGATATCAATATATGGTAAAAGAGCCGATAAAAAAATATGAATTATGTCTTATGAATTGGCTACTCAAATTTAATATCTTCACAATTTAGAAAAAATAAGAAAATACTTACAGTTTTCCAAGTTTCTCTTTAATCAATCCGATTTATTTAATTTTTTGAAAAAGTATATTATGTGCAAAAACTATAGAAATTAGTTTTAATATTTCAAGCAGTTTTTCTTCATAGTTCCAACTCTCTGCTAGTGGCTCGCCGCTTTGACCTCAGAAATGCATTTTCTTGTAACAGAAGTGTTAAGGCCAATGTTTCTTACTAGTTTTTTTGTCGTCAAATTTATGATTTATAAATTCATAACGATATTTATTACCAAGCTGAAAAGAAGAAAAACTAATTAAGTCTTAAATTGTCAATTTAGGTATTTCATAAAAAAGTATTGTTTTCACCTTGGACCTATTTATACGGTTTTATAAACCTCATTAATTCAAGTGGTGGTTCATAAATGTTTTTTGCAATTCTAAAATAAATACCATTTCAATTTCAAACATTTCAATTCAGTTAGTAAAGTTAGTTTAGGTAAACAATTTTTCTGTGTGGAAAAAGTGGAGTATATTCTAGCAAGGTTCGAACCCTGCTTGTTAGGCTACTTCATTGAGAGATAACCTCCTAAGCCTAAACGATAAATTCATTACTGTCAAAAACCTCTGTCAACCGTTTCTTTAATAGTATTAGACTCTATTCGACAAAAAACGCTTTTAGACTAATTCCGCTTCGTGACTTCAGTCGCATTATGATTAGTCGGTAAAACAGTTTTTTTTTATTCAACTTTATAATTTCCTTTTTACCAATCGATTATGATATGTAATAGAGCTTAGGGAGGTTCAGAAACGTTTTCGAGACCGAAAAGTTGGTCGGTCAACTTCCGGGTCTCTGATTGGTAAGTTGTCAAAAACAATCCTTCCAGTTTTATTTAAAAGTTGACTGGAAAATAGGCCAAGAATAATATCACTTATTCGATTTATTCGTCTAAATATACATGTTTCCTAAATAAAACTTTACTCAATTCGTTTTAAATTAAACAGGTTCCAGGTTGAAGCAATAAACCCCAACATTCATTGAAATTTCATTTGAAATCAATTCATTTCCTTAACGCCTGTGTTTCTTTAACATTAAATAGTTCAAAGGTTACTGGTTACAACTAGTAATTACCTTGAATTTTTAGTCACCATAAACAATACATACCTTAAAAGAAAAAGAACTGTACCTGTACCTGTTCAAAGGTTCTAAAAATAATCCTACTCCGTGATCCGACAAACAGAAACACGTGTAGTTTGTATAACCTCTTTTGTCATAAAACACTAGAATATACATATCTATCAATTCATTTGACAAAAAGAGTGTAAAAAGGTTCTTTATGGTCAAGTGCAGAATATTTAATTTGAAGGACAAGCGTATTCTAGGTAAAAATATTGAAAATGGTTTGTTAGTAGGGAAGGTCCTTTTCGTACCTAGGTACAATAAAATTTAAATAATGCACAATAGCGTTGGTCGCGAATTCTGGATGTGGGTACCTATGGGTCAAAATCTTGTAGATTAAAAATTTTGATATTCCAATAATTCAAAATTCAACTTTGTTTTATACAAATTTCATATTCGTTAAATGTAGTTATCATCTATCGGTTCATTAACGTACAGAACACAAAAAAGTTTTTTTTTTAATTTTTTTCTCAAAAAAATATTAATACACAAATAGTTGGACAAACGTTACCCGAAATGGAGATCTCTTCAAAACGACTAGTGGGGATCTTGAAATAGTATTTGAATGACGTACATATTTAAAAAAAAATCCTAAAATTAATTGACTTAAACTGCTTTAAAGTTTAGATTTCATTTTTGGAGTTCCGAAAGTGTTTCGGGAACGCTTTTTTGGGTACCTATAGGTAGGGTTGCCAGATATATTTTGACGAAACTAGTAATCGAGATGCAAAATCCCGGACTTTCCCGGACAAATAAGGACAAAAAAAGAGTACAAAACTAGGACAAAAAAAAAATGCATAATTTTATAAAAAAAAATAACCGAACAATCCTTTTAACTAAAAATCACATTTTTAACCCTTTTTCCCGTAGCATTTTTTTCTTATTTTTTCACAAAAAAAAAATAAATAAAAAACTCTGAGACAAAGTTTGGCCTTCTCGGTATAGTATTATAATAAACATTTGAGCTATGATACTACAAAAGTTGCAATGCAATTCCAGTTAAAAAAATTTTAAAATTCCATTGAAAACCAATTGCGCAAAATTTTAAACGATTTAGTTAAATGCAAATAAAATTTTTAGTAAGTTACTAAGTAAAGAAATGGTCTTTTTGACTAAGCAACTTACTTAAGTGGTTTTAGATTTTCTTTAATCGTTTAAAATTTTGCCATATTCTATATTTTTGATTATTCTGGAACAGAATACAAAACAGAATTGAGCAGATAATAAACCAAAATAAAAACCCCTCGTTTTTAATGAACTCGATTCGTTTTTTGAATAATAAGGGCCAATTTTTCAATAGTCAGATAAACCTCAGATCTTATTCCTAGGAATAAAAGTTTTTTTTTATATTGACATTTATTCTTATGATAGTCTAACTGACGATTGAAAAATTAGGGCTAAATGAATTAAGAGTAGCATACAAGTAGTGAGATACTTAAAGGCTAGAAAAGAGTACAATCCCGGACAATTGATAGAAACTATCCCGGACGTCCCCCACACAGCCAAAAAAGAGTACATGTCCGGGAAAACCCGGACGCCTGGCAACCCTACCTATAGGTATTATATGGAATAGAGCAGGCTTGTCAAACTCAATGGCATTCACGGGCCAAAATAGCAGGATCTAAATTTCTATGGGCCGCAAAAAAAAAAGATATTAGAATTTTTACGAAACAGATTTATTTTTATAAAAGAACAAGAACAATATGTAGTAATATTAATGTTTTCTGCCTGACACTTGGCATCTCTTTTCTGTACCATCTTCTCTACTTGTGATGAAAATTTTTTAGAAGTTATTACTTTTAAAACAGACCCAAGGCGTAGATCTGTTATTCTGGATTTAACAGGTGACTCATTTCGATTCATAAGTGAAAACTGCTGCTCGCATCGATGAAGTGCTTCCAAACATACAAATGATTTCATATGCCAATTTTCGAGTGTTCTCAAATCTGCTTGTTAGATACTTGTAAAATTCAGGTATCCCAGCTTCATCGAATTTATATCTTTAAACGGAGCCACACTGGATTTCGATTAGCTCCATTTGCAAATGATTACGTACTGATTCTATATTTATAAACCCGTCTCAAAAAGAGATTAAAAAAGGATGGATTTTTCGGGACAAAGTAGCGAAAATATTTGCATTGGTGTTCATTTAAGAAAAAAGTAGCGACTGCAAGTCGACTGGAAATCTAATTTTCGGTTGCTTGGAAGTCGACTTAAATATTTTGTACAAATAAACAAATTCAGAGCTTATTCCCGAAAATTCACTAAGGATGAAACAAATCGTATGGAACTTTTTCACTGATTTCCCATTGGTCAAACTGCACTCCAATACTAAATACAGCAAAAAAAAGCTTGTTTTCAATACAAAAAATGTTTGTTTACCTTTTCACCCATCAAGAACTCATATAAGCTGGAAATTCTCCATTGCGACATAAATAGCAAAAAGTTAAAATCTCTGCAGTGAACATCGTGTTGAAATGGAGAAATTCAAAACAATTTTATTGGATTCCCCGGTTTGTTCGTGTTCATTAGAGACATTTAAATTTTATTTTATAACTAAAATTAAATGTAAAAATTGAAAATGCAAGTTGTACCTAAATTAAGCTTGGGCCGCACAAATATACGATGTGGGCCGCATGCGGCCCGCGGGCCGCAAGTTTGACATGCCTGGAATAGAGCTTAAAACGTTTCAAACTAAAACGAATACATTTCTAGATGCTTACCAAATAATATAATCGCTAAATTTGAAAAAAAAACTTTACTTTAATGTTCAAATGTAGTGATCACAAAATTGTCTGGAACTCAAATTTTTCACTACCATGATTTTGGCCCATATCTACACATAATAATCAAACGTCTAAGTTATCCGTATTCGGAAGAATCTAATTGCTAATTGCAAAAGAGGATTTAAAAGCTTTGAATAATTGCTTTGCTTCATTATAATTCTTTGAAGATTTTCGAATTTATTCTGATTGGAATATTTTACTTCAAACAAATAAACAATTTTCGTGTATTTTTTTTTTTATTCAAACCACCGGATGTGTGACCGTTTGTTTAGAAATAAATATTATCTTAAATGTTTGTTGTGTTAAATTTTGCCAGTTTAACAATAATAAAAACCCTTTTATTAAAAAAAGGTAAATCATATCTTAAACTAACACACGAAAAATTTCAAAATCAAACAAAATTTGTTCAAAGGCATATAGGTAAATATCGAATTTTCGATCAATGACCGACCAATATACACATAATTCTCCTTGATAAGATAAATGTGTTATCGATAGTTTATTTTATATACATATTTTCGGGGGACACAAATTCCAAGGTGTTGAATTTTTAAACATTTTTATTTATATTATTTTTCTCTCCCATGTTTACTCAAAAAAGACCTCACAACAGACTAATATTTGCTGATTCGATATATTCAGCAAAAAATATTAACCGATCTTTTAGCTTCATTTTTTGACAAACAAAAATCAAATAACAAAATTCTACCTAGAAGAGATACAAAACGCCCATAATCGGCATTTTTTTTTTTGTTACCATAATATCTCTACACAAAAGTATAATATAAATTTGTATATCTCTGGTGAATACATTGAGATTATGGTAATGCGATCGTTAACAAAATATAAAACTAACCACAAAAAGAAATGAAGTTCGTCGCTAAGACCGGTTTCAAATATTTAATCTTTTATTTTTTTTGATTACTTTTTCGCATTAAAAAATTCTCGAGGTTTTAATTTCGATATAGAATTTTTGCACAAACTGAATTTCATCTTATGACAAATTTGTTTATGTTGGCGGATTTGTGTTTAAAGCATTAATTTTGACGGAAATGAAGAGAAACAACAAAAAAAAAAACAATATTCGATGATTTGTTTATAATTTTTTAATGATTCACCTTGGGACTTTCTATATCTCCTGGAATCAGTTAGACAAATACGAATGTCGAATCATTTATATTTTCTTGGAAGCACCCCAGTTTATTTGACTATTCAACTCGTATTTCTTATAGAATGAATAGAGATCTTTATTATCTCTCTCGTGCCATACTAGAAGTGTAAACATTAATCAGAAGAGTTATTTAAATTATATTTTAGTCAGATATTTATTTACACAGGTGAATTATTCATTGCCGAAGTGTTTTTTGTCATATAGTAGGTACATATTGGGGGCGGATTTTGACTATAATGGAGCCTTTAATTGGAATTTTGTCTTCTTTAGGCACTCTTTTCCTTAAAGTCTCCAACAAACTATCAACACTTTCTAACAAATGTAAGTTTCTGAACAGAAATTATGTAAAGTAAGTCTCCACACTACACTATTTTACATTGCCAAAGTCAAAATGAAGTTCAAATTGGATCGGAATTTTGTATTCTTTAGGCATTATTTCCCTTAAAGTCTCCAAAAAACTCTCCACACTATCGAACAAATGTAAGTTGTTCAACAAAAATTGCGATGCGAAAGTATCCACTATATTGCCAAAGTCAAATGAAGTTCGAATTGAATTCCTTTAATTGGAATTTTGTATTCTTTAGGTAATTTTTTAAAAAGTCTCCATCAAACTCTCTACACTATCTCACAAATGTAAGTTTGCTGACTAGAAAATATGTTAAGAAAATCTAAACACTATTTTACATTGCCGAAGTTAAAATGCAGTTCGAATTGAATTCCTGTCAAATATTTTATTTTCGAAAATGATTTTGACATTTAACTACTTGTCAAATATTTGGGGATGAGCTGTCTGATATTGATGGGTTTGGACTTTTATATTCTGTCTCCACGTTATTCTACAGGCATTTTTCATTTGACAAACAAAAAAGAAGAAGAAACGCCGTCTTGTTTTCCTTGTTTTCGAAAATATCATTCAAGAAACATGGCATTTCGATGTTCCAAAATTGAAACGAATCCTGTTCTAGAAAGATCATCCTCACTCGTTGAACTTTTAAAGCAGTTAGGTACTCCTGGTTTTTACTCTAAAGCTGTTTTTAAATTTAGCGCCCTCTATGCCAATAGCTTGAACTACATTAACCTCAAATGCCGCTACTGTTCCAACAGAGGCAATTCAAAATTTACGTGTTTAAAATTAAACATTGAAGAACATTAATTTTGAATTATCTATCTTCGTTTGTGTTGTTAGAGTTAAGAAGAAGTGTGTTTTTGATAGATAAGAAAGTATGCCCAAGCCCAAGTCCCAGTGACAATAATATGCCAGCCTCATAGACGCGCATAACCCAAGCCCAGCCCAACCCAGAATTTAGTGTTGAAATTATGTAAGTATTTATTTTTTGTTTTCGGTAGACTACCAAATAGGATACTCGCTCGTCTATTCAACGAATCGTTCAAACAAACAAAATAGTCAGTCGTTCGTTGAATTATTAGTGTTTAGACAGTTTTGTTGTATATTTGTTGCCATCAGTGATGTGTAAGAATATCAATGACATAAAAAGTATTACGAACGAAAGATGACGATGATGATGATCAAATGTTAATATTTTTATGTGCATAAAATATGTAATGTTTATAAATAGGTACTTATTGAATATTCGTTATATGTAATCTAATTTGTCGGCAGTGGGTAATGAATTGAATAAAACACGATATCAGGTTTAGATTTCTTTCATTTAAATGCAACTGAGGTATTAATTTAACTATTGTTGATTCAGCTCTATAGTGCGTGTTTGAAACATTTCAAAAAGGTGAGAAGACAATACTTTATGGATCAAACATTATGAATAATAAGCAAATATTTGTAAATGAATACAATTTTTACACTTCTGACTCAGAATAATTAATTTTAAACCATCTTTTTTTTGTTGGTTGTCAGGAATGTCTTGTTTATCTTTCTTTAAAAAAAAAAGGTTTTGAAGGTTGATTTCATCAATAAAAATGTAAATATTTGTTTTTAAAAGGGTTTTCAGTGAATATCTTGAGACTACAATAATCTTATAGAGTTCAGAACAAGGCTGTCTAGAATTTTTGATAAAAAGGAGGTTGTCTGTAAAGCCGGTTTACGGACGATGATTTTACGTGATAACGTCGTAGGAAAACAGGTTGTGTGCTTTTAAAATGAGTCAATGAATCTCCAAAAAGAGCTAGAATTTTTTGAACTCGATCAATTTTCATCACAAAAAAGCAAAAAAAAACATATAATTGTATGTTCTCACGCTATTGAATCAATTTTTTTTATTTTATATCATGTGATATATTTCACCTTTCATTTCATAAGCCATACTTAAATTTTTATAATGCGCAAAAAGTATAAAAATAATTTATTTATTCATAAGGCCATAAATGCGCAAAAAGTATAAAAATAATTTATTGAAAACAATCATTTTCATCAAAAAATGCAAAAAAAAAACATGAATTTTTATCTTCTCACGTCATTAATTCCATTTTTTCCCTAACAACCTATATAATCTCTAAGCTTATTGTCTTAGCACAAAATATATATATATCGATCAGGTCTATGAGACATCTACAAAAAGAGCTTGAATTTTTTGAACTCGATCAAATTTCATTAAAAAAAGCAAAAAAAAACATTTATTTTTATGTTCTCAGGCTATGGAATCAATTTTTTTGTTTGACAAACTATAAAAAATATATACCATGGGAAAGCTTATTATTTCACCTTTCATATGAAGTATCAATCTCATTTCAAAGATGCCTACAAGAGAAGTTAGAATTTTTTAAAGTCAACCATGTCGAATTTCCAGACTGAGATTACGGTACTTTCCACACTGGTGGCTGTTCGGGGGGCAACAGAACTCCACTGGTGTTTTGAGGTTTTTCGTAAGTTTCTTGATTTAACATTGTGTAGCTTGTAGTTAGTCTACCGTTATGTGTGATATACCAAATAAAAGGTAATTGTATCGGGATGCTTATAAAAGTTTAATAAAATTTCTATCTGCTCTTGGTCAAAAGTTGAATTCTAAAGTTTTTATTTTACTTCGCACACGTATAGTCGTAGTCATGGTCTATCATTACTTCATATACTTTATTCCTGTATCTATTTAAGAAAAAAAGATAAAAATAAAAAACGATGAAAACGGTCAAAAAACGTGTTTTTTAACAACTAAACGATTCCAAGTTTTGCACATGTATGCATAAGGCCAAAACCTACATGTTCTATAAGTTTGAGATTTTTTGAACACTCCAAAAAAAAGCTAAAAATCAAAAATTACCCAAAAATACCCCTAAAAACAAGGTGTTTTTCAAAAATTCATATTTCGAAACGCAGAGTGTTGAAAAAAAATCCGTATCAGGCGCCTAATTTTTTTTACCCTCATCTTTCACCTGGCATCTTTAGAATTGTCAAAAAAAATGTCCTTTACCCAAAATCATCATTTTGTCATAGCCCCAAAACGTGTACAACGTTCAAACAAAACGTTATAGCTGAGTTTCAAAATTTTTTAGAAGTTTTTCTTAAATGCAGTTATTCTTAAATTAATCCCATCTATCTATAGCATAAAAAATTTTAGCCCAAATTTCATCTTTCCGTTTTACCCCTGTTTACCCTATTAAATGAAGGAATTTTTAAAAATCCTTCATTTGGATTAAGCTTTAGGTTATTATCTTTCAAATATATATAAGATTTTTGTATCTCTAATAGTTTATTTTTAATTTTGAATTGAAATTTATTGCCGCACTGCGAAAGTGCGAGAGTGTAACGTTAGAAAATGGAGTCACTTTTTTGTGGTGGCTGCCATGGTTCATCGATTTATAAGACGTTATCACGTCAAAAGAAACGTCATCGAATATAAACGGTTTGTTCACAAAAGAAATAAACATGTTTCATAGGTGTTAATTGACATTTTTTTTAAGTTAATTTGATCCTTAAAAGTTTGTCTCTGTGACACTTTTTATGAGGAAAAAGTACAAATAAGTTTTAAAACTAAAGTGAGTTATAAATACCTAAAACACCTATTTCTCTTCCAGAGTTTTATACCTCAAATCACCTAGATTAAGGTATTCAGGCTTAAGAAAATGGCCAGACAATCAAGTTTGATTTTAAGTAGGTGAATTTGATTTGCAAATATGCGAAACCCTGACTTACATTGAAATAAGTACATATTCCATTTCAAATATTCATTAAAAAAGTTTAATGGAATGTTATAATATTGAAAAAAAAAAATTAAAGAACTAAAGTTATAAGTTTGCAATAATTCATTTGATATGACAGAATCAGAACTTGAACATATCACTTCTAACTAACCTGACTAAAACTCTTTTCTTTGTTTCTTTTTTTTTTGTTTTTTTTGTTTCTTTTTTAACTCTAAATTGTTTCCGTAAACACTTTATCTCCTTTTGATCTTTCAAACACATATCCCAAGGCCATTAAGTTAATTTTAGAATATAAAAGAAACATATTTCTATCATCAAACATAAAAATATAGCAATAAACATTTCATATGAAAACATCTTTAAAAAGCAGACACAAAAACATGACCTTAACATAAATTTCTTCAAACGATAGACACAAAAAAAACTGGTTCTCGTTGGATACTGAAAAGTTATAGAATACATTTTTGTAACATTAAAACGCCCCTTCTGCCAGACATAAATTCTCATAAAATTATGGCAATAAAAGTTATTATGACTAATCATGCGTTTTATTTGACCGCAAATAAAACAAAAACAAAAAAAGCTGAAATATATGGGATCTGTTTCTACCTAATTCTGAATGTCGCCGACACACCGATCGTTTTTTCCTAGACCGGAAAGAGGTCTTCGGTTACCATTTAAAAAGTGAACAACATATAAAGTCAAACAATGGCCGAGAAAAATAATAAATTGATGTTCTACATTAATTATGTTTTTTTTTCCTTTCGTTTTAATCAAGATCGACGAAAGGCCGGCTGTAGGCTAATAAACGTGCTGAAACCCCTTTTCTGTCAACGTGACAGAAAGTGAGTGCAAAAAATTTTAATTGCGAAATTACATAAGTCGCATGTACTTGCTTCATATCGGTTTTTTCCATTTTAAAACTTAGAGGCAGACACACCTTTAAAACTTAAGAAAAACTTTCTGCGAACAAGTGCACACTGCCTTATCATAACTAAGCTTAAGTGCAGGTGGCCATTAGTTTGCTAAGCACCGTTTTTTTTTTTTTTAATACACTACCTTACCATCTCTTACTTAAGTGTCAATTGTGTAGAGGTCCATTTTTTTCGATGTTGGAATATACACTACCTTACCATTCATTTACTTTAGCGTATACAGTTGCAGTGGAATAAATCACACTGCATTATCATTCCTAAACTTAAGTAATGGCTGAGAAACTAAATTTAAGTGCCTTAAGTGCCATTTTTTTTAAAATTTGAAATAAACACTACCTTACCATCTCTTCACTTTAGCGTTAACTGTAAAAAAGATTTCTTCTTTTCCCAAAATTCGAAGTAATAAAACTCTTAGGTGGCCAATGTTGGAAACTTCAAATACACTTTATTTGAACAAATACGCACTGCCTTATCATCCATAAACTTAAATGTTCTATATAAACTGTATCTAAGTGTGTTAAGCGCCATTTTTTCCGATTTTAAAGTATCTTTAACAAGCCATCCCTTTACTTAAGCGTTGATTTTTTAAATGTGTATTTTCCAATGCTAAAATGTGAACTACCTTACCATCGCTTTACTTAAGCGTTGACTGTGTAGTCTCCTAATTTTGTATGAAATCAATAAAGAAGCCTTAAGTATCTTTATCCAAATTAATAAAACAGATAAAAAAAAGTTAAATCAGTAATTAAAGTTGTGCGCCACATCTGCTGTAGGTACACAAGTTTTAAAGCTGGTTACATTGTGCGCAACGTTGCGTTTCCACTCCTCAGAGTGCCTCTCTGCAGCATCATCTTTTTTGCTGCTGTCATTTGAAACCCAAAGCGTAAAGTGATCTTTTTTGTTAAAGCTGATGGAACAATGCCAACCGAACCGCTTTGAATTTTGTATTTATAATTAATTAAAAATTCAGTTGCCACTCATCACGATCATCATCACATCACAACCCATCACTATACACACCAAAGAGTCATGATCAACGGTGTTGTTGTTGTTGTTGTTGTGCGTTGAGTTGAGCTTGGATCTGTTGGCTACTTGAGATCTCTTGCCACACAACAACTTCAATCATATCGTAACCTTGTCCCATAACAATCTACCGTGAAAAGAGCAGCAAACCCATTGACAGCAAACACAGTGTGTCTGGGGCTTAAGTGATGGGATATTTACTTATAGAGATGGAACTTGGTAGTCATTCTTTATGTTTTTTTTTTCAAATTTTTTTTGTTATTCCAATTCATTGCAAGCGCGGTAAAAGCCGAGAAAGTATCTCGAAGAAAACCGAAAACAAGCTGAGATCTGTTTATATCCGCCGCGCCGCCGCGCCGCCGCAGCCGCAGTCGCTGCCAAGTCGTTGGAGTGGATGAAAATATGAAAATTTATGAGGGATCACGTATAGCTCTGCATCTAGGTATAAAGTCTGCTCTGCTTTTGCGGTATCCTGTTTTAAACACTCGAAAACAAAATAACAAAACCAAAAAGGGGCGTTTTTATGAATCTATCTTCACCTCTCTTCCGATACCGCGATATCGTGCGGTGTAGAAATTGTATTCCTTTAACTGTCCACAAGTTCCATGGATTAATTTTAACTGAGAATATTTTTCTTGTGTTAAAAGCGCAACCGACCGACAACTTGGATCGAACACGCATTGACCAAAGCATTCAGCAAGCTTATCTATCTCGCTGGCAAGCTCTCTGGGGACATAAAATATTTCACTGTCTTTGTCGCGTCGCAATCGTCCGTCGTCGTCGGTCAGTTTCTTGGTCTCGCGCGGTGGGCGTTTGCATAGATATCGTCTAATCCGATTGTGGTTGTTATTTATTGACTGGGTCGGTAAAATAAATTAAAAATTATATCAATTTTCATTTTGTTTTAACCTTAAGAAAAAAAAAAATATAGAGAAGATGAACAATTTTGTTAAGTTCATCGATTTAGTCGTCATAAATACTCATATTACAAATTCTAATTAGAAAGGAAATCTTTGATAATTCCATGTAACCAAGACGACACGCCTACATTTGAATTTATAAGTTCAACAAATGATCTTAAATCGTTTTAATGAGGTTATATGGGGAAGGAGATAACAAAATACTTGCATTTGATTCATGATTGCCACTTAGTTAAAATTGTATTACTATTTAGCGCCCGGGTAGGGATGTAATTTGGTTCATGGGCTGGGTCTAGTTTGTTGGGTTACTTAGTGTTATTTAAACCCAAGCTGTTGAACACCAGTCGAAATTGATCTATTAGAGTTGAAATTGTTAAATCGCAACAAAAATTGGTCAATCGAAACGGAAACTGGTAAATCGCTCCTGAAACTGGTAGATGGCCTCCGCAAATGTTAAATAGCAGCTGAAGCTGATTCGGATCTTAAATTGATAAATGATGTTCGAAACTGGCAAAAAGCAGCTGAACCTGGTGAACGGAAATTGGTGAATTGCAAATGAAAGCTAGAAAATCGCAAAACTATTGAAAAATCGCAACTAAAAATATCACAGCTGAAACTGGTAAAGTTAGTAGTGTAGCCGAAATTCAAAGTAATAAAACGCAGGCGAAACTGGTAACTCATAGATTTAACTGGTGAATTGATACATCGCAGCCGAAACTGTGAAATAGTTTCTGAAGTTGGTAATTTGCAGTGAAATCTGATTTCGCAGACGGTACTAGTAAATCGGAGCCGAAACTGATTAAGCTCCTTAAGGCCAGAACTGCGACCTCAGAATTTTTGAACCAAACTTGTCTAATTCGTCTGTTCACCTTTTTTTTATCTTTGTCAACCCTTCAAAAAAATTTTAGTGTCAAAAAATAAATTCAAATTTTTTTTTTTTCAAAATGTTTTTAAAAGTATTTTTTTTTATATTTTATACTTCAAAATGATGTCTGTAAATTTTTAATAAAATTGGCTTATGCTGTGATGAAATTTATGAACTTAAAAAATATGTCAATTTTTGAAAAACGGCAACGCCATATTTCCGTTCTCCGCATTTTTTGAGAAAAACTAAAAACGCAGTCTATTACGTATACCAAATTTGATCAAAATCGTTAGAGCCGTTTTCGAGAAAGTTGCAATACCTCGAAAACGTTATATGGGAGATATGCGTTAAAAAGGCGATATTAAAAAAATAAAAAAAACGAGTCTAGGGAATAGCGTAAAAAGCATCTGCACCAAGTTTCAAGCAAATCCATCCATCCGTTTAGGCCCTAGCTCGATGTACAGATGGACGCACAGACGCACACACGCACAGACCGACGGACGGCATGACGAAAACCACTTTTTTGATATTCTCCATCATCGTAATGTTGGTTTTGATTAAAACCTCAATTTTTTTTTTTCTACACGAAACCAATACTTGCCCTATAGAGCAAGTAGGTATCATCAAAAAAATTATCGTTTGTCCAAAACATCATTTTTTCTAAAATCCCCAAAAATATTTTTTTTTCAAAAATTCACCTCGAGAAATGGATAAAAACAAAAAAATCATCGTTTGTCCACTCTACGTTTAGGAGATATTCAAAAAACAAAGGAGAATGGGCATTTTGGACGTTGAGCGGCCATCAATAAAATTGGTATCAAATGAAAGAATTATAGCCCATTAAAAACTTTTACTATGGACGTTTCGCTGTATTGCGTTAAGAATGCAAGATAATGCAGTATTAGTATTGTTAATGCATTGTTCAATGTATGAAGGAAGAACTGATTTATATTTTTATATGGAATATAAAATATGATGCTCTGTCATTTTCCCTGAGCATGGAGACATTAATCTTGAAAATCCGACCAATAGAACTCATAATATAAGATTTTTAAGGGGTTGGGGTCAAAATTCTGCCGGGGTCAAAATTCTTTTGTCAAAATTCTGCTTTCAAAATTCTGCTTTACAAAATTCTGCTTTCAAAATTCTGCTTTCAAAATTCTGCTTTTCAAAATTCTGTTTTTCAAAATTCTGCTTTTCATAATTCTGTTTTCAAAATTCTGCAAAAAATTAAAAAAGGGTTTGGAAAATGTTCAAAAGCGCGCGCTTTTTAACATTTTCCAAACCCTTTTTTAATTTTTTGCAAAATTCTGTAAAATCATCTTCTTCAAAAATTATCTGTTTATTTGATTACTTACCTACATAATTTGCATTCTTTCAATGTATATTAATTTTTGTTTTATAAATGAATAAATTTAAAAATATTAAGAAAAGGTTTTGAATACTAAACATTTCCGAAAATAATTCAAAATTTTTTAATTTGTCAAATAAAGATGAATATTCAAAAATTTGAATAAGAAAAGGAATATCTTGTATGAAACAACATCGTTTCCAATAAGTTATAGATTTTATTTGAAAGAAATTCAGTCTATGCATTTTAAAAATATTTGCGACACTTAAACAAAAAAATTTTGGAAAGTGCCAATGTTGAATTACATTAATGAGGTGTATTTTTCTTTAGTCAGCGCATATGCTATAAAAAAAAACAGAATTGGCAGAATTTTTTTGTTTAAGTATAATGCTGGCAGAATTTTGAAAAGCAGAATTTTAAAAAGCAGAATTTTGAAAAGCAGAATAGAAAAAAAGCAGAATTTTGAAAAACAGAATTTTCTTTAAAAAAGCAGAATTTTGAAAAGCAGAATTTTGAAGCCAGAATTTTGACCCGATCCCATTTTTAAGACAACCATTTCAGGTTCGAAAGTTTTCAAACAATTCAAAGTAACAAAAAATTGAACAACAAAACTCTAAAAATAGGCTTGAATTTGTTGTTTTAAAATGCTTATAGGTTGGGTTCTAGTGGTTGGATATTCAAGATAAAGGTATTCAGACGCAGGGAAAATGACAGAAAATAATATTTTGCACTTAAAATACACAATTGAGTTATAACATTGAGACATATATAAAGTGTTACATGCATTTTATCCGTTATTGAAATACGTCACAGGGATAAAACTTCTGCACAATATATGTAAACCTTAATTACATCAAAAAATAACAAATTCATTCCTGGCCGCGTAACGTCCACGTTTCATACAAACTTGCCCATTCTCCTTTTCGAAATTCCCAACAAAAGTTACGCATACACCACAGTGTACCAACTTAAAATTTAGGAGATATTAAAAAAACTAATTTTTCACTGCAAAATTCAAAGTCCCCCAAAATCCCCAAAAATTATTTTTTTCAAAAGTTGAGAAGCATTTTAAGCACTCAACTGCATCTACCTAAGAATCTACTTGTCCTAATTCCTCAACTAGACTCTAGAATTTCATCAGCCAGCTGCAGTTTACAGCACCAACATACAAGATATCAATAGTGCACTGCACATTTGAAGTTTGTTAGAACCAACAATATTCCAAAACAACTTTATTTCTGTATAATTCGCCCACAATAATTGAAACTTCAAACTTTGTGAAGTTGTTTTATTTTTCTTATTTGTGGGTTAATAGGGTTCACTTCCGTCATAGCCTCGGTATATCCTCGAGGAAAATGATGTATAGCTTGATTGCTTAGCGATTTCTTAGACACCTACACATGGTAATTTCAAGCCATTCAACTTTTCAATGTACCTTTCGATGAAGCCTACGATTTTATGATATTTTTTTTTTCTCAAATTAATGCACATCATACACAGAGTCATCAGTTCAACTAAAAAACAACTTGTACCTATACAGAATTGAATAGAAAAGAAGCTTGCTTGCTAGATGTTTTTATAATGTCTATGCGAATGCATATGCCAGCTTGCGCTGTCATTCTCTTGGACATTTACAAATGATGATGACTTTGCGGTGAGTTTTCATTGCGTTCAAAACATCCGAACATCGTCAGTATAAACATGAAGTACGAAATGAAGTCACCAAACTGCACGTCTTGATGACGAATAATATGACAGACTTAGGTAAGTCTTCTTGTTTAACTGGTTCCCCTATAAGAGTTGATGTTATAAATCGGCAAACTTTTTTTTAGGCATCTCTTAATCTCCCAAGTGGTTTGGTAAAAAAAAAACAAACTACATATTCGTGTTGTGGAATTGAGGATTTCGAGTTGCGAGAGATGCTCTTGAACTTTGTTTTTTTTATTAGATTTTTATTCATGAAGCCCACTTTAAATCGTTTGATTAACAACATGTTTTGATTTGTTACATACATTATAATGAAGATAAATTTATTATTTATTTATTCAATTTAAAGTTAGAAAAAAAAAATATAATAAAAATACAGCGGCGAGAATTATTATGAGATAGCAAAAGGTAAAATTCTTTTTGAAGAATTTCAAGTCTTTTTCGAGTTTGTCGTAGCAAAAAAAATGAAGAATTTTGATCACCTTCAATTTAAAAATGGGTTGCCTTGTTATTCCTTGTCATTTTAATACAAAAGTCATCCACCATTTATTGACATTTCATGTGAAATCACCTTTTCAATCCCTAACAAAATACATATAACCTTAACCTTAAATCTCTCAAAGGTTTATTGGTTACTTCAAGTAATTAACTTTATTTATTTTTTGTCACCATAAACAATCCATCCATTTAATGTACCTATATACATTATATTAAACAGGGTGTTCTTCAAGATTACTTACCTATACCTGCCTTAATATTTATTGCAATGTACCTGTCAAAAGGTTCTTAAAAACAATCCTAATCCGTGCTTTAACAAACAGAAACACGTGTAGTGTGTAAGACCTCTTTTGTGATAAAACATAAGAATACAACAATTTATTTGACAATAAAAAAGTAAAAAGGTGCTCAATGGTCAACTGCAGAATATTTTAGTTAAAGGACAAGTTAATTCTAGGTAAAATGTTGAAATATATTTTTTTAGAGGAGAATGTACTTTTTGGAACAATGGCGTAGCTACCGCTGTATCAGCTGTATCCATGTAACAGGGCCCCCGAAATATAGGGGCCCCCAAAAAATTGTGTATTAAAAATTTTCTGATAACCAGAAGAGATAGATTTTTTTGTGTCTCAAAAAAATAATGTAAGTAACATTTTACAAACCTACGATTATTGTGTTTGAAATAATTATTATAAACCTTGTTTCCAAACTCCTTCAGAATCAGAATGAACACAATGACTAAGAGAAAGAAAGAATTTTCTTTTGGGAAGTGAGACATGTTTTTAAAAGTAAAAGCAGGAACATAACATGAGTTGGCAGAAGTAATTAAGTAAGAATTTCAAATTCGGAATCGTATTTTAAAGTCAACGCTTACTATTGCCGCCTGGATATTTCGATGGGTCAAAATCAACAATGATTTTAGTGCCTTCGTGACCTGAATATTGTGTTCGACACATTAGAAGCAGATAAACTATTTCCGTTGATTTAATAAAACAAGGATCAACAAAATTGGTAGAAAAAAACCTCCTGTTTTTAATTTTTTTTTGTTTGTCAGTAATTGTAGCTTTTACGATGCGATTTTGTAGCTCAAATCTTTTTGAAATATTTAAGGTTTTATAAATTCAAGTTAGAGCTCAAAAGTAAGCTTTCATAATACAAAAAAAAACTCAAAATTCTAAAAATTTTTACACCGAGATTAATCGCTTACATCCCCGATTTTGTAGAAAACTATCCGAGCTACAAAATCGATGTTTTAGCATTTCATCTGGATCTCAAATTCAAATTTCTACCAAAACAATTTTTTTTAATTTCGCATTTTTTGGACCTTGAAAGGTGTCTTTTGAGCTAACTTTTATTAACAAAAACATTTTATGCAACAAATTCTCATTTAACTAGCTACAATTTCTGGGGAAATGTTTTTTTTATTCCGCCATAAGGCTAAATTATTGGTTATCGAAGTGTATATTCTTGTTTAAAATTTATCTGAGGTTTGTTGACCCTTCCGGTTACCAGGACAGCTGAAAAATCATTTTTCAAGCCAAAATAAAAAAATATCTCATAACATCTATGGGACATTGATGGTTATCGGACTTATCGATTTTATCCATAAAAGCGAAAAATCTTGATCTTGTTCAGCTATGGAAGATTTAATCAGCGAATTTGATGAAAGACAAGGTAAGTACTACTTTGAAAAGTTTTGGTGCAATGAAAATTATTGAACAAAGTGCTTTAGTTTAAGAAAAAAGCTTGTTAAGCTGTGTCCAATAGCCCAGTAAGAGTAGATGAAAAATTTTCAAAGAAAGGAACAAATTTGTAACAGGCTGATTTTTGGTATAGGTACAGCTTGGTATTAGGATGTTTTACAATTTGTGAAAAGTCCTGAAGTTTCCTTTGTCTGCTAGTCCCGTTATAAGGGGTCAAAGCTCACTACATTTTTTATTTCAAAAAACTGTAAGTTTTAGACAAAAATTACGTTCTACAAAATTGTAGCTGAGGTTATTTTATAAAAAATTGTCTTATAAAGTTTTCTTTGTATCACCTACCGTTTAGAAATAACAACATGTGAAACTATCCCATGTAATTTGATTAAAATAACAAATGTAAAATATCAAGAAAAACATATGAGAGTTTGGAGTGATATATACAGCATTTTTTTGTTAAATAACTTCAGCTACAATTTTGCGGAACATAATTTTTGTCTAAAACCTACCGTTTTAAAAATAAAAAATGCTGTGACCCTTGATTCCTTATAATGGGACTATAGGACATACGAAACTTCAGGACTTTCCACAGATTGTAAAACACCCTAACACCAAGCTGTATACAAAAAATTAGCCTGTTACAAATTTTTTCCTTGAAAAAATCTATTTCTCCGGGACTATAAGTCTCAGATGGAAGGGCCCCCAAAAAAATTTGGATACAGGGCCCCCAAAGGGCTAGCTACGGCACTGTTTTGGAACATGCACAACAGGTTGTTTTTGCAGGTATAGAATAGAATTGTGTTTCGTGTGGGTTTTGGAAAAGGAAAAGAGCTTACTACATCAGCTACATTTACTACATCAGCTACCTCAGAAGCCATTAGTTGAGTTCAATTGAACGTCGGGAATCATTCGGGAAGTCCAACAGGCCGCCGCAATTAATGTATAAAGTTATTATTGATGTAGCTGATGTAAGCAATGTAGTAAGCTCTGAAATAGGCCCCAGGTCAAACTATGTTACCGACACTACATTTTTCCCACTGATTCTGAAATAGAAAAGATGTCAAAAGCCACTATCACTCCTTTTTATTTATCATAATAATTTGTTACCACAAAATCAATAAGACATTTTTTAAGTGGAAGTAATCAATTTTCTTATCTGTCACCGATATTTTTTTAATGAACTTAAATCAGAATACATTTCCACTTGACATTTTGTATAAAAAAAAGTGTAACGGTTCTGAGGAGCTCTTTAAAACCTCCTCAATATGTACTTTAACATAAATAAATTTATTATGAATCAAAGAATTTAATTATGTTGATTTAAAAATATTGTAAATGTTTAAGTATTTTCATAAAATCGTTGATATCTTATCAAAATTTATCATTTGAAGTTAAACTTATTTTTTTTTTGTTTGAAAATATTACAAAACACACTTCCAATCACATACAAATAATAAGGAACGAAGTTTTCACAGCAATTTGTCTGGAAACACTGGTCGGCAAAAAAACAAAAAAAAAGTCGAGAGCAAGAACTCTGTAAGGTGATTTTAATTAATTGAATGTGCTAAATTCAGATTTATTCCATCACGTCTAGTTTTTGAGCTCTACTCATCACTTTTTTCACTATAAAGTCTCAAAAACTATTTTTAAATTAAATGCTTTTTGATATTTGGTCTTAAATATATATTTTTCTGTATTATTTTGCCTTTTTTTTATTCAAATAAGTAGTCGAAAACTGGAATTAACTTCAAATCTGCTTCAAAAAAAACATTAGTTACGTTAACCACTAAGATTTTGAGATATCATAAACTATCATGCCTATTACAGAAGACGCAGTGACTTAGTCCCCGGAAATCTGCTCGATCCGCAACCGAATCAAATTTCAATCTGTGAACTCCCCGGGATGAACTGTATTATCGATCCTCGAAAACACACTAAACTGCTTACCGACATATGTCATTGTTGACACTTACATAGCCAAATGTCATTCTATCACTTCCGCACCGGGCGCGGCTTCGGTAATACGAAATCTCGTAAAAGTGACTCTCACTCTCTCACTCCCGCTGCATGTATATTATTATTATAGGCATGTATATTTCAAATATCTTTTAGAAAATAAAATAGACGATAAAATATAGCTTTTTGAAATTGAATAAGTAGTTTTTGACCTGTTATTATTCAATTATTTCAAAAATGTGACTTGCCAGTTAAATTTTGACTTCGGATTCGGAATCAGTACATACAAATCCTTCAGAAAAAATGGTTTGGTTCTATTTTCGTTGCCGACCAATGAAATGAAAAAAAAAGTTACCCATCTTAGATCACATTATTCAGACAAATGAGTGAAAGTAGTATTTTTATTTCTTTTTTAATCTTCAGCAATAAATCAATTTTTAAACTACATAACTTTCACAGAGAGATTTTCATATTAAATGGAAATTAAATTTTAAATTCGATGGGGAGTTTTGCATTTGATAAATTGGAAGAAGAAAAACAGTGATTTTGTTAGGAAGTTAATTTTATATATCGTAAGCTTTAGATCTGTCTATTTTGTCTTTAGTTTAAGAAAAATTCATATCTGTCATAGTCAAAAGTGACAGCCATTAATTTGCCGAAATTATCAGGTGCATGCCCGACTAACAAATTTGCTCATATAAAGCTTTACAGGTGTTAATGTAGCTCCTGTAAAGCTTTATAGAAGGGTTTGTTGGGTGGTTGCATGTGCATTGACTTACCGATACCCAAACTCATGAAGCTTGCGAAAAGGTTCCTTTCGCAACAAAATATATTCCTAATTTAGGTTAATTTTACTTTCTAGCTGGCAGAAATAGCTGAATAGCATGTTTTTCTTCAAAATAAGTTTGAAGTTTTCTAAAAGCAGAGCTAATAGACTAATTCCCTGCAATATATCTTTACCAATAAATGTATCCATCCATTTCTTTAATTACTTCGTTATATCGACGAAGAGTACCTTTCTCTACTATCGAACTTATTTTTGAGTGAAAACAAAAGATCTTAAAAGTCTAGACCCTTGGAAACTAAAAAAAAAAACAAAACAATCTAATACCTACTTTTAATAGCTACAACTCACGCCATTGGATGATGATAGGTAGTAATGATGATGAGGAAAAAGATAGTAGCGAGCGGCGCATCAGGCACACAAAACATAGCGCGTATATAGAAAATGCATCAACCCAACCGCACCGAACCCGAACCGGCAAAGCAAACCGCCCGCATCAATGAAGTCAATTTATTACACGAGAAATAAAAGAGGTTTTTTGTTTTCATTTTGTTTTTATCCATTTTTCGTACATTGTTCGATAAAAAAAAAAAAAATGTGACATATAAATGCATTCGAGGGTGACCGTCAAACTGGTTTTTTTGGGTCATTTATGTCATAAAATTTTTCTCCATGATGATATCTGATAAGTGGTATTATAGGAGTCTTATAGAGTCTTCAGAAAAGAACTTTAACCATCACCTTTCTTTGAAGATTGATGAAGTAAAGATTCGATTTAAGACTCACGTTAATGATATTTCCGCATAGATTACTTACAACAACAGAAAATACTATCTAATGGGTTTCAGTGTCATTTTCAGCACCTTCAAGTTAAAAAAAGTTATTTTCTCGTGTAATTTAAATTTGCAATGATTTTCTTGAGAATGCTAATTGCTGGAACCAGTCGTCGTCGTAATAGTTGCAGCTGCAATCCATTGACTATACTCAATCAGACGAAGTTGAAAATTTAACAGTGACTCATTTCGTTTAATAATGTGGTCCAATATGAAAAACATGTAACCGAACGATGTCATTCTTAAAAAAAGGGGTCATAAGGTAAGTGTCAATTCTTGTTAACCTTCTATCAGTCTTCGTAGAATTTATTTTTTTTTTCACGAGGCGCTGTATTCCACATAGTCTTGCAAACGTCAGCTGGAGTTCTACTTTATGAATTTAGTAGCCAATTTCTTCTTCTTCTTCTTCTTCCTTTTTCTCGGCGCTGTTATGATCTCGATGTCGAGGGGATCATAACTATCCCACGTAACTGCTTCACACTAGTGATCCGCCTGTGGGGTTCGCCGGGTTGACCTCAGAAATCGGCGGCAAGCCTCCCGGTTTTGTATTGTTCCATTTCTAAGGCCAACTGAATGCTGGTGGTTTTGCATTTGCTTGTACCAGGAGTTTTTAGGCCTACCTTTCTTTTTATTTCGTGTTGGAACGTTGTATGATATTGCTTTTTTGACAGGGTTCTCAGGATCTCTCCTTTGAACATGGCAATACCAACTGAGTCGGTCGTGTTCAATTTTTTGGGAGATGGTGTTTTTAACATGAAGGCTTCCTCGGATCTTCGTACTTCTAATTCTATCAAGCTTTGTTACTCCTGCTGTCATACGAAGCATCTTCATCTCAGCTGCCGTTAACTTACTCTCATACTTTTTGTACATTGTCCAACATTGTGAACCGTATGTGAGTGCTGGACGCACAACTGCGGTGTAGAGTCTTCCTTTCAGCTTAGGGGGCATTTTTCGATCACAGAAGATGGCAGAATTTTCCCGCCACTTCATCCACCCTACGCTTACGCGATGATTGATATCGTCATCACAAGTACCTTCGTTATTTATCATAGACCCCAGATATTTAAACTTTTCACACTTGGGAAGCACTACACCATTCAAATAAATGTCAGGAATAGGCCTGTGTGGATCAGAAAATGGGCAGCATAGGTATTCTGTCTTTTTCGCGCTTATGCGGTACCCACTACCTTCTAGAACATCCACCCATACATCAAGTGCTCGTTGCAGGGATATCGGGTCTTCACTTATGATGGCTCCATCGTCAGCAAAGAATAACTGATGCACTTTTGGGTCTGTCACTTTGCCTTCAAGCAGGTAATCAAGAACGGTAATAAAGAGCAGAGGACTCAAGACGCTTCCCTGGTGTATACCTACTGTGATTTCGAATTCTTCGGTGACTCCAGCTGCACATCTTACTTTAGTTACTGCTCCATCATACATGTCCATAATTATCCGCACATAGGTTTCCGGAACTCCTCGTTGTCTGAGGGCCACCCATATCAGATCTCGTGGTTGTCGATCGAATGCTTTTTCAAAATCAACCAATACCACATGCAAATCCTCCAAGGAATCTCGATGTTTTTCCATAATGATTCTTATACTCTGGATTGCATCTGTGGTTGATTTACCCGCAACAAACCCGCACTGGTCATCAGATAGCCTTATTATTTTTCGCAGTCGGCTACCCAAGACTCGCTCAACGATCTTCATGGTGTGTGACATCAGCTTAATCGAACGGTAATTATCACAGCTTCGAGTATCACCCTTTCCTTTGTATATTGGAAGAAGGTAACTTTCCCTCCATTGATTAGGCATTCGATCACCTCGTATAAGCTTGGAAACAAGAACCATGAGCCATCTAGACCCGATGTCTCCCATCTTTTTCCAAAACTCTGAGGGTATTTCGTCTGGCCCAACAGCTTTTCCCTTTTTGGAGTATTTTACAGCCTCACTAACTTCTTCGACTGTGACATCGGATACTTCGCTTAAGTTAGGTGAAGCTATTGGAAAGTGTAGCCTTGGAAATTGTTCATTTAGAAGTTCGTCACAGTACTGTCGCCACCTGTGGAGGATTTCGTCATTTTCCACAAGTAGTTGGCCTTGAGCATTGTTAATAAACTTCGGCGAACAGATCTCCTGAGCATTTCTTCTTCTTTGAGCGGCTATTTTGAAAATGGTTGCGCCCTTATTCACGTTTTGTCGTAGCTCTTGAATAGCACCAGCAGTCGGGGTAGAAATTTCATCTAGCTCCCGATATAGGTCTTCCGTATTCTTGGCTTGAATTTGGGCACATATCTTCTTCGCTTCTTTCTTGCAGTTTCTGTATTCCACTTCGAGGCGTGACTTTTGCTCTGTATTATTAGAGGGGCACTTCGACCAAGCTTTGAAAGCCATTTTCTTTTTACTTACAACTGCTTTAGCTTCATCATTCCACCACCATGTTTCTTTGCCTTGTTGGTTGTGTCCTTTTGAAACCCCTAACAGTGTTTTGGCTTTTTCTATGCAAGTTCGCTGTAGGAGGTCCCACATACTTTGTGCTGTACTCTCTTCATTTCGAAAAATGTTGGTGTTGTTATACAGATAGTTTTGCATATTCGAAATAAAAGCTTCGCCTTTTTCCTTATCCAGATTATACCATTTGATCTTCCCAAAAGTCTTTGTCTGTTTGTTGTCGTTCACTGTCTCCATAAAAAATTCTGTCAGTAGGAGACGGTGTTGGTGGGCGATCGCTTCTCCCAGTATCACTTTACAATCCTTGACCCGAGGTTTCATGAAACTAGATACCAAATGGTAATCAATCTGGGTCTCATTTCCACCACTGCTGTAAGTGACCAGGTGTCGGCTTTGTTTGATGAACATGGTATTTAGTACGATAAGACCATATGTTTTGCACGAGCTCAGGATGTCTTCACCAGGAGAGTTCCTAGTGCCGTATCCGAGGCCTCCATGGCAATCTTCATAGTCTTCGTTTGTTTTCCCGACATGTCCATTTAAATCTCCGCCCACGAACAAAAACTCTTCCTTTGGGATGTCCTTAAGTAGGTTGTGAAAATCAAGCCAAAATGCATCTTTTTCCACCTGCTCACATCCAATTTGGGGAGCATATGCAGTGACAATATTCCACAACTTTCCTTTAATCACCAATTTAAGGGACATCAAACGGTCACTGGATTTCGAAATGGATAATATGCTGCCTAAGAGGTCTTTTGTAAGGATGATTCCGATTCCGTTCTTACCCTTTTCCGTTCCATAGTAGAACATCTTGTAATTTTTTGTCCTTGTATCCAAGAAACGAGCCCTATTTCCCGTGTTACGCCATTTCGTTTCTTGGACACACAAATGTCTACTCGCCTTCTTATCATCATCTCTTCCAGCTCGAAGCTTCGACCTGTCATACTCCCAACGTTCCAACTCGCAATTCTCAGATTCTGTCTAATCTGCGGCATTACTTTGCTAGCCCCCGGAATCCGTCTAGCTCTGACCCGAGCATTGCTGCTCGGTCCAGGATCAGTACTATTAGTAATGGTAGTGCCTGGCGGGGTAGTGTCATTTCCTTGGACGAGTACTTCCATAATGCTTCAGTTCACAAAATCTTGCGAAACGTTGTTGTTGTTGTTGTTTTGTTTCGACGCGTGCATGCTCCAGTTTTGTATTTGATCTATCTTTAACAGCACCGGTGATCTCCAGTCGTGCCAACCCAGGGACTGGCATGCACACTTTTGGGAAAGTTTACAGGTGTTAAGTGTCGCTAGGTTCACCTTGGTGTTTGTGGCCTAGTTAAATTTACTCCTTTAGTCGCCTTTTACGACAAGCGGGGAGGCGCTGCAGGAATATTCTAACCCGTCCCTTCTCAGTTGATTAAATTGGTGATTAGGGACTACGACTTAAGCTAACTGCGCTTATGTTTGAAAAACTTAATTGCCTATCTTCAATGCAAAAATTCATACTACCTTACCATTCGTAAACTTAATTCCTTGGTGGGAAACTGGCGCTAAACCCTAAGAAGACATTCACACTACCTTACCACCCAAATCTTTAACGTTTTGTAGGAAACCGGTGCTAAATGCTCTAACTGTACAAATGCGCACTGCCTTACCGTTCCTCAACTAATTTTTTTAAGTGTGAGCAGGCCACTAAGGACCATAATTTAACTTTCAATCCATTAAAATGGAGAGACGATTAAGCTGTGCACTACTTTACCTTCTCTACACTCAAGTGCTTATTGATCTAACTATGCTGGTTCAAACTGCCTTACCATTCCTCAACCGAATTTTTTTAGTAAAAAGCAATTAAGTTGAAAGACGCTCTTAATATACCAATGCACACTGCCTTATCGTAGCTCAGATTATTTCATTACTTTGAAAGAGGCCTAACGGACTTTAAAGGCCTTAATTGGCCCTCAAACTAAATTCAAGATGGCAAAGCAGTACACTTTTTTAATTTTTTGATGCAACTCACACTACCTTACCGTCTTTGAACTTAAGTGCTTAGTAGAAAACTGGTGCTATATCCAATAACTATACTTATTCGCACTGCCTTACCATTCATCCACTTCATTATTGTACTACTGTAAAGTAGACCCAGAAGAGTAAAGTGGTGAATTTAAGAGTAAAATAACGCACTGAGAGACGATAAGGCAGTGTTTTTATTTCAAGTACCTAAGGCTAATGTAGAAGAACATTCAACAACGAGAAAAAACTTCCTACTATAGCAATTTTGAAAATCAAAATCTATTAATTTTTTTAACTATATTTTCAAAGCATTGCCCCACTGTACTTCGTGTCGGTATTTTCCATTTGCATCCAGTGAGAACAATGCACCTCATAGTCACTACAGTAGTTGTATAGTATTTAATAGAACTGGTATCGGAGTGATGTAGTACCTAGAGTAGTTGTCTAGTTATCTATGCTTACTCAATTAAATCCAGATGTTTATCAATGAAATACAGAAATGACAGGAGGAAAAAAAAAACTACAAAAAAGATAAAAAAAAAAAAATGTGGAACGACTTTAATTTAAAGTTATTGTTTCTGGTTTCCAATTGAACACTACCATACCATTTTGTGTAGGTAGACCTACAAAACAAAAAAAGCTCCAAACTATTGTACTAGAAGGCATTGCATAATTATTATTATTATTTGTACAACCGACGTATATCTACACAAATTTATAGTTGATGTGAAAATTAAAATTAAATGATGCGTATCCACTTTATATACGTCCTACCTTACTTTACCGCCCACTTAAAGTCAGAAAATGATCATTTTACCATGACAGACATTGTGTAGACACACCTTTAAGAGTGAATATTGTTTTTTTTTTCGTTTCTTGGTTTGGTTTTTTTCTTGTCGTTAATTCAAGGTAAGGTATAGGGGAGTCCTTTGTGGTCTCGCGACGTCCACCTCTCCTCTATTTGTGTGTGTTAATCATAAAAATTCGTGAGCGACAATCCTCTGATTTACCAAGAATTCACTTAGGGAGCGAAAGATATACCCTCCAACTCCGGTTACGGTCCTATAACTACTTTTAGAAGCTTGGTGGTTTACCATAACAAAAGAGTTGTCCTTTTATTATGATTTTTTATTTATTTTTTTTTTTACTTTTTTGTCATTTATGGTTTTTTTCTACCTCGATTATGGTTCCTTTCATAACAATAAAAATGTATGCATATGAAATTAAGGTTTAAGGAAAGGTATGCCACACAAGAAGTGGCACAACACAGGTATATCGAAGTCTTAACATAGGTATTTCTGTGACCGCAGCAATGGTTCAAAGGACACAACGATCCTGAATTGAAATTTAAATTCCACATAAAAATTATCATCTTCGACGAGGGGTATCATCATCACCGTCGTCAAATATCACACATGGAGATATCGGTGGGATATGAAATTAATTGCCGTTGAGAGGTATATAAGTTATATTCTTGCACACTTCGTTCAGATAGATCCTCATCTTTATAGTTTGTGCAAGACTCTCAAGACTGTTCAACCACACAGTGGTTTGTTGATTTAAAATTCAAAAGTGTGAACAAAACAGAAGAATTTATAGGGGTTGTACAGACAATAGATCAATAAATTCATTGTTTTGATTTTGTCGGCGGAATTCTAAGTATTCTCACGTTTCGGTAATTATCACGGGCTTATATGGGAATCCTATCTCTTCAGGAAGTTGAAAACGATTTTTTTTTAAATACACAAGAAAAATACATTGAGGAGGGTTGCTCAAATATTTGCTCAAAACAGAAGTTTAAGGATGCACCATATTCATTCTCATTTGCTTCTTGTTTAACTTAAATAGAGAAATTCGGGAAAAGATAAACAAAAAGTGGAGAGTTTTATTATTTCACAGTTAAGATAAATAAATGGGTCATGGGATATGTATACTCTTGGTTTTGTATTTTTATTATCACAACCATTTTAATAAGAAGAAGATTCCTAAATGCAGTCCACATTAGGAAAATTTTAAGACCTAGGAGCTAATGTATTGTACACCGAGTAAAATACCGCGCCTAAAAATAAGCGGATTTCTGCCAAGGTGAATTCCGTCTTCAAATAAGCGGAAATTAACTTTATTTAATATGAAAATCTTCTTATTTTTATGATAATAAGAACATTTTATAAGCGGATTTAAAATAAAACTTTACCTTTCTAAAGGATTTTTGTATGCTGATTCCGAATCCAAAGTCAGAATTGACCTAGCATGTCACGTTTTTTTTAGATATTCCCGTTCAAAAACCAATTTTTTTGCTGTTTTCGAAGAAATATGTTGGCATAATGTAATATTCTTCAATTAAAATTGTTACGATTTAAGAAAGAACTTATTTTTTTCTTTCAAATTCAGTTTCAATCTTCTCAATATCTCTTTTCTTCTCCGAGATATCTTAATTTAAGTAAGTTTAGTAGGTTTGGCATATCTTACCATAATGAAACTGATCTCTAAATCTTAATATATCTTTCTCCCTAGAACAAAAGTATACTTTTCGAATGGACTTAAGTGTGCTGATTTTGAATACGAACTCAAACAATTTCGGTCAGCTCTGGTTTTTGAGATATAGTAGTTTTTTTGAGATTTTCTAAAAAAAAAAAACTTGATTTTGTGATACTTTAATGCGAATATCTCAAAATCCTGACATAATACAATTTTTGACTTCGGATTCTAACTCAGCACATCAAAAACTATAAGAAAAGTATACTTTTGTTTCTAGGAGAAACAAATCTGAAGCTTTGCAAGACAGTTTATCGAATGGCTTATTACAAATAAGATATTTCTAATTAGAAAAATAGTATATAAAATTACAAAACACGTACAAATTTTGTTTAATGTATTTTATTATGGTTTTCTTTACTTATTTGACTTTTTATATATAATGGGCGTTGATATTTTACATTTTCCTTAATTAAGGTGTTTTTGTTCATGTAGGATTTACTAAAAAGTGAAAGATTTCGATATTTCTGCTGTTTTTGTCAATCAGTATTTTAAAATACGAGTAAACATCAATGTAAAAGGACATATTTATCGATAGATCATATTATGAGGAATAAGTCCTCCAAATTTGAGCTCAATGCGACAAAAAGTTTTAATTTTATACAAGTTCAAATGAATCTAAAAGGGTGATTTCTTAGAAACTACCCACATTTTCCAAAAATAATTTTTACAAAAATGGTACCTAATAGAACTTTTCTGAAACCAGATTTAGATTAAGAGAAAAAAAGTTAAATTTTGCATACCATTCAAAAAATCCATGCAAGGTTATGGTGATCAAATTTTTTAAAAATCTTTTCTACAGAACAAAATTTTATTTCGCAAACATTTTTTTAAACATCTTGTATTTTCGTGTTATCATGAACCAATGTACAGCAATTTGTTAATGACTGAAAACTTAACGAAACTTGGAAGTCTTAATAAACAAAACGTGTTTTTTCAACACATATCCCTCATAAATGCGGTTTTCAATCCAGCTTACGTCAGTCAAAGTTAATCAACATTTTTTTGCGGTTGATAGGACAACTTTTAATTGAAAACTTAACAAAGTTCTTCAAGATTCCATTGTAAAGACATTTTATTGATTTCTTGATATTTGTTAAAATATATAAAGTTTTCTGGGCAGATCTGTTGATTAATAACTGGCGCAAAACACCATCTCCCAAAAAATTGAACACGACCGACTCAGTTGGTATTGCCATGTTCAAAGGAGAGATCCTGAGAACCCCGTCAAAAAAGCAATATCATACAACGTTCCAACACGAAATAGAAAGAAAGGTAGGCCTAAAAACTCCTGGTACAAGCAAATGCAAAACCACCAGCATTCAGTTGGCCTTAGAAATGGAACAATACAAAACCGGGAGGCTTGCCGCCGATTTCTGAGGTCAACCCGGCGAACCCCACAGGCGGATCACTAGTGTGAAGCAGTTACGTGGGATAGTTATGATCCCCTCGACATCGAGATCATAACAGCGCCGAGAAAAAGGAAGAAGAAGAATAACTGGCGCAAAAGTGACAAAAAACTTAACGGATATTGACTTTTTTGTACTTTTTGTAACTTTTTTGACATTGACATCCAATGATTTCTGACAAATTCTTCCTTTCTTTAAAATGGATACAAAATGTTCAATTAAGTGGCGCCCGACAAATATTTCTTTTGAAATATTTCATTTTTGAGTTTATCTATGGCAATTATTTTGCTTATGCACCCTCGTTATTTATTAAACCAAAATAAAGAATGGTTTGCTGTGTGTCACAATGAAAATGAACAAAGAACAATAAATCTAATTTAGCCAATTAACGAGTTGAATTATTATTTTTTAACTCCCAACTCTTATAATGACATTTTCTTAATGCTAATGACAATGAATAACCAGCATCTTTTTATTTAAATTCACCCTTATAAATGATTCATGTACACATTAATTCATTAAAATTCAGAAAAGGGATAAAATTTTCTTTTTTGCAAAGACAATAAAAAGAATCAAAAATCTAACTTCAACATCAACATACTCATCTAGAAGCTACAGATAGAGATTATTAATGTGTATGACTCCTCCATCATATTCGTGGGAATTATAAAGAGATGACTACTACAATTTCACATAGAAATGGCGCCTAAAATCCGCCCGTCGCGTCGTGTGGTGCCTCTTTATTGAACACTGGATTTCCCTTTTCCGGGTTTTTGAAGTTTCCTCTGTCTGACCTGCAAAAATAGCTTTTTCGTTCGAGTTGATTTTTGTTGGATATTTTTATTTGATGGAAATTATATCTATTGTCTCTATTCCCAGACAAATAAGATATAAACTTTGATCTTTTTTTTTTTCTATTTTTCGTTGAGTCACAAAATAACAAAATGTCTCGTCTCTACACAGGGCGGAAGAAAAAGGGAACAAAGTTAAAGGGAATAAAAGTTTTCATGAGTAAAAATACAAGAGTAGTATATTCCCACACTCATTTTGTCTGGTGACGACGACAACGAATCAATTTTGGCAAACTTCCGAGTTTATTTCAATATGTATATAAATATTTAAATGGGTGGGTTTTGCGTTTTTTGGTACAATTTATATCAAGTTCTTTAACGAGGTCAACAACATTAGAGGGGGTAAAGGTTCTGGGTTTTAGAGGTTTTTATAATATTTTGATTTAGTAAATAAAATTATCTAAAAATAGATCTGAGGGTGTTTTCTTTTTTGGTTTACAAATATTTTATAATTTAAAAGGGTGTTGATTGAACGTTAAGTTTGAAAATATAATAAATCACGCAATGATTTATTGTTTGAGTTAAAATATGCTAATGTGGATGTTAAACGACAGACCTTCGATTAATGTCATGTTGCAAATGATGTAGGGTTTGACAGTGTTCCTTATTGTTTTAAAATGATTATCAAGGAATATTTATATTCTCTTAATCTCAAAATTACAGCCATAGTTTTGCTGAAAGTGACTTATTCTAATATTGCAAAAAGATGAACGAAAATGCTTTCAAAATTTCAGTCAAAAAAACCTAACTTAACGAAGAATGTGTTCTTGCAACCTGACATCTGTCAATTTTTGCAATTAATATTTAAAGACCTTAACTTCTTCACAAAATAGAGCCTACTACTCGTATTAAAAAACTTTTCAATTGAGGAAATTCGAAATAACTGTATTCAAAATAATTTCTTTATTTTCGAAGTGGATGGGAATTTCTTTGATTTTGTAAAAAGTGCGTTCCATTGAAAATAGCGTGTAAAGGTACTAGGAACTAGTACTGTCGGAATTGGCGCGCCCGATATTCGAAACATAAGTGTCATTTCTTGAGTTCAGATACTCTTATCGAGAAGCCGCTGTCATGAAAAGCTAGGGGTCATCTTAAATTGTATGACAGCATACAAAGCCACTTCGAAAAACTGACAGTACACAATAAGACTTAACGAAGAATCATAAGTTGGATTCCTGACAGGATACTGAACTTAAGTTCAGATATTCTAATTGGACAGCTGTCATGAAATGTAAGTGGACATTTTAAATTTTATGATAGCAGATAAAGTCAATACGGAAAACTGACAGTACATTATAAAACTTAACGAAGAACTGTGACCACTATATTGTCATTTTTTCCCGATTTTTATTGAGAGTTAAGCTCTTTACTGGTTAATGAATATTTACCTTACAACCCTCTTAAGCCCTACTTTTAATTCCACTATGAAATACTACATACCACAAGGCTAATGAACTACACTGTTTAAATAGAAACCTATCAAATAAAAACTCCAAGTACCTCCTTCAGTATCATGTCATAAAACCCCCTTTCATTTGGATTATGTTGTGTCAACTTTAAATATCACTATAAAAGATTTTTTTTTTTAATCCCATCGGTGACATCGTAATCTTTAATTTCCCTTTACTCCAAACACTTTTTTTTAACATATTTATTTTTCATTCTTGACATCTTATTCAGCAGTAAAGTATAAAGAACCTGTTTCTGTTTTTCTTCAAACAAAATAAGTGATCCACATTCGAGAGAGAGATGCTAACTAATCTTGAATTTTTATTTTATTCAAGTCCGATAAGAGAGATGCAAAGTATAGTATATAAAAATAACTTCCAGTCCATCCCAAGAAATAATAAAATAAAAATATCAGAAGTAAAAACCTTTTT
Organism: Episyrphus balteatus; assembly: GCF_945859705.1. NCBI lineage: Eukaryota > Metazoa > Arthropoda > Insecta > Diptera > Syrphidae > Episyrphus > Episyrphus balteatus. The sequence continues at coordinate 130,149,367 of NC_079135.1, read as the reverse complement.
TAAAAAAAGAAGACATTTTTTATTGCCTGGGTTATTAAAGTTCTTTTATTTTTACTGAGAGACGAAACAGCATCCGCAGTTTATGGCGTATAGTTTATACGAAGTTATGAAGTGTGATAAAGTCCACAAGCCATGGCTGGCTAACCTGAACTTACCGCGCTGCTGTTGTTAATGTAGTACCTACCTACACCGCTCTTGTGTAGGTTAGCTCTGAGCACAGTAAATGGACTCGTTCAAAGGTGCAATGTTTGTACAGGTTGTTTTTGACGTTTCGGTTTGCTTTCAACTTATTTCTTGCCTTTTTCGTTCTGTGCTGTACACTCTACAGCCTCTACACACCCATCTGTGGGTTGTGTGTGGTGATGTGCAGCTGCAAAGAAGAGTACATCATCTTTCTTTCACATGCCGAAGCGATGTCTTCGTTATGCAAAGGTGCAATTGATTGACGTGTCCAAAAAGAAGTATAAAACAAGAAAAAATTCGTACATCAACTGTCAAAATAAAGAGAGACGAAATAAGAGGAATTCTGACACGTGTCATGTTTTGGGATGGATGACATGTCCGCGTTGAATTCATCCATCTCTAAATGCATTTCAGCTAATGCATATTCATTATTACTTTCCCGCCAATGGACATCTTAACCAAACACTTGACATTTAACGAACAGACCACCGAGAGATGAGGCAGTTTATTTATTAGCCCAATGTCCGAACAACAACTCACTTGATGCGCGCTTTCTCATTCTCATTCCCATGCCGCTTATATTGAATTGCTTGCATTAACACAATTGCCATTCTGCAATTCCATATAGGCAAAAGTGGAGAGATGCTGTTGTGTATTCTCATATATTTCCTTGTCCGCGTGCCCATTCAAATGTCAACTTGGGATGGTGAATTTTTAATTTAAATATCAACAAATGCTGATGGTGACATTAATTGGCAACCAGACAGACAGGCGCATTATGCACAAGATACCCGATATGGTCGTCTTCTGTAGACTCTCGCTTATTTAAGGCTAGGTAGTAAGTAATAAGTGTGTTCCAAGTGATCAGTATCCTAACACCATTCAAAGATCACTCTTTTAATGTACATTTTTTTACTATAATTAACTCCTTTTTAAGCTTGAATACCAAGTAAGAGAGTTGAAGAGGAGTCTCCTTTATCTGTTTAACTACTGGTATCGCACTTCAAGGCTTCAGGCTATTCATTCATGCATATACTTATTGCTTATAGAGAATTTCGACAGACGAAGTTGCACACATTTCAATATTCAAATCTGTCTGTTTGCACGTTAAGATTTCATTGGAAAGATAGAGGCTCCATGTATAGATTGGATGCGAGGAAGAGCGCAACAAAATTAAACTAAAGTGTTTCCAACCCAACAACCGAACCATTGAAGTATCTCTTTTGTACACAATCACGATTGTGTTACAGTGAGAGGTTGGTTGTTGTTTTTTTTTTTTTTTTTTCTGCCTGATGGCCTTCTTTGCCATAATTCCAAGCCGTCGTCGTCGTCGTGTTCGTTGTTATAATAAGCGATTTGTGCAGTTCAATAGACCTTGTATCGGCAAAGGCCATCTTTTTAAACAGAAATGAATTAAAAAGAGCGAGACTTATACCGCAGAGGAAGCCAAATGGTTTCACGCCTAAGTTTGATAGTTTTCTTTATACTGGTTTATAGGTTTTTGGTAGGGTACTCATAAGGCAGTGATTAGATCTATCCTTTTAATGGAACGCTTATTAGGACCTAACCTCTCTACATTACTTGATCTTTAATGGGGGAATACACTCTCATGTTAACTTCTCAATTAAGTTCATAGAGGGCCACTCAATTAAATGTCCCCCCAACTCCGAGTTTGGTTTAAAAATGTGACAGTTACTGACTGAATCAACAGTTTTTCTTCTATAAAGCTTCACTGGCACTATAATTGCTCCTGTAAGGCTTTAAAGAAGCAAAATTATAAATAAAATAAAGGGCAGATTCAAAGAGGATAAGTGACACTCGGCCATACGGCAAGGCAGGTCTTATTGTGGCAAATACCTCTTAAGTGTCCACTATCGGCCACTTAAAAGTGTCATACTCGACTCTCAAACAAAAGTTTCACTATCAAAATCTTAACTTAACTTCATTTTCATACTAAGGAACAGTTTGACATGCTAGGTTTTCATGCAGAATCGAGAAGTCGAGTTGGGGATTGAAAATAAGCAAAATTTGGACTCGACTCCTCAGTGCGAGTGTCAAACTGAATCCGTTTTAACTCGATATAGGTTTACAAGTTTTTGAAGTGTAGTATTATTATTAACTGCCTACAGTTATGTCATTGTTGACATTTATAAAGTCAAATGTCATTTTTTGTGAAAAAAATGTCAAAATTCAAGAAAAAAACATAGATGCCACATTTTAAACGTCAAAAAATGAATCGACAATCTATCACTTTTGCACCAAGAGGTTCGGTGAAAGATAATCTGCCTCTTCGGTTTCACCGACGTGTAGTTTCACAGACGAGTAAAAATTACAAAATTAGTGCTCTACTTTACCGACTTTCACCTACTTACGGAAATTCAACTAAGATCTTGACTGTGAAATTGACCCTAATTGGTTTAAAGTTTGCCTGTCATTTGCCATCAGAACTTTCCTATCTGCCAATAAGAACAATCATTCAAAGCCAAACGCAGATTGTGTTTGCTGTTGAGCCAAAAATAAAACAAATCTGTGCTAATTAATTCCAGATACTTAACAATTTATTTGTCTACCACAATTCCAATTCAATGACTCACTAAAAATTTATCTCAATGAAAGAGAGATAATGACGTTTTCAAAGAATTTTTCCACATTAAATTATTGTTGATTCAATGTTTCATGCTTACAAGTTACGAGTGACAACCACAATGTCCGGTCTTGTCCCAGTTTTGTATTGATTTAAAAAAAAAATTACACTCAAGGAGATGATGGCATAATGTCTCCTCGCAAAATTATTGCTATAAAATTTAAAATGCTATAATTAGCTCTTGCGTTTGTTAATATGAAAGCAAAAAAGAAACATCATTAAGAGGGGTGATGTGAAATTTTGTGCGAACTTTAAATCTTTAAATAAATTCGCATTCTGTCACTGGATACTATTTTTGTTCGGGGAACATGCAATTTTTTGAATTTAAATTTGTTGATTTTCGGACCTTCTCAAATTGCCTAAAACATCTGTCGTGTTCGGTAGCGTTGAAAGGATCAAAAATTATGTTTCATTGTGTCTGTCATGAGGTCAAACAAAGTCTATAAAGATTGCCAATAGAGGACAGATGTTGCGGTGATTTTTAAGTACACATCACTAATGCTATGACAATGGATAGGTACTTTCGTGTTTTGTTTCCTCGGGTATAGGAGAGGAGTGTGCCTTCTTTTAAGTGATCTAATTCCAAGGCTACTGTAAATTGCTGGACAAAAGATTTTAAAGAGGTACCTCAGTACTTTTATTAAATTGATTTTGTGGATTAAATTTGTGTGCAAATGGTTTAAAAGATAAGTTGAGACCAATAAATTTTGTCAACAAAAAAATCAAACTTCAAAAGAAGAATTGATTTATGATTGCAATTGGAATAATGTGGATCTAGAAAAAGTAACCAATCTCCCAGAGAAACATATGCCTTTAATGCTTGAAAGCTACTTTGACTTATAATTTTTTTTTTTGACGATATTGGCAACAAATTCACTGTCTGTTTATTCTAAAGCAGGATCAGTGCGTACAAATTATATGACCCACACAATCAACAATTTTACTTCTATAAACCTTTAAAGTCACTACAAGAGCTTCTTTTAAGCCTTATAGCAGCAAAATTTGTTGGTTGAGCATTCATAATAGCCGATTGCTTAGTTTTGATCTCAGACGTCCTTCATCGCCTTTTAAGGGGCAACTCTGATAGACGGAAACAAACGAATGCTAATGTCCAGAGATACACAGAAGGAGAGAAGTTACAGAAGTTAATGCCAGTTTCAATGTCGAGAAAGTGGCACTTAATTGCCTCATATTTGAAGCTTGTGACACTTCTTATTTAAAAATTTAAACTACCTTATCATCATTGAACTTAACGGACTGACTGTAAACTGGCCCTAAAAGGCTTAATGTCACTTTCATATTCAAGTAAGTAACACTCAAGAGGCCGTTATTGAGAAGTTACCTTACTAAAAATGTTGCTTCTATAAAGCTTTATAGAAGCAGTAGTAGCATCTTTTAGGATCTATAGAAGCGAAATCACTAGTTGGCTAGTTGGGCAAGTGGTCAAAATTGGACATTTAAATTTGTAAATATGTACACTGCATTACCGTCCCTAAATTTGCCTGTAAACTTATCCTCACTAAATTTACCTATATATTTTTCGTGGTGCATGCAGAGTTGCGTGTCTTAAAACCTTATCATGCATAGTTTAACATACCACAATAAAACTGTCTTATAGGAAGAAGGTAAAACCAATATCCCGTTCCAAGTCCAAATTTATACATCCTCTTCCTCTCCTGATAACACACACAACACACTTTTCCATCTGCCGATTAAGACAAAAAAAAAACATAACAAAACCAAGCGAAACAAATAAAAACTCTAATTAAAGGAACAAACAATGACTTCCTCAAACTGGAAGAAAACAACAAAAATTGCCTCACTCTGTGGCCACATGTTGTTTGCCATCAAACTTAAATAAAAAGAAAAATTAAAATAAAAATTAAAGCCAAACATCTGCCAATGGCGGAGCCATAATGAAAAAAAAAACAAAAAAAATATATTCCTGAACTCCTTTTGCAAGGAAAACAAACAAAATCCAGCATTCGAATTCGAAGCGAATGTGTACGTTCTCATTAGTCGGCTTATTGTCTTAACTATTGCAGCACACGACTTGCATTCTGTATATCCCCATTTCACCATCATTCATTTCATTCACAATCACCTCCGGCAAAATTCAATCCCACGGGACTCACACAAAAAATCGCGTCTCGTCGCCAACGTTATATTTATCAGCCGTTCTGATTGAAAACTCACGCTCTCTGCCGGATCAAAGTGAATCAAAAAGTCAGAGGCGTGGGCAGAATGGTATGGCAGTGTAATGCGATGGGGTTTAAACTCTAGCCTGGCACATATACATAGAAGAAAATTCAATTAAAATGTCAGTGCGGGTGTTTATTAGGAAACAAACCGGAAAAATGAACAAAAAAGAGTGATTGATTGGATTGGACTTTATTCGATGATGTACATATAATCCGATTCCGAAGAGAGCGTCTCATTATCTCCACATAAATTCATCAGCACTTGTGTTTGTACCTTTAATATTGTTTTTTTCTTCGTTTGCCTGTCACTCAAACAAAATGTCCTTTACTGCTAGCGACAACAACAACAACTGTCACATAACTTACTCCCACGTACTTACAAGAGAACCTACTGGCATTTTTCATTGCTAATCAGGATTCATGTTGTAGTACCTCTCTCTACCATTGTGAATACCTTGGCTACTGGTAGCTGTCATCCAGCAGATGTTACAGACAGTAGTCCGCAAGGGACTGCAAGTTGGCCAAACACTGTCTTGTCTATATTGCCACCACCACACTGCCTAACATCCAGGCCTAGACAACAAGGGAATAGCTCAAATGCCCAAGCAACCAACCGGTTGAACGTGTGTCAATCACTCAGCGCATTCAGCGAGCCATAGAGCTGCTCGCTCAAAGGTGTTGCACAGGGAGAACCATCTATATGCACGTTGTCGTCGTGTAAACCATAAATTCGAAATCGTAGCACAGCGCGCGCACGCTCGTACCAGCCAATAATGCAGAAGGAGGAAACGCGCGCGTTCCAATGTTCGTTTTGTGACGACGGAACAAGACAGGTTAAATTATGGTCAATGGGGATAGGTTTTGTGCGCGGCGCAATTTTCTACTGCATCATGTCATGTGAGAGCGAGTATGGCCAGCCATCAGATAGTTTGTGGTAGGTACACACTATAGTCCAAGTGGTCGTATAATAGGGATTGACTCTCACTGAGACTGTAGTTGGCCCTGTCTGTGGGCGATAAATTCCAATAGCACTCCTATAAGCACAAATTTGCGTCGATGATTGCGCGGCGCGAATGCAATTGCAGTAGGCAGCGCACCATCCCCTCTTTTACCTAATACAACAAATAATGTCTTCCGAACTCTGATTTAAATTCATGGCACGAAATACGGAACTAATTACTAACTGATGTTGATGCGATGTCTGCGCAGTCAATAATCTGGGAACAATCTTCTGGGAACTTATCAAGCTTGTCTATGATTTCCATATTGTAATATAGGAATGACCTCGAGCTAAATTACGAAAAACATTTTTATAATTCGAAAAGATTTCAAATTGAAAAAAAGTTACAAAACAAACAGATCTAATACAGAGAGGGTCAGTCAAAAGGGTCATCCAATATGACAGATGACAGATTGCTAACCTAGGGTGTGCTATATAACCATTATAGTGTTGATGCATGCTTAATGATTATAAACAAAAAAAACTTTCAAATTCTGAAACAAAATAAAATTAGATTAGGATCATGGTCAATCTAAAAAAAAAAAAAACTAAGTGAAATGTGTGTATATGAGTATTATTTATTTTGCTTCTGAAATATCGGAAGTGTCAGTTGTTTTGCTCTGACGCAATACATTATTTTATACGTTTTCCAGTTATATTTCCATTGCGAACACGTTTCACATTTCGATTCATTGGGAAACACACAGAAGTTTTTATAATTGATTTTCGAACTGAACGAATCTGAACGAATCTGATTTAATTTTTTTATTTTTATTTTGTCTTTAATGAGAATTCAAATAAAAATAAAAATATAATGACTGTGTATATTTGTACTAGATGCTAGAAGGAACGGAACATTTACTTTTTATAGCTGACACATGTCGACTATGGCAATTGAAATATTATAGTTAAAAGTATGATGTAAGATTGTCAACTTGAAATAGAGCGAGGAGATTTTTTTTGTTAAAAACACAAGTATAACTGATTATGTTTTCATTATTGAAATTGGTGGAGCGTGGTGAAAGATTAATGTTTTGAGTTGAATGCATGTTTATTTTAAATGTAATAGTTTTCTTAGTTAAGACTCACTTAAGACTATGCAATAACGTCATGCATGTAATTGTCATAGACAGCACAAGTGAGTCACATTCAACACATATGTGCAGACTCCTATATGTAGCGGATTTATCACAAAACCTGTGGCGCTGCAGTGAAAAACTTAAGATAGACACTTTGACAGATGATGTTGACAGCTATACGATAGTGACCAGAATTATAAAAAGTAATAGTTGCAATCCGCTTATTCTTGCCGAAAGCATGAGTATTTCTAGTAGTCAATGTACTAGTTCATTCTACTCATGGCTATTGACTACTCATGAGTAGAAATCTAGTACTACCAACTCTATCTACTAGCTTCGTTGAGCTCGTTTAATGTTACTTTGGTTTGTGAACGTGGTTATAATTTCAGAAATGTAACGTGAGTCGTAAAGCGTAATTCTGAGCATTTTGCATAGTTTCCTATATGTTTCAACTTTTGCTTTTGACAGAAAGATCTGACTAAGCAAAGCTCAAGAGACCACTAATGCCTGAATTTTTTCAAAAAACCGGGCAAGTCTACATTCGTTGGGTTTGTGTAACATCGTTTGATTTAAGCCCCGTTCCATTATAGGTGGTAGTTGACTCATGAGTAGATCTAGTACTACAATTAATTAAGTTTTAATAGATTTTTACTCACGGGTAAACTACCACCTCCAACGGAACAGGGCTTTATGGCAACTTGAATTAAATAAAAGCTCGGTTTGTTTACTTTTTTCAAGTTTTTTTTTCTTATTTTAGCTTAAAAACCCTACATCTTCTTCGATTTCTTGATCGTCATCATTATCTTCCGCTTCTTGCATTATATAATTTATCCAATCAATATAATTGGCAACTTCTGTATAAACACCAGGATATGGAGCACTACCGCAAGGTTTCATACTCCATGAAGTAATTCCAACTTGTCTCCCGTTAACAATCAAAGGACCTCCTGAATCACCATTGCACTGACCCCTTCCACCGCCCTCAATTCCAGCACAAATATTTGTTGGATGAATTGGCATGAGATGACGTCTATTACATTCTTCTCTAGAATAAACTTGCAGTTCGACTTTTTGTAAATTTTTCTGAATTCTTCCACGAGACTGTTAAAAATGAAATCATTATATTAGAAGACCTTGTTTTGTTTAGTTTGACTTACCGCATTTAGTCCCCAACCAATAAGAGTTCCTCGTGAATCCTCCGGTGTAAGCTCATACATTCTTGGTAATCGAATTGCTTGAACAGATTGACCGAAAATCAAAGGTCTTTGCAATCGCATAAGACCTATGTCATGTTGTACAGTTGGAAGAACATATCCATAATAAACTGCAATTTCCGAAACACTCACGTTGGTTAAATCGATTTTGGTAATTCTCGAGACACCATATTGAATGTTTAACAAATTTGGACGTATTCCTGCAGCACAATGTCCAGCGGTAAGAATCCACATGGGATTTAAAATTGTACCACCACACAAATGAGATCCATCTCTTGTTCGTATGGAAACCATGAAAGGAAATTCGTTTGGTTCAGCTCTGGTTCCGTTTACTACTCGTAGATTTAAGGATTGTCCCAAAATGGTTTGAAAAACTATCAAAAAGATGACTGTTGCCAATGTAATCATAATGATACTGTGATATCTCATTTGGTAAAGTCTTGGAGTTTTATATGCAAAGACATCACCACAATGACTTAAACCTTGAATAGCTTCTTAAAGATACATATCATTGGATGGTATAATTGCTTATAAGAATATACAAGCAATTATAAGAATATAAGCAATTAAACGAAGAAAATTATATTTTACCACAACTGAGCTTGACCTCATACTAACTTCACTTCTATCTCACTAACATTGACATTAAATTTTCTAGTGAGTAAGAGGGTTAAGGTAGAATTTTAAATGTCAGAAATAATTCACATGGGTAGCTTTCATGTCATAATTTTCTCTCATGATCCATTTAGTAATCTAATACTAAAACAACGGATAGCTTAATTTCGTTCAGTTTTGTTTGCATTGCAGATTAAAAATGCGCTCCATAACGGAAGTTAATGTTTCTTTAATTCTTGACACTGCCTTATTTGCATCAGTCATAATTACTTTTTGACGTTTAAGGCCCATCTATAACAGGCATGAGCTCGCATGAGCTTATGTCAAAATCGAACTAACTTCTTCGTTATATTTCTGAAAACATGAGTAACCATAAAGCTGGATCAACACTAGCTTGATCAACACGTTCAATAAACGTTCCAAATCGACATACGGAACAGAGTTAAACATTTCCAAATTATTCTAACTGATGCATATAGGACATATCTGGGCCCACACATCAATTGAACCAGTTTGGAACCTTTTAACTATTTATAATGTCGATTTGGAACGTATTTTGAACGTGTTAATCAACCTAGTGTGGATCCAGCTTAATGAACACATGCGTGTACAGCTTTCTGTCAGAATTGATATCTTTGCTTTCCATCATTTTTGTAAAAAAAAAAAAAATACGTTAATTTACACAAATAATATTTCTAAAATACTTTTTATCCACATTTCTTTTATCGATTTTTTTTATTATAAATGAAAATTAAATGAATTCTGCCATCTCCTTTGCATCCATGTTATTTTCATAAAATTTTTAGAAATTTACACGGGCCGTGTGGACCAGAGTGGACCGTCCTTAACGAAAGTTGAACGAACAACTCAAATGCGGATTATAGCCAGTCTTATGGAATTGTGTGTTTTCTCTCACTCCCACATGTCATATTGACACTAGCCCATGTAAGCGCCATGGATATTATAGTTGGGCCTTAACAATGCGGCAGTTTTATTGTTGTTTCTCGTGCTGTTTGCCCTGCAAGCAAGCAAAAAACAAAAAAACGATAAAACGACATTTTATTTAAGACTGTCAAACGAAATCGAACTGTCACTTTTTATCGAAATCCCACTGTCATTATCATATGGATTGGCCAATAGTTTATCGAAAACTATCGACGTGTAAAACCAGCTTTGTTTTGATTGAAGCTTAGTTTTACTTTGGCCCAAAATTTTCAACTTGAATACACCCTAATCCTTCATCTTTATTTATATAAATATAGATTATATTTACTTGTCATTTTGAATAAACGTCAATAATGGACATTCATGTATACGCGTTCCACTTTTTTTTTTTATAGCGTACGTTACATTGCTTAACTTTTTGATATACAATCACATCTCATTTAACTCTTTGTCACGAACTTTCCTTCCTGCTATATATGTATTTTTCTTGCTTCAAAAGCCCTGTGCCCGCCTTAAAATGAGTTACGTACTTCCACTTCCTTGTAGGTTTGTGTCTTTGTGAGCAGCGCAGCGGCTCATATCGAGACTGCGAAGTATGTCCCTCTCTCTCTATATATCAATACCTACACCGCATTGTCAAGTCGGGTGGAAAATCCACCTTTATCGTGTCTAAATTACTATCTGATTGTGTTCTCTTTCCTGTTTGCTTGCCAAGTCGAAGTGTGTCAAGATATATATGAACACATCTACTCCTGCCTTTTTCCTTCCTTCATGACGGTTTTTTGCGTTACAAAAACAATATACTTGTGGAAGTACTATGCGAGATTTCGATACTAAAAAAAAAAGAAGTAGGTACTCTTTGGAACAAAAAGCCTGTTGTGTTCAACCGAGAGATGTCGTGTTATCGCCATACAACACACAGCAAGGTTATCCACTTCTGGAGATCTATAAACATATTTTGAAACCTGAACCGAACCTACGACGATGCCGAAACATAACAAGAATAAAAGCGTCAGAGATATGAATCTTTTTAGTTAGTTCGATTGTTGTTCCTTTTTTTTGTGTTGTGTTGTCCTCTTTTATTCAGTATTGAAGCAGCTGGATACAGCACATAGATGATATAAAATCTGTGTACCTGTTGTATTCTTCATGCTAAATGCACCTTTTTTCCATCTTGGTTCCTCAAACCGGTGATTTTGAATGTGAAAACGTTTTTCTTCGAAAAAAACAACAAAGAAAACTACCTTCAACACGAAATGTGATGATCCCGAAGGAAGAAAATATGTCACACCTTTCATTACTATAAGGTATACCTGCGCTGTCTTGCCAAACAAGGATGCTTTGAGAAAGGGAATCGATATCAGATAGATATGGTCCTTCTTTGTCCGTGATTTATGCCCAAGGCGGGAGATATTAATTAAACCAAAAACAGTTAATGGATTCCACATTTTGTGTTTTTTTTGTTGGTTGGCTGTTCTTTTTTAACTCCGTGTTTAGAGAATTATACACCGAGAAGTCATTGAGATAGTGAGAGGTAAATTCATTGGCTGTTTAAGGGGCTCGAAACAGATAGGAATTTTATGTATGTGTACAGTAAAGATCGGTTAAATGCATCACAACACTTAAGTTGAGAGATGGTAAGGCAGTGCAAAACTTTGCAAAGGATATTTTAAGTAAGGCTAGTTTTACAGTCAGCTCTCGGTTTAGAGATGTAAGGTAGTGTCCATTATTATAGAACAAATGTCACCTAAGTATTCAATATTTGACAGTTAAGTGTCACCTAATCGATTGTGAAACTGACCTTTAAGGCCCATTTGCTGAAACGAGTCTTAAATATTTATGTGAAACATAAACCCTTAAGTTCTACATTACGGTTTGCACGAACTTCAAACTGTGTCATAAATTCATCTAAGTTTAACATAACTTAGGGGGAAGAAATAGTAGAACTTAAGCTGTTATGTTCTACCTAGGCACTTTTATTTTATGAAAAAAGCAAGAATGTCGCTCAAAAATTGATGTCGATAGTACAAAGGACATGAATTATTATCAATTTAATAAAAATAAACTTACATTCAATAACTTAAACCATCCACAGATGGTACAATTTACACCACAGTTTTTTGTATGAGGCACTATTTTGCTGTCATATTTCATTGACTAATTTTGACACACCAGCACATTTACACACACACACGAATAATTTTTGTTTAACCAATTAACACTTATTTTTGGCTCAAATATACTTTTTTACACTTTTATTCCGCAAGATAAAGACACAAACTTGAAAATTTAACGATATTGTTGTATATTAATTGCTAAATTGCTCAAAATCTATTTAAATTATTTGACGTTTCTATTGATTTGACTTTTTAATTTGAAGTTCTCAGCGATTTATATCATGAAAGTAAATCATTGCTAGGTTAAACATAAATATTTTTTAGCAACTTAGAATAAACTAAGTAAAACACAAGAGTTATGTTCGACCTAGCTAAAATGAGAATTTATGACTAGTATGAGCAAATGGGCCTAAGTCACCAATATTTGCCACTTATGTGTCACTAACTAGGCTGTGAAAATGGCTATCAGGGCCCGACACTTAAGTTGATGGACGATAAGGCAGTGTACACATTTTAACATAGAAAGTGACATTTTGAACAAAGTTCACAATCGATTAAATCACTTTTAACTGCCCAAAATTGGTAAGTTAGTGACACTTTTTATTAACAAAAATGTGCACTGCCTTATCCCTAAACTTGAGTATTTTCTATGAAACTTCCCCTTAATTTTACAATATTGACCACTTATGTGCCACTTACTCGACTGGCCTCAAAATCAAGAAGAACAGGAGAGATGTGCTATCAGCTATCACCACTAAATTTTAGTTATCGATAAATTTATATAAAAATGTCAAAAGTGACATTGCTGTCAGTATAAAATTAAAAAAACAGTGCTGCCAAGTTTCTTGTATTTGGTTGTACCTACTCTTTTATTTTAACTTGTAAGAAAATAGCAGGTGGGGAGAAAAAAACATGATTTTTAATCCCTTGCATAGAACTTTATTTGTACTCGTAGTTAAGTCAGACCTACTGTTGCCTCCAAAAATCTCATCTTTTGAAGTTCAACCCAAGAGAAAAATAGTCAGACATTCCAAATCATTTTGAGTTTATTTTTCTTCATCATCTTTTTTTTCAATCAAAAGGAACCCCACCAGAATTGTTGTATAAGGAAGATGAAAGATTTTCAGGAATTCCATACAAGGATCGAATGGAATTTCATATGTGTTGCTGTGTTGTTTCACTAATTAGGACGTTATTCCTAATTAGAGTTTTCAGTTTGTGTGTACAAATTCTTTTTGGTTAGGTTTTGTTCATTAGCGAGAAAAATATTGCATTCCGAAAATGCCGCCGCGATCAATGTGCCGCCTCCTAGTCGATGGTATGTGAAGGATGTGGCGGTAGTGGATATAAATTGAAAACATAAGATGCCACTAGGGCATAACTTTGAGGACACGAGGGCATAAGATATGAGAAATTTTCAAGAATTTCTGTTTTTAATTCAATGTTTTTATTTGTTTTTATAACTTTTTGGGTTTCCTTTCAAAACTATGACAATATAGGTACTGTCAAAATTAAAAATTAGTATCTCCACCTACTTTGATAAAACTGACAGTGACAAACCACCCTGTCATCTGTGATTGGTAGTACTAGATTTCTACTCATGAGTAGTCCACCAACGCGGCTATAGGGAAGTAAGTGAATCTGTCAAATTCAAATCTGACAGCTCCCACTTTGAAGAACATGACATATACAAATTTTAAATTTAATTAAATACGAGTTATTAATTAATTTTCGTATGAATTTATTAGCTTAATAGTTGCTGACTGTTAAAAGACTCATGTTAAATTGATTTTTTTATTTAAAAAAATAACTTAATAAAAGCATCTATCTTTCTAATTAAAAAATAAATGTCAGTGTCTTCAAAGTGGACAGTTTGACATTTGAGCACTTCTTGCTTAAAAGCCCTATTTATTTGAACCGCGGCCATTTTTATTTTTGGTTTTCGGTTAAGAACTTTAAGGTGGATACATATTTGAATAAATCTAATTTATTTGCAGCAAGCATGCGAATTTATCCAGGCAAATTTATTTTGATCGTTAAATCAACTTCAATGCTAATGCTTCACTATTTCCAATCCGTGATTCAGATTCAAACAATTTTGTATACCGCCCAAGGGAAATCACGAATCACTTCACGATATACCCCCATCCGCAGGCACTGTTCGATTTGGTATTCAAAAACAATTTAAATTGAAATTCTAAATAGCCTTTTAGTTGTTTAGTACCACCAACCAACAAAACCAAAGGACATCGAGAAATAAATAAAAAAAAAAGAAAACAACAAAAATTCTTTTTACGAAAATCATCAAAGATAATGATCCGCACTCCAAAAATATCACCATCATCGGTCTTCGGTTTGTTTGGTTTTGTTTGGATCTCAAAGAGTTGCACCATTATTGTGATCGTTTCCCATCTCTTCTGTGAACTCCTTTATATATAAATTCAAAATCCACTTCACTCTTCCCTGATTCCCACTGCAACATTGTGAATACAAAACATTTTCGGAAACTCCTTGTTATGCCAGTTAGAGAGTGCACTAACGAGCTCTGTTCGTTTTTGTGCAAAAAAGAACGAACAGTCGATCAATGGTTGCGATTTTCATAAAAGGCAACTCTCTATACCAATGGAATCCACATTAAGGATGCTGGTTGATGCCGCCTGCCATCACTACACTACTGCCATGGCAATCTCTAGTATAGCTATAGTGATGCCTCTGGTGGCTTAAAGTTAAAGCGGAAAAAAGGATTCATTTCAAAATTCGTTTCATAGCTGAGCGCACCTCGTTAGTTGGATATGTTGCGAGTTTGTATTACAAACAAACAAAAAACAAAACAGTGAGTAGAGATGTTGCATTGGAATGCGAGTAGTTGCGACTTTGACTTGGTAGTTTTCTTCTGTTAATTGGAATCGAATTGTAAATCTAACTTTTAATGATTATTCCCTTTTTCCCTGCTGATATTGGTTTCAAATCAAACTCAAACTAAAAATGGTCTCCAATTCTAGCTAAGTTGAATCTTCTTGGATGTCAATGTTTAAAGCGAACTTGTTCTTGAAATGCACGTAGGTAGGATCTTCATCAAGATGATGATGATGATGTTCTTTGGTTATTTTTTTTTGTATTCCTCCTCACTTTATTCCAGTATTTCATTCTTCTTTATAAATTCTGATTGTCCGTTCCACATTGCGTTGGTAATAAGAGAATAAAGTACTTGAGCTATACAGAGAGAGAGAGAGAGAAACAATCAAAAGTCTGTCTTTGCGGTTAAGTGGCTCATCGTATAGGGACAGAAGAAACATAGAGATACTTCGAATTCACAGTCTGAGAAGTGACGTTGTATTGGAGAACATATGATAAAACCTTCTGTCATAAAACGTCAAGTTGTATCTTTCAATTTGACAACTTGATGATTAGTTAAGCTGAACAACTAACGATTTTGGTTCGATAAAGCTTTACAGAAGCAACGAAAGCATCTGTAAGGCTTTATAGAAGCAATATTGCGTTAGTGAACAACAAAACAAAATATTTCCCCGTAAACACTTATTATTAGATATGGTAAGGTAGTGCACTTATTAAAATATGCAGGAAGTGTAACCAGGGCCCAGTTTGATAGTCGAGTGAGTAACAGTTAAGTGACTTAAATGACATTTAATATGTAAAATTGTGAACTGCCTTACTTACTATCACTAAATTACTGTGTTCTTTTGGAAGTGTTAGACTACTCAAGATGATGATTAGTAAATGTAGTAATACAATGAACACATAATCTTCTATTCGATTTTTATCATCTCCAAAGGATCGCGGCTAATATTGGTATCTTCAATAGAATAAAAACACTATATTGCCGACATCAACTGTGAGTTGGTAAAAATCAATTTATATCATTTGTAATTGTATTTCTTTGACTATAAAAAGATGAAGATTGTCGTTCTTATAAGACATAGCAATGGCAAACGATTCTGCGGCGGCAGCGATATCATCATCCCATCCACTTGAACCGTTGCACTATATAAACAAACAATTTGATGGCCATGGAATGTACGTAAGGAGTAGATAGAAATAAACAAACACACTTGTTGTTTCCTTGCGGGGTGGTATCATCATACCAGGGCATTGCTGCTGCTATGTGTCCATATTGCTAGTGGCATAACAGCTAGAGAATAACTTAAAGGGAGTTATACGTGATGGGCACAGTTGATTGTTATAATCTTATCACTATCATATCATAGTATTTTAAGATATCGAGTAATGTAAATACTAATAGAAGATATTTATGACAGTTTCTAGTATGAATTTGATTTAATCTAGTACATTTCAGTACAGGTCAGCTACGCAGTCAAGTTAGTTCGTTTTCGACTGGTTTCATTCAGGGATTCACTCATTCTGAAATCTAATAAAACACTTTTAATCGTTTTCACTCAATTCTGACATTTTATATATGTATTGGTGAATAATCAAATAAAATTTGTTTGCTTTTCGAATAGAAAATTTGGTTCGACGTTTAATTATTTAAATATAAGTGATTTTGAGAGAATTCTGTTTTGAATTTAAGAAGAGAATTTCTCTTCTGAGAAGCGTTCTTCCTGTCATATTTGTGCGAATAAAACACTTTTAGAAGGCTTCTGAATGATTCCGAACGCTTCCGGACTGCCAATCGAAAACGACATTAGTAAATGCTTAACAACTGTCAGTTTAACGTCACTTCCGAACTTCAAGTGATGATTTGTAAAAATATGCACTGCTTTACTATCATCTTAACTATTGACTATGAACTGATAACCATTAAGCTGTCAAATAGTTTTCTCTTACAAATTGCAACAGCTCTTTTCTCGTTTTGGCAGATCATGACGCTGTTTACATTGGCCTCATTCCGTCTACTTTTGACATTTCTGTATTTCTCACTTGCTTTTTATGGTGAAAAAAAGATAGCAAATAGAGAGAGAAGAAATGTCAAAATGAGTCGGCGGAGGGTGAGGCCGATGTGATCACAGATATGTCAAAATGAGTCGTGCGGAGTGAAGCCAGTCCATTTGGAGACTGGGAGATCTGAAAGTTCTGTCAAAAACCAAAATTGTGTCAGCGTGAGAAGATTACACCACATGAAACCCTTGGAAAAGACTTTAACTGAATTTTTAAGTCACAGAATCAACGCGTCGATTGAGCTCGTTGACAGTGCAAACTAGCTTTAAAACGCTTAGTTAAATTTATTTCTCCCTTCTCGGTGTACTTTGATCAAGTTAAAGTTGTTCAGTTTTATCCGCCATTAACCACTACCCACATGTACAGTACCTAAAATTTATAACGTCATATTTTTGGTTAAATTATTGCCTGACGTTTCTACTTCTAACTCTGTTCCCATTACAGTCATTCACTCATGTGTCAGATATTTAACTAGCCATCAAATTAAACTTGCTTTTGACGTAATCAGCACACGAGTTTGCACATAATTTATTTATTGTTGTTGAATTTTATTAGTTTAAAAAAACGTTAATTGGACAAAAGTGCGTAAAGACTTAAACACTCATTGGCAGTGCCATTTGAAAAAGGTAATAAACGTGTAGGTAGAAATTAAAAGTGAGGTATAAACAATTTGTTTTACCGCAATTGACAATTCACTACATACACACGTGCATTCTTCGCAAACGCACTCAATATAGCCGTTGGCCTAACTCAGTTACCTAGATACAACAATATACAACTGGTATTTCTACCGCCATATCTCACCCAGAGAGTCCAAATCCAGTCTATTAATTTATAAGGCAAACACTTCCAGAGCTCGCTGCTGGCTGACTGTCTGGTTATGCTTTTATGGAACTATCCAGTCGATCACTCAGCGTGACAATAAAAAAAAAAAGCATAACTTCGCACAACAAACTGCGGCCCGGCTGATATGTTGGTTTGGTGTCTATGAACTGTCATTGCACGAGTTCACAACACTCTCAAAGTGTTGTTGGTAAAATCAAACAAACCTATATAACCATTACCACCTGTTCCACTTATTGAAACTCTTGTGTGACAATTATAATGATGGTCAATGCTACATAGCCATAGTTTATGCTAATTAACTGAATAGGGACACCCAAGATGACTTTGAGTACCTGTATTTTCAGCAAACTTCCACTGAGATGCACTCGCTTGTATTGAAAAATTCAAGGGCAGTCTTATTGCCCGAGGCAGCGGGGTTAAAAAGTTTCTCCTGTAACCGCCCCTTGTAATTGTAATTTACGATTTTGGTTGGCATTATCTCTTTGGCTGCAACTCTGCAAGTAAATTATGCAGTAATCAGTTTTGCGAGCGCAAATTGCTGGCGGCCGCCTGAGTCCGATTTGCATGATCATCCGCCAGTCGAGTTGGTTCGGTCCGGGCGTCATTGAGCCCTTGGTATAGGTCCTTCTGTTGAATCTCCCTCCATCTTTAACTTGCGCGGATTCATGTTCCCATCAGATAGATACCAGCAAAACATGCAAACTTCAAAAGTAGGTATACCTACCTTTATACGTGTTTTTTTTTTTTTGTATATTTTCTTGGGAAGACCGAAAGAACGTGCAGCCTTGGGACATCGACCGAGAAAGTCAAAGTCAATGGTTATGTGAATCTCATCTTCAACCAATTTCAAAATGATTGGACTTTAGTGCCTTGCAGGGATATCGCGCTGTAATTTGTTCAACTGAACTATAGGTGGCGCTTTGCTATAGGTTTGTGTCAATTTCGCATTCATTTGCGTGGGTTCTGCGCATTTTTTATTTTTTTATTTTGACAGTTCTCAACTGGAGAATGAGTACACGCGAGTAGTAGGTACATCTGACAATCCAATCACGTATCTCCCATTCTGACTGAAACAACTTCATCATTTTCAGCTTGGACGAAATTACATTTTGTTTACTTGATTACTTTATACCAAAATTAAAAAAAAAACAAATTTTAATATGAATTAAACTAATTTGCATTTTATTTTTCTTTCGTTTCAGGTGAGTAACATGAGTTTTAACGCACATCAAAAGAAGCATTTTTTTATATGGTTTTTCACACGTCGTCATGAGGTTTTCTCGATGTGAGACTCCTTCTCTCTGGGGACATCCACATCGGGGTTGATGTAAGTATTTGCGGGCTGTTTGTGTCACAAGAAAAAGGCTCATTTGCATCTTGTTAGTTGTTACGACACTCTGATACACAGCCAGGGACATGTTGTCATTTAAATGCTATTTGCTGGCTGCTGTTGATGTTGTTGTTGTTGTTTTTGTTGTATTGTTGCTTCTATAGCACTTTACAGAGTTGTTGTTATGGGTGTCGTTCTCTTCTCAAGACCACATTCCTTGGGAGTAAGTTTATGTGCATTATACTTGTCGTATGTGCTCATGATCCTCACTTTATGATGCAGCAAAAAAAAAAAAAAAGAGTATAATGCAATTATTACCAAGAATTTCCATTTCAATGCTAATTTTTCATCAGGCAAGAGATAGGTATTTATGTGCCCGCTGCATTTATGATAATTTTTCTTTTTATGAAGAAAATCTATATAAGAAGGAAGGGTGGTTTTGGAATTTCACTTGAAGACTCTTGGCTCTATGGGATCTTGTAATATGAGAGTTCTTATGTTGATGAAAAAGAAATAGAAAAATTGTTAAGGTCTTAAAGTTCGTTTTGCTGTTATACCTGCGCTTGGGACCCATTTGATGTGTTTTGTATTTTAATGAAATGCTATTAGCATATCTATAAGATTTGATAATACGTGCTTAAGTATATGCAAGACTTTGAAGATAAGCTATAAGTTTTTTTTTTAAGACTTTGACCTTCAGATTAGAACTCTTTAGAAAGGTTGACGTTTTGTTGGGTGATTACAGTTATCAGATCATAGTTCAACAATTTTACTGAGTTGACGTATAACACTTTGCAATCTTCGTGATAAGGAAGTATTTATCAATTCCTGAATCATGCAACATAACCTGCAAGATATTTCTCTAAGTTGACTGATTGTGTTAAGGGTCTTAGTAGTTATTCGAGCATTTTCTAACGTTAACCTGATAGGATATAACAGTTTTGTAAGAATTGTTGTATTTTTCACCGAGCAGTTTGACTAGTTAGTGCAAATAGTTTTACTTCCATTGGAAGAATTGTTATAGTCATTTTAAAAGTAGAGCTAAATTTCCCAATGCATTAGCAACACTGTCAAATTCAGTTGCAGTTAAGAAAACTGTTATAATTTGTATGGATTATTAAGCCACACTCAGTGAGTCATTCTCCGGGAATCAATACTATCCGCAACCGCATTAATTGGTCCACTACCTAAAAAATCCGTTATATACATATACTGGAGACATATTACTTTAAACAGAAAGTAGCGATAATTGCCAGAAAAATAAGTGATACTTTCTTTAAAAATCGGTGATATTTTTCAGATAAATTTGTGATTCAAAGCCATCAGTGAAAATTGTCTGAAAAAAAATTGTTATACTTACCAAAAAAATCCATTATATTTACCGAGGCAATCCATTATACTTCTCACAGCAGTCCGTGATATTTAATATGGAAATCCATGATATTTACCACAGAAATCCATGATACTTACCAAATCAGATACTTAAAAGGAAAAAAAAACCGTGATACACACTGGAGAAATCGATTAAATTCGTGGTACTTACTTGAAAAATCGGTGATATTTTCTAGATTACTTTATGATAATTACCATCTGTGATACTTATATGTAAAATATGTGATAATTAAAGAATAAATCCGTAATACCTGGAGAAATCCGTAGTACTAACCGGAGTAATCCGAGATACAAGAAGAATCCAAGATACTTCTATTAAGAACCTGGTATATGTACTGAAAAATTTGTGATACTTACTGAATATATCCGTGATACCTTTTTCTCATAATGATTCATAATATTTAACGGATGTATTCATTATTTTTCTCGGAAAATTCCGTAATACTTACTAAAAAAATCCTTCATAGCTACCAGAAAAATCGAAATACTTACTTTAAAAACCCGTGATACTTTACAGACCGATTTGTGATACATACCAAAGGCATATCTGAAAAATACTTGATATGTATTGGAAAAGCTTGTGATATTTACCGTGATAATTAACAAATAAATAGGTAAATGATTTTTCTTGGAAAAATCCCTGATTTTTCCGAGGCAATCCATTATACTTCTCACAGCAGTCCGTGATATTTAATATAGAAATCCATGATATTTAACACAGAAATCCATAATACTTACCAAATCAGATACTTAAAAGGAAAAAAAAACCGTGATACACACTGGAGAAATCGATTAAATTCGTGGTACTTACTTGAAAAATCGGTGATATTTTCTAGATTACTTTACGATAATTACCATCTGTGATACTTATATGTAAAATATGTGATATTTAAAGAATAAATCCGTAATCCGAGATACAAGAAGAATCCAAGATACTTCTATTAAGAACCTGGTATATATACTGAAAAATTTGTGATACTTACTGAATATATCCGTGATACCTTTTTCTCATGGTAATTCATGATACTTAACGGATGTATTCATTATTTTTCTCGGAAAATTCCGTAATACTTACTAAAGAAATCCTTCATGGTTACCAGAGTAATCGAAATACTTACTTTAAAAACCCGTGATACTTTACAGACCGATTTGTGATACATACCAAAGGCATATCTGAAAAATCCTTGATATGTATTGGAAAAGCTTGTAATATTTACCGTAATAATTAACGAATAAATAGGTAAATGATTTTTCTTGGAAAAATCCTTGATACCAACATAATAATTAATGTAATGCTCAGCGGAATAATTCGTGATACTTGTTCTAAAAATTAATGATAATTACCATAAAGTTTCGTTATACTTTCTCGAGAAATCCAGCAAATTCAAGATACTCACCGGTGAGATCAGTATTACTACCTATTGAATTTGTGATAATTACCAGACCAAACAGCGAAAAATCTGTGATACTTTTTGGATCAATTTGTTATACATATTAGAGCTATCCGTGATACTTGTATGCAAAATACGTAATACTAAGTAAATAACTTTGTGATATTTGCTAGAGAAATCTGTGATACTTATAAAAGAAGCCCGGTGATACTTTTCGGAGTAATCCGTGATACTCATCAGAAAAAATCTGCCGTACTCACTGAAAAAACCTGTGTGTGGAAAAAAATTAAAAAAAACTGCAAGCAATCGAAAACGCATTAGCTGCACTTTTTTACTACCCACTAGGACTACTAATAGAATTGAAGATTTTACCATATTGTTTGGAAAAGTCTCCACTTGTAGGCATACATTTTTTGCGGAAAAGATTTTTGTATGTTTTTTTTTTTTCAATTTGTTTTGGTTATTTTCTTTATAGGATGGGTTAATGCAAATTATAGTTTTCTATATAAATATTACTGAAAGTTTGCGCATACGTTGGAGACCAAAGCATTATTTCGTACAGATTGACACTAGTTTTACAAACGTCTTTATCTATTTGCTGTCAACTTTATGTAGTATCACACTATAAAGTGATTTACAACAAAATCACTTTACAAACAAAAACAAAATACTGCATTCGCTCACACACCTTAAACATAACTCAAATTGAAATCTATCACAGAATGTCTGGGTTAAAATATATTGCTCATATAAAATGAAAGCAATAGTCCGACCGATCGACACGCTTTCATCGATTAAAATTGTGTCTTGTTTAGTACGTGCCAACAATTAATGCCAATCGCTGCTGCAGCAGATAGCTTATAGACTCTGACACACATTTCCAATACCTCAGGCGACTATGATAAATTACCCAGAAAGCATTTTCTGTCTGCAAACAAATTAAAATAAAAAAACAACTTCTTCGCTTTCAAAAATGACTTACCACAGTATTAATGTTTTTTTTTTTTTTGTTCAGAACTCAAAAAACACGTTGGGAAACAACCCTCCCACGTACACGTGGTTGCGGTTGCAAACTGCAGACTACTCGTAGCAATTACAGCATACACAAAAAAAAAAAAAACAATCTTAAACCTACTTACACCACAAACAACTCATGCTGGCAATAAGAAAAAAAAAAATCTTTCAAAAAAACCACTTCACTCTGCCTTCAATGTTTTTTTAACGATCTTAGGGATTTGTCTTAGAAAAACAAATCAGATTCAGGTCATTAAACTGCATGCGTGAAATAAAACTAGACATAAACAATCTCTACACTAAAGTCTCCTCGCATTTGGTTATGCATCGAGTTCAACAGGCGTTCGCGCGCACTTTTCCCATCCAACCACATAAACAAGACCAATATAGAGTCAGTTCCATGGACCATCATGTACAGAGACCACCTTTATGCCTTCAGGCTTGGTGGTTATGGTGTTATGGAGTAAGTAAATGTTTCGAGAACGATTGCAAAGATTTCTATTATAAGCCCACAATCACCACCATCTCACATTAGATTGATACGATTCTCTTCCGCCAAATGGTTCTTCTCGTCCATATCCAATCCAACTCAGTGCGGGTGGCTCAGTGTTTGTTATATGGATCTTGCCCCCAAATGCATTGAGCTATCAATTCTTCTATAATAATCCATAGAAATAACAATTGTTTGCATTTCTGAAGATTATTTGTCTTTTTTCATTTTTTTTTTGATTAAAAAAAGTTGCTAGATAAGATTTCGCATATTTACGGTCTTGAAAAAAGGAAATACGACAACACGCGACGTAATGTAGAAATAAATATTTGTTAAGTTAAAAGCAATTATTTTATCTATAAAACAAATATTTAAGAAATTCTTGGAGTTTGTTATCATTTGCAAGCATAGAAGCTTATTTGAGTTCTGTTTGCTAAAGTAACTTTTGCATTGAGAATAGCGTTGCCGCTAAAATCTACTTTCGCCTAGATATTCATTAGACTTTTTCACTGTTTTGTATAAGCAGTTTTGCGAAGCAATAAAAGTAGATGCTTTCGCAATACTTGCAAAACTAATGAATGCGAAGTAAGAACATACTCATCCAATTTTTGTTTTAATCATTTACCTTGCGAATAAGGGTAAGTTAAGAATTTTCCATAGTTTTGTTTATTTTTGCGAGGTTGCGAAATGTCATGCTTTCGCGCCATTTGTATTACATTTATATTACGAAGCAGCGAAATCAATTCATGACCTCACAAATATTGGAATATAAACGATGAAGAAGTTGCGACTCTCTTTATTAACTTACATTGCGAAGAAGTGCAAGTTATTGCTTCGTGACTGTGATCTCACCTACTTTGTGAAAAAGTGAAATAAATTAATGTACTCGCAAAGTTTAGAATAATATCGATTGCGAAGTAAAAATTTCTTCTATTGACTTCTTTTTTTACATTGAGAATTATCTCATTTTAGTGCTTTCGCAAGGCTTGCAAAATGACGAAGTTACAACTTCCTCACAAAATTTTTGACCGCGATCCTCTTGACAATCACTTACTTTGCGAATCAGCGTAAAATGTGTATGCTTTTGCAAAACTTTGAACACTAATTTTGCGAATCAATAAAATATGTTCATGTCTTTGCAAAGCCTGGAAATATAATGATTGCAAAGTACAATTGGTCCTGCGCAGCAGCGTAAGTTTATGTTTTTGCAAATGAGTAATGTATACAATGTGACAACTAATAAAATTGCTTTTCTAATCGAAAAATGTGTATGCGTTTGCAAAACTTTGAACTCTAGTTTTGCGAAGCAATGAAATAAGTTCATTTCTTCGCAAAACTTGGAATTATAATGATTGCAAAGTAAAATTGGTCGTGCGCAGCAGCGAAAGTTTATGTTTTTGTCAAATTTGAATGAGTGCAATGTGACAAGTAATAAAATTGCTTTTCTTATCATTTATTTTGCCAAGTAAATGGGTTCGCAAAACTTTCAAAATTAGTAAGAACAATCATCTAAGTTTAGTTTCTTATATTGTTTTTTCGACTGCGAAATTTATTCTAAAAGGATATTTATAGTAAACGAATTCTATTTTGATTATTCATAGTCTGGCAACTCTGTTTACTTCAATATATTCTATCAAACAGGATCTAGGTGTACGCAAAGCATACATACATATATTCACGAGGATGAATCGATATCTTTGATCGATGCAATAGGTGTTTAAGAACAACATAACCAAATGATAGTGCGCAGCCACTCAATATGAATACTCTGCATAATGAATCATCTTGACTTGGCACACTTCTTTTCACCCCTCTTTTTTTTCAAAAGAAAAACCTCTTTACTGCCACGGTATATTCCGCCCTCAGTGTGATGCAGCACCTAAGTGCAATGACAAATTGCCCGCAGCGTTAAAATTATCTTTGAAGAACGAAGATGAGGATGGTGACGACGATGAAGATGAAGACTATAAGACGAAACTCCAACTTTGAGGCGAGATTTATAGATCGAGTCTTCGTGAAGAGAAAAGTCAGAACCGCAAAACTTATTTTCCAGGAGGGCGTTCGTTACACACAGAAAGATAGACCTTATTTTCTGCTAAGGTACATATATCCTCCTAACAATACGAAACACACAATCAAACAAAAACTGGAAGAGACACATTATACCTACAACAACTACTCGATCCAACGCAAAATCGAAGATCTTCAAAGATATGAAACGGCCCAAACCATCACAAGTCAAGCCCCAACAGCAGAGAACAACTTGAAACCAATTCGCCTCAATTATCGCGTAGGCAGACGGGATGAATTTCGCTCATTTTTAATCTCACTTTGATATACAAAAAAATATATACATATGTATATCAGTAAGAAACTCATTATTATGAAACAGTGATGTGAAAAAAATTTAGCAAGAACACAGTTTTCTGAGAAATTTTGAATTTCCTCTCTTTGCATTTTTGCCTTAGGCCCTTGCACACATGCGTTTTTTGACCCAGCCATGTCATTCAACAGGAAAGATAACCGTAACGCGTAACGCTGCGTCAACTAACTAATAAATGTTACCGCTCGTGCGGTGACGCTGCAGGAAAACATACTCGCAGGTTCCCAAAACACCGCTGCGTTATAGTTGCGTCAACCTAAGTTTTAGTTGCGTTAGTGTCATTCCTGTAGAATCAAACGCATGTGTGCACAGGACCTTAAAATCTATTTTATCCTGTGTCAATTAAAGCTTAATACACTCACTTTTCGCTTACATACATACCCCAAAATATAAAGTTTCTGCGATAGAATTCGTTATCGTAAGGAATCGACATTTCCAAAGTAACGGCAACGAGAGTTACGTTTATTTCTTTTAAAAAACAATCTATTTTCTTGAAACTTCGTGAGTCATCATTAAGTTGATAACCTAAAAGTTTCACGAAAAACTAATCAAAGGTAGACAAAATTATGCACAGACAAGGACGGTAACGCATAAACCTTGTGCGTTACCGACTTTGTCGTTATATAATTTGGCTACGTTTGACTCATTTTTCGTAATATTTCTATGACATCAACTTTATTATAAGCCCATGAGTCTATATGTTACCTACGTTACTTTGGAATTACCGATATTCAAGCGATCAGATAAAAACTTTTGCACATCACTGTAAGTATGTTTGATTCAATTTGACTTGATTGCCCCCCAAAGGGAAAGCGGATCTCTCTGACAAAGATCACTGCACTTCGCCATATTTGCATTTTACCATCACATCAACTTAAATAAAAAAATAAAAAAGCAAAAGAAACGGGCGCTTTAACTGCTAAGGCTGACTCTATAACACACCAAATGGGAACAGCAAATAAAATATTTACTTAACAGCGCTTTAAGCCCGTTACTTTGGGTGCTGCTGTTTGTATTATAATATGCCACTACCTTCATGTTATATTCTGGATGCTGGCTCAGCAGCATAAATACGAAAGATATTGAAGCTTGCTGCTGCAAGCACAACAACAAAAAACAGGAATATCGACTCTCAATAGTGTGTTACTGCGGTGGCGGCGACTGCGCGGCTGATCGTGATTTTTTGTCATTAAATTTTATGTCATGCTTCTTCTGGCTCTCTTCTCACCTTTTGCGTCGCGTCATTTTAAAGTTCGAAACCAACAACTTCTACCTATTATAAGTTTGCTGTGTTGTACAAACCAACACCAAGGTGAGATGTCAGTGAACGGTTTTCCAGACGCCCACCATACCGCCATACAATATGCTGCGCGCATAATTTATGACAGACGCAAATTACATGTTGCAGCCGAGTCAGCCAAAAATTTGCTTTCTTTCTTCAGTAAGTTAAGTCTTGAGAATGAGATATAATACAATATAACCTAAAGGTGACAAGATTAAGCGGCAGATATATATAAAACTCAAAAGCTGCGAGATTGACGCTTAGAGATAAGACTTTTGCACTTCGTAAGTGACGATTGACTCTATAATGACTGCATAATGATGTTTTTCTTTTCTTTATAGAAGCAACTAACGTTCATAAATATCTATTCAAAGATCGAATATTTTCAATTATATTAAAGTCATATTTTTAATCACTTTGTAATTTACAGTTAAATTTTTCAGATTCAATCGATTTTGAGTTGCGACATAGTCACTCTCAAGCCAAGCCTATTTCCCTGTCATCGTGACTAAAGTCTTAGCTTGTGGTGAAACAGCAGGAGAAGAACATTATTCTAATGACAAGTAGTAGTGAATTTGTCGCTATATGACTTTGGACTCTATCATTAGGAGCTTGCAGTAAGAGTATAAAAAGTAGTAGGAATGAATAAATTAAAATTTTATAACGGAGAACTATTAATGAATAGAATTTTAATGAAAAGGCATCTTATTGTGGAGTTATAAAAATAGATATGTGACATCAGAGGAGTTTATTTTATATTTTATAGATATTCTTAGGAAAATGACAGATATAATGCCAAAAGTATTTTAATGCGTTTTTGTTGAGATCTTTAAAAACTAGTGAACTGTCATATTGAGTTGATATTTGGGCGTATTCGAAAACATCATCAGTATTAAAACTGAGTTTATAAAATCCTGTTTTTGTAAAATTTCGAATCTGTCAGTGCGAAAAGATTTGCCGACAGATGACAGATGACATTTTCACTTTACTGGATAGTGGATTTCGAATAAATAACAATGCAATTCAACTCTGTCTATTTAAAATGTGTTATATAAGTTTATTGTTATACTGTTTTATTATATTGTTATACTTTATAGTTAAATCTCAAGAGAAAGAGATGAAAGTGATTATAACACCTCTTAAATTTGAATCAATTTATCATTTTTGTACGTATTTTTTTAAGTGTATTTATTGAACACACCCCTTGACGGTGTTCACATTGGCCTTACTCCGCCGTCTCATTTTGACGTTTATGTGTTGCTTTCTCACTTGCACTTCATGGTGGGAAATTGATGTCAAAAAGAGTCAGAAAAATTAAAACTCATTTATAATCTTTGGACTCATATAGCTGCCTAAACGAGTCAGCGACGTGAGGCCAATGTGAAATACCGTCCTTCCGATATGGATATCTTTGAGGGCAAAATATGAGTCTGTAATATTTTGTAAAGCTCTAATAGCAGAAAATGACATTCAATGGGACATATAAAGTATCAACTTGAGAGCAGGATATTTTAACTGTTATACAACAGAACTGTTGAGCATAGAGTTACATATGTATGGCTGCGCATAAAAAGTTAATGCAGAACCTGCTTTGCGTTACTTATAATTCTGATGCTAAGAGATGTTACTTTGTCGGTAAGATAGTGTACCGAAAAACATTCTGCGCATGTGTTTCCGTTTTGTTTCGGAAATTACTTGGAATTTGTGCATTTATCTTGTCTTTTTGTTTTTTTTTTTTTTTTAATACGGAGTGAAAGAGTGGTAAAGCCTTTTTACAAAGAATGACATCTAGGCCTGTTTTCAAGAACAAATTTGACTGATTTTGTCGCAGCTGTTCCGCATTTGTTCAAAACCACAGTCTACTCCTACTCTCTGATAATACTTAGTATTGCACACGCAAGTCCTTGTTGTGAGTCTTTTGGAGAGTTTTATTGCTTTCAAATTTACTTTCTCTCCTTTATCTTAGAACTAATTAGTGGTCAGTTTTAATTAATACCATACATTAAAACTTCCAACAGAAAAGGAAAACTCATACTTCTTCCTAACTAAGTCATAAAAAATAAGTCTCCACTCCACATTTTCTTCCATATCTGGGGGGTTTATCTATTTTCGCCATCATCGCCAGTAGCTGGGTATAAGTCCTCTACACAACGCTGAATTAATGATGTTTCGCGTAACCATGATTGCTTATATTACTACACTACAATGTCCAATGTGCATTAACCCAATGAAGACACGTCCAACGCCATTACCTTACATTACATTATACATCCTTGGCACAATCATCAACCAACTTGAGACCATGATTAAAGTCCATGATTAAAGTCTGCACTTAAAGAGACGCCAAATCAGTAGAATGTTGGGTATAGCTAGGCTCTATAGAAGAGGCGACACTAACTAACTAACTTTACGAACAGAAAAAAAAATCTTTAATCAGCAAAGCTCTCATCATTTGTGAGCGCATTGCGCATGCGCACAGAGCTCTGCTTGTTAACACACAAGCCACCAAACACGATGGACGCGACGACCGACGACTCCTTGCACACTTGCCAATTATATTTGACATTTTCCCCCCCCAAAGTGCTGCTAACACACAACTGACAGCCAACATATCTCGCAGCTCTAAGAGCACACATTAGGATGACACGAGTGAGAAAAAATAAATCTCGAAACTCTATAGACGCGCTCGCACCGCTAATAGGACACACATAATAGTGGTGGTCGCTGTGGCGGTGGACAGTACAGATTCTCTACTACAAGTTTCACTGATCGATGGAACGACCAAATGACCAGGACCGGCCGGCGCTTGAAACAAAACCATTACCTCCAAACTAAGCAAACCATACCTATCCCCTTCTTTATTATTATTTTACTCTCTGAGCTATACGCACATTTAACATTGAGGAAGTTTATGCTTACGCGGGCTCATTATACACAACACATGGACTCTAGGTATACCTTCGTTCTACTTCATTGGTGCGCACACCAGAAGGTAAACTTTGTATTTTAACTTAGAAGCAATGGCCACTGTCTTCGTTTCGTTCGTCGGTCTTGTTATCTTCCATTTATAGAAGATTTGTTTGAGTTTAATTAAATTTACGAACTTCGCGCTCGTTGTAAGCAGCAGCACACATTGCAAACAGCAGCAAAATCTATGTGATGTGTGCATGTCGAACGTGTTGAACACGAACCCGACCCAACGTTCCATGCTGGCCCGTATTTGGTCATTGGTTCGTGACTAATTAAAATACTTACATATATATATTTCCGATTTAGCGCCTTAATAATTAACAACATTTTAGCCTCACAGACTCTTGTACCAAAACATTGCTGAACATGATTATTTTTTTAAAAACATTGAATCGAACAGTGCTTTTTTATTTTTTGTTTCAAATCAGTGCTGTCATTAAAAAAGAAGAATTAAATCCCAAATCTACGTTTTTTTCTATTCTTCAGTGCATTGTAGACGTCCTACAGTGTATAACAGTTTGTTTTTATTCCATAACTCCTACAGAGTATACCAGTTTGTTTTGAAACCACTTATTAATGACATTTCTCTTACACCTACAGAGTATAACAGTTCGTTCTTATTCCATAACTCGTACAGAGTATAACAGTTTGTTTTTTAACAACTTATTTATGACATTACTCCTACACAGAGTATAACAGTTTGTTCTTATTCCAGTTATTGATGCCATTATCCGCCTTTTTTTGGAGATATTAGACGGCATGAGTAAAAATCTAGTACTACAACTACTTATTTCTAACTAAACTCGAGCAGAAGATCATTTTTGTTGATTGTAGTACTAAATCTACTAATCATCTACTCATTAGAGGTCTAGCAACTCCAAAGAAATATTGTTTAAACAGCAAAAAGTTGGTATATACAGTTGTTATTTAAAAATCAATTAGAAAGTAAAAGTAATAATTTTATACAACTAATTGTTTTATACGCTGTTAATACACTGTATACTGGATTCAATAAACAGTCTAAGAACTTTTATAATTGTATTGATCCCATTCTATCTACTTTTTTGTGTTTTAATCTGGAGTGAAACGTTAGTCTTAAAAGTAAAAACCTATTATATAGATAGAGCCAATAGCTCTAAAGCAACTGTCAATGCAATGAAAACTGTTATAATTTATAATGGAATTCAGTGTTTTATTAACTATTTACTACTTTCAAATCCAAGTGGAGAAAAGAAAACTGTTATAATTTTGTGTGGAATCCATTTATTTATTTAAATTGGTATATTTCACACGTCAGCTACTGTCAAACCTAATTATAGACAATAAAACTGTTATAATTTTGTATGGTATCCAGTGTTTTATTAAGATCCGACTATTTCACTCCTCGACTGCTGTCAAAGCCAATTGGAGACAAGAAAACTTTTCTAATAATGTATGTAATGTAACCACGTACCATAGTACAAACGTGTTTTTGCATTTAGATAACGAGTATTTGAATAATTGACATTCACATATACAAATTGATAACATATCGCATGCTGTCATGTTAACATGTGACTTTATTGAGATTTCGAACCTCAAAATGATGCTAGGAGTGAATGCATTTTAAGTGTTATATAAAAATTCGGAAACACAATCTCAGAAAGTCGAAAGAAATGTTCCTAATTAAGTTTCTTAATCGACAGCACTGCCTTTCTGTTCAAAGAGAAACTGTAGTAGGTACTGCTAATTAAATGAACCATTTTAGGAAGTAAACCTCAAATATGTCGAACTAACTATACTCTCCTTTAAGTCTTGTAGGTTGATAAGATCACTTCACCCACATAATTTATCATGTGGCTTCCAACAACCAGCTATAACTCCATTACGAGTAGAAATGCAAGTAGTTGGTACATAGTAGTAGCTGAGAAAATCTCATTAAATTTTACTACTTAAGCCATTAAGTGTTGAAATCAATAGAATTGATAGTTCCGTTTTAGGCTCATATACACCATTAAATTCAGTTAGCAAAAACCCATAAAGATTTTGCATGCAGTAGTTTTTTTTCTTTGGCAGCTTAAATGGTACTTACTCTGCCCCCATATAATTGAATTGATGTCCTATCTTCAACTTTCATGGCATGTCCCTCGTCAAATTGCAATTTGACTTAATGGTCAATCACGGTTTTGCAAAAAAAAAAAAAAAAAACAACCGGACGAGGGCGTTAGGTCAAGCAATCAGTGTAAATTGCTTCGGCACATTGTATAGAATGTCCAAACGTCCGGAATCCTTCCATAAGAGTTGCCATAAAAAGACAGAAGAGGGTGAAAAAAATAGTATCTTTTCGAGATTTAACGATGCATTTCTCACACCCGATGTGTTTTTCTTTCTATTGACGGAGTCCATTGTCTGTCCTTAATCGTTTGGCCTCTTCGAAAATGTGCTTAAACTCGCTCTGTCTTATATCTGCAGGAAAAAAAAGCAGAGAGAGAACTTATCGATTTCTTGTCATCGATGGCAAACAAAATAATGTTCCGCCAGGATCGACGCGACAAACACAATAACATGAAGAGGGTGTGCGTTTGCATTGCTAATCTACAGCACGACCGTTTTGTTTGCCACACTATAATCTAAGTTACTTTCCGGTGTGTACATAAACTACACTAAACAACACAGTACCTAAAGTGGAACCTTGTGTGGATGAGGTCGGCATCTGGGGGCGAGTAAGTGCAACAAAACGTTTTAATGGTTCACGATTTTTTGCATTCTTCTTTTTTTCATGGAAGTTTTTTTTGTATTTTTTTTTTTGTGTTCTTTTTCGAGGGGCCCTAAAAAGTGTACCTATAGAAGAAAACGGTTAAACGGTTAAAGATATCTTATAGAAGCACGACTGACTATGGTGGACTAATTTGTTGTCGTGTTTCGTGTAGCTCCTTAATTTTTATTTGAGTTTTGTGTAAATATTCACGCGCTAAAATTGTTCACAAAAATATGAGAAACATATTTTCTGTTCACTAAACATATTTTAGGGCATCTTTGGATCTAGTAGTTGGTGTAGTCTCACTGAGAGTGTTAGATAACAATAATAAATAATAATTAAAAAAAATATCCATTCCTTCGCTAATGCAGAAGAATATGTTTAACATATCAGGAAATTATACATATTGATGTACCTAATTATGGAAAACTTTTGTTTAAGCAGTCATTCTGAAATATTTAACAAATGATTAACAGCTGATAAACAGCTGATGAACAGCTTATAAACAGCTGATAAACAGCTGATGAACAACTGATAAACAGCTGCTAAACAGCTAATGAACTGCTGATGAACAGCTGATGAACAGCTGATGAACAGGTGATGAACAGCTGATGAACAGGTGATGAACAGCTGATGAACAGCTGATAAAAAGCTGATGAACAGCTGATGAACAGCTGATAAACAGTTGATAAAGAACTGATAAGCAGCTGATGGACCGCTGATGAACAACTGATGGACCGCTGATGAACAACTGATGGACCGCTGATGAACAGTTGATCAAAGCTGATGAACAGCTGATGAACTGCTATGAGCCAATAAAAAAATAGTTCACAAGGTGAAGTTTTCTCAATCCAGACAGTAGTTCTACTGCGACTGTTTTGACATTTCAAAAGGGTTCTTTTCTGTTATTGTTGACATTAGTTGTTTTCACTGACGCTGTGCTGGAATGTTCTAGGTAGAAAAGTACAGCTTTTTGCTGTTCATTGAGTTTTTTTCTGTGCTGAACTGTTCTAGTTTGCTGTTCATTGACAAATCTAGAACAGTTTAGAACAGGATTTTCTGTTCTTGCTTTTGAGTCAGATCCAGGTTAGAACAGATTCGTGAGAAGTTTCAAAATCAAAGCTGTCATTTTTTGTTTTTGTTTTGATTTAATTGTGCGAATATTCCTCGGGTGTTTGTGATTTTTATAACTAAAAACAATTTTTAATTATATTTTCCGCAGTAAAAAACACAAAAAAATAGATAAAACTAACGAGAACCGTTAAGCAAAAAATTCACATAATTTACAATTTGTTGTTTTTTTTTTTTGACAACTGACGTTTAAATGAATGAAGGCGGCTCAAATTAGACCAGAAACTGGTCTGAAGGCGGTTCAAATTAGTATGGAAATTATAATCACCGCGAAGTCGATTGCATATGTATTAGTGTGGTGAAAATCTCCATTCCGAGAAATTGGAGCCGAAGTCGGAACGAATGACGTCCGGCATTTTGAAATCGATCGATACTCGAGTATCGAATATGTTTGACATTTCTAACATAACAAAAAACTCTGTTTATCAATTTTGTTCACTGAAATTGTTTTTTTTTTTTTTATTTTAATTTTTTTTAGATCAAACAATTACAATAAATACAATATTAAAATAAATATTAAATAAAATAAATCTTTTTATTTGTTGTTGCTGTGATGCGTTCTTTTATTCGACGATGTTAACTATTGTTAACAATAGTTAACTTTCATCGTTCCTAAATGAGAAAAAAGTTACAAAGTGTAACATCGTGACGTCACAACATCGTTCCTAACTCACAACATTTTTCCAACTCAGCTTCTGGACTTGAGTTTCAATGTTAATCTGTCAAACACAACTAAATGGGGAAGAGAGGGGATGATGTGAGAAGAGAATTTCTTGTTTGTTTCCATATTTGAAATTATTGAATGCATATTTTTGTTTCAATTTGCTTAGAATTCAATTAAAAAGAATTATTTCAGTACCAAATTAATTTTTTCTTGTTTATTCATTCATAAAATTAATCTCAAAAATTTTTCTTTTGACAGATCAACAAAATGTAACATTTAGTCGTTCCTAAATCAAAGTTAACATTTTGTAACAAAATGTAACAAAAACAAATACAACGATTTTTTTTTGACATAACAACAATAGTTAACATTGTTCAATAAAAGAACGGACCACTGCTGTTGTTTGTGCACTTTTGGATGTCTAGTAGCTATTAACTCCTTTGTTGATTCCTTCCTTTGTTGATATCTCCTGCTGATTCGTTATTCTCTAGAAAGATATTGATTTAACAATGATCAGGAGATATATTAATGTTATTAAATACCTGCTGTCGATTCCCAGTAATTCGCGTTACATCCGGATGCATTGGTGTACCTTGGGGTAAAGGGGTTGGTTTTTTTCCCAATGTAAATTGGGTTTGCATGTGGTGCACTCGGCCGGGTGGTTTTTGAGAATGTGCAGATTGTTGCTGCACATTCTATCCGATTCTATTTACTATCCGATTCATCATCACATGGAGCAATATTATGTACTTTATCTTTGACTTCAAGAATTTTGCCAAACAACGACACGAGACACGACGCGACCAAACACTTCAACAAAAAATAACAAAATGACGCTTTGGCTCTTGTTGGCTCTTGTTGGCCTTGTCTTTCTTTTCCTTTTCTCATTTTTCACCACGATTCTCGTTCGACTTTTGTGTTCATACACAAAAAGTTGCAAGTGTGTGAGTGCAACCCCGATTTTCGCGGTCTGAGGTCGGAGTTTCTTTGTTGAACTCAGTTTTCTTGCTTGAAGGGTTCTAACATGTTCTGACGTTTCTCATGAAACTGTGCTGTCCTGTCCTGTTCTGATCTAGAAAAATCCTCGGTGAACACAACTATTAACTTTTCAAATTCGCTGCTATTATAGTTATTCTACCATAAAACTAGTAGCTTTTTGCTTGTTGAATCATTTACACACTTTTCTACAATCCCACTCAATCAAATCAAAAAAAAATCAACAAATTAAATTCAAAAATCTAAAATGATAACCAATAACCAAAAAGACGTGTCTATTTTTCATAGTTTTCGGTTTGGATCCATAACCGGAAAGAGCGGGGTCAATTAAATAACAATTCTTCGTAATTTGGGGTTCAATGGTGAAAACACCAAATATGAAGACAAACAAAATTGACTTTTAATTCACAACTCGTATACTCACTGGCATTCGTAATTTTATTTAATGGAATTGAAAGGAAGGGAAAGGAAATATTTTGAACTCTGTGGTCGGTTGGTCTATTCTATTACAAAAAAAAAAGAGTAAAATTATAAAATTTAATTAAGAAAACGTCCATCCACACGAAACGAACTTGAATGCCATTGAACTTGGTATATTGACGTGTTTGTCTTCTATAGAGCTCCTAAAGAGATTCTCGTCAATATTTATATAAATTGACGTTGATGTATGAGTTTTTACGTATATACATATGTACCATCGCTATCAGCAAGTTTTATATCATGTTGATCTTCTCTAGATTGTCATTTTCTCGTAGGCTGCAATATTAATTGGACTCAGAGAAGATGACAGCCAAGATGACAGGCGTTTAGGTTTGTTTTAAACTGTCAATAAACCAGATTCATTAAAGAAGCAAATTGAAGCGTGCTTGTGCTTTCTCAAAAACCAGCATCTCTGGTTTATATAATGTAGGTATACTTTTATAGCTATTTTTGTCTGTACAACCAACCGCCTTTTTATCGAAAACTGAACTTGCTCTCTATAACGAACGTATAAATAGTTTCTATAAAGCAAGTTAAAGAACGAAACGAAACGAACGAATAGCCTAATGCACTTCTCCGGTTTTTATCAGATGCATGCATAATTAAATCCAAAGCAAACGCATGTTTGTTCTTCTTGTGTTATCTTGAAGTGCATACACGCTGCGCACACTAATTTTTAATTGCGCATAGAACCAAGGAGGCTCTTATAGGAGCTTATCAGTCGTATACTTAGACGTATAGCCTCGACCGACCGACATGTGCATCCTAAGTACCACATTTTCGTTCCAGATTCTCTCTCTCTCTCGTGTTCTTTTGTTTAGATCCGAACAGAACCAAAACACCGGATGCAATTATATTATATTTTTTTCGGGTCTATCCGTCTTTCTCTTTCTCTCTTTTGGTTTTCAAGAGTCCAAGTCTTTTTGATTGAAACGCATTTTTTGGTTAAGTGGAACTCTCTTCAATTGAATTAAATATGAGAGACTTGAAATATTTTGAACGTTGCTGATCAGACTGTTAAATTAGTTTGCGTCAACAATCGAATCAAAATTAATTGCTAGTCCAGAGACTGTTTCATCCTTCGAAAGAAAGACAAAGACTGTCACGCGACCAAATTCAAAAATAGTCATTTTTTTGTGTCTCCTCTTTTTTATGTGTCCACCACCGACGCGATAACATTGGACTCTATCCACAGTCTTTATAGCTTTATGTTGGACTTGGGGTTTTCTTTGAGTATTTTTTTTTTCTTTCTTATAGCAATAATTGTCGTGCTATTGCTGTTTCGAGAGAGGTTTTTGTATAATCTTTAATGTCTAATCGCTTAGTTGCAGTTCGTTCATAGAAATACCCTCCTCCTCTTCTATGTTAACATATGTTTGTTTGGAAGAAGTGTAGTTTTTCCTTATTCATCGCGTGTAACCAATGTGACTAAGTCGCAACTATACAAACTATGGGGTAGACATCTCGGTGCCCCCAGGTCCATATATGGAATTGGTCACATTCTTTGTTTAAAGCACTGATTCATCTGGCTTTTTTACTTTAACCAGGCTGGAGGCACAGACGGAATTGATTTCAATTAATGTGTATTTCAATTTCAACAAGTTCATGGTCAAGGGGAATAAACTTGAGTGAGTTTGTGAATTGAAAAGAGTCAACGAAGTAAAGTTAAGGAAGGAAAAGGTTTTAAAGAAGTTTTTTGTTTCTATTTAAATAGCGGGTGGCGGATTTTAAGCTTAGAGGCCGGAGTAAAAATGAAACTCCGCCGTGTTGTATAAAATTCAAATAACAAGTGTAGCTGTAGGTCTACACCTTACTTATACATATATTACTGGCAGAGCAGGCCGAACTGCCACCGCTCGCCTTTTTGACAGCGGAACTGCCGCCATACCACAGCCGCACTATGTTCAAAAATGTCTATTCCGTCGAACAATATTGCAAAAACATAGGCGCATGGCAGCCTTGACTAGATTTTTGTACTTATACAAATACAGCCATATTTATAAACGCGTCACAGTGAATGCATAACGCTATGCACTCCTTATAATTTCTCTGAATACGAAAACCTTATTCATAAAGCTTACGCAACGTTGAATAAGGATATTATAAGCTATACCTACGCTTTTGGGGGTTGAATAGTGCCTACATAAGAAAAGTTTTGTATTAAAATTATTATTTTGACATTAAATTAAAGAGTTATAGTTTCGGACAGTGTTCATATTTATTTAATTATATTTTGCTACAATTTTTAAACAAAAAAATATAAAAAAAAAGAAAAATGTCATGGTGACCTGGTACCCTTCACCCACTGACCCTCTTACTTTAGACCAACTCGGCTTGGAAAATCGCTTGTGAAAAAACACCATTTATGATGTTCTTATGCCTAAATGTAAAAAATTCCCCTTTTGTTTAATTTTTTTTTTTGAGATAAACACCTTATAACTTTATTGAATCGATATTTTTTTATGAATAAGGATTTATGCAAAGTTGTTTAGTGACTACATAAATCCTTATGCAGTGCATAACTATTTAAAAAAATAGTTGGTAACCATATAACCCCAAAATACGCAATTTTTTTATGAAACATAAATAGAAGAGATGTCAAAATGGTGCTAGTTTACAAAATTATCCATGTAATAGCGTAATATTACGCTATTTAAAGTTACGCTAGATAAAAGTGTCTTTTACTAATTTGTCACTTTTTGGACTCTGTTTTAAAAACATTTGATTTTTTTTAAGAATATCAATCTATAAATTTTATATTTAAGATCTAAAACGTTTTTGACCTGAATCTAGCTTATATACTATTTTGAAATGAAAAATTCTATTAAAAGGCTTATTTTGGCCGCCATTTTAGAGCCACCATTTTGGAGCCACCATTTTGGAGCCGCCATTTTGAATAATAAAAAGTTGGCAGTTTTTTCTCCATACAAATATCCTGCAGTGTACCAAATTTGTATCTGAAATCGAATGGTGTCAGCGCAACACCAAACGATCTAATCCATAATCCATAAAGCTCTTTACTTTCAGACTTGAAATTCCAAATTCAAGCTTCGTCAGCGCAACGAAAACACGAATTGGAACTTTCAAACTCCGAATTTAACTCTAAACAACATTATACCTGCGCCGCTTTGGCTGCCATTTTCATTTCCGTCCAAATATATGTACATATATCGTTTCTGAATTCACCCTCATCTTGAATCATTTTGCACTTTTTCTTGATAATAAAAAAAAGTAATAATAATAAATAAATACATAATGATGATCAAAATGCAACTTTCCATTTTTTTTCATTTTTTCACAAAATTCATGTAAAACTCTATTTATCCACAAGATAGAGAATTCGTTCATAGAATCCGGCTCGAAGGACCATGTTTCGATAGCTCATATTTTACCTTGAGTTCGAAGTATTCCAATATCTATTTTTAATATTTAGATCCAAATTTGTAGGTAGTATAATATTTATTTCCGTTGAGAAAAATTAGAGGTTTTCAATTCAGAAGAAATTTTATAATAACAAATATTTTGAGAGCAAAAACTCAATATTGAAAAACATTTAAAAAACAACAAGTAAAAATTTAAGTTAAAATTCAAATTAGAATCCTGATCCTTTATGCTGGCGGCAACACTAGTGATTTCGTAGGATTTATTCCAAATTTTTGCTCTTATTCTGTTCTTTTAAATATCTCTCCTAAAATTACAATATTCTTATTATTCT
Organism: Episyrphus balteatus; assembly: GCF_945859705.1. Lineage (NCBI taxonomy): Eukaryota > Metazoa > Arthropoda > Insecta > Diptera > Syrphidae > Episyrphus > Episyrphus balteatus. The sequence continues at coordinate 130,109,631 of NC_079135.1, read as the reverse complement.
TGTTATTCAGTTTTCTTAGAAAAAAATAAGTTTTTGTGAAGTGATCCAATCGGGTATGGTTTTTTTAAATTTTACTGCCGAAAGCTACTATCGTAATTAGTGTTTTGTGGAAACAATTTCAGAGCTAATTCTTTGAAATGTTGTTTTTCTTATTAAACATATATTATTCTTCAAATAAAATAGGTTTTAAATAGGAAAAAGATGTGAATTTTGGTAATTTTAAGGGGGGCCGGAGATAGAACACAAAAAAAGCTTTGAAATTCAAGAGTTTCCTGTATTCGGCCCCCTTTTATTGATAAAAGTTTAAAAAATGGGGAAAAATAAATACATTTTTAAATCATTTGATATTATAACTTATTAACAATCAAAATTGTTTCTAAATTCTTAAAACACAAAAATTTAAATAAAAAACATTTAATTTATTTAAGCTTGACCTTATAAAGTCAGTGGCCGGAAATGGGACACTGATGGCCGAAATTAGGAAACAAAGGCCAGATTTAGGAGAATCGGACTTTTTTATACAAAAACTTCAATAAAATATTTTTGGGAACTATTATTACCTATTTTTTTTAACCATACTGAAAAATTATTATAAAAAAGTACATTTTATTTCAAGAATTATTCGAAAATGTTGATATTTGACGTTTCTGTGCTTTATTTTATGAGACAGAATTCTTAAGGGGCCGCCGGCTACTAGCAACTCTACCCTACTTTATTCGTACTGGTATTTAGCTCGTTTTATTAAAAATTCAGGGTCACGTAGATTTTTATGTTCTACAACATCCAGGATCATAGCTTGTCAATCGAACAACTTTTGGCAGGACATGGTCTATTGTTTTGTGATGTACTAGTAACGAGTACTTACACCTTTTGGCGGTTATGCTACATTTTTGAGTGGTCCATTGTTCAAATTTGCTATACCTATCATCATTCATCATAAGAGTAAAACTCATCAATTAGTTCGCCAGAGGCTGGGAATAGAGCTCAGACCCCTAGCGTCATAGTCCATAGCACTTGACAGGATAATATCTGATTCTCTTCTTGACATATCTTGATTAGGTACGAAGCCAGCTCTCCAACAATCTTTGCAATGTATCCAATGACTGTAGTCGTCTATAGAGCGATACATACTAAAAATTTTCGTTTGGAGATTCCCAAGAGGTTACTAAGTGGTACGACTCCAGGTGACCTTCCGGAATAGATAATAGATTGCAGTCAAATTCACTTATGTGATTTCACTTATGTCCTTAAAAAGACATCATCAGATTTTCTTATGATACCAAATGCAATTATCTTAAATATAAATGGGGTTAAAGTGGCTATATTCAAGTTCAATTCCTTACAAAAATTGTGTTTGTTTAAGTTCAATGACGATATCATTCTCAAAAGTCCATATGACTGCATGTCCCCTTTTGAGTCATTGTACCTAAATATATTTTTTTTTTCTAAATGCCCAATTATTGTTAAAAGATTTATAAAAAAAATGCTTTATGACTATCGTAAGTTCATCGAATTTAAAATTCCTTTTAAACATTTTCCAGTCTTTAAGCAAAAGCAAACACTTCAAAAAATTATTAAAAAAAAAAACGAGTATAATAAGACATAATCTTCTACGTCAAATACTCTCCCATCTAGCTATACATCAACTGAGTAAAACAAGTGGTAGAGTGGATATGGACCCCTTCAAGTGGCAATCCACTTCAAAACCATTCAAACTCCATTCCATATTATACACAAAACAAAAATAAATACAGAAAAACTCTTGAGAAATAATGAAAATATAATCATAAATAAAAACGTATGACTGGACATATGGCGCGTCTAAAAAAAATTTAAATAAAATAGAAGACAGTTGGAAATTGTTGGTTTTTCTGAGGGAAAGTAGTGCAATTTCATGATGTGATTGTGTGCTCTTGGGCCAAGACAAATATTTAAAGTATCAAATAGGTCGTGTGCTTAAGTAATTAATCACAGAAGCTGAGAAGAGTATATGAGTATCAAACTAATCGGGCACACGAGTCGTTACACCAAATTTGAATATATTTTTTATACTCTTGCCACTGTGCATCGCTAACTGTGGGACTGAAGTTACTGAACATAACATAAATTTTCAGACTTTTTAATAAGATTGTATGCCAAACTAACAATTTTACTTCTGTAGGTAAAGCTTTACAGATGCTATTTTAGCTTCTATTAAGCTTTTAAAGTGCTGTTGGAACTTCTGTAAAGCTTTAAAGAAGCAAAAATTTCTTAAACACTCCCATAGTCTTAGCTCTAACCATTGGAGAAAAAAACCATAATTTTCAATAAAAAGGAAGTCGAAATAAAACAAAGGAACAATAAGAAAAACTTTGGCATTCTGAGGAGTTATACCGCAGCCTTTGAATATGAAAGTACATGACAAAACCTTATATAGCAACAAATTCGAGCGTAATTAAAAGCATATCTTATTCCTCAGTACAACAAAATTAAATTTGACAAGTAAAAGCTTATATAAGGCTTCTATAAAGCTTTCAATAGAAATATTTTCTTATCGATCATAAATCATCGATCACAAATTATAAAAGAAGTCTTATATATGTAACTTCCGAAAAACTTTGGCAAGTGAGCTAATAGAAGTTAAATAAACGCAAGAAGATCTATAGACATCTTAACGCAGTCCAACCAAATTTAAAAGATGTTTCTGTTTTACTTTATAGAAGCTAAAAGTACTTCTGTTATACTTTATAGAAGCTGAAGTCTTATTTGTTAAAAGTTGAAGCTTTTTGAATTAATTGAATTATTTCACAATACAACAAATTTAAATTTGTCAAGTAACAGGTTGTATAAGGCTTCTATAAGACTTTCAATAAAACAATCTTCTTATTGAAGTCATAATTTCCCTAACAGTTTCTATAAAGTTGTTTACAAGTGGTTAAAGAAGTATTATAGAACTTCCGAAAAACTTCGGTAAGCGAACTTATAAAAGTCAAACGAACGCAAGCAGATTGAAAGAAATCTTTTCAAATCCCTACCAAAGTTGAAAGGAGCTTCTGTTATACTTTATAGAAACTGAAATTTTATTTGTTAAAAATTGTAATTTGCACCACTGTACAGCGCCTGCCGCACGCCAAACCACCGACAATAACAAACACAAAAATTAGATCAGATATCATCTTACACGATGTCACAATTAATCTCTAACCAGTGTTTGCTCACGTAAACTGTAAATGAAGTCAAAAACAAGCTAAAAAAAAATAAGATCATGTAAAACGAGACGATAATTGCTTAACTATTTCTCAAAATCTATATTCCAACATTAATTTAATGAAAAAAAAAAATAAATACAAATAAAATTAACATGTATTTATGTGTATCTTTAAATTTATATATTTTCTTCTTTTATTTTTCTTCAGGTTACTGGTCGGTGCACCATTGGGGAAGAATCTGCAGCCACAATCGAATCATTCGGGTGCATTATACAAATGTCCGATCACGCAGAGTCGAAATGACTGTGAACAAATTATCACCGACGGTCGTCGATGTAAGTAATATTGAATTAAATTAACTTTTTGTTCATGTTTTTATAATTTGTAAATTTTTAATGAAAAATTTCATTTGTGTTTTTTTTTTTTATTCTCTTAAATTTTGATTTCAAAAACTGGTGAAGGTATTTTTCCTCAATAAAATTAAAAAAAAAAAAACTATCGCTAGAATATATCTTTGTTGCCAGTTTCATATGTAAATGTCCAACATCATTGGACCATAGATTTGTTTTTTAGTATTTTTAATTTCCATAAATTAAATAAAAAAGATTGAACGAGAAATTACAGTTTTCTTTTGCATAAAATAAAAACAAAAATACCAAAACAAATTGTAAATAATATTTACTAGAAAACTTTTAGTAATTTTTTTAGTTGAAATGTAATAGTTGAAAATAATTTAATTTTTTATGTAAATAAATAAAATTTAATTTTTTTTTATAAAAACTTGTAAATAAAAAAAACTAAAAAAAAGAAAAATATTAAAAATTTATTAAGTTAAATCAAAAAAATTAATGTAATTGAATTTATTCATTTATTTTTTTCTTTCTTTTTTTTATATATATTATTCCCTCCCCTCTTTTGAATCCGGTCTTATAAAAATGGACTTCTGAAAAAAAATATCAACAAAATTATACACACACAATTAAATATTGAATAATTAAAAACAAAAAATTTATAAAAAAAAAAAAAAAATTGTAGCGCCTGGCGGAGCTTATGAACCTTGTAAGTGGTATGGGTGCTTTATTAGTGATTAACTTTTGAGTTTTATTGTTTTTTTTGGCTAACAATTTTTTTAATTTTAGATTTTTTACTCTGAATAATTGGCTAACATTCATTAACAATGCATTAAAATTTTAATTTTTTATTATTCGTTGATTTTTTTTTTAACAATTTACTTCGAAAAAGTTTATTTTTTTTAAAATTCAAAATTTATTTTTTTTTTTCTTAAATCACCTCATACAGCTCCATTTAAAATTAAAATTTGTGTATGGCTTTTATATGGCAAGTTAAGGCTTCTATGAACTTAATGATCTTCAAATAATACTTGCCAAAACTCTAAAGTTGCTTTGCAGTTGTTGTGTTGAAAGGCCAGTGTTTTTCTTCCAACGATGTTAAACTTTTTTATAAAATAAATGTTTGTTTTTAGTTTTGATTTTTAAAACCATTTTATGCAGTTTTCCAGAATTTGTTCCGAGTTTGAGAAATTCAATTTGGGTTTGCTTATTTTAATTTTAGAAATCACAAAATGCCACACAATTTTAAAAATTAAAAACAGGCTTTAAATGAGTTTCAAAATTAATAGTCGATTTTAAATAGAAAGTTTAATGTTTCAGTCATCTTTTGGTTACTTAAGTACGGGTAATAAGGGGTAATAATGATTGTGGCGGGTAATAAGGCCAACAAAATGGTTGGTTTTATATGAGACAATGTTTTAAACGTGCAAAAGTTCAAATTAAAAGTGCATTATGTTTGTCTAATCCACGATTATGATTAATTCAAAATATTTCCAAAGTCTTTAAAATGCCAGTCCACAAATTCAATACAAAATTTATGGCTAAGTTTAGTTTTCAAGTTTTTGACATCGAGTATTTACAGGTTGTTAACATCAAGTCGGTTAACGGACTTTTATTTTACGTAATAACTTCATAAAAAAAACAGGTTGTTTGCTTTTGTAAAAAAGAAATGATTGTTTTTACATCAACCTTGGCTGTACAGCATCTACAAACTACAAAAAAAGGTAGAATTTTTTGAGCCCAATCAATTTAAATAAAAAAAAGCATGAAAATCAATTTTTTTTTTCTTCCATTACCTTAAAGTCGATTTTTTTATATGACAACCTATAATAATTTTATATCATCTGAAAGCTTGTCATTTAATCTTTAATATGATGCTTCAATCATATCTGTACGATGCCTACAAAAAAAGCAAGAATTTTTTTAAAGCCAACTATTTTGGAATTTCAAACTGAAATTACGGTACTTCATTAACTGGTGACTGGTCGTGGTCATCTGCAACAGATCTCCACAGGTGTTTTGTCGTATTTTTGAAGTTTTTCAATTTAAGATTGTGTAACTTGTAGTGAATGTACCGTTATGTGTGATATATCAAGTGAAAGGTAATATTATCAGCATGCTCAATAAAGTTAAATACAATTTCTATCTGCTCTAGATCAAAAGATATAACGTTTTAAAAACTTTATTTTACCGTTATCTCAAAATTGTGTATACGCAGTTAATTGAAATTTTGTACAAAAATAATTCTGCTTATTATCTATCTACAGTATAAATTAACCATAAATATCTGTTAAAGAAAAAAAAAAATGGAAAATAAAAACGGTTAAAAATGGCCAAAAAACTTGTTATTCGGTCAAAAATCATTATGAAATTCCAATTTTTATATGTCCTATAAGTTTGAGATTTTTTGAAAGTAAAAAAAAACTTCTAAAAATAAAAAAACACATTTTTCAAAAGGTCATATTTCGAAACGCAGAGACTTATATTAGAAAGAAATCCGTATTTGATTCCAAATTTTTTTTTTTATTATCTTTCGATTGGCATTTTTCAAATCGTCATGGCTTTTGAATAGGTTCGAAACCAACGGAAAAAAATTTTGTGTAATGACAAAATATTTAAGTGTCAAGAAATCAGTATAGTTTAGTTTATAAATATCAAGAACCTAATTTCCTTACTCAATTAATCTGAAATATAATTTTTTTCTATATAAAATTATCTATCAACACACAAAAATGAAAAACTGAATTTTAATTTGTCAAAAAATTACATCGAATTTCTTGATTTTAAATTATGTTTAAGAACGTATACCTACCACACATGTGCCAACGTTTTTGTCTTTGGGATCCATCAATCTAAAGTAGGGTTGCCAAGTGCACTCAATTAAATTGACTTCTTTTCTAAATAGGGTAAACAGAAATCTTTTTAAAAAACTTTTGAGTCCAGAACAATACGTCAAGGTATCATTTCTCGGTATAACTTAAAGTTTTTGCCCTCCATACAATTTTGTCCATGGATTCATTTCTAAGTTAAATGACAGCATTTTAAAATTTACTAGCGAAAACACTGTTTTAAAACATCAACGAAGTGATGGAGCGCGCCACATGTTCATCCAGGCGGTAAGAATTTCCCAGCTAACACATAATACTAAATACAAGCCATGTGAACTCCACCCTGAATAAAAAACGAACGAATAAAAAAAACGACACACAAGTACAAGGAGACGAGGCGCCCGTCTGCCTGTCCAACCGAACCAACCTCCCTTTACTCCATCATCATTATCCCAACCCAACCTAACTCCCGATCGGCACTCTTGAAGGCGATTAACGAATTTGTGAAAACAAAATCCTTGTGCTTTGCTGCAAATGACTATACAACGACTGTGAGAGGACCGACAGACGGACGCATTTCTATTTGTTCTCACTACATCATGCTTATCCGCATACTTTTGGCGACCGGCATTATATCGTTTTGGCTCTTGAGAGAAAAGGAATGGAATGATTCGCCTTCAAATAATTTATGAATCCCGCGTCAGACTCCCCGCAAACAACCAACACCGACCGACCGACACCCTTGATGATATAGCTTTTCGGGACGGAAAAAAAAGTAGAGATTTTTAGTTTTCTGTTCTGCAATATCCCGAGAGAGAGAGAGAGTATTTATGTCATGGTGTTATTTATAGACATAGGATGGGATTGGTTTTTGGTCGGCAACTGCGACAGACGGCAGCGGGTAGACGGTTTTTTCCAAGTTCCAACGATATTCAAGTCTCGGGACTTGGAGAAGAAAAAACGAAAACAAAATTGGGACAATATGGAAACGTTTCCAATGACTGAGAAGAATAAGCGCATATGAGTCATTAGCATGCATTAGTTACTCGGACTGGGATGCATTTTAATTTTTTAAATTTTAACATTGGAATTTTGCAAAAAGATACTAGGTAAAGGTATGCGGGAGAGATGCATTTTTCAATAACAATGATGCTTTTGAAGGCTTTGTCAGTTCCTCGCATCCTCTGGGATTCCAACCCAGACCTCTTTCATCGCAGCAACCGTTGCGTTACGGATTGCATACTAGGTTGCCGAACTTAAAATTTTGCTACTTTAAAGCTTTAAAGATGCTATCATTGCCTCTGTTAAGTTTTATAGAAGCAGAATTGTAATTAACCCAAGTAAAAATGGAATTCTGCCCGGCCACTGCTGCACCACGACCGCACCACTTTTTGATCGCCGCACCATGTCTGCGCCACGTCCGCACCATTTCATTTTGAAAGAAAAATTCGGTGCACCACCGCCGCACCACGTCTGCACCATGATCAAAAATTCTATTCTTGTACTTTTACAAATGTTTAAGTCATCTTCGAAGTTTTTTTGACTTAATGAACAAATTGCAATTTCGTACAAACATGACTCGGTGGTCGAGTGGTTAAGGCGTTGGGTTGCTAATTGAAAGTGATCTGCACACTCGGGTTAGAATCTACTTCTCGTTTGTAGTTTTTTTTTTATTTTTCAATCCAAATTATACATAATTTTTTCATATAAAATAAAATGGTGCGGACGTGGTGCGGCGATGGTGCAGCGGTGGTGCAGCAAGATTTTCCGCCAAATGGCGGTGGTGCGGTTTGCAAAGTAATGTTATGGCTTTGAAGCCTTCAGTTTGAGGTTCCTTGCACATTTTGGAAGGAATTCTCTAAGCACAGGTGCACTTTTTCATGACAATGATACTCTTGGAGGCTTTAAGAGGCTTTGTCAATTTCTAGCAATAGGCAGTAGGTACTTATCCCTGAAAAAAGTTCTGAAGTGGTGGTCCTGGGATTCGAACCCAAACCTCTGGCGTGATTTTTATAGCGGCAACCGTTGCGCCAAAGACGTTGCTTCTGTAAAGCTCTATAGAAGCAAAATTGTTAGTAGGATAGCTTAATATCTTTATGATAAACTTATTAAACTTCTTAACAGTTGAGTTATTGTGCCTACTTTTATGAATACTGTGAAGTCTCTTATATAATAATTACTCCCAAGTTATTTTCCACCTCCTCATCCATTTATCTATTTGTCAACAAAAAATTAAAAACCCAAAAAAAAAAAAATTAGAAAACTGTCAAATGTCATTCTGCATACGCCTTAAGTTTCATTAATTAAAAAAACTGCAAAATATTCAATTAGTCACTGCCAAATTGTCCCGGAAGTTAAATCCTGCGCTACACATTTTGCATTACATTTCTCAGAAATGCACTCGAAAATAAACAAACACTGACATTTAACAAGTTTAGAGCGCGCACGCGTCTAGTTGCAGCCGTGTCGCTCACAGCATCTAAATGTCAGCTGCTGCTAGAGATAGTATAAAGTTGTGTGCATTGATCCCGCATTTCCTCATGCTGCAAACTTCAAATTGTAACTTAAGTTGCTGCTACTCCAATCTGCATCACTTCACTATACTATACAAAACACTTCGAGAATGCGCGCAACTAGCTGCAGGCTGGTCTGTCTATGTCAAAGCTAGATAGATACACGGCAAGTTGTGTGCCATTATAGAATTTATTACCATAATGTTGTTTCAGCAGCAGCAACGAACAGTTGGGGATAGGAACAAATTTGCTTATCGCTACTGAGCTGCTGCGACGCGACGACAACAAGACGGACGGAAAATATAATAAATCCAATGGCATTCGGTGGCCTGTGCGCCAGATCCACTTCTTCGCAATATATTGATTCCTGTTGAAGGTTGACGATATCCCCTTTCGTTTCGTGCAATCGCTGCCAGTGTGTGTCCCAATTGGATTGGTGGCGATGGCGACTCTTGTATTCCAGTTTAGGTACAGATCGAAGTGAAAGGCTTGTTTGCTTCGCAAAGTCAGTTGCATTGCAAACCGACAGCAAGTCGTCGTTTTGTTCAAGGTTCATTAAATTCGCGACTTGGTTTGCTTCATTTTTAATTGGATTTCAATAGACCCTATCAGGAATTGCATAGCTACATACGATATGTTGCATACGCAAGGAGTTTTTCATTCTTTCTACCACACTACTGACAGTATGGCCATTACTCAACCCAGCTGTCAGTTGGATTGTGGTGGGCTAGAGACCTTTGAGTGTGCTCATAAAGCATATCGCACTGCTGAAAAAACACGCTTCTCTGCGTGCCGCACTTATGATTTGCATCTTGAGTGCACAATAGTTGACATGTGTTTTACTCAAAACGCCCACGCTTATAGCTTTCTACCGAGTATATATACCTTTTGGTATAACTACTAGACCTTTCGCAGCGATTTAGTTACCCTGAGTGGCAGATCTTTTTACCGGTTGGTTGATGGCAGTTTTGTATATGGTGTGGTGTCCACAATTAAGTGTTTAGTCGCTGTGAATTTCAAATAGAATCTGGGCAGGATGGAAGAAGATGCTTGCTTACAGATGTTGTTGGCGGTCTCAAGACCGGATTGTAAAACTATGTGGAGAAATAATCACTTCACGCGTGGGCAGTTGTCCACAAGAGTGTTTATGAGTCGCTATCATAAAGAAGTGCGGTCCACCACAGTGATACTTGCATATAAGAACGTCATCAGAAATTCTAAAGAATGATTTTTATTATCTTTTTTTTTTTTTGTTTTCGTAAAATGAAACTTTAGAATACTGCGAAATACCATGAAATTATTCATGTGAAATAATTGACCAAGATTTCTTTCGAATGAAAAGTAGAAAAAAGGAAGTTTTAAAGAATTTAAATTACTTGTTAGTTAACTACACGGATTTTTTGTAACTTTTTTTCCAGTTTTTCAAAAGGTTACCAAAGCAAATTGACATTATAGATCACGTAAATGAGCTCTCATATCAACCGGACTTCCTTATCATATACCTACTTATCGACTTATATTTCAGCTTCGATAAAGGTATTACATTTCAACTTCTGTTAAACTTTAGTAAGGTTGGGTATGGAAAAAGGAGAACGTTATACAAGTTAGACCCTTCATAAGAATGTACTTATAAGGTCTATAAGAAGCCTAAGCGAAGCTTTACTGAAGTTCTCAGATTTGACATATAGTTGCGGAGAAGCTTGTATAGAATTAAGGTTAAGTTTTTTTTTTTACAGTTTTTAAACAACTTACTAGAAGTTGTTACATAAGTCCGAACTTCTATAAGCAATTAAATTCTGAAACGAGCTAAATACAAGCTGTATAAGAAGTAGTGCCTGCAAGATTTTTATTAAAAGAAGCTGTTGTGTTAGTTTGGTTGAATTCTTATGACCAGTTTTATAATTGAGTAAGTGGCAGTAAGGAAGCTAGTATTTAAAACTTAAGTGATATTTCCAATGTTAAAATGTGAACTACTGTACCGTCCTTTAACTTAAGCGTGGACTAAAAAGTGGCCCTAAACAGCAACGTTCTATTCTTATCTCTAGAATTCAAACCCCAATTGTCAAGATATTCATAGCTTAGGTTAGCTGATACAGATTCAGTGGGACAAACAATATTTCAAAACTACGTTATCGACAATCTTTCACGTTCTCTATAGACGAATTTTGTTTATAGAAAATTTAACAAAAAAGAGTTTGACCCTCGTCGAAGACCATTGCGGATTCGTTATTCCAAGGTTAATGTTAAAATCAACCACCACGTTCATTGATTTTTTTCTTGTTTAAACTTAAATTGCATGCATCCTCCACAACAAAATGGAATTCTCAGAATAAACAAAATTTAAGCCATTTTTTTTTTTTTTTTTTTTTTGAATGACAAAAGTGTCAAGTGTTATAAAAATTCATATGTACCCTCAGAATGTTTTCTTAAGAATTGTTTTTTTTTTTCAGTTTGTTGTCCTTTTTTTTTGGTGTGTGTTCCATTATTGCAATCATCACATTCATCATCATATATATGCAGCAGTAATGTCTCATTCTTCTTCTTCATCATCAGTGATAAAATGCGGGACAAGAGTTTACAACACTGCACAAGTTGCAATAAGTACCTCATCATCATGGTTGTTGGTTTAAATTTCCCAGAAAATCAGGGTAGGATTGAAATAGCTGGTCACCTTTAAGGGCCCGAAGAAAGCTCTCGCTCTATAACTTACGATATAGTTATAACTTATAAGTAGGTAATTAGTTCAGTCAACGGATAAAAATCCGATCCAGTATTGAAGAGGGGTTTATCCTGAGTACAAATCTTAGTTAGCGTATTGTTTGGTCTTGTGGGGCGTCCGCCATTTTGAAAAACGTATTAGTCTCAATATCTCGAGAACGACTAGTCGGACAGAAAACTTCCAAGGACTTTTTAGATTGGAAATATAATTATCTTTCTTTCTCTAGTAGTGAATTTAATTTTTATTAAAAAAAGGTTGGAAAATTAATACTTTTTTATCAAAAAAAAAAAAATAAATATTTTTGTGATATAATAATATTTTAAAGTTAATTACTTATTTAAAAAAAAAAAATTAATCATGCTTAAAATTTTAAATTTGGGAGTTTTTAGAAAGTTTATTGATAACTCTAGCTGCGTTCCTTTGGAAATATTTATCTACTTTTTAGTACTTAAAGCTGCTTTGAACTACTTTTTCAGTATAGCAAAGTAGATCAAAGTAGTTTTAAGTACTAAAAAGTAGATAAATATTTCCAAAGGAACGCAGCTTCTATTGACATGGAAAAGTAACAAAATAAATTTAAAAGTTTTTAATAGTTGAAATTTCATGTCAATTAAAGTGTCTTTAAATTAATTGAAAAAAAAACAATTTATGCATTTTCAAAGTTTCTGTTTACTTTAACAAAAAAAAAATTAAAATCACTTTACTACATCGAAATTTTCTTTCATCGTACTACGAGAATGTGGAAAGCATTACCCGCCTCAGTTTTCCCTCCCATTTTAATGTTCAGAACTTTAAAACCAATGTGCATCGGCATCTCCTTTTAAGTCCTTTTCACTTTCCCTAAAGCTCGTACTGTGTTTATATACATATTAAGGGTACCCAAAACCCCTTTAGTGCGCGCAAATTATAAAAAAAAAATTAATCTGATGAAGACTTCTATTCGAATGCGAACTATAATTAAAAGTCATTTTTTTTCTTCAGAGCCGGATTAACCATGTCATGGGCCCCTAGGCAAAATAATTCTTGGGCCCTTTTCCGATGCTTTTTCAATATCATAAGCTATTTTTAAGTTAGGTTAGAAATTTGTGCAGGTAACTTACTAGAGACTAATCGGATATAATCTGGTGTCCTATCATGTCATTTTATAAATGTAAACTAAAAGTTTTGAAATAACTATTATAAATATTGCAGTGATATCTCAACAAAAAAATTTTAGCAACTTGATGGTTCACAGATAATTTTAATTAACGATAAGTTATAAGAAAATGTCTTAGATTCAAAAGGTATAAGTAGGTATACCTATGCCGACTTTTCACGAGTCGATTTTAGCCACATGATATGTCTCACGTTTAAAGTCGACTCTAGTATGGGGATTGTCACTTTAGTCGCGTACGGCTTACGTTCACTAGGGCTGCCAGATAAAATTTAATTGATGTCGGGACAATAGGTCTTAAAAGTCGGGACAAATGGGGACACCAAAAAATTACTTGAAATCGAAAATTATTAAAAACAGATAAAAAGAATCACGTGTGTGATTGCAATATTTTCCTTGACTTATTTCCTACATTTTTGTGGATTTCACGCAAAAATATGAATTGTTCAAAATTTCATTTTTTGAAAACTAAACTTAGTCTCAATTTATTCACTCTCCATTTAATTCAAAGTCACCATATAAAATGGAAAGTTTTAATATTCGTATGCGATTTGAAAAATTTTTATTTTTTAATGGTGTCTTTAAACTTAATGGATAGTCAATACATTGGGCCTTATCCATAAAAAATCATCAAAAAAAATGTCAATTGATGTATCTTTTAATAAATGTAGGCAACAATCTCAAATTTCCATAAAATTTAACGACGCGTCGCCTTTTAAAAAAGGAAGTTTTAAAAATTCTATGTGATTTGCCAGTTTTTTTATTTGAGAGTTAATAAATTGAAGCTAAAAGCTTTTTTGCTTAAAATTTTTATTTTTTTTTCCCAAAGTTTTTGAAGGAAATCGGAATGTCGGGACAAAATCGGGACAGTTTGTAAATCGGGACAGATATCGGGACAGGGTCCAAATGTTAGGACTGTCCCCTTGAAATCGGGATGTCTGGCAGCCCTAACGTTCACTCGACTCGACTGACGCCGAAAAGCTTCGCCGCACGGCGAAAATCGACTCGTTATAAGTCGGCATTACGGTTTCATTATAAAACTGGAAAGAGAAATCATATGAAAAAGTTTCAATTTTGATTTTATTATTATAGCCAAGGAAAATTACTCAAAATATGGGCATGAAATCACATTTCTCAAAATTTTTTTTCATGGAATGTGTTTTGCTGGTTGTCCTTATCATAAAAATTAATTTGTTTGGCTGACAGGAGGTCGGGAGCAGCCGCCATCTTGGAAAAGAGATTGGTATCGTTTTTATTGAATAGCTCCATTGTTGTTCAAATAATAAACAAAAAATGACAAATTTAAGATTTATTAAAAATAAAATTATCCTAAAAAATGATATACAAACCAATTAGGTACGTGAGTTGATTAAATAAAATTTTATAATTTTCATACTACCCCAACAAACTTCGTCAGATATATGAAAAAATTCCATTTTGCTCCTACCTTGCGAGACAAACCCGCACTTTGACCAACTATAAAATTTTATTTAATTAACTCACGGAATTGGTTTTTATATTATTTTTTAGATAATTTTACTGTTAATAAATCTTACCTTTGTCAATTTTTGTTAAAATTAACAACAATAGAGCTATTCAATATAAACGATACCAATTTCTTTTCCAAAATCTTCGTGTAGAAGCAGACGTTAGAAATCATCAAATTTCTGTAGATTCTTAAGCTACAATACAAGTTGGGAACGTTTATTGGACAATTTTATCTAATATTATTTTGAGTAACTTTTCTGCATGCACAATCTCAGATTTTTCTGACATATTCACTGATTGCAACATGAAGAGCTTGAATGGCACCATCTCTAGCTAAACTCTGGTTCGATGTCGTTGGAATAATATTCGAATAGACCAGTAGGTAATAATAATGTTTTTTTTAAGAAGAGATTTACAGTTTAAATATTAATGGTGAAGCACATGGGAAGAAGTAGTTTTTTTTTAATTTGTTGTATAAATATGATGAATTTTGATTTTAAATGTTGTAAAAAGAACGTTTGGTATTTAAACGTGGTATATTTTGAGCTGACTGTTTTCCCATTTTCTGGGTTGATTTTCCATTTTTCCCTAATCAAAAATACCGAAAAAATACAAATGTAACGCTGTTTTTTATTGAAATTTTTTTTGTTTCGTAGTCAGGGCGAGGGGCCCCTAGCTGAAGTGGGGCCCCTAGGCAGCTGCCTAGTTTGCCTTGAGGCTAATCCGGCACTGTTTTTCTTAGTTGGTCATCAAAAATATCTGAACTTACACGTTTTTATTTCTATTCTTCACAAAAATCTGAACGTCAAATAAATGACAATTGATGCGAATGGATTAGAAAATCAAAATTTGTTTGGATAAATGAACATTCTAATCTTTGGAAACTGAAAATGCGAATCATTCAAAATCGAATAACTTTCGAATGAAAGCTAAATGTCAAAATAAGGCTGAATTTCTGATCCCACAAAATCGCTATAATCTACATATAAATAAAAAAGTTATTAATACTTTTTTTTGTTAAAAATGCTCTTTTTTGTTTGTGTTTTTTATCTTTACTTTTTTCTTAATTTTTTTTTACCAAATCTTGAATTTTAAATGATTAGTGACTATTTTATAGCTTTATGTTGCAAGAGAAAATTTAGGACCTGCAATTTTTTTTATACTTAAGTCTCTTCATTTCGTAAAAAAAGGGTATTTTTACTTGCGATATAGGTAATATAGGACAAGTTTAGGATTCGTAAAAAAATCGAACTCGAGATAACAATTTTACATGACATTACGATGATGGAGAATGCCAAAAAAGTGGGTCCGGCAATTCTGTCTGTCTGTCTGTCTCTATCTGGAGCTGCAGCCTAAACGAGTGAAGTGATTTTCTTCAAACTTGGTGGTTAGCAGTTTTTGGTGATTCCCTAGAGGGGAAATTGAAATTTTTTTTTATGACCAAAACTAACGGTACCTGCCATATAACGGAAATAGAAAAGTTTATTTTTTTCAAAAACGGCTCTAACGATTTTGATGAAAATTTTTGTGTGTAGTACTACACATAATAGCCATCTTTTTAAATAAAAAAAATATTTTTTGTACCGTTATTAACGGTACCTGTCATAGAACGGTTTTTTTCGTTTCTGAATATCTCGTACAAAATTAACCCGATTTAAATGAAAATTTTTATACAAAAGTGTGTAAGTAAAGATAATATTAAAATTTTAGAAAATTTTCAAAAAACGCATTTTTGGTTTTTTAAAAAATATTTCAAAATTTTTTTTTGAAAAATCAATTTTTTGAAAACGGATCAATGAAAAATTTTGAAATTTAGTTTTTATGTGTAAATTAATTATTTCTTCAAAATGGCATACCAACTTTTTTTTTGAAAAATGTTAAAAAAATTTTATATATAAAAAATTATTTTTTTAAAAAACGGCTCCTACAATTTTCAAAATTTTTTTTCTAAAAATACCTTTTTATACGAGAAATAAAATGGCATATTTGTTTTTTTTTTTTAAGATATTTTAAAACGGAGTTTTATTAATTATAAAAACAGATTTAATTTTTTTATACTACTTATGAAATTTCTTCAAAATATCAAATTTTAAATTTCTTGAATAAAAAGCTTTAACATTATAGTTACTTTAAGCATAAGAGCAAGTACGTGCGACCCCAGTCGTGCAATTTATTTTTTTTTTACTTTGTTGGCTTGTAACTTTTTTAATATTCAGAATATCGAAAAAGTGTTCTTAACATAAAAGACGCGAAATTTAATTGCCTACGTTTCTTGCATACACAACTTTTATGTAGGATAAAAAGAAATCGAGATATTTAACGAAAACTAAAATCCAAGATGGCAGCCGAAAAGTGAATTTCGCAAGTGCGATATTCAGCCAATTAGCCCGATCATCCTAGACGAAATTTCACTATATATCAAAGTTAATTTAAGTACAAGATTTTTTGATGCAGTTAGGTTCCTTTGATGGAGTAAAATATGAAACCACAGTTTTACACCAAAATTTGATATGGCGTATCCCCGAAAATGACTTCTGACCCCTAGGTAGTACGGAAAAAGTGATTTCAGTCGAATTTAACAGAAATTTTATCAAAGTTAATGGAAGTACACGATTTTTTGATGCAGTTAGGTTCCTTTGATGGAGGAGAATATGAAATCACAGTTTTACACCAAAATTTGATATGGCGTATCCCCGAAAATGACCTCTGAACCCTAGGAAGTTCGAAAAAGTAATTTCAGTCGAATTTAACAGAAATTTTATCAAAGTTAATGGAAGTACACGATTTTATAAAACATAATTTTTCAAAATCAAAGTTTTGCCTAAAGGGTCCTTCTGATGATGTCAGGGGTGAAGGCTCCAAAGTAGATGTTTTTCGACGACGAGCACGAAAAATCAATTTCTTGTTGGTGTATTTACGCCAGCAAGCTGAATGAATTGTCACTGAACGTAAACCTCTTAGTTTGTCTTCGTGATCTTTTTCACCTCTTTTTATAGTTGCTGATAAAAATTTTTCCATTCCCCTTTCCTTTACGGTGGAATTTTCACCACTATCTAATATTTTGCTACATATAAAGCAGAGTGCCATTTTAAAATGTATATCCTTCTGCCAAGAAAGCTAGCGAGCAAATGAGCTTGGTGATTTAAATGTGCCATTTATTAAAAAAGGAATCCCAAAAATATTAAAAAAAGGAATCCCAAAAATATTAAAAAAAAGGAATTCCAAAAATAGAAACACCCAAGTAACAATTTAGCTTTCATAAGGGTCAATGCAAGCTATTTTTTGGCTTTCATATAACAAGAAGGACAGGTCTTATGCAAATCATTTTGGCGCATTTTACCGAAATTGCATAGGACTTTCCTTCACAGGTAATCCACAAGCTAATAGCTTGTGACAAACAGCTTAAAATGGCCTTACGGAGGTCTTTCTAGAGAATGTTTATCTAATGCACAAACCGGATTACTTGCGTAGGATGTTATAATAAGGCCTAATAGAAGTTGTTGTAGGTGATGTAGAAAATGTTGTAGAAAATGCATAAAAAAAAGAATTAATTGAATTTCATTAATTTTCTTTTGATTTTTTCTGTTTTGTATTTTCTACATATTATTTTATTTATTTTAATTTTTTCCTACTTTGTTTCTTTTCTTTTTTTGGAAATTCCACAGCTTTTTCTGTTGTTCTGAAATGATGAGAATATTATTTTAATTGAAAAAGAACACATTTTTTTATTTTCATCACATGGGCCGACCAGGAATCGATCCCACGTACCTCTGCATACCTAGCCAGCACCTTACCAGTAGACCATACTGGAATATAAAAGATGAGTGGAAAAAAGGGAGCTAATTGAAACCTCACATAAAAATGCAATGTTTTTTTCTAAAGCGTTACAAACATTGCATATCTGCAGGATAAAAGCTTTGCATACTTATTGGTGAAAAACATTGCATACTTGAGAGATGAAAACATTGCATACTTACGAGAACCTCTTGAAACAGGTCTTATGAAAGCCTTCGACTGAAATCACTTTTTTCGAACTTCCTAGGGTCAGAGGTCATTTTCGGGAACACGCCATATCAAATTTTGGTGTAAAACTGTGATTTTATATTCTCCTCCATCAAAAGAACCTAACTGCATCAAAAAATCGTGAAATCACTTTTTCCGTACTACCTAGGGGTCAGGGGTCATTTTCGGGGATACGCCATATCAAATTTTGGTGTAAAACTGTGGTTTTATATTCTCCTCTATCAAAGGAACCTAACTGCATCAAAAAATCTTGTACTTAAATTAACTTTGATAAAATGTCTAGATTGATCGGGCTAAATGCTCTATCGAATGAGCAAACAAAATTTGGGGGTGGTGCAAACTGCTGGTTCGCCCATTTCATATAAACATCATAAATGCACTAGAGACTAGACTTAAACAGGTACAAATAAAGCAATTTTTGATACAAAAAAAAAAAAAAAAAAAAAAACAACAAAGCGTGGGTGCCAACAAACAATAAGGCCCGGTGCAAGCATCCGTTTTTTTAACGCCATTTGATCTTATCTTACTATTTAAAGAAATTGGGATTTAAGAAATGCATCATCTTGGTTTTAAGTGGGAGCTATATTTTTCTAAGGAATAGACCTTGTTATCCAATTTGTTATAGTCAAATCATCTAACTTTTAACAGGGTTTATGCTACATATTTAAACCTCCTTTTTAATTCAAAGGTTTTACTTGCTCTATAGGGCAAGTATTGGTTTCGTGTAGAAAAAAAAATCGAGGTTTTAATCAAAACCAACATTACGATGATGGAGAAGATCTAAAAAGTGGTTTTCGTCATGCCGTCCGTCAGTCTGTGCGTCCATCTGTACATCGAGCTAGGGCCAAAACGGATGGATGGATTTACTTGAAACTTGGTACAGATGATTTTTGCGTAATACCTACCCTAGGTCCGTTTTTTTTAGTTTTTCAATATTTCTTTTTTAACGCATACCTCCCATATACCGTTTTCGAGGTATTGCAATTTTCTCGAAAACGGCTCTAACGATTTTGATTAAATTTGGTGTACGTTATACTCTTATTGATTCTAACAAAACTGCATTTTTAGTTTTTCTCAAAAAATTCGGAGAACGGAAATATGGCGTTGCCGTTTTTCAAAAATTGACATTTTTTAAGTTAATATATTTGATCAAAGCACAAGTCAATTTTATTCAAAATTTTAAGACATCACTTTGAAGTGTAAAATGTATAAACAAATTAAAAAAAAAGTTTTTGAAAATTTTTTTTTTTAATTTTGGATTTTTTTTCAACTTTCGATTTTTTCTTTAATTTTTTTTTTCTCGACACTAAACAAAATCTTTAATTTCCAATAGATATTTAAGATAAAGATACTTTGAACTACCAGAGCAAGTACGTGCGACCCAGTCGTGCATTTTATTTATATTCAAACTAAAAAAATGTTAAAATGTTTGCTCTTATTATTATTACTGTGGTATACGCGGAAAGAAAATGTTCGCTTTCGATCTCAGTTTTGTGAGGCTTTACTATGCAGTATGTTTTTCAAATAACAATTTTTTTTTAAATTTCGATTTAAATTAAATGTTATTGAAAAATTTATTGAGTTTTAAATTCGTTAAAAGCTTAACAAAATAAGAATATTTTTCGTTTGGTTTTGTAGTATCAAAAACTGTCAGAGAAGTGTTAATTTAAAATAAAGAAGTAAATTAGTGGAGCGAAAATCTGACTAAAACCTGAGATATTACTTTTTTTTTAACGTTTAGGAAATGCTATAATTATTATTTTAAAAACCTGATGTCTGGAGTCAATAACATAATATAAAGGACTTAGAAACGAAATTCTGGATGGTTTTCATGGACCCCAACAATAAATGTATATTTTACAGTGTCTAATAAAATGTAAATCCAGTCCTGAACTTAGCCGGCTTTATGACAGACAACTCTACTGATGGGAAATTATAACAATCCTTTTTTTTCATGGAATTTACAAAAAAATATCCACTCAAACTAATTTATCTTAATTAATTTTGTAAATTTGTTTAAAATGGTAGTTTGTGTACATAGTTGTTTCACTAATTAACATAGCGCTTTTTTTTTACTAATCATAATTATTTTTGTTCTTATTAATTTAGTAGTTTCTTTATGTCATTTTAATTTTATGTAAATACATCGCATTAACCAGCTTAGTTACTTCTCCTTCAATCATCTCTTTGTCTTCCACTTCCACGACTTTTGTTAAAAAAATAGTTGTGTTTCTATTTTCTATACTTCTCATTATTATTTTTTGTTTTTTTTTTTTCATTAATAATCTTTTGTATACAAAAAAATTAAAGTCGCAATAAACAAATTGCTAATGTTTCATTCACAAATATATAGCTTACGATAGTGATGACATTGAGGAACTATCACCAGCATCCGATGATGAGATCAAGGAGGGACAATGGCTTGGGGTGACGGTTCGATCGCAGGGTCTTGGAGGCAAGGTATGTTTTTTTCGATCGAATTTCATGATCAATTAAAGCCTAGACCTTTGGGCTTCAAGTCTTCAATCAAATTATCGATAGTTTCATTGCTTTTTTTTTTTTGTTCTCTATTTTATATTTTTATTTGAATGTTCAGGTTCTCGTGTGTGCCCATCGATATATAACAAAAATACGAGACAACCAATACGGGCAAGGGTTGTGTTATGTGCTGACGAACGACTTAAAATACGACGAGGTCTATGAGCCCTGTAAAGGCCGCACCGTTCAGAGGTTTGTATCAAATTTCTTGTTTATTTTATTTTTTTTTTCTGTATTTCCATTGATTCTTCAAAATAATCAAAAAAAAAAAACAAAGTCGGTGTTGATTTTTATTGCCTACTCTGGCACTTTTATAGCCTATGAAGACGATTGTAATAAAAATGATTTATTTAAAATAAAAAACAAAATGTAATGTTACCATTGGATGAGGGTAAAATGTTGGGGTCATTTAACCCATTGATTAGCGATATTGGAGGGGGAAGAATAATTATTATAATTAATTCAATATTGATAATTTAACGAAATAATAACAATAATAATGTTGAATTATGTATTTTTTAAAATAATAATTAAAGCTTGACATGCAATTTATATTTTGTATATTATGAAAGAATTTCAATATGAAAAGGTGGTGAGGGTTTGTCGTATTGATAAGGCAGTGAAATTGACTATTTTTACTGTGTGTATGGAAAAATAATTTCACGAAAATTCACTAATTGTCGTTTTTGACGTCAAACAAAAGATGGTTTGAATAAAATGACTAATCGCTGTCTGTTTTTATAAAACAAAAATTATTATTATAACGAAAAGCAATTAAAGGCTATTTAGAGCGAGAGATAATAGATGTGACGTCATTTTGAACTACTTTCTATTTCTTAATTAAACGACATTTTGTATTATGATTATGCTATTCGTACTGATAGCTGTGTGCCTTTTTGGCCTTTTTGGACACCGGCACTTCAAAAGTAACATAAAACCGAAATATAAATATAAAACTAAATCTGTTAGCGAAATCATTAAATGTCGTTCTTCGAACCAAATTTCTTTATGATAAATAGTAAAATTGTTGTAAAAAAAACATTTTCATTCAAACGCGTTCACTGCTAAAAGATCTCCGTCCTACTCTACACGCCACTAACAAGCCTGAAACCCACAACATTAACGCTGGTGTTCCCAAGGGTTACATTTAGTCTCCCAGTTTATTTTTCATTTTTAACAATTATAATTATTATCCGATCTGAAATTTTTAATAACGACTAAACTGTATATTGCTGATGGTTTTGCTGATCAGCTTTTCACATTCCTTTTTCGATTCTTATCCATCTTTTTCGAATATTGAATTCTAATTCTATTCATATTGAATAAAATGATAAGCGGATGAAAACGGATGAAACTTTGAGAAAGAATGAATTAGTGTTTTAGTTAATTGTTTTCATATCATATAGTTAATGATGATAATGATAATGATGCAGTTTTATGGCGTTTTTAATTGGCAATCTGGAAGCAAAAAAAAGCAATCTGAATGCGTTCAATTGGGCAAAACTGACAGTTTTGATTCCGAAAAAAAGAGAATTTCTCTTCTGGTTTTAAAAACAGAATCAGAAGCAGAATCACTCACACATTCATAGATTTAAATGTCAGCAGTACAAAATGTTTGCAGCACATATACAAATGAAATTTGGCCCGAATGCACATATATGTGAAACATGTTAAACTCAAACAATACATTCACACCAAACTACAGATTCTTCGGAATAAAAAAAAAATGTTCAATTGGGATTCCGAATCGAAGAACAATTCCGGATTGCCAATTAAAAACGCCATTAGCTGCGTTCCTTTGGAAATTTGTATCTACTGCTTAGTACTTAAAGCTGCTTTGAACTACTTTTTCAGTATAGCAAAAGTAGTTCAAAGTAGTTTTAAGTACTAAGCAGTAGATAAATATTTCCAAAGGAACGCAGCTATTAGTAATTTGAGAGTGCTTTTTCCGAATTTGAAAAGTGTTTTTATCGAAAAAATTCCTTCAGCAGATAACATAATTTAATGGAAGATCGAACAATAAAAACAGATACTCGCGACCTTAGGACAACAAGGTTCTAACTGACATTTTTTCCAAAATTGAGTTATATATTGCATTACACTAAAAAGGCTACGCTCTTTCGATTGCCGCTATCCAAATTTGGCTATCTCTTTCCGTTTATGAAATAACTCATGAAATTGAAGCCAACAAGGTTCTATCTACAAACACTAAATATGAATTTAAGTTCACAAAGTTCTAATTGCCAGATAGAACCTTTTGCCTTAAAAAACACAAAATATTTCGTAGATAGAACCTAGTTGAATTTTACGTCGTAAATAGAACCTTATTGCTGTAAATGAATATTTAAACATATCATCATTAGAACCTAGTACTCCTTGGAATTACTGGTATTATAATACCCAGTGCAATACCTACATTCCTAAATATATGAAATTAGTGCTGTGAATTCAATATATGTAAATTGTTAAAAAATGCTGTGAACTTATTTAATTTTTACTTATGTACATGAAACTTCATCCTTTCTGTTTTTTCTTTTATAACACTGCACACAAGGTTTTGGATGAATAAACTATACAATACTTTCCCAAGGATTTTTGGTGTGTTGAACTCGAATCCGGGGTCAGAAATATTCTATCAGCTCTAGTTTTTGAAATATTGCCATTAGAAAATGCAAAAACACGTTTTTTGGCTGATAGTTCTGGTCAACAAAGTTTGACTATTTTTATTATGAATAAACCAAACTAATACTTTTCCAATAGTTTTTGGTGTGCCTAACTCGAATTTAAAGTCAGATATATTCTCTCCGTCTTAGTTCTTGAAATATTGCCGTTAGAATTAGCAAAAAAACGTGTTTTGGCTGTTTTTGAGGTTATGCTATGATGTAAGGTACCTTTTGTCAGCATAATTTTTAACGGTTTCTACATAAGAACTGTTATTTTTTTTATTTGAAAATCAGTTTAAATCTTTCCGATATTAATTTTATTTTCCAAGATATCTTAAGTTTAGTACGTGAGTTTTGGCTTATTTTATCAATAACGTTATTTCAAACTGCAGTAACTTGAAATTAAAATATCTCGGATTATAAAAAAAACATCGCAAAGATTTAAACAGATTTTTAAAGCAGAAAAGCAATTCTTATACAAACATTCACAAAAAGTGTTGAAAAAAATTCCCTCACATTGCAGCATAAATTTAGAAACAGGTGTTTTTGCATTTTCTAACTGTAATATTAAAAAACGGGAGCTGATAGAATGTTTCTGAATTCTGATTCGAGTTCAGCACACCAAAAACCTTTGGAAAACTATTGTTTAGTGAATTAACCTAAACAAACAAAGTTCTATCTGAAAAACTAAATTCCTTACCGTGGCGCAAAGTTCTATCTGGTAATTAGAACCTTCTTGTCCTACGTTTATTTACCTTATCGTTGAGCAACAAAGTTCTATCGATTTTTTTAATTATAAATTATTGATAAACTATTCTTTATAGTTTTTATTGAATTAATGCAACAAAACCCATGAAACAATATAATGTAAAAATTGAAGAACATGTTTAGAATCAAGTTTTGGTTTAAAAGTTATACACGATGAAATATTACATCTTCGTTTTCTCTAAAGTGATAAGAGTGCAGATAGAACCTTCTTGTCCTAAGGTCGCGTACTTATGCCTTCTGAAAATGAGACCCGAGTATTCTTGATTGTTCTAAGTCGCATAATATTTTGTTCTAAGTCTACTTTTTATTTAAGGAAACAGCTGGAACTACTTGTATAGGAATTGTTCAATGTACAATTTTGGTTTTTTAGTTTTTTTAAAATATTAAAAAATAGTATGTATTTACTAATGAAGTTAGTTGGTATGGTTTATTCAAAAGGAAAGAACAAACTTTTTTAAAATATAACTTGAATTACCGACTAGCAAAAAAAACATAATCTGTAAGACTTGCTTTCCGCCGACGATGTAAATAACATAGGTAATATTTTTTAATACATAATTTTTTAAATTTATATTTTGTAATGGAAAGCAAAAATGAGTTAAAAAGAAAGTTATTTTTTAAAACACTAGGGGAGAGTGGGGCTAAATGTAACAGGGGTAAGAATTAACAGCTAAAAAAAGCGATGTTCCTTTCAATATTAAGAAACGCGTAAAGGAGAAAAATGCTCAATTTTTGCATATCTACCGGCACATTTTCTTCAGATGAAGATTAGACGACAGGGTGAGAAGTTACACTAGTGGTGCCCAAAAAATGCATGTTTGTAACTTTTTTTTTTAATTTTATTTTTGGTCTACCTCTTTACCCGAAAAAGATAGAGTGCTAAGTGTTTTTTTTGTTATATGCAACTGTGTTTTGGCTCAAATTGCGTCTATATGCTATGTCTATATAAGTTTCGCTTTTTTTTAAATTGATTTTATGTGCCAAATTTCATGCTGGGGCTAGTTGTAACATTTTTCCGGGGCAAGTTGTACCATGTAAAAACCTACCTATACTGAAAAATTGTTTACCTAATATAATTAACAACCCTGAATATGAATGCTTGTAATTGAATTTGTATTTATTTTGAAATTGGAAACACATTTTTGAACCACCACTTGAATTCATAAAGCTTATAAAACAATTTATGAATTCGAATAACTTTTATTTAAGACTACTGTCAAATTTTCTCTGGAAATCTTGGATTTGCTCCACTTTTTACAAATTTGCACCAAAATTTCATGACTGAGGTTTGTTTTTATTGTTATTAATTAAAAATAAATAAATATAAACAAATAAAGGTATTTTTCTCTTATTTTTAGTTCTTGGTACAACCTACCCCGGTATGTGTTACACTTTGCCCCGTATGTGGGGTAAGTTGAAACAACACGATTTTTTTTTTGGAAGCTTTATTTTTCAACATTACCGTTATGTTTTGCTAAATTTTCATGATGGATCTTGGAGCTAAAACATGGGTCCTTAATTTAAAAAAGGTCTGGTTGACCCACTTTCAAATTTGTAGGAGAACCATCGATTTTAGAAAAAAGTGTTACATTTGGCCCCACTCTCCCCTACAGCAGGTTTTATCTCAGTTAGAACTTCTTATCAATAAGAATTTCATATTTCGAAAATTGTAAATTGCTGATACATAATTTCCAAGCCTATTCGTTGGTATTCCGATAACAACTCGGATTATTAGTTTGGGATGTCCTATCTAAAAGTTGTTATTACAAATACCACACAAAATTTAAACACAATTAATGTATTTCTGATTATTAACATAAAAACACTCCACAGCACCTTACCAAGCTTTCACTTATTTATAAAATTATGAAGTAGTTTTACCTTCAATTTATTTAATTAGCCACCATCTCCGGTAGTCGTAGTGAATCCTCATATTGACGCGAACCCTATTTTACCAATAACTTTTTGCTTTGCAACTTTTTAATCTATAAAAAATAATGTAAAATGTTAAATTTTGTTTGTTACAAGAAATTTTTATTTTAAAGAACAATTTTATGTTAAATTAGCCCAGTTAAACACTTTGTTTGACTTAAACTTTCTGACTTTAAAATAAATTAGTTCTTAGTTTCATTTGATCCTCTTTAGTGGGCTAGTGGGTGGTGGGAAACTTCAGGAGTAGCCTATAAAAAGTGCATACTAAAAATCAGCTTATTACCAATATTTTTCTTTCTTTAACAATTTTCGGGTTATGATACCAAGATGTTATTTACCCGAACTATCTTAATTTTCGAATTACAAAATATGTTTAAGAGTAAATGGTCATGGTTTTAGAAGCTTAAACTAAAAAAAGGTCACTGGGGTGTATGCGCAACATTTTTTATATAGAAAAACTATCAATAAAAGGATTTTTCCGCTGCGCAAATATTGGAACAAATTGATCTTTTTAATCAGAAACCAGAGAATGTTGTGAAAAAAACCTGCTTAACTTTTGAATTATAATTTAATACTTCAAAACTGATACAATCTTTTGTAGATAAGAATATATTGCACAAAAAAACTAATTTTGGCTATAATTTTTTTTAGAAATGGGAGTCTGAACGTTACAAATATAAGGTGGTCAAAAGCTTGAAAAAACCCAAATTTCAACACTCAACTAAAGTCAAAGCTAATCGCCAACATTTTGTTTTCGACTAGAAGCCGAAAAATTGCCCCCATAATAGTCTGAGCTTATTATAAAATTAAAAGTGATTTCTTCTTTTTTAATCTCTAGACAATTTTGCGGCGCTTTCATAAATTCATGGTTGCGCAAGTCTGACGAATTCAAAGCTTTCATAAATGTTAAACGCAAATATTTGCAGCGCAAATGTGCAAATGAAAAAATTCTCATGCGCAATGAATTTAAACTTAAAGAAAGAAGGAACATGAAGTAAAAGATGATACAGCTTTTCTTTGTTTCTCAATTCTGTCTAAATATTAATTGGAAATTCAAAGTTTAATGTCGTTTTCGATTGGACGTCCAGAAGCGTCCGGAAGCGTTCAGAAGCCTTCTGAAACCATTTTATTGGCATGAAAATGACAGCTTGAACGATTCTGAGAATAGGAATTCTCTTCTCGATTTCAAATCAGAATCCACTCAAGAAGTACTAATACATGAATTTTCAAATGCCAAAAAAAAAAAAACTCAATCAGTGTGTTTTGTTTTTAATTCAAGAATTAATTGTTTTCTGAAATTGAAATTAATAAAAAAAATAGAAATATGTGCATAAAAGCGATGGAACTATTTATTATGATTATCTTCTTCGTCGTCGTCCTCATAATTATAATTTTTCAACTTTAATACCATGTCATTCGTTTGCCAGAAAAAAAAATTAATTCAAATTTTTGACATTTAGAATTTTCAAAAGCGCAAAAAAAAAAACAGAATTGAGTGGAAGTGATTCAAACCGTTTTATTGGATTTCAGAACGAGTGAATCCTCGAGTGAAACCAATCGAAAACGACATAAGTCAAAATAACAAAAATAGCCGCGTATTTCATGGATATAATAAATTTGTAGATATTGACAGAAATGTTTGAAAAAAAGTTTTTTTTTCTTAAATGGAATTAAGATAATATATTGTTAATTTTGGAGAAGAGGCTGAATTGCAACTTAAAAATTTTGTCAAATGACGCAAATCAGAAAAAGTGTTCATAAATTCAAAGTAAAATACATGCGCAAATAGTTTTTCTGACATTAGTCTGATCGCAAATGATCGCATGTAAACAAAGCAACCATGCAATTATGAAAGCACCCTTATGTCGTTTTCGATTGGCTCTCCGGAAGCGTCCGGAATCATTCAGAAGACTTCTGAAACCGTTTTATTGGCACAAAAATGACAGCCAGAACGCTTCTTAGAAGAGAAATTCTCTTCTCGATTTCAAATCAGAATCAAATCAAGAAGCACTAATACATGAATACTCACATGTCAAAGATACACTCAATCATTGTTTTTTATTATTTTTCATTAAATTATTAAATTTTTTTTCGTTTTCTGAAATTAATTTGTTTTTTATTTTCAAACAAATAAATTTAGCTTTTAAAATATTTTGCAAAACGAATTCCCGGTTAATTTGTTGAATTTTAGGTACTATTTTCTTCACATATTAATTATTTTTCAAGTCTTATGCCAAATTTGACATTTTAAATTCCACAGAAAAACAAACACAAAAAAAATAGAATTGAGTGGAAGTGATTCAAACTGTTTTATTGGATTTGAGAATGAGTGAATCCTTGAGTGATTCCAATCGAAAACGACATTAATCTTTATCATAATCAACTTTTTAAACAAGAAAAGTCAGATTTATGAATTGAAAGTTGTTCTCCAGTTTTTAGAATTTTATCTGTCTTCTTGACTCGACTTAATCACTTAATATTTAAGGGATAGCTTGTCACTTTAATAGGTTTTTCCCGGGCGCCACTTTAATATGTTTGTTATCCTATCACTTTTGTTAAATATAAGGTTGATATACCACCACAACCACCAGACTAGCTTTAAATGATTAAAAAAACATCCTGATTTGTGAAACTACCACAACAAAAGCATTAAAACAAAATTGTGACGCCCAAAAATGTTACGATAATAATTCACAAGTGCTTCCTTTCTGTCAACTTCATAATTTATTCTTCTACCATTTCTGTTTATCAAAAAAGTGACACGCATTGCTATCTACTGTTCATCCTTCCAAACTAGGATAACTTATGAAGTATTATATCCCAAAAAAGATTCAAGTTCTTACACGCCCTCACGTAGTTCTCATTAGCGCGTGACATTCTTCATATCTCTTTCATATACATAGATTATAATCCCTGCACGTGTTCCTAGTTTCACTCTATTCTATCCTATCCCAATAAACAAAGAAAAACATGACCTCGACAAATCAAGTGTACACAATCGTTTCCTAGCGCAAAAACTTTAATTGCTATATCCTGTGTGCGCTCTCTTCTATGTGTAATGTGGGAGTGGTAACTGAACAAAGGACAATGATTAACCTATAACAATATTATGACAATGCTCGTCTCGTTGTGCATGTCCTGAACTTTAGACTCTGAACTCATTTAGAAATAACTTAAACAAAATTAATATAATTACTGGTCGACTTACAGACGACAACTAAACTTGCGACTACTTTAATTGAAGAAGAATTACATCGTTAAAAGTGGGTTATACAATTTACAAATGCATACTTTTAGGCTACTCTGAACATGTTAATTAAACGACATACTAATGTATCATGGGGGGGATAAAGGTGTGCTGTCTTCATTTTGCATGCCAACAAACCCTTTATACGGTCAAGAGAAAATAATTAATAGATATGAATTGTTTTTATTTACAGAGCTCACGAAGACTATGGTTTTTGTCAAGTTGGTACTTCTGGAGCGTTATTGGACGATAATACAATGGTTTTAGGTACTCCAGGACCGTTCACCTGGCGGGGAACGATTTTCGTTACAGAAATCGGAGGAGAATACTTGGAACGGGACAAGAATATGTACTATGGAGACCATTCGGAGAGCTCATCACCCGTCGATAAGTACAGCTATTTAGGAATGGCTGTTACCGGAGGCCGTTATTTCGGTGAAAGAATGTCCTATGCTGCTGGAGCTCCCCGCAGTAATGGTCACGGTCAAGTTGTGATTTTCAACAAAGCCAATTCGAATCCCATTCCAGTGGAAATAATCCTCGAGGGGGAACAATTTGCCTCGAGTTTTGGTTATGAGTTAGCTACTGCCGATATCAATGGCGACGGTGAGCCAGATTTAATTGTTTCGGCGCCATTGTACTTTTCCAAAAATGAAGGTGGCGCTGTGTATATTTATCAAAATGAAAAGAGCCATCTACCGGCAAAACCAACTCTAAAACTGACAGGAACAGTAGAAAGCCGATTTGGAACAGCTTTGGCCAATATTGGTGATATCAACAAAGACAATTGTGAGGATTTGGCTATTGGAGCACCTTACGAAGAGGATGGAGTTGTGTATATTTATTTGGGATCACGAACGGGTCTTTCGGAAAAACCCGCCCAAATTATTCATGCTTCTGACTTGGGCAGCACTCCGGTTCCGATAAATACCTTTGGAAGTTCGATAACCGGGGGAACTGATTTGGATGATAACTCTTATCCG
Source organism: Episyrphus balteatus (assembly GCF_945859705.1). Taxonomy (NCBI): domain Eukaryota; kingdom Metazoa; phylum Arthropoda; class Insecta; order Diptera; family Syrphidae; genus Episyrphus; species Episyrphus balteatus. The sequence continues at coordinate 130,079,238 of NC_079135.1, read as the reverse complement.
GATGTTGTAATTGGAGCTTATAACACCTCAGCTGTTGTTGTTCTTCTATCACGACCAATCATAAGCATTCAAACAAAGGTTCGAGGTTCAGAATTGAAAAATATCGATCCGACAAAGCAGGGATGCCTCACAGACGTTTCAACGAATCTTACATGGTAAGTCACTGAGTTGTAACTCTTTACTTTATGGTCTTCTAATTTTTCAAACCTTTCCCAGTTTTTCATTCGAAGCATGTTGCTCTATTGATCCATATGAACAGACAACAAGAATAACAGATCTTAAACTTATGCTAACAGTCGAAGCTGAAACATTTTCAAATTCGAAAAAATTCTCTCGAGTATTTTTTGATCGCGATAATAAACGACGAAATGTTGTTAAACGAGAAGTGACAGTACGAACAAATGGAATGCTTGATTGTCATAGAGTTACTGGTTATATTAAAGAGAATACCCGGGACATTCAGAGTCCTTTGATGTTTAGGCTTAACTATACAATTGTGGAACCTGATTTGCCTGATTCGGGGCTAAAAGCTTTGAATCCGATTCTTGATAAAACTCAAGCTGATATTGAGTTCGAGGGTACATTCCAGAAGGATTGTGGTGAAGATGATACCTGTGAGTCGAATTTGGAGCTTGGTACACAGATTGACTTGGATAAACAAGGTAGGTTTTGAGAATTATCAAAAATTGGGGTCAGATTTAACTAGTTTTTTCTTAGATGGTGAATATGCTTTGATTCTTGGTGAACGGGAGGAACTTAGATTGAGTATTAATATCAGTAACTCAGCTGATTCTGCTTATGAGGCACAACTCTTTATTGTACATCAAAAGAGTGTAGCCTACATTGCAGCTTTAAAAACGGTTTGTATAGCTTTTTTCGATTTCGAAAAAAATTTTAATTAATTTTACTTTTTCGAATATAGAATACAGCAATATGCAATCGATTTAACGAAACTGTAGTCGCATGTGGTTTAGGAAATCCAATGCGAAGAGGATCAACAATCCAAGTGTCAATTAGATTCGATCCAAGTGGCTTAGAAGATGAAGAGACTAAATTGACATTTGACATTTTCGCAAATACAACTTCGAAATTACTTGGTGGCATTCCAGCGACTCAACAAACTGTTAGAGTTGTTAAACGAGCTGATTTGAGTTTGAGAGGATGGGCAACTCCTGAGCAATCTTTCTATGGTGGAGAGGTTAAAGGTGAAAGTGCGATGCAGTATTTGGAGGATATTGGTACACTTGTTACTCATACTTACCAAGTGAGAATATTTTTAAATTTAATGTCATTAACAAGTAAACTGACAATTTTTTCTTAAAGATTTACAATGACGGTCCATGGAAAGCTCCAAAAGTTGTACTTACAATTTATTGGCCACATCAAGTAGCAAATGATAAGAAACAAGGAAAATGGTTGCTTTATTTGGAAGATCTTCCAATAATTGAAGGTAAGGCAGTTTTTTTTTTATTTTTGACATAAACAAATTTTATTTACAACCGAGTTTTAAAGAAAAGTTTTTGAAATTCTTGTACTTCTTCGATACATTTGAGAGGTTCATTTGAAAAACCTTTGTAACAATCTATCAAATTTTTACGAGTTTCGTTAAAATTTTCAACAGAATGAGGATTTTTTCTTTTTCGTTCTGCCAACATTGCATCTACTTGACGTGCTGTTCTTTCAAATTGTATTTCCATAATTTCATTGGATTTTTCATTGAAATACTCCATTTCTTTCAATTTGATTAGCGAAAAATTCTCGGATGATTGAAATTGTTGTTCTTTTTCGGCAAAATCATTTAATTTTTCACCAACTTGATGTGAAATTATTATGACATTTTCTTGTTGAGGTTGAGGATTGTCTATGCAAGTTGATCTTGATTCTGCATTACCCATTTTGAATGTTGTATTAAAACCTTAGAAATTAACTTTCGCAAAAGCAAAGAAATAAAAATAAAACTGATGTACTAGTTTTATTTGACGTTTGATGTTTTAATTTGAGGGAACTGTAATCAAACATCAAAGGCAACTAGATTTCGAAAAAATATTCATTGAGTTTTGAACAAACAAAATTGACGCAATAATGACTCGTATGCATAAAAAATAGTAAATATATAATAAGTATAGGTTTGATATGCACCAAATGTATATAAAAAAGTTCATAACTTACAAATTTTCAAGTAACGGATGTCTTTAAGCCAAAGCAAAGTTTTGAAAGATAAAAAACCTTCTTCAAGAATATTATAACATCTGTATTCCAATACCATATTGCAATCCTTTTGCGAAAATTCTGTAAAAATTGCATTTGGTACAAATGTAGGCATAGTTTTTTTTCATTCTTTAATTTTTTTTCGGTAACGGGTGAAGGTAGTAAATACCATGATTTAAAAGTAGAAAGTATTTCCACAGAAACTTTGCGAGTTTGTTTAACATTTTTGAAAAGTTTTGGTTTTTGAGCCAAGACTTTTATAAACAGCAAATCAACAAATCGACAGAAGCTTTTAACACTTAAAAAAAAAAAGAGTTTTGAAAAAATCTTAATTTGAACTAAAAGTCGCCAACTGGCCAATTTTTTTTTAAATCCTTAAATCATAAAAACGTCTTTTAATGTATTTTTAGGGAGTTATAACTTTTTTTTAAATAAAACACAACAAATTCACTGAATTAACCAAAATTTTGACTTTATGAGCTCATAAATTCATGGCATTCAATGCTATAGGTATACAAAAATATTTTTTGCCAAATAAACCGCACCCCTGTCCCAATCCATTGCTCAAATGGCGGCTCCTAAATGACCATTCATTACTGATTTATCAGTCTAACCCAGGACAGAAATGATTTGGTCACCAAAATAATGGCTCAAAAAATATTGGTTACCTGCCTACGTCGTCGAATCATTAAATTTGGGTGTTCTGTCAAAGTCACGTCTTCAGCGGCGATGTTCTGTACGCATTATTCAAAAGAGTAAATTTAGTTACATTGACGAAGTGCTCTATTAGTTTGTCGATCAGAGCCCGAATTCAAGAAGTAAATATCTACGATTTTTAACGGTTTTACTGGTGGACTTAAGTCCTTACATTTGATTTGCCAAAAAACACCGAAAAAAAGAAACACATTTCACTAGTGTGACAACTAAAAAAAAAACACAAACAAGTTTATTTTGAACCTGCGGTGTTTTACGGTTGCCATTTCCGGTCAAAAGACCAAAAGGATAGGTTTCCCACTATTTTCATTCATAAACCTATGCTAAAACGTAGTCTGCCAACTTTACTCATTGAAAATTATAAGTTCAATTCTGAGAGGGTACAAAAATTAAATAATATGGTAAATTATTTACAATTATTGTAAAAACGTTTTTGTTTCCGTTATTTATTCTCGACAATGATATATCATTTTGAAAAGAGCATTTAACACACCAACTATTAAGGTTACTTGCCAAAATATCGTAGTGCATTTTTTTTGCACTTCGGTTCATTGAATTAGGGTCTTGTAAATTTTTTTGAGTACTTATGTAGCTGGGCAAAAAAGTGATATTAGCCGTGTTTTATTGATAACTCAGTCTTAGCTCACTAAATATTGCACGGGAAACAAACACAATTGATTGTTAAGGATAAACGAAAGTTTTTCATTTTTTAGTATACAAAAAATTTTTTTTCTAAAGTTATACATTTTTGATCCTTCAACAATAAGGATTATTAATAAATAAATAAAAGTAGTCAAAAACGTTGGCTCAGTAAAATACTGAGTACCAATAAAACACGTCTATTTTTTTTTCAAAACTGATGCAGCTTAGCTTGAATGCATTTGTTAGCAGGGTTATTAAAGGTTCCGTAGCAAAAGAAAACCTAAAATTTGTAATCAATAGTGTGACCATTATTTCGATTTTTTTTCGAATGCACATAACTCAAAATATTTTGCTAAGATTTTTTTATTATTTTTACCGTTTTCGTTTCGATGTTGACTTTCGGGAAACCCTGTATGCTTGTATGCAATGTGTGATTGTTATCTTTAACTTATTTTTGTTTTTTTTTTTTTCAAATTCACATTTGATCCTTTCGAACGAAGATTTAATAAAGATTTTATCATCTCAAACGTAAAAAAATGGTCAACAAAGATCAACTCGCCAGTTTAATTGGTCAATGGTAGAAAAAACTGTACTAACCATTAAAATTTACTAAAAAGTAAAAAAAAGTTACTCATACACCACAGTGACCGGACAAACTATATTTTTTTCTCTAACCAGATTATAAAACCAATTGACATTTATTAACATTTGTAATTTAAAAGTATAGATGGTTCTTCGCCATTTCCACTGGATTTCATTAAAACTTAAACATAGTATCTACCTTTTTGAAATTTGCACTTTGTCATGTGAATATACCATTCTAATGAACTGCAAAATAAATACATAATATGCTTCATAAGACTCAGATATATACAAATTTTATCAGTTTTACTAATTAAACCTTGATTTTTTTAATTAATAGGTGCCCGTCAAGGTGAGTGTACCGTCGGTCCAGACCTAGTCAATCCTCTAAAATTGGCTCGCAAAGCAAAAGCATCACTAACCCACGAAGATCTTCGCTACATTCCCGAACCCTACATGCTGCGACCAACAAACAAATCCCATTACTACAATCGTCATTCATATTTCGAAAAAACCGAATCATCTTTCGAAAAACTACCTACCACCGAAACACATCTCAATCGAGTGCGTCGTGATAGAGCCAAAATAATTCGTGCCGAAAGATTAACCGATAAAGATGGTAAAAAACACGATGTAGTCGTTATGGACTGTGATAAAGCTACAGCTTTTTGCATAAAAATCAATTGTGAATTGTATAATATGCCACAAAAGACTGAAGCTTATGTTCATGTCAAAGCAAGACTATGGAATTCAACATTTATAGCTGATTATCCAAGAGTGGATTTGGTGAAAATCGTATCGAGAGGTCATGTTCGAATACCAACAGAGTATGCAGTTGAACAAGTTGATTCTGATGATCGAGAAATGGTAAGTTGTCAAAATGTTAGAAATTGTCATTCTGGGAACGCTTTTTAATAATCAGTCTCTTTTAAGGTGGAAACACGAGCTTATCCAGAACTGTCAGATCAAGCTCGCGAAACTGCAACACCATGGTGGATAATAATCCTTTCAATTATTGGAGGACTTATACTTTTAGCCATTGTCACATATGTGATGCACAAATGTGGTTTCTTCAAGCGACGAAGACCCGATCCAACACTTAGCGGTAATATTGAGAAAATGTCCGAAGAGAAACCATTTTTGGGAGCGAAAAACAAAAATCGGATTTTCTAACGAACATGTCAAATTGAATTGACTACTTTAAGTGATACAAAAAAAGTAGAGAAAGATTAAAGAAGCGAGACTCGAAAACTTGTTTTTGAGTTCTTTTCGAAATAATGTGTGTATTTCCGATCAAAAAAAAAAAAAATGACCATATTAGACTTTTATACTTAATTTCGGAAATTGTATTTGTTTGTAAATATTTATAATAGCGTTAAACTAATTGTCTTAAAAAAATAGTAAAGACTTACAATTCATTAATTCTCTTCAAAAGCAAAAACACTGTCCAAACTGTGAATGTAGATTTAGTTAATTTTCTCTCAGAACCGCTGGCGGTTTTGATATATTCATAGTTTTAATAAAACGATAGTTTGTACTAAAATGGGTCAAGACTGATATTTCCGGCTTTCAACTTGACAATCATTCATTTTCATTCATTGATTTACCTATTTATTAACAAATTCGGTATTCACTAAATCTAAGTCCCAGTCTCGAAGTATTTTCGAATAATCGAGTTTGTATATAAGTTAAATTAATTGAATAATTTTTTTTGAAATACGTTTTTGCGTTTTTTTTTTAAACTATGAGTATTTATTAAACTATCGAATTCAAAACCGTCCGTGTTTTTCAAACAGCTGAAAGAAAATCTCATTGGAAATTAACCATTTTTTAAAAATAAATTTACAAACAAGTCTTAACTTAATGTAGGTTAATTATTTTTTATAAATGCATTCAATCTTCTAAAGGTAGCTAAACCTATCCATACATACGTACATACATTTTATATATACAAAATATACTGCTATACGAAAAAAAATGTTACAACTAAAATAAAATAAAATAATATTTATTACCTATACATACATAAATTTTCTCACGGATGCCTTACAAAATAAAATGTGTAACGTTGTACATAAGCATTTATAGTTCTTTTTTTTATAATTTTAATTTTAATTTTAATTATTTTAATTTTGTTAAGTTTAAGTTTTGTAAATTAAATTAAAAAAAAAGTATTATTATTATTCTTTAAAAAATTTTAATATTTTTTGTACTAAATCAAAATGTATATAGATCAATGTATTTTATAAATTAAAAATTTAATTAAAAAAATAATTTAAGTTTAAATAATATTTAATTAAATATGTAATAATAAAAAAAAATGTAAGATGAAATCTTGTGCTTAGTAGAAAAAAAAAACAAATTGATTTAATCTTTGTACTGGTGTTATGTGTTAATGTTGCATACAAAATTGTATATTTTTCTTAAATAAATTAATGATTTATTTTAAGTTAAACTAATATTTTATGTTTTTTTTTAAGAAATACACAAAAAAAAAAATAAAAAACGCAACAATGAATTTGACTTAATTAATTTAATTTACTTTTATAATTTGTTATATAGTAAAATAACGAAATGTTAAGATACGAGTATATAATTATGTAGGATCACGAGAAAAATTAAAATAAATTATATAATAATTTTCAAAATAAATTTTGGTTGTTTTACTGAACATTCTTCTATTGCATTAGGACGCAAATCTGAACTTTTGGAAGGAATTATTTTGAAAAATCTATTTTGTGTCTCAATGCCCAACTATAAAAGGGATTTCGCTTAAGCGATTTAAATATTTCTTAAGTCTTAACTTACTGGATATGACATATGTGAAAAATCTCATCTTGAGAAGACCATCTTAAGGCTGAAGCTAAGTCTCCTTAGTCGACAAAGAAATCGAAAAATGTTTTGAAATTGTTTAAGACGGCTCCAACAATAGCTTTCTTTGTTTTGTTTGTTTTTTTTTTAGAAAAAATACATATTTAAAAACATGAAAATAATAATTTTCTTGAAATTTTTGAGATTATGATATCTAGCTTTAAAGACTACACCACACCGGAAGGTGTGCGGTAGCGGTAGAAGGCCTAGAGAACCCTAAAGTCCATAAATCCAGATTAAAGGGGTACAAATCTATGAACCCATCAAAATCGACATTGATATCGTACTGGGTAAAAAAGCTATAAGGGTCAAAAGGTCACGAAGAAGCAGAGTTTTTCGCAGTAGGTTATTCCAATAATCAAACATTCTCCATTCATGATGGTCTGTTTTGCTATCTCAGGGAAAGGATTAAGTCCTTTTTATATTGTGGAAAAGACCATAACGCAGGGCCAAGACATAAAGGAGTTTTGAAACGTTTTGATTATACGCGGTCGGAATAGGTTTTTGAGTCTCGTAGCTTCTGTATGAGTAAGATGGGGTTCTTGCCTTAAAATTAAGAGTAATACGTTATTTCTTAATGAAAAAAATTGAAGTATTGAACCGGTCGGGTAATTTCTCGAGCAGCAATTCGATAGAAAATGAATTTTGGAGCTTCTCATGAGAAAAGTTGCAGAAAACCTTATGGCAGTCCAATATTAGCTGCTGAAAAAACGTTATGTTAAGTAAAACATTGATAACAAGTTCATGGCTACAGTTAAATCATGTTTTAAAAGTTTTCTCTGAAGAATTGCAGCAAAAGGGAAACATACAAAATTTCAAAAAAAAATCCCTTTTCCATGAGTATAAGTTAATAAAACTAACAAAATATAAGCTACTTTGATAAAAAAAAACTTTAAAAATTCAGCAACATAAATAAAAAATTATGTATTTTTTTCGTATGTGAATGCAATTTCGAATACCCTTGTTTTTTTCTAACTGTTTTTTTTCATTTTTACTTGCGATATAGGTACTATATGTATATCAAGTTATGAATTCGTACAAAAAAAACAGTTGAGATAACATTTTTCCATGATATTACGATGGTAGACAATGCCAAAAAAGTGGGTCCCGGAAGTCCGTCTGTCTGTCTGTCTGTCTGTCTGTCTGTCAGCCTGTCAGTCTGTCTGTCTGTCTGTATACGAACCTACAGCCTAAACGGATGGACCGATTTATGTCAAACTTGGTATGTAGCATTATTTGGCGACTCTCCAGAGGGGTTTTTGGAATTAATTTTCTTGGACCAAAAATAACGGTACTTGTCATATACCGATTTTAGTAAAATTGAAATATCTCAAAAACGGCTCCAACGATTTTGTTTAAAAAATTCAAATGTTAGTTTTAAACTAAGGTCTATCTTTGAATGAAAAAATTTTTTTTTGAAAATCATTATTAACGGTACCTACCTGCCATAGAACCGTTTTTTTTTTCAAATCCGATTATCTCCGGAACTGCTTATTCGATTTCAACGAAACTTTTTGTGAAGAAGCATTTATATAATTTAAATATATGTAAACCAAGAATAAAATTTTCAAAAAAAAATAATTTTTCGATTTTTAAAAAAATTTTGAAAATTTTTTTTTGAAAAATCAAATTTTCGAAAACGGGACATTGATTTTTTTTGAAATTTTGTTTTAAGATGCCGATTAGTGATTTCTACAAAATGGCATACCAATTTTATTTTAAAACTTTTTTTCCAAAAAAATTATTTATAAAAAATTAGGTTTTTAAAAAACGGCTCTAACGATTTTGAAAATTTTTTTTCCAAAAATGCATTTTAATATATCAGTCAAAACTGCATACTTGTTTTGGAGGGCAATTTGATTTCAGATTTTATTTTATTTTTTTTTTAAACGACTTTTATTTTTTTTTTTCCAAATTTCTATATAAAAAGTCTTAAAAATTTAAGCAACTTTAACTCTAAGAGCAAGTTCGTGCGACCCAGTTGTGCATTTTATTTTTTATTTTTGGTAAATTTTTACTCCTACCCATAAAAAATCCTTCAAACACTATTTCGCTTTTCTGGTTCATGCTCAGGTCCCAAGAGGTTCAACACAAATTGTTTTTTTTTTTGTTTTGTATTACTCATAACTTATTTGAGTGAGATAATTATAGCCTGTTTGGACCAGGCAAAAGAAATAATTTCCCCATACAAATTTAAAATTTAAAATGAAATAATTTTCATGGAATGACCTTTCCACAATGAAATATTAGATGCCATCTTGACATGAGGTGAAAATCATTTCGTGCAAATGAGGTGAAAATCATCTGATTTCAAATTTAAAATTATTATGGGAAATTATCTCATTATTATCTATGAAATAATCCAAACAAATCACTCTTTTATAATATGTTGGTCCGTCTTTTTCAAAACCTTAATATTATTGCCAGTTTTTGGCAAATAAGAAAACGAGTTTTTATTTCAGCGCATTTTCAATTTCGTACGCAGAATATTTTTTACTACGACTACATTGCTTGATACTAAGACAATATTCATCCATCAAAAGAGTAAGTACTTTTTTCACCTACAATGGCAATTCTCACTTGGTTTTGAATCGAAAAATCATTCTAAGCTTTTCGCAATGTAATGACGTCATTATGAACAGCTGATTGATAAATAGCTTTGTCTTTGTTATCTCAAATTCAAAGTTTTATATTTCTTACAATGAACACTGAACTTTCTCCTGGCTTGGCTGTGACAGTTAGTTCGAGTTCCTCGGTGTGGATTATCGCAAATCAAAGTGATGTGATTTTTGTTCGAAAGGTACTTACTTACCTACCTAACAAAGCTATTACAATATTCCTACAGAAGTTACTAACAAACAAAAATAGCATGTGATTGTTTGAATTTGCAATTGCTCACAAACAACTTAACTATTGCGTGACATTAATTCAGATTCTTGGAAATTATGAAATATACCCACAATCGTTATAATAATTTGCATTATCTATCAACCTGCTTTTGTTGTGTAATCATTTTTTTATACAACTTTTTTTTAATGCTAATTTATTGTAAAATTTTTTGATTTATCGGAAAAATTCTTATGATTGAATTATGTATCTATACCAACAGAATTCAATTGATAAGTGAAAAGTTTTGTCATTCAGTTTTAGTCTCTAATGAATTAAAAATACAATACCTAAAAAGCTATAAAGAGGTTTGAGATACATGCATCTCTCACCTACAAGCAGACCAAATACTTTTTTACAAGGTCAACGGCAGAGCCACGTGCTAGAGCTTTCAAAATTGTAGATACTACTACTTCCTATCACGCACGCTTTTGTTTACATTTTTCTGCTTAAATGTTTTTGTTGCCAGAAACACACCGAAGACCGAAACGAACTTGAACTGTTGCCAATTTGTTTTGGACTTAAGACTGTGAGTTTATGATGTGTCGGTGATACCTACACTTAGCAGAATCTGTGACGTAACGAAAACAAACAAAAAACCGGGCTGATGTAAATTGTAATCTTTTTGGCAAAAGAATTTCTTGATAGTGATTTTGTTATGAATTAAAATCTATTGATAATGACATAAGTAAAAGATAATAAACTTCTGCACTTGCTAAGTGGGTAGACCCGAGGTACTCCTCTTTGAATGGAAAAAACCCTGAGTAATAAAATAGAATCGTGTGACGATAAGCGTGTATTTATTATCTGCTCAAAGTCTAGATTCTAGATAAATGGAGTCTGAAGCTAGACACTTTATTTCCTGTGCTAGTGCGTACGTACGCTTTGGTTTCTTTGTTGCGTAAATAAACTGCATTTAGTCGGTTTGAATTTAATCTACATTATAATTGTAAACTGCTTCTATGGGTTATGAAGTCGAGTGCCAGTTACAATTAGAAGTGCAGCTGAATGAATTGCGTGTTCTAATAAATCGTTAAAAATAGCTTGATATCGATTTTTGAATTTTAAAATGTGATTGTTAGTTATTAAAAATTCAATGCTTGTTTAGTAAAGTTATTCAACCTCATATGACCAGGGCTTCCCCCGATTTTATTAAATATGTAATAATAAAATTGATATTAATACACTTTGGTTTATATTTTGTATCATGAGTCATTTACGTACTATCAAACAAAACAAGTTATGAACTCTTTCCTAAAGCTCTTTGTTAACAAACGCAATACAGGTTTGGAAAGAAAATTATTATTTTAAAATGAATTAATAAACCAAATTGTTTGTTAAATTTGAAAAAGAACACAATAATATAAAAATAACATCAGTTTAGGTAATTTTTATTAAAATCAAATTCACTTTATTATAATAAGAATTTTCTTCTTAAAAAATTAAAATGTATCGACTAAGAATGAAATAAAGACTCATTAATTTTATGTGCATTCTTATTGATATTAAAAGATTAAACAAAAATAAAAGGATGTTCATTTTAGTTTAAAGAATTGTTTTATTTCAATTTCATTTGAACATACATTGCACCTTAATTGCTTTGTGCAAGTAGTTAAGAAGTTTTGTCCACTTATTTTAAGACGGCAACTTACTGGCAAAACAAAGAGAAATCTGGTTAATTTAATACGGATTCCAATTGTGAGGATATCGAAAAAAAACTGTTCTTAAAATTAAAAACCTATTCATTTGGCAAGTAGTTTTTAGATATTATTAGGATGCCAAATATTTAAATAATTTGAACCGTTCGTTGTATTTGAAAGTGGCAAAAGTACATTTTATCATGTTTCGAGATATTTAAGGTTTTATGTTTTTAAGTTTTTAAAAATAGGTATAGCTAAATATTAGGGAAGTCAGGTAATGCATTTTAGATTAAGATCTTAAATTTTAAAATGCTTTTAAATTTATTGAAATTCTCAAAGAAAGTTAACTGTTTTTTACCCCCAAATGGACCTATACCACTTTCATTAATAATAGCTCTGTTTTATTTTCACCGTGATCCAGATCAGATCATTGATTTATTTGCGAAACAATAACAAAACAAAATCCTGCCTCTGTTGTAAATCTAATAAAAACAATGATCTGATCCGGATCACGAGGAAAATAAAACACAGCTAATAAAAATTATAATAAATAAAAAACAAAAACAAATCTTAAATTAGAAGTCCATATGCTTTTGTATAGAATTTTTTTCACTTATTTGTTTTTTTTTTTAGTGTTAAAATTAAAATTATATTAAAGACAAAAAATATTTTCATAAACATTCAAGTTTATTAGGAACTGATTTATTTATTAAGTTAAATGATGATGTGACTATTTTGGAATAAAACTTTTATTCCCAAAATAATCACATTGTCAAATTATTGTATGAGAATACTGTTTATGGTGCAAGAACCTGAGAAATCCAATACGAAAATTTGGGTTGCATAGAAGGCAACACCAAAATTTTATATAAATTAATACTTTGAATGAATTACATTTTTAAGTCTAATACAAAATTTATTGAAATTTAATTTTTAAAAATCATGGACATTTTCCTTAATTTTAAGTTTCAGTTTATTATAATGATATTTGTTTCTTTTTCTTTTTTATTATAATTTATTATTTTAAGTATTTACTTTCTTAGTTCTTTAAAATGAAACAAAACGTTTTTGAAAGTGATTACTCATCATAAATATAATAATGGTGATTATTATCTCTTTAAATTTTTTTTTTCACAAACTACATTATGTGAAGTGAAATCTTATTGCCGATCAAATTTTGTCAGTAGTTCATACATTTTACTTCGAACAAACACAAAGCGCCTTCAAAAAAGTGCAAATTCAGATTTGTTTATTTTTTATTTTCTATCAGAAAAAAGGTTACCATTGCATTTTTCTGAACCAAAATAGTTTTATATAGGAACTTTTACAGGTAGTGATAGCCCTAAATCCAGGCACAACAATATTTATTTCTTTTTTAAAATGGCTTCCATTTTCGTTTATGTTTTTAATACAGTTTGATTAAAACTTGATTTTCTTGTATTAAAAAAAAAAGAGGACGATTATTTAATTTTAATTCTTAATAAAGTTATAATTTATATGCAAAGGAATTAGTTTTTAATTCAATTTTTCTTATAGTTCAATACTTTTGATTACCTTTTAAGTTTTGGACTTGAAATTAATAAAAAAAATTATTTAAAAACTGTGTATTAAAATCGCAATATTAATTTGTGTTTTGAAGAAGGCCTAATTCCAAAGGTTGTATTAAAACTAAAACAGAATTTTTAACCGTGTGCATTTTGCACCTTAGATACTTTTTTTAGGTGCATGTAATTTAGAAGTGTTGTCCACTTATTGTAAGACTGCAATTTTTTGACAAACAAACAGAAATCCGGTTAATTTAATATAGATTCCAATTGTTTTTAGTATGTTTTTTTGTCCGTGTGAGAATATCGAAAAAAAAAAAATAATTAAAAAAAAATTATTTATTGAATTGATTTTAAGATACAATTAAAATCTTTTGTTTTGGAGTGGTAATAAGATAATAAGATATCACCTAAATTCTAGTTTTCTTTAAATTAGTTTTAGACATTAGTGGGTTACCAAATATTTTTCAGAGCTCATATCTTTAAAGAGATTAAATGATTTGATAAATATGATTATTTTGGAATAAAAATCTTATTCAAAAATAGTCACATTATCAAATTATTTTAATTGTATGAGAATACTATTTATGGCGGCGAAAGAACCGGATAACTCCAGTAAAAACTTTGGGTTTTTTTACCTTAAAGTGGCCGTGGAATGACTTCTTTGAACAACAAATTAAGCTGCATTTTGTATTGTAGTTTCTACATCTTCATGTGGAATGATTTAATTATCTTTTTTTTATTTCTTATTCGTATCGATAATAAAATCACAGTGCCAAATTATATTTTAAACAAATTACTTGACTTTGGTTGTCTAGTTAAGTAATACCTACGTTCTATTCCATTTAAATGCTTGTTCTCATTAAATTTTAGGTGCATTCCTCCTAGGGCAGTAACAGTTCATAGGAAGGTCAACAAAAGACAATAAAAAAAGACACTAAAATGGCGTTTGCATCAATGGCAGGAAAAATAAAGGTGCTCAATACCCGGCATCCAATGATAAAGGGAATGGTTTCATATGCGTTACTCTGGCCATGTGGGAGTGCTATTCAGCAAGTAATGGAAGGAAAAACACTTGGTAAAATTTAAGGTTTTATTTTGCTTAAAATATGCTTATAATTAATATTCTTCTTTAAAGAAACCTTTGACTGGAAAAGATGCTTTCGGTTTGGTGTGTATGGTGCTTTTGTTGTAGCCCCAATGCTTCATGGATGGGTGCGTTTATCAAGTACAATGTGGCCTGCCACAAGTTTAAAAATTGGTCTCATTAAAGTAAGTTCTAAACAACGTTTTTCAATTTTACGTTTAAAATGGTTTGGTTCAACTTTCAGGCGGCTGTAGAGCAGGTCTCTTATGGTCCATTTGCAATGTCATGCTTTTACATTGGCATGAATTTATTAGAGTTCAAAAGTCTTGAAGATGGTATTCATGAACTTCAACACAAGTTTTGGCCAACTTTCAAGGTACTATACATTTTTTTTTTCGAACCCAAAACTATTATTTATTTAATCTTATTATAAATTGCAGACTGGTATTTGTGTATGGCCAATTGTACAAACAATAAACTTTTCTATGATACCTGAACGAAATCGAGTAGTTTTTGTGAGCATTATAAGTGTGCTTTGGACTACATATTTAGCTTATATGAAATCCTTGGATGACACAAAAGTATTACAATCCACACCATTGACGGCAGTGTTAAAGACAGAATTGAATTAAAAACCACCGAAATTTTTTTTATTTTATTTGTTTTTTTTTTTTGTTTATTTGGCTTAACATAATTTAGATGTTAATAAAATCTAGAGTCAATTTATAGTTAAAGATTGACAAATTGCCTATTAGAGATCTTTTGTGTTTTAAGCCCGGACAGAAATAAGTACAATAAAATTATTATGGTTTCAGTTAAAAAAGTTAATAATAAATTATATTTATACGAATGTTATATATTATGTAAGTTTTTAAAATAATAGAACAATTTATAACAAACAAAAAAATAAAGCATTTATTATATTGTTTTGTAAAAAAAAAAATAAAGTTCGATAACAGTTAGATAAATAATTGGATAGTTTTTAAGAATGTAAATGTATATTTTATTTATTTTCTTCAAACTGTTTATTAAAAAATAAAATAATTAAGATTTTAATAGAAAATTATGTTCATATCTATATTTATTAACTATTGAAACTTCTCATCAATTTATTTTTTCTTAAACTACTTTACTTGGCAGCTCATCAGCCGTTGTACGTACGCTGAATTAAAACAAAGTGTTTAACTGAAACCAGTGGCCAACACGCTATGCTTACGAAAAAAAAATCTAAAAGACTATAAAAGAGTTTTGCAACAAAAGTAGCAGCGTATCTAATATAGATACGGTGACCATCCGTCCCGGTTTACCCGGGACTGTCCCGTATTTCTTTAGCTTGTCCCGGGTTTTTATTTAAGAAACCCGGGACGTATAAGTGTCCCGTATTTTGTAATTTGTCCAGTGATTGTCCCGTATTTCCACATTCACTGGTTTTGTATTCAAAATTTTAAATACTTTGTACGGGAAAACAGTGGTTAGAAAATTATTGTTTTTCTAATTTTTCGAATAAAAGCATTACTTTTTAAAAAATTTTCGTCAATTATTTACTTCCAGCTTGTGTTTGTCAGGTTAAAATGCAACACAAGGAAAAGTTTTTTTCGAGCAAAGAACCCAGCTAAAACTTTTAAGGACACATTAAAAATTGAAAAATTAAATTAAAATTCTTTATTTCTTAATCATGAAAACTCATTTCATTATATATTTTTTTTTTAAACAATGTGTTCAAAACGATCCAACAAATTTTTTATTTGTCCCGGGTTTCGCTCCTAGAAATATGGTCACCGTAACTATAGAAGTAGTGAATTCTACAGCTTTCTTTGCATAAACAACATCTTAATTTAGTGAAAATCGTTAAAAAATAATTACTTTCAAACCATATACTATGTGCCATGGTTCCATGGAAATATTACTTCATTGAAAAAAAAAGTTACGCATACGCCATAGTGACTTTTAAAGCTGAATGACATATTTTATTAGTATTTATTAAAAAAAATATCATAAGCTTACTTCTGACTTCATTAAGTCACTAATAAAAAGATAGATGCCAAGAAAAGTTTCAGAAGTCAGTTCCCTTGCTGGCCTCTATCCTTTTTATTAGTAGAATCTTACACGTGAAATGACTTTTTGGCAAGGTATTTACATTTATTTTCCGACTAAAAGATATTAATAGCATAACGAAAAGGGGAAACTCTTAAAGTTTAACACTTAACTGATATCTCTGCAGAGAGACAAGGGCAGACAAGGGAATGGTGGAGAATCGCAGTGAGGTGAAATACGCCACTTTTGTATTTTTATACTTTAGACTTCAAGGAACAATAAAATACAATAATTGTTGTTAATAATTTTTCTAAAGTACCATCAGTTTTTGTCTTATTTGACTGTGCTAGAAAGTAAATGCTCAGCATCATCATTTCGTCGGCGAAAAATATATACTTCGTATATACAAATATGTACATTAGGGTGGGTCAAAAAAATCGAAATTCTTTGTTTTGATTTGGTACTCCGAAAAATCGATTGCTAGACCCCTCTAGAATATACACACCAAATATGAGCTCTTTATCTTAATGGGAAGGTCCACCGCTTTTCAATTTTCCATTTTTAAATCAAGCTTCTACTAAAAAAAATAAAAATAATTTTTGTATTAATTGACTAAAAGTAAATTTCTTTTCATATTCTTGTAGGAAATTGAACAAGAATATGAAAAGAAATTTTCTAAAAAGTCAATTAATAAAAAAATTATTTTTTTTTAGTAGAAGCTTGATGTAAAAATGGAAAATTGCAAAGCGGAGGACCTTCCCATTAAGATAAAGAGCTCATATTTGGTGTGTATATTCTAGAGGGGTCTAGCAATCGATTTTTCGGAGTACCAAATCAAAAAAAAGAATTTCGATTTTTTTGACCCACCCTAATGTACATACAATTTTTTAATATTTTTAAAAACTAAAAATCCAAAATTGGACATAGAACAAGTACCTACGCACTTTCCTTAAATAAAAAGGACTTAGAACAATATAGGATGCGACTCAGAACAATCAAGAATACTTGAATCTCATTTTCAGAAGGCTATACTTACCCACCTGTTTTTATTGTTCGATGTCCCATTAAATTATATTAACTGCTGGAAAGATTTTTTAGACAAAAACGCTTTTCAAATTCGGAAAAAGCAGCCTCAAATTAGTAAAACTGCATCATTGTCTCATTTTCAGTAAAAAGTGGATTTAGAACAATTTTGCTTTCCACCGACGATTTGTCATTCTATCGAAATTTATTAATTCTTTAAATTTTTCAATTTAAAAAACAAAATGTTCCACATACGCCACACTGACAGCTTTTTTAATTTTGAAAACTGGATGTACATTAGGGTGGTCCTTATTTGGGACATGGAGTTGGATAGCCGCCATCCGGTTGGAAATACGTCATTTCCTTTGATTTTTTTTAAGGTAATTTTCTAATTTTATATGGGGTTTTCCGGATTGTACCGGGAGACTAGGCAGTTGAAATAAAAATTCGCAAAAATTGAAGAATTTTTTTTCGCTATTTAGAACTAATTGATGTACATCCACCGTGGAATTTCGACAAAAAGCAATATAAAGACCACCTTGATCCTTGATTTACATACATATGTATGATGACCCTTGTTGGAAAACAGAAAAAATCAAATTTAATTCATAACTATATGTGATTTTAATATTTAAAAGGATTTCTTTACATATGCACATTAGAATGGAGTGAAAATTACCTATTCATTTTCCTTTATTTTTGGGCCCTGTATTAATTCAATACAACTTTTGTTAAAATATAGAAATGATGATATCATCTTATTTGTACAAATTTATAAAGAATTTAAGATGTGTTTAGAAAAGAAATACAGTAAAACCCGGATAAGTGCCCCTCGCTTAAGTGCCTTACCCGCTTAGGTACCTTTGTTTTTTTAGAACCAAAATTTTAAGGATTTTTTCACATAAAATTCATCTTTTAAGTACCTTTCGCTTAACTGCCCTCCCCGCTTAATTGCCTGGCTTTTCAAATACTTATAATTGAATTTACTTGCAAAAAATTCTTTTAAGTACACGTTTGAAACAAGTTTGAACTGTAAGAAAAATTTCGTTTCCTTAACCGCTTTAAAATTCAAAAATTCTACTGAAGTTAGAAATTAACTAGTTAGCTATTTTAAACTTTCAAAGTAATTTTGTTTTAGTGCCTATCAACATGGGACATTTAAAGTGAGGTACTTATCCGGGTTTTACTGTATGTAAAATTGACTGAACACTTTCTTAAACCATTTAAATTTCAGTTTTTTAGCTGTGAAAGTATTCCGGGAAAGCGTGCCAAGTCAAATTTACTTTGACTATTTCTTCTCAAAAAATTGAAAACTGAACTCAATTTGATAGTTCATAGATCAATTAAACTATTTTAAGAAGTATGCAAAATATTTTCAAGAATAAAGAGGTAAAACACCAGCAGAAAACAAAAATGCACACAATTTTTGCATTAAGTAGGTATACCTATTTTTACTGATAGCAGGATATTTGGTTTCTATTTTTAATCCCCCAAATTACCATCTGTTATCTTAAAAATCTATAAAATTCTATGCCCCATGACAATTGATTGACAATTTATTGAGATTCGCACTGCATGTAAAAGCAACAAGTGGATCATTTTCTTTGATTATAAAAGAAATAAAATGCACGACTGGGTCGCACGAACTTGCTCTTGGAGTTAAAGTTGCTTAAATTTTTAAGACTTTTTATATAGAAATTTGGAAAAAAAAAATAAAATTGGTTTTAAAAAAAATAAAATCTGAAATTAAATTGCCCTCCAGAACAAGTATGCAGTTTTGATTAATATATTAACGTGCATTTTTAGAAAAAAAAAAAATTCAGAATCGTTAGAGCCGTTTTTTAAAAAACAATTTTTTATAAATAATTTTTTGGAAAAAAAGTTTTAAAATAAAATTGTAATGCCATTTTGTAGAAATCACTAATCAAGATCTAAAAACAAAATTTCAAAAAAATTCAATGTCCCGTTTTCGAAAATTTGATTTTTCAAAAAAAAAATTTCAAAATTTTTTTAAAAATCCAAAAATTATTTTTTTGGAAATTTTATTTTTGGTTTATATTTAAATTATATAAATGCTTCTTCACAAAAAGTTTCGTTGAAATCGAATAAGAAATTTCGGAGATATTAGAATTTGAAAAAAACGGTTCTATGGCAGGTACCGTTAATAATGATTTTCAAAAAAAAATTTTTTCATTGAAATATAGACCGTAGCTTAAAACTAACATTTGAATTTTTTAAACAAAATCGTTGGAGCCGTTTTCGAGATATTTTAATTTTACTAAAATCGGTATATGACAAGTACCGTTATTTTTGGTCCAAAAAATTAATTCCAAAAACCCCTCTGGAGAGTCGCCAAATAACGCTACATACCAAGTTTGACATTAATCGGTTCATCCGTTTAGGCTGTAGCTCCTTATACAGACAGACAGACAGACGGACTTCCGGGACCCACTTTTTTGGCTTTGTCTACCATCGTAATGTCATGGAAAAATGTTATCTCAACTTTTTTTTTTGTACGAATGCATAACTTGATATATAGTACCTATATCGCAAGTAAAAACTATGAGTTAATGATGCAACTATACCTTATTATCATTTTTACTTGCGATATATGTAGGTACTATATATCAAGTTATGCATTCGTATAAAAAAAAAAAGTTGAGATAACATTTTTCCATGACATTATGATAATAGAGAATGCCAAAAAAGTGGGCCCCGGAAGTCCGTCTGTCTGTCTGTCTGTCTGTCAGTCTGTTTGTCTGTCTGTATAATTAACTAGAGCCTAAACGGATGGACCGATTGACTCCAAACTTGCTATGTAGCAGTTTTTGTAGACTCTCCAGAGGGGTTTTTGGAATTAATTTTTTTGGACCAAAACTAACCTGTCATACAAAAATTTTGGAAAAGTTTAATTTCACGAAAACGGCTCCAACGATTTTGTTAAAAAAATTTAAATGTTAGTTTTTAAACAAGGTATATCTTTTGAAGAAAAAATCATTAATAACGGTACCTGCCATAGGACCGCTTTTTTCAAATCGGATTTTCTGCAAAATTGCTTATTGTATTTCAACGAAATTTTTTATACAAAAGCAAATATAAAATTTAAATATAAGCCAAAAATAAAATTTTGAAAAAAATTATTTTTGGATTTTTAAAAAAAATTTGAAATTTTTTTTTTTGAAAAATCAAATTTTCGAAAACGGGACATTGTATTTTTTTGAAATTTTGTTTTTAGATGTAGATTAGTGATTTCTACAAAATGGCATATCAATTTTATTTTAAAACATTTTTTCCAAAAAAATATTTATAAAAAATTAGGTTTTTAAAAAAACGGCTCTAACGATTTTGAAAATTTTTTTTCTAAAAATGCATCTTAACATATCAATCAAAACTGCATACTTGTTTTGGAGGGCAATTTGATTTCAGATTTTATTTTATTTTTTTTTAAATTTTATTTTATTTTTTTTACCCATATAGTAGGTACCTACATTTTCCAAATTTCTATATAAAAAGTCTTACAAATTTAAGCAACTTGAACTCTAAGAGCAAGTTCGCGCGACCCAGTCGTGCATTTTATTTCTTAATATCGAAGATGTTTTGATAGTCTTCTTATCTGCTAGTGTTTTTTACTTAATTTTTTGAACTATCTGCATCATTTTTTTTGCGGTGACTGTTTTTCCTACAAAATACGAGTATCAATGCCAAAATTTATATCCGTATGCCTATACAAAATTGGCGAAATATTTATATCTTTTCATGTTCGCCCACTATTTTGTAAGACACAAGAAATGAAACAAACAAAAATTTTCTTTTTCCTTTATTGCATAATAATTGTTATGAGCCATCAGTCCTCGGCCTTCAATATTATTTTTCCACCAAATGTTTGTATTAAAATTCTTATGGCTTCATAGAAGAGAAATTTCCATTGAATAAAGGCTATTTATCGAATTTTTCCCAAAGAAAACACTATAAAAAAACATAAATCAACTAAAGTATCTATCAGTCTGCTTGTCTCGATCTATGCGTAATTACTTGACGAACGCATGAGACGAGAATCATTTCGTCAAAAACACAACAATCACAGATGCACCACCTTGCAGCATCATTATTTCATAAGCTTTTTCCCCCAACAGAGGAATATCGCTACCACAGAATCATGAACGCGAATAACGACGATTCTTAGTCAAGCGATTTATTAATAAAATTTACAACAATAAATAAAATAGTAGCTGTTTTTGTATAGATAGTTGTATAATTGGCAAACTATCTGAACTAGAGAAAAAAAAAAAACTTTCGCAAGCTCTATCTTTTGGTTTTGCATGTAAATAAATAAATTTCAAATTGAGATAAAAATCATTCGTGTGGTCTAGCAGTTCGGGAACGTGTCGCTGTAAGAATTTTTTTTTTCGCATTCCGTTAAAAATTATTTAATAATAATAATTATTTTACTATTGCATTATGATTTAGCTAAAAAGTTACGGATAAATTTTTAAAAAAATCTAAAGATTTTAAAGTGATATAATCAGTCAAGCATCAAAATAATCGACTTCCTCTCTGATTCTAAAGATACTTAATGGAAAACTTAATTTGTGTGTGATTTTTGAAATTGTCTCAATTACGGCCTTGAGAATTTACATTGCACCTGACAAAGAAATAGAATATCAATCGAACATTGACAATGAATAATATGGACTTTATCTTAAGTTGTGGTGACCATCCTAATGAAAAGTGTTATTTTTCACTACTTAGAAATTAAATTTGTTTCTTGTGAATACAAACAGGAAATTGTTTGGTTATTTTTAAGTTATGTTTCGTAAACATAATGAGTGTAGTTGTTTATAAAAAATACGGAGGAATATTTTAAATTATAATTTGTGAATTCTTACGTCATCGTCATTGGCAACAGTGGCTTTCGTGAAAATGTTCTGTAGAATACGAAAAGGATAGTTTGTTGACAGTTTTTATGAGACTTTAACTTGTGTTTATTGATATTATAGTAGTAATTTTATGTTTGATTTTTAGACCTCAAAAAGGTCCTCATTCGAAATCGTATCGTGAATGAGTCATTTCCACGTTTCAAGTTTCACTATAGACTTTTTTTTGGCATTTATTGCTTTTTAAGCTAGTAAAACTTAAACCAAACTAAAATAACAATTTCATAAAAGATATCTTAAATGTTTGAATGGCTTGTAAGGGTGCTTTTGTATTTGATTTCTCTAGTGATATTATTTTGCAATGTACTAGTTGGTCTTCGGTAATAATAACAAAGCCTTTAACAACTTCAAACTTAGACTTTGAAAACGTGAAGTTATTGTCGATTCTATTATGATAAATTGAGCTTCGAAATGAATAGTTTTGACTTCATCGTCGGAGCTAAAACAGTCAATAAGCCACAGACAACTCACTTTGTTCTCCGATCATAATCACAATTGTAAACAAATTGTTAAATTTCAAATTAAATTCAATGTACAGTTATTAGAGGAAGTTCCATGTCTGCGTAATAAAGATAATTTAATGATTTAGTTCGTTAAATACTGAAATAAATCAGTGAAACAGAAGATTAATTAGATTCTTAGAATCATTCATAGAAACTTTAAACTTTATGCATATAATATAAAAAGCACCAAGTTCTAAGATATGATGTCTTTTATATATCAGTGGTTTTTGAGTGAGTCTTAATTCCAACATGTAGGACCATTTTTTCATCCTTGTTGTTTGTGGGTGTGACTTCGCACTATTGTAAAGTATCAGTCTTAAAATTATATGTCATAATTTTAACAAATCTCAGCTTTGTTTATTTATTCTGAGGCGCTCATACTGTCCGAAGACCGCAGTAAACGTTGAACAGATAAACGAACAAAGGTATTAAAACTGAGCAAATAATAAGATCAAAGATAAATAAAAAGTCGTTGTTGTATTTCCAAACATATATAGAAAAAATTTTATTAATAAAATAATTGAGAAATTTAAATAACGTTAAATGAAGTGAGTTGGCAACCATAAACGTCGTTGAATTAATTTTGTTAAATTATTTAGGCGCTTTGAAGAAAACGTCGTAAAATAAAAAAAAATTATTAAACGGGCCCCTGATAATGATTTGAATGATTAATATTTACAATATTGAACATTGAAATGAAAATTATATGAATTAACAGTAAATGGATGTCTTATAAACATAGAAAAGCTTGACTCCTTTTTTTAAACATGTTTACATGTTTTTGTTAGGATTTAAAAATAAGTCTTCTTTTTAATCAAACTTGTATTGATGTGATTTTTCACTCCTGTTTTTGAGGGAAAACTCTTAACTAGAATTTAAAAAAATTATGCTCTTGTAACGGAACAACTTAAAACTTTTGGAACTTCTTAAAAATGGTCACCATGTCTATTCACTTCTCTCTGAAGTGCAGTTATCACGAGACATTAAAATTAGACACACGTCTGAACGATGTAAGAATAAGTAGAGTAAGAAATAGGAACTTTTTTTTAGAATTAATTTAAAACAATTATTGTGCAATGTTGCGTGCTTAAAAGAGAACATCTGTTTTGTGAGCATCTGTTTTAAAAATAATACTCATTGCAGTTAGAATAATATACTTAGAGATGATTAGATAGGTACCAAAACTTAGTTAATACTTGATAACTAAGCACGTACTTGGATAACCAGCAGCGTGTTATTCGTAACTACTCCTTTTGAGTTTTCAAAATAAATTGGTAAAGTATTTTCATTAAATCATCAAACAATGATAGTAAATTGCATTTCTATGACTTCAAATTACGATTATTAATGCAGATCTATACACCCAACAAATATAGTTGAAATATTTGCTCAGTTTAAAGTATATTGTTTGGTTCACTGTGGTGTATGAGTAACTTTTTTTTTAGTCAAAATGTTAAATATAAATGTCCAAGAAATCTTTAAAAAATGTATGACTTTTCAGGTGATTTCGTTTTTAATTACAAAAAAGTCTATATAAATATCTAGAACGAAAGCGTGCTCTGGGGAAATAGTATTCTAAATAGTATTCTAGTGCGAACATATTGGGTAGTGTCTCATTAATAACACGTGCCATGTTTTTATTTTCCAGTAATAAATAAACACAGGAAGAAATTCAAAATGACAACATTATTCAGCAAATTCAAAGTATTAGCCACAAAGTATCCAATGGTGAGGGGTATGGTGTCATATAGTCTCATTTGGCCAACCAGCAGCATTATACAACAAACAATTGAAGGAAAAAGTTGGGGTAAAACATAGAATAATTCGACTTTATATCTTTCTTTTATAATTAAATATTATAAAAGTTACATATTTGTTTACAGGTTCTTATGATTGGTGGAGATGTCTGAGATTTAGTTTATATGGTGGATTCTTTGTTGCACCAACACTTTATGGCTGGGTTAGATTATCATCTGCAATGTGGCCAGTAACATCATTCCGTACTGGTGTAATTAAAGCAGCAGTTGAACAAATTTCCTACACTCCAGCAGCAATGACGTGTTTCTTCTTTATCATGAGTTTACTAGAAATGAAAACTTTACGAGAAGCTTTTGCTGAAGTTGCAAATAAGGTCCCACCAACTTATAAGGTAACTTTTGATTTTTGTGTTTTTTATGAGTTACAACATCATTATGAATTCAATTCTATTCGTAGATTAGTTACAAATCTCAAAAAAAAAAAAAAAAAAACAATCACGATCATATATTGGATAATTCAATTCTATTCGTAGATTAGTTACGAATCTCAAAAAAAAAAACAATCACAATCCACAATCATATATTGGATAACAATCATATATTTCGATATTCGTAATAAATCTACAACATGAATAATTTTTCTAAAAAAAAAAATCACTTATGTCGACTCCCTTTAAGTCGAAATTTCACGGGACACAAAAATTGGTTCGAGTTAGAGGGAAATTCGAGTAAGAGGAAAATTCTAGTTAGAGGGAAATTCGACTTAAAGGGAGTTGGACTTAGAGGGAGTCGACTGATTTATAAAACCCAAAACTTTTCATCGGTAAATTTTCGCGTTTATTTTTACCAATCGCTTAAAATAGAAAAAAAGCAATATAACTTCAGTCAAACCGTCATTTGACCTTGCACGCAGATGTATTGTTTGTTTTATGAAGATTGATAGGGACTAATCTTAACAGCTTAAAACCAAATTTGCATCACCTCACCACTTTTATGAAGAGAACTTTGCACCAAAATGCATTTTTTTTGGGGTTAAAGCAAATTTCTACGATACAATAGCTTAGTTGCTCTGTTGTAAGAATTAAAAAGAATTTTTTTTTTCAAGAAAATTAAAAATTATAACTTAAAAAATAATGTAAAATTTTGCTTAAAGTTACAAAAACGTCTCTTTAAATTGTTTTGACCTTCGAAAAAAGCATGCGATTTTATTGCTGGTACAACAGAGAATTTTTAGAAACAAAAATTTTAAATCGTTAGAGCCTTATTTTAAATAATTTTTTGTGTATGTAGCAATTTTCTCACAAACTGACTTCAAACACAAAAAAAATATTTTGAACACAACGGCAACACCTACAATATTTACAGACACGTTTTTAAAAAGCCAGAATCTCATTTCTGTCTGAAAAATTTAAATCCAATAAATTTAATCAAGAGTTTTTGAAAGAATAGTCCTCAACTCAAAATTTTGGAAAAAAAACGTTGTTAAAAAATTTTAAATGGCTTTTTTTATTTAGAAAATTTTTTTTGGCCATCAATATTATCAGTTGAATTCCGAAGAGGAAAAGGTAATATATATTACAGTTTTGAAATAAAATATTAAAATTACTTCAATTTCATCGGATTTTCTTGATAAAAACTGAATTTTTGCATTGAAATAATTGAATTTCTCAATGACTTTGGCAAATAAGAACTTAAAACTTTTGCTATCTAACTTTCAACAATGAATGAATAAGAAATAACTTAGTATTTAAATGTTGAACTTAAAAAAAAAAATAAGTTCAATTTTTTTCAAAACTTCTTTAACAAAAATTTCTTCGAAAATTAAATACTTTTAAATTTTTTTCATAAACTTTACTACATTTTGACATTTCCTTTTATAATTTCAAATCATAATAAATGTGGCCAAAAAAATTTGAAAATAAATGAATTTTATAATACGAAAAAAATCTATCGCTTGAACGATGGGAGATTGTCCCTTACTATATATTTTTGTCCTTGAATTTGCTAGACAAACTTTTGGCATCAATTAATTTATGAAATTTAAACAAAATTTTTGAAAAAAAAATGTTTTTTGTTCACAAAAATCTTCAATTAAATTTTAAAAAAACGGCAACACCGGCAATTTTTAATCTATAGACTTTAAGGTATTTTTAATTACCTACGTTTGAAAAAAAAGATCATCAAAATCTAAGCTGTTCGGCCGGGTTCCCTAGTATTGCCATTTTTTGAGCTTTAGTTACTCCACTATTAACGAATATCACGTGATATCCCCTAACAAGAATCATTAAACAATGAAAGCAAATAATTTCTTTTCTTATTAAGAAATTATTGTGCGATTAATAACAAAGGGAAAAGGGATAAACTTTCTTATCGTCAGCTTAGAGTGTAAACCTGCTAGCTCCACTTTTACACTCGTGACAAAATGGTTAAAAAATAAAATATTTCTAAATGTTTGAATAAATTCAAGCCAGCATAAAGTTATTCCTTACATTTCATACTATTAAATGTAAAAGAATTGATAAGATTTGTAAGCTTTTTGTATTTTTAATCAATTTTGGAAATCATTCTTATGTGGAGTTAGAGGTGGGAGTTAGCAGGTTTACACTCTATGCCGACGTTATGGATTGCATTTTTTGCTTTCGAGCACATTCAGGGAGGCCGTCAGGCGAAGAAATCGTATAAAAAGTTCACAACGGGTTTACACTAACCGACATATCGCTAATTTTTTTGAACTCAAAAAAACTGGTTTTTCAGGAAACGAGTTTTAAATTTAGTATCGATCTACTATCAATCGATAGTATTTTTTGAGTTCTTTTTTAATCACTTCGTGTAGTTAGAATGTTGGATAAAAGAAGCAAATTAAAAAAAAACTTCTTTGCCTTTAAACTATTAATTTTTCTTTCTAATTTTTGTTCTTTTCTTTCCAGGTGGCCGTATGTGTTTGGCCCTTCTTGGCAACAATCAACTTCTCCCTCATCCCCGAACGTAATCGAGTACCATTCATTTCAATGTGCAGTCTATTATGGACAATATTCTTAGCTTACATGAAACACCTAGAAAAGGAAGAAGACCCACCAATTAAGACATAATTTGTCTCAGTGTCAATAGAATAATTGTGTTAGAAAATATTACATAAATCTATCTTTAAGTTGTGCTTGTTTATTTGTTGTGTTAACTTATAATACAAAAAAATCCTATGTTTAAACTAAATTAATAAAAATAAGAAAGAAACAAATAAAATAAACGCCTTTCATTCATGACCAAATTGTGCACATGGTTCACATATTTCCGACGATGAATCTTTGAGTGAAACTTCACAAAATCCATTATCAAACATTTTCGAACACAGCAAAACTTGATCAATATCGTTGATCATATTAGTCAGCGATTCGAGGGTAGTGACTTCAGCCATGAGACTTTGTTCGCTCATCAAACGATTACCCAGCAAGATTTTGATATCACCTTGGGACGAAATCGAGATCATCTTTGTTGTCCTCAGCAAACTTGGATCGACAAAGGAAAAGAATATCGAACTATGTTCTGGACATCGATGGACTCCCCACAAAGTGTTGGGCAATTCTACTTCGTAGATATCATCGTAGAGGGACTCAAAGAGCTCCTGAACTTGTTCTTCTGTTGGCACTTGGACTTCATTTACTTCCGAAGTTTCTTCGGTAACTTCGTAACCGACATTGTCGTCTTTCAAAGCAATTTCTGTAATATCTTGGATTTCGCCGTCAATTTCCAGCTCTTGCTCTTCAAGATCCCCGGAAGGGTGAATTTCTGTGTTATCTTCGTTCATTTCCAAAACCCGGATTTTGTTTTTTTCATTGAGGATGATGGTTTGTTTGCGTTTTTGAGTCCGCTGAGAGAAAACAAAAATTAAGAGATTTCAAGGTTATTTCAAAAATAATCCCGTAGATAGTAAGATAACTAAGGCGATGAAAATTAGAAGAGGAGTCAAATACAAATACTTTTTACTATCTATCTATCATCCGTTTAGAAGGGAGGGGCAATTTTCTAAAAAAAATGACTCAAAATAAAAAAAAATACTTACTTTTTTCAAAAGCCAAAATTTCACACTTTATTTTAATTTTTAAATCAAGTTAATTTTTAAACTTGAATACAATTGTAATTGTAAGGACTGTGGATTTCAATAAAAAAAATTTCTAATAATAATAAATTTATCGAAAACAGTTAAAAAATTAAAAATCTGATAAATAAGTAGTTTTGGTGTTTTTCAATTTTTTCAAAAACCATGAGGCATAGAAACATATGGTTTTCAGTGTTTGATTAGGAATCAATTGAGGCAGTTTGTATTGAAGTCCAAAGTCTTAAGAAAAGTAGTATTCAGTGCGTTTTTCAAGATTTTTTTATTTTTTACTTTGAATTCGATTATTTCAAAAATAGGCAAATTAATCAAAATATGGGCATGAAATCGCATTTTTGGCAGGACAAAATGTTTTTTTATGGAATGACATTAGGTTCCTTCTACAATATGATGGTTAAAATAACGATTAAGGGTTCATTTTACAGATAATTAGAGTGCTATAACTCATTCTTGAAAAGTTTGTTAGATATTTGAAACAATGTCATTTTGCCTTCACCTTGCGATACAAACCCGGGCTTCGACCAACTTATAATTTAACTAACTCACGAAATTCGTTTGTATATCATTTTTAAGATAATTTTATTGTGAAATCTGTTTTTGGTTATTTTTGGTTAAAATGAGTATAAATGGAGCTATTGAATAAATACGGTCGGCTGCTCCCGAAATCCTATCAAACCAACAAATTTACATTTATGTTAAGGACATGTGTATGAGGAGGTGATTTCTATAACCAAAAATCGCGCGTCTAATTCAATCAAAAATAATTTTGTCAAAAACCGATTTTATTTCCAAAACAGCCTATTGAACCCTAAATGTTGTTTTCAAAATGGCCTTTACAAAATTTTCCTTCCAAAAAGGCGTTTTCAGTACAAAATTTATCAGGTTAACGTTGGACGCGAAATATTTAAAAGTGAATTGGTAATTATTTTAATTTAAAAATTACAATAGGATATCGTAATTATATTCGTATTATGTATTCATCTAAATTTGTTTTCAGAAATGGATATTTTGGAAGAGTTTGCGTCTTCATTCGTATGTTCGGTTTCAAAATTAAGAAAACGAAAATCAAATCCAGAAGGGTGTAAAAAAACATTGACCGAGAAAAAAAAAGAAGCGAGCGGCAAAAACCTTGGAAAATAGAAGCAGTCATGCCCAAGGATCTTTATGTCAATTATACTTCCAAAAGCAGATATACGCAATTTTTAATAAAGAATTTTCTACATATTGAAGTTAAGAACTTATTATGTTACTTGTTTTTTGTTTTATATACTGAGGACAAATTTTTTAATAGTCAGATAAACCTCAGAAAGAGCTTCCAAGGAATATTTGAAAAAAAAAGGAATGATTGAAAAATCAGGGCTTAGAAAGTTAATAATTTTCTATCTGAAAATTATTTTTCAATATTCATCATTCTTATCAAAAACTTTGTTTTTGAACTTATATATCTTTTACGGCCAATTTCTTCACAAAAGTCCTAAGTCAGCTTAGTACCCGGTCTAGCTAGACCAGGTCCTAGCACTAGTACTCGGTCCTAACGAAAAGTTAGTACCTGAGCATTTCTTCACATTTATAGGAACTGATCTAAGTTCACAACGAGGTCCTAAGAATTAATACGTATAAAACTGGTCTAACTGTCATTTTTAGAATTTATTGAAGTTTGTTATATTTTTTTTTTACATTTAATCAAATTTAACACAAATTTAACAAATAAAAAATTTAATAAAAATAGAAAACAAAGCAAATAATTAAAATGAATATTGAGAAAATGTTATGAAGATTAAAAAGCCGACAAGAAATACAAATTCAATACATTTTATGAAGAATTGTCAAGAATGAAGAATCGACAAGAACAAAAATATCAATGTCAATCAATGTCATAAATGGCGAGGGATCATTCAATTATCTAAATGCAGCCAAGAAAGGCTGCCAAAAAAGCAGAAGGATTACTATAAACCATAATAATTTAACGAATAAATATATTTTTTATTGAGATGTACATATGTTAATTGTGTAAATAAAAGAAAAGCTGTTAAAAACGTGGTATTTCGTGATTATTATTATGTATATTTCAAATGCATAAATGGTCCCCATTGTGAATCTCCGGAGGAATTCTGACTCGATAGAAATAATTTAACTCTTAAGTTTAAAGTACGGAAATTCCCACAGATATTTTAATTTGTGATATGATCCTCCAATATGATTGCAAATCGCCTCTAGTATTTTTGTGAACAGAGCTTTTAAGAAATAATACAGACTGACTGCAAGGATTGTACATATGTATTTATCATAAGCACGATTTAAAAATCTTTGCAAAAATACACTCAACATCTGCTGCGGACTTAATCCAAAAGTCTGGTAAATTAAAAAAAAAAACTTTCATAAAATTAAAATCACTAAAAACGCACTTATCAATCGATACAACCTTCAAGTAATTAAAAAAGTCTGCTATATATGGACTACAGATCATTTAAATTTTCAAATTGAATTTAAATTCACAAAATCCATCAAATTTAAACAAAACATAATGAAAATTATACTTTGTTTACGTTTTTTCTTCTTTATTAATCTGCAATATCGCGTTAAAAATATGAAATCCATTGCTTTGACTGAAGTACTAGCCGTTAGACTACCGATTTTGAGGTCCTAACAAATACGGAGTCCTAACTAATACTCGGTACCAATTTGACAGAACTAGGGCTTAGTACTTGTGTGAAGAAATCACTTGGTACCAATTTGAGTACTAACGATTGGTATAATAACCAGGTCCTAGTTGATTTTGAGGAGCTAGCTAGTACCGAGTCCTAACTAGTACTCGGTCCTAAATTGACAGTTCTAGGACTTAGTACTTGAGTGAAGAAATGAGTTGATACCGATTTGAGTACTAACTTTAGGACTAGGACCGGTATTAGCGTTAGGACTCTGTGAAGAAATCGGCCGTTAAATACAATCCTTTTGTTATTTGTTTATTTATAAGACTGGCTTTCCATTTAATAAATGCAATGTTATATAGGGGCTAAAGTTATATTTATTTCGATAACTTTAACTTTATTAAAATTTCGTGATGAATAAATTTGTAGAAGATAAATGTAGTCCCGCGAAAAATGCGAGTTAATTTACTAATTTGCCTGGGCTAAAACTATTGATTGAAATAATTTGATTTGAAATTTAAATTTAAGTGTAAAATTTTGGCTTTTGAAAAAGGTAACTTTTAAAGTTGTGAATTTCTGCCCAAAAAATTTCTTCGGACAAAAATCTGAAATCTGTCAAAGGTAGTGCTTTCTCTGTTTTTTTTTTTTTTTTTATTTTTTCTTGTCGCACAACATAAACAAAACAAACTACAAACATGGTGGAGTGGCTTTTTTCTTGTTTTTTTTTTTTAATTTATTTCGTTTTAGTGGTGTAAATTGTAATACTCAAAACAAATTAATATTTTATGAACAATATAATAAAATAGTGTTTCAAAAATAATACAATGTGTTTTTAATATTTTCCATTTTTTTTTTTTTTGAATTTGTGTTTACATTTTTTAATGAACAAAACAAAGTACAAACATGGCGATGTGGCTATGTTTTGTGTTTTTATTTTTATTTTTTGTGTTTATTTTATAAATGATTTATGAAATAAAATGCACGACTGTGTCGCACGAACTTGCTCTGAGAGTTCAAGAAATTTTTAAGACTTTTTATATAGAAACTTAAGAAATGTAGGTACATTAGGGTGGGTCAAAAAAATCGAAATTATAATCATCAAACGCGCAAGATATATTCTTGTTGGAAATTGATTGCTCCACAAAAAAGGTCTTGTTTACTTTTTTCATTAATCTAACCATTCTAAAGATATTCGAGGTCAAAGTTAAAAAAAATTATGAAAACATTTTATATTTTAAAAAATTTTCCAGTTCACTGAAAATTCATTATTTTCAATTAAGCAAGACGTATTCTTGTAGGGGCTTAAACGTTCTACAAAAAATTCCTTGGCATCAAATTGATTGCTTTAACCGTTTAGAAGATATTCGTATCCAAATCGCAATGCATACGGGTCATAAGAAAACTATTGAAATCAGTGAGCATTGGTTTGGATACGAATATCTTCTAAACGGTTAAAGCAATCAATTTGATGCCAAGGAATTTTTTGTAGAACGTTTAAGCCCCTACAAGAATATATCTTGCTAATTTGAAAATAATGAAGTTTCAGTGAATTGGAATTTTCTTAAAAATATAAAAAGTTTTTATATTTTTTTTAACTTTGACCTCTAATATCTTTAGAATGGTTAAATTAATGAAAAAAGTTAACAAGACCTTTTTTGTGGAGCAGTCAATTTCCAACAAGAATATGTCTTGCGCGTTTGATGATTATAATTTTTCAGTTTGTTACAAAATTAAGACCAAAAAACGATTTTTTAAAGATTTTCTCGATTTTTTTACCTCAAATATCTATTCAACGGTTAGATAAACGAAAAAAGTGTATAAGGCCTTTTTTGTAGAGCGTTCAATTTCCTACAAGAATCCGAAAAGAAATTTGCTAAAAAGTCAATTAATAAAAAAAATATTTTTTTTTAGTAGAAGCTTGATGTAAAAATGGAAAATTGCAAAGCGGAGGACCTTCCCATTAATATAAAGAGCTCATATTTGGTGTGTATATTCTAGAGGTGTCTAGCAATCGATTTTTCGGAGTACCAAATCAAAAAAAAGAATTTCGATTTTTTTTGACCCACCCTAAGGTACATATATAAATACAAAACAAAAATAAAATTAATTTTTCAAAAAAATAAAACAGTATCTGAACTAACTAATGTCAAGTTTTCGAAAATTTGATTTTTCAAAAAAAAAATTTTCAAATTTTTTTTAAAAATCCAAAAATCATTTTTTTCAAAATCTTATTTTTGGCTTATATTTAAATTATATAAATGCTTTTGTATAAAAAATTTCGTTGAAATGCAGAAAATCCAATTTGAAAAAAGCGGTCCTATGGCAGGTACCGTTAATAATGATTTTCAAAAAAAAAATTTTTCTTCAAAAGATAGACCTTGTTTAAAAACTAACATTTGAATTTTTTTAACAAAATCGTTGGAGCCGTTTTCGTGAAATTAAACTTTTCCGAAATTTTTGTATGACAGGTACCGTTATTTTTGGTCCAAAAAAATTAATTCCAAAAACCCTTCTGGAAAGTCTCCAAAAACTGCTACATAGCAAGTTTGGAGTCAATCGGTCCATCCGTTTAGGCTCTAGTTCCTTATACAAACAGACAGACAGACAGACAGACAGACAGACAGACAGACTGACAGACTGACAGACAGACTGACAGACTGACAGACTGACAGACTGACAGACTGACAGACTGACAGACTGACAGACTGACAGACTGACAGACTGACAGACTGACAGACTGACAGACTGACAGACTGACAGACAGACAGACGGACTTCCGGGACAAACTTTTTTGGCATTGTCTATCATCGTAATGTCATGGAAAAATGTTATCTCAACTTTTTTTTTTGTACGAATGCATAACTTGATAATACAGGGTGTCCCACAGTCACCGCCCCAAATGAAAACCATGGATTCCTGAGGTTATTTTAAGTCGAAAAACTTAAGAGGTAATTTTCTCGTTTTCGTCCCGTTTTCGAGTTACCACGGTTTTTATGATTTTTTCTCTTTTGTCCTTTAACTGGCCTTATCTTTGCCAAACTACGTTTGATTAAAAAGATTTTGTTTGCAACCAATCAAGAATTTATTGCAGTTTAAGTTTGTCTCAAAACTTTTTTTTCTGCGGACAACCGTTTCTCCACAATTTTGCATCAAACACAATTTTCTTCGTTTTTTAAGTTGTTTTTTACACTTTCATATCATTTAAGTCAAAAAAACACGTTAATGAGTATAAATTTTTTGTGGTTTTTATTAAAGCCCAGTTTATTTTCATAAAAAATTAAGTTTTATTTCATAAAAAAGGCTACTGAAAGAAATTAAAAAAAAAATAAACAAACTGAGTGAATGAAAAAAAAAATAATTTTTAAATAAAAAATTAATTTAAATGAATTAAAAACTTTTTCTGATCAATTGTGGTTAAGAAAAGAATAAATAGATAAAGCTCAGAAATAGTTTTAATTCATTTAAATTAATTTTGTATTGAAAAATTATTTTTTTTTTAATTCACTCAGTTTGTTTATTTTTTTTTTAATTACTTTCAGTAGCCTTTTTTATGAAATAAAACCTATTTTTTTATGAAAATAAACTGGGGTTTAATAAAAAGCACAAAAAATTAATACTAATTAACGTGTTTTTTTGACTTAAATGATATGAAAGTGTAAAAAACAACTTAAAAAACGAAGAAAATTGTGTTTGATGCAAAATTGTGGAGAAACGGTTGTTCGCAGAAAAAAAAGTTTTGAGACGAACTTAAATTGCAATAAATTCTTGATTGGTTGCAAAAAAAATCTTTCAAATCAAACGTAGTTTGGCAAAGATAAGGCCAGTTAAAGGACAAGAGAGCAAAAATCATAAAAACCTTGGTAACTCGAAAACGGGACGAAAACGAGAAAATTACCTCTTAAGTTTTTCGACTTAAAATAACCTCAGGAATCCATGGTTTTCATTTGGGGCGGTGACTGTGGGACACCCTGTATAGTACCTATATAAATGAATAAAAAAAAGGTTTGTAAAACAAAACAAAATGTTTTGATATTTTTCCTTTCTTTATTTTTTTTTTCAATCGGTGTTGTTGTTTACATTTTTTTGTTGTTGTAGAAAAAGTAGCAGAAAATTTTGTGCCAACTTTTACACAATTTTTCTTTCTCTGAGAGGATTTCATCCCCACTCTTTAAAATTTGACAGGTTTCATATTTTTGTCCAAAAAGAACCCAAACAGACCTTATTTTAGTTCTTTTTTAGATAATTGCCTCTCCCTCCTAAACGGAGGGAGATAGACCCTCTCTTATGTCGTTTTCTATTGACTTTTGAGATTTTTGTGTAAAATTCTCAGATTTTCCACTGCAAATAGAATATGAAATCTAGTTTTGTAATTGTGTGCGAAATCTGTGCGTATAAAAAAAATAAAACAACAACAAATGTTCAGACAAATGTCAAACAGAGGAGTCAATGTGAAAGTGCGTGTGTTTGTATGCGTGAATCTTGATAAAAATCCAGAATCAGATTCTTGAATCTCAGATTCATTTTTTTGTCATTTTTTTGAATCTCAGGACGCAAATAGATCATGAAATCTGAGATTTGTCCACTATTTCCCCTCTTCACCCCCCCTTTCAGCTGTCAAATTCACAAATCTCATTCTGAGATTCGTCAATAGAAAACGACATTAAAGTTAATAGTAAAAAATGCTTGTATTTGACTGTTCCACAAAATTCCGTTATAGTCAAACCCGCTTAAGTGAAATGGCAAAATGTCACAATTTCTCTTTCACTTAAGCGGGTTTTACTGTAGTATTTTTTACCGCCTTAGTTATCGTACTCTTGCCCTGATCCCTTACCTCATTACAACATTCCATATTACGAGAAGGAACAGCTTTTGGTTTCAATTTAGGTCTTCCACGTTCCATTTTATAGATCAAGCCATTTATGTTGTTGTCGAAAGTTGTACTAATGTCGTCTTCATTGAAATGCCTTTCACAGACTTTGTCATGGGCTTTGAGTTCTCGGTTTTTTGGTAAAACTTTTAACCAAGCCTCGAGGGTTTCTTTGTCCTTGGGGGTAAATGTAAATTTTATTGTGGTTTTTTGGAGAAATTATAAAAACAAGTTTATATTGTATATTCTTTTTACCTTTGGAACGACAAACATTTTTCGCTTTGTTGTTCCTTCATTTCTACATAATTTGTCACATCCGGGAATGAAACAATTTCTCATTTTGTTGAAATTTTAAATTTTGGATATTTATTTTGAAAAAAGTTCTTTAATTGTTGTACGCTTGTTTTTTAAAAACAAAAATATTTTATTTTTGTTTCTGAATTTGTTTAATTATTTTTTGACATTTGAATTTGATTGACAGACGTAACGTAATCAGAGTAACGCCGTACACCTAATGAGATAATTTATGGACAAGTTGCTCTCAAACTGTATTCATAGCTTAAGGCTAATATCACACTTATTTTATAAATCAAAAATAAATAAAAATAAAATATCTAAATAGAAATAAAATTAAAAAAATAATCTCATTTATAAGATCATCGACGGCGTTTACAGTTCCAGTTATAGGGCCTTACCAATACTCAAATTTTTTTTCTTTATTTTTTTTTTCTCCATGCCAATAACCGATTTAATAGTCAGGTTATGCCGAATTTTCATGAGTCGATTTTTGCAGAAGCTTTTCGACTCGTGTGAACGTAAATCGCAGGTGACTAAAGTGACAGTAATGAAATCGTAAACAAAATTTCTGTTATGCTTTTCGTTGCATTTTTCGCAACTTGGCCAACGAAATTCTTATAGAGTATTTGGATAATTTTAAGTTCTTTGTCATTCACAGTTAATTGCCCACGTCATTTTTCTTGCACCATTACACCAAATGAGTTTTTTTTTTACTTTGGAGGGTTATACTATGTTTCCACCTACGCTTAATCCGAGATTTAGCTAAGTAGATTTAGATTAAATCTCGAGATTTATTTTAAATCTACTTCGCTAAATCTTAGATTTGGATTCAGCTACCCTAAATCTAACATTGTCGCCTACTTTCAATCCGAGATTCAGAATAAAACTCGAGATTTGTGCTAAATCTACTTAGCTAAATCTCGGATTTAGGATAGGTGGAAACGTAGTATTAGACAAATGTTTTGTTTCACTTCAACAGCGTACAAGGCTTAGAGTGAATCCTAGTTGGCTTTAGAAGAATCCTAGTTGACTTTGGCCGTGCGATATATTTTGCGGATAAAGTCGACTCACGAAAAGTTGGCATAGTTTTTTTCACTGGCAACATAATTTTTGAATGACTATTCATCAAAACAAAAGAATTCAGAATCATATTTCCTTAAAGTCTCAATAGCCCCTTTTCTTTAGAGAAAGTAAACGCATAATCGGATGCGGATTTGTCGATAAAAGCATGGCTCAGATATAATCGCTTATTGACTTGAATACTGTCATAACTAAAAAAAATACTGTTTTTTCAGGAAACGAGTTTTAAAATTTAGTATCGACTTATTTTTGTATGTTAGTTTTAAAAGACTATACTTTATTCCAATAACTTTTGCATTAATGCTCAAAATTCGTGATTTTTGAGTTATGACAGTATCCAAGTAAAGCTTAGTACGCAGGTGGATTTAGGTCTCTAAGGGCCAGTTGTACAAATATTTAATCCGTGGATCAGCAACTTTTATTTTCTGAAATCGGTATCAAGGCTGAAGTGTAGCACTGGTTCAAGGTTCATATATGTAGGAAAAGCCACATTCATGCTTGAACCGAAGTTGACCCGCAGCTAATCCGCCGAAATCGGTGGGTTAAATTCCTGAACCAAGGCTGATCCACGTTTGTACAACTGGCACTAAAGCCAACAGCTAAGATGTTAACGAAAAAATACCATCGAGTATTAGATCGAAGTCAAAACAATAAATAAAAATCAAAAAATTCAAGAGAAAAAGTTTAAAAAAAAAAAGTTTTAAACAAGAACAAACAAAATAAAATTTCGTTTTAGTATTTTTTTTGTATGAAAAATTTCGTTTCGCCTCAGCTGAGTACTTGGCTTAAATGAGCGGAATGTTTTCAGTTTGAACTGTAGCGTTACGAGTAATTGTATGAAAAAATTTAAACCAGAAACATCAACGTTCAAGTGTGGAATTTTGTGAGAATGTAATGTTGGTCACTATTTGGCTGAACTTGAATTAATTTTAGCTCGGCTAATTTTAGCTGCGTTCCTTTGGAAATATTTATCTACTGCTTAGTACTTAAAACTACTTTCAACTACCTTTGCTATACTGAAAAAGTAGTTCAAAGCAGCTTTAAGTACTAAGCAGTAGATAAATATTTCCAAAGGAACGCAGCTTTTGTAGGGAAGATTTAATTTGGCTTTTGTGATTTGACTTTTATTTTTATTAATTGAGAATGATATTTGTTCTTATTTTTTTTAGCAGTTGCTTTATCCATTCAACCACGTACTAGACTTAATAATAACACGCAGTTATCATTTTTGTCTCTCAAAATGTTTAAAAATGACAAAGTGTAATCATAGTATTAAGAATCATTGAAAAATTTCCTTTCCCCCTATGAACACTAATCAACAGTTTGAGCACCAGTGTAAGAATTTTTCCATCTACTACATTTTTCTTCAAAAAGTACGCAACCGTTTGTTTTGATTGAAAAATTGAAACAAATTTGAAAGTCACTTGCACTACAAAGCTTGGATTTTTTTTATTTTTATTTTTTTTTACAAAAAATAATCTAATTATATTTATGGACAGTAATTATAAATTTATTAATTTGGTTGATCCATCTAAATGTAGTGCTAAAATTAAAGAAAGTAAGTTTTAATAAAAATATCCCAAAATACCAACAAATTAATTCCAAACTCTACTTTTAGAATTCGCCAAGCTAACTCTATCCTCTAACAAAAAGAAACAAGTCGAATCCGAAATGCCACAAGAAATCCATGAAAATATCGTAAGTAAACGAATAAGTAGAAATTTATTAAGTGATTTACTTACTGACGATGAATCTGATAAAGATGATCAAAAGAAATCTCCGATAAGAAATTTATTAACCCGAACAGATTCGTCGTCGAGTATTGAAAATGGGAAGAATCCAAATGTGACAATGGACACAACACATTGTTCACAAATTGACAATGAACATGAGCCAGATAAATCCCTCGAAATGGAACCGTTAATGGTTAGTTTCTTGGAAAACACTGAACAATTCGATGTAGAAATCGAAAAACTCTCTTCACGGGTTAGTTCTTTGGCAGTGACAACTGCCTTACCGATTACTATAAGCTCTGAAAGTAATCCTCATGAAAGAACTAATCCTCATGAATTAAGTCGAATTGTTTCCACTGAACATCAAAGAATGGGAAGTGGACAAATCAATTCCCCAGTTAAACTTCGGTCTGAGCTTAAAAAAGAGCCAAATGTTTCTATTTGCATCTCCTCGTCCTCTGATGACGATGACTCTGAAAATGATGCTCCAATAACAATCTCTGATTCATCAGAAGATGAGAATGAGCAAAAACTAGAGCAAGAACAAGAAGAGGAACCAAATGTCTCCTCAATTGTTGTTGCTCCAAGTTCATCACAAAATATGTGTACCGCAAAAGCTAATCAGATGGCAGCTTTTCTACGAGATGTCCGAAGAAACTATGGACTCTCGACAGACTCTTCCGATCAGGAATTTGAGAAAAGACAAAGAGAAATAGCCACAGCGGATACAGAACCTATGACAGTCGAAAATGACTCCCGAAGTGCGGGAACAGCTCATAGAATAGCGACAGCTGATACTGAATCAATGACTGAGAGCCAAGAGA
This sequence comes from Episyrphus balteatus, assembly GCF_945859705.1. Taxonomy (NCBI): domain Eukaryota; kingdom Metazoa; phylum Arthropoda; class Insecta; order Diptera; family Syrphidae; genus Episyrphus; species Episyrphus balteatus. The sequence goes on along the minus strand of NC_079135.1, from coordinate 130,039,253 downwards.
AGAAGGCATCTCCTGACTCACATCGTCGACTGGCTTTAGACGACACAGAAGACATGACAAAGGCGAATGAGTCAATGGAGGAGAGTTCTCGTCATTACAATCCGGTTGTTAAAGTTGCACCGGAATTGTTGGATGAGAGTATTCGGAAATCATCGGATCCTATTCCAGATGATTCGCTTACAATTGCTGAGACCTCGTCTGAAGAAGAGGAGGAGAAAAGCGATCATGAGGAAGAGCCAGAGGCACCATCGAGTGCTTTGAAGAGAAGTGAATCCTTCTCACAAATCCGATCAAAAAACTCCTCTTCCCTATCCAGTGGGGACACTCAAGTCCAAATTAATATCTCAGCTAAAATCAATATCAAAATTCAAGTCTCTCAGCAAATAGACCACTCCAGCTCCTCCGAGTTTTTGACAGATTCATATGAATCTAATGACAAATCGACGACAAGTCAATCGATTGAAGAACAACGGACACATAGTATGGCTCAAAAAGCTAGTAGAAATGAGAGTAGAGCTATTGAAGATATTCCACATTCTCCACCGGAGCGAGATGTTGCTGAGAAGCCATTAGAAAATAATAGAGATTCGATAGAGTTTATTGATAAAGCACAACAATTATTAAATGAATTGTATGGTGATCAATGGATGACACCACAAGTTTTGAAATCATTGAAGAAAGTTGCAATTACATCACCTAAAGGAGTTGGTGCAAGGCCGGCAACAGCTAAGAAAACTTTGGTGAAAACAAAGGAAAAGATTGTTGAGGCAGAAAAACCAAATGAGTTGAAATCTAGAAATTCTGGGACGGAATTGCAAAAGTCGAAGGTAGAATCGACGAAATCTATTTTGGAACCAAGTGACGAAAGTGTTTTGGCTGACTTTTCCATTTGTAAGTATAAACCTAAATGTTTTTTATTGCAGATTAGATTTTCTTGTTATCTAAAAATAGCTGAACTTGTCTTGGTTTTTTGTCGTGGTGATCCCATCAGCAAAGAATAACTAATTCACTTAGGGTCTGTCAACTTACCTTCAAGTAAAAAATTAGAACTCCTTATTGTCCTAGGGATACATACCCACATCAGATCTCGTGGTTGTTTACGAATGCCTTTTTAAAGTCAATCAGCACGATATGCAGATTTTTAGCTCTCTTGAGAAATCAGGTGTTTTCCCATTCTGATTTTTAAACTCTGTATGACGTCTGTGGTTGATTTACGTCAAACAAACCCGCACTACCCATCAGTAAAATTATTATTCGCAGACATCGAGCATCAATTTAATTGAACATAAGATTCGTATATGACTTTTCTCTTTCTACATTGGGTGAGGGAACCATCCCTCTTCTAATTGGGCATTTCATCAATTGTGACCCAATGTCTTTACATCATCAGCAGTCGAATTTTCTGTAGATTCTTTAAGCAAGTTCCCTTAAAAGCGTCCCACATATTTTTTTTTAAATATGTATGCTCCTTCGTTTAAAAAAAAAATATAATTTGTAACTATGGAATCATACGAAAAATGAAACGTGATTATATTTTTTGGTTATATCTTATATATAAAAAAGAGTTCGTTAAGTGTGTGTGGCCGATAAACTCGCGTTTGGCTGGTCCAATTTTGGTAATTTTTGTTTTGTTTGAAAGGTATTAATATGTAGATGGTTTGAAAATAATACCTTTTCTCCCATCTTCACATAGCTGTTAATTTGTACGAGTGAAGAAACACTCTAGCTTATTAAAAAGTTTAACTTATCTTAATTTGTAAAAAAAATATATTAAGACAGGCTTTCAAAATAATAATTATTATTGTTTATAGTCTTAAAAAGTCAAAGAATTCATACTCTCTGATACAAAATAACGTACAAAAAGGGAAAAGCTTCAAAAGACGTTTCCTATGGAATTCACGCGCAGGTAAATAGGACAAAAAAAATTTAAGACATTTCGACAAAAACTTTAAAAATTCACCAGCATGCACCAAACAATTTTATTTTTACTTGCGATATAGGTACAATATGTATATCAAGTTTTGCATTCGTACAAAAAAAAGTTGAGATAACATTTTTCCCCCTGACATTACGATGATAGAGAATGCCAAAAAAGTGGGTCCCGTAAGTCCGTCTGTCTGTCTGTAAACGAAGCTACAGCCTAACGGATGAACCGATTTATGTCAAACTTGGTATGTAGCGTTATTTGGCGCCTCTCCAGAGGGCTTTTGGGAATTATTTTTTTTGGGCCAAAAAAACGGTACTTGTCATATACCGATTTTAGTAAAATTGAAATATCTCCAAAACGGCTCCAACGATTTTGTCAAAAAAAATTCAAATAAAAGTTTTACAAAAAGGTCTATCTTTCAATAAAAAAAAATTATTTTGAAAATCATTAGTAACGGTTTTTTTTTAAATCCAATTTACTCCGAAACTACTTATTCGATTTCGACGAATCTTTTTCTAAAAAAGCTTTTATATAATTTTAAGCCAAAAATAAAATTTAAAAAAAAAATTATTTTTGGACTTTTAAAAAAATTTTGAAAATTTTTTTTTGAATAATCAAATTTTGGAAAACGGGACATTGGATTTTTTTGAAATTTTGGTTTTAGATGTTAATGAGTGATTTCTACAAAATGGCATACCAATTTTTTTTTTTAATTTTTTTTTCCAAAAAATTATTTATAAAAAATTAGTTTTTTAAAAAACCGCGATTTTGAAATTTTTTTTTCTAAAAATACACCTTAATATATCAAATAAAATTGCATACATACTTATTTTGGAGGGTAATTTGATTTCAGATTTTGTTTTTTTCTTTTAAAAAACGAATTTTATGTTTTTTTTTATATAATGTAGGTACCTACATTTCCAAAATTTCTATATAAAAAGTCTTGAAAATTTAAGCAACTTGAACTCTAAGAGCAAGTTCGTGCGACCCAGTCGTGCATTTTATGATATGGCAAGGCTTTTTGATACACACCACTTTTTGTTTTTCCATCTTTTATATATGTAAATAGAGCAGATGGTTTTCTTACCCGCAAACAGTCAACATAAGGTTGACCATGAGAAAAAACAGGATTCTCTAAATTAATACCACATATTTTTAAAGATAGACCTTGTGCCTAATTTATGGTTATAGTAAATGCCAATGTTACAGAAAATTGAAGACGCTTGAATTCAAATGGGAAATCTGACAGAATCATTGGACATTGACGAATCAACACATCTTCGCCTTTGAGTTTTTCACAAAAAATGGTAGCTTCAATTAGATTTGCCATTAACTTCTTCTTTGTACAGTGCAAAGTTTAGGTGGCTATATGTTCCGAAGCATAATAATGGGCGCTACTTCTTTCCGCTCTAAATGATGTTGAGGCAGTCCTGGTATACCCAATGAATTCAAAAATTCCGTTTGGTAATTTGATACATTGCATTCATTTTTGTGATAGGGTCAACCGATTTGTAGGCAAAAAATTGTGCATTTATATCGTTTAAAATTGTTGCATTGATTTCATAAACATTTTTATTTGTACCAGCCATTATTGCACGTTCACTCAGCCCAGTATGATTTTTGTAATTTGTTTTAATACTTGGAAATACACTTATAAATTGTTTAGAAGTGTAATTCGTCCTTCAGAATCAAGTGCCATTATTCCATTAACAATGTCCAATAATTTGTTAATGTTCATTACAATAAACCAGTTTTCTTTTCGGTTTTAATTTATTTTAAAACAGGTTCTATTTTTTTTTAAATGTGCACTCAGCGAAGCGGGTGGGGGTTAGCTAGTTTATAATAAAAAAAACACAAACAAAATCGGCAAAATTTGGTTACAAAAGGATTAACTAGTGTTTCATAATGAATTAAGAAACCAAAAAATGAGAGCTTTTAAACAAGTTATGTATATAAGATTGAAAAATGGAAAGAGTTGTACTAAAATGGAAATCAAATACATACATAGTAGTTAATATATATGTATAGCACTGATATAAATTCTTCTTCCACTATTCCAGAACAGTTCATGACGTTTTCATTGTCGGACTCTAAAACTCATACTTTGATTTGCATATTTTGGGCAAATGAAAATGATTTAAAATTCAAACCAGACTCGGACAAACAAAATAGAGACGTTGACAGCTAATTAGAAACAACGTTATTTAGTAAAGTAGGGAAACATTTTACTCAATCATTTTGTCAAATATCCATTATTTAAAAATCAATCTTAAATAATTGTTTAATATTTTTAACAATACATATGTATTTATAATATATCTTATAATATGGCCCATCGTTTTTAGCTGACTTTAACCTATAAAACTAAGATTAGAAAAGTAAAAGAAAAATCAAATTTTAACTCGGGCTTTATTTTCTAAAATGGTCAATACATGGTTGAGAATTCTTGCTGTTTCAAAACTGCCCACATCGGTTTTCCAAGGAGTCCATCAAGCCTTGGCATCTCTTTACAAGAATCAATCATCAATCTTCTTTCACTCTTTCGAACAAAATGTTCAAATTTGAAATATATATTCGATGAAGTTTATTTCAGATCTTGAAAATGTCCAGTCAAGTACTTGCATAGAAAGCTTCTACAAAAATTAACTTGTTCTATTTAGGCTAATTATTTGCTTCTAAAAAACTAGCATATTTTTTCGGCCCACGTTAGTACCATTATGTTCTTCAGAATTTCAACGTATTTTTCTTTATTCAGGTTATACTCAATACGATGAACTTAAAACTAGTCCAACGCCATTCTAAGAAAACATTCACCAAACATAGATAGACCAACACTTTTATAGATAGTTAAATCCTGAGTAATTTGATTTTTAACTTTTTAAAATAGCTTAAAATGCAGCTGAGTTGTACAAATTTTAAATATATATAATCAAACTTATGTAAGTGTATTTTGTATGGAGAATCTTCAAACGCAGTGCGCAGTTGCTTAATCTTAATTTTAAGGGCTCAAATTTTGAGGCAATTTTTTGTCGTTCATTTCCAATGGGGCATTTGAAATGGGGAAAGAAAAAATGTCAAAAAAAAAGAACAAAAACGCTCTTACTCTTAGCGTTTTGAACCTAAAGCACAAAAAAAAAAAAAATATCACAAAATACAATGAATAAAGTTTAATGTAGCCTTTATGCAACGTTACATAAATTTCCATTTATAAAACATTTCCTTAGCCATTATAGTTATACTAGGTTTGTGCCCAAATAAGTACTAAAAATGGAAAATTAGTACTTTTAATCACGACAAACAACTCCATCTGTCGCTAAAATAACTCGATCTGTTTCGAAAATAAACAAAAACGTGAGCGGAAGTTCTCAATGTCATACCTATAAGGAAGAAAATCTAAAAAAAAAACACAATTCCTCATTTGTTTTACTTAATAACAAATTGTTCACAAATATAATCCAAAAAAATTATGTACATCAATACAAAAAATATACATAAATCATATTTCTATGAAAAAAAAAAGATGAATAGAAAACGCACATGTATGCACTGCACGCAAAAGTTCTCGTATCTCATATTAGATAAAATCTAAAAAAAAAAAACAATTTATTTTTTTTTGTTTTAGTTCATTCACTTGTTTGTAAAAATATAATCCAAAAAATTAATTATTAAAGGAAAACAAAATAAAGTGAAAATATACAAATCATTGTTGTGTTTTCTTTTTCTGAAAATGATGTGATGTTCAAATGACATTTAGAAAAAAAATATTCTTATTCAGGCTTTAAACAACCTAAAAACGCATTTAGCAACGTTGCATAAATTGTATAAATAGCAATTTTCTGTTTAAAGACATTGGGCCATATTCATAGACGCTGTCTAAGTAGCTACTAAGAAAGACTGGAGTTTATCCTACACAAATAAGATTGGATAAACCTCATTCTAAGATAAACTGGAGTCTAAAAACGACTATGAATTTGTCCCATTATAAAGAGTGCATAATATTATGTACTGTCTATTATGCGTTTATGAATTAGGCTGTGTATGTTTATAAAACATTTGTCGAAAAAAATTGTCCTCAAAATCAAGTAAAAAGGAAAATATTAACAAAAGTTAGTGTGTTCTTAAAACACCGCTAAGTGTTGTCAACTTTGCAGATAAAGCATTACCGTAAAACCAAATTTTTCTTAGAATGTCAATGTATCCAAGAACCACCCCTTAAATTTTTGTTACCTTATTACAGGAGAACCTGTTTATTCGCTATTACATATGTACCTCCATTCCAAAAATATTTGTTTGGCCTTAGACTACAAGAAATTAAAATCAATACAAAAATGTTATACAACTGCCAACTTACACAAAATAAATCAAAACATTTGTATTTAAAAAAAAGATTAATATATTTTATCTACTCTTATTCGATATTCAGTTCGAAGAAATATTCCCCAAGATTTGGATTCAACACGTTTACCCTTGACATCTCAACCAAACTTTAAAGCTCCAAATGAAATGACCCCTTTTTCAAAACCGACTCGCAAACAGCAAAAATTAACCATCCCACCATCTAAACCAGAGTCAGTTGAAGTGACCAAAACAAGAAGTGGCCGGGAAGTGCGTCAAAATTGGCGAAAAATTGTTGACAGCGATACAGAATCCGAGGGAGAAAACGCCTCCGGAGACTCTGAAGGATCTTGGAAAAAGTCTGATAAAAAAGAAGACATCGAGAATAAAAAGCCACAAACAAGTCGTGTGAGAACAAAACGAAATGCTTTATCTAGTTTGAAAAATGACGATGAGTTAGTGTACTTGGATTTGAGTAAAGGAGAAGTGGAGATACAACATAATGTTTCTGCAAGTCCTCCAGCGAATAGTGGTAAATAATCATCATAAAATCTATGTTTTCTCTTTCCTCATCCAACGTATTGTGTTTTTTTTTTTCAGATGAATGTTTCAAAAATCGTCTTCAAGAAATCCTTGCATCTTGCAAATATGAAGACAAACCGAAACTCGCAACACCAGGAAGTAAATCTAAACGAAAGCTATTCTCGGCGCAAGTTAACGAAGATTTTGACAATATCGTTGCTCCATTTGATTCGCCCAAAGTGCAAACTATTGACCTTGATGATGAAAGTGTCTCGATTTCAGGAGCTCGTATGCCTGCAAGATTTGAACCTTTTAATAAATATTTGGAGTCGGTGAAAAGAGGTAAACCTATTTTTAAAATCCAAACGCCAAAAGCAAATCGAGAAGAAAAAACAACTGAAGCAGCTTCAACTCCCACAAAAACACCCAAATCAGCTAAGAAAGAATTGCGGGTGATTGGAGACATAAGTGAGACGCCACGAGATAAATATGGATTTTTAAGATCATTAGATCGTGAGTTTTCATTTTTGTTATAACAAGAGTAGGTTTCTTAAAGATATTTTCTATTTCAGTTTGTGTGGGAAAATCAAATTGCCATCCAGATGCACTTTATTACAGAGATAATTTTAGACTGAAAAAGGAAGAACTTGCGACTAAGCTGTATGAGATTTACAATAATAAGTGTTTCAATAATACAATTGATGTTCCTCTGGTGTGGAACAAAAAACTTACCAACACGGCTGGCCGTTGTATGAATAAAAAAAGGTAAGTTTAATTCTGTTGATAGTTGGGAATAGATTTAGTTATAAAGTTACTGAGAATAGAGGGAAGCGTTCAAACGATATAGTCTATTGAATGCATGTCAAACTTGCGGCACGGATAACTTTGCGGTCCTGTCCACATTTTTAATAATTTTGAGTTTATGTTAATAATAATTAGATTTTGTGTCCACAGCTTTCGACATGCTTTTTTTCTTTATATTGAAAATGTACTTAAAAACAAAGTCCGTGACTTAAATCAGGGTAAGTTCTGTGATTTTTTGAAGTTAATCATGAAACGAATGTTTTGATTTACCTAGGCTTCCAAACAATTCTGGGTCATGGGAATTTTTTTAGTTTCTGATGATATTTATCTTTACACCAGCATGTTTTGTTATCTAAAATGGTTTCAGAGTTTATAAGTTATGATACCTAGATGTAGCAAAACTTAAAACTGCAAGAAAAATTTATAATATAACGAACATGACGTGACCAAGTTATAGCATTCAAATGAAACTTAGTTCTTTTGGTATATCAGAAGAAAAACGAGGATTTGACTTTCCTACATGCAATATGTCAAATTTAGGTAAATTTGCATCGTGCGTCGCGTGTCGGCTGCCGTATCAAAAATACTCCGCAAAAAATCTGAACTTTAAAATTAAATATGAACAAGGCTTGCAGAATTATGTCTTTGAAAGAAACGTTCTCTTGATTTTCTGCCGAATAATATGGAGATGGAAGCAAGCGATTTCTAGTTTAACTCCGGTGTAAGTTCAAAATTCCTTGAAGTTGGTATGCCCGATTTTATAAGTATTTTGTACTGCCCTATAAAATCGATTTCGACTTTCGAAGTAGGTAAAAGGTATGTTCATGTCGATGCTAACCTATAACTGAGTGAAACTTTGATCTGTGCGGACGTGTTTTTTAGAGTGCTAATAGAAAATTATTTGAACGGTGTATTTATTGACCCGAACTGATAGTGAAGTTGGCATGTGAATAAAAAAAAAAAAAAAAACAATAGCAAAAGAATAAGTGAAAATTATAGATGAAAACTGAATAAATTAAAAGAAAAACAAAATTTGAAAGAAAAAATTAAATAAAAATAGCGGGTGAAGTACAACTGTTATTTAAAATTGAGGAGAAAATGAGTGAAAATTGTGCTGAATGCAAAAAAAACTATAAAAAGAAAAAATGAAATAGTAACATCGTGCTCAGCTTTTTGCAAAAAAATATTCTGCACAAAATGTGCAATTGCCCAGTTTATCTCAGAAGACTTGAAAGGGAAAGAGGGAAGGTTGCATATTAGCAACCAACCTTTATAAAGTGTATGCTTCTTAATATACAAGGCTTAACAAATAATATAAACGAGTTAAAAAATATAATGGGTGAAAACAAATATGATATAGTGATTTTGACCGAAACTCATCTCGGTCTATCCGTTCAAGATAAAGAAGTGTATATAAAAAACTACAAAGTTATACGTTGTGAAACAACATCGTCACATACGGGCGGAGTGGTAATTTACTTGAAAAAACAGATTAGTGACTTTTCAGTTATAAAAAATGTACAAATAAATATGAGCTTGTGGTTATTAGTTGTAGAAGTGAAAAAAATTAAATTCATAGCCTTATATAGATCACCAAGTACCCCATGCAGAGAATTTTGCGAATATTTGAGTGATTACTTGCAAGAGGTTGAAAACCAACAAAATTTAATAATACTTGGTGATTTCAATATAGACTGGTTAACAAATTCGAACTATAAAACGGAACTTGAGTACTTGTTTATAGAACATATGTGTACGCAAGCAGTTGATAAACCTACAAGAATAAGTGCGAGTTCGAGAACGTTGTTGGATTACGTATCATCCGATATAAAATTAATTGATGTCAAAGTCGAAAATGAATTAAAAATAAGTGATCATGAGACAATAACTTTTACAGTACCAGTGCGCGTAAACAAAAATACAACTTCAAGATCGATAAACATTTTAAAGTATGATAAGTTTAAATTTATGCAAAAAATTAGAGAAAGCGAAATAAATACAATTGGAACTTTGGTTAACTTAAGTGATGAAAATAGTGATCAGTTTGAGAAGGAAATACTCAAAGTAGTAAACACATTCATAATAAAAAAGTGCTATCAAGAAACAGACCAACATTGGTTTGATAGTGATCTAAGGGCACAAAAATCTGCTAAAATCAGAAGTCACCTTAAATTTGTGCTAACGGGAAATCTTGAAGATTGGCGCGAATATACAAAAATCAGAAACGAATATAAAAACAATCTCAAAGTTAAAGAACGAAATTATATAAAAGGTAAATTAAATGGTGCTAGTAACCAAAAACAGATGTGGAAATCACTAAAAACTTTAGTGCTGGGCCAATCGGTGTCTGAAATTAAGTGTGTTGAATTTCAGGGTAATAAAATAAGAGATAATAAGACAATTGCTAACAGATTTAACGAGTTTTTTATTAAAAGTGTAATCGAAATAAATAAAGAAATACCAAATGTGCAATGGACAAATCTTTTGGTGAATATAGAAAGCTGTTTTAAGTTTAAAAATTTAAGTTCGATCGAAGATCTTTTAAAAATTGTGGAAATGATGCCAAATAAAAACGATTTTAATTTTATGAACAAAGAAATGATTAAAGATAGTTTTACAATTGTGGGCCCTGCTCTATTGAACATTATAAATTATTCCCTAACAAGTGGTAAATTCCCAAATACTTGGAAAACGTCGGTCATAACTCCGATCGAAAAAATTCAAAGCGCGAACAAATGTGAAGATTTCCGACCAGTTAACATGCTACCATTGTACGAAAAGATACTAGAAAAAGTTGTACAAATTCAACTAGAAGAATATCTCCAACAAAACAATATTTTGATCGAGGAACAATCTGGTTTTAGACGGAAACACTCTTGCGAGTCAGCTCTTAATTATGTGATTGCGGATTGGAAGGAGATAATACATAAAAAGAAGAAAATTGCTGCGGTTTTTATTGATCTGAAGAGAGCTTTCGAAACCTTAGGTAGATTAATATTATTAAGAAAGCTTTATGGTTATGGAATAAGAGGAACTGAATTCAACTGGTTTAAGTCATATCTTATAGGATGTAAACAAATTGTTAAATTTAATGGGGTAAGTTCGGAAGAATTAAGTTCGGACCTTGGAGTACCGCAAGGGTCAATTTTAGGTACGTTATTGTTTGTACTCTATATAAATGATATAAAACAAGTTTTACAACATTGCAAATTAAAGTTGTTTGCCGATGATGGCCTTTTTTACATTGAGGATAATAATTATACTAACTGTGTTAAAAAACTTATGGTAGATATTAAAAATATAAAAAATTATTTAAGTATGAATAAACTAAAATTAAATACTGAAAAGACTAAAATAATGTTACTTCCTGAAAATAAGATAATATGCAAAATAAATGAATTTGAATGTGTTAGAGAAACCAAATACCTTGGAGTAATAATAGATTGTAACTTGAATTTTAAAAAACATTTTGAGATGATTCATAAAAAATTGGCAAAAAAATCGGTTTTTTTCGTAGAATACGAAGAAAACTTTGTATGGATATGGCAATTAAAGTATACAATTCCATTATACAACCCCATTTTGAATATTGTCCAACAATATTACTATTGGGATCTGAAGTAATGATAAACAAATTACAAATTTTACAAAACAAGGGAATGAGAGCAATATTGTACTGTAACCGTTATACATCCATAAGTTATATGTTAAATACCTTAAAGTGGCTTTCTGTTAAACAAAAAATTGTCATGAATACCTTAATATTTATTTTTAAAGTAAAAAATAACTTAATGCCAAATTATTTGCAAAGAAGACTTGTAACAAGAAGTGAAATACGTCCATATAGCCTAAGAAATAATAATAACTTACACTTACCATTTTTTAGAAATTGTAGAACACAAAATATGCTATTTTATAAGGGTATTCAAATTTACAATAATCTTCCTGATAATGTTAAAATAGAAACTAATTTATTAAGATATAAGCACTGTATTAAACATTTTGTAAAAAATAATTATTGATATACGGTGTAAAAAGTTTTAAATAGCAAGATTGCTAAATAAATTATATTAAACCTTAAAAATAAATTCCAGCCTAACTAACCTTGGTCTGAGAAAAAATGGTCACTGAAAAACATTTATGTAATCATTCTTCTGGTTTTTTTTTTTTTAATTTTGTTTTATAAAAATTTTTGTTTTACTTTTTATCTGCGGGCCTTACAAATTTTGATTTCGCTGTTTTGGCCCCTCGTTATCATTGAGTTTGACATGCCTGGTCTATTGTATTTGTTTCTTGGGTTTTAATTAGCTTCGCCAACCTTTCTTCCACAACTTTTCATACTCGGAAGTGATGTATTAGTAAAGAGCATGCTCCCAATCATTAAAGTTTAGAAGAATTACTTAACTATCAGTTACACAGCTTCTGATCTCCTTTAGAACCCCTAAGAGCCGATTTTTCAATGTTCTAATAAACAGTCAGTTAGCTGTTCGACGAATAAAGTTATTAAGCTCATAAACAATCAGATAACAACATTGAATTTTTCAATCAAAAAGAATTTATTCTACAGAATAACAAAAAAAAAATTGTCAAATTCAAAAATATTCAAAATTAAACGTCATTTTTATTTATAATTGTTTTTGTTTTCTTGTGTTCCTCTGTATTTTTTGTCAAAATTCTTTCAAAGCAGCTCTGACAATTGACACAATATTTTTATTGAATTTATTCCATAGAATAATTTTATTCGTCTCTGAAAGAAGCAGATAGTTTTATTCCTAGGAATAAGCTATATCTGCCTGTTGAAAAAATGATTTTTTCTCTATCAGGGGAATAAGTACTAACAGACTGTTTAACTGACTATTGAAAAATTGGCCCTAAAAGAAATAAATCTAGATTGATGGTTGTTGCTGGCAAATAAAAGACTTAATTTAAACTTTTTTTCTATTCATATTTTATATTTATTTAAAATTTACTACAGAATACAATGATAAATTAATATATTTACAAATTTAGTAGCTAAGCTGTTCTTAAAATTAAAATTTTACAATTTTTTACCATACGATGATATAGAACTGGATCCCATCTTTTGTCGTTTTGATGATTTCGATGGCTTTGATGTTTTCGCCGTTTGCATTTTTAGCATAAGTTTCTTTTTGTAAAGAATGCTATCGACCAGATGCTCTCGTTCTTCCTTGCTGTAACTCGTGATGTTGTTCCAAGTGGTCGCCACCATTTTGTTAATTAAATTATATTTAGTAATATAGCGATTGATTGGTTTCGTCTTCCGATTTCGTAACTGCTCCCGATATTGAAATATATGATAAGCCACTGGTGTTCTGCTGCGATTGGTTTGATTTTTAATTTGTCCAGACATCTTTCTTTTTTTATTAATTTCGTAATTGTTTCGATTTTGTTTACGTGTGGAACTGTTTTTCAACTGATGTAATGTCATGATCTGCAATCGCTTTTATACTTAACTGATCGAATTATCCTTCTTACCTGTTGCGCACACATTTAAGGTGGATTATTGCCAAACTAAATATTTAATAACCCTTTACTTTTTTATTACCTACCTAAGGAGGATTAACTATTTGTGTACATGATAAGGGATTAAAATCAGGTCAAGCTATTTTTATGAAAACGGCACAAAAATATGCTTAGATAATGATAATGGAGAAAGCTAAATCCTATTGGCAGGGGAAGTAAACCCGTATTATACTTAATATATATTATATAGTATATATTTAATCTAACAGGATAATATCAAGGGGCACGGTAGTGCCCAGCCAAGTTCTCTAGCAACTTTGGCACTACACCCTTATTTACAGGAAACAACTCAGGCCATTTTCGACCCCCCTCTAACTTCCACACCAAAGATGCTAGAAATTTCAAACTCACTACATTTGTTGAGCTCGTAAAAACCAAACTCCTCACAATTTCAGCCTCCTACGATGAGTAGTTTCTGAGATATAGGGCTTCAAAAATCGCAAAAACCGTAACTGACTCACTGACTCACTGACTCACTGACAGATCATCAAAATTATGGAGAACTTCCCGATATCGTAGAAACTTGAAATTTTACACGGTGATAGGACTTGTGGTGTATACAAAGGAAAAAATCGAAAATTTGAGATTTTCAATTCAGGGGGCGTGGCATCCGCCCATTTCCGCTGAATTTTCATCATATATTATAGAGCACTTCTGATTATCGTAGAATCTTGAAATTTGGTAGAATATTAGAGCTGGTAGTTTATACAAAGGAAAAAATTTAAAACTTGAGAATTTCAGCCAGGGGGCGTGGCAACCGCCCATTTCCGCTGAATTTTCATAAATTATTATAGAGCACTTCTGAATGTCGTAGAATCTTGAAATTTGGTAGAATAGTAGAGCTAGTAGTTTATACAAAGGAAAAAATTTAAAACTTGAGAATTTCAGCCAGGGGGCGTGGCAACCGCCCATTTCCACTGAATTTTCATAAATTATTATAGAGCACTTCTGATTGTCGTAGAATCTTGAAATTTGGTAGAATGGTAGAGCTGGTAGTTTATACAAAGGAAAAAATTTAAAATTTGAGAATTTCAGCCAGGGGGCGTGGCAACCGCCCATTTCCGCTGAATTTTCATAAATTATTATAGAGCACTTCTGATTGTCGTAGAATCTTGAAATTTGGTAGAATAGTAGAGCTGGTAGTTTATACAAAGGAATAAATTTAAAATTTGAGAATTTCAGCCAGGGGGCGTGGCAACCGCCCATTTCCGCTGAATTTTCATAAATTATTATAGAGCACTTCTGATTGTCGTAGAATCTTGAAATTTGGTAGAATAGTAGAGCTGGTAGTTCATACAAAGGAAAAAATTTAAAACTTGAGAATTTCAGCCAGGGGGCGTGGCAACCGCCCATTTCCGCTGAGTTTTCATAAATTATTATAGAGCACTTCTGATTGTCGTAGAATCTTGAAATTTGGTAGAATGGTAGAGCTGGTAGTTTATACAAAGGAAAAAATTTTAAATTTGAGAATTTCAGCCAGGGGGCGTGGCAACCGGCATTCCCGCTGAATTTTCATCAAATATTATAGAGCACTTCTGATTGTCGTAGAATCTTGAAATTTGGTAGAATGGTGGAGCTGGTAGTTTACACAAAGGAAAAAATTTAAAGTTTGAGAATTTCAGGCAGGGGGCGTCTCAACCACCCATTTTCACTGAATTTTCATCAAATATAGAGATTTTATATTCTACAGCCATACCTTGCAAAAAGTAGTGAAATCACAACAAAAACATTACTGTTAAAAAAAGAGCCAAGTTCTCTTATATTGAAATTATGCTGGCACAAAAAGTACTGAGATGTAAAAGTGTACCAAGTTCTAAAGTTTGGGTTCAAATTCGTATCAATCAAATTTTGATTGTTTACTTGGCAATTTTTGAAATAACTTTAAAAATCGATAATTAAGAAAAATTGTCAAGAGAACAATCAAAATTTTATTGATACGAATTTGAACCCAAACTTTAGAACTTGGTACACTTTTACATCTCAGTACTTTTTGTGCCAGCATAATTTCAATATAAGAGAACTTGGCTCTTTTTTTAACAGTAATGTTTTTGTTGTGATATCATTTAATGTTAACTATCAATGAGTTCATGAAATGTATGGCCATATGTTTTGTTTCTTGTTCTTTAAGTAATTATTAATTACTTTTTATTTGTGTTTTTACAAACAATTTCATCGGGGAAAATCCACAAAAGTCAGAAATTTCAGGGAATCCATGGAAAACAATGAAAGAGTGGTTTTCGATATTAATTTTTTATTAAAAGGCTAATGGTCTATTTTAAAAGACCTGGACTTCGGAGCAAAAATAGAAGAAATTCATTCAAGAGTTTTTATTGATGATTATGACGCTACTCAATTTATTTGTGCATTTTTGAGAAAACCGCAACGCTGGTTTTCAGTTTTTTTTTTTAATGAACACTTAAAACCAAGCCTAACTTTTGGTTTAACCATTTCTAGACGCATTCAGATGATGAAGTTCTAGAATTTTCTTTTCTGAACCCAATACCTCCAAACTTTGTACTAATTAAATAAAGTAGAGATTAAATCCCTTGATATAATTACTGGATCATTATTTTTTTATGGCAAATTTTATTATTCAAAAATCAGCTCTTTTTCTTAATTTTTGTCGAAAGCAATATTTTAAAATGCAATAAAAAGGTAATAATCGGTATGTTTTGGAATTTCTAAGTAAACTGAACTGGAAGGATTGAAATTTAAATTGAAAATATCCAAAAAAATACAGATTCACGCTTTTTGTTTTGTACCAACGATATGTTATTCACTTAATGCATGTTTGAAAGTCGATACAAAATGTTAAATGTCTATAAAAATATAAGAATACGATATGTAAACAATAAAAAATTGGAAAAAATCTAATAATAGCCGTGTTTTTTCTGATTTTTTTGGAGTTAATTTTTTTGGACCAAAAATAACGGTACCTGTCATATACCGATTTTGGACAAGTTTCATTTCCTCAAAAACGGCTCCAACGATTTTGTTAAAAAAAAAATCATAATGTTCGTTTTAATACAGTTGCTATATTTTAATGAAATTTTTTTTTTCGAAAATCATTACTTACGGTACCTGCGTAGAATGTTTTGTTTTTTAATCAGATTTTCTCCTAAACTAAAAATTCGATTTCAACAGCTTTTTATGCTAAAGCAGTTATACAGTTTACATATTATAAATTTAAATTTTTTTTGTATTAACTTTGATATTTAGGTAACTGGCAATCCCTCCCCACCACCGTGGCAAAGCCTCCCACATGGGGAGGCTTTGCCACATCACTTTTCGTTTTTTTGAATAAATTATTAAAAATAGAAACAATTAATATATCAACATGAAAAAAATATTTAAGTGAAGATAATAAAGTCAATAATAATATCAGATATAAAAAAATTAAAACAAACGTAAAAACTTTGCGTTAAGTCAATTTTCCTAAATCCTGGCAAATCCTCCCCCTTCTACCCTACCTACAATAATTATTATTGGGATTATAATAATTAATAATTAAAAACTTATATCAAAAAGCACTTTTCACTTTCCCTGGAGTCCCTGACCTTCCTTGATTAATGATTATCCCTGATTAAATTATGTTTTAAAATATAAATAAAAGTTAATACTATTACTTACAGAGAAAAGAAAATTAACAACAAATTGCCTGAAATGAGCGACAGTTTAGATTAAATAATATGTTATACCTTTAAGATTTAGAATACATTTCCAGGTATCTCTAATGCCAACACGATTTAGCTGTATTCATTTTATCTTATTTGAAATAAAGGATATTTTTGTAAATGCTAATACAAATAGATTAACTAACTTTAATCCTTTCCTTGTACACAAATAGTTAATCCTCCTTAGATAGGTAATAAAATTCAATTATCCCAAGAGAAGGGTTATTAAATTCTTAGTTTGACAATAATCCACCTTTAATGTATGCGCAACAGGTAAGAAGGATAACGCAAAGAGTTAAGTATAAATACTGATTGCAGATCATGATATTTCATCAGTTGAAAAACATATTTTCACAAGTAAACAAACTCAAGCATTTTTTTAATTACGAAATTAATAAAAGAAGAATGATGTCTGGACAATTTAAAAATCAATCCAATCGCAGCAGAACACCAGTGGCTTATCATGTATTTCAATATCGGGAGCAGTTACGCAATCGGAAGACGAAACCAATCAATCGCTATATTACCAAATATAATTTAATTAACAAAATTGTGGCGACCACTTGGAACAACATTACGAGTTACAGTAAGGAAGAACGGGAGCATTTGGTCGATAGCATTCTTTACAAAAAGAAACTTATGCTAAAAATGCAAACGGCGAAAACATCAAAGCCATCAAAAAAATCATCAAAACATCAGAAGAAAGGATCGACCAGTTCTATTATATCATAGGATAATAAATTGTAAAATCTTTAATTTTAAGATCAGCTTAGCTACCAAATTTGTAAATATGTATGTATTCTCTAATAAATTATGGAAAAATATTTAAAATTAAATTCTTTGTTTTTGAGTTGCAACTAAATTGCTTTAATCACATGGGGCGTATCACACACCCTTCCTACGATTATTTTTTGGTCTCCAAGACAAGAAAGCTTGAATTAAATAATTTTTGTGTTCCTTTCAGACTGGGTGAACGAACTTGTGTTGTAGAACTAAGTGACAAAGTACTGACGAGTGCCGATCGATTGCGGTGTACTCTAATTCATGAACTCTGTCATGCAGCCACATGGATTTTAAATGGAGAAAGTGGTCATGGTGCAACTTGGAAAGCGTGGGCCCGCAAAGCAAATCATATATTCCCCGAATTGCCCAAGATCGGAGTATGCCATCAATATGATATCGAATACAAATATACATACAAATGTTCTCTCTGTGGAGCAAAGTAAGTAATTTTCGTATATTATGCCCCATCAAAATAAAATTTATAAATCTTCCAATTAAGATCCCATGCTCATTCCAAGTCGAAGAAAGTTGAAAACATTCGCTGTTCTTATTGCCATGGAGCCATTGAAGTTTATTTAAACAAAAAAGACAAAGAAGGCAATGTAATGATGACACCAGTAAAGGAACCAACTGGCTTTGCAAAGTTTGTCAAGGACAAATACAAGGATTTCAAACGACCCGATCTCAAACACGCCGATGTTATGAAATTGCTTAGCAATGAATTTGCTTCAATGAAAGTTGATGGTAAATCATAGAATAAAATCTAATCAACGGCTTAGTTTTTAATTTTATATTTTTGTACATTATACTTTAATTTTATTTTTTGGAAATTATATTTAATCAAAGACAAACAAAAAAATGTAGGTGCAATTAAAGGCATTTTATTTTTATAAGACAAATATAATAAAAAATATAAATACTTTACAAAATATTTTACTATTGCACCACTATTTGTATTTTTTTTTAACCTAAGAGCGCACGGCAAATTTGAAGATGCACTGTTCAGTCTTATAGTGTAACTATCCTTCTATCGAGCAAAAACAGATTTTTTTTAATGTAGAAATGTTCATTGGGGGTCACAAAAATTAAATAAATGATTTTTGTTTTAATCTGTAATCTAGCTACTCGCGTTTTTAGGCTTTATCAGTGGAGAAAGGGTTACGTACCCTCATCTAAAAATCAAATCATTACTTTGAATTTTTACCGTTATTACTAACAGAGTTACATATTTACGTCAACATGAGTGAGGATGTTAAAGTAAGCCTTTTTTACTGATTAAACCCGCATATTTTCCACATTAAAAAAACCCAGGTCAAGAATTTAAAAAACAAATCTTCACATAAATATCAAATACAGCAGTGCGTAAGAAAGTGATCTGGCAAAATTGGAACAAAAATGCAAAAATGATAAAGCTGTTTTTTTTTTTTAAACGCCTAACGATTTTGATTTTTAAAAAAAATAGTTTTTGAACCGTTATAGAGGTACCTGCTATAGAACCGTTTTCTTGATTTCTGGCTTTCTTGAAAAACTTTCTTTGAAATCCGTTAAGGATTTTGAGGAAAATGTTTTTACGAAAGTAATCTTAATTTAACAATTATAGGCGTGTTTTTTCTATTACTCAGTAGCTACTCATTTTTGATTTTATTCGCAAAACAATAATAAAAATTACACAAGTAAGTATTTGTTTTTATTGTTTTTCGAATAAAATAAAGAAATAAAATATCAATTACAAAAATATCAATTTTGGATTTAAAAAAAAAAATATTAATTTTATTTTTTGTTGAAAAATCATTTTTTTGAAAACGGAACAATGAATTTTCTTGAAGTTTTGTATTATGTTGATATCTGTAGCCACAACTTATAACGGTTTAAGTCGAAAAAGAAAACAAAAATTAAAATTTACTATAAGCTTCGCATTTTTTAATTTCCCTCAAAAACAACTCAATCTTTTTTTAATTCGATTTAGATGGTTTATAGTTTTTTATAGTTAAAAAATTTAAAATATGTAGGCTTTGAATTGGAAAGCACCATAAAAGACCACTGAATAAAAGACTCACTTTAGCGGTTATTGGTTGTGACATGTGGCCACATAATTATTTCTTCGGGGATGAAATTCTATATCGAATAAACGTTATCGTTTGTGCGAACGGTTTGCTTCATATAACTTGATAAACGAAAGAATTTGTTATGAACTATGGGACAATTTAACTTACTTTAGAGGTGGTTAACTACTCATGAGTTCTTTTCTATCTAATCTAATTGTATTCTTACAATACAATTTCTACTACTCGGGTAGAAGCGCATGGTAAGGTCAAGTAGTAAACGTACTATGTTATCTAAATACTATCCTGAGTAGTTTACCACTACTCAGCCTATTCTAACAAACGTAGAAGTACAAAAATAACCAGTGAAATATTTAATTTTTCAATTACATTTCAAATAATAACGGTTTGCATCATTCTTTGTTTTCAATTTTTTTGCAAATTGGACAATAAGAGATCGAAATTTATTTTTTATCAACTATCAATTGATAGTTGACAATTGTAATAGGGGTGTCAGTTAGGTATTTACTTCTTATACATAATAGCCCTGTTCCTTTGGGAGGTGGCAAAGTGCTACTAGTAGTTTACTAACTAGCGATTTTCAATAGAACGTTTTTTAATGAGTTGTTCTAGTAGTAAATGGACTAAATTAGCCCCGTTCCATTGGGAGGTGGCAAAGTAATAATAGTAGTTTACTAGCGATTTTCAATGGAATGCAATTTCAACGAATCCTATACAAATCGTATCTACTCGAGAAGAAGAGCATGAGTAGATGATAGTACTAGATTAACCAAAACATCTACTAGTAGTAAAGTACCACCTTCAATGGAACAGGGCTATTATCTACTCATGAGTAAACTACCACATCCAAAGGAACGGGGCTAATAATACATGAAGCAACTATCTGATTCTACCATGAATTTCCCCGCCATTAAAAAGTACTGATAGATTATAGCTGCGTTCCTTTGGAAATATTTATCTACTGCTTAGTACTTAAAACTACTTAAAACTACTTTGCTATACTGAAAAAGTAGTTCAAAGCAGCTTTAAGTACTAAGCAGTAGATAAATATTTCCAAAGGAACGCAGCTTATATGAACTTCCAAAGTGCATCAGCGAAGTACTTCATGTACCTATTGCACATTCAGCAGTACTTTCATGAAGATTAAAAGAAAAGAAAAGGTGAAGATCTGACATTCGATTGGGAGAAAAAAATATGAACGAAATGTGAATACAATTTATTTCATTTCTACACAAAAGAATATTGTACTAGATTATGAAAATAAAATTCCTCCTCTACAACCCTGTTCTCTAGAAAACAAAAAAAACATTTTTGACAGTCCATCTGTCACTGATGTCGTTTTCCAAAATTCAAGGAGTGACACTCCTAGCTATATAATCACTCCAAAAGGAGTGATTTCAAATTCCAAAATTGAAAAAGGAGTGAATTTTTGGAGTGAATTCTTCACTCCCAAAATTTTGAAGGAGTGACGGAGTGATTACCAATACTTCTACATTTGACTTCATGGACTGCTTGTCAAATTGTTGGGTGGTTGCTTTAACTTGTTTTTGTGAAGGAAATTATATTTATTTACAAAAATATTCAATAAAGTATTGTAAAAAATCACTAAAAGTGAATTTAAAAGATTGTGTTATTATTTTATTCATTACTTCGTATTACAAACACATGCAAAGCAAACGTCAAATCACTCTCCTTGTCAAGTTCTTCGTGAACAAATTCCAAAATTGCACGAAAAAGGAGTGATTCACTCCCATAATTTTGGAAAACGACATGACAGTTTGCTTGTCTGTCACAAAAAATTTGTTTCTTTTCGCGGTGGTAGATGCGAAATTTCTAAATAATTTTTTATTAAAATTCTCAATTTTATTAAAATATAATTTTTTGCAAAAATGGGTCGCCGTTCAATAAATACCACTAAAAGTGGTAAATACATGAATCCAACAGATCAAGCTCGTAAGTAAATCAAAACATCCTAAATTAATACATTTTCTTATGACCAAAATCCATCTAGGAAAGGAGGCCCGTAAAAAGGAACTCAAAAAGAATAAACGCCAAAGGCAAATGGTTCGAGCGGCTGTCTTAAAAAACAAAGATCCTGGACAGATACTTGAAGAAATGGAAAAAATTGACGAAATGGGTAAGTGTTTTCATTCATCACAAAAGCAAATTTCTATTCCAATCTCTGGATGTCTCATGTTTATAGAATACAACGTAATGCAGCCATCTCCATTGAATGAAAAGGTTCTCCGAGACAAACGAAAAAAGCTTAAAGAGACCTTTGATCGTGTCATGCGTCTTTATGTAAGTTAAATCCTATTCCCAGTTGGGACAAACAATTTAGACCGGGAGCCCACAACAAAGTGGAACCAAAATGTGAGTATGCAGTTTTATAGCCTTAAACGTTTTTATAACGAATTCAAAAGTCTGGCAGCTTTAAATCACGGCTTTATATGGTTTTCGGAGGGTTAAACAAAGCGATTTTTTTAAAATTAATATGAGTAGGCTAAATTAACATAAATTCGCAATATGAGTATAGAGACCAGTGTTGTCATGTCGGCTCAGCGAAATTAGGCCCCAGGAAATAAGGCCCCAATAAAAAAAATTAAATAAGGTCCCAAAACTATGCACACAAAACAACAACAACGAAATTTCTCAAATTTTGGGGTGTTATTTAATTTTTGGGAACTTGTTTCATTTTGTTTTTGGGGCATAATTTCAGTATGAAATTAGGCCCCCATGAAATAAGAGGTAAGATCCCAAAACTAATTTAGGGGCTTACTTTCATTTTATTTTATTTAAAAAACAATTTGAAGCCTTATTTAATTTTTCATAATTTACATTAAAATGCTTTTCAAAATCGTGCTGAAAACTAATGCCTTTCAATGAAAAACCGTGCAGTAAACCATCAAGTGTCATTGGAAAAAAAGAGCATTAGGTAACAAGAAACAGAATAGCTTCAAAAAATCCCCACAACTGTTTGAAACACCCTTGAGAAACTATTTAAAAAGTTCCGTCCATAAAGATGATTCTGTTGGTTTGGGGTGATATTTCATTACCTAAAATAAATTAATTATGAAAAAGAAAAATTGGGGTCTTATTTCATTTTTCTAAAAAAGTTCAAAACAAGTTGAGGTTTTATTTAATTTATTTTTGGGGCTTATTTTATTTTTTCTTTTAGAGCCATTTTTCCTGGTGCCTTATTTCGCGGAGCCCAAAAATCGGGGAACATCTGGGAATCAGTTTAAATATAAAAAATCAACATAAAGAAACTTAACAGATTTTAAATTAATTACAATCTTTAGATAAATTCGATAGAAAACTTTTATTGCATTGTCGTCGAGTTCTGACGTCTGAGCTGAATAATCATGAGCTCCAAATAAAATCAAAACAAATTTCGGCCTGGACATTTTATTTCATGGGTAAAGGTTCAAGCAAAAACATTATTTTCGATATATACCTCTCTTTTAAGCGCACTAACTTCCCAACTTATCTTACAAAAACATTGTAGTCTATAAAGTGAGTTAAAAATACATATAATTAAAAATAAAACATAATTTGTCAGCTAAGTACGAAATTTCGCAATATTAAAGTTTTGGCCAATTTAAGAAAATTTTTGTTAATGACAGCTAAAAAACAAAATGGGCACGTTCAGGAAATATTAGGGGCTAGATATTTAGGCAACGTCATTTACTGAACGGAAATTTGAGTAAATTGACTAAATTAGTTTGGATTTAATGCTATTGTCAAATTTCGAAATTTACTTAAGTACTTTACCGATCTCATGGGCAAGACACTAAATTTCACTCAACTTTAATGAATAAATAATATTAATTATAACTGATAATGCACTTTTTAATCGTTTTTCACCCAAATAAATTTTATTTTGCAAAATTAATTCTTTAATTAGAAACAATCTGCTGTCATGTTGACAAAAAAAACTTTCCTAAATTTTTAGGGAAAAATTTCTTGCCTAACTTTCCAGTTAGCTTTCCAATAAAATTACCTAAATTGGAAAGATTTTTTTTGACAGCTGACCAATCAGAAACCGAGAAATTACCTAAATATTTAGTGCCTAACGTTTCTGAACCTGCCCAATTAAAAAAAAAAACATTTTTATATGTTTTCGAGTTATTCGAGTTGAGATTTTTCTCAACTCCATTAAGTTGAGAAATATTTCAAGCAATCGCTCAAGGGAATTAAAAATAGGGCTGTCACTTAAGTAAAGAAAAATCTTGTCTTGAGGAAATTTTTTTCTCAAACTCGAAAATTTGAATTAAAATATTTTTTTAATAATTCGCCATCGGTTTGATTTATCGCGATTAAACAATATTTAAAATTAAATAAATACAAACCAAACTATTTAAAATGCCCTAAGCGTTTCCTCAAGTAAAAAATCCTCCTCAGACGTTCACTTGAGAAAAATTTCGACTCCAGTGATGACTATGAATAAGGATTCGCTTGAGCGAATGCTTTAAGATATTGAGTGACGATTATGAATCCCGACCTAAGAGTAATTTAAAAAAACGTTATTTTCGAGTTTCGACATTCGACACATTTTAACAATTTCTCATAGAAAAAAAAAAATGTTAAAACTTTTATTTAGGGAATCACAAAACCTACAAACCAGCTTTCTATGTTTTTTTTTTTTTTTGATAACTTCCCCCGTTTCAACATTTTCTACACTTAACCTTAAATAACTTTTTATGCACAGAAGAAAATTTTAGGGACTTTTGGCATTTAATTTTGGTCGATGTATCAATGCCTGGCACCAATTTTCTTGCATTTGGCTGGGATGTAGTTTTGTTTTGATCTAAGGATCTAGAGAAAGAAAATTCTTTGTTGCTATCGTTTTTTCTGATGTTTGAAGATTTGACCTGTTTGTTACTTATGTATGTACGTACGTATTGTTTTAAAATATTTTTCCATTTTATTTATTTTACTTCGGTTTGGTGTGCGAAAAAAAAACAACTGGGGTGGAATCGGCTAACGCGATAGTCGATAGATGATAGTCAAAATACGATAATTTTGCTCCAAAAATCATCGATTTTAATTACTAATCGTCTATTGCGTTAGACGATTTCAACCCAGTTTTTTTTTTTTTTTGGGTGGGCGATAGTAAATGAAATAGATAGATATAAACCAACAACTGTTAAAAAAAGAAAAGCAATTTCACGAATGTAAATTTTAAAACGGAAATTTAAATGAAGTGCTGCTAACTTATTAATTAAATTATAATTATACTTTTATGAGTTGAGAATCGGGAGAGAACCCAATTTTTAAACACAAAATCGGGCAGTTGTAAATAGCTCTTAAAATCGAGAGAAATACGAAAAAATCGTTGTATCTGGCAAAACTGATAAGGACTGATGCTCTGTCATTTTCGCTGAGCCTGAATACCTCAATTTCGGCGATGCAACTATTAGAATACAATATATAAGCTTTTTTTTAAACTAACCATATCGACTCTATTCTTGGAGAGTTTTTAATTTAAATAAACAAACAAAAAAAACATACAAGTCTCCAAAACATAAATAGTGTCAACTTAGCCTACTTATAACAATTGGAAAACTCACGTTTTGTAACCCCCCCAAAAAACCATATAAAGCCGCGATTTAAAGCTGCCACACTTTTGTATTTATTATAAGAACACATAAGCCTATAAAACTGCTTACTCACATTTTGGTTATACCTCTACTTCCAACATTTTTCTGTGGGCTCTTAGACTAATTTGATAATTTCCTTCATCTTCAGCACACTGACGATCCAGAGCACTGGGCAGAGCTGAAACGAAAGGAAGTCGACTATGAAAAGAAGCGTCTGAAAAAGCAGCAATACTACGAGAGTGTGAAGCACGCTCAGAGCGTCCAAATCGACGAGATTCCTCTGCCCACACAAGCGAATGCCGCTCCAGGTGGAGTTATTTCGTTTCCTGGTCCTCCAAATCGATTCCCACCACCTCCAGCCGCATTGTCTCTACCCCCATTTGCCCCTGGTGCACCGCCTGGAGTTTTGCGGAAGCCAAATGAAATGGTAAGGATGAACTTTACCTCAATTCCTGTAGCTCAAACCGCCTCTTGTTAATTAGCCACCAAAACCGGAAGAAAAACCTGCAGATCCTAAGAAATTGGAGCAACCAGGTGTCCCACCTGGTCCACCGCCAGATTTGTTTGAAATGTCAGACCTGGACACCGATGCTGAGAATGATGAACCTCTTCAAAGGGATCCTGTCAAACGACCGAAGTTAGACCCAACCAAAGGCAAAGATGGAGAAGATATTCCAAAGCCAAATGCTTTGCAGCAACGCATGTTGGCCATATCTGGACAAAATATTGACGAATTTATGAAAGAAATGGAAAATGTCCACAAAAAGAAGGAGAAGGAACGAGCTGCCGAACGTAAAGGCAGTGGAAGTGACACCAAAGAGGATTCTGATGAATCTGATGAAAGCTCTGAGGAAGATAGCGATACCAGTGAATCGAAATCCGATGATGAAGAGCCAGAAACTGCTCATGTCGCTATACCTTTGCCTCCGACAATTCCTGCAGCTGCTATTCCTGCTCCTCCCATGGCTCTGGCAGGTGGTCCACCTCTGCCGCCACCAGCTGGCTTGCCACCGCCAATGATGTTTAGGCCTCCTCCTCTGCGTCCTGGTATTCCGCCTAACTTTGGTATGCGAATGCCACCTGGGCCACCACCGGGAGGTAGACCCGGGATGGGTGGAATGCCGCGGATGAATATTCGTATGCCTCCAGGACCGCCACCGGGAATGCCGCCACGGATGATGCACAATAAGAATCAACCACACAAAGATACAAAGGGTGTGACGACAATCACAGCTAAACCTCAAATTAGGTACAAAAAAGTCATGGATTTTCTTTTCTTAACCAATTATCTTGATTTACTGTTTTTTTTTTTAGGAATTTGAGTGCCGATGTCACTCGATTTGTTCCATCTGCATTGAGAGTTAAGAGGGAAGACAATAAAAGGCCACAAACAAAGATAAAACAATTTACACAAGAACCCAAACCAATATCGGAGATGAATAAAGGTGCCACTAAGGATGATGCTTACATGCAATTTATGAATGAAATGCAAGGATTATTGTAGTCTTTGTTTTGCATAATTTATAGAATAAGCTAAGGAGTATTCGAAAATGTATAGGATAACGTAATAAAAGAAAAAAAAAATGGAAAGCTTTTGTTTTTGGATAAATCAACAACTTTGTAGCAGAAACATTCCGTAATTTAGTCAACGTAATTTTCTGAACGGAAATTTAAGTTGACGAGTAAAATGAGTTAGGGAGATTTTTCTTGCTTAATTGGAAGGATTTTTTTGACAGCTTACCAATCAGAGACGCGAAACTTAATCCCTAACTACTGTTCTGAGCCTGTCCAATACCTACTTACTTTAATTACATAAATATTGAACCATATTCTTAATAAAATCTGCCGGCGAAATGTGTTCGAATTACAATTACAATAACGTTCAACAAAACTAAATATTTAATTTTTCGTTGAACCACACCAAAAATTTTCAGCTACAAAACCTTTCACATTTCTCCATACGGTTATAAATTTAGTTAAAATTATATTTAAAGCTTAATGAACAAAATTAAGGAACAACAAGACTGTTTAGTTCTCAGAAGTTTTTATTTTTTCTCATGTTAAAATATACACAGAAATAATTTTAAACTCAAAACTTAGTTAACACATAAAATTAACAGAAAACAAATTTTATCTACCTACTCTCACATCATACAAAAACCAACCGAAGTGAACGATTTAATGAGGTTTGGTTGGGGTAAAAGTTTTTTTTTTTGCTTGAATAATTAATGTTTAGATAACCTTTATATACAATATAATACCAACCTACAAGCGGAAAATGAAATTTTAACAAAAACGTATGCGTTACACTTGGTTTGCCTTCTTTTCCATGGTTTATATTTCACGCTTTAAGTTTTTTTTTTTTAATACTTAAGGTCCTTCTGGATGTCCCATACCTACACCCTATGCTATGTATGGATAACTTTTATCTTAAACTTATATTGCTCATTTCTCGACTACACTCTATGTCGCTTGATGAAGCATTTAAACTTTTTCTTTAATTTGATAAAACTTAAATATTTTTTTTTATATCCTAGGCAAGTAATTTGTTAATCAGGCAGCGAATCAATAAAGCGATGTGGCTCAAAATTTTTATACGGTTTAAAATTCTTAAGTAGTTTTTAATACAACCTTTGGAATTAGGACTTTTTAGTTTTATTAGTTTTTAATATTGCGATTTTATTAAACAGTTTTTTAATAATTTTTTTTATTAATTTCAAATACAAAAAAATTACATCGTAATCAAATGTAAATGTTTTTTTTTCAATTTAAAGAAATAAGAAAAAAGATACATAAAATAATAAAAAAGAAAAGGACATATCATTATAATAAACTGAAACTTTAAATTCAGGAAAGCGTCCTTGATTTTTAATACAAAAAAAAATTAAAATTTCAATAAATTTTGTATTGAACTTAAAAATGTAATGCAATCAAAGAATTGAACTTAAACAAAATTTTGGTGTTGAATCTATACCAAATTTTTTAATCGTGTAGGTAGTTTATTGGTGATTCCCTAGTTGAAAATTTTTGAAATTGGGGATCCATTACAGTTTATTTAACTATCCAAATTAACATATCTTAGCATTGAAAAATTCCCCTAAATCATGCACAACATAATTCCATTACTCCAAAAAAATTGTTAAACTCATGAAACTTTGCAAAATGTTGTCTTTTGGGGATAAGAACCAAGGATGAAAAAAGTCTATAAGACAAAATTAGCTGGAAGGGTGTTTTTTTTTCGAAGACATCGTAAATCTGTAATTGGTCTCAAAAAGCAAATAATTCGTCTTTGATTTCGATGACAAATTGAAGGTTTGTAATTGAGTTTTTAAGCGTTTTACGCGAATCATTGGCTTTTTGGGACCAAATACAGATTTTACTGTTTCTTCGAAAAAAACCCTCTCAATTATTTTTTTTTTTTATGAAAACTCTATGTTCTTGATTTCTATCCCAAATGCAACGTTTTTACCAAATTTCACTAGGGTGATCCATAAATATGGTTTCACTAAAAAAAAACACCCTTTCAACCTAAAACAACATTTTTAAAGAAATTCGTAAGGGTACCTTACCATTGTTTTTATCGGACATATCGCGATTTTTTCTTATTTCCCTAAAAAATACCCTTCCGTTTGAAATATTTCTATAGACTGCTTAGATTCATGGTTTCTGTTTTAATTGAAACATTTTTGTCCCAGTCTTTGTGGTACTAATTCCGAATTTCATAATTTCTTAAAAAATAACTATTTCAATCAAGATTCAAGATAATTTTATGGAATTTTTAGATTCGTAGTTCTACTCCAGTCAAATCATCATTTGACCTTGCGCTGAGAGGCACTGTCAGTTTTTATTTCATGGATCGATAGGGTTATATTTAAAAGGCTTAAACCCAATTTCTCACCACCTGATCATTCTTATTAGCGGAGTTATTCGCAAAAATGCATTTTTTGGGATATTTTACTTCTAAGCTAATATCTTTGCTCCAGATTGTCGTAGACCAAAAAATAAACATACATTCTCTTCCTTATAATATTTTCTATCGTTGTATGTAATTTCATTGTATTTGAGTGAGTAACTGAGTACTATTATTCGACTTATAAACAAGGGAAATTTTTTAAAATTTATAATAACTCGGCTCGTGTGGGTCGTAGAGAGCTAATTTTTAAAATTGTAGATAATTTAAAGGACTACAACAGTAATTTATTTTTTTTAGTCAATACTTGCACCGTTTACAAAATAATAAGGCAAGAGTTTGCTAAACAAAAAAACGTCTTTGACTTAATTTTACTTATTTTTTATTTGTTTCAACAAAAATAATGTGCACCAAATCGATAGAAAATGTTGTAACGAACAATTAATAGCTTTATTTTTTGTCGTAGGACACTATGAAGCCGAGTTATTCCCAAAAAACGATATTTTCGGGTGTTTTCGCACCGGTTTTGCATGCGTTCATTTATCAATTTCTCGGCCATCTTTGCTTTTAAAGAGCTGATTTTTTCTGTAAAATGCAGGACATAAATAGGGCTACAAAATTGTTTAGAAAAATGTTAATCATGATATAAGCTTTTTTCGAAATAATGACAAAAATGTGTTTTTTTAACAACAAGAATTTGACTTTAAATGGCTGCCATTTTGTATTTACTCACTCAAATACAATGAAATTACATACAACAATAGAAAATATTATGAGGAAGAGAATGTATGTTTATTTTTTGGTCTACGACAATCTGGAGCAAAGATATTAGCTTAGAAGTAAAATATCCCAAAAAATGCATTTTTGTGAATAACTCCGCTAAAAAGAATGATCAGGTGGTGAGAAATTGGGTTCAAGCCTTTTAAATATACCCCTATCGATCCATGAAATAAAAACTGACAGTGCCTCTCTGCGCAAGGTGAGGCCCTTTTTTCCGACGCTTTGACTGGAGTATTCTGATAATGATAACAAACGAAACTTTTTTGCCAAGTTTAAAAAAACTAATGAAATTTTGTCAGCTGTTACGATACCTTTCTTACGCATAACTCAACCCATAAAAAACACCCTTTAACCAAAAACATTTTTAAGAACTTTATGAATCCCCGCTTTAACTAAAATATTCATCCCGAATTTCATCAGTGTAGCATGTTTTTCTCATGGATTTCGGTTATATTTTATCTGTTGAAGTCAAAAAACCAACATCCTTGTTTTAATCCGCAATTACTTTTCTTAGAGCTATCGTATTGACTTTATTTTTATGTCATTAGATTCAGCATCAAAAAATACCTTAAAAACATATATGTCATATGATGATACTTTTTGACCTTTACCCCCTCCGTCTCCCTCTTGTCCGCGAAAAAACACCCTTCCACCCAATAATTTCTTACATACTTTTTTGATCCTTTCTTCTTATCAGAAAAACAAACTTATTGCTAGGCTTCATAAAACTATAAAATAATTTCTGTCATAATTACACCAACATAACATTTCTAGCTGAAGCAACCGTCTTTACTTCCCCCACTTTTACACATGCAGTTTAAAAAAAGCACGTATACGCCACAGTGTATGTGTACAAAACTGTTGACGAATTGAGTGTTAGTGTTTTCCAAATAAACTATTTGAGCAAATAAACTTTTTAACCAAGGGAAATAATTCATGTTTTTCATTTTTAACCAAACGACTCGGAGTGTATCCCATGAGTAAAAAAATTATTAAAAAAAAAGAAAAAACTCAGTCATGTACATTTTGTATGTACTTTATTTTAATACATATTATGATAAATCCATTTTCAAGATTATAATGAGAATGAGTAGGTTGTAGGTACTAGAGGTAACCCAAGGTTCTACTTAACTTTCTTGCAACAAAACTTTTAACTTATTTTTCCTATGCGACGGAAAAAACTTTTCTCAAGATTGAATAATTTATTAATTTTATTCTTCAACAAAAATAATGTGTTAACATCTGATAGCTTATATATAATATACCTTACAACCTATACTTACTTCAGATTCTTACTCAAATTGTTGTTACTTATGTGATGTTTAGGTATTTTTTTTTTATTCGACTTTTATGAATTCTTTTCGACAAGCTTTTTAAAAGACTTAAGGGATCAGACTCGTCCGTAATCCTAGTGGAGAATATCAAGTGGTGAATGTTGATTTACTGCCTGGATAACTTTGTCTTTATATTTTATTTTATTTTTATTTTTCTCAACTATTTGGGATTTATCATGAATCATGATCCCATCATATTTAGATTAAGAAGATTAAATTTAAGCTTCATGTTTATGTTGGTATAAATGCTGGGACTCTGATTAGCATATAGTTCAATTGCCTATGGAATTGCTTGCTATTACACTTTTGTATCTAATTTTTTCCTCTTAACTGGCACGTTGTTAAATTTAATTTCCAACCACGTCCAGGTTCATTCTTAATTTCAAACCTAAAAATTCAATTACCTATCCTCCCTCCGGAGGAAGCAAGTATAAAATGTATATAAAAGCACTCTCAAATCCTGGTGCTCCTCTACGAGCTATACGAGTGTGCCATTATACATTCTTGGTTGTAAAAAAAAATTGGAGGGGTAATTGCTTGAATCCAATTAGAGAGGCTTTCCTTCCTCCTACTTAAGAGTTTCTTTTCCTTTTTTTTTTAAACAATTTTCAATACAAAATATGAAAAATTTGAAAAGAAGACTCAAAGATATTCATTTTGAAAAAAGTGACACCTTGCGTTTATGAAATTTGAGGTAATTTTATAAAAATGCGAGTAATTAGGAAGGTAAAGTGTCGCGCCCTCTTCCTTATGCCCAAACCACTTAGTTTGTCCCACCTGTATCAAATTATATTATTATTTTTAATTATGTGCATTCAGTTGAAGAGATTTTTGCGTTCGTCTGGATTTTTGTTTAGGTAATTCCTTGTCATCATCTATACCGAAAAAACGTGCAACATTTTTATTCAAAACAATTAAAAGCTGGTTGGGACAGATGTAGAGTAAAAACAAACAAAAAAATTGTTTTTAACAAAATTTTGTCCTTTCACACACACACAAGTTTTATTGTCCATTAACAATTTTTTTTTTAACTATCATGCTTCAACTTTTGTTGAGTATAGAAATAATTAATTGTTATTTTGTTGGGATATTTTTTTGTTGTGAACCTTCATGACAGTAGTTATGCACACGTGCTACAAAATTAATTAGTATTTAAACTTTATTTAACTTTTTCTTCTACAACCCCATACGACTATTTAGTTTTATGTTTTAATTAAATTCTTTGTTGAGATTTTTAAATAGGAAAAATTAAATTGCATGACAGGATTTTTATCATTCAGTAGGTATAACTAATTAGAAACTAGAGACATGCGGGAAGCGGGAGTGCATACATGTAACCCTTACTTCAAATTCAAATTTAATGGAAATAAACTAATATAATGGTTGGAATATGCTGAAAACACGGCATTTTATGGGCCCCGATGGGTCATGGTTAAAGGTCCCATCTTATTTTGTTAAAAATACGAGGATGAAATGAACATAATTTACTATCTTGCGGGATTTAATTTTTTTTTTTTTCAAAACAGGAATTTTATATTTTCTATTTTTTGAAAATTTTTATTTAGTCCAGACCGTGCTTCAAATCTGATAATTCTGATTTTTGGCACACTTGTGTATGAATGGAGGGCTAAGAGCTAAAGTGATCCAAGTCACAAAAAGTGAATTTGGAGACATAACGAGTTAAAGTAAATACGTTTCCATTGAATCTTATAGTGAATATTTTTTTTTGAACAAATGACATTTCGAATCGAAACACTTTTAAATCAAACTAATGAAAGATGTTAGTAGTGTCAAACCTTGCACGGATTTTTGCACAAGATTTGGATTTTTTTCTTTTTTTGACTTGGTCCGTTTCAGATTTGAAACCTCCAAATATGACTCAATTAACGTCTTAATTTATCGGACAAAAGTGTTGGACGAAATATTGGCCCGTATGCATAGAAAATAGTAATACTAGCAAAAAAAATTAATAAGTATAAAAAAGGTTTGATATGCACAAAATGTGGATAAAAAATTGGTTGTATTTAAAATCGGTTTACGATAAAAATTATTTTATTTATTATTATTTTTTTTTATAAAATAAAAATTATTTTTTTGTTTGTACCTAAGCTAAAGATTAGGTAAAGTATGTTTTCTAGAACAAATTTTTGAATCCAATCACAAATTACAAGAAAAAGCTAAAAAAATTACCTTTTTACTTGCTCTATAGACTTTAGGACAAGTATTGGTTTCGTGTCGAAAAAAAATTGAGGTTTTAATCAAAATCAACATAACGATGATGGAGATTTCCAAAAAAGTGGGTCTGGCAATTCCGTCCGTGCGTCTGTGCGTCTGTATACGTTCATCTCTACACATTTCCACAGCCTAAATGGGTGGATGGATTTTCTCCAAATTTGGTAAAGAAGATTTTTATGACATTCTGAAAGTTGTTTTTTTTTTTGTTTTTTTTTTTATATCTCGCTTAGAAAAAGTACCTTCCATACAAATTTTTCAATTTAAACCAAATAACTCGAAAACGCCTCTAACGATTTTGATTAAACTTTGCAGACGTTATATTCAAAGCTTTTGCAATAAAACTGCATTTTTATTTTTTCCAAAAAAGTCAAATAAATATATTTTTTTTTCATATATAAAAATTTGCCCTAAATGTCGGCTCTTCTCAAACCTCCACAAAATTTCTTTAAAATTTATATAGAGGCAGCTCTTAAAATCTACAAGTAAACTAACATAAAATTGCTTTGAACTACAAGAGCAAGTACGTGCGACCCAGTGGTGCATTTTCTTTTCTTTTCTCATTATATTATGTTTTGTATATGAAAAAGCTTAAGAATAAAACCATATTTTAATTTTTAAAATGTGGAAAAGGTATACAAATAATTATTAAAAACAATAATTTTTTATGAAAAAAGTGAAAAAATCATTTCCATCACCCAAAAATCCATTTTTTAGATGACAACTTGTAATAAATTTTATACCATCTGAAAGCTTATTATTTAAGCTTTAATACGATGTTTCAATCATATCTGTACGATGCCTACAAAAAAAGTAAGAATTTTTTTAAAAACCAACCATGTCGAACTTTTAAACTGAGGTTACGGTACTTACTACACTGGTGGCTGGTGATAGGTAATATTATCAGCATGCTCAACAATGTT
This sequence comes from Episyrphus balteatus, assembly GCF_945859705.1. Lineage (NCBI taxonomy): Eukaryota > Metazoa > Arthropoda > Insecta > Diptera > Syrphidae > Episyrphus > Episyrphus balteatus. The sequence goes on along the minus strand of NC_079135.1, from coordinate 130,004,819 downwards.
AAATCAAATTTTTATCTAATCTAGATCAAAAGATAAAACGTGTTAAAAAAAAGAACATACTTTTACCGTTATCGCAAAAATGTGTGTACGAAACTGATTGAAATTTTGTACAACTATAGTTTTACCTATTATCTATACCTATACAGCATAAATTTCATTGATTTATTAATTAAAAAAAAAAAGATCAAAATAAAAAACGGTATGAATCGGCCAAAAAACTTGTTTTTTCTTAAATTCAAACGAAAAAAATTTTTAAAATTCCAATTTTTTGCTCATGCATGCACATCGCCAATACCTACCTATGTATAAGTTTGACATTTTTTGAAAGCTCAAAAAAATTCCTAAAAATAAAAAACACCTAAAAATTAGGTCTTTTTCAAAAATTCATATTTCAAAATGCAGAGACTTAAAAAAATCATTTTTTTTTTTTAAATTACCTCCCTACCCTATCTAAAATCACCACTATGTCAAAGGTCTACCACATGTTTAAGTTTTAAAAAACCGTTCATAACTTGGTTTTGAAATTTTTCTAAAATTTTTGCAATACCTTTTTTTTAGCGTAACAATTTAGAAAATAGTAGCTTTTTTTTTCAATTTAGTTTTACCCCTATTAACCCTTTTAAATGTATTCAACTTTAGGTAATAACTTTTCATATAAGCTATAGAAGATTTTTGTATATCTAATAGTTTATTTTTAATTTTGAATTGAAGGTGAATTAATTTTGAAAAAAAAGTTCATACTTTACAATTCTTCAAGTAAAACCATTTACTAATTTGTATGCATATCATCCATTGTGAAGAACTTTCAATCTCATCACGAAAGACATACCAAAAACAAAACTGCAAAGTTGTTACGAACCATTATTTAATAGGGACCGCAATGATAACAGATTAAGTTATTGAATCTTTTTTCGATAACCTTTAATTAAAACTCACGCCAAAATCGGTTACCACACAAAATTGAAAGTTAATTTAACCCTTCTGCTTGAGATCTTTATGTATATAGAATTACAATCTTAATTCAATGGATGTCTTTTTTAAGAAGATTTCTTTTGAGCCGAGTAATTTTAAGTTTATTATCTTTTCTTTGAGGTTTGTCAAAAGAAACAAAAAAAAAAAATACATCTCTTTGTCTATTTTTTCCTTTTTATGAAAATAAAACAAAATTTTCAAATCACCTTAAAAGCATTTCTTTGAAAAGACACAACCTTTTTTTCGGGTCAAGTACTCAATTATCAAAATAACCATCATAAAAGATTTTTTTAAACAGAAAAGAATTATCAAAAGGAAATTTGTACATAGCTTTGACTTAAATATAAAAAAAAAAAAACAGAAAATATGAAACGTAAGTACTTTCTTGTGTTGATTTCCTTTTTTTTTTTTTTTTTCAAAAAAAGAGGCTTTTGTTAAATGACTTAAGCATTATTATCCTTCTTGTTTGAGAATACTTGAGTATGGTAATAAGGTCACAAACCATTATGACCATGGGGGATTTTTCAGCCAAAGCTTATTTAAAATTCTAAAAAGCCATTTTCTCTTTAGAGGACGACAGAATTATTTACAGGTGACGAGAGTATTAACTGAAGGACTTTTGAATTAACGAATTTATTTGCCTACGATTTTCTTCTTCGTGGGATCGTGGCTCTTGGAATGTATAAGGCTCGTTAGGAGGCTAAATTATTCAATAGTTCAAGTTTTTCAGAGGAAATGCGATTAAGTGGATATGCCATAATCATTAGGATATTGATGCGGATTTTTGAATCCAGTGGAATTTTTATTTGGATAATTGAAACTAAGTAGAGTTCTATTATGTTAAGATCAACCTACTTTTTCATCATGGAAATTAAATTTTTTTTAATCTACCTAACTAAAAAAAAAAATGGTTTACTGTAGCAGTCCGTTTGGGAACTCTTACTAAATTTTATATTGAAAACTGCATCCATATGAGCATTCATTAGTGACTTGATGAATCAGTCATTTAATTAGTGCATATATTTTAATGAAATTCTAAAACATATAGAATTTCACAAATAGCTCTGGGGATAACCTCTTCAAGTGAAATCATTAACATCATTTCCAATTTATGCATAACTTGATGTTTTGGATGCATCATAATGGACATATTTAATAGTCCCCTAAGGATGACATTAATTTTACGTACAAATTTGTTTCGATTTTAAGCAAAATGTGCGGTATGGCTGACAGATGACCTAAGTAAAGGGGCGTTAATAATCACCGCATTGAAAAGAGTTTCTCATGAAATATTGAATATTAATGCATCTATTTAAAGGTTAGTTTTTATGTTTGAAGTACATTAAAATAAAATATAAATAAAATTACGTATACGCCATGGTGTACATAAGTTAAAATTCAGTAAATTTAATGAAGTTTTCAGAAAAAAATAATTTTGAACTCAGATAAATTTGGTGATAATTACAAACGTGCATATTAGGGTGGGTTAAAAATCGAAATTCTTTGTTCTGATTTTATACACAGGAGAAAACAAACCACATAAAATTAAGCGGATCCCATTTTAAATTAAGCGGATTTCTGCATGGTTTTTTTGCTAAGATGACTTGCATTTTAAATTAAGGTGAAAAATCACATTAATTTCTTGAATGCGCAGTTAAAAAAAAAAAAAAACTGGCAGCCACTGGGGATCGAACCTACAACTGTTGGGTCACTGGGCGAGTGCCTTACCATCGTGCCTTCTCACTGTTGGAAATAAATATGATAAACTGCAACCAAAGCTAAAGTGTGACTATCTTCTTCTTCTTCCTTTTTCTCGGCGCTGTTATGATCTCGATGTCGAGGGGATCATAACCTTCCCACGTTACTGCTTCACACTAGTGCTCCGCCTGTGGGGTTCGCCGGGTTGACCTCAGAAATCGGCGGCAAGCCTCCCGGTTTTGTATTGTTCCGTTTCTGAGGCCAACTGAATGCTGGTGTTTTTGCATTTGCTTGTACCAGGAGTTTTTAGGCCTACCTTTCTTTTTATTTTTTTTTATTTTTTTTTTTTTTTTTTTTTTTTTTTTTTAAAGTGTGACTATAATTTTAAAATTTTAATTTTTTGTTGGTTTTTTAAAATGATAACTCACATTAAAATAAGATGAAGTTCACATTAAATTTAACTGAGTTTATTTAAGCGGATATCACCATTTTTACATCAATCTGCTACAAAAAAAATCATATTTTTATTAATTGACTATTTAGCAAATTTCTTTACATATTCTTGTAGAAAATTGAACGCTCTACAAAAAAGGCCAAATAAACTTTTTTCGTTTATCTAACCGTTTAAAAGATATTTGAGGTCCAAAAATTGAGAAAATTTTTAAAATTCGTTTTTGTTCTTAGTTTTGTAACAAAATATACTTGTATGAAACAGATTGCTCCACAAAAATGGTCTTCATATTTTTTTTTTTTTTTCATTAATCTAACCATTTGAAAGATATTTGAGGTCAAAGTTAAAAAAATTATAAAAACAAATATTATAAGATTAGCAAGATGTATTCTTGTAGGGGCTTAAGGGGGGAAATCCCTCTGGACGACACCTTTTTCAATATTTTTTTATGAAAAACTGAAAGCACTTATTGAAATTTGGAAATAGACAAGATATTACTGAAATTATTAAGTATTGAAAAAAAAATTTTTTAAATGAAAAAATTACAAAATGGCGGCTCTGGAGCCTTTCAAAGTTGAGGCCTCTAGTTTACGCCGTGCAATGCACAGGTCCAGAAAATCATCTTAAATCAAAAAGGAAATTTTTTTCCGTTAGATGATATTAGTACGCATTGCATGAACCTCAATTTATTTTTTTTAAATGAAAAATAAAAATTGGAAATCAAAAAAACGAAAAAAAACATGTTTTTTTTACAAAGAAGTAGTTAAAAAAAATATTTACTGTACAAATTTTATTCAACTTTTAGGTTCATGTTGTGGCCAATAAGTTAAGGAGTAATTTGCTTCAAATTTCAAGTCGATAGCTTCATTAGTTTTTGAGTTACATTGCACGGCGCGTAAAAAAACTAGTTTCGAAAAAAATGCGTTTAAAGTTTTCGTTTTCGTACTATGGTAGTTTCGGAGCGCATTGGTTTCGGGACTATCTAGGCACCTTTGAGGCTTCATTTAAGGCTTAGACCACTGAAAATAGTTTCTTCGGTTGATAAATAAATTTATTACGCAAAAAAAAAATAATGCAAAAATAAAAAATTATAGAGGGATTTCCCCCCTTAAACGTTCTACAAAAAAAAAAGGTTAAAGCAATCAATTTAATGTCAAGGACTTTCTTGTTGAATAGTAGAACCTTTAAGCCCCTACAACTATACATCTTGCTAATTTGATAACAATGACTTTTCAGTGAATTAGAAAATTTTGAAAAGTAAAAACAGTTTTTATAATTTTTTTTTAAACTTGATCTCGAATATCTTTGAAATAATAAAAAGAGTTGCCCCTTTTTTGTAGAGCAATCTGTTTCCTACAAGAATATGTCTTGCCCTACAAGAATATGCACCTAAAGCAATTTGATAAAAAGTCAATTAATACAAAAATGAGTTTTTTTTTTTTTTAGATTGATGAAAAATGGGATATTGCAAATATAAAGAGCTCATATTTGGTGAGTATATTCTAGAGGTGTCTAGCAATCGATTTTTAGAAGTACACTGAAGGAAAAGCCACCATAAAACATCGTAAAATCAATGAAAACCACATTGATTTAACTATTATACGGAGTGATTTTGCGTTGAAGATGAACATTTTAAAATCAACATGGAAAAAAGGTTAATTTTTGATGGTTTAGTATCTTAAAGTCACATAAATCAAAGTAGTTATCATCTTTGAAACAAAGACGTTTCAATTTCAATTTATTTTTTCCCTCAGTGTATAAATTAAAAAATAAGAATTTCAATTTTTTTGACCCACCCTAATGCAAATATTCAAAACAGGTGCCTTATAGGGTTTGATTTAAAAAGTTGCGTTATTTTTTCAATTTAGCTAGTAGGTGGCAAAAATACTTCTTGTCGGTTGACGGTTGGACATCAGCAAAAACATTAAGCATGATTTATTGCCTCAATTTGGTTGAATGATGCATAATTTATTGCTTATTTATCTCAGTTGTCTAATAATTGTAATGTAGTACGGAGAGCATTTTAGTGCCTAATGCTTAACAGCTGAGCCCAAAGATAAAATATTGTATTTGATTTTATGGGTTGTTCGTATTAAGTGCTTTATTTGATCAAAGACAGGAGTTATCCGATGGACGCGTCCGGACAGTGTCCAGTCTATGACGATTAAATCTCTAATTGGTATTTCAAACAGTTCGAATCGAAAGGTTTTTGAAGTGACACATTTGGCATTTGAAATTCAGTTCTTTTTAGAGATCGAAGTCTGAATCATTTATGTCAATTTGATAGAAGCTGTTTCAAGTTTCAAGGAATAATCCATAAAAAAACGCCATTATAATTGCGTTCGTGACATAATAAAAACTGGTATTGGAAAATTTGACATCTCATAATGAAAATAAATCTTTCTACAAACCCAGTCATGTAAAAAATTAAAGAAAATTTCTCTGAAGCTGCAAATGAATTCAGCAAATGAAGTAGCTAATTCAATTGGATATCATTTTATTTTTCTTTCATTGTTTGTATAATTTTTTGTAAAATACTCAAAATAAGACAAAATTGGCCACTCAACAAAATTAAGAGTTTTTTTTTTGCTACAAATTTAGATACTTATCTAAAGGATACAAACCTAAAGAGGTTTCTTTGATATTTTTCTTTTCTCATCTGATGAACTAACTAAAAAGCTTTTAAAGAAACATTTTCCGCCTTACTTATCCTCGGACCATTTTTTAAACTTAAAAAAAAAATATGTTCATTGTGGCAAATCGGGTTGAGCAATCAAGAAAAAATCTATACATAGAAAATTGTGTTCCTTTTTTTTTTTATCTACAAAAGGTTTAAGTTTAATGGATGGAATGTTTCTCTATTTGGATTCCTTAAAAGGATGGATTTAAATTATGTTCTTTTTTTATTTCTGATACATCAAAAGGAACTTTATTTAAAATGCCTACTTTAATATTATCATTTTTTGCCTTCAAGGCAAAATCGGGGTGGAAGGATTATAAAAATAGGAAAATACATAGCCATTTGGTCACTTAGTATATTTATAAAAAAAATTCCTTTGGCAGTGAATATGTTTATAATATTGAAGGTCATTTTTTCCTCTAAAGGATTTAAATGTATTCGCAGTTCTCTTTTTAGTAAGATAGAATAAGATTATTCTCATTCTTTAATTTGAAAAAAATTTACATAGGTATACAAAATGTCATAGTATTTTATGGAAAGATGTATATTTCTGAGACCTGATTTTTTAAAATCGTTGGTGGCAATAAGAAGAAGAAAACCCTTTCAGACCCATTTATAAAAATAAATTATCATTATAATGCAATTTAAAAAAAAAATATTTTATTTTGGATCATTTTTTTAATTCTAAAAATAGTAATGACCGAATCGGTCATAGTTAAAAGAAATGATTGAAACACAGAGATCTCTAATAAAAACTAGATTCCTCAGTTTTTTTTGATGATCTCAAGAATTTGTAAATATACCTTAAACTAAAACCCTTAGAAAAACGGCTTATTTTAATTTACAAAAAATTATTTATAAAAAGTTAGTTTTTTTTTTTTAAAGTGCCACTTTTGATAAAAATTGAACCTGCGTGAAACTAATTTAAAACCGAAAAAGAGAATTTATGTTTATTGCAATGAACATTTCTAATGGTTTTTGATAAAAAAAATTTTAAAAAGAGCAGATGGTTTTCCTACTCGCGGACAGCCAACGAACGTACCTATATGTAGTGGTCCATAGACAAAAATAGGTAATTTCAAAACCAATACCTCATATTTTCAACAATGGACTTTGTGCTTTATTAAGGGTTAAAGCGAATGCATGATAAACAGGAAATCAAAGAGCAAGTCTGGCAGAGTCATTGCAATTCGAAGAATCGAAACATCTTCGTCTTTGAATTTTCCACACAAAATGCCGTCTTTAATCAGAGTTGCTGGTTAAACCAAAGGATTCAATAACTGCATTGGGTAATATTCTAAATCGTTTTCACTTGTAATTGTGTCAACTGATTTGTCTAGGCTAAAAGTTGTGCATATATCGCCCAAAAGTATTACTATGATTTTTAAAAACATTTTTATCTGTATCGCCCATTATTGTTTATTCATTTAACCAACCGTAATTTGTGTAATTTTTCTTTATGCTTGGAAACAAAGTTTTAATTAATTTATTCCTCGAACTTGCATTACAAAAAAAATTGGTTGGAATTGCAGTTTGGCCCTCAGAATAAAGTGGCATTATTCCATTACGAATGCCCAATAGTAACTTAAAAAAATTTTGACGCAGATAAATAGTTTTTTATTTACACACAAGCATTTTTGGCCAATGTAAATTTTCTGACATATATGTAGCCAAAAAATTTTAGTTTTTAAATAGACATTGATTTTGCCTGCAGCAGTGCACCATGTTACCTATAATCGTCAATGTTTGTCGAAAGTCACCAGCCAAAAGGATCATGGCACTGTCAAATATTTGTTGACTTTCTAGCAAATCCATCAAGGTGGAATCTAAGGTTTCAAGTGATTTTAAGTGCGCCATTGTGATTTCATCCACACAATAACCTGACACTGACAAAACCTTGGCCATGTATGAGTAGGTGTTTTAAAAGCAACTTAAGAGCGGATTGAGCTGTACTGTAATTAATAAAGTACTGTAAATAAAAAGAGCATTTTAAATGTTAAAATCAATGATAGCAAAAATATTTTCCCCGTTCCACCAAGTGCATACAAAAAACACAAACCCAAACTCTGATTGATCACACGTTGTTAAATTGTATTGTACACATTACTATGCTGACCATTTAATTTCGGCACATTAGTTTACACAAACATTTATAATTTAATCAATCGTATTGCCTTTCACTTGATCAAGAAAATAATTTTTCCTCTGCACGATTTGGAGCAACCATTCCTAATTTTGCCCGTGTTTTATTCTTAAAAATAAGACTGAAGATCAGGGGTCGAACTACGACATATGTACGTTCGTTAACGTTTTGACTATTGCTCTCTCTATTTAATCAGAAGAAAATGATAGAGACATAAAGCGTCTATACGTTAACGTACGTTTGCCATAGTTTGACCCCAGATCTTGATTGTACATTTCATGTGTGTATTAAAAATATGGATTAAATGTCACACGACGCTTTCGATGTGCTTAATTCTGAGTAATGTTATCTCAATAATTATGCAAACATTCGAGTGGATTTGAAGGATTGCATGCGGTTATAGTTACTAAGTACAATATCTGTATTTGATGTGACGAAGACCAAACAAATGGATCAGCAAGCTCTGACTCGGAATTAGTGTAATTTCAAACAAATCCAAAAATCCAAATTTCGTTATAAATTAATAGATATCAAACGATTTTCCTTAGGTTATTTAAAGAAATATATGGGAGTTAAGAACATTTTTCTATCGCAAAATATAGAAATAATTTACTTTTACCACGGAAAACCAAACACACTAATATTTTTCCATGTCACACGAATTGTACAAAAAATTCTTATTTCATCGAAACGTTTGAGAAACATGGATTAAATTTTTGCACCGCATTGCTTTTTCGAAAATCCCTTCGAGTTGAGCATTTTTCGCAATTCAAGTTTACCTCGGTAAAATCCTTTGATTACAACTAAAGTTTTTTCAAAGCCCCACTTTAAAAGGAAACGGTTATTATTTTGGGTTATTATTTTGAAACCCTGTCTTAATTAATTTGTTTACTACTTACTACGATAATGTCATTTGAATATTGTTGAAAATTATTTTTTTTTACTCGAAATCAGGCTTATGATAAATAATTATTTTGAAAGCCTGTTTTATTAAATTTGATTAAAAATTAAACTTAGTTACAAATTTTTTAAAAGCTAGAGTGTTTCTTCACTCGCACAAATTGACAGCTATGTAAAGATGGGAGAAAATGCTAAACGCGAGTTTATCGGCCACACACACTTAACGAACTCTCTTTTATATATAAGATTTTACGTAACAAAATTGATGTGAACTCTATCCCATAAGATTAAAATCAATCGACATACATATGTAGTTGAATAACTCTACAAAATCATTATATTAATACACTATAAAGCTAAAATATACTGACCAAGTAGAAGAATAAGAAGACTTATTAAATGATTTATATAATGAAGCTTTAAACTTGTCTTTCAAATCTTGTGCAAACTCAGAAACTGACAATATCGTTTATCGTAGATGTGGAAAAAGGCTTAAATAACGTTCTTTATGAATCTTTCAGCCTGATTGGAACTTTAAAAGTAGATTCATATTGAATTTTGAAATGTTCACAAAAACATCATGCAAATTAAATCCTAAAACAATCATTTTCCAAATTCCAACAGTTAGATACTTTTCTTAACCATCTTTGGTTGACCCCATTTTCAATTTGGGTTTATTTTATTCCATTAACCATTCCATTACCTAACCTAATCCCATCTTACTTTAGGGTAAAAAGACAGAAGTAATTTGCATCCAATAAATGAAAAGACAGAGACATCAAAGAATTATTGAAGCATGAAAAAACTTATAAGACATCTTAATCGAACCAAAATACCTGATATCCTACCAAATAGAAATGAATGAATTATGTTCTCTTTCAAAATTCAAAGGAGACGTAATTTAGGAGAGCTATGAGGCGTCTAAAATCTCAAAAAAACATTTTCAATATTGATAAGTGTTCAATCCAATTTTATAGGTTCCGCAAATGGAATAAATCGATTTTACGCTTAATATTCACCTGAGGTCAACTCCTTATTTTTTCTCCTCTTTCTTTTAGAAACACTCCCATAAGGAGAATATAAAAATAGTTAACACCTCATGCGTACTCAATTCAAAGAGAAAGATCCTTTATTTATTTTAAGCTCATATGATAACTTCAAAGCAAAACCACAAAAACTAATGTTGATGAATAATTTATCAAATGAAAAAAAAAGGTCAATCCCAGAAACATAAGATGATAAAATCCAATTCTAAAGTTATGTGTCCTAAGAGGATTGGTATACCTATAAAAATATCCGGAAATAAGCAAGCTCCGCAAAGATCCCATTAGAATTAAGAAACGCATCCTTGATTTTATGTTTTCATTGGTATCAAAATCAACTTTTAAGGTTAGTTAGATAAGTAGTAAAAACTTTAAGTTTTAGGCTGAATAAGGTTTATATACCTACTCTGTTTAATAAAAGGCTTCAGAATCACTAGTTTACATTGTCGATAAAATTTAACCAAATCTTTTCAAGCAAGTTCAGTCAACCGAGTACCAAACCCAAAAAGGGATGGGAATTAAAAATGTATTTAAAGATATTGCAATATTTGACCATAAACCGAATCATTTTAAGCCCTTTTTTTTTTCTTCATCGAGAATATAACACTATAAAGCTTATGTCCATTGGTGATTCATGGTAATAAAATGCTGTTTATTATCATTTTATCTCAACCTTTTCAAGGCAGAAAAATCCAATTCTATTTTGCAATTCTCTTTTTAGTTCGAAGAAAAAAAGGATTGTCGACGATGGGGTGTTTTTGTTTTCATATCCTTTTGTCCTTTAATATTATGTCTTTCGTTCAACTAAGAGGCTTTTAAAGGATTATCGGAAATACAAAAAAAAAAAAAAAACGAAATGAGAGAAAGTTATTTTTATGTCTTGAGTAAGAAATAAAGTTGAGCAAAATAAACACATAAACTCTTTTTTTATTAAAAATAAGAAAAAAAACGAATAAGAATTACACAAAAGAAACTTTAAGGGACTGGGAAGGTTTTTTATTCCTATTGATTGTCACAACAATGCTTTGGGAATTACTTTGTTGCTAAAAGCAAAGGTTCCGGTTGCCAGTTTTCAAAGTACTTTTTAACTAACGTTTATTTAAAAAAAAGTTATGCAATCCGAACAAAAAATTTTAAATGTAATTTAACTTAGGGCCATTTGCGGGAATAAAACTTAAATTTTTAAGTTAAAAGTAAATTCATACTCTACGTGAAAATAAGACTGGTTCAAAAATACATAAACAAGTACATAAATTTGTTTATTTTGTTTTTTTTTAATAAATTAAAGTAGGTACATATTATTCACACTATACACTGAACACTTTTAAAATAAAATGCACGACTGGGTAGTACGAACTTGCTCTTAGAGTTAAAGTTGCTTAAATTTTTAAGACTTTTTATATAGAAATTTGGAAAAAAAATAAAATTCCTTTTTAAAAAAAAATAAAATAAAATCTGAAATCAAACTGCCCTCCAAAACAAGTATGCAGTTTTAATTGATATATTAACATGCATTTTTAGAAAAAAAATTTTAAAAATCGTTAGAGCCGTTTTTTAAAAAAACTAATTTTTTATAAATAATTTTTTGGAAAAAAAGTTTTAAAATAAAATTGGTATGCCATTTTGTAGAAATCACCATTCAACATCTAAAAACAAAATTTCAAAAAAATTCAATGTCCCATTTTCGAAAATTTGATTTTTCAAAAAAAAAATTTTCAAATTTCTTTTAAAAATCCAAAAATAATTTTTTTGGAAATTTTATTTTTGGTTTATATTAATTATATAAATGCTTGCTCACAAAAAGTTTCGTTGAAATCGAATAAGCGGTTTCGGAGATAATCGGATTTGAATAATAATCGGTTCTATGGCAGGTTCCGTTAATAATGATTTTCAAAAAATAAATTTTTCATTGAAAGATAGACCTTAGCTTAAAATTAGCATTTGAATTTTTTAAACAAAATCGTTGGAGCCGTTTTTGAGATATTTCAATTTTACTAAAATCGGTAAATGACAAGTACCGTTATTTTTGGTCCAAAAAAATTTATTCCAAAAACCCCTCTGGAGAGTCGCCAAATAACGCTACATACCAAGTTTGACATTAATTGGTCCATCCGTTTAGGCTGTAGCTCCTTATACAGACAGACAGACGGACTTCCGGGACCCACTTTTTTGGCATTGTCTACCATCGTAATGTCATGGAAAAATGTTATCTCAACTTTTTTTTTTCTACTAATGCATAACTTGATATATTGTACCTATATCGCAAGTAAAAAGTGCACCATAAAATAAGATGATGCCCTAAAAATGCCCTACCTTAAAACATGCCCTACCTATAAATAGGTCCTCATTTCAAAAAAGCTCTAACTTTATAAATGCCCAACTTATAAAGATGCCGTACCTTCAAAATTGCTCTAGCTTTAAAAATTCCATGCCTCAAAAATGCACTACCTTCACAAATGCCCTACTTATCAAAATGATCTTCTTTTAAAAATGCCCAACTTATAAAAAATGCGTTATATTTCTCCTTTACGACATTATAATACACCAAAACAACTGAAGATGTCTCAGACAATAAAAAATATGGGAAAGATTTAAACAGTTTTTGACAGAAGATACAGTTTTTTTAAAAAACCATTTATTTAATTTTAACGGAAAGAATATTTGATTTTCAAGAGTCCACGGTGTCGACCGTTTTTAGTACATATTTAACAAAATCTCATCATATAGCGTTAATAGCCACAAAAAAAAAATGGTGGCGAAATAATTAAAGTGCAAGTGAACTAAAGGCGACTTAATTCCAAAACGAAATAATGAAAAAACGAAGTAATCAATAACAAAATAAACTAAAAACGAAGTATAAGAAAACGGAGTATAAGTTTGTTGAAATAAGGAAAAACGAAATAGGTAAATAAAAAACTAAACAACAAAAATACGAAACAATAAAATAGAGAATCGACTTAGACAAAACACGAAACAACCAAAAACCGAAATAAGAAAAGCGAAACAAACCATACCCTAACATACTCTCATACTACTTTATGTATATTGTCCACCATTGTAAACGGTAGGTGAGTGGTGGATGCACAACCATGTTTATCATAAACCCCAGAAATTTGAACTTTTCAATCAGAATCAGAAAATAGGCACCATAAAGGCCCCAACCCATAGAATCCGTTGCGTCCGTTCCGTCAATCCATCAGTTGAAGTTGAAGTTTGGGACAGAAAGGGGTGACCCATAGAATACGTCGTACGACGGATTGCTTTTTGACAGCTCACTTCAAATTCCGAGGTGTGTTCGATATTTTATCGCTGAATGTGCACTAAGGAAGTTCTGATGCAAGAAATTTTTGACTATTATTGTTGTTCTTTTTTTTAATGAAATAAAATGCGTGACTAGATTTCATGTAGGTACTTGCTCTTCAGTTAAAAACAATTTTTAATAACAGATTATCATTTGTATATATGACTTTGGCATAGTAAAATTGAACTCTACAACAGAATTTTAGTATTTAATTGATATAATTTATTAGATATATCATTAAATGTTACTTTTATTACATTTTCTTCACAAATAAACAATTAAAGTTCACAATTCATAAAATCGGAGAAGAAAAGAACACAGTTCTTAGTTCTGAAATTCCCCGGTGTGCACTCTAAAACAGAAAATTGAACAGATCTATTGTTGATAACCAATGTCAAAGCATACGACGGATGAAAAAGTAGAAAGTTGGGCAACTTCTTCCGTCGAATCCGTCCGTCTCCGTCCAATCCGTCGCTTATGGGTCGCTTCCCATAAGAACGTGTGTACAAAGATCATATAACTAGTAAAAAAGGTAGTTTTTGGGGTCTTTTTTACACTTTTCTCAAAACTGGAGGGTGACAGGGCCAAACGGACTTGAAATTCGGATTCAGCGGTCCCAAAAACATATAGAAAGATAGGTCTGGTTTCTGGTTCATGACACTTTTTTTTTTTGTGTGCCGGTGTAATCATCCGCACGTTGGTTTCTGGAACTCATCTTTTCTTGAGAAGAGCCACCCTCTGGATATGGGTTATCGAATGCTTTTCCAAGAAATAAAATTCATAAGAAAGATTTTCTTGTGAACAGTGGCGTACGTTGAGTCGTCTGGGCCCCGGGGCAAGACTAAATTTTGGGGCCCCTTTGATATTTGAGGGCCCCTTAGATACAAAAAAAAGTACGTATACGCCATACATTTTTTTTTATGGCTTATTTATTTTTAGGTTTATTTTAATGTTTTAATATGTTCGTAATGCACTTTGCTATACCTACTTAAAATTTTTATCATAAAAGTAGTAAATACTTGTACTAGGGGCCCCCAAAATAAAATATTTAAAGACCCCTAAAATAATTTTTTTTTAGCTTAGAATTGATAGTTCTTGGGGCCTCTGTTCTGAAGTAATAAATACATACATATGTGATTTTCCATCATCAGACATATTTTTTTTTATTTTGGGGCCCCTGAAAAATTAAATATTTAGAGGCCCCTAAAATAAATTTTTTTTTTAGCTTAGAATTGATAGTTCTTGGGGCCTCTGTTCTGAAATAATGTGTACACATTTGATTTTCCATCATCAAACATAGCTTATTTCTTTTGGGGCCCCTGAAAAATTTATTTTTGGAGCCTCAAAATTAAGTGCTTAGAGGCCCCTAAAACATAATATAATTTTTTTGGAGCCAAGAATTAATAGGTTTTGGGGCCTCTGTTCTGATGTAATATTCGGAATGCCACCAATAACGTAATGTTTTTATTTTGGGCCCCGATGTATTTATGTTGGGGCCTCTAAATTGATATTTAATTTTCCATTTGATTGTTTTGAACCACTGAAGTAATAGCTCTTGAGGATCCTCAAAAAATATTTGTCATGTCATCAGAAAATTTGATGAATATTTTTGGGCTCCTTAGTAAGAGATTTTGGGGCCCCCAAATTTATATTTGATTGCCTCTCAACTAAAGGGGTTCCTGAAAAAATATTTTTTTGTACCCTTCTGTCTCCAGTGGGGGCCCTGAGGTCGGTTGGTGGCCCCGGGGCGTCGCCCCGCTTGCCCCAAGGAAGTGTACGCCCCTGCTTGTGAATTCATATTTTTAGGCCTCAAGGGTACCTGGCTGAAGACTGCAACATAATATGTGTTCAGAAAACATTTACTATACCTACTGTTGCCTTTTCATTTATAAATGTCCATAATGGAGAAAAATGCTTGTGGTGAAACTAATATTTCAAGAAACCAAAACCTTCCTCCTAAGCAAAGACAAATATAAAAAAATTACTGTACACTCAAATCTTTATACAACTCCATTTAATGTAAAAAAAAAAAACAAATACTTAGCTAAAAACTTGAAAAATAAAACCTAAATCCTTAACAATTTAACAGAAAAACCTTAGGACAAAACACATTTCATAAAGAAAAATGATATCAATCTTAATGACTACCAATTTATCACAATTCACAAGCCAACCGAATTAATTCTGCCGCTTTAACACCACAGAATTTATTTTCATAAAATTCTCATTCCTTAAAAATAATTTCTTTTCTCCTATGAATAGCAAATCCTTAATAATCATTTACGTAGGTTGTGAGAGATTGTAAGGCATAGAAATAGAAATGTCCTTGTCACACAGGGATCAGGACAGCCAACATTGAACTGTGAGCCTTTTTCTGAATGTTAATATTTGTTTATGTACCTATTCAAAGAAAAGGCAAAAATATTTTAATATAATATTTTTGTGATAAAACGAGAGATATTTGATATTAACATCTCTCTTTTCATAGACAAAAGAGGAGTCTACTCGTATACTCGTACTTTGCTATTTCTGTTAGGGTCAAAGTCTTTACCTATTTGTATATAAAAAAAAAGATTGTAAATAACTTTTAACTTTTTCAAAGTTAACTTATTAAAATTCAATTATCTACAACCCAGCATGCTAGTAGAATCAAGTCTGCTATAAATTTTGCGTCCCATTGAAAATGAATTACAGAAAACTCCTTGGGGTTTCCTCCCCACAGAGTGTGTGTGCTCTTCAGAAAACAATAATTCTGGTGATGTTAAGCACGTTCAACGCATTGGCAAAAACGTCTCTATTTGAAGTTCGATAACCCGAGGTCGAAGATGACTCTTTTTTTTAGAAACCATTATAACGTTCCATTTTTCGAAGGACGAAAAACATAATAAAAAGTTCAAAAGTCGAAGACTGGGAAGTGTATACCTACCGTATACAAGTTTGAAGAGTCAAAGCCCAAACCTTATCAATTCCACAATTCTAAATAGGACAGACACCATTGCAAAGCCAGACAGATAACACAGAATGACAAGTTAGAATTTGAGTTTTTGGAAATATCAATACCTCCTTTGGGGATATCAAATAATTGTGGTATAAGAAGTGGCTTACTTTTCAAGGAGTTTTGGCAAAATGGTATCCATTTCAAACTAATTAAATTTGAGTACAACCGTAGAAAGGTTTCTTGTTTTCTCTTAAAAGTTTTTAAGAGAAATTATTTTCAATATTACTTTTTTAATTTCTTTTTAACTTTCATAAAGTTTCTATTTCAAGTGGTTTTATATATGAGAAAGTTTATAGTACCATTGATTGTGACTTTTTGACAAAGGCACATTAGAACTGCATCAAGAGGATCAAATCAATAAATGGGAGATTTGAATTTCATTCCTAGAGTTAAACAATTTATTGAAATTTTCTGATCTTTGTGTAAATATGAAGTACATTATGAAGTAGGGAAGAAGGAAGGTACTTATTCAAAATACAAGATTTGAATGCATTCTTTATCTTTTCGTTGCTATTGTGTTCGAAATATAAAGCACTAAATTTCAGCTTTTGATGGAAGGTATTTTAACTTTCAAATTAAATTTTGTAATTTTAAATGATGTACAAGGAACATGTAAAGCTTCCTCTGAGTTATCGATATTAAATGTAGCTGGACTGGATTGTGCATTCGAGCTTTTTAAGATTCTCTTTATTTTTTTTTTGACTTTTTGAGGTGGAATTAAATCTACACAGAGAAAAAGAACAACACAAAAGCGGATTTCTGCACCTTTTATTGCCAAGGTGTCTTCCGTCTTGAAAGAAACTCGAAAAGTAATAAAAAGAGTCGAAAATTTTGATCATAACCAAAATTGTCATATCTTTACAAATTAGAACTTTAGATTTTAGACTTATTTCTTAGCGGTTATTACACATTTTTAAATTTTAACTTTTTATCGGTCTTACCGCGATTTTATTTTGTTTTTTTTTTTTTCAACGACCACGAAAAGTGTAACCCTGTCGAAACGTCGGGAAAATAATTGAATCGAGTCATTTAGTTTAAAAAGAAATCATGTGTGCAATTAACACGTGTTAGAAGTGAAACCTTAAAAAATCAATTTTCTTGCAAAAAAAAAAATAAAATAGAAAAAATCTACCTATTTTTATTCTATCACCTTCAAATCCATGTTTTTTATATGACAACCTATATAAATTTTATATCATCTGAAAGCTTGTCTTAGCTTAATATTATATCGATCAGGTCTATGAGACATCTACAAAAAGAGCTAGAATTTTTTGAACTCGATCAATTTCCATCAAAAAAAGCGAAAAATACGTATTTTTATCTTCTCACGCTATTAAATGCATTTTTTACCTAACAACCTATAAAAATTGTATACCATGTGAAAGCTTATTGTTTCACCTTGTATAATGATGTATAAATCTTATTTCAAAGATGTCTACAAGAGAAGTTAGAATTTTTTTAAGTCAACCATGTCGAATTTCCAGACTGAGATTACGGTACTTCCTACACTGATGGTAGCTGGTCATCGCCAACAGATCTCCACAGGTGTTTTGAGGTATTTTTAACTTGTATTTGTGTAACTTGTAGAGCACGTAACGTTATGTGCGATATATCAAATAAAAGGTTATGTTATCAGCATGCGTATTAAAGTTAAATCAAATTTGTATGTGCACTAGATCAAAAGATATAACGTGCCTTGGAAAAGAACATATTTTTACCGTTATCTCCGAATTTTGAATATGAAATTAATTGAAATTTTGTACAATTATAATTTATTTAATTACCTATCTAAAGTACAAATTTCATTAATCTATCTATTAAAACAAAAAAGTTATAACAAGTTGAAGTCGTGTCGCGTTTTCGTTTCATCTTGTTTCAAATCACTACGATACTAAAGAAGTTAAAAAAAAAAAACAAAATAAAATCGCAGTGAAAACTATCTTTGCCAGAAACTTTCTGGCAGAAAGTGTACTACATATACAAATTTTTAAACTACGAGGTTTCGCAAGATTTTGAATTTTTCTTTTTTTTTTGTCAAAAAGTTATTTGAAAAATGCGATTTTTTAAAAATATTTTGATACATTGCACTTTAACTTCTGAAGTGACACAAAAAATTGTCTTAGTGTTTCGTGCTTATTTATTCAGCTTTTCAAATACCAGTTCTTTTGTTAAGATTGGTCTTATATTACTCAAGATATAGCCCGAATAGAAAGTACGTTTGGAAAAACAACGACAAAAAAACATTGAAAAATCATACCTCCATTTTAATTTTTTAAATGTAATTTCTGAGTCACATGAGGTCAGAGTACACCAGAAAAAAAAATGGCATTGAGTGTCCATTTTGGCTGTAAACCAGTGTTACTTGGACATCATTTCCCGAGTAAAAATAGAATTCCGCAGCCGCCACACACTGGGGCAAACTGTATGGGAGAGATGCCCAAAAGTCAATTTCTTAAATGATAATTGTTACTTTTTGTTTTGTTTTATTTCATAAGTATTTATGTTCTTCCTTATCCATTTCTAAGCTTTATAAGTTAAAGAAGGAGGTCTTTTTTCGAGAAATTGTTGATTTTCATGGCAATGCGCAAGGTTACTTTAACCTCAGATATCTCTGACATTTAAAAAAGTATAATTCTAAAAAACACTTCAGTGAACTCTACTTACCTTGGCCCGTTGCTGATTATTTTTAGTTATTTTTATTTTCACTTAATACGAAGAAAAAAACTATATCCTTGATTGGCCCCTAAATTTTAATGAAATCAATGGTATCAAACTTTGCACTTTGATGCTTCACTTCTTCACCTAGTGTGCTCAATTGATAATATAAAACATAGAAATAGATAGGGAAGAACATAGATATACTAATGAAATAAAACAAAAAAAAAACCGTAAAAGTTATAATTTAAGAAATTGACTTTTGGGCATCGCTTCCATATAGTAGGCCCCAGTGTGCGCCGCGGATTTTCAAAATTCTGCAAAAAATTAAAAAATTAGTAAGTGTATATGGGTCAAAATCATGAAGGTTGATGTTCAGGCATTTTTTTAAAATCAAAATAACATTTTGTTAAAAGTTTTTTCTCATTTACCAATTAAAATAATAGGCACGCATTTAGGAATATAAATGTAGGTACTATATGTTTCGGTTAAAAAAGTTTCCATTTCTTTTTTATTGCATCTAATAGGTATACCCAAAAAAAGCGTATCCGGACATGTTCATAATTCAAAAACTGAAATTCAAAAATGGCTTTAAAACACATTAAAATCAATTATTTTTGAGTACTTCTTTTCTTGGCACAACTTATACACAATACGCTTTACAAATTTGTAGGTACACCTCTTACAAGAAAAAATTAATTATGTTATTTTTTATATACATTAATAAAAGTTGTCCTACGAAAAATAACGCATCGCACCAAAATATCTTAAAGTGTCAATATTTTAATTATCTTACGTACAAATCGTGCTTTTAGCTTTTTTCCAGTACGAATTTTTGGGGTTCAGCAGTGAATTGAAAAATATACATTTTTGTGCTCTGCCCGTTCATGAACCGACATATTAAAGCAAAAGTGAACATTTGAGCATGAAATTTTTATCATAAAACAAAGAATTCGGTTCTAGAAATTTTCCACCTCCATTTTATTGTTCAGATACATGCTGGCTAAATTTCTAAAAGCAGAAATTTAAGAAGCAAAATTTTAAAAAGCAGAATTTTGAAAAACATTATATAGAAAAAAAGCAAATTTTTGAAAAACATATTTTTTAGTTAAAAAAGCAGAATTTTGAAGTCGGAATTTTGACCCGCTCACTTCCGCCGAAAAATGATCAAACATTTCTATACCACCCCACCATTTAAAAGGCTTTTTGCTAAAAAAAAATATGCTAATCACAGGCTTATTATATTAATAAGGATTCTTCTTAAATTAGCATATTTTTTTTTTTTTTTAATAAAATCAAAAACAAAGTAATTTCTGCAGCCATCCACTATTTTAGGGATTTTTACGTCCTTAATCTTTTGTCTTGACTGCTTGTTTTATTTTTTCATCTACAAATGGGTTGATGACTTTTATTCTTAAACATCTTTGTGGGAGTTTCTACCGATTACCTGGAACTCACACTAAAATTTTCACTAGACAAGAATCCTTCAATCCCTGTCTAACTAAATCCAAGCTTTGTAGAGTATTTTTATCTTAGTCGAAATAAATTCAAATTAAAGTTTTCCTCAAGACGATGTTAATTTTTTACTTGCTCTATAGGGCAAGTATTGGTTTCGTGTAGAAAAAAAAAATTGAGGTTTTAATCAAAACCAACA
The DNA here is from genome assembly GCF_945859705.1 of Episyrphus balteatus. Taxonomy (NCBI): domain Eukaryota; kingdom Metazoa; phylum Arthropoda; class Insecta; order Diptera; family Syrphidae; genus Episyrphus; species Episyrphus balteatus. Next base: position 129,984,324 of record NC_079135.1, on the reverse strand, counting down.
TTACGATAATGGAGAAGATCAAAAAAGTGGTTTTCGTCATGCCGTCCGTCGGTCTATGCGTCTGTGCGTCTGTACGTCCATCTGTACATCAAGCTAGGTCCTAAACGGATGGATGGATTTGCTTGAAACTTGGTACAGATGACTTTTACGTAATTCCTTAGAACCCTTTTTTTTATTTTTTTAATATCTCCGTTTTAACGCATATCTCCCATATAACGTTTTCGAGGTATTGCAAATTTCTCGAAAACGGCTCTAACGATTTTGATTAAATTTAGTGTACGTAATACTCTTACTGATTCTAACAAAACTGCGTTTTTAGTTTTTCTCAAAAAATGCGGAGAACGGAAATATGGCGTTGCCGTTTTTCAAAAATTGACATATTTTTAAAGTTCATAAATTTCATCAAAACATAAGTCAATTTTATTCAAAATTTATAGACATAATTTTGAACTGGCGAATGTAAAAAAAATTAAAAAGAAGTTTTTAAAAAAAATTTTTTAAAAGGTTTTTGAAAAAAATAAATTTAAATGTAATTTTTTTAACTTTCATTTTTTTTTTGTATTTTTTCTCGACACTAAACAAAATCTTAAATTTCCGATAGATATTTAAGATAACGATACTTTGAACTACAAGAGCAAGTACGTGCGACCCAGTCGTGCATTTTATTTTTTTTTGTTTTCTTTTTTTCAATTTATTATGCAAATCTCTTCAACATTATACGACAGCAAGTAGCATCTAGCATCACTGCAGGAATTGAAGAAAATTCCATCTCATTGCTGTATTTACCTTCTAATATTTAAGAAAAAACAAAAAAGAAAGGTAATTTGCATGTAACTTGGTTTAAAATTAACCCCAATCTTCCTCAAGGACTTGACATCTTGTTGTTGTAAAACGTCAATTTGAATAAGTACCTAGGGTTTGTTTATGTCTGTTTGCATCACACAAAAAAAAAGCAAGTACACAATGTCGACGGGGTGTTTTTCAAAGTCACTTTCTAAACAATAAGAAGTTGGGTGAGAAAAAAAAAAGAATTGAAATTTCTAAGTAGATACTCAACTCCAGTGGGTGTTAAATTGAAAGCAATTTAAATGGCATAAAAAGATTGATGTTGTTCTATTAACTCAAAGGTCGACAACAATCAAACTTTTTTTTCTAGATAACAGTCTTTTCTTTCGTGGAATACTTTATTCTTAACCAAAAAAAAAAAAAAAGACTCGAGTTTCAGCAAGAGAGGAAACAATCTCACGATGTCTCGATTGCTGATTACAATTTATATTCCGAAAGTCATTTCATTTACGACGTTTTAAAAAAAAGTTGTTTTTTTTTAGTCTTTTTCAGAGGTGTACAATATGCGACATGCGGGCCGGCAATATACAAAACTGTCAAATTCAAAATTGGCCCGTGTCGTGTTAAAGAAACTTATTTGAAAGACCTGCTATTTTAATATTGTTATATGTGATAACCGTTACACAGAATTTATATAAATTGCGTTTGTACTGAAAACAAGGCCTACTTCAAAAAAAGGTACGTTAAATTTTCAATTTAGTTTGTAGGCGGCAAAAATCCTTGTTGACGGTTGATGTGGCTCACAATATAAAACATTTTGCATGGTTTATTGCCTTAATTTGGTTGACTGTCCATAAATTGTGGCTTATTTTATCTTAGTTGTCTAACCGTAATGTATAACACAGAGAGCATTTTAGTGCTAACTTTACAGCTGAACCATAGATAAAATATTGTATTTGATTTTTCTTGTTTTTTAAGGGTTGTGGGTATTAAGTGGTATCTTTGATTACAGGCAGGAGTTAATGGATGGACTGCTTGAGTTATGACTTCCAATTTAAGTCGATTGAATTTCTGATTGGTGTTTCAAAGTTGTTGAAATTACTCGTTTGGGAATTGAATTTCAGGTTTTTTTTTGGAAATGCAGAAAGAAACAATTCAAGTGGATCGAATTTGAGAATATATAAGGGCAATTGACTTGCCAAACATATTAGGTCCGTGAAGTAGAAATTCTTTCGATTGATAAAATGAATGGGAATGCTATTTTGAAGCGAATTTGATCGCAACTCCTATCCTATACATTACCTACATATTTTCGCAATCGTTCGACTTGAATCGAACCATTGACTCACGAGTCGTAATAAAGTTCAAACGGTTTTAAGCTACTTTGCATATTATCGATAGTCAAATACATGTTCCAACAGTCACCTGTCAGATGGCATTATAATAGAGACATTCACTGTGGCGTATGAGTAACTATTTTTTGATGATAATTGAGAACCAAGGCAGCGCCGCACACTGGTGTATTTGGAGCTTTTTGAACATTTCTTTTAGTAGAATTTTCTTTTTCAAAAAAGTATATATGTACATAAGCTAGAAATTTGAATAAATTCGTTATATTTTAGACTTAGGATTCATAGATTCATATTCCATAAAAAAAATCAAAAATTCTGAAAACAAAGTCCAAAAAATGCCAAATTAGTAAAACACACTTTTAGAGCTCTTATTACGCAATTTCATGGATTATTTTTTTTAAATTTGCACAATTTTGATATCTCTTTTTATTTTTCATAAAAAGTTGAACATTTTGGAGTTACATATATGTTTGCTAACTATGTTTTTAAGTAAATATCAGAATACATTATATAATGAAAAATTTCAAAGTTCAATATAACTGAGAATTAATTTTTTCGGTAAACCAAAATGTATGTACGTTCCTAATAGATTTTAATATTCTAACTCAAATCCAAAGTAAAAAAAATCTAGGTATGAGTTCACGTTTTTGAAAATGATTTTTTTCCAATATTGTGATTAGGGTGCACGAAATTTACTCGAGCGAACCGTGCCAATCTATGCAAGTAAAAGTTCCAATGGTTTCAATTCTATTTTACTCGTGCGAATGAAGCGATTTTTTAATCGCCCTCTTCGCCGTCATCTATCTGATTACAAAACGTCTGTCATGGACGTTTTTGTAATCGTATGAACGGCTTCCAGTATTGCTTCTTAATCTTTCGAGTATCGAACAAGACCAGATTTAACCCATTAGTTTATTAGATAGGTTCCGATCACATTAGGAGGCTTTATTAAAACCGACCTAAGCTTAAACCGACATCAGCTTAAACCAACCCTGCGGCAAAAATTAGCATTTCGTCTAATTCAATAGGTACTTAAGATCATGAAATACAAAGCTTTCCAGAAACAAAATTCATTAATTAACCCACACCAGAAAATTATAGGTACCTACCAACTCATAAATCAAATACTGTGATAATTAATCAATAGTGAAAATGCTATTAGAACCATTCAATGAATTTATTGCTTTTTGTTTTCAAAATGAAACAATGTTTATTGACATTTTACTCGGCTGTGGTATGTACTTTCTCATATACTTATTTTTATTGAACTTGAAAATTTATGATTTATTGTGTCAAGATGAAGAACACCTGCTAAAAATTGATACCAAAACAAATCGTTTATGTGTTGACAAAAAAAAAAAAAAAAAAATATTGGAAATAAAACAATCATTTGTCATAAATAAGCATAAAAACACACAATTTAACAGGAAACACAAACCAAATGTCATACATAAAACAAGTTAATGGCATTTTCATTCAAAGATTGTGGTTGCATACTTTTATACGTGAGAGTTCGTTTTAACAAATAAATCAAAAGAACAAATTGAAGAATATTGATTATTGTTTTTTTTTTTTTTGCAAAACCAAAGTTGAAGTCAATACTTTCGAAATAAATAAAGCAAATATGTAAACCTTCTCTGAATTTTACAGTTAAGGTAAAGAAAAAAAAAAAAAAAAAAAAAAAAATAGATTCAATTGAAAAACTTCAAAAATACCACAAAAAACCTGTGGAGATCTGTTGCGGATGACCAACCACCAGTGCAGGAAGTACCGTAATCTCAGTTTTAAATTTCGACATGATTTGCTTTAAAAATATTTTACTTTTTTTGTTGGCATCGTACAGATGTGATTGAAGCATCATATTAAAGCTGAAATAATAAGCTTTTAGATGATAAAAAATTTCATATAAAAAATTGACTTTATGGTAATGGAAGAAAAAAATTAGGTTTTCTTGCTTATTTGATGCAAATTGATTGGGTTAAAAAAATTCTAGCATTTTTTTCATATCCTATAAACCTACCAGTTTGTATGAGAAAACCATTTGTAATCATTTCGTGGGGTTCTAAGATCCAATCAAAATTCTATTCAACGAATCTCTGAGGTGCTCAATCTTTCCAGTACTATGGAAAAATGCTTTTATAAGTCCAATTCACAAAAAAGGGTCAAAGAACGAAATCACGAATTACAGACCCTTTGCCTTTCTGTTATTCCTAAACTATTTGAGTCCATTATCTGTAGCATGTTATCCTTTGACTGCAAGTCAACGACAATCAACATGGCTTCGTCCAAAATAAGTCAACTATTACTAATCTGCTCCATTTTACTTCTTTTTGCCTTGATACCTTTGAAAACCAGAAGCAAGTAGACTGTGTGTTTACAGACTTTAGTAAAGCCTTCGACAAATTGTGTCACAAGACTTTAGTCCACAAACTAAAGGCCTTAGGATTTAATGTCAAATTTTTACTGTGGATTTAAAGATATTTAAAGAATAGAAGTTATACTGTTACTTTCAGAAATGAGCAATCGGACCAATTTTATGTCAACTCTGGTGTTCCACAAGGTAGCCATTTAGGTCCCCTTTTATTTATTTTGTACATAAATGACATAACATCCATTATAAAAAACTCGTCTGTTTTAATTTACGCTGATGACATTGAAATTTTCAAAATTATAAACTCAATTAATGACTGCTCACAGCTTCAGGAAGATCTACATAGATTTAGGGAATGGTGCAATATAAACTGACTTTATTTGAATATAGACAAATGTAAAACTATGTGTTTTACACGCAAAAAAACAATTATAACTTATAATTATATTTTAGATTTTTATTCTCTCTGTAAGCTTTCCGAGTTCTCAGATTTAGGAGTTATTCTTGACACTAAGTTGACGTTTACTGACCATTCTTGGTTTTATCAAACGATTTTCTCGTGATTTCTGTGATCCCTATGTCCTCAAGCTTCTTTATATTTCTTTTGTTAGACCTGTACTTGAATACGGCTGCGTAATATGGGCTCCTTACTATTCTGTTCATATAAATAGACTCGAAGGTATACAGAGGAGGTTTTTGTGTTTTTGCCTTCGTTTTCTTCCATGGTCCCAAAGACCCATACACCCACCCTATTCTCACAGACTCTTACTTATAAATCTCCCTTCACTTTTACAACGTAGAAAATATATTCAGCTTTGTTTTATTGTGAAATTAATCAATGGTTCAATAATATGTCCATCAACTCTGTGTCGTCTAAATTTCAGCTATAGTCAAACTAGCATAAGAAGACAATTGCCTTTATGTCCGATTTTCAGCAGAACAAACTATGGTGTGAATAGCCCATTAAATCAATTGATTTCAGTCTTCAATAAATATTACTTTTTGCTCTCATTTAAAGAAAACTTTTTTAACATATCATAGTTATTATTTATTTTTTAGGTAAAATTTCATTATTAAAATTGTATGTACATAAATAGTTTTAAGTTCTAACGTTAGGCAATTAACGGATTAAATAAATAAAGGGGTTTGTAGACCCCTTTACCAACTAATCGTTTTTTCGTTGTTTAAAATGCAGGACTCAAACCATTGACTCAAGCCTGCACTGCAACTCTAGTTTCCGACTCAGGTTTGTGAACGTTAGTAAATATTATGTAGGAAAATCTTGATTTTTACAGTTTACCTCCCATTTCAATTATTTTTTTAAGAGTGAACATTTTAAAAGAAGTACCTATTAAAGTAAACGTTAACTAGGTATAAAAACTTAAAAACTATGATGAATCCAATTTTTTAGTGTCTGCTACTTCTTCTGATCCTTCAATACAATTCTCAAGTACTATAAGGACACATAATAAACACTGGCAAGTTATGAAATATTGTACAATGTACATGACAAGAATAAAACTGTTACACCAGACTCTTCTATCTGAGGTACTTTTTCTTGCTCATTTAAACTAAAGTATGTACTTGAATACGAAGTATAATAATTCTTGTTGATAAAATAATGGGCACTTTAAAATGTACCACAAAGTATAATATGAATGGTACTTACAGGATACGTAAACGAAAAACATATTAAACATTGTGGTTTTGTGCGAGATATAAATTTTAAATGGCATCTGTGACTATAAAGTATATTTCATTTCTTTGAAACTTATAAGTTTTATCTTTAAGGCAAGTCGTTTTCGATGAGTTAGGATTTTCTGAAAAGTACAATATAAAACCAAAAGTTTATTTTATAACTTTTTTGCATTGTGTGTTTAATTTATTTTTGAGTGGAAATAAAATACAAGTAGGTAGGTAGGGTAGAAGGGGGAGCATTTGCCAGTGGGGTGCCTTTGCCAGTCCAGGTTTTTTTCCAAACCAACAGAATATTAAATACCGAAAAATCATTTTCTGTTGCACATTTATGATTGAAAACTTTCCACAAAGTTTGACAGCTTTTGGCTGGACACGAAATAAATTAGACGCTTGTGTTTTTTTTATTAGTTTTTTAATGTTGAAAACCAAAATATGAAGGCACATAATCGTCGTAAATTTTTAATATTTGTCTTGTTAAATTACTTTTTTATACAAATATCTTTTGAAAATTATGTGTACTATGCTGTGTACAAGTGATTTTTTTATTGTTTAACTTATAAAAAAGTTATAAGTGAATTTTTGAAAGATTAGCTTGTGGGGTGCATTTGCCATTTGTTTTTGGGTAGGTTTTGCTCTGGCAAGCAAGCAAGCTTCCTCAAAAGAGGATGACAGAATCCTTAAAAATCAATCCCTTCTTCGTACTTTCAGCTAAAAAGAAGTTTTGTTTATGATTATTGGTTTTATTTGTATTAACTTTTATATTTAGGTAACTGGCAATCCCTCCCCACCCCTGTGGCAAAGCCTCCCACCTGGGGAGGCTTTGTCACATCACTTTTCGTTTTTTTGAATAAATTATTAAAAATATAAATAATTAATATATCAAGATGAAAAAAATATTTAAGTGAAGATGATAAAGTCAATAATAATATCAGATATAAAAAAATTAAAAGAAACGTAAAAACTTTGCGTTATATCAATTTTCCTAAATCCTGGCAAATCCTCCCCCTTCTACCCTACTGTCATATTACACTGGTCAACGAGGTTTTTGCCACAAGAACCAAAATATACTTTTCTATATGTTTTTGATGTGCTGAACTCGAATCTGAAGTCAGAAAATTTTGATTGGCTTCCGTTTTTGAAATATTACTGTTAGAAAATACCGAAAAACGTCATTTTGGCTGTTTTCGAGGTTATGTTTTTATGTGGGGTAATTCCTTATGAAAAAATTTGTAACGGTGCCTATAAGAATTGGTTTTGTTCTTCCAAAAAATGTTTTAATCTTTCCGATATCTCTTTTACTGCCCAAGATATTTAAAATTTAAGGAGTGATCTTTGATTTAGAAACAGCACTGCCCAACCAAATTAAACTTTTTTTGCCACAAGAATCAAATACCAAAATATACTTTTCTAAAGGTTTTTGGCTTGCTGAACTCGAATCCGCAATCAGAAAAACCTCTAGAAAAGTATATTTTGGTTCTTGTTAATATAATTTAAAATTCAATTTATAAGTTCAAGTGACCTTAACTCCAAAAATGTATAAAGCGTTTCGCCCAGGTACAACAGTGGGCTCATCAGTTAGATCTGTCGTACCCTTACTAAGACGCCTTATTTTGGTCGATGTTTACCGACACTATATAGAACTCACAGCATGAATTCTAAGGAATTTGTTTAAATTCAGACACTGTCGTACCTGGGCGAAACGCTTTATACATTTTTGGAGTTGAGGTCACTTGAACTTATAAATTGAATTGAATTTTTTATTATTTTTGTTATTTTTTTCTTCGTTATAATTTAAAACATTAAAATAAAACAAAAATAAAATTTAAAACTTAAATTGGCCATTAGTTATAGAAAATTAAAAGAAATGAAAATAAAGACATTAAAAAGACATTGTTTGTACCAGGAGTTATCGGGCATATCTTTTTTCTTTCTTCGCGGTCATACTGAAATGACCCTGAACTTTGCAGCAGGGATGGGACTTTGCTGCAATTGCAGTAGATCTACTGCATTTTCTTCAAGAAACAAATCTACTGCCTTTAAATAAAATCTACTGCACTTTTTGTTTTACAAAAAAAAAAATTATCAGCCTATTGTGAGTTTCATGTGAACAGGATTTCACCCGAAAAAATGGAAAATTACTTTTATTTATTCCATGAGGAAAGTTGTTGACGTTCAGAAAACTCCTCGTATTTTGTTCAGGTAATGTGCGAGGCAGTGTTGCCAGAGCCGGCTATTTATCGCCAAACAAGCTCCTTGAATATTTCACCCGCTACTTAAAATTTTTATTTCCGATTTATCGGAATTTGGCCCTTTTAATATTAAACTTGGCTACTTAAGGCTCCTTTGAAATCAAAGCATTTTACAACAAAAATCCATTAAAGATGTGAACAGAGATAACCAATTTGCATACACTTTTCATTATTAACTACTACTAATTTAATATCATGCCCGTCAATGAGCATAAAAACCAGAATATACAAATAGGTATCAAATAGGTATGAAAAAAAAATTGTACTTGAGGTCTGATATCCAAAATTTTTCTGAAAATTAAAAAAAATCAAAAATCTCATAGCAAAACAAAACTATATGCGTTTTGTATGCCATATAATTTATTTTTTATTTATTTATTATTTATTAGCTTAATACAAGCATATAAACTTACAACTATTGTTTACAAAATAAAAGGCTATTTTTGGCTCCAAGATTTTTCAAAATCGGCTCCTTGCTTCTTAAATATTCTGGCAACACTCTGCGAGGTTAAAATTTAGTGGCGAACAAAAAACTAGTTTTGCCGTTATTAAAATTGCATGCGAACAAAAATGTTTCGTGTGGAAAATTTCCACGTGAATCTCATGTAAAAATACTATCAGCATATTATTTATTTTATTTGTTTGATCGTTATTCTGAATGCAGTCAATCTCATTCTAATACGTAACGTGTGTTTTTACGTATAATTAATACAAAAATGCATAAATTTTTGTTTTGGTCCGTTTTTGTTATATTTTCTAAAAAGAAATGAATGTTTAGTTTTTGTTATTTTTTATGAAATTCTAAAAATATAAAAATCTACTGCGATAAAAATGAATCTACTGCGTTTTTTGTTCAAATCTACTTCTACATTTTTTTCAAAAAGTCCCATCCCTGCTTTGCAGACGCTATTTTTTAATTTTTTTATTTATCATTTTTACGAGTTTCAGACAATTTTCGGCAAATTTTTATTTTTTTTTTATTTTTGTAAACTTTTATATTATAGGTACCTATTATTTTTTGTATTTTTTTTTTGTTTTCAAAATAAAAAGTAGGGTTATTTTAAGTTTATTATTCTAAGTTAGTCACTTGAACAGAGATCGCAATTGTAAACGAAGTATTCATCTTCAATTTCTTCTTTGTTTTCTTCAAATATGACAAACAGGTTAAATGTGTTCATTTTTTTCATAAATTGCAGATGACTCAATCTGTTCGCCTTAAAAAACTAAAAAATGGCGTATCGAGTATTTATTGAGACAAAGCGATAACCCGTTAAGATTTTGAAAATCGGTTGAGCTTTATATTTTATTGATAACTAATTCCTAGGCACGTTAATTCTAATATTTTTCTCGTAAGAATTAAAATAAAATACTCATCCTCTTTATTTTTTTAATGTAAGAATATTAAATTTTTAATCAAACTGGTGTTAAAAACCTAAATGACAGCAGCAGCCATTTTAAAAATAAAAAAATATAATTTCTAAGGTTTCAGAGTTATAGTAACTTGAAAATGTAAGTATTTACCTATACAAAAAAATTGACAGCATAGGGATTCTATTTTTTCGCGATAACAATTCGTACGCCAAGCTCTCGTTGCAGAGATATCAGATCTTCATTTGATGGCAACATCGTCAACAACGAATAATTGATGCGATTTTTAGTCCGTGACTTTGCCTTCAAGCAGCCATCAAGAACTGTAATAAATAGCGGAGAAATGGATCTCCTTGCTCTATTAATATAAATCGGTTACCTCTCCTTCAAGAAATCTGCTGCCAGTTCTCGGTCTAAAAGCGAATATAACCCCTTGAATATGATGCCGACAATATTGTCTAAATATTGTGTTTCTAAAGAAACAGAAGAGCTTTGAATCCAACGCAACTTCAGTAAAACAAAAACTACCAAATTAAAAACAACAACCAACTCTCAAAAGCGTTTCAGAGTATCCTTTCTATTTCCTATTACTTTGTACAAAAAAAAAAATAAATAAACTAAAAGTGTTGAACTCTTTTGTTTTAAACAACAAACTTGTGGACAATCATCTTCCCTCCATTCATTTAGAAATTTCAGACATAACAAGCAGAGAGTTGTATGTCTTCTTGTTCATGAATCATGAGAGAGATGGCGGAAAAGATTGCATTCATGGTTGTCAAAAAAAAAAAAAAAAAACAAAAACCTTTGTTACAAAAGTAACTTTCATAATAACGACCTCTTTTGTGTATAGGTAAAGTGTAAATTTTTTGATAGACGTCCGACACTTTTTGACCTAATTGTTCTCAGAATCACCCTTGTCGTTTGTGCTACAGGATTTGTAAAACACACAATACCTAAATGTAAGAAATTTGTGTAATTAAAGGAGCTTTATTTTGTTGCTACCTTGAATGAAATACTGCAGACTGCACTTAAATTGACTAATGAAAAATGTTCTACCATAGCTTTTTTGTGTTGAATTTTGTCGGACATGAACAGTTGATTTGAAAATTTAAATTTAATTGAACTACAAAGGAATGGAAGTTTGAATAAAATACAAAGTACATAATAGTGTTGCCACGCTATGGTAAGCAAATGATTTGAAATAACGTGAATTTACTATTATTATGGATATTATTATAACAAGATGGGACGCAATGTCAGAACATGGTGGCATCAATAAAACTTTTTCAAAATTACGTCAGTTGTATTTTTTGGGGTTGGTGACGTTTTCCCCAGGACATTATCCAAAAAATAAAGACCACAAAACCCAAAATCCCCAAACTGAAATCTCCAAAGAGAGAGCCCCCATAGCAAAATTCTCCAAGCCAAAATCTTCAAAAAATATTTTCAAGTAGTGCGATTAAATCGCGCGATTTAATTTTTTACAAATTTTTAAAACAATATTTCAAAAATTTTTTTTTTTTGAAAAATCAATTTTTTTAAGTTATTTTTTCAAGTTATTGCACCAGGACAAGGAAAAGCCCGAGTTCTAAGGCACTTACACCCAGACATGGAAGAACTTTGTTTTCCAAACATTTATTGTGGTCATTCATTGGGATCATTAAATAACATTTCATACACAAATAGAGCTAAATCAATTGCTATTGACTTTACGATCGAAGAGGTTGCACTCCGACAAACATAATAGGCTACTGATTATGTCGAAAAAAAAACAGGGTAATCAGGAACTAAGACGTTCACGGGTTTTTATTGCAGGAATCGTTCAATGGGTTATAAAAGAAGATAAAACCGCGGAAGTGCTATTAAATGAGAGGGTGGAAATTGAAGATAGGGGTGCAAAAGCCCCCTTTTTGGTTTTTTCAATATATCTCGTAAACAAAGCTAATACATTTTTTAGAGAATTAAATTTCCTATAACAATAATGTTTTTTTTTTTTTAAATTGATAAAAAAAATTTCAGTACCAAAACAGTCGAAACAAACATTAAAAAAAAAATCAAAAAAATTCGATTTTTTAAGTTTTTTTACTTTTTTGGTTGTGTCTCTTATTTGGGCTCAGATAGGCATTAACATTGCTCTAATAAAAGATAGAATATTAAATTTTCTTTAAAATGCTGGTCTTATTAAATTTTTTCATTTAAAATTAACCGAAGTATGGCCATTTGAACCTATCTTTTCTAAAAAAAAAATTAAAAAAAATTATTAAAAAACAACGGCAACACTTACAGTTATGAACAATACTTTTTTCGAAAGCTAAAATTATACAATTAATTTAAATTTTAAAATTAATTTATTTAAACCGACTATTTCGAAATAAACGATTTCAAATTTTAGAAAAAAAGTTTAAAAAACACGTTGATTACTATTTTAGTAAAGACTGTGGATTTCAATAAAAAGTTTTTCGATAAAGTAAACAGCCTCAATTGATTTCTTATCAAACACTGAAAATAATTATGTTCCTATGCCTTCTTGTTTTCCTAGAAAATTGAAAAATAGAAAAACTACTTTCATTTATTTTGAAAAAAATTGATTGAAATAACCTTAAGTACTTAAAAATTTAAATTAGGTAAGTGTATAATTTTAGATTTCGAAAAAAGTATTGTTCATAACTGTAAGTGTTGCCGTTGTTTTTTAATAATTTTTTAATTTAAATATTTTTTTAGAAAATTGCTCCTCCCACCTAAACGGGGGAGCGGGGAGATAGATCACCCCTTCTATAGAAAAAAATTATTATTTTTTTTTATTATTGTATTGAACTCCTTTTCAAAAAACCGTTATTAATTCTGGGCGCCTAAGTTATCGTACTCAGCCCATTAAAAGGGTACAAATGGGGTGAAAAAGGGGGTAATAAGGGGGCTTAGGAGGGGGTGTACTTGGGGCAAGGGGGTTGCATCCATAGAGAGTTGTTATGAGCTTCACATAAACTACAACATACTAAAATTTTATTAAATTCGACTGAAATCACTTTTTCCGTACTACCTTACCTAGGGGTCAGGGGTCATTTTCGGGAATACTACATATCAAATTTTGGTGTAAAACTGTGGTTTTATATTCTCCTCCATCAAAGGAATCTAACTGCATCAAAAAATTTTGTACTTAAATTAACTTTGATATACATATAGTGAAATTTTGTCTAGGAATCCATCTTCCCAATTTACTGGGAGTTAAAAAAGAAACAGCTTATGATGTCTACAATCCGCCAATTAGGAAACCCACAATTTTCCTTAAACTATCCGCAGCTGAAGCTGAAGGGAATTGATGCAATCATTTTTCCAGACTATGAAGTCGAAAAAACAGCTTTAAGAACGTCGAAAGACGTAGCTGAAGCTAACAGAGAACGTGGTGATGTTGATCCGTTCGACAGAGTTCCATTCATAATCGTTGTGACAGGTGTCTCCTGGAGCAAAAGATCGTATTTCATTTAATAAGGAACTTCAGAAACATACTGCAAGCTATTTCCAAAGGCTGCAAAACAAGTCTGAAAGACTCTCTCTTGGAACAAACAAGAAAATATATTCTGAGAGCGCTCAAAACATCAGACACTAATCAACGTATCAGGGATGGTTAGCAACGGCACCAGTGAAAGTTACGTTGACATTATGTTTTTGCCGTGCGGCAAAGCTTTTCGATTCGTGTGAACGTAAGTCACAGGTGACTAAAGTTAAAATCCCCATTGAAAAATCCTAGTCGACCGACATATCGTGTGGCTAAAATCGACCATCATCCTTAAACCCAGTTACTATTTCAGTAAGCTTGTGATACGAGATGCTCATGACAAAACACTACTCGCAAATGCCCAATATTCTTAAGACACAGCCATACAAATTTCTTTTATGTAATCAATATTTTTAATATCCTTTTGATTTCAACAAAAAAAGGCCTCGTAAAAGTATCTACTTTAATGCCGAATGTTGCTACCAATAATGGCTTTCGATCAGACACAATGATTGGGTAAAAGATGAAATAAAGTTTTTTTATTTGCATTTAAAATCAATTGACCAAAATAGCCTGCATTAACAAAAATATAAATCTACACAATGGTTTGAAGGTTTTTCTTTAATAAAGTTATTAAATAGTCATGAGCAAAGCACAAAATTGATTTTATTGAATATTCAATAACGAGAACAAAATTTCTCAATCATATATTAATTTATGCAAATGTGATGGCAACACTATTTTCTGTTCAAGCAAAAATTGCATATTTTAAGCTGAGGAATAAATTTCTTTTGCATTGCCAGACTTATCTATACTAAATTGGTTTGATTGAAATTTTACCTAATTGATTCTTTGCTATGGCTTGGACACAGATGGTGTTCCAGACTAATTAAGCAAATAGGTTCCGAGGGAAGAGATGAGAGCATTAAGTAAAAGCATTATTCCCTTTTTTAACCTAAAATATAGATATTGCAAGAGTAGGTAACTCGCAGGGCCTGGACCTGGATAGTAATTTGCATATTTTTTTGCGTGTAGGTGGCCCAGACAACTTTCATAATTGCAGTACTACATCAACATAAGAGAAATTAAAGCTTTTTATAAAACGAAAAAAAAACAAGGATATCTGGGTTAATGAAATGTTTAATCAAATTAGAACACGTGTACGAGAAGAGATTAGAAAAAGTTCTTTTCTTTTTTTGAAAATTACTTGTGAATAAATTGTGTCCCTTTTATATGACCTTTTTTCTAATGATGCATTTTTAATTGGTTTAGTTTGTGAATAAGCGAATGTAAAGGTGAAATTGGATGAATAAAATAAAAAAAAAATTAAATTAAATAAAAATAATTAGTCTGCAAGAATGGAAATAGCTCTCAATTTTCTGACAAGTCGGAACGGTTAAGCAGAGATGCACTTTTTCAGGATTGATACTCTTTGAAGTTTGGATTTGAACTTGGGCTGCCAGATAAAATTTTATTAATGTCGCGACAACAGGTCTCAAAAGTCGGGACAAATCGGGTCACAGCCAAATAATACATGAAATCGAAAATAAAAAAAATAATAAAAAGAATTACGTAGGTGATTAAAAATTTTTTATGCATAAAGCTTTTACATTTTTTCAAAAAAAAAAAAAAAAATTACAAAAGTAAAAATTTTCAAATGCATTTTTGTTTTCCGGGCTGGAAAATTAAAACAAATGATGCAGAAAGCTTATTTTTTGGCCTAAAAACAATTTATATGCTCTTTTTCACAAAACAATTGCGCTAGCCATAAAAAAAATATTTTCACTTTTGTACTTTTTCATAAAGTGGTGTATGTAGTTAAGGCTTAAGACTTAATCCTAAATTTTTGGGGACTTCTTGCAAAAGTACCTATGAGCTGGTTGAAGTTCCATTTTTTGAAAATCTTCGTTTGGAAAAAAAAAAAAATAATAAAGACTTCATCCATAAAATAAAATCACATTCATCGTAGATACGTAAGTAGGTACTACCTACTCTCTTAAAAACTGTCTCTTGATAGATCTTTTAGTATTTACTAAGCCCTAAATTTATGCTTTCAACAGTTTTCTAGTTTTGTAGAATGAACGAATTTGACCTAAAAGTTTTTTCTTATATAATTTGAGTGAATTTTCTTATATTTATAACAATTTATTTTTAATGCAAGCTTTAAGTCATTTTTATTAAATTTTATTTTTTAATGTTGGAAAATGGTCAATGAAAAGCAATTTTTGCCTTGATAAAAAGGTATAATTGAGGATATTTTAACCAATTTTCAATGACTTTCAAAAAAGTAAAAAATTCAAATCCAATCATTGTACACATATGTATAATTGAAGAAATACATATATTGCAAATAGCAGTTGTGTGTAAATCTTTAAAAAAAGCTATTCAAATTAGTGACTGCGATTAAAAGAAGAACAAAAGAAATAGTAGTAGGCTGAAAATAAAAAAGCGCAGCCGAAGCAACAATATCCGGAGAACAGCGGTAAATTCCATAGCTTGTCTCAAGTTCAACTCAAACAGCGGCTAAAAACGGATTGTCAGTCAGGATTACGAAGTATAATAAAAAAAAATAATTAAAAAATAAAAATTTAATTAAAATAAAAAAGTGTTTAATTTATATTTTTCCTTTAATTTCAACGTCAACGACTGGATTTATTCTTTCATTTTATTTTATTTTATTTTGTTTTATTTTATTTTATTTTATTTTATTTTATTTTATTTTATTTTATTTTATTTTATTTTATTTTATTTTATTTTATTTTATTTTATTTTATTTTATTTTATTTTATTTTATTTTATTTTATTTTATTTTATTTTATTTTATTTTATTTTATTTTATTTTATTTTATTTTATTTTATTTTATTTTATTTTATTTTATTTTATTTTATTTTATTTTATTTTATTTTATTTTATTTTATTTTATTTTATTTTATTTTATTTTATTCTATTTTGTATTCTATCCAAGAAACTCAACGACGTTATTGGAGCACCTGCCCAGATGTGGGAATTATACTCGAGCTTTGGACGAATATATGCCTTATAAATAATAATTGCTAGATCAGACGGGGAGAAAAATTTCTTGCATCTTCGGAGGAAACCTAAACATAAATACTGAAACTGAGTTTAAAATCAGTGTTGCCACTTTTCTGTTTATTAATTAGTTTTAGATTAGATATTGCCAGTCAATTTTTGTGACCATTATGTTGAAAGATAAAGTATTTCCTTTTCTACATTATATGTTCAATATCTATAATGCGTAAAGGATAAAAATAGACTTTTTAGTAAAAACACCAAAAATGCCATGTTTTTCTCTTTTTCGAATACATTTTTTTAAATTAAGGATATTAAATTTTTTTTTAAGGATACATATCAAAAGAAAATTTAATTATCTACAAAAAATTACTTAATAAAAATTTTCATATTCGGCTTCCTTTTCAAGTTATAGACGAAAACACAAAAAATAACAAAAAAAAGTCGAAAATATTGATCGTTACAAAAATTATCATATCTTTATAACTTATCCATAAATTTTGAAGAAAATTATTTTGTTATCTTTGCCAGAAAATGCACTACACATAAAAAATATAAAACTATGAGGATTCGCAAGATTTAGATTTTTTATGTCAGTAAGAAACTCTTTTTTTGCAAAAATTTCGATTTTTTTTTAAGTGTTTTGATACAATGCACTTAAACTTTTAGAGTGACCCAAAAAGGTTATAACAGTGTTTGTTGCTTATTTTATCAGCTTTCAGGGACCGGTTTTTCTATTCACATTAGTTGTTTATTACTCAAGATATAGCCAGAATACTAAGTATGCTGAAAAAAAACGACAAGAAAAAACAAGAAACCTATCCATAAATATTTTTTTAGATAAGATTTTCGAGTTTTCTGGGCTCAAATCTATATGAAAAGTATAACAGCACTCTTGGTGTCCAACATTTTTTAATTTTTTTGTAAACTAGTGTAATTATGCCCGCGTACCGCTCCCGCATACCTTTCCGGTGTGGTCATTCCTTTAAATGATTAAAATTGTTCATCCTAGTGCATTAAATAATTGTTTTTTAATTGAACAAAAGTGTATTGTGATTAGAGTCGATTTCAAATGAGTGTAAACAAAGTAGGTATAATATGTTAATATATTCCAGTAATGCCAAAGTCATTGACTTGTATTTTTTTTTGGAAATGACATCACTTTAATCTAATTATTTAATTATTATAAGAAATTAATAAATTTTTCTTGCTTAAATACTCGCGATGTATTCATGTTATTTATCAATTCACTTGGGAATATTTAACAGAAAGGAAGTATGAACTGAACACATAACTGAAATTTTTTTAATTTGTATTTAAATTCTTATAATTTTTTTTTTCATTTTTACAGACCCATATCAGCTTTACCCAAATAAGAAGATCTGCTAACTGTTGTGAAATATCCGCTTTAAGAAGCATTCATATTCATATACGAAATGCCTGGAAAAATCATATTAGACATTCAAACAAAACAAAATCAAACAGCTCCTCTGTGTAAACTCTGTATTGTGGCATGCAATATAAAAATGAGGTATAATTGTAAAAAATGTAATAATTCTGGCAAAATACAATTTAAATACATTCCAAAATATTAAAGCCAAACAAATTCCGAAATAAATATAATTATTGATTTTAATTATCTCGTGTTGTTTTTGTTGTTGTTGTTGAGGAGTAGGTTGTTGTTGGAATATAATCACTACAGGGCAGGGTGTTTTAAGCTTTATCTGGGACCGTGATTTTTTTTGTATCGCTATAAATACAAAAGTTATCAATAAAAAAAATGCTCTTTTTTGTTTGTTTTTTATTTTTACTTTTTTCTTAAATTTTTTTCTACCAAATCTTAAATTTTAAATAATTAGTGAGTATTTTATAGCTTTGTGTAACAAGAGACCTGCAATTTTTTTAAATTTTTAAGTCTCTTCATTTCGTAAATAAGGGGTATTTTTTAACAAAAAATATTTATAACTTTTCTTTCTTTCTTTCTTTTAAGCGGGTTTTTCACTTAAACGAACCTATTTTAAGTGAAATACAATATTTGGGGATAAGAAAAGTGTTTCAGATAAGCGGCTTTTTCTTTTAAGCGGGTTTCTCTTAAGCGGGTTTTACTGTACGAGCAAACCAAGTATCGCACTAATAATAGTCAAACCAACCACACAGAATCCACACCGACAAATAAGAATAACAGTTGAAAGCCGCCGAATGGTGATTCTTTCGGCTTTCAGACAGATATAGTCCTGCTTAAAATCACTCCCTTATAGCCTTTCTGTAAGATGTTATTTTTCCTTATATTTTTATTCCAAAACTTTAAACTACCAACTTGAGACCTTGCATAAATTAACTAAAAAAATATATATCTTGTTATGGAGCAAATCAATACAAAAGTAGGTAAATATTCTCTTTCCAAAAAAGTAGGTAGGTATTTCTTTTTTATTTATTTGCATTCCAATAAAACCCTCAAGAGTAGACTACTATTATATTTTATTTCCGAGAATTCATCTTCATTTTGGCAGAGAAAAAATAGTCCGGAAGCTCTTCAATATAAATTACCTTACCAACTCATTGGAAAGTAGGGAATGATTTAATGTGGCAGCAAATTGGAATCAAATTGATATTGGACAGAGGACGAATTGCCTTTAAGGCGAATCGATTTATAAGACTTTTTCTTATTTTGTTTTTTGTTTGTTTTCATTTTGCAAAAGCTGTGAAAATAAAAGGACCAAACTTCCGAGTTCGATACGGAAATTGATTGTAAAATTTTACTTTGAGAAAGTTATTTGGAATGGGATTTCAATTCTATGTCCTGAAGGAAGTTTAAAAATTCGAAATTGACTACCTACTTTTTAAAGTCAAGTCAGTTCTTTATTTACAAAATTTGAAAACGAATATCAACAACTAAAGAGTTCCTTCCTCTTTGAACTGACAATCCAACGGAAGTTTTAATGAATTTTCTTTTCAAATTATTTTCAATTTACCAATTTTCATTAACTCAAGATTACCCAGAGACAATTCTAGAATTAGGTGTATTATTTTAAATCCACAAATCTAATTATGGAGTTCCTGGAATACGTTAATTTAATTTCACAATAATCTGCTTAATTTGTGTTAATCTCTTGCTTAACCATAAATCAACAGGTAATCATGACATTGCTCTGTTGTAATATTTACCTTAACCAAGGCAAAGTTACATTGTAACCATAAATCATTTAGCTTCATCAGTTGTCAAATATCTATCCTTCCATACATAATAGCCACAGAATTACGTGCATCAAATGTTTTGGACAGATTAAAGGCAATCAAAACGTGACAAGATTTTGCGGAGAGATTACCGTATATTATAATATTATTCTTATTCAGTAGACAAGAACATTTACCAGTGATATTAGTCGAAAACAAAAGTTTTTCATATATGTATGTACATACAAAATATTTAACTTTAATTTTTAAATGCTGCTTGAAGTACTAATTGTCATTATTCTCATATATCCCTTCCTCACAGAAAGTATAAGGAACCGTGTTTTGTTGTTGGTGAGATTCTTCAACTTGAATTTGATTCTAAGATTCAATCCTTATACCGCTCCAACCAACGTTTTAACTACTATCAAGGGGCACGGTAGTGCCCAGCCAAGTTCTCTAGCAACTTTGGCACTACACCCTTATTTACAGGAAACAACTCAGGCCATTTTCGACCCCCCTCTAACTTCCACACCAAAGATGCCAGAAATTTCAAACTCGCTACATTTGTTGAGCTCGCCGAACCCAAATTCTTCACAAAATTTCAGCTTCTTACGATAAGTAGTTTCTGAGATAAAGGACTTAAAAAATCGCGAAAACCGTAACTGACTCATTGACTCACTGACAGATCATCAAAATTATGGAGAACTTCCCGCTATCGTAGAAACTTGAAATTTTACATGGTAATAGGACTTGTGGTGTATACAAAGGAAAAAATCGAAAATTTAAGATTTTCAATTCAGGGGGCGTGGTAACCGCCCATTTTCGCCGAGTTTTCATCAATTATTATAGAGCACTTCTCACTATCGTAGAATCTTGAAATTTAGTAGAATGGTAGAGCTGGTAGTTTATACAAAGGAAAAAATTTAAAATTTGAGAATTTTCGCCATTGGGCGTGGTAACCGCCCATTTTCGCTTAATTTACATCAAATATTTTAGAGCACTTCTGATTATCGTAGAATCTTGAAACTTGGTAAAATGGTAGATCTGGTAGTTATTACAAAAGAAAAAATTTAAAATTTGAGAATTTTAGACAATTATATAGATTTTAATTTCTACAGCAAAACCTTGCAAAAAGAAGTGAAATCACAACAAAAACATTACTGTTAAAAAAAGAGCCAAGTTCTCCTATGTTGAAATTATGCTAGCACAAAAAGTACTGAAATGTAAAAGTGGTACAAAGTTCTAAAGCTTGGCTTTAAATTTGTATAAATAAAATTTTGGTTGTTTAATTGGCAATTTTTCAAATAGCTTTAAAAATCGGTAATTTAAAGTAAAATTGCCAAGGGAACAAAAAAAATTTTATTTATACAAATTTAAAGCCAAGCTTTAGAACTTTGTACACTTTTACATTTCAGTACTTTTTGTGCTAGCATAATTTCAACATAGGAGAACTTGGCTCTTTTTTAACAGTAATGTTTTTGTTGTGATTAAATTCACATGTTTACAGGAGGCGCTGACTTTTACCAGCTAGCTTTTACATCTACATGCCGCTTCTATCCTCGGGCTATTTTTGTTTCAACAAGTTTTTTTTTAATAAGAGGACGGGGTTCCTTAAGCACCTTAGAAGCACCCCTCGCCACAGATGGATGAAGCATTTTGAAATAGAAGCCTTAAACCATTTCATGGGAAAACGCAAAATAATGCTTAGGTATTTGGATCACACGTATCAAAACACAATAGTAAAAAAAAATCTCTGTAAACATCGAAGGTTTACACATAGAGTCATTTGGGGTAAGATTGCGCAGTGGGAAAGAGCGCGCACTGCTTATTTCTCGAGCTGTGTAAAAAAAAAATTAAAACGAAAATGAGGAAATTAGCTTTTAGTAAGGCGTTAATAAGTGACGATCTTCGCGAGTGTGTGCCCAGCTCCATTTTATTTTAAAAGAGGGTTGAAAAAAGCCGACTAAAAACAAAAAAAAAAAGTTGTGCTGGAAAAGTGTGTTGCGTCGGCGTGGCAGCATTAGATACCGAGAGTAGCACATGTTTTTGAATAGTGCATATATTTATATTTGATTTTAGTCAAAAATTTGTTAGACTTTGTTTTATTTTATTATAAATTTGATAAAAAGAAAAAAAAGTACCTTTGTGGGTAAAATCGCGCAGTCCTTTTGTGGGTAAGAGCGCGCACTTCTCCCCATATTAAACTTACAGAGAATTTTTGAACTTGAATCTTGAGAAACGAAGGCTTTTATTCATGAATTCCAAAAAAGAAAGGCTCTGATTTAATTAGAAACATTTTTTATTTGTTTTGTTTTATAAATAAAGTTTAAGTTTTTGTATTTGAACTTAATTTGTTTTTTCTTTAATATTTTCATTCATTTTAGTGAAAAACTTAAAAGTTTTGAAAGAAAGTTTTGTTTAACTTAGTATTACATTAAGTTTTTAGAAATTAAGTAGAGGTAAAGATTCCTATTAAAATTATGTGCGCGCTCTTACCCAAAAGTTTGCGCGATCTTACCCTGACTTAGGGGCAAGAGTGCGCACTTTGACTTCATATGGTTTTTGTTTTGAATCATATGAAATATTTAAACTAAAAAAATTTTGTTTTGTGTTTTCTTGTTCCCAAAATATAGATTTATCAAATGTAAAAAACTTTATGCTGTTCTCTTATAGAATTTTCACAATTTTGCCTTAATGTGAATAGTGCACGCACTTACCCCAACCGACTCTACAGTTTCTTATAGCTGTGGGTAATGTTACAAAGAAGTATTGCCATCCGTTTAAAAGAACATAATAGACGGTTAGCGGAAAAAATCGGTAATTTGTGAAACATATTACCCTTTCTTCTTCTTTGGCTCTTGACTAGGGAAATATTCAATTTTATATGAGTAGTATGAAATAATTCCCTTTTAGGTTGATATTCTTTTTTTTTCTTTAAAAGTGTAACAATGTTGTTTTGTTTTCCAAAAGCATCATTACTTGTATAAATTCCCATTATTTACTTAAATTCTTCTTGTCCTTGAAAATTCAAATAACATAAAATATCGTAAGATTTCTTGAAGATGTTTTTCAAATCGTCATAAAATGTCTAAGGAGATTGTTTAAGAATTTCAAGTATCGTTCAAATCTTAAAGAGCATTACGTAATAATTTTTATGAATAATAGATTTGATGTCCAAGAAATTGTTCAACGACAAGATTCTCAATTTTATTCACTATTTCACTTAACACTATATAATTTTTACTGCTTCATAACACTTTATTTCAAAATTTCATTTCTAAATTAAAATATAAAACAAAAATAACAAAGACAAAACACTTAAATATGCCCTACATTTTTTTATTTTTCCCAGACGAATAATAATAAACTTATAGCTCCTTCTTAACAGGTCACTGCTTTCAGCAAAGTTCTATACTACGATGCCGATTTATTTTTCCACTTGCATTTAATTTTTAATTTATTTATCTTAAATTCGTTTGGAGAATAATTATTCTCTTTGCAGGTCAAGTTCAAGCAAATGTAGAGCACAGTGCACATTGAATGTCCTTACTTTAATGGTGGGTGGCAGCGTATATATTTGTTGAAAGCAAACTCACTTTCCGCATGGGACTGCTATTTAGTGTGTAAATAGGATTTCCACTGCATTCATCGGATCGTAATATAAAATTAAGTGTACAACCTGGGTCGCACGAGCTTGTTTTAATACTCGAGTAAAAATGGAATTCCGCCGTACTATTGTTGCACCACGTCCTCACCACTTTTTGACCGCCACACCACCGCTGCACCACGTCCGCACCATTATCAGAAATTTCTATTGCGTCGCACCACTTCTGCACCACGTCCGCACCATGATCAAACATTTCTAAACCGCCGCACGATCGCTGCACCACGTCTGCACCATTTCATTTTGAATTTTTTTTATTTTTCAATAATTCAATTATGTTTCATGGTGCAGTGAAGTTTTCATACAAAATGAAATCGTACAGACGTGGTGCAGTCGTTGTAAGGCGGTGGTGCAGCTGTGATGCGGCGGTCAAGATTTTTTTTTTTAAATTCAATTCAATACATCAAGTTGATGAAAAAAATTCCTTTCTGTGAATCACTGAAAAATTTAATAAAAGTTGATGCAAATATTCAGGCTTGATATAGAACCAACCACACAGTAAAGGCGGATTGTGGACCGACTTTTTTTCCCTCAAGTTTAAAATTTTTTACGTATCTTTAAACTCTCCTTTAGTATCTTTATTATGTGTACAGCACTAAAAACCTTGTTCTTTTGAAATATCCTCCAACATATTTGCGGTTGTGTGCATCCTTTGAAAGGACACAAAAGATGTTCTCTGCAAAGTTTTTGACAAAGGACTGTTGCGCATTATTAACTCTTTTTTTTATGATAGAAGCTGTGAGATTGGCTGTTAACCACTAACAAACTAGACTTGTGAATTTGTGATAATGAGTACGTGTGAATAGGAATGTGCTGATGCTTGCTAACTGTCTTCCATATTGATTAAACAGAATATTTGGTATGTGGTGGTTTTTTTTAGAAAACTCGTAAATTGCTATATTAAGTGTCTTTAATATGTTCATTTTAGATCCACACACATTTCGAGATGTACTGATTTGTATTGAATTTAAAAATGTGAAATTGCTTTTGATTGTCCTGTTGAATCTGATAGCGCTTGTTTGCCTTTGTTCATTGTTCTAGTTATGCATTGCATATATCTTTGGTTATAGTTAGTGTGACATGTATGAGTTTATTCCAACCATGGATTTTAAATGTGGAATATATTTTAAAATCATTTTAAACACTACTATGAAATAGCGATAATTATTACTGATTTCATGTTGGAATTTTTATCTCAGTTCATTGAAAACCAGATTACTATCAACCTGAATGGGTGATTATGAGCTTTTGTGTCGGACGATAAGTCATTTATAAATGGAGTAAAAAGTAAGGGACCTAAATGGCTGTCTTGTGGTATTCCAAAATAAACAAGGAAGGAGTTTAATGGACAACCGTTAAAAAACAGAGTTTACGATTAGGATCAATTTAATACATAAGATTAAAGCCACGTAAATAACGCTTCCAATAAATCCAATTACTTTTAGTTTACTGAGCAAAATTCGTTGTGAGAGTCTTTCAAATGATTAAGGATGCAGTTCTTAAAAAAAAAATTTTTCGAAAAGAAATTAATACATAATCTTCGGAACGAAAACCACGGTGGAAAACTAGAGAGTTGTATAAAAGAATAAATTTACTCTCTCTCTCTCTCTAGTGGAGAATTTAGTACTTTTTATTTTGCTTGGGTAACCTTGCAGGTCTAAAAACCCAAAATCGTTTCAACCAAATAGAACAAAGATTTTGAATTAGCAAAATGGAACGTTAAATTTACTGGGTCGCGTATCCCGAAATTTCGGGAATATAAAGCCAACGGATTTACAAGAAAAGATTTTCGAAATATACCAACAATAAAACGAAATATAATACCAAATATATATTCAAATTCTACTTATCTTTTTATTTCTGGATTTCCAACGATCCTATGAAAATTTTCAAATCTCAATTTCACCCTTTAACCCTCTGCCAACTTCTCTTCCAGATTTTTTTTTCAAAAATACTAATTTTAACACACACTAAAATTTTCATTTTCGAAAACTACTAAAACAAACTAACTGCCGAAATTAAATTCTTTAACACTTTAAAATTTGTCTACTCTTATTATCGTTTTCACAATTCCAAATTTTTCAATGTTTATTCTGAGCTTGCTGAGCTTAAAAGTGACCGCCAGAAATTTGTTTCCTCAAAGTTGGGCCCTCGGCCATACTTAAATTTGAGTGTCTTCAGCAATCGGGAATCAAATATTTTATGTAAAACATTTTTCGGTCAGTTTTCTTGTTCAGACTATGTTCTTTGCTCATACTCGTAGATGCCTTATAAATTGATTTACGTTTTTTCTCAGAATTGCATAGTTTAGTAGTTAAGGGTTTTCCATTGGATACTTTTTTGTATGGATTTTTCTTTTATTTATTGATCAGATTTTATTTCATATTTGCTCGTTTAAGTGCTTTGACCATCTAATTCTCCGCAACAGTTCTTGGAAACGTAACAATAGATTTTTGCCAAATGGTATTCTCCTCTGGTTTGATAGATTTTTTATTTGTCCAGACAGTTTTATTATTATTTATATCCTTGAGAATGTGGTGCTTATTTGTGGCTATAATTTCCAACTACTGATGAAATAGCATGGTTTGGCATTTAGTATTTATTATAGATACTGCATTGTTTTATCCTTACCTGTGTTGTGAACATAAAAGGTGGATATTAGCCATTTTCAGTATTTTAGTATCCATTGTGTGGGATAATTAAAGTTTGATTACCTACATATTAGTAAATACGTTATGGGCCATATTCATAAAGATCTACTTAAGTTATGACTTCTAAGTCCACAGTTTAAGCTAAATAAGTTAAATAAACTCGGCTGCTATTCATAGACGTTTTCATTGCAATAGCCCTGTTCCATTGGAGGTGGTAGTTTACTCGTGAGTTGAAATCTAGTACAACAACTATACATTCCTATCTCCTCGAGTAGAAGAGAAGATCATTTGTTAATTCTAGTACTAGATCTACTCATGAGTAAACTACTACCTCCAATGGAACGTTGCTAATGTTTAACTAAAAGCAGGTTTATGGAAAAAATCTATTACAATTATGCTTCAAATAATGACATTTGACATCATAAATGTCATAATTGTTTAATGGGTTTTTGTTTGGTAAAAAAAATCAAATATTTTTTGATCTAAATCTGAAATATACCTTTGGATCAAAAGATAAATTGAATCTAGTAGAACATTTGTTAGGTTAATATCTTCAGATGGTGAACTAATGGTATTGTGATTGTGCCACATTTTCAATTAATGTTTCGATGTTAGATCAAAATCTTATTGTTTTCAAATATCCATCGACATTTTATTTGAAAGAGTTAAATTGATTTAAAGTAGGTAATATTATTATTGATTGGCTTTTCATTACAGAAAAAAGTCTTGAATTTACGTTTGCTCGCATTAGTAACTGCTTAAACACAGCATTTCTTGTGTTTAAAGTTAGACCACAGGTTTAGTCCTAAACATAGGTCTAAAATTGTTTATGAATAGGCTAAAATTTGGACTTCCAAAGTAATAGCTTAGAAAGAGCTTAGTAGACGACTATAAATATGGCCCAATGTGTTAAAGAAAATCCAATACATAAATCTTATTTTGTAAACATTCGAATCATTGAATACAAATTGGATAGTATGTTTTTAAATAAATAAAATATTGCTTGCAGCAGTCCTAGAAATTAATTTAATAGGTAGGTAATATGCAAAAGTATACAAAAATAAATTCGCACGTACTTGCTCTTATGCTTAAAGTGACTATAATGTTTAAGCTTTTTATTCAAGAAATTTAAAATTTGATATTTTGAAGAAATTTCATAGCATAAAAAAATTAAATCTGTTTTTATAATTAATTAAACTATGTTTTAAATTATCTTAAAAAAAAAAAACAAATATGCCATTTTATTTCTTGTATAAAAAGGTATTTTAAGAAAAAAATTTTCGAAAATTGTAGGAGCCGTTTTTTAAAAAAATAATTTTTTATACAGGGTGTCCCAAAAGTAATGGATCAAACGAAATATGCTGATAGGCCAACTTAAGGGCTCTCAAAATTTGGTAACTTGTTCATCCAAAATCTTTACGGTTTTCGATTTAATGCAGTTTTTGTGAAATTTCGAAAAATCCCGACTTTGCATCAGTATTTTGCTTCCTCCGCTCATAATTTATTTTTGTTTTTTACAAATCTTCCACTAAAACATTGCCTAATAATAGGAAATAATTATTTAATCAAAATATTTTTTATTTCATACGCCATTTTGCTACAAATTAATTAACAGTTCCATGTTTTATAAAAACTCAATTTCTTACTTTTATTTCAGAGCAGCATCCCGAAAAAAATTTGTATTGTGTGATACTGGTTTATTATTTTAAAAACTTGCAGTGTTATTGCAGTTTTCAAAAATGTATAAAAACTTCAAAAGTTGAAATTACAACGAAAGATATTACAATTTAAATGCAACAAAACAGGGCTTTTCAGAGAAAAATAACAAAGAAAAATAAACACATTTTCTAGACTGTTGTTTTTTTATTTCTTTTTTAATAAAAGTCTCGATTTTTGTTTGTTATTTTTCTCTGAAAAGCCCTGTTTTGTTACATTTAAATAGTAATATCTTTTGTTCTAATTTCAACTTTGGAAATTTTTATACATTTTTGAAAACTGCAATAACACGGCAAGTTTTTAAAATAATAAACCAGTATCACACAATACAAATTTTTTTCGGGATGCTGCTCTGAAATAAAAGTAAGAAATTGAGTTTTTATAAAACATGGAACTGTTAATTAATTTGTAGCAAAATGGCGTATGAAATAAAAAATATTTTGATTAAATAATTATTTCCTATTATTAGGCAATGTTTTAGTGGAAGATTTTTAAAAAACAAAAATAAATTATGAGCGGAGGAAGCAAAATAATGATGCAAAGTCGGGATTTTTCGAAATTTCACAAAAACTGCATTAAATCGAAAACCGTAAAGATTTGGGATAAACAAGTTACCAAATTCTGAGAGCCCTTAAGTTGGCCTATCAGCATATTTCGTTTGATCCATTACTTTTGGGACACCCTGTATATAAAAATTTTTTAACAAGTTGGTATGCCATTTTAAAGAAATAATTAATTAACACATAAAAACTAAATTTAAAAATTTTTCATTGATCCGTTTTCAAAAATATGATTTTTCAAAAAAAATTTTTTAAATATTTTTTAAAAAACCAAAAATGCGTTTTTTGAAAATTTTCTAAAATTTTTATATTATCTTTACCTACACACTTTTGTATAAAAATTTTCATTTAAATCGGGTCAATGTTGTACGAGATATTCAGAAACGAAAAAAACCGTTCTATGACAGGTACCGTTAATAACGGTACAAAAAATATTTTTTTTATTTAAAAGTTGGCTCTTATGTGTAGTACTACACACAAAAATTTTAATCAAAATCGTTAGAGCCGTTTTTGAAAAAAATTAACTTTTCTACTTCCGTTATATGGCAGGTACCGTTAGTTTTGGTCATAAAAAAAAATTCAATTTCCCCTCTAGTGAATCACCAAAAACTGCTAACTACCAAGTTTGAAGAAAATCACTTCACTCGTTTAGGCTGCAGCTCCAGATAGAGACAGACAGACAGACAGACAGACAGACAGACAGACAGACAGAATTGCCGGACCCACTTTTTTGGCATTCTCCATCATCGTAATGTCATGTAAAATTGTTATCTCGAGTTCGATTTTTTTTACGAATCCTAAACTTGCCCTATAGTACCTATATCGCAAGTAAAAATTATACATACCTTCAATAATCCTTATAATTCTTCTAAGGAATTAAACCATAACTAAACCCTATATGTTTTGTAAAAAGTATAAAATCACACATTTTAATGAAAAAAAAAACAAGAAAAATTAACTTTTTTTTTCTTTACACATCATATTGTCAATATTTTTACATGACAACCCATAATAAATTTTATATCATCTGAAAGCTTATAATTTTAGCTGTCAATACTCACTTTAATCATGTTTGTACGACATCTAAAAATTAAAAGAAACTAACTTTTTTTCTTTAATTTCTTTATTTGACAACTTATAAAAAATTTTATATCATTGGAAAGCTTATTATTTCACCTTTAAAAATATTTTTCTCTGAACGCAATACACCTATTACATCTTTTATGAGTGTGTCATAGGCAGACATGCCTGAAGAAATGTCGAGAAATGTGTTCAGACATTAAATTGCACTTGAAAAACACTTTTTCGATGATCCAAGTGATCCCAAAAACCCAGAAATCTTCAAGCTAGTTTAAATGAGCCGTGTTTCCTTATTTCTCCACTTATTACAAATTAAAATATTCAATTCAAAATTGCTGTTCCATCAATTTGCTTTAGTATCTTTTCTTATACTTTCTTTGGTTCTTAAGTACGAACGAAGAAATGTCAACATTTTTAAAAATCCTTTTAGCTCACGTTGTTTTTTTCATCTATTTTGTATTTGCATTACAACTGAAAACCGAAATATACATTATATACCCGCAAGAAGGCCATTATTTTGTTTCCGAAAGAATTCATTTCTTTCATATTGGCAGCTGCCAATCGACAAGAAAAAAAAAATTAGTTTAGCAGTTATTCAATATATACATTACCTTTGCCTACTCATTCAATACTCAATAGTTTGGAATGATTTAATGTGGCAGCAAATTGAAATCAATTTGCTATTGGACACAGGACCTTATACTTAACAGCCTTAAAGGCAAATCGATTTGTATACTTTTACTCAGTTTTGTTTTCTTTGGCAAAAAAGCAGAAAGCTGTGAAAACGAAAAGACGAAATTTCCGGGTCAATACGGAAATTGATGGGAAAAAATGTACTTCCTCAAAATTATTGGAGTTGGGATTCAAATCTTTCTTTGCCCAGAAGGAAGTAAATGCTTTTTTTTTCTTTTTAAATTTTTTTCACTTGAAGCGTTTCAAAGTCGTCAAGACAAAGCCTGGAATTGTGATAGATTACTTTTTGTGTTTATTTAATAGCCACTTTATATTAGAAATTGAGGTTAAGTTTCTTAATGAAACAGATCATTAGGTACAAATCTGTCATGTAAAAAAGAAGAAATCCTTCAACAAAAAAAAAGGAAGGATTAATGAATTGGATGTCCTTAAACGAAAACTCAGGCATGTAATCAACATGTATTATTTTGGGATTAGCACACAATTTAAGAATTGTATGTGTTCTCACAAGCTCCGAGAGCTCCAAGAATATAAATTTCTCATTATAGCCTTTATGTTAATACCATTCTTAATCATACATTAACAGGAAATTGTGAGAATGCTCATTTATTTTACCTAAAAGGAATTAAATCAAATTGAAACAGTAAATCATAATAATATGGTCTCACGAGTTTGGAAATCTGTATCCTTTTATTTTCACCTACATTTTCTTCATAAAGACAAAACTTAGTGGGACAAATTGAGCATAATAAAAACGTGACAAAGTATTACATCTGGCCTGTTAATTATTTTTTGGTTCGGTAGCAAGGACATTTTCGTGTTTTGTGCTTGGTCAAAAAAAAAAAAAACAAAGAGCTATTCATTATGTCTGGTGTGAACAAATTATATTATTAATAGTAAAATAAATGAGAAAATTTAATTCTCTGTTTGTGTAATCTGAATCTATAGTGCAAGAATTGGGGCAGATGTACATTTCGCTTGTGGGAGAACATAGAGTGTGTGAAGTTAGAACTTTTTCCGGAACGATTTTTCGAAAAATTTTCAAAAATGGAAGTTTCAAAGCCAACAAGACAATGATTAGAACATTTTTTAAAAGTTGAAAAATTATAAAATTTTCAAAAATCGAAGGAAGGAGGGGGCTGTGTGAAGTTGGCACCCCCAAATGCTAACTTTTGTTTTTAAACCTGCCTGGTTCGATTGCCCACCCTTAGTTCAAAAATTATAACAAAAACAATTTGTTTTTTTCAAATACCAACCTCTTAAAAATCTAAATTTTTTTTTCAGTGTAAATTTGTCTTTTTTTTCACTTTTTAACAATGCTAATTCCAACAAATTAAATCACTTTTTTTTATTTGCTCTATAGGGCAAAAAAAAAAAAATTTTTAGATTTTAATCAAAACCAACATTACGATGATGGAGAATTCCGAAAAAGTGGGTCCCGCAATTCCATCCGTGTGTTTGTGCGTCTGTGCGTCTGTACGTTCATCTGTACACATTTCCACAGCCTAAACGCGAGAACGAATTTTCTTCAAATTTTGTGCAGATGATTTTTATAGAACTATGAAAGTTGTTTTTTGTTTTATATCTCACTTAGAAAGTGTACCTCCCATACAAATTTTTCAAGTTATACCAAATAACTCGAAAACGGCTCTAACAATTTTGATAAAAAAATTTGTGTATAATTTTACAATCACGACCCAACTTTTGATTTAAAAAAAATTTTTTTTAGAAAGTTACTACCATAGAACAGTTTTTTTTTTTGGTTTCAAAATATCTCTTACAAGACTAACCCGATTTCAATTTTCATACGAAAACGTTTAATTAACCATTCATAATAATGTTAGAAACTTTTCAAAAAATTTTTAAAAAATATTTCAAATTTTTTTTTGGAAAAATCAATTTTTTAAAAACTTGTTTTTGAAATTTTTCGAAATTTTGTTTTAAAGTGTAAATTAATTATTTCTGCAAAATGGGATGCCAACTTTTTTTTTAAATGTTAAAAAAATTTTTATTATAAAAAATTAATTTTTAAAAAAACGGCTCTAACGATTTTCAAATTTTTTTTCTCAAAATTCCTTTTCATACAAGAAATCACATGGCTTCGTTTTGTAATCAAAAACTTTGAAAACGGTGTTTTATTAATAATTATAAAAACAGATTTTATGTACTTTTTTTACATTATGGGAAATGGTTTAGTTAAATCTAATTATAATTTTGCCTCATTTTTTTTTATAAAAAGCTTTAAGAAAAGATCTACTTTTACCATAAGAGCAAGTACGTGCGACCCCAGTCGTGCATTTTATTTCGTTAGAACTTCCTTTGTTCAAAAATTATGACAATTTTTTTTTTAAATTGTAATTTGAAAAAAGTTTTTTTTTTGCCATAATTTTTGAACAAGGGTGGGCTAACAAAAAAAAGAGATGTAATTTGTTGGAATTACCAAGATTAGTTCAAAAAAGTCTAAAAAGTTCTATTCGTGTACTGAAAAAGAAATAATATTTTATATTTATTGTTACTTTTGAAAAATGTTTGGATAGATTTTACTTAGCATGTAGCTTTTCTAGGTGCTTATATGGCAAACAAAAAAAAAAATCAATGATTTTTACACTTGAAAAAATATTTGTATGTTGTGGTTTTTCAATTGAAATGAAACAAATCAACTTAAGATTCTTAACAGGAATGATATATAGACTACATTCATTCAAGCAAAAATTCTAAGTCAAATAAATAACATTTATAAGGCGCAATGCAAACACCAGTGCATTTAATTTTTCTGAAATATAATAATTAAAAAAAGGTCACTCTGGTGTATGCGTACTTTTTTTGTGTGTGATTCTAATAAAGGATAGCGAAAATAAAAGTTGGACTATCCAGGGGCTAAAGATTTTTTCACAAAAAAAAAAAAACAAATTTTTTTCGGTTTCTGATATGAAAAAAAAGTTTTTTGTTGTTTCTTTTGAAAAAAAAAAGATTGAAATAAAGAAAAAACAAGTTGGGCTATCCTGGGCTAGCGTTAGGCAAACGAACCACAGTGTAAAACCAGCAATTTTTACAATGAATAAAAATAATATTTCGTTATAATTTTAGAACTAATGGTGGGCTAACGAAAAAAAAATCTTTTCGAGAAGAACCTAATCAAAAATTTTTGATTTAAGGCTATATCTAAAAAATGGCCTCATAAGTCAACACATACCTATTTAAAATGAGAAAAAACTTGGGGCGCCATCTAGTGTCAAAATAAAAATTTGAAAAAATTACAGGATTAGGAACTTGATTTAAAAATAACGAACGCCCTAGTACACATATCATTTATAAATAATAAGATAAGATAAGATAAGGGAGAAACGATTTGACATCCTTGTGGAACACCAGAATGAACAGTTATCTCTTTTGATATTTAGTTTTGAAAATCGACGAATTTAGTCCTTCCAGATAGATACCATTTCAACCAAATTAAAAACCAGTCCAGTAAATCAATGCCTTTCAATTTCTTGATCCGTATTAAGTGCTTAACTCAATCAAAGTTTCGAGACCTGTAAACCTAATATGACTGTACTTTTAGCGGATGTATAAATCGATATCTTCAAGATTTTCAAAATGACATTGAACAAATTTTACGCCTAAGAAAGTCAAGGCTCACAAACCTCCCACTTAATGACCCGTCTTTGTGAATGTATAAATACTCTTTATTCCACATAGAAGGATTTCAAAAGCAAAGCCAAGGAAATTTGAATGAATGAAATATTTTAAACAATAGACATCACAAACGAAAACAAAAGAAATATGCCACAAGCTTGCAATGTAGTTTTTCATTCAAAATGTAGACAATTGAATATACAACTTCTCCCACATTTTTGTATTCTTTTTTAAGCTTAAATACCCACAGAAGGATATTTACTTCTATGCTATGACTAAGATGACCATATTGTTTATATATAAAACTCAATATGCAGCATTTTATGAGAAAGTAACCAGATGTGGGTTTAAGTGTTAACATCCAATATCTCACAGCTTTCATCATATATAAGAAGATTAAAGAACCTACATGCAACAGTCCCTTTTCAAAAACTAACCACAATGTATTTTGTATCCTTTTTAGGGTTTGATGGGTTTTGATGCACAAAACAGTTAGAGCATATTTCTAAAGAACGTATACGTTAAATTCTATGTTTTTTTTTACTGCGCCGATGCATTGGAAGTCGTCTTTACCAGCCCCATGTTGAAAAATGGGGTTTTGCTTACCCAGCACACTCCACCAAAAAGGACATTTGCACCACTATGCTCTACATTTTTGCTTGAACTTGACCTGCAAAGCGCATCATTCCTCAATGAATTCAAAACTAAATAAATTAAAATTAAATGCTAGCGTGAACAAATATTGGTAAACGGTGAGATTTGCTGAAATTAGTGACCTGAAAAAAAAAAAAAGAGTTGTGTGCTCATCTCATTCGTTTGAAAAAAAAATGTATTTAAATTTTAATTTAGTAATGGAATTTTGAATTAAACTGAAATAAAATATAAACACATGAACGTAGGCAAACTTTGATGGTGAAGAGTTTTCTAGCTAAAAATAACTCAAAAAAGGACTAAAACCTGCGCTCGCACTTATGGGATTCAAATGATGTGTGTCTGTTTTTACTTATGAGATTTTCAAACAATCTGTTTATATTTTTGTCTTTTTTGAAAGATAAAAACACTTTTCTTATGTTTTAAGGCTCTTTTACTCTTTACGTTTGAGCATAAAGAGTAAAGGACAATGGGTCCTTTATAAAAACAATATGAATCGCAGTGAAAAACAATTGCAGTAAGTGATGTGGAAACATGTAGACAAAGTATAAAGAAGGATTTACTTGTATAGTGAAAATCTGACATAAACCTTGAAAAGAAGTAAAAGTGCCCTGAAGAGATGCTGTTAGGATTCTTTGAAGCCTGGGTACAATGGATTTCTGAAAATAATATCGATTTTTTTTGCAGCTGAGTATTTTTAAATTATTGTTACATGTAAATGAATTGTACTCAACCTCGAAGAAAAGAGGTATGTAAGGATCATTTGTAGATCATACATAGCCTGGTTATTTTTTTTAATGTCTCTGGGCCTCCACAAGGCACAGATATAACTGCCATCCAAGAAATTCGATGTTGGACCGAAAATAGGAATTTTAGAACCTATAAGTCCACGACATCTTCACATGATTGCTTTTGGAAATAGCGCTTATTTTAATGCGGACTAAGAGTCCGTACAGACTTCATCAGAAAGTCTTAGATCGGAATTCAGAGTCGTCAATCAAGTACAAATTTTACTCAAGTGAACAGTTGCTCTAGCGTTTGGACCACTTTAGCTACTCGTTACGGTAAAAAAACCTAAAGGTTTCTTTACTTTTAGCTTATGAATTCCAACTGAGGAAATTCTGAAGTAAATGATTGTATAAACACTCAGAAAATTCGTTTCAGACTTGTGCTTGAGAAAAAATTTCATTTAAATGACATAAGGAGTCGTCCGCTCTTAAAGATTAAAATGTTGAAAAAAAAGTTAAAGGAGAATGGGCAAATTTGTATGGAACGTGGACGTTTCGCGGCCATCAATGAAATTGTTATTTTATGATGTTATTAAATCTTACATATGTTTTGCAGAAGTTTTATCCTTGTGACGTACTTCAGAAACGGATAAAATGCATTTTTGCATTTAACACTTTATGCAGATTGTATCTTTGTTGTAACTTTAATATGTATTTTAAGTGCAAAATATGATACTCTGTCATTTTCCCTGATTCTGAAGACCTTAATCTTGAATATCCAACCAGTAGAACCATAACCATTAGCTTTTTTAAACAACAGTTTCAAAACTATTTTGAAAGTTTTGTTGTTCAATTTTTTGTTAGTTTGAATCGTTTGAAAAACTGTCGAAAAAAATCGTGTATTATGAGTTCTATTGGTCGGATTTTCAAGATCAATGTCTTCAGGGCCAGGGAAAATGACAGAGCTTCATATTATATATTTGAAATAAAAATAAAATTCAATTTTCCCTTCACACATTAAACGATGCAGTAACAATACTAATAATGCAATATCTTGCATTCTTAAAGCAATACCGCGAAACTTCCAATGTAAAAGTTTGTCCTAAGCTATAGCTCTTTCAATTGATACCAATTTCATTAATGGCCGCTGAACGTCCAAAATGCCCATTCTCCTTTGTTCTAAAAAAATCTATAAAAAAATTTCTTTGAAAATAAAGAACTTTTTAATTTTGTGTATAAGCTTATTAAAAAATCAACGGTTTCACCAGCAATAACGTACTATTCCTTTTTGTACAGGCAAAGATTTGTTCTTGTATCTTAATTTTAAATAAAGATGTTTAAAGGGCCATTTTTTAAAAAATTAATTTTCAAAAAAATATATAGCTGTTTTAAATAAATAAGAGTATTAAATTTTTAAAAATAAATTAGTACTTTAAAACATAAACATTTCAAAAAAATTTGTTCGATTTTTTTACTTTTTTTCATTTTGAAATTTAATTTTTCAAAAACTATAGTCCATTAAACAGCTTTATATAAAAACATATTAAAATACATAAATGTATCTTGTTTTTGGCTTTACAAAAAGATACAGCACGTTATTTTTTTTTCCAATTTTATTCAATTTTTTAGAAGGTTGCACCTCCCGGGCAAAGGAGGTGAATAGACACCCCCGTCCCATACAATTTTTTTCTTGTATTGACTCAACCTACACGCTCTAGCTTTTTGGTACTTTCCTCGTATATTGTTATTTTCAATGATTGCCAACCCAAAAACCACGTTTCATACATTTGTTCATAGCTCTGGTTTTTCATAACTTATGTTTTTCATAACTTCGGTTTTTCATAATTTTGACGCTCATAACTCTGTAGCGCATAGCTGTGGTATTCATAACTTTGTCGGTTTCCCCATAAAGATTGGCTTATTTGCAGTGACCTACAGACAATTTTTTAGATAGGTTAAGGGACCGATAATAAAAATTTTCAATTCACTACTAATACAAATGCCTCGGAGGTTTCTCTAAACTTTCTTTTTTACTTAAAGAATACAAAAATACTATGACGATAGGGGGATGAGAATTCTGTAAAATATTTTGATATAAAAATTTCGGGTCATTTGATTACGTCAATGATGGGGAATGGAGATAAGGATTCAACAAATGAAAAGTACCTACTGGCTGTTGCCTGTACAATTGCACTCACCTAGCTAAACGTGATTAGTTTCACAAAAAACCTAGAAATGAGGTATGTATCGTCCTTGGTTGCAGAATTATAAAGTCAACAATGCATAGTCTCATATTTATATTCAATCATATATCCTCTGGCTAGTGGATTGCTTTAATTAAACAAAAATGAAAATTTTAGTCTGAATTGATGTATAAACTATAATCGATACAAAGAATAAACACGGTGGTGACATGTTTTACAACATTTAATTTATCCTTTCGATTGGATAAATCTGTACACGGCACTTTTAACTGGAAACACAATCATTTCATTGCCATTTAGCATAACAAAACAAACATTTAATTGCCATCTCTGCAATATTTTTTTTTGTTTAACTTTTCATTTCAATTTTATTTATGACATGGACAGATTATTTTGTTTCATGTGTTGAGGGTTTTTGACGGATATTCAATGTTATACAATATTTGATTTTTATTTCACAGAAATGTTTCCTGTTTTACCACCGATTAAAACCTATTGTCAAAAAAAAATTCCATGAAAATCGATAGCTTTATTCCTTGTACACATGAACAACGAGATTGGGTTATGATTTGAATTACTATACATAACAGAAAATATGAAATGATGAAATGGGCTTTAAATCCATTGGCAGGATGTTATTAGACACCAAACGAGCAAAAATGTTAAGACTATAATGATGCGTGGTGTCTAATATTCAAGAACCTTTCAAGTTTGCCACACAAAACGAACTGCGTTTGGTGATGGTGACACCAATTGATGAGAATCAACAAGAACTACATAAGATTCCTAATTTTTTATTGGATTACAAAAATCCATGAAAAAGTGTTTTCAACTAAAAATAGTTGCGTACAATTGCAATTCATTGTTGATAAAAAAAACACGTTGTTCCATCTTTTCCCAAAAAAAAGGAATTACCATGGTTAATTGAGAAAAAACGTTAAAAGGACAATTTTTACACTGAAAAAAAAAAAAAACAAATTTTGATTTTTAAGTGGTTGGTAATGTGAAAAAAGTGTTTTGTCATAATTTTGAACTAAGAGCTAACGAAAAAAGTGAAATTTGTTGGAATTACCAAGGTTAATTCAAAAAGGTCTAAAAAGTTCTATTCGTGTACTGAAAAAGGAATAACATTTTATATTTATTGTTACTTTTGAAAAATGTTTGGATATATTTTACTAAGCATGTAGCTTTTCTAGGTGCTTTTTTGACAAACCAAAAAACTTAATGATTTTTACACTTGGAAAAATATTTGTATGTTGCGGTTTTTAAGGTGAAATGAAACAAATCAACTTAAGCTTCTTAAGGGGGGAAATCCCTCTGGACGACACCTTTTTCAATATTTTTTTTATGAAAAACTGAAAGCACTTATGTATTAAAATTTGGAAAAAGACAAGATATTACTGACATTATTAAGTATTGAAAATTTTTTTTTTTGAAATGAAAAAATAACAAAATGGTGGCTCTGGAGCCTTTCAAAGTTGATGCCTCTAGTTTACGCCGTCCAATGCACAGGTCCAGGAAATCATCTTAAATCAAAGAGGAAATTTTTTTCCGTTAGATGATATTAGTACGCATTGCATGAACCTAAATTTATTTTTTTTAAATGAAAAATAAAAATTAGAAATAAAAAAAAAAACGAAAAAAAACATGTTTTTTTTTACAAAGAAGTAGTTAAAAAAAATATTTACTGTACAAATTTTATTCAACTTTTAGGTTCATGTTGTGGCCAATAAGTTAAGGAGTAATTTGCTTCAAACTTCAAGTCGATAGCTTCATTAGTTTTTGAGTTACATTGCACGACGCGGAAAAAAACTAGTTTCGAAAAAAATGCGTTTAAAGTTTTCGTTTTCGTACTATGGTAGGTTCGGAGTTCATTGGTTTCGGGACTATCTAGTCACTTTTGAGGCTTCATTTCGGTTCTTCGGTTGATAAATAAATTTATTACGCAAAAAAAAATAATGCAAAAATAAAAAATTCCCCTTAACAGGAATGATATATGGGCTACATTCAATCAAGTAAAAATTCTAAGCGCCAATTTTTCAGTCAGTTAGTACTTATTCCCAAATTGGAGACAAAATCAATTTTTCAACAGTCAGAAATAGCTTATTCCTAGAATAAAACATTAAATAGATGAATAAAACTATCTGCTTCTTTCAGAGACGAATAAAATTTATTCTAAGGAATAATCTCAACAAAAATATTGTGTCAATTACACTGGTCAACAAGGTTTTTGTTACAGACACCAAGATATACTTTTCTATAGGTGTTTTGGGTGCTGAGCTCGAATCCGAAGTCAGAACAATTCTACCACATCACGTTTTTGAGATAATCCCGTTAGAAAATCGAAAATGCCGCTTTTTTACCAGTTTTCGAGATTATTTCTTAGCTTTTGGTTATTTGTTTTAAATAAATTTGTAACGGTTTCTAATAGAACTAAATCTTGTCTTTCTAAATCCGTTTAAATCTTTTAAAAATCTCTTTTCTTCTTTGAGAAATCTGAAATTGAAATCAACGTGTTTGGTATATCTCATATTTATTTGCTTTTAATAGTAAATCTCGAAATGTTCTTTGCCAATCGCTTTCAAATTTTGACACAACGTTTCATTTACATTCCAGTAAGTTCTTATCTTGTTTTTAACAAGAAAACAAATTATATTTTTCTCACTAGTAATTATTTAGTATAAGTATCTGACACGGTCACGCTTTGATGTATCTCACTGCGATTCACCACCTTCGCAAATATAAAAACTTGCAAGATTCTAAATGGAACGTTGTGTCAAAATTTGAAAGCGATTGGCAAAGAACTTTTCGAGATTCGCTATTAAAAGTAAATAAACATGAGATATACCAAACACGTTGATTTCAATTTCAGATTTCTCAAAGAAGAAAAGAGATTTTTAAAAGATTTAAACGGATTTAGAAAGACAAGATTTAGTTCTATTAGAAACCGTTACAAATTTATTTAAAACAAATAACCAAAAGCTAAGAAATAATCTCGAAAACTGGTAAAAAGCGGCATTTTCGATTTTTTAACTGGATTATCTCAAAAACGTGATGTGATAGAATTTTTTTGACTTCGGATTTGAGCTCAGCACACCAAAATCCTATAGAAAAGTATACCTTGGTTTCTGTAACAAAAAAAAAAGGTTTAATTTTGTTGATCAGTGTTATCAAAGCTGTTCTGAAGAAAATATTGATAAAAAATACAGCGGAACACAAGAAAACAAAAACAACTATGAATAAAAATGACGTTTAATTTTGAATATTTTTGAATTTGAGATTTTTTTTTATTTGTTATTCTGTAGAATAATTTTTCTTGATTGAAAAATTCAATGTTGTTATCTAATTGCTTATGAGCCTTTATTCGTCAAACAGTTAACTAACTGTTTATTAGAAGACTGAAAAAGTTATAAATTAAAAGAGGTCACTGTGGTGTATGAGTACTTTTTTTGTGCGGTGAATAAAAATTATTTCTTCTATAATTTTTAAACTAAGCATAGGATAGCAAAAATAAAAGTTGGGCTATCTTGAGCTAACCTTGGACAAACAAACCACGGTTTTAAACTAACGATTTTTTCACAGGAAAAAAAAAATCACAATTTTTTCGTTTTCAGCTATGAAAAAAAGTTTTTCGTTGTATCTTTTAAGAAAATAGTGAAATAAAGAAAGAAAAGTTGGGATAACGTTGGGCAAACGAACCACAGTGCAAAACCAATAATTTTTACACTGAATAAAAAAAAATTATTTTTTGTAATTTTTGAGC
This sequence comes from Episyrphus balteatus, assembly GCF_945859705.1. Taxonomy (NCBI): domain Eukaryota; kingdom Metazoa; phylum Arthropoda; class Insecta; order Diptera; family Syrphidae; genus Episyrphus; species Episyrphus balteatus. Next base: position 129,943,456 of record NC_079135.1, on the reverse strand, counting down.
TGAAAAAAAAAATTATTCCGTTATAATTTAAAAACTAAGTGTGGGCTCGGGCTATCCTGGGCTAACCTTGGGCAATCGAAGCAGTTGATTTAAAAAAAAAAAATAAGCATAAGATGTCTTCTGAGGTTGGTGGCCCAAAAGAAAAAGACCGATTCAGTCAACTTGGTGCTAAAAGCCAAGAAAACAATTGAAAGAGACCGAACTTGAGAGTTTCAATCAAAATTTTCGAATTCTACTCTCATGACTGGGTGCCTCAAAATTTTAATGTTTTTTTTATTTTTTTTTTGTTGGTCTCGACGATTAATTGTTTGCTCAAGGATTTTAAATGTTTAGATTAAGAAAAACTACAAAAATGGTCACTAGGGCGTATACGTACTTTTTTTTTAGTTTTTATAAATTTTTGCTGACGGTTTCTAACAAGCAGAATACAACACTTATTACTATAGACAACATATGAATTTGAAATTTCCAGATTTAATATAACAAAATTTATTCAAAAATCCTATAGATAATTTAAAATAACGGAACTTTTATCTAACCTTAAAAATGCTAAGAAATGTATGGTTTATAACATTATAACAAATTGACAAATCGACAGCTTTTAACAAATCTGTGGACACTTTTTATCGTGTCTATATATTTTTTTTTATTTGAACAAATTCATGTGTCCTAGTAGGTAACTATAAACCATACGTATATCCACAAGATAAAAATAAATATTTCATTTGAGAAAATTCCTTTACAGCATTTCGACACATTTATCTAATCTTGCAAACAAAAATTCCATTAGGTAGGCTAGGTAGGTACCTATTTCTTTTTTTTTTTTTTTTTCAAATACACTTGAAATGTTGGCAATAAAAAGTAATATGATTGCCTGTTTTGTTTTGTTTGCGTTTTATTTTCTTTTACGTATAGAATAGAATCAGTTGAATGTTTATTAGACTGGAAACGAATCTTTCTCAAACATCGCACACACATCGAATGTATCGTGTTCCAATGGAATGCTTTTACCATTGAAAAAAAAAAACTTGAAGAAAAAAATCAATGATTGGTTTCAAAAAAAGGGAGACACTATTGTTCGAATAGCTTGGCTCTACTTCCATTTCATCGTTTTATGAAAAAGTTTCAACAGGATAAGGCTTTTTGAAAGAAAAAAATATACATATGTATTTTTTTTTTTTTTTTTTCAAACACAAAAGGGAACACCAATTCAAAAGAAAATAAGAAAAATAAAACACATCAATCAATATGAAGCTTTAAGGGATACGAAAAACTTAATAACTTGGTTTTGTGTGCTTCTGTCACAGGAAATCTTATACAAAATAAAAAAATATCCTATTTTTATTTTTAATAAAATGTCATTTAGTTTTGATAACCCGTCATCAGCATGAAATGATTTTAAAATTTTTTTTTTTTTTTAAGTGAGGAGCACTTAAATACGTGATTGAGTTGATACCAAAATAACTCACGCGTCATACAAAAAATCAGTTTACATTCAAACTCAAAACAAAAACCAGAAATGCGTACTTGACAGTTCAATAAAAAACAGGTTATATTTGGTTACAGCTTTATTAACGCAATTTGTCACATTTAGGTTGTTATTCTTATTTCAACAGAGGACCTCCTGCTCTAAGGATCAAACTTATTTTTAATGTCAGTTCACCTAGTCCTTTAGCACCTTCTTGAAGAAATTGTCCTGGTTACTTCTTTATTGACTTAGTCCTGTTCTTTTTCCGACAAGTGTTAACATTTGCGGTAAGATTAAGCAAACATCGCTAGCATTACCTACAACCTACTACCTACTACCTACTACCTACTACCTACTACCTACTACCTACTACCTACTACCTACTACCTACTACCTACTACCTACTACCTACTACCTACTACCTACTACCTACTACCTACTACCTACTACCTACTACCTACTACCTACTACCTACTACCTACTACCTACTACCTACTACCTACTACCTACTACCTACTACCTACTACCTACTACCTACTACCTACTACCTACTACCTACTACCTACTACCTACTACCTACTACCTACTACCTACTACCTACTACCTACTACCTACTACCTACTACCTACTACCTACTACCTACTACCTACTACCTACTACCTACTACCTACTACCTACTACCTACTACCTACTACCTACTACCTACTACCTACTACCTACTACCTACTACCTACTACCTACTACCTACTACCTACTACCTACTACCTACTACCTACTACCTACTACCTACTACCTACTACCTACTACCTACTACCTACTACCTACTACCTACTACCTACTACCTACTACCTACTACCTACTACCTACTACCTACTACCTACTACCTACTACCTACTACCTACTACCTACTACCTACTACCTACTACCTACTACCTACTACCTACTACCTACTACCTACTACCTACTACCTACTACCTACTACCTACTACCTACTACCTACTACCTACTACCTACTACCTACTACCTACTACCTACTACCTACTACCTACTACCTACTACCTACTACCTACTACCTACTACCTACTACCTACTACCTACTACCTACTACCTACTACCTACTACCTACTACCTACTACCTACTACCTACTACCTACTACCTACTACCTACTACCTACTACCTACTACCTACTACCTACTACCTACTACCTACTACCTACTACCTACTACCTACTACCTACTACCTACTACCTACTACCTACTACCTACTACCTACTACCTACTACCTACTACCTACTACCTACTACCTACTACCTACTACCTACTACCTACTACCTACTACCTACTACCTACTACCTACTACCTACTACCTACTACCTACTACCTACTACCTACTACCTACTACCTACTACCTACTACCTACTACCTACTTACCGGAACGATTCCGAATAGAAGTCAAATACTGAAAAATTATGGATGAGGATATCACCTCTAGAAAATGTTCATCAGAGTCCTGGCCTTCATTGTTGATTGTACCATTCAGCCACATGATGATGATGAGCCTCAACAAACTAAAGTGCAATTAGACCAAAATTAAACCTTTGAATCATTTTCCACGAACTTCTTACATAACCATGATTTACCGGACTCAGCTAAAGAACAACCTCCAAAGAATATTAGCTCAACAACGGTGAAATTAAAACTTCCTCCTCCTTTGAATTTCACATTTTGTAGATATTGGTATCCGTATCCTTTATAATTCCGTATGACTTGATGAAGTCAATACACCACTTTTTTCATGAGTTACCTTCTTCCTTTTGAATGGTAGAAAGCTACACCTAATACCACACAACAACACACCCATTTGGATTTCAATGAGTAGGTACCTACTTTGCAGGTTGGTTCTGGTCTGATGGTTGTGGATCTTATTTTACTTTCTATTTTGTATGTAAATAAGTTTATTTCACTTGGTTAACAACACGTTTCCTGAATAATTCAAAACTCATATTGACTCGCATGTTGGTTTTCGAAATTGCCAAAACTGCAAAAACCCAAAGGAGGATCGAGGATAACTTGTTTAGGTACGTTTTGTGTTTGCTTTCCATCCGCATCCGACCTTTACAATATTTTTTTTTATTTTATATTTTCTACTCATTGGGACAGAAGGAAAAGTACTTAAAATTCAAATCTTAATTTGCCGCAGTATCCCTAATCCCTATATCCATTCCATTCATTCAGTATCCTATTAGGTTTTTTATTGTGGGTTGATTCAAAGGGGCTGAAATTATTTAAATCAGCAAGAATTGTGTGCGGGTGTGTGTAGAATTCAACAATTTCATGGCCTGAGAATTATTAGACAGTAAAATAGATTCTATTGTATTTAAAAGCTTTGTTAAAAGTTCATGTCTTGAGGCAATTTGAAATTAACATTTTTTAGATGTAAAATATTATATTTGCTGAATATTTTAGTTTTCTTCTTTCTATGTAACTAAAACATTTTTAAGGAGAAATTCACAACAACATCCATGCACAAGTTGTGGAATTTAAGAAATTTAATTTTGCTCACAAGCAAGGTCATGTGCGAAGGAAGGAAAAATTCTAATGTCCGCAAGTCTCGATTTACAAGGTCATACCGCGAGATAAGGATTTTCAAAATTAACCAAAATATGGTGTTATATACATAATACACACAGGATACATGATTTCAAAATACATACAATTCTGGGGTCAAATCGTCGCATACGTTAACGAGTAACTCGTTAACGAAATCTGTTCATTTGGCATGATGTCATACGTACAGCAAACGACTTCGTATTCAACTGAACGGAATGTCATTCGTTTGGTTTGAAGCTTTCGAACAAATTGTTAATGGGTTCAAAAAGTAATGAAAATATAAGAATATCTTATAAACTGTTTGAAATCACGAAAGCATACATTAGGGCATATATTAACAAAATAACCAACCCCCAATGATTTAAAAAAAAAAAAATAATTCCTCAAATTAGAATTATATGGAAAAAAAATTTGATTTTAAAACTAAAAACGACGTGATTAGCCAAAAAAAATAATAAAACTCTTAAAATGTGTAAAAAAAAAATAAAAAAACATTCTTGTCAAAAGTGGGATTCGAACCCATGTCATTTACGCTCCCATATCTTTAAAAGGCAACATTGTTTTTTGAGTCAGGCGCCTCAGACCACTCGGCCATCCTCGCATAGGGGTCGACGAAGTCAAATTTGTCAGCAATTATGTTTTGGCCTATGCAGTTGTACATTCTACCAAAAAATTTCGTTCTGTTTTCTAACGTATGCCGTCATCCCAATCGCTGTGCTCGTTTAATGTATCACGAAATTATCTTTCGTACGCTTGAGGTTTCGTCAACGGATGCGACGATTTGGCCCCTGATTTCAAAAACCACAAAATCCGTTTTCCTGAGTTATCCCGTTTTATATTAATTTGCATTTATCTCTATTTTTCCGTTTCAAAACTCTGAAATGAAAAATGGAAAAACTTTTACTTTCACCAATAAAAGAAAGTTTAATTTTGATGGCCTAGCCCTAGATGATGTACACATCGGTTTTACCATTTTTCATTCAAGAGTGTATTCTTTTCACCTATGCAAAGGCTGGCAGGTTTATGTCTTGGCAAGAGCACCGCTATTTCACATTTTCTTAGGTTGGAATGGCTTTATTCCACCTTAATTATTTGCTGCGCTTGTCGTTCTCCCACTACCAAGTTCATTTTCTGGAAAACTTCGCTTGCTATCAAATTCTCACGAAAATTCGACCAAAGGCTTCCTTCCTGATCGTTTCAAGGGGAGCGGGTCAAAATTCTAACTTCAAAATTCTGATTTACAAAATTCTGCTTTTTTCAAGAAAATTCTGTTTTTCAAAATTCTGCTTCTTTTCTATTCTGTCAATCAAAATTCTGCTTTTCAAAATTCTGCCAGCATTTTTTTTTTTTAACAAAAAAATTTGCTAATTCTGCTTTTTTTTCATAGCATATGCGTTTACTATACCAAAATACATCTCATTAATGTTTTCTTAGGTTAGTATTTTCTTAACTACTTGCTGTTTAACCATCACATAATAACCATTATAATTAACTCTAAATAATTTTCAAACTGCTTAGAGTACTGACTTTCTTATAACTCACATCTATACGGGTATACCGTGTTAAAACTAAGTGTAGAATGTTGTTTGATAACTCAAGTAGCACAAAAGTCTAAAATACACCAAAATATTTGGTGTATTTTTTGCACTTTCGTGATATACATTTTTAATATAAAAAATACACCATTTGCTCGTATATAATAAACTCCGGTGGTTAAAAAAATATACCGATTTTTGGTGTAAAAATGGCGCTAGTGGTATATTAAATGATCTGGTTTTTGGTGAAAATTATCCCTTTGAAATTGAAAGATACACAATAAATCTATGGATAAAATACACCATTTAAATTATTCTGATTTAAAATTTGAGCCAAAGTTTATTTTTTACCTCAAACAGTTTGATGAATTCTAATTCACACCATTTCTTAATAAATGAAAATTAATTTTTATTCACTTTTATAATATTGCCATAAGAAACTAATGGTTAAATATGAATTTGTTTGCCAAATTTTAAAACGAAACACATTCTGTCTACTAATTTTAGATACTACCCCCTCTTAAAATTGAGCGCCTCAAAAATATCAGTGAATTAATGATTTTTTTTTTCGATTTCAAAGATCAGTTTTTCAAAAATTATAATTTTTTTTGTTGTTTTTACATTTTTTTAGAAGAGTTCTTTTATAATATAATATAATATAATATATATATACTATTATAGTAAAATAATTAATGTTAAAAACGCGCGCTTTTTAACATTTTCCAAATCCTTTTTTAATTTTTGGCAGAATTTTGTAGAACAGAATCTATGAAAAGCAGAGTTTTGAAAGCAGAATTTTGACAAAATAATTTTGACCCCGGCAGAATTTTGACCCCGGCAGAATTTTGACCATAACCCCGTTTCAAGTAACCATACTTGTCACCTTAATTTTGGCCATTTCAACCTGGGTCAAGGATTTTCCACTCCGCATGTTAAAATGACCAAAAAATTTTACTTATGAAATGGGCATAATGGGTTTAAATTCACTTTCCAACTGTTTTGCTTACTTTTGATTACATTTGATCTCGTTAAACCACATTTTAATCAGCTGTGCCATTATAATTATTTCGCACCAGAAACGCAAAAAATAATTTTTTAAATTAAGTTTAACGAATTAAATAAAAATAAAGGGTGGCAAACAATCCAGTATATATTTGTCTTCTTATTTGTGCACAAAGTGAAAAATAAATATCCTTTACATGAAAAAACGAATAAAATCAAGATTTGATTAAGAAGTGGATTTGGATTTATTTTTGACACTTGAATTTCTTTACATCCAGGTGTATTATTTTTTAAACTAGTGAATAATATGGCCGTTATTTTTTAAAATAAAAACTTAACGGCTTTTGAGAAAAACAATCTTTTCCATTTTTATCATATGGCAATTATTCTTTTGCGTTAATTTTTGGTTTTTTTCGTAACCTAGACTTACCCTATAACACCAACCTATATCGCAAGTAAAAAAGTTGTAGGACAAAATTGTTGAAACATAAATTTTCTTAATAAACTTTTCAGATAGTTAATAGCTTCAGTTTAAAAGGTAAGAGCTAACATACTGGATGCTGATTTCCTTAAATTCGCAATACCTTTTTTTTATTTATACAAATTCTAGCTCTAGTTTACTGACCTAAAATTATACCTTTGTACCTACTTACCAGATTTCAAACCTTGCTCCGATCGGAGCAAATTTGCTCCACTTTTTAGAAACAAAAGAAATCTACTCCAACGCGTTGCAACGCTCCGATTTTTCGAGATTTACTCCACTTTTTCCACACAGAAAAATTGTTTTACTAAACTAACCTAACTAATCTGATTGGAATGTTTGAAATTAAAATTGTATTTTTTTTAGAATTGCAAACACATTTTTGAACCACCACTTGCATTTATGAGGTTTATAAAACAATATAAATTGGTCCAAGGTGAATTTATCTCAAAATAATTTTATTGCAATTCAAATAGGATAAACTGGAATTCTTCATAAAAGTTTCTTAAACAGTGTCCATGAATACGCTCCTGCCCTATTGACTTTACTTTAAGACTTTATTATTTTTTATTAAAAAAATTTCCAAAAGTAAGAATTTTTTTTTTTCAAATTTACTCCGGAAATTTTGGATTTGCTCCACTTTTTTTTTCAAATTTGCTCCAAAATTTCATGACCGAGGTTCGAACCCTGCTACTTACTTCTTTTTAAAATTTTTAAAGACAACACATATTTTTAACATTAAATTAAACTTTATTTAAATAATTCATAAAAATCTAACTAAACTTAAAATAGAATTCATATAGAAATAATAATTCTTTTTACTTTCGCATATTAAGTTGTTGAGCTTGAAGATCCATAATTATCGTAAATATTTGTTTCTTTGCTATTATTTGCAGTTCAGGAGTTAAATTATTTAATTCTGCAGCAATGCAGGCTCCAAATACAGAATTTTCAGTCCTTTGTTGTTGTGGTTGTGAACTATTTCTTACTGGGACAACTGTCGGCGGCGGCGTTGGCGTTGTTTTTATTGGTTCCAATAGTGAATTGTTAGAAGGAGCTGGAGAAGGACATCTTTCAGATTTTATAAATCCTTCAAAAGAGTTTTGGCTTCCTTCTATACAGTTGTTTTGGGGAAAGACTAGTGCTGGTGTACTACTTTCAGATGAAATTTCTTCACAGTATGAAACCTTTATAAATATGAATTATGAAATAAATATATTTTTATAAAAAAATTGTTATAAAAATTATGTTACTTCTGAATTTGGTTTATTAATCTCATTTAATGAAGAAAATGAAATTTCAAAATCTGACAAAAAATCCAAACTACTTTTGAATTTCCAACTGCTTTGCCAATTTTCCAATTCTTGAGGAGTGGCACCATTTTTTTCAGCTTTTAGCAGTTTTTGATGTTCAATTGTGTAATACGACTTCAGATTATTCCATTTTCTGACCAATTCACCTAAAAATTTTTTGCATTTTTAATTTCATTAAATTCATTGAATTTAATATCAAATTCTTACTATATTTTAGTAAAACGACTGGATTGAATTTTTTATTAATTTCTATAGCAATTCGAAACCAAAATTGTTGCTTTTTTAATCTATTTTTGTAGAAAGCATTTGCAGTGTCCCACATGAAAGGGGTTTTGTGCACTTTTTCAATAAGAAAGAAGACAATTTCATCTTCCCAGTAAAATTTTGCCATTTTTTCTTAATTTTTGTTGAACAAAAATAAACTATTTAATCTCTTTATCATTATCTATCTATTCCCTCCTAATTATTCTGTCTTTTTAAGAGTTTTCCAGATCACTCAACTCTTTCTCTATCTAAATACCAATTTAATACATTAAATACTAAATAGACACAAAATTTTCGATTTTGTGTTTTTCGTAATTGCTTTTTTCTTTTTTTGGGAATGTTCTTTTTTCTTTCATTTTCTTGTCATTCAAAATGAAGTAAGAAAAGAGAAAACCAATTTAATAGCCGAATTATAAAAGGTGTGAGTGAGACCGAATGAATGACAATCCATCACAATTTAATGAGGAAAAAAAAAAAGAAAAACAATGAAGTTTTTTCCTTTACATCTGAGTTATTTAATGGAAATAAAATCTTTATGCAAGTTTGTCATTTATTTGAGTTATTTCTGTTATTTCTGGGTTTTATTTTTCAGATAGGAACTTTTTTCTGCATTTAAATCTAAAACGGTTTCATTTCATTGCAAAGGCAATATGAGTACAATACAAATTGAAAAAAAACAGGTTCAGTTTAACTTTATTGATTTTTATTTTCGCTGAATGAAAACAAGTTTATATAATTAGTGAATCGAAATAATACACACAGTATTATTATTTTTTTTAAATCGAGTAAGAAAATTTACCGATTCATTCAGAGAAAATGTTTAAATAAAAAGTTAAAATTACAAACACATAAAATAAACATAAACAAAATACGATTTGACATCTGACAGTTGTTGTCATAGGGTGACACTTCAGCGTTCAGGTTTTTGGTGACAAAAGTTTGCTTACACATAATCTTGAAGAATTGATAGACAATAAATGAAGCTAGTTAGGTTTAAAAAGCAAACCATAGCACTGCAGTGTTATACTATGTTTCCACCTACGCTAAATCCGAGATTTAGCTTAGTAGATTTAGAATAAATCTCGAGATTTATTTTAAATCTACTTCTCTAAATTTCAGATTTGGGTTCAGCTACCCTAAATCAAGGATTTCCACTTACTTTCAATCCGAGATTTAGAATAAAACTCGAGATTTATGCTAAATCTACTTAGCTAAATCTCGGATTTAGGGTAGGTGGAAACGTAGTATTAGAGAATCGGAATGAAATTTAAAACCTAGTACCATTGAATAATAAATTACAAAAAAAAGACCTTTATAAACAGAAAAATCATCATTAATATGAGTTAAAGTATACCAAAGTCACAGTACACATTCCGACTAACAAATTTGCTTCTATAAAGCTTTACAGGTGTTAATGTAGCTCCTGTAAAGCTTTATAGAAGGGATATTGTTTGTTGGGATAATAAGGTAATATCTTCCAACCTGACATATTGGTCGCCAAATTGTCAAAGCATGACAATTCTTATGGCATTTTTAATTGACAATCTGGAAGCAAAAAAAAGCAATCTGAATGCGTTCAATTGGGCAAAAATGACAGTTCTGATTCTGAAAAAAAGAGAATTTCTCTTCTGGTTTTAAAAACAGAATCAGAAGCAGAATCACTCACACATTCATAGATTTAAATGTCAGCAGTACAAAATGTTTGCAGCACAAATACAAATGAAATTTGGCGTGAATACACATATATGTGAAACATGATAAAGGCTTGGCCACACCGGAGGGTATGCGGTAGCGGTACGGGTAGAGGTAACAATATTTGTATGAAAAAAATTCAACATCTGAACGTTGATATGTCAGTTTGAAATTTTTTTCATACAAGTACCGTTACCTCTACCCGTACCGCTACCGCATACCCTCCGGTGTGGCCAAGCCTTTAAACTCAAACAATACAAGCTGCGTTCCTTTGGAAATATTTATCTACTTTTTAGTACTTGAAGCTGCTTTGAACTACTTTTTCAGTATAGCAAAAGTAGTTCAAAGTAATTTTAAGTACTAAAAAGTAGATAAATATTTCCAAAGGAACGCAGCTACATTCACACCAAACTTCAGATTCTTCGGAATAAAAAAAAACTGTTCAATTGGGATTCCGAATCGAAGAACAATTCCGGATTGCCAATTAAAAACGCCATTAGTTCTTAATTGTTTAAATTACCGACGAATCTTTTTCTTCTTCCTTTTTCTCGGCGCTGTTATGATCTCGATGTCGAGGGGATCATAACCTTCCCACGTTACTGCTTCACACTAGTGATCCGCCTGTGGGGTTCGCCGGGTTGACCTCAGAAATCGGCGGCAAGCCTCCCGGTTTTGTATTGTTCCGTTTCTGAGGCCAACTGAATGCTGGTGTTTTTGCATTTGCGTGTACCAGGAGTTTTTAGGCCTACCTTTCTTTTTATTTCGTGATTACCGACGAATAAAGCAAAAAAAAAACCGAAAAACCAGTAGGTAATTTTTTAACAAGTATTTATCATTTTCCGAGACGAATCACGAAGAAAATTTGTTACTTTTTATTTTATAATTTTTTCAAATGACATTTTATAAATTAAAACAAATTGTAGAGAATGCCAAAATGTCTGGCTGTCAGTCTGCTACAGCCTAAACGGATGGACCGATTGACTTCAAACTTGGTTCTAGCATTCAGTGTAGTACCTAAAATTGAAATTGCTCAAAAACGGCTCCAACGGTTTTGTTTAAAAAATTCAAAAGTAAGTTTTAAAACAAAGTCTATCTTATAATGAAAATTTTTTTTTTAAATCATTACTAACGGTACCCGCCATAGAACCGTTTTTTTTTTTTTAATCCGATATTCTCCGAAACGGCTTACTCGATTTCAACGAAACTTTCTTTTTGTGAAGAAGCATTTATATAACTTTAATATATACGCCAAAAATATAATTCCGAAAAAAATTGGTTTTGGATTAAAAAAAAAATTGGGAAATTTTGTTTTGAAAAATCAAATTTTCGAAAACGGGACTTTGTATTTTTTTAAAATTTTTATTTTAAATAATGCTGATTAGTGGTTTCTACAAAATGACATACCTACCAATTTTATTTTAAAACTTGTTTCCCAAAAAATTATTTATAAAAAATTGGTTTTAAAAAAAACGACTCTAACGATTTGATTTCAGATTTTGTTTTATTTAGTACCTATGTATCACAGTACACATAAAAAGGTAATATATTCTGAACTGACATTGGTCGCCAAATTGTCAAAACATGACAATTTGGCGAAAAACGTCAACTAACGTAATTCTTAATTGTTTAATCTACCGACGAAAAACGCACAAAAACCGAAAAACCACGCACACAACTAATTTTTTAACATTTATTTACCATTTTCCGAGACGAAACACGCAGAAAATTTGTTATTTTTCAATTTATAATTTTTTCAAATGACATTGTATAAATTAAAACAAAAACAAATTTCCGGCCTGACAGATTGGTGCCCATTTTTTGACAAACAAATTTTGACATTTTTCGGAATATATTACCTTATTATGTGTAGTGTGTAGGTACTGTGCCTATGTATATCGGAAGTAAAAACTTGAACCTTATTTTTGCAAGAATAACTTTATTTATGTGGATTTGAGCTTTTTGGGCAAACAATGTTTTCATCGAAAAGATATAATTGGTAAATAAATATAACTTTTCAAAAAAACTAAAAAAACCATTATAGATATTTCCAAAAGCTGAATCCAAACTACTCAATTATTCCATATTATGCATCTCATTTCCACATATTGCAGAAAACCCACTTTTTTCTAAACTACTTTACAATTTACAAGAAATAATCCAAAAAACTAATATTTTTGACATTTAATAACTTTTTCATAAAAATGAGATTGATGAGGACTTCTTGTACCTATTTATAATCCACTTTTAATGACAAACCAAAGGTCTGCAGATACCAATTTCAGCTTCAAGCGAGTTTTGTCCAGATTTCGTCTTTATTTATTATTTTGACTGCACTTATTCGTTTGTTTATGATTATAATATCAATTTTTTTAGTTAAAAACTACAGTTCAACAATTTTTTTTTTTCAAATATAAAAATGCGGTAACTAAAACATAAATTGGTTGCAATATTTGGTTTAGTAAAGAGATATGTACATTTAATTTTTGTTCATTTAAATGCTTTAAATTGTATTTAGCACAGTTGAGTAAATTAGAATAGCCATCACAGCTTGAGGTCTAAAAACCGTACATATAGCAAAAGTTCTCTAAAATTTTCATTTAAAAACAACCAATATAGGTAGGTAGTACCTACTAGGTACCCACTTGAAACAATTTTAGTATCTAATTGAAGAAATGAAGTCATTTGCTCGCATAATTCCAAAAATCCATTTTCTGATGGATTGCAATCAAATGCAGCATTAATGCTCTTCAGTTCAATTTCTCGGTAATAAATTTTCCAAATCCAGCTTATACCTCCTATACCTGAGTATTCCGATTGTACAAACTATACGTCCGTAAATTTTAGAGCTATCTAATATTTTAACAATCTTGTCGTAGGCTTTTGATTTTCATGCTCGTGTGTGTCCTTGTTCCAAGAATTAATTTTCAACATCACTCCAATAAATGATTTTATTTAAAATCTTTCATAATATGTGTAAGTTATTCTTAGAATTGAAATAGGTATTTCGTTGAATAATAATTTTGTGCATTTTTCGAGATAAAACATTAATTTAATCGATTTGACGTAGGTACATATCAGTTTCAATTATTATAGAGTTAATGCACTTTGGATAGGGTTGGCAGGTTGACATCAAGTCATCAATACACAAAATTGCGATAAGACCCTTTTTAACAAGTCCTGGATCTTGAAATACATGCACCAGCAATTGAAGCACTTAAGCTTATCGAATCATTAATGTGGTTAAGTAGCTGAAAAGAAGTAACCTTCATCAAATTCAAACTTAGGTAAGCTTTAAAATTGAATGTTAGAAGACCAATCCAAAAAATAATAAAAAAAAGCATAAAACAAATTTCGAGAAGGATTTCTTTGCATGAATGATGTATAGATTAGATATATGTAAAATAAATGGACCAACTTTTCACTATGTGCTAAGCCAAATGTACTCATAAGAAAACATTCATATCAAAATATTCAGTGATTGCCTTCGAATTTAGAAGATGAAGGAGTCTTCCTGTAGACTACAAACGTAATGTTAAATTGGTTATGGTAAGAAGTTAATAAAAATGAATGATATATGTATATGAATTTATTCAAGCAAATACCATTGATATGTTATACGAGTAAAAATATGAAAAGAAAAACAAGAATTTCACTTTGTGATGTAAAATCGAACATCTGAAAAAAAAAAATCTTTACCCTTTTCTGAAAAAAGATTTTTCAACTTGAAAACGTTTGTAAAAATAAGATTTTTTTTTTCTCTCAAAATTGTTTTCTTTGACATGTCAAACGAAGAATTTTATTTAAAAACGTCATAAGGATAAAAATGATATTTATATGAACGTTTGAGTTGAATCAACTATCTGAAGAGTTCTTTTCAATTTTATTTTTCGCAATTAGATCATTATTTTTATCTTATGTAGTCTGCGTGTCTTGTGCTACATGTTTTAGTACAGCTCATTATTGGTATCCTCTGCTCCAAGCGAAAATTTAACTATAGTAAACTTCGTTCTTGTTGATTCTCATTGATTGGTGTCACCTCGCCAAATGTGTATGAAAGTGAGAATCGAGTCATGTAACTTTTATATTCAAATTACGGACGTGATTTTTTTAGGGTTTTGTATCTCTGTTCGGAAAACTGTCTTTCAATGTAAATCAAATTAAGGGAATTCTTCGACTTTTTAGGTAGGTACTGTGTTCTCGTTTGTAAAATGTTTTCTCAGTATTTTTGTATTTTCAGTATCTTTGGTACAAGAGTATCAATTTTTAACAAGGATTCCAGAATTGTCAAGTAATTTTATTTCTCTATGATTCCTGTGATTTTGCATCTTGTTTTATACATTGATTTCAACGATTAGAACTTTTGTGGTGGGAGAAGTTGATAGGTATCAAATTGGATAAGCTGAATATCGAATAGTTTATTTAACGAAACGAAAAGCAATTATCTACTTCGTTCTTTTTATTCGACATTTAAGTTCAAAATATCAGAAAAAATTTCAAAAACGATGATTTTTCATGCATACATTTGGTTCAACTCTTCCATTTCCAACCTCCTAAGCTGAACTAAAAAAAAAATATTCCTAGTAAAGGATGATTGCATTTGAATTTCAGACGAATTTTTTGATGAGATGCGAAGGAATAATAAAGTCTTTGAGGAGACTACAAGTTAACAGACGTACATTTAAATTGGCCATAATAAGTACCTATATGTATGTAGTTCATATGATGATAATAATGATGAATTTTATGAATTCAAGTGAAAACCATCGATACATTATGTCAGAGAAATGCAAAGAAATCAAAAATTTTTTTTTAAAAGGAAATAAATCAGAGATTGGGAATTGGACATCTAAGGAAAAGTATATTTATTTATATCATTTTACTTTGTAAAATTTAATTTGAAGACAATAATTTTGATTACATTTTAGAACTTTGAAAAGTCATTCCCTGTGATGTGTCAAAGCGTGTTAGTATAATAATTAAAAAGTTTTATAAATAGGAAAATGAAAATATAAATAAATGTTATTAAAGGAAGAATTCAAATTTTATCCTTTTATAGGTTAAAGGGTGTGGGTGGAAATACCCAATAAAGATATTTCAAGTGGGTTGATTTTTTTCCTTATTGACTTAAACCGCCGCAGCACAATTGCCCATTTATTTCTTTTTCTTGTGGGTCTATAATGGAAAACTTCAAAATTAACTTGGAGATCCAATATTAGAAAAAATTATTTGATTTGGATAAATGGTTTCGCTTGTAGATTGAAATAAAGTTGTTTTAAGTTTTAAGCTACTGCATTGATTTTATCTAGGGTCTTGGCATGGGGATTGAATCAAGAAATATTATATTTTGGGTACTTGGGTGGTTCCATTAACGTGTATGTACAATGTACATATATGGTACGACTGTACGAAGCTTGCATGGATCAACACCTGTTACCGTAATCTCAGTTTTTATTTTGACATGGTTTTCTTAAAAAAAAATTGTTACTTTTTTTGTTGGTGTTGTACAGATATGGTTGATGCATATTTTTAAAGGTTAACTGATAAGCTTTCCAATGATATAACATTTATTATAGATAGTCATGTTAAAATATTCACAATATGATGTGTAAAGAAAAAATAGTAAATTTGTTTTCGAAAAGTGTGTGAATTCAAGATATCATTGAGCTCAAAAATTTTCGTTTCGTTTTTGATCATCGACATCTTAGCAACTAATAATCACATACACAATTGAAGGTTTTATAGAGAGAAAGTAGTCCAAAATATAGCTCTTAGGTATGTAAAACAAAATTAATTGGATTCAACCGAACATTAAACATCTTTGATATCATAGAATTTTGAGAAGCTAGATTAACTTTGATAAAAAGTTTATTCTTCTTTTCTTTTGTTGCAGTTCGAAGGAATTAAATTATATTTCATGGAATTCATTTTTCACATTTTCTTAAACTCTTTCTCTTTCTGTCGCTCGATTTTGTTTTTCTTGGAATTTTTTCCTGTGAATTTTCTTGAAAATTTTAAAATGTTTCATAAAAATTAAACAAACATTTAGAAATACAGGAAATTCTTTGAATTTATTAAAAATTACTTTACAAAGGGTTTGTTACTTAAAATTATATTAAATTAGGGTCTAAAATTGAATATTATGTTTACAACATTTCCTCCTCTTCGAATGTGCAAGTTCGATAGCTTTTTTCAATTTTTCATTGTAAATTACTACATCGATCATATTGTCAAGCTCTCCTTTGGCATAACTGCTGATATTCTCCCAAGTAGAAATAACAATTTGATTTGTGAGGTTATGTTTAACTTTTGAAAGTCTCAATATTTGAGCTGCCTTCTTTCTTCTTTGATGTAATTGTCCTCGATAGATGAATAAATGATATGCAATAGATGGTTCTTCTCGGATCATTTTGGCGGATTGGTTGTGAAGTTGAAGACTGATACTTTTTCCAATAATTTACCTGTAATTTATAGGTAGGCATGGCAGTAAGTGGATTTTGCCACGTGCCTGTAGTCCTAAATCTATGGGGATAATGGATTAAGTGTTTAAGTTAATTACGTCCCAGGTCAATTTATGTGTAGAACTGCATCTAATAACTTTTATCTGTGGTAACATAAAAATTAAAGCTGGATTAAGCGAATCTGAATTTCTGACAAATAATGGTTCAAACTAAAAAGAAATTTTTTCAATCAGCATCTAAAATAGTTTATTCTTGTTTTTTTTTAATGACAATTAAAATTAAATCCTACTCATCAAAAAAGAAAGAATCTGGTACTCAACTTCGAAGCATTACCTAATAACATTTTCAACGAAGAGCAAACATCAAAGAATTTTGATTAGAGCGGAGCCTACTATTGCGATAGCTGCTTTCAATCACTCTGCTCTTGAGCAGTTAACAGTATTGCTCTTTATAATAGCTGCTCACTGTCCAGAACTTACAAAAAATCCAAACCAATCCTATTTTTGTTCTTTATATACAATTACTAGCTGACCCGGCGGACTTCGTTCCGCCATTTCTTCTATATATATTTCTACCTTTCGACTCTGTAATGAGTCATAATTTCCAATAAAAAAAGGGAATCAAAACTTGAAAAGTTCGTAAAATTAATTTTAAAATATTCACTTTTAAACTTTTAGCAAAAGTGGCCTATGTAAAATATGGCCTATGTTAAAAACGGCAAAAAACTTATGTCAAAAAAACTTGTTTTTCAAGTTATTCGGTCAAAAATAATTTTAAAAATTCAATTGTTTTTATTTTTTCTACATATAAGTTTGAGATTTTTTGCAGACTTTAAAAAATTCCAAAAAAATTAAAGACTACTCAAAAATGTCCCTAAAAATTAGGTTGTTTTTCAAAAATTTTTATTTCAAAATACAGGCCCTATGAAAAAAAACCGTTTTAGACCCCTAATCTAATCTCTAATTAGCCTTTTGTCGAAGGTCTATGACTGCAAAAAAAACCTTCACAACTTTTTTTTGAAATTTTTTTGAATTTTTTCAATACCTTTTTTAACTATTGAATAAATTTGTCTATCATTAAAAAAAAAGTCAACTCTTTACGACTTACCGTTTAGAAAATAGCCTCTTTTTTTTTTTGCCTTAAAACTTCTCCTCTTATGCCTCTTTGATTTAAAAAAAAATTAAGAAAATAAGTCAGCCGGTTAGCGAACATACACAAAACCAAACTTTAATATATATAATAGATAAACATGAAGCGATCAAGTGAACAGGAAAAACAGTAAAAATGTTCGATGGTCTTAAGGATTTCACTGCTTTTAAAAGCAAAGCTGCTTTCTGTTCCTTGTAACTTTACTGCTCTTTTTCAGAAACTATTCTCGACTCTTTAAAATTTCGACTCCTTTTTTAGAGTTATTAAAAATTTCAAAAAATGGTAACATACTTTTTATTTATTTTGTATTCCATCCATATTTTCAATCAAAATTCAAATCAAGAAGAAATTTAAAAAGAAATTTGCAACTTTAGCTAATTGCTATTTAAAGAGTGATTAAATAGCAGCTATAAATCCCTGCTTTTTTAATATGCTGCTCACTGCTATCACTGCTTTTTAAAAATCGCTCTTAAGCACACCCCTAATTTTGATATATTTTAACTCACCATAATTTGAATGAAAGAAGGACACTTTAAGGTTCATAGGGAATATAACTGCTTTAAGGACTAAAAATAATATCTGAAGAAGTATGAAAACAACGATGATTCATTTAAAAAATTCACAATTAGTATTAAAAGCAAAATAAACTAGGTACATTACATCAGTACTAAAGTTCTAGGAACCATCTTCCTACAGCTGCTACTCGTCATTGAATCGACTTATCCAATAAGTGCTTTAACTTAACGCCCTTTACTTTCTCATAAATGTATGGAAATTTTATTTATAACTCAAACAAATAATGATTCCGCTGAAATCCTCGATACAAAATTGAGATTGGGTGAAAATACTTATATAAAAATTGTTTGCATTTCGTTGGAAATTTTAATAATGCTTCAAAGTTGTTTGAGTACCAGGATCCTATTAAATTTTTGAGTAGGATTTCATTTCAATTGCAAATAAAATAAGATAGCTACCAGGAAAATATTAAAGGTCCTATTTTTAATCGTAATTTCCAAGAAAAATTCTCAAAATATGCCAATTTACTAAAGTCAGATTTAATTTAAATACGAATTAACCTGAGACCTAATTAAATCAAGCACTTAATCCCCTACCTTCTAGATTAAGGACTATAGTCGTGTTTCGAACATCACTTACTGCCTACCTACCTATAAATTTCAGGTATGTTATTGGAAAAATTATCAGTCTCCAACTACACTGCCAATTGAGAACAACTATCCGCCAAAATGATCCGAGAAGAACCATCTATTGCTTATCATTTATTCATCTATCGAGGACAATTACATCAAAGAAGAAAGAAGGCTGCTCAAATATTGAGACTTTCAAAAGTTAAACATAACCTTACAAATCAAATTGTCATTTCTACTTGGGAGAATATCAGCAGTTATGCCAAAGGAGAGCTTGACAATATGATCGATGTCGTAATTTATAACGAAAAATTGAAGAAAGCTATCGAACTGGCGCATTCGAAAAGGAGGAAGTGTTGTAAACATAATATTATATTTTAGACCCTAAACATTTTTATTTTTTTTAATTTTAAGAAACAAACCTTTTGTAAAATAATTTTTAATAAATTCCAAGAATTTCCTGTATTTCAAAATTTTTGTTTTACTTTTTTTTAAATTTCATTCACAATTTCTATGAAAAATTTTACAATGTTCAATAAAATTCACAGAAATAAATTCCAAGAAAAAAACCTAAGCGCCAATACCAACGGAGAAAGGGAAAGAGCGATAATTATTGGTTAAAGAAAGTATGAAAAACCCAGAAATAATGAGTTTTCCGTGAATTATAATTTCTTTGACCTGGAACTAGAAATAATTATTACGTTAAAGGGACTTAGTACCGAAGTTAATCCAGCTTCATAAGTTAATCTACAATAACAACTAGTTATTAGAGTTTATCTTAAACATTTACAAAATCCATCTTAATAATTCACAAAACTATTTAAAGGGATAATATTTATGACTTCAGTAAATCAACCAAGTCCATTCTGCTGAATCCATTAAATCCTTTGGAAAATCCTTTTTTTTCTCTAATCCAACATTTTTGTGTATAAAAAAGCAGCGATATTCTTCGACGACTATCAGTTTTCCATTTGACTGCCCAGTGAACGAACACAAGTTGTATATAAGCAGAAGAGAAAAATTGAATTTTAAACAAAAAGAAAACAAAAATGACCCGAGATAAACCATCCGTAGCTTATCATTTGTTCCTCTATCGCAGTCAATTGCGACGAAGGAAAAAGAAAACATCTCAAGTATTGCGACTTTCGAAAGTTAAACATAATCTTACAAAGGAAATTGTTGTTTCTACATGGAAGGATATCAATCGTTTTGATCAGGATGAACTTAAAAATATGTTGGATACAATTACATATAATGAAAGACTTATTGAGAGTATAGAGGAGACACGTTCCAAGCGGTCATCATGTGGTCGACAAGTTACTTATTTATAGATTTAAGAGTTTTTTTTTTAAATATTTTATGTGAATTTTAATATTACCTAATGTTTTTTTTATTGTTTTTATTTTTATTGTAATTTTTATAATAGTTTTGTAAGAAATAAAGAAACCCAAGATTTAATTTACCTAATGTAATTTTTTTTATTTAAGAACTCCAAAAAAGGGGCTTCGTCGCCTGTTATAGTGAATTTGCTTGCATTTGTTTAGATGGGTTGGCGGGTTTTCGTAAAATTTGTAAGAGATTATTTTTATGGAATTCTGAAATATTCAAAGCAATTACATTAGAACTGCATTTTAAGTTTTTCTAAAAAAAAATTAAAGAAGGGAATAATGGCGTTGATTTTTTTTATTGGAATGAAATATTTTGGCTTTTCGGGCAGGTATGTATATTTCATTAACGGATCATTCAAATTTTTAAACAGAACTTTTTAAAGAAATTTTTCTTTGTAGCTACAAATAAGGTAATGTATGGCGATTCCTATTTTAAAAATTTCGAAATTTGTATGCTTTCGAGACTCATAAAGTTGGAAATAAATAAAGAAAAGAATACTTCCGAAATATCAAGATTCAAACTTATTTCTTACCCGTGCCTCCTAGCCCCTAATTGGAATATGAACGGATTAAGCTCCTTGAAAAATAAGCCTAACTAAACTGTCCAAAAATGTCTGGTTTAAAATCGTAAGACTGGGTCTTTTTCTTTTTTTTTTTAAGTGAAAACTTCTTTAGTATCGTAGTGACTTGAAACAAGATGAAACGAAAACGCTATTCGAACATTCAACTTATTATAACTTTTTTGTTTTAATAGATAGATGAATGAAATTTGTACTGTAGATAGGTAATTAAATAAAATATATATGAGATAACGGTAAAAAGATGTTGTTTTTCTACACACGTTATATCTTTTGATCTAGTGCACATACGAATTTGATTTAACTTTAATGCACATGCTGATAACATAACATTTAATATATCACAATTAACTGTACGAGCTCTACAAGTTACACAATCTTAAATTGAAAAACTTGAAAAATACCTCAAAACACCTGTGGAGATCTGTTGACGATGACCAGTGTAGTAAGTACCGTAGTCTCAGCTTGAAATTTTGACATAGTTGGCTTTAAAAAATTCTTATTTTTTTTTCTAGGCATGGTAGAAATATGACTCATACGTCATATAAAAGTTGAAATAACCTTTCAGACGATATAAAATTTACTATATAGGTTGTCATTTAATGGTGTTAAAAGAGAAAAAAGATTGATTTTTTTGCTTTTTTGATGAAAAGTGATTTGGTTTGAAAAAAAAATAAGCTCTTTTTTTAGATGTTGTATAGACATTAGGGTGTCCCTTATAATGAAATTGAATGAATTTAAATGCGCATACGGGCTCAAAAGTTTAGCAACAAATAGAAAAAAATATTCCCTAAGTTTCAGGTCCCTATCTTTATGATAACTGGACGCGACTTAATTTTTAATGTTTCCATACAAAATATCGATAAATTACAGGTAGATTTGAAGTGGTTTACTTAAAAAATCGGTAAAACTGTAAAAGTTGATAGAAAATTTTGAAAATATCTTCAGAACCATAGGGAGTGTACGAAAAAAAAAATTTAAAATATTTTTTTTTGTAAACATGCTTATAAATTAAAACATAAGCACAAACATCAGAAAAACAGTGATATTGACAGTAACCTATTTTTTACTGACTCAGCATTATTTAAAAAAAATTAATATTATTTTTCGTACACTCCATACAGTTCTGAATATATTTGCAAATTTTCAAAATTTTTTATAAACTTTTACAGTTTTACCAAATTTTTGAGTAAACGACTTCAAAACTACCTGTAATTTATCGATATTTTGTATGGAAACATTAAAAATTAAGTCGCGTCCAGTTAGCGTAAAGATAGGGACTTGAAACTTTGGGAATATTTTTTTCTATTTATTGCGAAACTTTTGAGCCCGTATGCCCATTTAAATTCAGCCATTTTCAATATAAGGGACACACTAAGACATGGACGATATAAATATTTTGAGCTGAAACAATAAGCTTTCAGATGATATAAAATTAATATAGGTTGTCATATAAAAAACATGATTTAAAAAATAGGTAGATTTTTAAGGTTTCACTTCTACCAAGTGTGAATTGCACACATGACTTTTTTTGTTGATAAATTGAATACCTTTTATCTTTAAAATAATGAGAAAAACCTGTCTGTATACATATGTTTACCCATTTTGGCTTGCATAATACTACGTTTCTACCTAGCCTTAATCCGAAATTTAGCTAAGATTTATTCTAAATCTAGAGATTTATTCTAAATCTACTTCGCTAAATCGCATATTTGGGTTCACCTTCCCTAAATCCAAGATTTTCACCTAACTTCAATCCGAGATTTAGAATAAATCTCGAGATTTATTCTAAATCTACTTATGTAGCTTAATCTCGGATTTAGGGTATAAGGTCCATTTTGTTCGATTCTACAAGCTAGTAAACCATTTTGGAAAAAAAGGAGGTCTCCTTAAGAGTATCGTGAAGTGTTTAGAAGAAGCATTGTAAATATCAGTAAATAATTGCCTTTATAAGACCTGTTTGAACCTTGGAAGCCTTGTATTTTCAAGTGACAGAAGGCCTCTATAAGACTTGTTGCTAGAGGTTCTTGTAAGTATCCAATATTTTCATCTTGTAAATATGCAATGTTTTTCACGTGTAAGTATGCAAAGTTTTAATCTTGCAGATATGCAGTTTGTTTGTAACGTATTAGAAAAAACATTGCATTTCAATGTGAGGTTTCAATTAGCTTCCTATTTTCCACTCATCTTTAATGTTCGAGCATGGTCTACTGGTAAGGTGCTGGCTTGGTATGCATAGGAGAGGAGGTGCGCGATATCGATTCCTGGCCAGGCCATGTTCAGTTAAAAATATAGTTTTAATACTCTTACCATTTCAGAACAACAGTAAAAGTAGTAAAATTCCCAAAAAAGGAGAAAAAACAGAATAGAAAAAATTAAAACAAATAAAATAAAAAGTAAAAGAAAACAAAAAAAAAAAATCAAATAAAATTATAACATCCTACGCAAGTAATCCGGTTTGTGCATTAGATAAACCCTCTGCAGGAAGACCTCCGTAAGGGCAAATTTATACTGTTTGTCACAATCTATTAGCTTGTGGATTACCTGTGAAGGAAAGACCTGTCCTTCTTTTTATGCAAGCTAAAAAATATCTTGCATTGAGTCTTATGAAAGCTAAATTGTTACTTGGGTAGTAAAAGTTATTTAGGAATGTAAGACATTTTTTATAAGGTAGGACATGTTTAAAGCTAGGACGTTTGAATTTAGGACAAATTTTAAAAATGCCATTTGAAATGATTACACTGGTCTGCAAAATTTAACTTTTTTTTCTCCTTCAATTAATTTTTTGATATTATAAAAGATTAGACTTTCCTGAATCTAAATCTGGTTTCAGAAAAATTCTATCAGGTACCATTTTTGTAAAAATGATTTTTGAAAAATGTGAGTAGTTTCTAAAAAATCACCCTTTTAGATTCATTTGAACTTGTATAAAATTAAAAATATTTGTCGCATTGAGCTCAAATTTGGAGCTCAATAATATGACCTATCAATTGACACCAAATATGTTCTTTTACATTCATGTTTAGGTACTCATTTTTTAAAATACTGATTGACAAAAAAAGCAGACATTTCGAAATCCTTCACTTTTTAGTAAATCCTACATGAACAAAAGCACCTTAATTAAGGAAAATGTAAAATATCAATGGCCATTATATTTTAAAAGTCAAATATGTAAAGAAAACTAAAATAAAATACATTAAACAAAATTTTTACCTGTTTTGTAGTTTTATATACAATTTTTCTATTTAGAAATATCTTATTTGTAATAAGCCATTCGATAAACTGCCTTGTAAAGCTTCAGATTTGTTTCTCCTAAAAACAAAAGTACACTTTTATTATAGTTTTTGATGTGCTGAGTTAGAATCCGAAGTTAAAAAAATCTATCACGTCAGGATTTTAAGATATGCTCATTAAAGTATCACAAAATCAAGTTTTTTTTTAGAAAATCTCAAAAAAACTACTATATCTCAAAAACCAGAGCTGACCGAAATTTGTTGAGTTCGGATTCAAAATCAGCACACTAAAGTTCATTAGAAAAGTATACTTTAGTTCTAGGGAAAAAGATATATTAATTTTTAGAGATCAGTTTCTTTATGGTAAGATATGCCAAACCTACTAAACTTACTTAAATTAAGATATCTCGGAGAAGAAAAGAGATATTGAGAAGATTGAAACTGAATTTGAAAGAAAAAAATAAACTTTCATAAACTGTATCAATTTTAATTGAAAAAGATTACATTATGCCAAAATATTTCTTCGAAAACAGCAAAAAAATGGGCTTTTGAGATTTTCTAACTTGAATATCTAAAAAACGTGACGTGCTAAGTCAATTCTGACTTCAAATTCGGAATCAGCATACAAAAATCCTTTGGAAAAGTATAGTTTTATTTAAAGGAGGATTTCCTTGCAGAACAGTGTTATTTAAGATTGAACAAACATTTATAGAATTTACAATTTACGGGGAATAATACTTTTCCTTTGTAACTGCTTTATTAAAACAAGCATATTAAAAAGCATGAAAAATATTTAAAAAAAAAAATCAAAAAAGAATGCATGTCCTGACTTAAGCAATATCTAAAAAAAATTACCACATAAGTTAACATACGACCTATTTCAAATGAGAAAAAAAATTAACTCTCGTGGGGGCCCGGGCGCCTTCTAGCGTCAAAATAAAAATCTGTAAAAATTATTGGATTTTATTTTAAAATAGTTTTTCTCACAAAAAACTTAAATAACGAACGCCCTAATGTTCATAGACACATAATAATCAAAAGTGGAATTAAAAAAAAAATCTGTATCACCCTAATAAATTTAAATGAAATTAGAAATATGAAAATAAAGAAATGTTAAGGATGTCAAATAAAATATAATCGACTGCCCAAAAAAACTCCATTCTACCTGTGGCTGAGCACAGTTGATAATTTCTTTTATGGTCTAATAATAATTACATAGTGTCACTGTGACTAAATAGGTATGATCTTTGTTGATGAATTTCACTAATTACTTATTTTTAAGTAATTTATGAAAAGATCTATAAAATAAAAGGTAGCATCGATGTGGCAACTAGTTGCATAGAATTTATTAAACCGAAAGGATGTATTTTCAAATTTTCTAAAAAAAAAAACGGCAATAATGACAGATGGCAAAAAAGTCTCCTTTGCCTATGAATTATTTGTCTATCGACAGAAATTACATCGCAAAAGAAAAATCGAAATGGATCAAAAGGCTCAATTAATTAAAGCGTTAAAATTAAAATATGACCTTATCAAATATTTAATAGCTGCTAAATTGGATACAGTAGTCACCGAAAGCAGTGAATATGAACGTGAATCAGTAAAAGAAGCTATAATGTTTAAAAAGAGTCTGAAGAAAAAACTCAAAAAAATGTTAAGGTCTCAAGCAAATAATAATAATAACAATATTGATCCTGATGAAGAGAAAATTATTGGAAAGTTATGATAACAACAAAAGCAAACTTTGTTTCTACTTATAATTAATTTAAAATTTAATTTTTATTATGTGTACATTTTATATACCTTTTTAATTTTGTTCATTCGTTTTTTGAATGTTTAATAAAATTAATAATTTTAATTTTAAAAACATTAACAAATTTATTTGGTTTTTATTTTATTTTGTATGGACACAGCCTTTTCTGTATAAATCTGACAAAAATTAAATTTTGTTTAAGGTTTAAAGGTCTAAACTGTTTTTCAAAAGAATTAAATTAAATCGATAATTCTATAGAGTATTGCCATGAAGTTTTTTCCTAGATGAGTTCTACGATAAATCAATGTCACACACATTTTATTTTATTTTTAAAATAACTAACTTAACTCCCTTCCATTTATTGGATGGAAATATAAAACTTTTCTTTCTTAAGCTTACATCTTTTAAGCTTCCCCGATTGATTTCTCTTTAAGCGGATTTGATATGATTTAAGGTGGTATGGTAGCTGGCTATGGTTCGTTTTATTCATTTACTTTTTTTTATAAGGAAACAATAAATGTATTTTTAAATGTATTGATCCTTTAATATACGCACTCTGATGGTGGTGGTAAGTAAATTTAGAGAAAACGTTTTCCCCCTTAATTCAATACAAATTTTCATTGAAATTCTTTCTTTGTACCTACCTAGATATAATACAAGATAATTGAATTTTGTGAATATAGGTATACTCGTATAAAATGCGTCTAGCATAATAAATTGACAAAGTTTGGTAAGTTCTCCTAGTGGTCTTGTAAAAGGTTTTGTAATACACAATAAAAAAAAAAAAAAATAAATGTGTATATTGTTCAACCATAGGTAGGTGCATTAAGTGGCATTAAGCTTAATGGAATGTTTTAATGGATATATAATATTCTTTCACACGAACTTTCATACTTTTTATGCTTTTCATTTTTAATGTCTTTATAGCTGAAAGAAAATTGTAGGTAAACAAAGTTAGTTCTTATTGTTTTTTTTTTTTGTTAAGGTACCTATTCAAAAAGTTTTCATGTAGGTAAGAATTTCACACATGCTTTTCGGAAAATTTGATTAAAATAAATATAAAAAAAAAAATTATGTATGCAATTCAAACGTGGTAGAAATGAAACCTTCAAAAATTCATTTTTCATATATGTAAAAAAATGAATTTAAAAGTGATGGAGTTATGTTAGATTTTTCGATTTTATTTTTTAAAGAAAAATTATTTTTTAAGGTTTAACTTCTACCACGTTTGAATTGCACACATGATTTCTTTATGACAACTTATAATAAATTTTCTATCCTCTGAAAGCTTATTGTTTCAGTTCAAAATATTTGTATCGACCATGTCTATACAACATCTACAAAAAGAGCTAGAATTTTTTTGAACTCAATCAGTTTTCGTCAAAAAAAGCAAACAAAAAAAATCAATCATTTTTCTCCTTCTAACACCATTAAATCCATTTTTTTTCAATAACAACCTATAATAAATTGTATATCATCTAAAAGCTTATTATTTCACCTTTTATATGAAGCTTTAATCATATTTCTACGATGTCTACAAAAAAAAACAATGAATTTTTTAAGGCCATCCGTCGGAATTTCAAACTCAGATTACTTTTGAGTTTTTTAATTTAAGATTGTGTAACTTTTAGGGTACGTACCGTTATGTGTGATATATCAAATGAAAGGTAAAATTATCAGCATGCGTACTAAAGTTGAATCAAGTTTTTATGTGCTCTAGATCAAAATTAATAACGTGTTTAGAAAAAGAACATAATTTCACCGTTATCTCGGGATTTTTAATATAAAATTAATTGACATTTTGTACAGTTATAGTTTGTTCTATTACCTATTTACAGAATAAATTTCGTTCATCTATCTATTAAAACAAAAAAGTTATAATCAATAGATTTTTTTTGTCGCTTTTTCGTTTCATCGTGTTTCAAATCACTACGATACTAATAAAGAATATTTTACTTCAAAAAGTAATTGCTATGGACATGAACTTCGACTTAAACCCGGTTAGTTCATGACTTTTTCCAAGAGGGCGTTATTTAAAGGCATTTTACATAGCCTATAACCAGGAGTCAAGTAGGACGCTTTCAACGATACCTCATTTGCCAAATAATGATAAGTGGTTGAGAAGTTATGAAGGAACATACAAATAGGTAGCCTGAATAATGCCTACTGATGGAAGTACATGCTCCTGTTTATATTCAAACTCAATCACTCAATCAAAAAATTAACTTCACACGGAAATAAAATAACATCCGCGATAACTTTATATCTGGTTAATTTAATCATAATATAGTTAATACACCAGAAATTAGTTAAATATATCAGAAATAGAGTTAAATTAACCAGAACTAAAGTTGTCCCTGCATATTTTTCTCTCTGTGTGCGTTTTTAAAATTGTGTAGGAGAATATATTTTAATAAGAACCTACTCTTTAGTTCCCTTTTTCAGATAAATTTCATCGGAATGTTCAATCAACTGAAGGTTTAAGTTACAATTCAATATTTCAAACTTACATTATTCTATTTAAACAGAAGCACTCGTTTCACCATCTATTAGTATTTTCGATTAGGTACACATGTTGTGGAAGTTGCAATAGAAATCAGTTTCATCATTTTCAATGTGCTCGTGTGCATGCCCAATGTCCATTTCCATAGAAATAAATCACTTAATTGATTGCACTATTACAAAACTCAACCACTGATAAAAATGGTTTTGATGCACGTCTCTGATGAATAAAACTATTTCTCATTTGATGAAATTGTACCTACTTTAATGAAATAATTTAAACTTTAAGTGCTTGCAGATAGTACATATTTGAAATAGAAAAGAAAATTTATTAAATTTCTTATTTCTTGTTAGAGTATATTTGTTTGGTTATGAACCAAAGTTCAATGTCAAATAATGTCTTTTGTTATCTATTTTACTGAGTTTTCTTCACTTTAAATGTAGGCTCAATTAAAATGTCCATTATTGAAATGAATTTTAGTTGGAAACGAATTTTCTGCTTTCCACCTCAAATTTCAAGAAAACTTCAAAACTTCGATTTCATAAACTAATTTATTCTTGAAATAGACATAGAATACTAATAAATTATGCAAAAAGTTTAGAAACAAATTCCCAAATTTTAATGAATGAGTATCTCATTTTGCATTTTGCAAAGGATTTTTTCATCAAAACTGAGTTAGCAGAAACTGAAAGACAGTTTGTATAAAATGAGTTTTAAGATTTATTTGGAATTTTAGTTTTTCTTAACTTAAATTTTAAATATACCTAATGATCCTTCGGTCCGGATTATTAAAGTGTTTTTTTTTTTTTTTAATAATTGAATATCTGCTTAGAATGAATGAAAATTTTATCAAACTATTGTGGAAATCAGTTAAAATAAAAAAGTCTTGTTTTTTTTTATTTTGCCGAAATTTAAAAATAAATTGTGTGAAAAATTGGAAAAGATGAAGATTTAATTTTAGTATCTTGAGAAAGGTTTAGTAAACACGAAGAAATTTTTTTTTACATACAATTACCTACTGCAATCAGCAAAGAAACATGCCCACCATTAATATCAGCACGACTGGGTCGCACGTACTTGCTCATATGGTAAAAGTAACGTTAAAGGTTTTTACTGAACAAAATTAGGGAAAATTTTGAATTTGATTTTTTAAATCTGGTTTTATAATTAACTAAACATTCAATTTCAATTTTTTGTGTAAAAAAAAGAGGTTGTCTGTAAATCCGGTTTACGAGAACAGGTTGTGTGCTTTTGTTTAAAATGGGTCAATTGAAGCGTTTATTTATTTTTTCATTTTCTCATTATATTAATTTTTTATTTTAAAGGCTTACAAAAAAAATTATGCAATTTAAAAGCCAAGTATTTCTTCTGAAGAATAAAGCCATTTTTTAATTTAAATTTAAAAATTTAAATCATTTTCATCAAAAAAAGCAAAAAAAAAAAAATGAATTTTTATCTTCTCACGTCATTAATTCCATTTTTTTCCCTAACAACCTTTAAAAAATTTTATATTATCTGAAAGCTTATTATTTCACCTTTCATATAAAATATCAATCTTATTTAAAAGATGCCTACAAGAGAAGTTAGAATTTTTTAAAGTCAGCCATGTCGAATTTCCAGACTGGAAGTACCAGTGTGGTACTTCTTATACTGGTGGCTGTTCGGGGGGGCAACACTGGTGTTTTGAGGTTTTTCGCAAGTTTCTTGAATTAACATTGTATAGCTTGTAGTTAGTCTATTTTAGCTGAGCTAAATTTTAGCTGAGATAAAATTCCCATACAAGTTATCGATGACTTGTATGGGATCCATTTTATCTCCGCTAAAAATTTTCGATAATTTGTATGGGAGCTAAAATTTAGCGCGAGCAGCGTACCAGGCTTTATGTGTGATATACCAAATGAAAGGTAATTGTATCAGAATGCTCATTACCTGTTGAATTCTAAAATTTTATTTTACCGTTATCTCAAAATTGTTTTTTCGAAAATGATTGAAACTTCACACACATATATTCGTGGTCATGGTCTATCATTACTCCATGTACTTTATTCCTGTATCTATTAAAGAAAAAAAGATAAAAATAAAAAACGATGAAAATTGGTTAAAAACGGTAAAAAAAACGTGTTTTTTAAAAACTTGTTTCTTCCGTTATTCAGTCAAAACTCAGTAAACGATTCCAATTCCAAAAAAAGGCTAAAAATCAAAAACTATCCAAAAATACCCCTAAAAAACAAGGTGTTTTTCAAAAATTCATATTTCGAAACGCAGAGTGTTGGAAAAAAATCCGTATTTTTTTTCCCTCATCTTTTACCTGGCGTCTTTCGAATTGTCAAAAAATATGTCTCCTATATAAAATCATCATTTTGTCATAGCCCCAACACGTGTACAACGTTCAAACAAAACGTTGTAGCTTAGTTTCAAAATTTTTTAGACTTTTTTCTTAAATGCAGTTATTCTTTAATTAGTTTTATCTATCCATAGCAAAAAAATTCAACTCTCTACGATTTTGCGTTTAGATTTTAGCCCAAACTTCATCTTTCCGTTTTACCCCTGTTTACCATATTAAATGACGGAATTTTTAAAAATCCTTCATTTGAATTAAGCTTTAGGTTATTATCTTTCAAATAAGCTATAGAGTTTATTTTTAATTTTGAATTGAAATTTTTTGCTGCACTGCGAAAGAGCGAGAGAGGAACGGGAGAAAATGGCGTCACTTTTTTGTGCTGGCTGCCATGGTTCATCAGTACCCTCTTCTGCTAAAAATAGCGAACTGAAATTTCACAACGTTAATGTTACAGATAAGTGGAACAAATTAAGCGGTTTTTTGCAATTTATTCAGAATTTCGATTGTGTTTGGGCAAAACTGTCTTCATTATCCAGCGTTGAGATAGGTCCGGTAAAAAAAATGGCCTGTTTTCACTTTTTTTTGTGGGCCTGTGTTATCAAAAGATTGTTAAAGAGCCAAAGGATGTAATTTAGATACCTAAAGCTGAAAACATTTCCCTATTAATTTCGCCAAAAAAAAAAACGCTATGTTTGGAATGCAAAAACTCGAGACGTTTTACAAAATAAATATAACCTTGAAAAGTTGCATGCACAATTACTCCATCTTAACGAAAAAATCGACAAATTAACTACTTCCTCTATAAAACATACTACGGAATCACATAATGATGAAGTCGAAATCACTGGTTGCAATTCTTTAAATGACACATCAACTTTAAAGCGAAAAATTGACAAAACTGATACCGAATCATGTGAAATAAATCCCTCGCCGAAAAAGCCTGCTACTTCGAGTTCTAACTCCGCTACCTTACCACCACCTACTCAATCGATTACGACGCCACTACCTCCATCTACCTTAGCAACATTAATAGAATCAACTATAGTATCTGAAACCTCAGCATCGAAAACAGATCCCATACAAACACCATCAACATCATCTTTACCTAATATAAAACCTTCTTCATCTCATAATACGCGAAAACCAAGTCTTGTCAATCATTCAATTTCACCCATTACTAGTGGATTGAAAGTAGTAGAAGGCCATCGCACATTATTTATATCTAAACTTGACCCAACTACAAATGCCCTCGATATAAAAAATTTTATTTCAAACAAGACAGGTACATCTTCGCTATTCAAAGTTGAGAAGATGATTCATCGGAATTACTCGAAATATGCATCATTTAAGATAAGAGTCCCAGATTCAATTTTCCATCTTCTCAATTCAACATCGCTTTGGCCAACAGGGATAATAATACATGAATTTGAAAACAAACAACATAATACGAAAATCTCATCCCATAACCCTTTTCCAATGAACCGGACAATGCAATATCTTCGAAGAAGCAGCTCCAACAAGTTCTGATTTACTATCAAAACGTCAATGGGCTAAGGACAAAGATCAACACGGTCTACAAAAATATAAACAATCTCCAACACGACATAATTATATTAACAGAAACTTGGCTTAATAACTCTTTCTTGGATACTGAACTCTTCGACTCATCCTACCAAGTTTTTAGACGAGATAGACACCACTTGAATGACTCACTGACAGTTGGTGGTGGAATTCTAGTTGCGGTCAAAAACTGTCTAATAAGTACTTTAGTTGATGCTTTTGATCTCTCTGACGTCGAAATACTATGTATTAAAATCAAAATGGAAATTGGTTACCTTTATATTATCTCTATATACATACCTCCACGATCTACAAGCTGTATCTACGAGAACTGCGTTAATTTAATTGAAAACATTCATGACCAAATGGAACCAAATGACGAGCTCCTAATCGTAGGCGATTTCAATCTTCCGAACCTGAACTGGACAAGATCAACAGATTTCAATAGCTTTTCGCCTATTAACCCAACTTGTACTAACGAGTTCTTTATCATTGATGGTCTAGCTTCTTGTGGTCTTATTCAATTTAATGGGGTTGTTAACCGCTTTAACAAATTACTAGACTTAATATTTTTCTCGGACACAATAAATGCTGACGTAGCTGTAACTCCAGCCGATGTTATACTATTACAAGAAGACCGTCACCATCCAGCCTTAAATATATTACTGAATATAAACATATGCAATATTCCCATCAGTTTAAACGAAAAACTTGAATTCAATTTTAAAAAATGTAATTTTAACGAACTTATTAATTTGCTGTGTAATGTTGACTGGAATCAAATGCTCTCAAATCGAAATATTGATCATATGTGTTTTGAATTTTATAGTTTTTTATTT
Organism: Episyrphus balteatus; assembly: GCF_945859705.1. Taxonomy (NCBI): domain Eukaryota; kingdom Metazoa; phylum Arthropoda; class Insecta; order Diptera; family Syrphidae; genus Episyrphus; species Episyrphus balteatus. The sequence continues at coordinate 129,910,144 of NC_079135.1, read as the reverse complement.
ACTTGTTTTTACGAAACTACACCATTACGAAAGTCTTGCTATTATTCTAAAATTCCACCATGGTTTGACACTAATTTGAAAAACTTGAAAAATAAAAGAAATAAGGCTTGGCTAAAGTTTAGTAAAACCAGAGCGGATGTTGATTACAGAATTTACTCCGAACTTAAATGTATGTTTGCTGACTACTTCAACACCCTTTATTCAGACTATATTTGTAAAATTGAGGAAGAGTTAAAACAGAGCCCAAAAAACTTTTGGAACTTCGTGAAAAGCAAAAGAAATTCTGACGACTACCCTAACTCTATGTCATATAACAACACATCAAGTCATGACTCCAAATTTATTTCGAACATGTTTGCTAGTTTCTTCAAAGATGCTTTTGATGTTCCTTCTTCTTGTCAAACTACCCCTCCATTCTTTCCTTCCCAAAATTTTCCACACCTTAGCTCACTTAATTTTACCATATGTGAAGAATTAATTGTTCGAAATGTCTCAGAACTTGACGACTGTTTTAGCCCTGGCCCTGATGGTGTACCATCATGTGTGTTAAAAAAATGCGTATCGTATTTATCCTATCCTCTTTATGTTTTATTCAACGAATCTCTGAGGTGCTCAATCTTTCCAGTACTATGGAAAAATGCTTTTATAAGTCCAATTCACAAAAAAGGGTCAAAAAACGAAATCACGAATTACAGACCCATTGCCAAACTTTCTGTTATTCCTAAACTATTTGAGTCCATTATCTGTAGCATGTTATCTTTTAACTGCAAGTCAATTATTTGCGACAATCAACATGGCTTCGTCCAAAATAAGTCAACTATTACTAATCTGCTCCATTTTACTTCTTTTTGCCTTGATTCCTTTGAAAACCGGAAGCAAGTAGACTGTGTGTTCACAGACTTTAGTAAAGCCTTCGACAAATTGTGCCACAAGACTTTAGTCCACAAACTAAAGGCCTTAGGATTTAATGACAAATTTTTACTGTGGATTTCGTCATATTTAAAGAATAGAAGTTATACTGTTACTTTCAGAAATGAGCAATCGGACCAATTTCATGTCAACTCTGGTGTTCCACAAGGTAGCCATTTAGGTCCCCTTTTATTTATTTTGTACATAAATGACATAACATCAATTATAAAAAACTCGTCTGTTTTAATTTACGCTGATGACATTAAAATTTTCAAAATTATAAACTCAATTAATGACTGCTCACAGCTTCAAGAAGATCTTCATAGATTTAGGGAATGGTGCAATATTAACCGACTTTATTTGAATATAGACAAATGTAAAACTATGTGTTTTTCACGCAAAAAAACAATTATAACTTATAATTATATTTTAGATTCTTCTTCCCTCTGTAAACTTTCCGAGTTCTCTGATTTAGGAGTTATTCTTGACACTAAGTTGACGTTTACTGACCATTATAACTTTATAGTAAAAAAAGCTAATAAGATTCTTGGTTTTATCAAACGATTTTCTCGTGATTTCTGTGATCCCTATGTCCTCAAGCTTCTTTATATTTCTTTTGTTAGACCTGTACTTGAATACGGCTGCGTAATATGGGCTCCTTACTATTCTGTTCATATAAATAGACTTGAAGGTATACAGAGGAGGTTTTTGCGTTTTTGCCTTCGTTTTCTTCCATGGTCCCAAAGATCCATACACCCACCCTATTCTCACAGACTCTTACTTATAAATCTCCCTTCACTTTTACAACATAGAAAATATATTCAGCTTTGTTTTATTGTCAAATTAATCAATGGTTCAATAATATGTCCATCAACTCTGTGTCGTCTAAATTTCAGCTATAGTCAAACTAGCATAAGAAGACAATTGCCTTTATGTCCGATTTTCAGCAGAACAAACTATGGTGTGAATAGCCCATTAAATCAATTGATTTCAGTCTTCAATAAATATTACTTTTTGATCTCATCTGTAAACGACAATGTCAAAAGCAAAACATTTAAAGAAAACTTTTTTAACATATTATAGTTATTATTTATTTTTTAGGTAAAATTTTATTATTAAAATTGTATGTACATAAATAGTTTTAAATTCTAACGTTAGGCTATTAACGGATTAAATAAATAAATAAAAAAAAAAGCAAAGTAAAAGTAAAACTCAATGAATTTTACTTCAACATTCAACTGTACATTTTGGGAAAACCCTATTATTTATCAGCCAACATCAATTTACCTATTTACTATGTAGTTTAGGTACCTTTTAAGTAGTTTTGTGAATTATTGTTTATTGCTGAATTTCTATGAATTTCCAGGTAGAACAAAAATCTATAACACCCTCAATAACACACTGTAACACCTCCAAACTATAATTTAAAACTACCTGGTAGATAATCACACAAAATTCCGCAACCCTTATAATAACTAGTAGTAACACTTCTCGTAAGTAATCCCATAAGCCCGATCTAAGCGAACTTATTTCAAAACAATTAATTACAAAACTACCTGTAAAACAAGACACTTGCCTAGAAAGTATTTAACACAATTTGATGACCCAAATTGAATCAGTGTGCAAGAAGTTCTCAAAGACAAACAGTCTACCAAAAACTATACAACACCTCTACAAAATGCCGTCTCAAAATAATCCAAAAACCAATCAAACTCAAGAATTAGTACCATATTTGTTGTTTGTGTACCAAAAGGAGCTTCAAGTTAAACGTCGTCCTCAATCAACTCCTGTGGTAAAAATTCAACAAGAAGTCAAATACAATCTGACCAAAGAATTAGTTCGTACCAATTTGAGTCTGGTGAAAAAATCTCCCAAAGAAGTTGGACGTGATCGTGAAAGTGAACTTTGTAAAATGTACCAAAAGATGAAACTAGCCAAACTGAATATGCAACAACAACAAGCTGCAGCCAAGGCGAACAAAACAAAAGGAAGTGAATTCTGAGAAAAAAAACCAGCTGATATTTTTGAGCTCAAGGAAAAGTTAAACTGTTTTATAGTATTTTTAAGTCGATTTTTTGTATTTTTTTTTGATAAGTAATTTTAAGATGAAATAAAATTTCTTAAATCATAACCTTCAATTTTATTGATTTTTATTTAGTGATTTTTCTTTCAAGGTTGGATTTCATTCTACTCGACTTTAATTCTTTTCTAATAAATTGTGAGAACAAAGAATAAACTTCTTATTCTCATAATTGATCCTTTTAATGAGTCCTGTGAAACTTTTAAACCTAACCTAATCCTAAATCATCGTTTCGAATAGCGTGTCTTTTGACAGAAATTGAGTTAGTCATAATAATGTTACAATTAATAGTTAGAAACTTTCCGCAATTTACGTGATGATAAAATCTTCTTGAAACAAGGAACTAGTTAACACCTCGTAATCTCTTGCGGCTTATGGCCTACAAAAGTTTGAACAAAATTGAAAGAAAAAAAAAGAGGTACTTTATGATGAACAATACAATTTTATTATAATTTTATATCCTCTTGAATCTTTAAGAAGGAAGGGTTCTTTTAATTGATTGCCTTAGTTATTGAATTTGTTTAAGTTTTTTGCTGGCATTTTTATGAAGAAACTCTGACTGCCACAGTAAAACAAGATGTGATGAGGAAAATATTTCAATGTTAATCTTGTTAACTTCCTTTTTGTAATTATGAAAACTTTTCTTGTTAAAATATGTAATTTCAGAAATTGTTTATTTTGTAGGGAGTGGAAATTTAATTGAATTTCCAGTCCAGTCAAAATAGACAAATTATTATATAAAGCTTAGAAATAATTGTAAATTGTAAATTGTAAATTGTAAATTGTAAATTGTAAATTGTAAATTGTAAATTGTAAATTGTAAATTGTAAATTGTAAATTGTAAATTGTAAATTGTAAATTGTAAATTGTAAATTGTAAATTGTAAATTGTAAATTGTAAATTGTAAATTGTAAATTGTAAATTGTAAATTGTAAATTGTAAATTGTAAATTGTAAATTGTAAATTGTAAATTGTAAATTGTAAATTGTAAATTGTAAATTGTAAATTGTAAATTGTAAATTGTAAATTGTAAATTGTAAATTGTAAATTGTAAATTGTAAATTGTAAATTGTAAATTGTAAATTGTAAATTGTAAATTGTAAATTGTAAATTGTAAATTGTAAATTGTAAATTGTAAATTGTAAATTGTAAATTGTAAATTGTAAATTGTAAATTGGAAATTGTAAATTGTAAATTGTAAATTGTAAATTGTAAATTGTAAATTGTAAATTGTAAATTGTAAATTGTAAATTGTAAATTGTAAATTGTAAATTGTAAATTGTAAATTGTAAATTGTAAATTGTAAATTGTAAATTGTAAATTGTAAATTGTAAATTGTAAATTGTAAATTGTAAATTGTAAATTGTAAATTGTAAATTGTAAATTGTAAATTGTAAATTGTAAATTGTAAATTGTAAATTGTAAATTGTAAATTGTAAATTGTAAATTGTAAATTGTAAATTGTAAATTGTAAATTGTAAATTGTAAATTGTAAATTGTACATTTTAAATTGTAAGAAACTGAAACTGATTTAATATCATTCACAGCAAAAAGCCGAGCCAAAAATTGAAATAAAGGCACATTAAGAAACAGTCATTTACTACGACGAAATAACAGGTAGGCTGATATTTTTTAACATTAAGTGGCTGATTGTATGTCGGGACGTCCCACCTCCTGGTCAATTCCAGGTAGAGAGAGAATTGTCTTTTGAAATATAAAGAAGGATTTATTTAAGGACACTCTTTTTGGTTACAAAAGTTTTCACTTCAATTTTGCAATTTTCATATAAATTAATGTTGAATGAATGAAAATAAGTTGCTACCTATGTATCTCATGAAAAAATCTGTAACGAGCGTCAATATAATTTTAACTACAAAACCATGAGAACAGATGACGAATTTCATTTAAGTGGGTATGAACATAAAACTTAAGGCATTAAAAGTTTTCAATACGCCTACTATTTTGGTAACCAACAAAATTCAGAAACATTATTTTCATTTTCGCCTGCATCCTCAGCAGCAAGAGCAAACTCTTGACAGGGATCCATTATTCACTTTCGAAATAAAGTTTAACAGAAAACAGAAAAACAAAAACACAAAGGCGTAGAAAATTGGAAGGGGTATGGGCGCTGGGTATACCTTGTATAGTTTTAAATAGAAATATTTTCCTAAATGTCAGAACAAGTCAATAATTTTTAAGAATTAATCACGTTCTAGGGATAAAAGGACATGTTTTTTAAGAGACTGAAAGAAATTGCGAAAAATCGTTATTGGGGAATTTTCGATGACTCTTAAGATAAAATAAATCCAAAAATAATAATACCTAAAATGACAGGACCTTCCATTATTTTCGTCACCTTTTCATCCGAAAATTCAATGGAATTATATTTTTTCATATCACGAGTAAAAATGTAATTCCGCCGCACTACGTCCGTACCACTTTTTGACCGCCCCACCACCGTTGCACCACGTCCGCACCACTTCATTTTGAATGAAAAATTCGGTGCACCACCACCGCACCACGTCTGCACTATGATCAAAAATTCTATTCTCGTACTTATACAAATGTTTAAGTCCTCTTCAAAGGAACAAATTGACAGTTCATACAAACATGAGTGGTTAAGGCGTTGGACTTCTAATTGAAAGTACTCTGGATACTCGGGTTCGAATCTCCTTCTCGTCCGTAGTTTTTTTTTTTTTATTTTTCAATAATCCAAAACTATTTATCATGGACAATGGCGCAGTGAATTTTTCATACAAAATGAAATGGTGAGAAGTGGTGCAGTCCTGGTGCGGCGGTGGTGCTCCGAAATTTTCCACCAAACAGTGGTGGTGCAGCTGTGGTGCGGCGGCGGTCAAGATTTTTTTATTTTTTCTTTAAAAATTCAATTTTTTTTCTCGGGATGTGCTTAAACCAGACATAGCAGACAGATTCGTTCAATTGGTACCAAAACCGATGGTGCATTAAGATAGAGAAAATGCGAATAAGCAGGGCTGAAAATTTTTTAAAACAATGGTATACTCGAATAACTAAACGTTTGTGAAGTTCGTTCCCGAGTTTAGTTTTTCTTTGGAGTAAAAACGACGATATAGTCTAATTTAAAATTTTTCCTTGAATTTCTTAAAATAGTCCAAACAAAAATGAGACATGCATATTTCAAATCTCATACAAAATTTTTAGCGACGTTAAATGAACGATGCATAAATTAAGGCTACTTAAAAATAAGCTAAAAAATTGAAAGAAACAAAGAAAAGACTAAAGCTAAATATAATAATAAATAAAAATCAAAAAACGGCGGCGTTTCAAATGACGTATTTAAACACAGAGTTATTGCATTAAAAGCTTTTGGTTGTTTTCGCCCCTTCTCTGTAAAAATCCTTTGGACACGATTCTGATGCAAAGTGGGTAGATGTTTCTGTTATATTTATTCTTTATTATGTTTTCATACAAAACAGAAAACCTTCCATCGCATGGTTAAAGTCTGAAAACATTCATAAATAAATATATTTTTATTTGAGTCACAAGGAAAAGAAATTGTCATGCATTAATCTATTTATATACATTTATTGTATTGATTTGTATCCTTTTTTTTTTATTTATTTCTCAATGTAAATCACAAAAATAACATTATTCAAAGGAAAAGCCGATATTAAATCCTCTTAGTTGAAGACTTAGCAATGATAAAAATAAAATACAATGTCAAAGTACGATGTTCAATTTATGGAAATGTGCATGAATATTTTTTTTACTACCAGCAATGAATTTATAAGGTAAAACTATTATCAAGAAAATGAATTAAGGAGTTAAATTCAAAAAGTTTTATATAAATCTTTTTATTTCTTGTTGATTTTGTTCTTTTGTTGTTTGTTGTATGTGTTCCTTTATGTTTACTTCAAAAGGATTAAAATAAAAATTGTTCAAATTTGTTTTTTTTTTTTAGAGCTCACAGGTATGTCCGAATCACATTTAATTCTATCATCAGGAAACCATTCACGGAAACAATTGGCAACATCCGAAAACCTTAAATATACTGATACAGTAGTTAGTTTTAATTATAACCAAATATACATATAGTCGTGTAGTCCTCTTATAGCCCAGTCATTTTAGTCATTTCTAAGCCCAATCTGCGCAAAAATTCCTACTGGGCTGAATTTTGGTATACAGATTAATGACGGCTTTGTTATGAAGATGTGAAAAATCGACATTGATATCGTGTCCGCGTTAAGAGTTATAGGGGTCAAAAGGTCACAAAAACTGGTTTTTCACGATTTTCAGCAAAACGGTAAGTCTTATCAAAAAATTTTCAATGCAAGAATTGTAGACCAGATTATTAGGTATATATAAAAAGTGTCATGACACTTTTTTTCCTAAGACCCACCGTTTCTTAGGTATAACGATTCAAAAAGTTGAAGTTTAGTTGTAATCGTCATAATCCTATTCCTGAAAAAAAACTCCTAACTGAAAAGTTCCTGAAATTTCATTATTTTTTTAGCTTGAGTTTCGTTCCTCAACTGTTAAGAATATGGGGAAACCAAAAAAAAAAATGGAAATTTTCGCCATTTTTCCGATTGGGGCCCTTCTTCCGAAACCATTTCCCTGGGAATTTTTGTTTAGAATATGTCTGAAAATATACAGGGTGTGCAATAGAGAATGGACAACCCTAAAACGGCTTATAGCTACACTTATGATTGTTCTAAAAACAGATAGAAAAAAGTTCTATCGCAACCAGTTCATAAAATATGGACTTTTTTTCGTTCAGTGTATTTTAAATTTTATCATCTTATGTTTTCGTTCACTACAACCACGAATGAATGAATTTTATTTATTTCTTTTTTTTATAATTTTCTACAATAATTGGATGAGTACATAAACACTTTAAAAATTTCATAGCTATTGCACATTTTCGTAAAAAAAAATTTGAAATCTGTTTTTTGATGCAAAATGTAAAAAAAGTATTTTATGAAAAATTTTAAACACCTGTGGTATAAAATAAATCTATAGAAACCTAGGTAGCCATCTTTATTAAAAATATTCTCCTTATACCAGAATATTTTTAAGAAAGTTGGCCACCTAGGTTTCTATAGATTTATTTTATACCACAGGTGTTTAAAATTTTTCATTAAATACTTTTTTTACATTTTGCATCAAAAAACAGATTTCAAATTTTTTTTTACGAAAATGTGCAATAGCTATGAAATTTTTAAAGTGTTTATGTACTCATCCAATTATTGTAGAAAATTATAAAAAAAAGAAATAAATAAAATTCATTCATTCGTGGTTGTAGTGAACGAAAACATAAGATGATAAAATTTAAAATACACTGAACGAAAAAAAGTCCATATTTTATGAACTGGTTGCGATAGAACTTTTTTCTATCTGTTTTTAGAACAATCATAAGTGTAGCTATAAGCCGTTTTAGGGTTGTCCATTCTCTATTGCAGACCCTGTATATTTTCAGACATATTCTAAACAAAAATTCCCAGGGAAATGGTTTCGGGAGAAGGGCCCTAATCGGAAAAATGGCGAAAATTTCCATTTTTTTTTGGTTTCCCCATATTCTTAACAGTTGAGGAACGAAACTCAAGCTAAAAAAATAATGAAATTTCAGGAACTTTTCAGTTAGGAGTTTTTTTTTTCAGGAATAGGATTATGACGATTACAACTAAACTTCAACTTTTTGAATCGTTATACCTAAGAAACGGTGGGTCTTAGGAAAAAAAGTGTCATGACACTTTTTATATATAATAATCTGGTCTACAATTCTTGCATTGAATATTTTTTGATAAGACTTACCGTTTTGCTGAAAATCGTGAAAAACCAGTTTTTGTGAGCTTTTGACCCCTATAACTCTTAACGCGGACACGATATCAATGTCGATTTTTCACATCTTCATAACAAAGCCGTCATTAAGCTGTATACCAAAATTCAGCCCAGTAGAAATTTTTCCGCAGATAAAACCTAAAATTACTGGACTAATATATTTTCCAATTTTTGATTTTTTATCGATGAAAAATGATGGAAAATCTATTTTTTCGGAAATATTATTCGTAAAAGAAGTTATTTGAAAAAAAAAATCTGTCGAAAGATTTTTTAAATCATTATTTTATGGCAAAAAACGTCGATTTTTCTTCAATTTTTTTTATATTTTTCGTATTACTCAAATTAAAATGCAGCAATCGGTGGCAACGATTTGATCTTGTATTTCAGGATAGAATATGGCTTTGTTTACAAATACGAATAGGCAGTACCTACCTATCTACAATATTGGTTAAACCAAAGAGTGAAAAAGTAGCAGTAAAACACTGTTTTTTTTTTTCAATTTTTTAGTTTATAAAATTAAAAAATTACAAAATGTTTAAATGCAATACATATGTATTATTCAAACTTTGTTGTATGAAAAAAAAAAAAAAAAATAATAAAACTGGCAAAACTTTCAATATGAAAAAGTGGCTTTTGGTATGATCGACCATGTCTGAAAGTATGAGCATGTTTGGTTGAAACGCCGAAAAGTTACGGCAACTTCTGTGATTTTTTAACAAATCATTACCGTTTATGTTAAAAGTAAGTTGCACTTTTAACCGTGAGATAGTTAAACTTTTTAGCTTATTCTTTATAATGAAAGTTGGATATTCAAGAGTATTATTTTGTGAGAGAATGAATCCTAAAGGTTTGAACCTTAAGAAAAAAAATGTTCTAGAATATCAGGTAACATCGGAAAGGGGCAAAACACCCATGGGCTCAAGTAGCTTAAAAAATAAATAAAAAATAGATGACCGTTAAAGGAGTCAAAACAGATAAGCGACAGGCACCAAATAACTGTAAGTGGTGATTGTTCTGTTTGCAGCTGCTTTAAAAATCCAAATCAAAAGGCTGATGCTTTAAATGCCCTTTATTATGTACCAAATGGTCCCACAAAGCATGTGCTGTGGTGGAAACCGATGAAGATAAACCATACGAGTGTGATTATTGCGAATAGATTCCATTTTCAAAAAAAGACACAGTCATACTACCAACAAAATTTGATATTACATAAAAACCCGCTAGAGAGAAACCCTCTTAAGAGAAAAACCCGTTTATCTAAAACACTTTTCTGATCTTCAAATATTTTCTTCAGTTAAACGGGGTTCGTTTAAGTGAAAAGCCCTCTTAAGTTAAGGATGGACTGTGACAAATATATTATGTGTTGTGTATTTATGCTCATATAATGCAGATGGAAGTAATAGTATAAATATGTTTTAATTTAAAAACAAATTGAAAGAAAAATGAGTTTTTGAACTTAAAAAATAATTTAAATAAAAATATTGATACCATGCCTGATTTTTTAATTAAATATCTACATCTACATAAATGCTTAATATTCTAGTACTAACACATAAAAGGTGTGCACAAAAAAATGTTGAGTTTTTGCATACATTTGTACCTTTAAAGTTAAAAAATGTAAGAAAAAGTGAAAGAAAAGTCGACGTTTTTTGCCATAAAATAATGATGTAAATAGTTATTCGACAGATTTTTTTTCAAATAACTTCTTTTACAAATAATACTTCCGAAAAAATAGATTTTCCATCATTTTTCATCGATAAAAAATCAAAAATTGGAAAATATATGGTGTTTTATACCCTCAGTTTTGGCATGTGCACACAAAATTTCAAACGCAAAAATCTTTCTTATTTGACCTAATCCAGAAAAACTAAGTACGCCATCGTGTTCAGCATGCTCGAATTATCTTTAGTAGATATGAGAGCCCTCTGTCGGTTTTTTGAACTATCACAGTGTAATTTTTATCATGAATAACACTTTGCTGAACTTCTCCATTATCGTAGTGTTGATTTTGATTAAATCTGGAACATTTTTTTCAAACGAAACCAATACCTATTCTTGGTTTTCTAAATTATTTGATATTTCAATTTTTGACAGCCTGTCACTTTGTCTTTCCGGTAAGTTTGTCAATGTGAACTCTCCCTTAAGTCTAGTCATGAGTTAAAGGGTGTTTTCACTACAAAATCTAAAATTTGTCAATTCATTTCGAGAAAACACTCATCAAAAAACAACTTTTTATTATTTGGTTGTTTGAAAAAGTGCAATTGTTTTATTTTGAAAAATATTTAAATTCAGTATATGATTAATGCTTTTTTTTGTAAAAATGTGTGCTTTTCTTGTTAGCAAATATTTATTTTTATTTTGTTTTCGAAGCTCATGGTTTATTGATTAGAGTCTGTTATTCAAAATTTTAGCGATCAAAAGTATACGCTGGGCATACACAGCTGTGTATTTCTTATTTACCTGGTTGCACCTTTTCTTGTTGGTGTTTGGAGTTCTAATATTGACTTCGTTCAGACCCACTACTGGAAGGTTTTGTTGACTTGGTGTCGTCTTTTTGCATTTTTTCACATCAACATGTCTTTAAATGAAAAATATGTTTCATGGTTCAATATATTGACAAAAATTGACTTAATTTACTAAGATTTCTTTTTGTATTCTTTCCAAAATCTTTGTTAAATTTCTCTAAGTTTTTTCGATTAATAAAAATAGTTTCACACCTACTACATTTGTATAGATATCCATACATATGTAAGTCACTGTTATTTTTATGTTTACGTAATTTCCATTAAATGTTATTCACACGTGTGTCATTTCGTCAAATCAAGGAAGTTTGACAATTTTTCTTCTATGTTTTTTTTTTGTCATCAAACCATTTATTCTCACTAGAGCATAACAAAGATTTCTTTTCTGCTTACTAAACAAAATCCTTAACACCACTGGTAAATAGGTAAAAGAATGTGACTCAGCCTATTTGAACAGCTATTGTATCTTTTTTATTCTGTGCTTTTACTTCATCATCAATTTCATCTAAAGGTATGTATTTCCTTGGTAATTGCTAAAGTACAACAATGAACATGGATTCTGTGTATAAGTATTTTGTGTATATGTCGTATACGGGTACTTAATTCCATCTCATTTAGTTCATGTACTGTTTTATTGAATAAATCATACAATTTCATTGGGAACTAAAAAAAAAGAAATTCAGGAAGGAGGACTTTATTATTCCCAATTCTATATTACTATGGTCACTAAGAAGTAATACTAAAGAAAATGTAAATGAGAAAAAGAATATTTTCTACCTTATCCAAAAAACTGATAGAATAAATTTTGTATGACCTTGCAGCTTTTTTTGGACTTTGACTTATGAGAAAATCCTAATCTTGGTAAAAGTGAAAGACAAAAAAGGTGATTGAAGGAGCGTGGTGTAAATTTTTGTTAAACGAAAAGTTTACCAAAACGAAGAAAAAATTACACCATTGAAAAGTTAAAATGTTTTCTAAAAAATAAAGCCATACTTAAATTTTTACATTGCATAAAAGGTATAAAAATTATTTATTGAAAACAATCATTTTCCATGAAAAAAGTTAAAAAATCAATCTTTTTTTCTTCGAACACCATTAAATCCATTTTTATACATTACAACCTTTGATATTTTTTACCATCTCAAAGCCTATGATTTCAGCTCAAAATATTCATATCAATAATGTCTGTACGCCATCTACAAAGAGAGCTAGATTTTTTTTAACCCAATCCATAAAAAAAAATCAATCTTTTTTATCTTCTAACACCATTAATTCCATTTTTTTATATGACAACCTATAATAAATATTATATAATTTTAAAGCTTGTTATTTCACCTTTTATATGACGCTTAAATCATATTTCTATAATGTCTACAAAAGAGTTAGAATTTTTTAAAGCCAACCATGTTGAAATTTAAAACTGAGATTACGGTATTTCCCACACTGGTCATGGGCAACAGATCTCCAAAAATGTGTATACGAAATTGATTCTAATTTTGCACAAAAATATAGCCCTGCCTATTATCTATTTATACAATATAAATTTCATTTATTTATCTGCTGAAGAAAAAAAGATACAAATAAAAAACGGTAAAAAAAGGTAAGAAAACTTGTGACAAAAAAAATTTTTTCCATTTTTTCGGTCAAAAATAATTTAAGAATACCAATTTTTGCACATGCATGCGCTGTCCCATAAGTTTGAGATTTTTTGAAAGCTCCAAAAAATTGCTTAAAATAAAAATACACCCTTAAAAATAAGGTGTTTTTCAAAAATTCATATTTCAAAACGCAGAGACTTGAAAAAAATCTGTAATAGACCCCTAATATTTTTCATTATCTTTTGAATGGCATTTTTCAAATTGGCAAAAAAATTCCTCTTACCTATACAAGGTGTCCCAAAAGTTAACGTCGAAACGAAAACGGTAGATAGGGTAGGTGGAGACAGTTATCAGAAAAATAATATAAAAATCGCAGCCATATATTTTGTGAGTTATGGGCATTTGAAAAAAAGTCGGAAAAATGGTCACCCTCTGACGGTTTTTCATGTGCCGTGACTACAAATCTTAATTTTTCTCATTTTTTTCTTCTGTTACGGAACCTTGAATAACCCTGCTATCAAATGCATTCAAAAATTTTAACTCAGCTGTATCAGTTTTAAAGAAAATATTACTTTTTTACCCAACTTAGTACTAAAAAATTTTACATGACTCTAATTCAATGAGCCATAGTGTAAAAAAAATGCACTACAATGTTTCGGCAAGTTGCCTTAAAGGTTGGTGTGTTCAATTCTCTTTTCAAAATGGTATAACATTGTTGAGAATATTCCATAAATAACCGAGATAAAATGTATTTTCTTAAGAAATCCGACTTTTTTATTAGATAACTAGCTGACCCGGCGGACTTCGTTCCGCCATTTCTTGTATTTATTTCCAATTTTCGACTTTGTAATGAACAAAAAAAAAGGGGATTAAAACTTTAAAAGTTTGTAAAATGAGTCTAAAAATATTCACTTTTAAACTTTTAGCAAAAAGTAGCCTAAGTAAAATGCTCACTACATGCACTACAATGCTGCACCACACAAAATTTCACAATGCAAAGTTATTAACTCTTTCAAACGTTTTTTCCATAAATATTTCAATACGGCTTGTTACGGCACTTTAAAAAAACAGCGTTTTGCAAATACACCCTATTATCAATATCGCACTTTAACGGCTCTTTATAAATTTGAATAATGTGTATGCTATTTAGCCTGCCCTTTCTTACGCCCATTTTTACTCGACTTTAGAAAATATTTTGATCTCTCTTTTTGGTACCTACATATAGTTAAATTTTTTCGTAAAGCATGTGCGAGTCAGCGGAAATATGCTACCCCATAATGGCCATGAGCGTGGTTCGCTCAACTGGTTCGCTCGGCAAGCTATTCCTACGCTATGAAAAGCATGGCGTTATGTGAATTTCTCAAAATTGATTGTAAGCAACATGGATGCAATGGAGAGAATCAATTTAATTGTCTCTTAATAAAAACAAAAAAAACATATACTTTATTTTCTCATGCTATAAATCAATTTTTTCGATGACAACCTATAATAAATTTTAGATCATGTGAAAGCCTATTATTTCACCTTTCACATGACGTTTTAATGATATTTCTACGATGCCTACAAAAAAAGTAAGAATTTTTTAAAGCCAACCATATCAAAAGTTCAAACTGAGATTACGGTACTTCCCACACTGGTCACCACCACTGGTGGCTGGTCATGATCAACCGATCTCCACAGGTGTTTTTAGGTATTTCTCAAGTTTTTAATTTAACATTATGTAGCTTGTAGTTGATGTACGGCTATGTGCGATATGTGCGATCAAATGAAAGGTAATATCATCAAGATGCTCAATAAAGTTAAATACAATTATTATGTGCTCTCAATCAAAAGATGTGACGTGTTGAAAAATAGAACTTTATTTTACCGTTATTCAAGATTGTGTTTACATTTTGATACAAATATACAATTATAGTCTTGCTTATTATCTATCTACACAGTAAATTTCATTCATCTATATGTTGAAGAAAAAAAGATAAAAATAAAAAACAGTTAAAAACGGCCAAAAAAATTGGAACAAAAAAACTTGTTTTTCCCGTTATTCGGTCAAAAATAATTTTAAAAATTCAATTATTTGCACATGCATGCGCATAATTAAAACCCATATGTCCTATTAATTTAAAATTTTTCGCAGTTTTTTAAAAATTCCTTGTTTTTTTCAAAAATTCATATTTAAAAGTACAGGGTCTATGAAAAAAATCCGTATAAGACGCCTATTTTTTTTTAGTATCTTTCTAATGGTGTAATTCAAATTTCTGTACAAAATTTTGCCTATCTGTAATTAATCTTTTGTCGAAGGTATATCACATGTTTTGACTGCAAAAAACCCTTAACAACTTAATTTTGAAATTTTTTAGAATTTTTTCATTACCTTTTCCAAACTAACAATAAATGTATCTATCAATTTAAAAAAATCAGATCTCTAAAACTTACCGTTTAGAAAATAGCCTCTTTTTTCAATGTACTGTTACCCCTATTTACCCTATAAAATCATCAATTTTTTTGTAATAAACTTTCTACTCTTTTAAGAAAATCAGACAACCGTTTTGGCCGGTTAGCGAACGTACACAAAACCAAACTTTAATTTACTATATATAAGAATATCACATCAGCCACCCATACAGTAGGCCCCAGTGTGCACCAGTGTATGAAGTTAGCAAAATAGTGAACTGACCAATATCATTAACATTACCATCATTAATGGCATCACGAAGTTGAAAGTAGGTACTCCTCAGAATTGAACTTCTTTTGATCAAAAAAAATAGAATTTAATCGTTCTTTTTTTGCATACATACCTAAATACATATCCACAGCATGACACAACAAAATCTGATTAAATTCATGTTTGCGAACTATTAACATATACGCAAATGTTGTCAAAATCAGGCCTTAAACGATAATAATTATTTTGAAAGCCTGTCTAATAAATTTGTTTACAAATTAAGCTTATTTTTTTTTTTTTTAAGTGAGAGTGTTTTTTTACTCGTACAAATTGACAGCTATGTAAAGATGCGAGAAAAGGTATTATTTTTTTTGTATACAAACCATCTACACATTAATACCTTTCAAACAAAAAAAAAATTACCAAAATCGGACCAGCCAAACGCGAGTTTATCGGCCACACACACTAAATGAACTCATTTTTATATATAAGATTTTGACATATTATTTAAGTTTTTGTATTCTGAAAGGTTCTGAAAGAGTAGAAAACTTAAATAATTTACTATTTACCCTATTTAATTTCAGGTGGAACGGGAGAAAATGGCGTCACTTTTTCATGGATTCTGCCATGGTTCATCGATTTATAAGATAACGTCTCATGTCAGAAACGCTGCTCAGTACCAAGTTTAAAGCAATTCGATTCATCCGTTTAAACAAGCAGGCATGTCATGTTTATTTTTTTTTTTATCAATTATCGGTTTAAATTGATTATTTTGCAAATATGAATATGAAACCCATAGAATTAATATATTCAACTACGCGGATGTGCGCCTTAGGGAAATCCATGCTGCGTTTTCTTCTTTTCTTTTAAGCAATCTTACTAATGCCGCATGTAAACTTTCACTTCCATGTTCTTAAATTCAACTTGACAGTTTGACAAGCATGCAGTTTATAAAAAATACTTTATATTTCCATGTAGAGTACGCCAACCACCGCAGACGTTCAAAATAAAAATCACGCAAGTAAAAAAAAGCGGATATCAGCGCTAGTCCCTACTCGGGCGCCATTTGTGTTTTTTCATACAACTACCAAAACTACCGAACAGGGAGGTCTGAGAAATATTCCAACCACACATCAATTTCTGAATCAAATAATTATATTCATAAAGAAATTGAATTGAAAATAAATTCCATTCATAAATGAAAAGAATGTAGTTTGAACATAATATACCAAACAAGGTCGATTACAATTTGCATTTTTGTTTGCATTATAAAAGGGTTGATTCGAGAGGAACTGTGTATGCCCTGAAGATTCATTATTTACACATTAATTGTTCATGAAATTGCAAAATATGTAGGAATTGATTAGGTTCATGTATAATTTCATGCACAAAAGCTTTGTATAGGTAGGTACTTGAAAAGAAACTGATGCCTGGAGGTAAAATAAACTCAATTCTGAAATTCCGAGTTTTTACATGCATCGAAAAATATGTATTTTTTGCTACCTTAAGCTACTTTGCTATGAAATATTTGAAAATTATTTTCCTTCGTAAGGTAGGTACTTGAAAAAAAAAAATTATTTTCTTCAAGTATGCACTTTTTTGGGAAATATTTCAATTTTTTTTCTTTATCTATATAATTTTCAATTTGAAATTAATAAGGTTTTGTATCTTTTCCAAAATTCAAAAAAAGACTGTTCATGTTTGGTTTGTGGGTGAGTGCCCTTTCTATACAAAAATTTTTCAGGTTTAGGTACATGCCAGGGAAATAAATTTTTCATCAAAAATTCTATCCTCAGAACTCAGAGCTTCCTGTGCATAATTTCTCAAGGTGAGGGTAGAATGAATACTTCTAAAGGGTACTTTGATAACAACTTTTGTACCAGGAAGTTTCCAAAACAAATGAAGCTAACTTTGGACGTTGGAATAGGAAGAGGAAATTGTAGGACTGAATATCAATTTATGAAAAAGATGACCTTAAATAAATAAATCTCAAAAAATGTTTACGAAAGTAGAGAGTTTCAATACCTTGTGCGTATTACATATCTCTATCGAAGATAGGACCTAACAAGACTTCTTCAGTCAAATGGGGCGTTTGGAATGTTGTTCAATATCTGGAAGAATAAATCTTTGCACTTAAAGATCAAGCTAAAACTGTATCGGAAAATGGATTGGGTCCTTGCTTATAACTTATAACGATTGCCAAGCAAAAGATCCTACTAAAAAATAATATTTTTTTTTTGAACCATTACAAACCGCACCCGCCATAGAATGTTTTTTTTGATTTTTACTTTTTCGTAAATGACTAAACTGAAAAACTTACTCAAAGAAACGTTTTAGAAACTTTGGTGTTAAAATTAAGAAATGTTAAAATAAAAAAACTATTTTTTATGTTTTCTTAACAAATTTATTTTTTTTTTGACAAATCAATTTTTTGAAACGAATAAACATTTGTTTGAATAACCCAACTAACAATTTTGCGTCTATAAAGCTTTATAGAAGCAAAAGAAGCATGTATAAAGCTTTAAAGAAGCAAAATTGTTAGTCGGGAATTGCTTTATGTGTCAATTAATATTTCATTTTTCTTGACAAAATTTTTTAAACGGCTATTTAAATGTATTTTAAAATTTGTTTTTTTTTTTTTTTTCTAAAAATACTTTGTTTTACAAATAAAATGTACGACTGGGTGGCACGTACTTCCTTTTGAGCTTAAAGTTGTTAAAAATGTCAAAGCTTTTTACAAACCTTATAATTTTATAATAAATTTAAGAAGACATTTAAAAAAGTAAAGTAAAATAATTACGAAAACAACTTTTTCGTCTCCAAACAAAGTAAGCCAATCGATTTTCTCTGGAGCAACATAAAGATTAAAAATTTTGGTTTTGAAAATTGTTTAAGCCGTTTTTTAAATAAATAATTTTCGAAAATCATTAAAAAAAAATTGGTATGCCATGTAAAAAAAAATTGAAAATCCAGAATTTAGTTTTTGGAATTTTTTTCTTAACTTTTGAGGGTCAAAATCCTGGAGGTGGGAAATTTCGATGACCGAATTCTTAAAAAATCAACTTTGTTTTATGATAAAAATTTCATGCTCTATTGGTCGCTTTAGCCATAATTTGTCGGTTCATGAACGGGCAGAGCACAAAAATGTATATTTTTCAATTTACCGCAAATATTTCTTGGGGCAGGGACCGATTTCTACAAAAAAAATGCTGATATGCACGTTCGAAACACTTAGGGCATAAGTAATTTTTTCTTTTGTTTTTTTTTGTAACTTTTTTGATAAAAAAGTATGTTACAGCCATAATTCGAAAGGATACAGAGTAAAAAACTAAAAAATGCAAAATTATGAGTGTATGACTACCTACATTATGACGTTTTGACCTTAATTTATTTTTCATGTCATAAAGTAAAACAAAATATTTATGAGATTATATCGTAGTGGCCTCGATATTTGATCATAATATCATAAAAAAAAATAAAATTTCAATCTAACTATACCTACCCCAAAACAAGCGTTCCCGGAATGACGGTTAATTGATGTACGCTACTTAAAAATGAAACTAAAACTAGTTTCTTACATACATTTTTATATATTTATTCATAAAAAAAAGCGTGGAATGATAAATCTAAATCCAACTTTAAAAACAGCTTGCAGCACAATTTGTACGATGATTCAAATATTGATACATTAAGAAATGTTGGTTTTATGCGTCATTTTTCTTGGGACAACTTTTATTAATGTAAAATTTAATTTTTTTTGTAAGAGATGTACAAACTTATAAAAAGTATTGTGTATATGTAGTATTTAGAAAAAAAATGTTTTTTAAGTCATTTGAATATCAGTTTTTGAGTTATGGACATGCCCGGGTACGCTGTTTTTGGGTATATATATTCGTAGATGCGTGCCTACTATTTTAATTGGTAAATGAGAAAAAAAAAAAACTTTAAATAAATGTTATTTTGATTTAAAAAAATGCATGGACATCAAATTTTCCACCTCCATGATTTTGACAATTAACCGTGTTTGAACAAAAAATTTCGACGAAATTGCTTAAATGCCTTAGGTGAAAGTCAAAAATCAAGAAAACGGTTCTTTGGCATGTACCATTAATATTGTTCAAAAATTTTTTTTTGAGTAGGACAATGTATAGGACACAACACAAATATTTTTTAATCAAAATCCCGAAAACCGTTTCTACGAAAAACAACATTTTCCATTTTGGTCATATGGCAACCTACCGTTAATTTTGGTCCTTAAAATAACAATTTATTTTCGCGTCTAGGAATAGGAAACCTTATTAACAAAACTATAAAGTTCAGAATTCAGACAAAGGATACAAGAAGATTGGAAGTAGAATGTTTATTTTGTCATGTTTCCATTGTAAAGGATTTGGAATTTGTTGTATAGTTTGCATACAAAAATACAAAAAATACGAAATTCTTTTCGCAATTCCTTAGTGGACTGTCAAATATCATGCTATGACATATTTTGTATTTACTTTACTTTATTTATACTCCATTTTGCACTCTAGCTTATGCCAAACCACAGCTGCTCGTGCAAAGGTTAATTTTTTATTTTACAAAATTCAAATGAATTTTCATTTATTTTATACACTCCACGTGTAGCCTGGACGTGGGAATCGTAGCATGAGCCAAAATTTTAATGTCCATGCAATAATCTCTATTTGAAAAAAAAAAAACAAATTATAATCAAATCTATGTATGTATAACATGAAAACAATATGATATGTAATGAATCCCTGTTGGTTAGAAATTTTTGTCCAAGACTCGCTTGCCTACACATATATAGTGGATTAAGCAAATTTGCATTTTTAGAATTTATTTGTTCCATTTGAAGAACATCAAATTGCAATAAAACAAAAATTTTGATTTAATTTTTGAGTGGGTTAAGTTTTTTTTTATTCAAACTGTGTGAATGTTAGGGTGGTTTAACCAACTGTAATTCACTTTTGGAACTTTTAAGTTCGAGAAGATACCACGACGACGCACGGCTAACGACGATTGAAAGTTTGAGAGCTTCTAAGCTGCTTTTAGTTTGGGGTCACACAGGGTTGCATACTGTCAGCAATATTTTTTATATTTGTGATAAACTCTTATACAAAACTGTTATAAAAACTGTTATATAAATCAACACGAACGACGTACTTTCTTATACGATTTAGAACCAAAAGTAAATTTTTTCACCTAAATGCTAGCGAAACACCCTAATCAAAATATAAAACTTTATGGTTTAAATCCAAGCACTTACATTAGAATTTTTTGAAAAGAATTTTGATTGCGGTTTTCATTATACACACGTGGTTGTTGTATACAAAAATAAATTGTTCACCGCAGAGCTGGACTGGACTCGTGTTTAATTTTCCATCATACCGCATTTATATTCTATTGTAAAAGGTTTTTTGGCTGTACCAGAAGAGTAAAATATTTTTTGGGAAAAATTACACAAAATAAATTTAAACAAATGTGTATTTATTAAATAGAAGAAAGGAACAATTCACTCTCATTTCCATGAGGAATTCGGATAGAAGCAGAGATGATGTACGGAAATTAAGTGGACAACTTTTCACCGAACGAAGACTGAAAGGACATTCAACTTAAACGTGGGGACTACAAAGAAAGAGAGTAGTGCCATACTAAATGTAAAAGCAGAAGAATCATCGAAATATTTTAATGTATGTGATGGTTTTGAGGAAGACTAAGACTAAGACTAAGACTAAGACTAAGACTAAGACTAAGACTAAGACTAAGACTAAGACTAAGACTAAGACTAAGACTAAGACTAAGACTAAGACTAAGACTAAGACTAAGACTAAGACTAAGACTAAGACTAAGACTAAGACTAAGACTAAGACTAAGACTAAGACTAAGACTAAGACTAAGACTAAGACTAAGACTAAGACTAAGACTAAGACTAAGACTAAGACTAAGACTAAGACTAAGACTAAGACTAAGACTAAGACTAAGACTAAGACTAAGACTAAGACTAAGACTAAGACTAAGACTAAGACTAAGACTAAGACTAAGACTAAGACTAAGACTAAGACTAAGACTAAGACTAAGACTAAGACTAAGACTAAGACTAAGACTAAGACTAAGACTAAGACTAAGACTAAGACTAAGACTAAGACTAAGACTAAGACTAAGACTAAGACTAAGACTAAGACTAAGACTAAGACTAAGACTAAGACTAAGACTAAGACTAAGACTAAGACTAAGACTAAGACTAAGACTAAGACTAAGACTAAGACTAAGACTAAGACTAAGACTAAGACTAAGACTAAGACTAAGACTAAGACTAAGACTAAGACTAAGACTAAGACTAAGACTAAGACTAAGACTAAGACTAAGACTAAGACTAAGACTAAGACTAAGACTAAGACTAAGACTAAGACTAAGACTACGACTAAGACTATAGTCGAGTGCAAATAGCTAATTCTGATTGTTGACTGTCCTGTCGGCCGCTCAAGAGAGATTGATTTTGTATGGGCGCGATACACTTAGAGGAAGTGGTTTGCAGAAGTCACTATTGCTTTCTGTCCCCAGTGAATACTAGAAAATAATAATTGGTGATCAGTCCCCGACTAAAAGGCTTCACTTTTAAGGACGTTTGTCTTTAAAAAATCAATTTTTTGGCGTTTCTAAGATAAATGCAAAACGTCAAAACATTAAAATCTATTAGAAAAGTATATTTTGGTTCAACATTTGGTTCAAAATTTTTGAATTTTTTCATTGAATACGAACAGATACTTTTTTCGCGTCAATTTGGATAAATTTCTAACTTATCTTGGTTCTATTTTAAAAAAAAGCTAACTCTGCCGGCCATTTTGGAGCCGTCATCGTCATTTTGAATTAAAAAAATTTGTTAGTATATTTGTATTTTCCATACACCTTCGGTGTACCAAATTTCTTGACTTTTCGTCAAGAAATAACCGTTCAAATGATTTTTGAAGCGAATAAGCTTCAAAGGTATACCACTGTGCGTGATGGTGTAGCTCGAGAATAAGCAGGCACTTTAGCTTTAAATACAATTAAAATAGGCATTTCCAAAAACTTGTAAAAAAAATTGTTTTTGGAATAAAAATCAAAGACAGGGCCGGTTATAGGGTGGGGGCACCTGGGGCCGTCATGTCACCCAGCGACGCAAGAATTTAGGAATTTAACTTTATTCTCCCGATTATCAAAATGGCTTTTTAACGTTGGCATTAGACAGGGTGTCCCGTAATAAGATAAGGACAATTTAAGGGGTGTGGTTTTTGGGTAATTTCTAAGAAAGAAAAAATGTTCTAAACTAATGCTCTATCTGCAAAGTTGATACAACTTAGCAATTACCTACTTTGGTGTACCTTTACTAATGTTTATAATAATTTCTCTATTTATAGGACCTTGTCGCAGAAGATTGGCAAAGTTCGACTACTCTTAAATAGCACTTTATACCTTTTTGAGGATTTACTTAAAATTTAATTTCTAAAATTGCCCCGCAAATGAATTTATATTCGAAATTGTATTTTGTATAGGTTTGGTTTCCTGAAAGCAGCCAATCTTGTATTTTGCAGTTAAATCCATAAAAGGCAATGATTTTCTTTTACATCTGTCTATATTATTTGATTTAATAGTAAAATTTCACAAACAGCAAGTATCTCAAAGTTATTGACTAATGTTAAAGAATTTATTGCTTACAAAAGGAAATTTCTGAAAACCCACAGGACCAATTTAATACTTATACTATTGAAGAATTTATTGGTTTTTGCTTAGTAATTTCAATATAATTCACATATCAATCTATTTCTCAAATGAAACTATTACAGAAAGTCAAAGTAGTTATAGGAGCAATGAATGATTGTTTGAGAATTGCTAACGAAGATATTAATGTTTTTGGAATCATCAAAGCGAAACTTGTTAGTTTTCATTTCTATGAAAACAAAATTGAAACAATGCTAACTAAAATATTTGTGTGATCAATGTCAAAGAAAACCAATAAGCTTATAAGAATTTTTGAAATCAAATCTTGTTCAAGGTATTATAAAGTTTAAAATTGAAATGTTCAATATATCAAAGAATTATTTTCAATTCAAAACAACTTAAGTGATTTTATGTTATATTACAACTTTATTGAATCTTAAAACCATTTTTTGATGAAAACCCATAACCTTTAAGTTAACCTTTAATTTCGCTCTGAAAAAACTGGGTCTATATACAATTCTACTACATTTTTTTGCAGATTTTTTTTAATGTTATTGTTATTTTTGCTACCAATTTTTTTTTTTTGTAGGTATTTAAAGCCAAACATCACAAAGTAAATATTAATCGTTTTCAAAGGTAAACATTTACACATTGACACTTTTGATTAAGTTTGGGTTTCTATGAGCACAATAGCAACTGTGCAAACTTGTGGGTTTTTTTCTGTCAGTTCAAATGAATCAGATTTTTTTTTTGAAGGTTTGAAGGCCTATATAAGCCGAGTGAAATTTAGAACGAACATTAAGTCGACTTGTGTTCGTATACCTTCTCGTAACTTTAAAAAAATGAAATTCACTTTGGCATTATTGGTTGTTGCAGCCGTTTTTGGTTGTGTTTTGAGTTGCATTCCTGCAGATTTTGATATATATAAGGTTTGTTGTTGTTATTTATTTATTTATTTTTTTTTTTTTAATTAATTAACATTTTGACACTTCCATTTCAGAGTGAGTATAATAAGGTATACGAATCACCAGAGGAAGAAGCTAAACGCTTAGACATTTGGTGCGCAAACATCGACAAAATTAATGCTCACAATCAGCTTTATAAAGATGGTAAATCTACTTTTACACAAGGACAAAATGCAATGACTGATTTGACATATGAAGAATTCTCAAAAAGACTTGGTCTTTCGATGGGTGGTCGACCACTTCCTGGTCTTGCCGGCTTAGCCAGAAATTAATGCATATAATAGAGCAATTAAATGTGGTAATTTGAAATACCATTTTTTTTTTTTTTTTTTTTCAAATAAAAACAAACAAATTTATTAGCAGAAGATAATGTTGATTTTGTTATTCGGTATCTGAAAGTTATTTTACGTCAAAAATCTTGATAGTAAGTCAGTATCGTGTATCCGTGGAACCTTTTTAAGATTGGGAAATAATTGAACACTTAGTTTCAAAGTGAGTGCTGTTTGGCGCAAACAGTTGTTTTTTTTTTTTTTAGCAATAATCCGGATACGATTCAATTACTAAAGAACAATATCATACACAAAATTCGTGAGCTACATCCCAATCAGGGGGGCAGAAAACGGTTTTTTTGACCTTCACCCATTGAAAAAAATCTAGCTTTATCAAATTTTTACAAATTTTAGTTTGTTTTACAGTTTCTGATAGGAAATAAATATACCTTTTCAACAATGTATAAAACATGTAACTCGGTTAAACCACCTTGAATTTATAAGCTGTCAAAGTTCAAAAATTCCATTTTTTTCGTCATTTACCCAACTTCGACATCAAATTAAAGTATATGTTTTTATAACAACATGCTGTTTTAAAAATATATTTTAAAATAACATTTATTTCCAAATCAAACGAGGTATTTTTTATGAAAAGCAGTTCAAAATTGGCTTAGAAAAAAAAAAATTGCACGATTTTAACCCAGATACAAAAATTCGAACTTTTAGGTATAGAACAAAAATGTTGTTTTGGCACGTAGTAGGATAACTTGGGCGCCAGGATTTGATACCGGGTTTTTGTAGAGAAGTTCAATACAAACATTTTTTTCTGTAGGAGTGGGGTCTATCTCCCCCCGTTTAGGTGGGAGGGGCAGTTTTCTAAAAAAAATTATCAAAATAAAAAAAATTATTAAAAAACAACGGCAACACTTACAGTAATAAATGATACCATTTCCGAAAGGCAAAATTGTACATTTAATTCTTATTTTTAAATCAATATATTATAACCAATAGTTTTTGAAATAATCGTTTTCAAAGTTAAAAATAGGCGAAAAAAACATTTTAAAAAGTCATTTTATTTATACTATTTTTGTGAATTTTGATAAAAAAAAATTACTCACACCGAAAACTGCCACAATTGATTCCTTATCGAACAGTGAAAACTATATGTTTCTATGTCTTCTAGTTTTTGGGAAAATTGAAAAATTATTTTATCAGATTTTTCTTTTTTCAAAATATTTTTTGTTTTAATTTGTTTTTATTTTTCAATTTTTTTGAAGAATCAGTGAAAGTCATGAACTCGCTGAAAATTAAAAAAAAAACTGTCGGTCAAGAAGGCTTTGTCTATTTTTCATTCTCCTCGTGGTGCATTTGGTGTTTTATGGTGTCGTTTTTTGGCCCAAAGTCACCAGATTTAGGGAAATATTAAAAATCTTCCAACTTTCATTTATTCAAATACCATTTTATTTTTTTTTTTACACCACTAAAGGGTGGTTAACCCCTCCCTGTCTTAATGTCTAACTTTAATAGGTTAAAGCTCTCATAAGCACATACAATATCAAAACAATAAGAAAAAAAAACTTAGAAAACAAAAAAAAAAAAAAACCTTTTCAACTCAAAAATCCACTTAAGATAACGAATAATAAACCCAAATAAATCATTCAATTATACAAAGTGCCCCAAATTACAATAAAACAGAAGTTTTTATTTTCTGACGTGCGGGTGTCAACCGACATCGACTGCAATAAACCCAAAAACAACTGAAATTGATATGGGTGAAACTGTAAGATGTCCACAAATAACAAAAAAACAATATCAAATAGTTTTCTTTCTTTTTTTTTTTTAGCTTCAAAGAAGATAATCTCTGGGGCAATTTAACCTAAGGGAATGTGTAGAAAAAATAAGAATTCCTTAAAAGTTAACATTCACACATCAAGTCAAACCCCTAATTTTGGACATTTTTACTTTTTGGTTAGTTTGAGTGGCCGATTTATGTCTGCAACCCGGTGACTACCTCATAAATTTTATCTTTCAAATCAGAAAAGGTAAAAATAAGAAAATCTCACGTATCCTAGTTTAAGGATCAAACTTAACTTTTTTTTTGTAGAATATTATCTTCAAATACCTTCTTAGTACTAAATCATTTTTAGTGTTTTCGAAAAGAGATTTTATGAAAAAAAAAAAAATAAGCTCCTTGATCTGATTCTGATATGGGATGTTAATTTAATGACATCTACACATTCTTGTGTGTGAAAATAATCATAAAACTAGGCAAGAGTCTAAAATTTTGAGAGGGAAATTACCCATAAATTCTATGACATTCCCGTTTTCCCGTTGGAGGGTCTTTTATATTGGGGTTTCTTGTAGGTTAACTAATATAAGTCATGATGTGAGGAAAGCAAAAAGGACCCGATCTGAAAAGTAATTTCCCAGCGTAGGTATATAAAAAAAAAAAACTGTCCCTCGTCATACATTTCCACATAACCACAATGGTTTTGTAAATATACATTAGATACAGCTGTCACATTCAACAAACTTAAATTAAACTACAACAAGATTGAAAAGGGTTATGATGTTGGTTGGCTTGGGAACAAAAAAAAAAAAAAACCATTGTCCTTTTTCATTAAATGACGCATTTCATTTGAGCCAGGAAAAAGTACCTTAACTTTTATTTAAACATTTTAAATGACAGCGAAACTAAAGTTTTTTATATGTATAAATGTGGAAAATTAAACTTTTCTAACCACACGATTTTATTTAGTTTGTCCTTAAAACTTTAGTACTTTGTTGAGAGGAGGAGTAATTGTTATCGTTTAGAGGTTGCATTACCTACATGTTTATAAAAGTTTTTAGATTCATTCCCAACACTACACACGCAATAAATTGAACAAAGTCGTGTGTTGTGAATTTTTAGAAAACTATGCTTTTGTAACTAATTTAATTACAAAAAACAATAAACAGAAACGTAAAAGTAATTAGAGTTTAATTTGATGTTGGTTAATTGGACTCCACTGGAATAAAATGGAGATTCAAATGAAAATTATCCTACAGAGAGAGAGAAAATAACGTAGGGATAACTTTACTTATGGTATATTTATTTTAACATTATTTCTGATATATTCAACTTATTTCTGGTAAATTCCACTATAACACAGGTCAACAGGAAATTTGTGCTTGGGTTGTGACTATCAAATTATGATAGATATATTGATACTCATCTGGAGGCTTTTGAGGGTCAGCAGAGCAATTTCCAGTTTTCAAGTAAATCTGTCTTTTACAAAAATTATCGTGCGTAATTTTGGCAAAAACTGAGAACGTCTTAACCGATTGGGCTGATTTTTGTTCTTCATTTTATATTCATATTCAGAAAAATAAAAAAAAAGGAAATTTAAGAAGAAAAAAGAAAAATTAAATCGAAATTTTCGTTTTGTTCGAATTTTTGTCATATGGGAGCTTTAGGCATTATTTGATACCTTCTATTTTCAATATTTATGGTAAAAGTAATTCACTCTGATGGTATTTTTATTATACAAAAATAACTGCTTACACAAATAGTATTTTTTATTATTTTGTTGCATACACAGGGTGTCTAAAAAGTAAGTTACTTAAGATATCTCAGAATTTGGTAACTTGTTCATCCCAAATACTTACGGCATGCCGCGGCAGTTCTTGTGAAATTTTCGAAAAATCCCTACTTTGCAACAGTATTTTGCTTCCTCTGCCCATAATTGAATTTCTTTCACTAAAACATTGCCTAACAATAAGAAACAATTAATTAATAAAAATTATATTGTGTGACTCTGGTTTATTATTTTTAAAACTTGTCCCGGTATTGCAAAAAAGTATACAAAGGACCATGGGCATTTTGGGCCCACTTACAAAATTGCTCAACAGTGATGAAACGCATATCAAATGAAAGGTCTTGATGAGTACTTTAATTTATTATATGGGGGTAAAGTCGAAATCGAGCGCAAAAGTGGTGTTTTTGACCATTTTATAAAATAGTACTTAAAATGAAAAAAAAAAATATATTAAAAAAAAGTGGCAACACTAACTATAAAGTGTTTCACCTTTTTCAAAAGCTAGACATCTCATTTATTTTCACAGATTGAATAATTGAATAAAATAGAAGACTTCGGTGTCACTTATTCAAACTTAATATATTCTTCTTTCGTTAACTTCCAGATAAGTAAGCGTAAATACTCAGCATAAAAAATCGTATGGAAAAATATGAAGTTTTAGTAATTTTCAATTTTCTCAAAAACTAGAAGAGATAAAACTATTTGGTTTTCAGTGTTTGATTAATTGATATTGCAGTGAATTAAAAAAGTCATTTTAGAGCTTTATTTCACAAAAAGTGAAAAAAAAGTAGTACTAAATATTTTGATTTTACCTTATTTTTTACAATTTTTTATTAATAAATCATTTTTTTCGAAAACTAATAATAGAAATAACTTTATTTTAATACTAGATTAAAGGTGGGATGTCTAGCTTTTGAAAAAGGTGAAACACTTTATAGTTAGTGTTGCCACTTTTTTTTAATATATTTTTTTTTTTTTATTTTAAGTACTATTTTATAAAATGGTCAAAAACACCACTTTTGCGCTCGATTTCGACTTTACCTCCATATAATAAATTAAAGTACTCTTCAAGACCTTTCATTTGATATGCGCTTCATCACTGTTGAGCAATGTTGAAAATGGGCCCAAAGTCCATACAAAAGTGCCCATGGTCCTTTCATTCATTTATCTGTTGAAAAAAAAAAAGATAAAAATTAAAAACCGTTATAAAAACTTGGGATAGAAAAACTTGTTTTTCCCGTTATTCAGTCAATTATCAATTTAGAATACCAATTTTTTGCACATGCGTGCGCATGGCCATACATAACTAACATGTCCTATAAGTTTGAGATTTTTAAACGGTCCGAAAAATTGCTAAAAATATAAAAAAAACACCTAAAAAAAGGCCAAAAAAAGTAGGTGTTCTTCAAAAAATCATATTTCGAAATGCAGAAACTTAAAAAAATTCCTTATATTTTTTTCATTATCTTTTGAATAACGAATAATGGCTACTTTGCCAAAGGTCTACCACATGTTTAAGTTTTAAAAACAATTTATAACTTGGTTACCAAATTCTTTAAAATTTTTTCAATACCTACTATTGTCAGCCGAAAAAATAAATTTATCTATCGATTCAAAATAAATTCAGCTTTTTAGCTACAACGTCGCGTTTAGAAAAAATCCACTTTTTTGCAATTTTGTTTTACCCCAATTTACCAAATATTTTTTGTAAATAAATAATTTGGCTAAGCTATTATCCTTGTACAACGCCTACAGTTCAATTTTGTATCTTCTTCTCCAATCACCATTAATGCAGATGGAACAAAAAAATCGCCCTAAGAACTTTTATCTCTCGAAACAATCCAAGGAGTTTTCAATAGCTCTGGTAAAATTCCTTGCATCTGCATCTTACAGCAGGACATGAGATGAGTCACTTGAGTTGATAAAGAGAGGATTTGCATTCTCATGTACCAACCCTACACGCATCTGTTTGAAGAATTAAATTGGTACAGATATGTGTTCCTCCGGATATCTATTAATATATATAGACTGATACCCTTAATTGCAACACCCATTTACTAGGCCATTGTTTTTGGTACCTGTGAAATCAATCATGTTAACAATTTTGAACAGAGATATGAACTGAAACACCTACCTACTCGTAGTAAGTGCTTAATGCTAAAGGGTTAAATGATTGAATTGATAAATTACATTTAGGATGCATGAGAACTTACTTGGTATTACGATTAGGACACTGAGAGACTCCCAGGCTATTTGATTAAAATACCTTTTGTTATACAAGGAACAGAACATGATATTTAATTAATATTTCGGGTACTACAGGTTTGTATTTACATGAATTCATGTTGGAAACTAATTTACATGCATGTATTGTGTTTTGAAAATTGGTTTAGAATACCGAACATTCAAGCTACAGGTATGCCTTCTCCGAGTCCGAATTTAACAGATGATGTACTGGTAAAGGAATGTATCTTTCATAACCTTTTTGAAAAAAAAAAAAAAATAAAAAAATACAAAAAAAAAAACTAAAGGAAATACAAAGGGTATAGTTGCCTCAAGGCAGAATCGATATTATTAAACCTTCCATTCTACACACTAACTAAGGCATTGTTTTGGGTTAAGATTCCCCAAAGACACCAGGTAACAAATTCGGAACATAGATGAATGACAATGTTGGTTTACAGCAAGCTATATTCCATAGATGTTGATATGGATCCTTCAATAGAGAACGTTTTGACATAGCGATGACGAGAAAGAGGCTTTTACTGAGAAAAATAAAAAAACATTTTCCAACAAATATAAAGTGTCTTTACTCTCATGATTGCAAACAAAAGTTAGGAGGAAGGCACAAGTTTAAAGTAAGATTTCAACAACACTAAGAAAACGCCTTTGAGATAGCAAAAATCGAACAACTTTATATCTAAAACATTTAACGTCATTATTCTTAACCCTTTAAAAGCAGTTATTTAAAACAGCTGAATACGTGACTGATGAAAATAAATAACCCGTAGGGCCGTAGGGAATTCAAGTTTATTTAATGAAAAAAGTTTCTTAAAATAAACTGAAGTAATGTTTTTTTTTTTACAATTTTCCTACCATCCTCTTGAAAATCATTGTTAATTTGAATAATCAAGAAAGGATAATTAAAACCTCCGGGAGAAAAAAAAAAAAAAACAAAATTATTATTCAGCAAAGAATTATTATGTAGACAATAGACTATATTAGTCTTTCAAATAATTATAAAATACTGTCCAAAGAACCTTAAATAAAGATTTATAAAAAAAAAAACAATATTTTTGGCTTTAAGCTAAATTAAATCTTATTCCAATTTGGGTACAATCTTGACTCCATTCATGTCAACACTCCAATAGGGAAATGCTAAATATAATATGCTTCTTGTCGAGAAATTAGCTGTATTTTAAACATGTCATCTAACATTTTTTTTTAGATAAAAGAGGATATCATACGATTTTTTGTATGCCTCGACCCAACGTACACACTCTTGCGTTTTGGTACATTCTTCCTGAATCATCCATCCGAGTAAAAATATAATTCCACAGCACCACTGCTGCACCACGTCCGCACCATTTCATTTTGAAAAAATGAAAAAGTATAAAACAAATTCACTGCACCACGCCAGCACCATTTCATTTTGAATGAAAAATTCGATGCACCACCGCCGCACCACGTCTGCACCATGATCAAAAATTCTATTCTCTTACTTATACAAATGTTTAAATCGGGTTGCTGAACTCGAATCCACAATCAGAAAAATTCTATTAGCCTTAGTTCTTGAAATATTACCGTTATAAAATGCAAAAAAAGGGTTTTTATCAGTGGCGTAGATAGGGGGGATATCAGGGGGATATATCCCCCCCCATTGGGATCGATAATTGTGCAGTATAAACAGTCATGATAAATAAGTTGAAGAAGCGCACTTTGAAAAAAACGCTATGGATTTTGAGTTCTTGATTAGCTTAAAGGTTATACTGCCGTACTAAGCAAAAAGGGCGCATGAGCCAAAAATCCAAAATTGAGTTAAAGGCATATTTCACACCCTGAAACAATGCCTCATTTATATGTAAACTAAAAACAGCGCATTTCCAATTCTAAGTGGCTCAAAATAGTCAATGAAGATGAGCTCAACAATATTACTCCGCTGTATTCCTTAATAGAAAAATGCATTTATTACTATTAAACAAAAAAATTTAGATACGCATTTGGGAAGCTTGAACAATATATAATTATTGTGCAAACTAAAAATTATAATTTTCATACTACAAGTTGCTTAAAATCATTTTTGAAATTGAGCCCACTTACAATTCTCAACCTTTTCCCTTGTCAGTAAAATGCATTTATCTCAAAACTACATAAATGGATATGCGCCCTTTTTGCACGGCAGTATAAATATGGTTTACCAACTTTCGTTGCCATTAAGTCGGTGTTTCAAAGAGTGAATTTAGACTTGGTCCAAGCAATGGAGCTCAACTAAAAAACGGGCAGAAGACGACTCATTTTCGAAAGTTTTTTGTATATGGGAAAAATTAGCTGAAATCCTTGACATATCCAACTTTGGACCGAGTGAACCAATTTTGATAATTCTTTTTGTAGGTATTGAAAAGCTGGTGCCTGTTCAGTACCATTAGAAAAACCATAAAACCCAGTTTTGATCCATGGAAGTCGGTTTTGTTTTTTTAATAAAAAAAATACGACCATGTACGGGATCACCTATTCCAACTTACTATAGAAATATTAGTCACAATTTTTGTTCTAGTGCCAAGTTGGAAAAAATATGAAATTTTTACAAAAAATTTTGAAAGATTTTGTACATGAAAATAATAAGAAATCTCTATGGAAAACCCTTATTAATTGTTGATATTAATAAGGTTTCTTCATAAAACAGTTCAATAAGGAAATCTGTTGGTATTTAGGTGGTCCTGGTCATATTTTTCTCTGTGTGAAGAATTAAAAACTCAGAAAAGATATTTGATCAGAAGGAAAAATACTTCCTCTATGAACTCATTGAAAGCGCTCGAAAGCTGCACCGAAAAAAGTTGTCCTGGTATTTATATTTTATTAAAGATATTAGCTACACTGCTGGTTTCTACGTCAACTATCGAAAGAACTTTCTCCAATTTAAAGAGAATAAAAACAATACAAAGAAGCATTATTAAAACTTAAAAAAAAATTTGCGAACTAGATCTATCCCCCCCCCTTAGCAAAAAGCTATCTACGCCACTGGTTTTTATAAAGGTTATATTTCAAGAACGGAAGCTAATAGAATTTTTTCGATGGCGGATTTGAGTTCACCAACTCGAAAACCTTCAGAAAAGTACATTTTGGTTCTTGTGGCAAAAATTCTGTGACCAGTGACTTAAACTTTAGATTAAGTTTAGTTTCTCTTTGGCTTATTAACTGAAACTTAAGATATCTCGAGCAATAAAAGAGATATCGGGAAAATTTAAACAGTTTTTGAAAGAAGAATATCTATTCTTATAATAACCGTTACAAATTTGTTTATAATGAATTACCCCACATAAAAACATAACCTCGAAAACAGCCAAAATTACGTTTTTTAGCATCTTATAACGGTAATATTTCAAAAACGAAGACCAATCAAATTTTTTTGATTTCAGATTCGGTTTCAAAACCCAAAAACTACTAGAAAAGTATATTTTGGTTCTTGTGGCAAAAAAAAGTTAAATTTTGTTGACCAGTGTAATTAATTACTACTCGGCAGTTAAATTATATACATATGTATTGTCTTAGGGCCTCAAAAAAATATACTTGAATATTTTAGCGACTAACAAATGATACATCAGGGGCCCCAAAAAAATAAATTGCACGACTGGGGTCGCACGTACTTGCTCTTATGGTAAAAGTTACTCTAATGTTAAAACAAGGGAAAATTTAAAATTTGATATTTTCACGGAATTTCATAAGTGGGGCAAAAAAAAATAAAATCTGCTTTAATAAATAATTAAATACCGTTTTAAATGATCTTTTACAAAAAACTAAGTATGCCATTTTATTTCTTGTATAAAAAGGAATTTTTAGAAAAAAATTTTCGAAAATCTTTAGAGCCGTTTTGAAAAAAAAATAATTTTTTGTATATAAAAATTTTCTTATATTTTTAAAAACAAAAGTTGGTATGCCATTTTAAGGAAATAATTAATTCACACATAAAAACGGAATTTCAAAATTTTTACCAACCCGTTCCCAAAAAATTGATTTTTCAAAAAAAAAACTTGAAATATTTTTTAAAAATCCAAAAATGTGTTTTTTGAAAAATTTAAATTTTTTTCAAATAATGAATATTTAAACGTTTTTGTTTAAAAATTTTGGTCAAAATCTGTTTTGTCGTTTAGGAGAAATTCATAAATCAAAAAAACCGTACCGTTAATAACGGTACAATAAATATTTTTTTTTATTTCCAAAGGAAGTTTTTATGTGCTTCACTACACACAAAAATTTTAATCAAAATCGTTAGAGCCGTTTTTGAAAAAAATTAACTTTTCTATTTCCGTTATATGACAGGTACCGTTAGTTTTGGCCCTAAAAAAAAATTTCAATTTGTCCTCTATGGAATTACCCAAAACTGTTAACTACCAGGTTTGAAGGAAATCACTCCATTAGTTTAGGCTGTAGCTCGAGGTACACACAGACGGACAGACAGACAGAATTGCCGGACCCACTTTTTTGGCATTCTCCATCATCGTAATGTCATGGAAAATTGTTATCTCGAGTTCGATTTTTTTTACGAATCCTAAACTTGCCCTATAGTACCTATTGCAAGTAAAAAAGTAGGGCGAATACGCACTCTTTTATTTGTTCTTATTTTTTTATATCAAAACCCCAAAATTAAGTCTTGCCCCGGGGCTCCGGCCTCTGCTACTCGGCAACCCTACTTAAAAAAAAAAAACAACTCTCCAGTTAACACTTAAAAAAATTGGCAAATCGATTTTCTTTAAAAAAAAATCTTGAGCCAAAATTTTAAAGCAAAATTTGGTACATCATTTTATAAGCTCAGCTAAAATCAAAGCTTCTGTGAAAAATCGTTAAAATCATCATCCTTTTTTCAGAAATATTGTGTTATTTTCCAACTTCTCCCCCTCTTCGAATAAGTTATCCCTTTTTAAATACAATTTTCCCTAATAATTTTTTTGTTTTTAAAGAAAAAAAAATCTTAGAAACAACACACAAAAGATTACATTGCGAGTCAACGTTTATCTTGATGGTTTGTCTTGTATAAAAGATTATTGTTTTTTCTTAGAACTAATGCCTCCTTCCACCATGTGACAGGCTTTCTAAGAAATTATATCTCCAAACATTCCATCATTTCGTCAAAGTCATTCAAAATTAAAAAGTACCCTCTGTTGTGTTATTTCTTGATCTGAGGTTATCGACATGCCTTAACACAAAACCCCTAAACATCTGCAAAAGAAAAAAAAACTAACACAAAAGTGTCAGTCTTTCAATCAAAACCCTATCTGAATTCCAGGCGAATGAACATTAAGAAATGAAATTAAATATTGAATTGGATCCATATAGTTGATATTATGCAGGAGTGGATTTAAACAGTGTTATATCTTTGGTTTAAAGTGGTTTAATGTTAAATTTTGTAACATCTTTTAAAAAAAAAGTCAATAGAAGTAAATATATCCAAATGGGTGCTATAAGATCTTCCTATAAGATGTTTCCTTTTTCCTAAGTGTCAATCTCAAAACAATTGCAATTAAATTTTATCTACAAATCCACTCCTGATTCCCAACCTTACTTACTTATCCAAATAAAAAGTAAATATAAAAAAGATTCAATTCAATGAACTGTCTCAATTTTTTTGCCTCCAGGTTGTATCTTGAAATTGACAAAAAAAAAAGATTCAATGAGAGTTCATAAACTTTTACTATAGCTTCGAATCAGACGAATATAATTTGTGCCTTCTGAAGAAAAAGATAAGAAGGAAAGTATCTTAAAAAGTAAAGTTGCATATATTTCAGTGTTTTTTTTTCTTGTTTTTTTCTTAATAAAACATCATTACAAAAAAATCTCTTACAAAAGTGTCAAAATGTTAACGGTAGACACTTACCTTTATTGAAATGGTAAATGACTGAATAAATTGAGTTTAGTACAATGTAAAGGTACTGTGTACAATACACAAACATGCAAAGTATATTCATTCAAACAAATAAAATTGAAAACAGGGAATTCCATTTTACGATTTAGCTACACCATATTATTATCCTTAGGGTTCCAATTATTTTGTTACAAAGCCAAAACCGAAGCTGTTAGATTGGAATTACCGGTCGCACCAGAGAGCCAAATGTTAGATATACTTGGCTCTATTTACGATTTTAAACAATTGATTGTCATAT
This sequence comes from Episyrphus balteatus, assembly GCF_945859705.1. Classification (NCBI taxonomy): domain Eukaryota; kingdom Metazoa; phylum Arthropoda; class Insecta; order Diptera; family Syrphidae; genus Episyrphus; species Episyrphus balteatus. The sequence goes on along the minus strand of NC_079135.1, from coordinate 129,873,665 downwards.
AGTCATTGGGGAGGACTTTGTTATCCTTCAGGGCTTGGGGAGTTACAAAGTTCAGTTCTATTTTTTGTGGGTTGTGAATTGATTTTACATTTGAATTTGAAACAGAAATGAAGGTTCCCTTAATTAAGTTTCTTTGTATAAATGCTGATAATAAGACCTATATAGAACGGAAATATCTGATTTTGAATTTTATGTTTTGCATTGAACAGAAAAGTGAGTATTGATTTTCTCTTATTCAATAATAAAGTTTAAGAATCTAATTTTAATAAAATCACAAGTTTAACACTTCTATAAGCCCGCCAACGAAATAAAATTCAAATCACTGTGTTAAAAAAAAAAAACAAACAAAAACAAAAATAGAAAAATTATTAATAACTCAAAACCTTAATAACAAACTAACAACAGCAAAACTTCCCATTTTCCAAAAAGTATAAGATCATGAAAATATAATTTTACTAGCGGACCCGGCGAACGTTGTCCCGCCTCAGAGCAAATAATGAGGAAATTAGGATAATAAATATACAATAGTCGGAATAAGTATTTTGACAAAATAAACATTTCTCGATCTGATGAGAATAATCTATAACGGTTAAAGTTAAAAGATCTTCGGTGTTGCCATTTTTGTGTTAGCAGTGGGAATTTCTGAATGGAAAAAGTATTTTGACAAACGTTGTTTTTCAATGTTGGTAAGGTAAGGTAATGCATTTTACATTTTTCAAGCATGTATAAAAATGTTAAACTTATTTAGGCTCCGATCGTAAAAAAGTGCAAAACTATTGATTTCCAAATAAGAAAACACAAAAAAACGTATGCTACCCAAAATTTGCTAAGAATGGGCAATTAAAAGAAAAAAATGCACTAAAAAGAAAACAGGCACATTTTGAGAATTTCACTTTAAATCCCAGATTGACCCATAAAAGACTGCAGTTGAAAATGCCATTCTGTCACCAAAAACTTCATTGTCCAAAGAACAATTCGCAGAGAGTTCGGGAAAGACAATTTTAATCTCTTTACCGTGTGATAACAATGTTTTTACCTCATAGAAACAAATTAAAAAAAAAATTTAAGCGAAGTCAGATTGTTTTGGTTTATGGTGTCATAAGGTCCAGCGTCCAAAAATACCCTAAGTTCATGTGCCATAGTTTCAGAATTTTTTTAAATGATGCTTTTTGCTTGTTTTTAGACAAAATGCACATGATGGACATTGCAAATGTGGGTTATAACATAAAATGTTTTTTTTTATGGATGGGTATTTTATTTGGATGCATAAAATGCGAAATTCTTGTGTGCCCAGTGCTCTTATTCCAAAACAAAATTCATTAACAATGCAGTTTTTGTAAGTATCCTGTATCCTTCTCCTGGTGCTAACCTACCTCTCCACCAATTTTCAACAAAATCGGTTCAGCCGTTCTTCAGTTATAAAAACACCTAAGATTTAATAAAAATCATTCCAAAAAATAATAATGACAATTTGTTTGGAGTATTCAAAATAGATTTTTGCCGAACCTTAGACCTATGTCCCTGATATGCACACAAAATTTCATAACAATCGTTCCTGAAAAAATTGTTGGCCCACCCTAAGGGATTTGTAGTTTAGGCAAATACATTTATAATTAATAAACTTAGCTTCTTTTAATTAATTTGCCCTTTTTTGATTTATTTATTTTTTTTTTTCAATGATTTCAATTTATTGATTTATTAATCATTCGGAAATTAAAAAAAAAAAATTATGTGAAGTATTTAATTTGATAATCTCATATTTTTCAAAGCTGAATCATAAAAATAAAAAACGAATTATTGGACCACCCTAACCATTGTGTGTGAAAAATAGATTTTGGCCGAATCTTAGACCTATACCTGATACTGATATTCACACAAAATTTAAAACAATCCCTAAAACAAAATATTTTTGTTGGACCACCCTAACTATTAAGGCTAGGCGTATGGTATTACCTTTTAAACCTTCCCTGGACTTCCACCAATAATTCAAGACCAAAATTAGGCAAATCTGTCAAGCCGTTCTCGAGTTTTAGCGAGACTAACGAACAGCATTTAATTTGTATATATAATTTTATATTGACAAGTTTCGGGAAACCGAGGAAGTTATGAATACCAAATCTATGCGCGACAGAGTTATGCGCTTCAAAGTTATGAAAAACCGAAAAAAATAGTTCGAAATGTTTGGCTTTACAAAAAAGATACAGCTCGTTATTTTGGTGTAACCGTTGATTTTTTATAATTTTTTTTTTTTCAAATTAAGTCAATTTTTATAGATATTTCATCAAATTGTTTTTTGTTATTTTGCATTTGGTTTTTTTTTTAAGGTAAGGGTTTATTTCTGTTTTTTTTTTGTAAGGTCTTTTATTGCTATTTGCTGAAACAAAACTGAAATATTTAAGTAGATGATAAACTCATATTCCCTAATTTTTCCTCTGCTTAGACTGTCACATAAGGTTTTATGTAGAACATAAATAATCAAGTTTTGTTTTAGCAAACGGCTCTTATACACTGTTATACTTAATTTGTTAATTGAATATAAATTGTTCAACAGGCAAGATAAAAATGTATAAGTTTGGAATATACAGAATTCCAAAAAGCAGAATATTGGATTTGCAGAATTTTTTGAAAAGAGAATTTGGGATTTACAGAATTTTGAATTACAGAATAATAGAAAAGCAGAATAATGGAATACAGAATTATGTTCATACAGAATTTTTCATTCAAATACAGAATTTTGGAATGCAGAATAACGAACCGTTCCCGGAATAGATACCCCTGTCCCCTACAACTTTTTTCTTGTTTTGAATCAACCTACACGCTTTAACTTTTTGGTACATTCCTCTTTTATATCGTTCCTCTCAGTGGTTGCGAACCCAAAAACCACGTTTCATAGCTTTGGTATTCATAGCTCTGGTTTTTCATAATTCGGTTTTTCATAACATTGAAGCGCATAACTCTGGTATTAATAACTCCATTACTATTTCCAATATGCGCTATTGGGTCTTCATTTTTCTTCTACCCGATTTTTTGGATGTCCGTTACACGGAGAAAAAAAGACACCTTAAAATAAGATGATGCCCACTTTAAATGCCACTAGATACCTTATAACAATGATTTCCGCTTAAAAAGAGTAGAATCCACTTATAAAAATTCTGTTAAATTGAAGTTGAACTTCATTTCAATTGAATGTAAATGTTTAAAAAACCGACCAAAAATAAAAATTCGAAAATAATCCCCAGACTTCAGCTTTAGTTGCAGTTTATCATTCTCATTTCTAACAGCGAGATAGCTTCATGGTATAGCACTCGTCTAATAACCCAACAGTTGCAGGATCTACTCTCAGTGGCAGCAAAGTTTTTTTTTTAATTAAAACGTTTCCACATAAAAATAAGATGATTTTTCGTTTGAATTAAGTGGATTTTTAAATTTACAAATTCAAGAAATTAAGAAGATTTGTCCGCTGAATTTAAGACGGAATTCATTTTGGCAAAAAACCATGCAGAAATCCGCTTAATTTAATCCGCTTGTTTTTAAGTGGACTTTTTTTTTTTTGTGTAAGTACGGATTTTTTTGTTTGAAAATAAAATTTTTATAAAAAGATTGATTTGATACAAAAAATACGATTTGAATTTTTTTCTCATTGTTAAAGAGCCATTTTCGAGAGTAATAAAATACTTCAAAAATGTGAAGAAAATCTGTCCACTTTTTTAGGCAGTCGGTCATGACGAGAATCACTTTTTTGGATCAATCTTTCACGTTATATTGGTTTTGATTTGAACTTATCTTTGTATGTTTTTTTGTAACCCCTTGAAATGTACGTCGTTCTTCTTTAATTATAGTCTTCGATTTCAAATCATTCCACAAAAATAGTCAAAACAAAGTGAAATAAAAATTTTTCCTTCGAAGTTTTTTTTTTTTTGTTTTTACGCTTTAATCGCATCCAAAAGTTTTTAATAATAAAAAATAAAATAGCTACATGAAAAATCATTAGATATTATTAGAATCAAAAAAACGTACGAAATACTTTCCAAGATTTTTTGCCATATTTGTCTTATTAATTTTCTGTCACTATTAAGGCATTTGCTTCCCATTTTTTTAACATTTCGTTATACGATCAAACTAATACGTGACTCAATATTTTTTCTTTAAAATTTGATGAAGTTCCCATTTTAAAAACGGCAACCCTATATTCTGATTTGCAATAGGTATATCAACTTACATTTAAAACCAATGTTAACCTTTAACCTTAATAAACTTTTATTGCCAGAGAACCCAAAAAGGGTTAATTTTCTTTTTAATAGAAAAGTTGTCGAAGTCACTTATACTTACTTAAATTCGAACTAAAATCAAAATTAAAGTTTATGTTTCACAGAAATATCCGATTGCTAATTGCAAAACTTTTGAAATGTTTCGATCTTGAAAATGTTCTTTAACCGATAAATGTCAAAAGTCACACTGAAAAACTTCTTCATTTCAAAATCCTTTTCAGTTCATTTTAGAAATTTCTCTTAAATTACCTCTTTTCGAATAGCTTGAAATACCTCTTTGACTTATCCGTTATTCGATTTTATGTGTAAGTCAGTTAGCACAGAGGGTAACAAATTCATCCAAGACAGAAATTGTTTGGTGTTGAAAGTCGAATATAAAAACTTTAGTCTTAGAACAAATTCGCTGAATTATTTGATATGAATGGATTGCGAGGAAAACTTTGTCAGAATTCCTTCTTGAAAATATGTTTATTTTTTTTTTTTGTAGAAAAATAAATTCAACGTCAACGATAAAGACAGTTTTAGTTTGTGTGTTCCGATTGAGTTCCATTTCCAAATATGTACTTTTTTGAAATTTATTATTTTTTCGTTAATGAGTTTGGAGAAAAAGTTAAACTTTAACTTTTTTTCAATTTGAAAAAAAAAACACATCATCAGGAAAAACAAACAAAACATCTGTTTACTTAAGGGATATTATAATAGTCTCTATGAGAACAATGAAGTATAAAAGAAAATTTTTCAAGAACTTTAATGTCCTTGTGTAGAAAAATAAAGTCCTTCTACGAGTATAATAATAGGAAGTTGAACCTTATTGCAAACAAAGAAAAATAAGTTTCTTACTTTTATGTTGGTTGGTCTTCTTCTCCATGGTTTTAGGCAATATTTGTTTTAGATTTTGTTGTAATCGCCCTTTTAGAGAAAACTTATAAAAATGAAAACTTCTGTAACCATCATTTTGTGGACTTTTTTACTTTATATTGGTTTCAATATATTTTTTTTGTATGTAGGTATGCGTGCTTTTGTTTCACCGAAACTGATAGGTTGTAATATTTTGTAATATTTTGAGTCATTAAATTTTAAAAGGAAAAGTTAAACATTAGGAAAGACAAGAAATTTTGTTTTATAAAAAAAAGTTACTCATACGCCACAGTGACCGTTTACGTTTGAAATCTGGTACAAAGTTCGTTACCACTGTAATAAAATAGCAATCTTTTTTGAATATTATTTTTCATTACAATCATAAAATAGCCAAATCGTTGCCATATATCAAAACATCATAAACAGTTAAAAATTCTGTGGTATTTTTAATAAAACCTTTTTAAATAGGCTTTTTTCAAAACAAAATTTTACTATTAGTTTTTATTAATGCTCTCGACGTCCTATCATCTCAACAAATTGACTTTTATGATAAGGACATATACTCAAACACATTCCATGAAAAAAATGTTGTCCCTCGAAAAATGCGATTTGATTTACTAATTTCCCTGGGCTATTACAATAAACTGAAACTTTAAATTGAGGGATGCGTTCTTGATTTTTAATACAAAAATATTTAAATTTTAAGTAAATTTTGTATTAGAATCAAAAATGTATGCAATCAAATTATTAAATTTAAATAAAATTTTGCTGTTGCCTCACAGGTAAAACAAATTTTCTTAGAATCTACACCAAAATTTTTAACCGTGTACGATTTGACAGATTTTTAATTTTTCATCGCGACTTTATATTATATATTAATTTATACTATCTATATTGTTACTATTTCAATGATGGTTCGAGAATACATTCTCTTTGGTATACAAACAAGTTTATTTATTTCAAACAATCATAATAATTTACAAGAAAAAGGTTAAAAAAAATTACACATTACATTAATTTTTTTATTTAAAAAACTTACAAAAAAAAAAATTATACCATTAAAAAGCCAAATATTTCTTCTAAAGAATAAAACCATTTTTAAATTTTTACAATGCACAAAAAGTATTAAAATAATTTATTAAAAACAATCTTTTCTTATGAAAAAGGCGAAAAATCGCTTCCATCACCCAAAATTCCATTTTTTTTTATAAATCAACCTATAATAAATGTTTTCCCATCTTAAAGCCTATTATTTCAGCTCATATATTTATATCGCTCATTTCTGTACGATGTTTACAAAAAGAGCTAGAATTTTTTTAACTCAATCAGTTTTCTTCAAAAAAGTCAAAAATATCATTCTTTTTTATCACGCCATTAAATAATTTTTTTTCTTTAACAATCTATATTAAGTTTTATATCATAAGAAATCTTATTATTTCACCTTTCATATGACGCTTCAATCATATTTTTATGATGTCTACAAAAAAAGTTAAAATTTTTTAAAGCCAACCACGTCAAAATTTCAAACTGAGAATAAGATACTTCCCACACTGGTGGCTAGTGATGGGAACTATCGAATGATTTGAACTATCGATAGTTAGTAACTGAATGATTTGAACTATCGAATAGTTCATTCATTCATTCATTCATTCGAATAAAAACTATCGAATAAAACTATCGAATAAACTATCGAATAAACTATCGAATAAAAACTATCGAATAAACTATCGAATAAAAACTATCAAATAAACTATCGAATAAAAACTATCAAATATTCAGTTGCTATTTAAAAATAATATTTTATCAAGTTTTTCACTTTTCATCCGATTTCATCTTAAAGAAGCATCCATCATACATTGAAGTACATAATATAAAAATCGTAAAAAAAAAATAGTCGAGAAATGACCACTGGAAAGGATTTGTTTCCTTTTCTTACACTTTTTATTTTTGCTCGTCCACATGCAAAATTGCAAATATCAAAAGTATATACATACCTACCTACAATAATCCAAACCAACCACACAGTTGCATCATATTTTTGTCTAACCCATTCACAACCCTTTACAAAATCCACTTGTTGACACATATACCTGCTGTTTGTGCGTGCGCGAATGTTTTGCTTCTTCCGGCGCCATGTTTCGTCAAGTAATTGAAAAGATGGGTTTTCCCACTAATTAGGTTCATAAACTATACACTGGCTGAACAATGAACATGTTCCGCTTCCCAGGTCAAAGAGTTATTTTTTTCTCATTTGTCACTTTTTTATGACACCGCACTGACCGACGGATAACTTCTTTTCATGCACCGTGCTGCCTTTTTTTTTTCTTTTCTTTACCGCCTTTGTTTTGAAAATATGGGCACTCCAACATAAAACACATAAATTCAGTCCTGAAAAACTTTCAAGATATCATTTGGAAGATCGCACAATATGTGTATCATCATTCATCTTCCTTCAGTCCTTCCTTCAAATGCAGATAAAATCATTTACAATTAAATTGTGAAATCAAGAGAAAAAGCAAATAGTAGAGAAATAAAATTATGACTGAATTAAAAAAAAAAAAAAAAAAAAAACAATCTAATAGACTGAAAGAAAACAGTAACTGAATATGAAAAAATTCAAATGAAAAAGCTATCGTTTGAAAAAACTATTCAAATGAAAAAACTATCGTTTGAAAAAACTATTCGAATGAAAAAACTATCGAATAAAAAAAACTATTCAAATGAAAAAACTATCGAATAAAAAAAACTATTCGAATGAAAAAACTATCGAATAAAAAAAACTATTCAAATGAAAAAACTATCGAACGAAAAAACTATTCGAATGAAAAAACTATCGAATGAAAAAACTATTCGAACAAAAAAACTATCGAATAAAAAACTATCGAACGAAAAAACTATTCGAATGAATGATTTTAAACTATCGAATGAATGAATATTTTACAACTATCGATAGTTTGATAGTTTTTATTCGATATTTCCCATCACTACTGGTGGCTGGTCATGGGCAACAGATCTCCACAGGTGTTTTGAGGTATTTCTGAAGTTTTTAAATTTAACATTATGCAGCTTGTAGTAAATATACCGTTATGTCTTATGTGTGATATATCAAATGAATGGTAATATTAGCAGTATGCTCAATAAAGTTAAATTAAATTTGTATCTGCTCTAGATCAAAAGTAAGAAAAATAGAACATTATTTTACTGTTATCTCAAAATTGTGAACACAAAATTAATTAAAATTTTGCACAGGTATAGTCATGTCTATTATCTATTTACAGTACCTAAAAATTTCATTCATTCAAACTTGGGGCAAAAAAACTAGTTTTTCTCATTTTTCAGTCAAAAATCATTTTAAAATACGAATTTTTTGAGCGTGCATGCGCACGGTTATATATATAAGTTTGAAATTTTTTGAATACTAAGAAAAATTAAAAAAAAAAAAATAAAAACTCACCCAAAAATACCCCAAAAAAAGTAATTGTTTTTCAAAAATTCATATTTCGAAAGGTAGAGACTTAAAAAAAATTGTATCAGACCCCTAACTTTTTTTTATTATATGTATTTCTAATGGCATTTTTTAAATTGTCAAAAAAAATTTCCCCTACCTATAATCACTACTTTGTCAAAGGTCTAACTCATGTTTAAGTTTTAAAAAAACCATTTATAACTTGGTTCTGAATTTTTTTTTAGAATTTTTTCAATACTATTGTCAGCCTAACAATAAATTTATCTATCGAATAAAAAAAATTCAACTTTCTACAACGTCGCATTTAAAAAACAGCCACTTTTTTCAATTATGTCTTACCCCTATTTACCCTATTTTAAAAAATCCTTTATTTGTGTTCAACTTTAGGTTAATATCTTTCAAATAAGTTATAGAAGATTTTTGTATCTCTAATAGTTTATTTTTAATTTTTAATTGAAATTTTTGGCGCACTGCTAAAAATTTCAAGTGGAACGGGAGAAAATGGCGTCACTTTTTCGTGGTGGCTGCCATGGTTCATCAATTTATAACACGTTATCACGTCAAAACCCCATCCATGGCCATGGGGGTAAGCCTTGTCGTGACGGATGGGCTTAAGTACGGTGACTACTACTCTAGGGTTGCCAGATATATTTTGACGAAACTAGTAATCGAGATGTAAAATCCCGGACTTTCCCGGACAAATAAGGACACAAAAAAGAGTACAAATCTAGGACAAAAGGAATGCATAGTTTTATAAAAACAAAAAAAAGTGGAACAATCTTTTCAAAATTTAACTAAAAATCACATTTTTAACCCTTGTTCCCGTAGCATTTTTTTCTTATTTTTTTCACAAAAAAAAAATAGAAGTACAAATTTTGGATAATATTACAAAAGTTAGAATATACATAGTTACAGTAAAAACATTTTTAAATTCCATTAAAATCCAATTGCTCAAAATTTTAAACGATTAAGAGCCAATTTTTCAATCTTCTAATAAACAGTCAGTTAACTGTTCGACGAATAAAGTTATTAGGCTCATAAACAATCAGATAAAAACATTGAATTTTTCAATCAAGAATAATTTATTCTACAGAATAACAAAAAAAAATTGTCAAATTCAAAAATATTTAAAATTAAACGTCATTTTTATTCATGATTGTTTTTATTTTCTTGTGTTCCACTGTATTTTTTTCAAAATTCTTTCAAAACAGCTTTGACAACTGACACAATATTTTTGTTGAGATTATTCCTTAGAATAATTTTTATTCGTCTCTGAAAGAAGCAGATAATTTTATTCTAAGGAATAAGCTATATCTGCTTCTTGAAAAATTGATTTTTTTCTCTATCCTTAGGAATAAGTACTAAATGACTGTTTAACTGACTATTGAAAAATTGGACCTCAGTTAAATGCTAATAGAATTTTTAGTAAGTTACTATTTAAGTTAAGAAATGGTCTTTTTGACGGCCTTATATTTTTCTTAATCGTTTAAAATTTTGCACCTTGAGTCTTACAATAAGGTACCTACTGTAATAAATTATAAAATTTAAATAAATTATTAAAATAAATTTTTGTTTGTCAGAGAATTCACTAACCAGTACCTCATACGCACATTTTTGAGTTTTGATTATATTGAAACAGAACACAAAAAAGAATTGAGCAGATAATAAACCAAAATAAAAACGCCTCGCTTTTAATGAACTCGATTCATTTTTTGAATAAGGAATAAATTAAGGTTATCATACAAAAAGTGAGATTTTTAAAGGCTTCAAAAGAGTACAATCCCGGACAATTGATAGAAACTATCCCGGACGTCCCCCAAACAGCCAAAAAAGAGTACATGTCCGGGAAAACCCGGACGCATGGCAACCCTACTACTCTGAAACTGATATAAAGAATAACATTTTTTCTAAAAAATCAAGACACTAATGAAGTTTCTATCATAAGTATTAACAGACAAATTAACATTAACATGAGTAAAGGCATACCAAAGTAAGCGTTTTCTTAAATCATTGCATACATATAGAGAGTTACTGTAGAAATTTTTTTTTCCTAGACCTTATTGTATTAATACAAAAATCCTTCATAAGACAATTTCAAAAGTCTATTCCACCTACCTTCTTTTTTACAAACAAATTGCAGTTAAACTAGAAATCGCAAAATAAATCCTTTACACAAGAGGAAATTATACAACTTTCATTGAGAAAGATGAAGAATTTTAAAAAGAATTCGGAATTTTCCAGTATGATAACTCTTAGCATCAAAGTGCTTTTTTTATTCTAACATGATCCATGCAATTTTGAAAAGGCAATGAGGTCCCTAAATAATTTGGTTCCACCCTTCTGAATTCGGTCTAATACTAATATACCTCCATAATATACAAACCTTTCCTTAATATTTCAATAAATATGCATAGAATCGAATTGATTTTTCTTGAGCGTTTCTTTTAGTTTATAATATTCATAACTATTTTTTGGAAAATACTGAAGTTGCTACTTACTTACGACTTACATTTTATGCAAATTATTCAAAAGAAATTGCTTTCACTGCTGGTAAATACCTAATGTTAGTTTGTTATTCGTTTGCCAGTTAAAATACTATGGCAACTGATTCCAAATAGCAAATCTTTTTTTAATGGTGCAATAAATTGCAACTTAACTATGTATAAATTCTTAAAAAGAATTTGAATCATTTGATCAAAAACAAGATTTCAGAATAACTTAAGGTAGAACTTACAAAAAGTTTTTAAAATTATTTTTCTATGAAATTTTTGTTAAATGAATGTTGAGTAGAGATGAGCAAAAAATCACGACCTGTGCTTTTTAACCTGTGATTGACAAATCACAATCACTACCTGTGAACAGTTCTCAAATAACCTGTGATTACCTTAACCGTGAATTGGGTATTTACTTTTCACTTTACAGTTCGCATTTCGCTCAAATAGAGCATTTACCCCGAATGTCATTTTCGACAAGTTCGTTTAGGATATGGCGTGATCTCATAGATCAATCATAAAAAAGATCTCTATGTTTTAAGTTTACACTTTACACTAGAAGTGAGGCAAAAATGTTTGTCAAAAGTAAATGTCACAGGTCAAAAGTCATTTTCAATGCGTTTTCGTGAATTCCGCGGAAAATAATTCACGTTTACACTTGACCTGTAGCAAAAAGTTATTTTTTCCAAAATTACAGGTCAAAAGTCATTTTCAATGCGTTTTCGCAACAGTTACTGTGTAAACGTAAATTGTTTTTACCGGAATTTACACAAGTGCATTGGCAATTATAACCTGTGATTTTTCCCGAAACAACTTTTAAACAGTTCTTGTTCTTGTGTAAACGTGAATTCACTTCACAAATGCTTTGGAATTATTTTTAACCTGTGATTTTCCCAAAACAACTTTTGCAATAGTTCTTTTGTGAACGTGAATGTTTTGACCGGAATTCACGCAAATGTTCAGGATTTTTTTAAACCCGTGATTTTGTTCAAAATAATTTTTGCACCAATTCTTATGTAAACGTTAGTTATTTAAAGCGGAATTCACGAAAATGCATTGAAAATTACTTTTGACCTTTGATTGGAAAAAATAACTTTTGCAACAGTTCTTGTGCAAACGTGAACTGTTTTTATCGGAATTTACACAAGTGCATTGGAAATTATAACCTGTGATTTTTACCAAAACAACTTTTCAATAGTTCTTATGTAAACGTGAATTGGTTTGACAGGAATTCACTTCACAAATGCTTTGGAATTATTTTTAACCTGTGATTTTTCCCAAAACAACTTTTCAACAGTTCTTGTTCTTGTGTAAACGTGAATTCACTTCAGAAATGCTTTGGAATTATTTTTAACCTGTGATTTTTCCCAAAACAACTTTTGCAATAGTTCTTTTGTAAACGTGAATTGGTTTGACAGGAATTCACTTCACAAATGCTTTGAAATTATTTCAAACCTGTGATTTTTCCCAAAACAACTTTTATTTTAAGCAGAGTTCGAAAATGCATTGAAAATGACTTTTATTTTGGCCAAAACAACTATTTGCAACAGTGTAAAAGTGAATTATTTTAGCCGGAATTCACGCAGATGCATTGAAAATTACTTTTAACCTGTGATTTTGGATAAAACAATTTTTTGCAACGTGAATTGTTTTTAACGAAATTCACGCACGTTCGGTAAAATAATTGTTTTGTTAACCCCTTACAATAACGTATGGCTTCAGAAGAATCACGGTTTGCACCCGAATATTTGCTGTGAAATCGCAGGTTGCCCTGATTAGAATAAGGGGTTTAAAAGTTACTTTTCCCGTAAAATAATAAATTTCTTCCGTAAAATCAAGAGTCGCCTAGACAAAATAATGTTTTCCCCAATATAATCACTAATGGCTTTGGTAAATCGCTAATCTGTTTGCTTAAACCAGTTTTCCTTGTAAAATCAGCTCCATTGTTTCAAATATACTCGTATTTGAGCTTCAATAGTACTTCCTACGTAAGTATCGTACGAAAATACAAACGTTAAAAATGGTACGTTTTTTTTTTTTTTGGGATTTTCATAAAAAAAAAATTGAAATCACGGTTAAAAATCACAGGTTAGAATCACCGTGAATTAAAAATCACAGTCACAGGTATACCTGTGATTGAAAAATCACGACTTAGCTCATCTCTAATGTTGAGTTAAAAAATATTACTAGAAAATATACATAAATGAGGGCTTTGAAGACTCATTGGAAATTCTCTAAGGTAATTTATATGATTTGCGAAGAATGTATGATTGGAAGCATTTAGAAGAAACTAAATATTAACTTTGCCTTCTCTAAATAACAAGCAGTATTTTACTTCAAGGGAATGTTTTTTTTTCTATAAAAAGACTCAATTTGCAATCTTACCTCAAAACTTACGACTGGGTGAACCGATTTTGATGAAACTGGATGAAACGATATTTGAAAGCTGGTGCTTCGCATTCAATTTGGTCCAGCTCTTACTATGGAATCGATGAGAACGAAGTCGGTTTGTTGCTTTTTTGCTAAAATATTATTAGAAAAAGGTATTGTGTTGAACTATGTGTTAGTCGGAAATTTCACATCGAATATAAAGCTCAAATAGTGAGGATTTTCATAACATGATGAGGTTGAAAAAGTGCAAAGGAAATTCTCTAAAAAATTATTGAGTTTTTCAAAAGTAACATTTACTAATACTGCACTGGTTCAAAATTTAATAAAAAAAGACTAAGTGATGGTATTTGCGTTGATGTTGTATGGAATAAAATTTTTTTCAAGTTGGTGAAACAAAATTTTTTTTTTCAAAGAATCAACTAACGACATACAAAGATTTTGAAAAAGTTTAATAATTTAAGAAATATTTCTACGATTCTGATTAAAATAAAATGCACGAACTTTCTCTTATGTTAATAGTTGCTTGGAGTAAAAATATATCAACGGTTTTTCTTTAACAAGTTAAAAAACAAAATATAAAAAACTAGCTGACCCGGCGGACTTCGTTCCGCCATTTTTTGTATTTATTTTTAATTTTCGACTCTATAATTAGTTAACATTTTAAATGAAAAAGGGAATCAAAACTTGAAAAGTTCGTAAAATGAGTTTAAAAATATTCACTTTTAAACTTTTAGCAAAAGTGGCCTATGTAAAATATGTCCTATGTTAAAAACGGCCAAAAAACTTGGGACAAAAAAACTTGTTTTTCCCGTTATTCGGTCAAAAATCATTTTAAAATTTAAAAATTTGTAAATGCTTGCGCATGACTAAAGCCTATATTTCCTATAAGCTTGAGATTTTTTGCAGACTTTTAAAAATTCCAAAAAAATAAAAGACTACTCAAAAATGTGCCTAACAATTAGGTTGTTTTTCAAAAATTTTTATTTCAAAATCCAGGGCCTATGAAAAAAATCCGTATAAGAGGCCTAAATTTTTTTCTTAGTATCTTTCCAATCGTGTAACTCAAGTTTCCGTAAAGTGTTTTCACTGCACAAAAACCTTCACAACTTAGTTTTGAAATTTTTTAGAATTTTTGCAATACCTTTTTCAACCTTTCAATAAATTTATCTATCATTTAAAAAAAAATTCAACTCTCTACAACTTACCGTTTAGAAAATGCCTCTATTTTCAATGTCGTGTTACCCTATTTAACCTATAAAATCATTAATTTTTTAGTTTAAAACCTTCTACTCTTATTCCATTTTGATTTAAAAAAATAAGCTAAATAAGTTAGCCGGTGTGGCCGGTTAGCGAACGTACAAAAAACCATACTTTAATATATATAAAAAGCAAAAAAAAACATGTAATTTTATTTTCTCACGCTTAAAATGTGTTATCAAATGAAAGGTAATATTATCAGGATGCTCAATAAAGATAAATCAAATTTTTATAAGCTCCAGATCAAAAGATGTAATATGTTGAAAAATAGAGTTTTATTTTACCGTTATTTCAAATTTGTCATTACAAAATTAATTGAAACTTTGTACAAATATAGTTTTGCCCATTATCTATCTACACTGTAAATTTTATTCATTTATCTATTGAAGAAAAAAAGATAAAAATAAAAAAAAATGTTAAAAACGGACAAAAAACTTGGGACAAAAAAAATTGTTTTTCCAGTTATTCGGTCAAAAATCATTTAAAAAATTCAAAATTTTGTACATGCATGCGCATGATTGAAATCTACATTTTTTATAAGTTTGAGATTTTTTGCAGACTTTAAAAAATTCCAAAAAAATAAAACACTACTCAAAAATGTCCCTAAAAATTAAGTTGTTTTAAGTTGTTCAAAAATTTTTATTTCAAAATACAGGGCCTATGAAAAAAATCAGTTTTAGACCCCTAATTTTTTTTTTATATCTTTCTCATGGTGTAACTCAAATTTCTGTGCAAAATTTTGCGTACCTCTAATTAGTCTTTTGTCGAAGGTCTATGACTTCAAAAAAACCTCCACAACTTGGTTTTGAATTTTTTTTGATTTTTTTCAATACCTTTTTTAACTATTTAATAAATTTGGCTATCATTTAAAAAAAAGTCAACTCTTTACGACTTACCGTTTAGAAAATAGCCTCTTTTTTCAATGTCTTGTTACCCCTATTTACCCTATAAAATCTTAATTTTTTTTGCCTTAAACCTTCTCCTCTTATGCCTCTTTGATTTTTACAAAAAATTAAGAAAATAACTCAGTCGGTGTGGCCGGTTAGCGAACGTACACAAAACCAAACTTTAATATATATAATTACGGTGACCATCCGTCCCGGTTTACCCGGGACTGTCCCGTATTTCTACAGCTTGTCCCGGGTTTTTATTTAAGAAAACCGGGACGTATAAGTGTCCCGTATTTTGTAATTTGTCCCGTCATTGTCCCGTATTTGCACATTCTCTGATTTTTGTATTCAATATTTTAAAAACTTTGTACGGAAAACAAGAAAACAGTGGTTGGAAATTAAAATTTTTCTAGTACGCTGCTGAAGCAAAACGAAAAATTTTCTAAGTCTCCAAAGTAAAAAAAAACGATTAAAAACTCTCCATATATTCTAGCACAGGTAAGAATTTCGTTGCCTAAGCTGCGTACTGTGCAACGAAAAGCAAAATTTTCGTTCTCGATTTCGTTGTGCTGGTTTTGTATAAAAATTTTCGTTTTGCCTCTAGACTAGGCTTTAGTTTTTTTTAAATGTTCGTCAATTATTTAGTTCCAGCTTCTGTTTGTCAGGTTGTCACACCAGGAAAAATGTTTTCGAATAAAGAACAACATAATGGAAGAGTAAAGAACCCATAAGTTTCAAAACTTTTAAGGACATGTTAAAAGTTGTCTTAAGGTACAATTTCAAAACTATTTTTTAAATAAAAATGTTAAAAACAGCTCTCCCGATTTTGATTAAAAAAATATTTTTTTAGAAGTTATTAACAGACATTATTAAAAAACCATTTTTTATCCGTCCCGGGTTCGGCTTTCAGAAATATGGTCACCGTATATATAATAGATAATGCAAAAGTTATTTTAAAGTTACAAAAACGTCTTATTAAATATTCCATTTAAATTCTTGTACAACAAAGAATTTTTTGAAAAAAAAAAAACAAAAACATCGAAAACATAGAAAATTTAATTTTTCAAAAAAAAAAAAAACATTTTTTTTAAACCTAAAAATTATTTTTTCAAAATTTTGATTTATATTCAGGGTACCTACATAAATGCTTTTGCATAAAAATAATAGTTAAAATTGAATCAGTTATTTGGGAGATAGTCAAAAATAAAAGAAAAAATTTGAAAACAAAAACTTTTTTCATTAAGAAAGTTCATATTTCGAGATATACGCAATGCATTTTTCAGATCAAAGTCTTAAATGGATCCTGACCAGGGATGGGACTTTGCTGCAATTGCAGTACATCTACTGCATTTTCTTCAAGAAACAAATCTACTGCCTTTAAATAAAATCTACTGCACTTTTTGTTTTACAAAAAAATTATCAGCCTATTGTGAATTTCATGTGAACAAGATTTCACCCGAAAAAATTGAATTTTACTTTTATTTCTATTATGAGTTCCGTGAAAATAGTTGTCGACGTTTGGAAAACTCCCCGTATTTTTTACCGACTTCCAAAAAGGAGGAGGTATTCAATTCGTCTGTATTTTTTGTTTGTTTGTTATGTTTGTTACCTCATAAGTAATAACTTTGGACTGAGTAAACTAATTTTGATGATTCTTTTTGTATTAGAAAGCTGGGGCCTGCAGTGTGGTCCCATTTTGTACAGTTCTGGCTATAAAAACTATGAGAAAAACCATAAAAGCCAGTTTTTAACCATGGAAGTCCGTTTTGTTTTTTTGATAAAAATGATTATTTCAGGTAATGTGCGAGGGAGTGTTGCCAGAGCCGGCTATTTATCGCCAAACAAGCTCCTTGAACATTTCACTAGCTACTTAAAATTTTGATTTCCGATTTATAGGAATTTGGCTCTTTTAATTTTGAACTTGGCGACTTAAGGCTCCTTTGAAATCAAAGCATTTTACAACAAAAATCCATTAGAGATGTGAACAGAGATAAGCAATTTGCATACATTTTTCATTATTAACTACTACTAATTTTATTTCATGCCCGTCAATGAGCATAAAAACCAGAATATACAAATATCAACAAAATGAAAAAAAAAAAATTGTAGGTACTTGAGGTCTGATATCCAAAATTTTTCTGAAAATTAAAAAAAAAATCAAAAATCTCATAGCAAAAAAAACTGTATGCGTTAAAAAACGCCATATTTTAAAAAGGCTATTTTTGGCTCCAAGATTTTTCAAAATCGGCTCTTTGCTTCTTAAATATTCTGGCAACACTCTGCGAGGTAGTTGACAGATCTCTTCTCACTTAAAATTTTTTGGAGAACAAAGAACTTGTTTTGCCGTTTTTAAAATTCCATGCCAACAAAAATGTTTCGTGTGGAAAATTTCCACGTGAATCTCATGTAAAAATATTATCAGCATATCAGCCAAAACCACTAATCTGCAAAATTGTAGTTTTGAGAAAACCGGCTTCAAACTTTTGGAAATTCATGCAATCTTATGGGAACTCGTGCTACGGAAATTGATATTTTAGGCTTTTAGGCAACAGATGGATTATTGGGGTCGAAGCAGTGGATAGAGGGACCGATAACAAGTTTAATGACGCATTAAAGTGAAAATGTCCAAAAATGCAGATTCGCGGTTTTGGCTTTGTGCAGACGATATTATTTATATTATTTGTTTGATCGTTATTATGAATGCAGTCAATCTCATTGTAATACGTAAAGTGTATTTTTACGTATAATTAATACAACAATGCATACATTTTTGTTTTGCTACGTTTTTGTTATATTTTCTAAAAAGAAATGAATGTTTAGTTTTTGTTGTTTTTTATGAAATTCTAAAAATATAAAAATCTACTGCGATAAAAATGAATCTACTGCGTTATTTGTTCAAATCTACTTTGACATTTTTTTAAAAAAGTCCCATCCCTGATCCTGACAAGATTGTTGAACAAATATATATATAAAATTACCAAAGTTTTTTCGAAAACTTAGAAATAAAAATAAAAAAGTTTCCACTTTTGATTTTTTAAAAATCGAAAAAAAATCAATATGGCTACCTTCAAACGCTTATAACACAAGAACGACGCAACTAATGTTAATGGTTATGGGCTTAAAATGTAGCTAAGAATATACCAATGATTTTTGGTTTTTTTGTGAAAAAAAAATCCAACATGGATGCCATGGCCATACAAATGGTTTTTGTTTTTTTGTGAAATTTTTTTTGTATCCAACATGGATGTAATGGCCTCCCCAATTCGGAGTTAAAATAAAAAAAAACAGCAGCAACATTTTTGACAGACAGCTGCCAAAGTGTACAGTGGTGCCAAATGTTTGCATGGATTTCAAAAATCCCGATGTCGTTGTTTTGCACAAAATCTATATAGATAAACAAAAAAACACACCTAACGTTAGTGTTTACTGTCTTAAATTGTAGCTTAGAATATACCAATCATTTTTGGTTTTTGGTAAAAAAAAAAAATTTTCCACCCTTCATAGATCCCATGGCCCTAATACTCTTAAATCAAACGCTTCCAAATAAAACAAACAAATGGCTTTATTGTACCCGGGTACCCGGGTACTCGGGTATTATAATACATGTAACTACCGGGTACCCGGGTGCCCGAACTACCCGGGTACTCGAGTAATACCCGAGAACTCGGGTACCCGAGTACCCGGGTATTTGTGAGGACGGGTACTACCCGGTCGAAATCAAGAGCTCTAATCAAAATAGAAGCAGCCGTTTATGAGAAAATTAAACATTTACAAAATTGATACCGTTATTTTTGGTAAAAAAAATTAAAAATCCCTCTGTATAGTCTCTTTAAAAAGTGCTCCATACCAAGTGAAATCCTTGCACACAATTCAGTTACAATTGTTTCTAATTGATTTAAGTTATTTATTTCCGAACTCATACTTTCCGACAGCAAAAATATAGTTTTTAAGAAACAACAACGAAGAAAAAATAATAAAAATTATTTTTATTTTTACTGAAGCTATTGAAGACTATAAAAAAAAACATTTTTGAGAGCAAAGTTAAATTTGAAACTTTCATAAATCTCAAATAAATATCTAGTTTCATTATACACGTGCCATAATTTAATTCTTGAATTGAAGAAATTCACCTTTATTTGTGTTTTTGTTATGGAAACCTTTATAGTCTATTTTAGACCCGAGCTCCAGAGCAAAAATAGAACAAATTCGTTCAAGAGTTTTTATTAGCGATTGCGGATTCGAGTTTAGCACCCCGAAAACTACTAGAAAATTAATTTTTTATTTCTTGTGGCAAAAAAATTTTGATTTGGTTGGCCAGTGTTGTTTCTGATTCAAAGACCGCTACTTAAATTTTAAATATCTCGGGCATTAAAAGAGATATCGGAAAGATTTAAACAGTTTTTGAAAGAAGAATATCTGTTCTTATAATCACCTTTACAAATTTGTTTGTAATGAATTACCCCACATTAAAACAGAACCTCGAAAACAGCCAAAATGACGTTTTTTAGCATTTTATAACGGTAATATTTCAAAAACGGAGGCCAATAACAATTTTCTGACTTCAGATTCGAGTTCAGCACATCAAAAACTACTAGAAAAGTATATTTTGGTTCTTGTGGCAAAAACCTTGTTGACCAGTGTAATTAAACACAATAGTCTCGAAAATATAACGGCTTACACACCTCATATCTTGAGTTATACTTATCGTAATGCTGAGATTGAGGTGTTCATGTTTAGGAAAAATGACAGGGCATCAGTTCTTATATTTAGAATTTTAAATAGTGTCACTTTAGCTTATTCACATTAATTGGAAAATTCACTTCATTTAAAACCTCGAAAACCATATAAAGGTTAACATTAAAGATTTCAAACTTTGAATTCAATATTTAGACGAATATAGTTAAAAAACTGTTTACTTATATTTTGGTTATACCTCCACTTCAAAAATTTGCTCGGTCTAATAGAAGAAAACTTGATATTTTCTCACTTTTGACTGGTAGAATGTGAACTTCGACGTTAGATAACTTATACATTATGTTGGTTACAGTAACGATAAAGGGCTCATTTCATAGATAATTAAAAGTGCTATATTTCATTCTTTTAGAAAATCCCAAACAAATCAAAAGTTCTTCAGATATTTTAAAAAATGTCATATTGTCTTAACCTTGAGAGAAGAACCCGGACTTTGACCGACTATAAAATTGAATTTAACTAACTCACGGAATTCATTTGTATATCAATTTTTAGATAATTTAATTGATAATAAGTCTATCCTCGGACATTTTTGGTTTAAATGAGTAAAAATGGAGTTATAAAATAAAAACGGCACCGACCTCTTTTCCAAGATGGCGGCTGTTCCCGATATCTTATCATCCCAAAAAATTCACTTTTACGATAAGGACATTAACCTAAACACGTTCCATGAAAAAAATTTGTCCCGCGAAAAGTGCAATTTGATTTGCTAATTTGCCTGAGCTATTTTGTTTCAAGAGAAACTTTTCGTTGGTCGCGGATTTTACAAGAATTGTTTTTCATTGAAAACAGTAAAAGAGTTGGTATTAAATGTTCTTCTATGCTATAGACCAAAGCTAATGGCTCTCCGTCCATCCATTCGACCCGAATTTATAAAAATGCACATACACAAAATTGCACAAAAAGCCATAAGGATGCAAATAAATTTTTTTGTTTGTCATATTTAGTTTATATTAAATCAATCCCTCGAAGTATGTTTACTTTAAAAGTCTAAAGGTTACCAATTAATACGATTTTATCGAGTTTTAAAAACTTGCTTTTAACTAAAAAAGTCAAAAATTTAGAAAAAGTGCTAATTTTTGAATAGGTACATTTAAGTTGTTTCTTGACAAAAAAAATTAAAAATTGCATATTATCAAAGGATTTTACCTCTACTTTATTTCATTAGTACAAAGTTTGGACGTCCCGGCTACATACACAAAATGCCCCTTGATTTAGTAAAAAAAAAAACAAAATTGTCAATTTTTTAACTTTTTTTTCTTTGATTTTAGGTTAGAATATTAGTCAAAACTAATTTTTTAAATTTTTTAACCATCTTAATTTGCTATAAAAAGTGTCTTTGAACCATTTCAAAGTCAGGCTTGATTTTCGAGTTAAATCAAAAAAACTGAAAACCGACCAGTGTTGCCGTTTTCTCAGAAATGCACCAATGGATTTAGTAGCACTTTTGGCTGGAGTATTCTTGTATGCCAAGGAATCATAATCGCCAATAAAAACTCTTGAACGAATTTGTTCCATCCAAAAGGGTCTATTCAATAGACTATTAACTCAAAACAAAATAATTCAAACTTTTTATTTGTTTTTTTTTTTCTGACTCATTTTTTGTTCTTTTCTAAATTCTAGAATTAATCTACAAGATGTTCAGAGATTTTTTTTAACTTAAAAAGTTTTGCATTCAAACTTTGACATTACCCTTACCTATTACATATCTTGAGGCTATATTTACTTTTCCGTAAGTTTCAAAAATTAAATAAAAAGAAAATCTTTGTTTTAACATTTAAAAGCGTACAGTCATTTAACCTACCTACGATCATTTCTATAAACACATTTCCTCCCGAAAACACTTTTCCTGTCTCCTTTTCGTAGTAATTCTATTAAAGTTGTGTTCAAAGAAAAATGTTTTAAGTCAGCAAACAACAAGTTTATGGTCATGAATTTCCTAAGTAAAACAGAAAAAAAAGAACTTTGTCAGTACAGTACAATAATAGTTCCAAAGGGAGATGAAAAATATTTGCACTCCAAAGCTCAGAGGAAATATCATGGAAAACTTAAGGGATTTCCTGTTTCCGTTTTTTTTTTTGTGTACCTTTAAAAAACATTAAATAAATATTGTTGTGGAAGTTTGTTTAAAATTTTGTTTGTTTTTCGTTGTTTTTTACAGTACAAAGATGTTAAACAAGGTCGTAACCAGGAAGAAGAAAAAAACAAACACATAAACAAACTTGTCATCCTTTTTCGAAATTACTTCAAATTTGTAAATGTCAAAGGAACAATTTATCTTTATTTAAATCATTTCTCACCTCGGCTGTTAAATTTACATTCCTTATTTTTGATTTTGACTCGAGTCATTAATAAGATAAAGTCATTAATAGCACAAAGTGATCCTTTATTTTAGTCAAATAGATTGAATCCTTAGACTGAAAGTTGAGATTCATGTGGGAGGTTTTTACAAAGTTAAAAAAGTTGAATGGAAAAACGAGAAGAAGGTTATTATTTTGATGCAATTTAGAACCATTTTTGAAGTCAATTTCAGTTTTAATTGAATTTTGTCCAAAGGAAATGGTCAAGAGTAGAAGAATATAAACTTTTAACAGAGGAAGAATCTTTAATCTTAGAAGAGGATAATTTCTATTATCCTTTTTTCTTAAATCAATTAACTCGGGATAAGAAACAATTTTTCATTTTATTTGCTAATTAAGTTAACATAAAATTTCCTTTAACAATTGATTTTTTAAATACTTTTTGCCATTTATAAGAGGACACTGTTAATTTCGAGAAGGGTTCTTTCTTTCTTTTCTTGATTACATTAATCAAAGTCAACTGAGACAAATAACTTAAGTCTCAAGTTTGTAATTTTAATCCAAATACGAACTATTATAAATCCTAAAGTTATTTGATTTTAATTTAATTGATTTTTAACTTTTTGGGTTTTAGTGGAGCCCAAGGAAAAATGTCCATAAGTAACAAATTTAAACAATTTCTAAAAAAAAAAACAATCAATTTTTACTTGCTCTATAGGGCAAGTATTGGTTTCGTGCAGAAAAAAAATTCGAGGTTTTAATCAAAACCAACATTACGTCCGTCGGTCTGTGCGTCTGTGCGTCCATCTGTACATCGAGCTAGGGCCTAAACGGGTGGATGGATTTGCTTGAAACTTCGTACAGATGATTTTTGCGTAATTTCCGCATACCTCCCATATACCGTTTTCGAGGTATTGCACTTTTCTCGAAAACGGCTCTAACGATTTCGATAAAATTTTATATACGTAATGGTCTTATAGATCCTAACAACTGCGTTTTTAGTTTTTCTCAAAAAATTCGGAGAACGGAAATATGGCGTTGCCATTTTGCAAAAATTGACATATTTTTTAGGTTCATATATTCAAACGAAGCATAAGCTAATTTTATTCAAAATTAACAGACAACTAATTCTTTTCATTTTAAAATAAAATTTTTTTTTTAAGTTTTAAAAAATTGAAAAATTTAATTTTCTTAACATTCGATTTAAAAAAAATTTTTTTTCGAAACTTAACAAAATCTTAAATTTACAATAGATATTTAAGATAAAGACACTTTGAACTACAAGAGCAAGTACGTGCGACCCAGTCGTGCATTTTATTTATATGGCGCCGAGACTCAATTCGCTGTGGAAAAAAAAGTTATAGCCATAAATGTAAAACAGAGTAAAAATAGGTAACCTTCTAGCTCATACAGCTAGAAGGTAAAATTGGTGTCAAATGAAAAATAAGTTGATAGAGAAAATGAAAACAAAAAGGTTACCGCTTTTAAAATGGGAACTTCAATGTGACAACCCTATTTTCGAAGAAAAAAATGGTATATTACACATCTTTGTAGTATGATCAAATAAGAACATTTTTGAAATGCCAAACGAAAGCTAAAATATATAAAAAAAATAATAAAATAATATAAGGAATGTTGGCCAACAAATATGGCAACCCTATTAACATTAAAAAAAAAAAAACAAATCATTAAATCTTTTTTGTACAACAGAGTATAATTTTGTATCCACTAAATGACTAAACTCCAGACCAATCTTTAGCTGACAAAAATACGGCCAAGTAATCGGCAACCCTACGCAAATGCTTACAAATACTTTAAATATTACACGGTGTAACACTCAAAATATACGCGGGCGGAGACCTATCAGGTTTTGTAGAGCTAGTCGCACTGAATACGAAACGGTATTTGAAAATCCCCTAACACCCCCAAAATCTGGAGTTACGGGCAAAAAACGGTTTTTTGGACCTTCACCCATTGAAAAAATTCTAGCTTCGACAATTTTTTACCCATTTTCGATTTTTTTACAGTTTCTGATAGAAGATAAATATACCTTTTTAACAATGTATAAAACATGTAACTCGGTTAAACCACTTAGAATTTATAAGATGTCAAAGTTCAAAAATTCAATTTTTTTTGTCATTTGCCCAACTTCGGCATCAATTTAAAGTATATGTTTTCAAGACAACATGCTATTTAAAAAATATATTCTAAAACTATATCTATTTCCCAATTGATCGAGGTATTTTTTATGAAAATCACTTCAAAATTGGCTTAGAAAAAAAAATTTTTCGATTTCAACCCAGATACAGAAATTGGAACTTTTAGGTATAGAACAAAAATGTTGTTTCGGCACGTAGTAGGATAAGTTGTGCGCCAGGATTTGATGAAGGTTTTTTGTAGAGGAGCTCAATACAAACATTTTTTTTCTTTGGAAGGGGGGTCTATCTCCCCCTGTTTAGGTGGGAGGGGCATTTTTCTAAAAAAAAATTATCAAAATAAAAAAAAATTATTAAAAAACAACGGCAACACTTACAGTAATAAATGATACCATTTCCAAAAGGCAAAATTGTGCATTTGATTCTAATTTTTAAATCAATATAATATTCCCAATAGTTTTTGAAATAAGAGATTTCAAAGTTAAAAATAGGGGAAAATTTTTTTTTTTTAAACTCATTTTATATTATTTTTGTCCAGACTGTGAATTTTAGTAAATAAATTACTTAAACAGAAAACTGCCTCAATTGATTCCTTATCGAACCGTGAAAACTATATGTTTCTATGTCTTCTAGTTTTTGAGAAAATTGAAAAATAAAAACAAATAAAAACAAAAAATATTTTGAAAAAAGAAAAATCTGATAAAATAATTTTTCAATTTTCTCAAAAACTAGAAGACATAGAAACATATAGTTTTCACGGTTCGATAAGGAATTAATTGAGGCAGTTTTCTGTTTAAGTAATTTATTAACTAAAATTCACAGTCTGGACAAAAATAGTATAAAATGAGTTTTAAAAAAAATATTTTCCCCTATTTTTAACTTTGAAATCTCTTATTTCAAAAACTATTGGGAATATTATATTGATTTAAAAATTAGAATCAAATGCACAATTTTGCCTTTTGGAAATGGTATCATTTATTACTGTAAGTGTTGCCGTTGTTTTTTAATAATTTTTTTTTATTTTGATAATTTTTTTTTAGAAAAATGCCCCTCCCACCTAAACGGGGGGAGATAGACCCCCCTCTTAAAGAAAAAAAATGTTTGTATTGAGCTCCTCTACAAAAACCCTTCATCAAATCCTGGCGCCCAACTTATCCTACTACGTGCCGAAACAACATTTTTGTTCTATACCTAAAAGTTCCAATTTCTGTATCTGGGTTGAAATCGAAAAATTTTTTTTTCTAAGCCAATTTTGAAGTGATTTTCATAAAAAATACCTCGATCAATTGGGAAATAGATATAGTTTTAGAATATATTTTTTAAATAGCATGTTGTCTTGAAAACATATACTTTAAATTGATGCCGAAGTTGGGCAAATGACAAAAAAAATTGAATTTTTGAACTTTGACATCTTATAAATTCTAAGTGGTTTAACCGAGTTACATGTTTTATACATTGTTAAAAAGGTATATTTATCTTCTATCAGAAACTGTAAAAAAATCGAAAATGGGTAAAAAATTGTCGAAGCTAGAATTTTTTCAATGGGTGAAGGTCCAAAAAACCGTTTTTTGCCCGTAACTCCAGATTTTGGGGGTGTTAGGGGATTTTCAAATACCGTTTCGTATTCAGTGCGACTAGCTCTACAAAACCTGATAGGTCTCCGCCCGCGTATATTTTAAAACCTCATTTTTGTAACACCGTGTTATTTTTACAGCCAAAATGTGTGATATCCTATGTTATCTTTTGACCTTTAACTCTATCAAATTCCATACATTTTTGTAAAAAAAAAAAAATAGTTTTTCTGTTTTTCTTAGCATTTGAGTAGGGTTACCGATTACTTGGCCGTATTTTTGTCAGCTAAAGATTAGTCTGGAGTTTAGCCATTTAGTGGATACAAAATTGTACTCTGTTGTACAAAAAAGATGTTATGATTTGTTTTTTTTTTTTTTTTTGTTTAATGTTAATAGGGTTGCCATATTTGTTGGCCAACATTCCTTATATTATTTTATTATTTTTTAATTTATTTAAGCTTTCGTTTGGCATTTAAAAAATGTTCTTATTTGATCATACTATACAATTATGTGTGATATACCATTTTTTTATTAAAAATAGGGTTGCCACATTGAAGTTCCCATTTTAAAAGCTGTTACCTTTTTGTTTTCATTTTCTCTATCAACTTATTTTTCATTTGACACCAATTTTACCTTCTAGCTGTATGAGCTAAGTAACTCGACGGTCGCTTCTTCGTCTATTACCTATTTTTACTCTGTTCTACATTTACGGCTATATTTTTTTTCGGGAACGGGTCGTTATTCTGCATTCAAAAATTCTGTACGACCAAAATTCTGTATTTGAATAAAAAATTCTGTATGAACATAATTCTGTATTCCATTATTCTGCTTTTCTATTATTCTGTATTTCAAAATTCTGTAAATCCAAAATTCTGTTTTCAAAATTCTGCAAATCCATTATTCTGCTTTTTGGAATTCTGTACATTCCAAACTTATACATTTTTATCTTGCCAGTTGAACAATTTATATTCAATTAACAAGTTTAGTATAACAGTGTATAAGAGCCGTTTGCTATGTGACCTTATGTGACAGTCTACGCAGAGGAAAAATTAGGGCATATGAGTTCTACTTAAATATTTCAGTTTTGTGTCAAGAAAAATGGCAATAAAAGACCTTACAATAAAAGAGAAATAAACCCTTACCTTACAAAAAAACAAATACAAAATAACAAAAAACAATTTGATGAAATATGTACATAATGAAGATTCTTGGCTATATTACTCGTATTTTGGTATTCAAGGTAAGTCATTGCCATATGCAAATTAATCGGGGAGATACTTTACTTCAAAGTATTTTCTGCAAAGGAAATACCAAAGATCTGTATTCCAAAATTCTGTAAATGATAAAAGAAAAATTGTTTTGATAATGAAAAAAAAGTGCGCACTTTTTTTCATTTTTTCATTTCAATACAGAATTTTAAATTTATAGAATTTTAAAATACAGAATTTTGGAATACAGAATTTTGAAATCCGAATTTTGGCCCATACAGAATTTCGACCCCAACCCCTTTTTTCCCACAAAAAATTGAGTCTTCGCATTATAAAAACAATTGATCTACGCAAAAATACGGGAGCGGGTCATAATTCTGCTTGTCAAAATTCTGTACGACAAAATTCTGTAGGGTCAAAATACTGTAAGACCATAATTCTGTACGTCATTATACTGTAAATACAAAATTCTGTACGTCAAAATACTGTATGGACAAAATACTGACTTGCAAAATTCTGTTTTGTAAAATTCTGTACGGCAAAATACTGTATTTTCAATACAGTATTTTTAAAGAAATTTCCTTTGATAAAAAAACACTAAATAGTAACTTTAAATATAATTATTGACAGTAAAGTTGTAATTTTATACAAACATAATTATTAAAGTAAAAAAGTAAATCAATTCTAGGAACACAAATCAAACTTTTCTTAAACATACAAAATACATTTTACAAAAAAAATGTCAAAATCAATATAAATCTAATTTTTTTTTCAATCCGTTTTAGGTATGCAACGTAAACCCTCTTTTAAATATATGTATCTGTATTTCAAAATTCTGTAAAAATGCTGTAAAAAATATCGTTTTGATAATGTAAAAAAGTGCGAGCACTTGATGTACAGAATTTTGAAATACAGTATTTTGACCAACCAGAATTTTGCTGTACAGAATTTTGACTTTCAGAATTTTGTTCGTACAGCATTTTGCACATACAGAATTTTGACATACAGTATTTTGGCATACAGTATTTTGAATACAGAATTTTGCAACATACAGAATTTCGACCCCAACCCCAAAAATATCTTTCCAATGACATATGACACATCGTTATTGGTCTCAGGGCCAAAATTACCATTGTCCTTTGGCACGACAAAAATAAAAAAAATAACAAAAAAAATCAAACTTTTTTTTCTTCTAACACCATAAAATCCATTTTTTTATGTAAATTTTATACCATCTGAAGGCCTATTGTTTAAGCTCAAAATATTCATATAAACAATGTCTGCACGACATTTACAATATTTTGAACTCAATCAATTTCCATAAAAAAAGCAAAAAAATCAATCTACTTTTTCTACAATTACCAAAGAGTCCATTTTTTAAATGACAATCTATAATACATTTTATATCATCTGAAAGCTTATTATTTCACCTTTTATATGACGCTTCAATCAGTTTTCTACGACGCCTACAAAAAAAGTTAGAATTTTTTAAAGCCAAGCAGTCGAAATTTCAAACTTGGAATAGGGTACTTTATTTTACCGTTACATCAAAATTGTGAATACGAAATTGCACTGCACAAATATAGTCATGCCTATTATATATCTACATTATAAATTCCATTAATTTATCACGTTTAGAAAATAGCCACTTTTTTTCAATTTTGTTTTACCCTTATTTACCCTATTTATATAAAAATACATCATTAGTATTCACCTTTAGGTTATTACCTTTCAAATAAGCTATAGGAGAATTTTGTATCTCCAATAGTTTATTTTGAATTTTGAATTGAAATTTCTGCCGCACGGCTAAAAATTTCAGGTGGAACGGGAGAAAATGGCGTCACTTTTTCGTGGATGCTGCCATGCTCCATCAATTTATAAGACGTTGTCACGTCAAAAATGCTCCGCAGATTTGTTGCTGCATGAAAATAAAATCATGCATTTTAATATTGCAGAACTTATTACTGTAACGAATTTAAAAGCCTTTAGGTCCTATATCCTAAATTTCCATCAAAATTTTGTGGCCAAATACCAACTCACTCAAAACCATAATATCCTCTCAACTTAAACGACATTTTACGCTTGAATACAAATTCATTTCATTTATATCCGCTAAGATACTATCCATTACAATTGGATATAATATTGAGGATATACGCTCTCTCGCTCTTCCTCCAACGGATTATGGTGTCTGTCATCAAATTTGTGGAATTGTTAAACTAGTTACAGGAATTCATGGTCCTTTTGATTCCTATATAAGTTCTTATAACTCCCACATCTGCAATATTGTGTTTATTTGTGTGGTAAATTCATCTTCATACTTAATTCTTACCAATGCTCAGAGTAAATATTTACGATTCGATAAACATTTTAAATTTGCTAGCAAATAATGAACTGAATAACAAACAAGAAAATATAGAATTAATCCAACCGACTAAACTGATTGCAAGAATTCTGGAGAATGTATAAGTACTCTAGGCAATAATTTTCATCTTCTTGTGAAGTCAATAAAACTCCGGATTACATTACACATTGAAGGACTAAAGTTTATTTATTTTATGAAGAAACTATTTCTACTGGAATAAAACCACACAATCTACTGAATCTAATAAGATATTGTTCTTGTTCTAAGCTATCGAAGATATTGCGTCGTATAGCAGGTTTTAAGGATACGACGACATGACGTAAGATGTCCATTGTTTGTATTGTATTTTCAAGTGCATTAATAATACGTGGACTCATTGTTAGAACAACAATTTATTGATCAGAAGTGGGATAGGTATTTTTTTTTTTTTTCGAAAATCAAGCTGATTTGATTAACGAAGATAGAATTTCATGAATAGGATACTAAATATATTTCCTGCAAGAAGATGAAAAATTGGAATATTAGAAAAAGGACATGACGATGAATATAAAGAAAGGCCATGAACCCACTAAAAAATTGTTTTATAGTGGTTTTCTGTCTTCTATGAATGTAAACTCAAGTTTGTTATTTTTTATTGTTTATAGCTTTTACATGAGTAACAACAATATTTCTTTCTTGGTTTTATGAGTTTTTCGTAGATTTTTTCAAAGCTGAAACAAATTGCCATAAAACTGAGATTAATTTTTTGTTTAAACAATTTTTTTACGACTTTGGATTGGAAATTGCCAAAAAAAATGAGTAAAAACTTCCATAAACCACAAGATAGGACTTTTTGTCCATAAAAAAAATTGATGCAATAAAATATTGAATCACGTTATTAAGATGAATAATATTAGTGTTTATGAGAAAAGTTATTTTGAATATAAAAATAAAAGTTTACCTTTTAACAGATGTGATATTTTCTTAAAACGTTTTTTTTTTGGTGGAAATTATTCGAGCAATAAATTCAAGTCAATGTATATTAAGAACTATTAAAGCGTGGGTTTTCTTATTTTATTTCGTTTGAGTGTGAAAATGTTAAGAAATCGTTAAAGATGTTTGTATTTGTAAAAGAACATTTAAAGTGTTTATTTTATATATAACTCAAAGAAGATTTGTGAGACCCAATTCGTTTTTAAACTGCGATTTTTCAAACTTTGTCCATTTAGAAGTTTTCAAATTGATTTATTCATTAAATTAAGTAGAAAAATTTCATTTCAATATCAGATTGACCTTCCGATGACTTAGAGGAGCAGTGTCTAGGGCTGTAAAAGTAACGACAAAATGAGTACCCGCATGTATAGTATACATTGTATACGTTACTTTTGATACTAGTACCCGCATCAATAATATCGTTACTCGTTACTTTCGTATGTTTCGCATTTTTCGCATATTTCGTATGTTTCGTGTGTTTCGCATGTTTCGTTACTTTCGTTACTTTCGCATGCTTCGTGTGTTTCGTACATTTCGTATATTTCATGTATTTGATACGTTTCGTATGTTTGGTATTTTAAGTATGTTTCGTACATTGGTATAAGGGTGTAGAAATTTTTTTTTGAAAAAAAAAAACAAAAACAATTTCTATAATCTAAGCTACATTTTAAGGTCATAAACATTAAGGGGTTATATCTAGTTGTAAGTTCAAAAAAACCTTCTTTTTTGTTTATTTTTTGTGAAGAGGCACTTAATTATATAAAAATAAAGAATACATATCCATTTAATGAATAAAAATAATTCGCTATTGGGTTCCGTTATTTTTGTAGTAGATCTCCTAGACTACCTCCAAAAATAAGGTGTCTGGCGGTGAGCAAGATATCTCTGATCCAGGTCACTTAAAATTAAAAAACCAAAAGATTCATTTTCAGGATAGACGAATGCAGGTAATGAACGAAGGAATAGTCAAAATTTTGATTTTTGACAAAATGGCGGCTTCTCAAAGAAAAAAATCGTATTTTTTCACGAAAATTTACACTTTAAAGTAGCTTTAAAAATCGAATTATTGTCAAAAACCTTTTTCCTTCGTTCATTACCTGGCAAAAGTATCTAAGAAAATTGTGTAAAAATTTCAAGTCGATTACTCCAGCCGTTTCGGAGAAATTTTGCTCACCGCCAGACACCTTTTTTTTGGAGGTCGTCTAGGAGATCTACTACAAAAATAACGGAACCCAATATTTTTTTAAATACACAGCGAATTATTTTTATTCATTAAATTTTCTATATGGATATGTATTCTTTATGTTTGTATAATTAAATGCCTCTTCACAAAAAATCCACAAAAAAGTAGGTTTTTTTTTCACTTACAAATAGATATAACCTTTTAAAATAAGTTCCGGCATTCTCATGTAATAAGAGTTTAAAGGTAGCTATATTGAATTTTTTTCGTTTTTTTTTTTAATCAAACGTGGAAACTTTTTTGATTTTTTTCCAAATTTTTAGACAAAACTTGGGTAATTTTTTGTTTATATTCTTTCAGTAATCTTATCACAATTCTTTAGAGACCTTTATTTCAAAATACTTCAATACAACCATGTCGAACAATTTTTCATTTATTTTTTCTATTGGGAGTGATTTTCAAACCTCGTTTTCTCTGCTTTTTTTTGTGTTGAAAATTTTGCACAGAAAATTAACTAATTTTTTGAAAAACCAAAAAATTTTTGTACATTCTTAAGCTAAATATCAATACCATTAACACCAAGGCCATAAACAGATTGGTTGCGTCGTGGATATACATATTTCAGCAAAATAGAGAAAATACAAAAACGTCTCTTTTGATATTTCTGTATAAATTATCGATAACACAATGATTATTGAACCTTGGCACTACTGTTTTAATCGAGACAAAAGTAAACTCCAGATAATTATCTGCAGTTAGCATTCTGACTATGGTTACGATACCGACACGAGATTCGACAAATTGAGTGTATCACTTCATTTCGTATATCTCTTACATCGGATTTAGTATTGAAACTGGAATCGCATGTTTCGTATTTGTACGTTTCGTATGTTTCGTTACTTCAGTACCCAGTAACGAAACATACGAGTAACGATACTGTTTAGAAAGTAACGTTTCGTTACTCGTTATTGAAGTGAATACCCGCATTTTAGTAACGAATACATACGATTTGCTACAGCTCTAGCAGTGTCTGTTTCAGATTTTTATTTTTAATTGGAATAACAATACAACAATACCTACATATAAGGGTGGGTCAAATAATCGAAATTCTCTTTTTTGATTTTATACTTACTCCCAAAAATCCATTGCTAGACACCTCTAGAATATACTCATCAAATATGAGCTCTTTATATTAATAGGAAGGTCCTCCACTACTCAATTTTCCATTTTTACATCAATCTTCTACTAAAAAACAAATATTTTTGTATAGGTAAATCAAATTTTAAGAAATTCTTTACATAATATTGTAGAAAATTGAATGCTCTACAAAAAAGAACTTGTACATTTTTTTCGTTTACCTAACCGTTTTCGAGATATTTGAGGTAAAAAAATCAAGAAAGTATTTAAAAATTCGTTTTTTGTTCCTAATTTTGTAACAAATTGAAAAATTGTAATAATCAAGAAATATTCTTGTGGGAAACACATTGCTCCACAAAAAAAGGTCTTGATAACTTTTTTTTTATTAATCTAACCATTCGAAAGTTATTCGAGGTCAAAGTTAAAAAAAAAATATAAAAACATTTTTACTTTTCAAAATTTTCATATTCACTGAAAACTCTTTATTATCAAATTAGCAAGATTTATTCTTGTATGGGCTTGAACGTTTTACAAAAAAGTCCTTGACATCAAACCAAACCAAACCATTGCACTTTTGCTGCCAAAATTCGACCACAAACTAAAGAAATGGTACCCAATCAAGTCAATCTGCAGCTTCTTTCCCATCAACGTCAGCAACAAATTCAAACATCAAAAAGCCTATCAAATATTTGCCATCAGAAGCCTTTAACATTAAACTGACACTCCAGTTAACATAAAACATTCTTCTATTTCTTCATATTTTTTTCATCAACCTCTTTAGAACCTTAAACTTTATGCATTTCAGCACATCAATTAATAAAATTTTATCAAAGGACTACGCTTAATAGTGACCAATCATTAACGTCTCCAATTTATCGATTTTATCTCAAAGTCAATCAATTTTCGCTAAACATGTTTAACATCCATTCATTATCTGATTACTATCAATCTCTTAATGACTTTTCAGATATTTTTGCATTAATAAAGATAGAGAGAGAGACCTTTCAACTTAAAGTTCGTCGACGTCTTCATCGGTCGTTGTTAGCAATCATTTATTTTAATTAATGGTTTTAATTATCAACTCTATGCTCTTCATGAGTTCCAATGACTTTGTCTGTCACTAAGAGATACCCCATCTCCCCTAATAATTACATACATATTGAACGAAAAATGATAATAATTCTGTACTCGAAAACTTTTTAAAGATATACCTGGAAGGGCAATTTATTACTTAGGAAACCAAGAATGTTTTTGGCTGTCAAAGTATTTTGGATTTTATGGTTTTCTTGATATGGTTTTTGCAAAAGTAGCACATTGAAAAATTTGGTGTCTTTTATATTTTTGGCAACTCATGAAAGTTGCTTTAGCAACGTATTTTTCTTAAGAAATTTTAAACCTTTCAACATTATTTTTCAGCATTAGGAATAGGTCTTTGACTCTGATTTTTAGGCTTCAGTACAAACGTGGTTTAACCTTTACTTCGATGAATTTTAAAACTTTTCAAATTGCTCATTAGTTCAGGTAAAATAGACATTAAAAAAAAAAAAGGTTGTCTGTAAAGCCGGTTTACGGACGATGATTTTACGTGATAACGTCATCAGAAAAAAGGTTGTGTGCTTTTGTTTAAAATGAGTCAATTGAAGCGTTTACTTTTTTCAAACAATCATAATTTACAAGAAAAAGCAAAAAAAAAAAAATACCTATTTTATTTTTTCTCATTATATTAATTTTTTTATTTTAAAACCTTACAAAAAAAATTATGCATTTTAAAAGCCAAGTATTTCTTCTTAAAAATAAACTATTTTTAAATTTTTACAATGCGCAAAAAGTATAAAAATAATTTATTAAAAACAATCATTTTCATCAAAAAAAGCAAAGAAAACATGAATTTTTATCTTCTCACGTCATTAATTCCATTTTTTTCCCTAACAACCTATTAAAAATTTTATACCATCTGAAAGCTTATTGTCTTAGCTCAAAATATAAATATCGATCAGGTCTATGAGACATCTACAAAAAGAGCTAGATTTTTTTAACTCGATCAAATTTCATTAAAAAAAGCAAAAAAAACCATTTATTTTTATGTTCTCGCGCTATGGAATCAATTTTTTTGTTTTATTATTATTATTATTATTATTATTATTATTATTATTATTATTATTATTATTATTATTATTATTATTATTATTATTATTATTATTATTATTATTATTATTATTATTATTATTATTATTATTATTATTATTATTATTATTATTATTATTATTATTATTATTATTATTATTATTATTATTATTATTATTATTATTATTATTATTATTATTATTATTATTATTATTATTATTATTATTATTATTATTATTATTATTATTATTATTATTATTATTGTTATTATTATTATTATTATTTCACATTTCATATGACGTATCAATCTCATTTCAAAGATGCCTACAAGAGAAGTTAGAATTTTTTAAAGTCAACCATATCGAGTTTCCAGACTGAGATTACTTCCTACACTGGTGGCTGTTCGGCGGGCAACAGATCTCCACTGGTGTTTTGAGGTTTTTCGCAAGTTTCTTGATTTAACATTGTGTAGCTTGTAGTTAGTCTACCGTTATGTGTGATATACCAAATGAAAGGTAATTGTATCAGAATGCTCACAAAAGTTTAAAAAAATTTCTATCAGCTCTTGGTCAAAAGTTATAACCTGTTGAATTCTAAAATTTTGTTTTACCTTTATCTCAAAATTGTGTTCACGAAAAGGATTGAAACTTCGCACACATATAGTCGTAGTCATGGTCTATCATTACTCGATATACTTTATTCCTGTATCTATTAAAGAAAAAAAGATAAAAATAAAAAACGATGAAAATCGGTTAAAAACGGTCAAAAAATTTGTTTTTTAAAAACTTGTTTCTTCCGTTATTAAGTCAAAACTCACTAAACGATTCCAAGTTTTTGCACATGTATGCATAAGGCCTACATGTTCTATAAGTTTGAGATTTTTTGAACGCTCCAAAAAAAAGCTAAAAATCAAAAGTTACCCAAAAATACCCCTGAAAAACAAGGTGTTTTTCAAAAATTCATATTTCGAAACGCAGAGTGTTGGAAAAAAATCCGTACTAGACCCCTAATTTTATATTTGGGATGAAAGTTTTAGATAAAGCAGGGACAAAGAATTCATAAGGTTCTTAAAAATATTTTTGGTGAAAGGGTGTTTTTTGTATGGGTTGAGTTATGTGTGAGAAAGGTATCATAACAACTGACATACATTAAATTAGTTTTTCAAAATTGGTGAAAAAGTTTCGTTTGTAATCTGAACTAAGAATCGAAAAAGTCTACAAAAAATTGTTTTGAGTGAAAGGGTGTTTTTTTTTTTAGAAATGATGTTATTCGGAATAAGTATAACAAAAACTGGTACAAAATTGTTAAACCATTGAAAATTGGCACAAATGTTTCATTTATAACAGAAAACAAGAATCTAAGATTGTAATTTTGTGAAATAAGGAAAATCTGTGATAAGTCCAATAAAATCAATGGTATAAAATGTACCCTTTAGAAATTTTTTAAAAATGTTGTCTTTCCCATGGAAACTAAGACAAAAATAAGTTTATTCATTTTTTGAAGTGAAAACTTCTTTAGTATCGTAGTGATTTGAAACAAAATGAAACGAAAACGCGACACGACTTCAACTTGTTATAACTTTTTTGTTTTAATAGATAGATGAATGAAATTTGTACTGTAGATAGGTAATTAAATAATATATTATTGTACAAAATTTCAATTAATTTCATATTCAAATTTCGGAGATAACGGTAAAAAGATGTTCTTTTCCAACACACGTTATATCTTTTGATCTAGTGCACATAAAAATTTGATTTAACTTTAATACGCATGCTGCTAACATAACCTTTCATTTGATATATCACACATAACGTTACGTGCTCTACAAGTTACACAATCTTAAATTGAAAAAAATTAAAAATACCTCAAAACACCTGTGGAGATCTGTTGGCGATGACCAGCTACCAGTGTAGGAAGTACCGTAATCTCAGTCTGGAAATTCGACATGGTTGACTTTAAAAAATTCTAACTTCTCTTGTAGACATCTTTGAAATAAGATTTATACATCATTATACAAGGTGAAACAATAAGCTTTCACATGGTATAAAATTTCTTATAGGTTGTCAAACAAAAAAATCGATTTGAATCATGAGAACATAAAAATAAATGTTTTTTTTGCTTTTTAGATGAAATTTCATCGAGTTTAAAAAATTCTAGCTCTTTTTGTAGATGTCTCATAGAACTGATCGATATATATATTTTGAGCTTAGACAATAAGCTTTCAGATGATATAAGATTTATATAGGTTGTCATATAAAAAACATGGATTTGAAAGTGATAAAATAAAAATGGTAGATTTTTTCTATTTTTTTTTTTTTTGCAAGAAAAATGATTTTTTAAGGTTTCACTTCTACCACGTGTAAATTGCACACATGTTTTTTTTTTTCATGTGAAAGGGTGTTTTTTTTTAAGGTGTAGAGAAAATATAGGTATATTTGAAAAAGTAAGTAATAATAGTGGTACTCTATTGAAATTCAACAAATATGTTACTTTTGTGATTAGAAACAAGAACCAAATGTGTCCATAAGAATATCATGGTTAAAAGGGAGTGAAAACAAAAATGATGGGACACCCTAATGAAGTTTGCTAAAAACGTTGAATTTGGGATAGAAAGCAATAATAAAGAGCTGTCATAAAAAAAAATTTAGGTGAAAGGGTGTTTTTTTTCGAAAAAACAGTAAAATCTGTAATTGGTTCCAAAAAGTCAATTATTCGTGTAAAACGTCTCAAAACTTATGTATTAACGTTCAATTTGTCATCGAAACCAAAAATAAAATGAATCATTGGATTTTTGGGACCAATTACAGATTTTACTGTCTCTTCGAAAAAAACACCCTATCACTTAATTTTTTTATAGACTCTTTTGATACTTGCTTCTTATCACAAAAGCAAACTTTTTGCCAAGTTTCATTAGTGTAACTATTTTTTTTATTTGTTGATTTTATGTACTTACATACAGTGCTGCTAAAAACATTCCGGATTTTTTTGTCATTTTCATCAAATAAAATTTTATAACACAAACCTGGAACAAAATATTGTTTTAATATTTTTTCTTGATCGTTCATATATCACTTAAGCAATTTCAACAAAAAATAATGATCTTTAACACATACAAAAAATTTAAAAATTAAAAAATGAAGTAAAGCCAGAATTTCAGCTGTGAAAAACTAACCGGATTTATTAATGTTAATGTTCAAAGTTAATATTTTGCTCAGAAACCTTTGTTTTCGAAAACTGCTTGGCACCAACGAGGCTTGGACTCGGCCAAATTATTTAAAATAGAACTAGGAATATCTTCCTAGTCATTTTTCAAAGCTGCAAGTACGTTAGTTGCTGAGGTGTGCTTTTTCTTCTCTACCTGTCACTTAAAGATTGCCAACAAATTTTCAATCGGGTTCGGTCGGATAAATTGTTCCGGCTATTCCAAGCCAGGAGTATTGTCTACCCCGAACTGCTGTTTTACGAGCTTTTAAAAATTTTTGGCATCATAACTTGCAGGAAGAGCCAATGTAAAGGCACTTCTTTCTCCTTTTATGGAGCCATTATCGACTCCAACATCTCTCCATTCTGAAAATGATCCATAAATCCGTTGATTCTGTGTAACGGGGTAGAGCTTGTAGCTGAAAGAACCCCCAAACCATCACTGATCCTCTGCTGTGTTCACGGTAGGGAGCATATTTTTTTTGGTTTTAAACATGTCCATGTTTGAGAGCCTGGCTGCCAATTTACAATCGGAATAGACCCAGTTAAAATTGCTTTTATCATTGAAAAACATATTTTTCCGTTTTGTTATCGAGCAATTGAGATGATTTTTTGTAAATAAAACCATGATGAAGTATTTTTATTTTAAAATTTAAAGATCATTTAATTGCCAACTTTTTTAGACAATGCTTAGTATTAAAGAATGGCCTTTTTCCGAGTGGAGACAGATTAAGACCAAGTCTCTGAAAGCCTTCTTTACTGTACTTGATGTTGAAGGCAGATTAAGCTCCTCACAAATCGTTTAAGAAGCCGCAAAGGGATCTTATATCAAAAAATTCTTTATTCGCCTATCACTTTTTAAGGATATTTTGTTATGGCATCCACCCAAGTGATCTGCTTCAACTGATTTTTCTCTTTTTTACTTTTTGACGATATCATACTCACTTGACGTTGCAATTCACAACATTCCAAAGGGATAACATTATGTTTTATTTCGGCTTGAAAGTGTTCTACGACTCAGTTACGAATTTTGCGACTATAATGCGTTTTTTCCGTTATTACATTAAGTAATTTATACAATTCACAAAGCTAACAACTTTGTTTGTAACTGCAAACAAAAATTTTACAGAAGTGACGCTTAAAACCGTTGCCTCAACAGCGAAAATTGAAATCCTTAAAAAATCCGGTTAGTTTTGCACAGACGAAATTCTGCCTTTCCTTCATTTTTCAATTTTTAAAATTTTTGAATGTATTAAAGAACATTAATTTGTGTTCAAATTCCTTGACTGATATATTAATGATCTAGAAAAAATATTAAAACAATATTTTGTTCCAGTTTTGTGTTATAAAATTTCAATTGATGAAAATTACAAAAAAATCCGGAATGTTTTTAGCACCACTGTAGGTACTATTTATACTGGCATTAATAACTAAAAAAAAACAGGATTTTTAAGCTATTTCTATAACAGCGACGTTTTCAGTATAAACGAGGTTTAACCTTTATTTTGATGAATTTGAAAACTTTTCAACTTGCTCATTAGCATGTTTTCTAACGCACTCAAAACCAAAAGTTTCTATTATGACCATCAATGGTTTCCATTTAGTAATATTAGCTTTCTAATTCGACGACTGTATCGTAACAGAAGAAGTACAACCTGGATGGACCTATTTTAAATAAGCTGTGATGTGAGCAAAATTTTAATAGAAAATTGAAATTTAACTGAGCTGACTACTTTCCCACTACCCACGAAGACTTTAGCAACAATGTTATATTTTCCTATGCAACTTTATTGCAACTACTATCGTTGCGTCGAATAGGATTTAATAAATACAAAAACAGTCAAGCTAATGGAAAAGCTGTTGGCGTCGTCTTGTCTCCTGTGTATGCACGTGGCTTTGACATATTGAACTCTTTAATAATAATGTGCGTTGACATAGCCAGCTTGCAAAACATCACTGGAAAAGATACACATGAAATTTATATTGACACAAATGCAAGCTGAAACACGTGTTTGACTGCAAACTAAAATACTTAATACTTGAGTGGCTGCTTTAGTTCATTTACAAAATAAAATTGGATGAAGTGAAGGGATTTAAAACTGCGAAGCATTAAAAGTGAATAGAAAAGAAGATACTATTTCAATGATTTTCTCTTCCTTTACACAAGTGTTTCTTAGATGCGTAAGTTTTTTTTTTCACTGAAAATCGTCAATTAAATCTGCAAAACTGTTAGTTTAGTCAATGAGGAGTCAAATGCAGGGGATCCGAAAAAAGTTGTGACGTCAGATAAGTTTGGATGCAGTATTGAGGAGGCGTTCATCCTGACTATAAATATCAGTTTGCGTATTGTTTGGTCCAGAGGCGTCCGCCATTTTGAAAAAGTTATAAGACTCAATATCTCGAGAACGACTGATCGGACAGAAAATTTGCTAGAACTTTTTAGATTGGAAATATAATTACACATACACATCCACAATTACACAGCGACTATGTTTTTCATATAGTTTTTGGGTCGCTGAATCCAGATTCGAAGTTTATTTTGCCCTATCACGTCAGATTTTTGAGATATCCTAAAAGAATGTCTGAACTTTTTTTTTGGTTTTGACATTTTTTAAAAATATTTCAAAAACCTGACGTGATA
This sequence comes from Episyrphus balteatus, assembly GCF_945859705.1. Taxonomy (NCBI): domain Eukaryota; kingdom Metazoa; phylum Arthropoda; class Insecta; order Diptera; family Syrphidae; genus Episyrphus; species Episyrphus balteatus. The sequence continues at coordinate 129,832,436 of NC_079135.1, read as the reverse complement.
CACAAAATAGACTTCGGATTCGGTTTTAGCGACCCAAAAAAAAAAATACGACTAACATACTCGCACCCACATGATAAGAACATTGTTTTTACTTGCGATATAGGTAGGTACTATAGGGCAAGTTTAGGATTCGTAAAAAAAATCGAACTCGAGATAACAATTTTACATGACATTACGATGATGGAGAATGCCAAAAAAGTGGGTCCGGCAATTCTGTCTGTCTGTCTGTGTGTCTGTCTACACGAGTAAAGTGATTTTCTTCAAACTTGGTAGTTAGCAGTTTTTGGTGATTCCCTAGAGGGGAAATTGAAATTTTTTTTTTTATGACCAAAACTAACGGTACCTGCCATATAACGGAAATAGAAAAGTTAATTTTTTTCAAAAACGGCTCTAACGATTTTGATTAAAATTTTTGTGTGTAGTACTACACATAAGAGCCAACTTTTTAAATAAAAAAAATATTTTTTGTACCGTTATTAACGGTACCTGTCATAGAACGGTTTTTTTCGTTTCTGAATTTCTCGTACAACATTAACCCGATTTAAATGAAAATTTTTAAACAAACGTGTGTATGTAAAGATAATATTAAAAATTTAGAAAATTTTCAAAAAACGCAATTTCGGATTTTTAAAAAATATTTCAAAATTTTTTTTTGAAAAATCAATTTTTTGAAAACGGATCAATGAAAAATTTTGAAATTTAGTTTTTATGTGTAAATTAATTATTTCTTCAAAATGGCATACCAACTTTTTTTTTTGAAAAATGTTAAAAATTTTTATACATAAAAAATTATTTTTTTAAAAAACGGCTCCTACAATTTTCGAAAATTTTTTTCTAAAAATACCTTTTTATACAAGAAATAAAATGGCATATTTGTTTTTTTTTTTTAAGATAATTTAAAACGGAGTTTAATTAATTATAAAAACAGATTTAATTTTTTTATACTACTTATGAAATTTCTTCAAAATATCAAATTTTAAATTTCTTGAATAAAAAGCTTTAACATTATAGTTACTTTAAGCATAAGAGCAAGTACGTGCGACCCCAGTCGTGCAATTTATTTTTTTTGGTTTTGACATTTTTTTGAAGATATCTCGGAAACCTGACGTGATAGGGCAAAATTGACTTCAAATCTGGATTCAGCGACCCAAAAACTATATGATTAACATATTCGCACATCCAGATCAGAGAAGAAAAATTTTTTTTTCGTGACATTTTTTGAGGTTATCAAGAAAACCTGACGTGATATGAAAAAACGACCCACAAACTGTATGAAAATCATAGTCACAACCCCAGGTCAGAACTTTTTTTTTGTGGCTGTGTTATCTTTTTTTCTTTACTACATTATTTTCAGAGTTACAGTACCGCAAAGAATGTCATTTTCAGTTATTTCCCACTTAACTCTAAGGGATGTTGAATATATTAAAAATCGCAGTATTTGCGGTACTGTAACTCTGAAGGTATAACTCCTAGAGAAAAATGTTTTCAACCTCCGTTAAGCATCTTTTTATTATCATATTTCATTGAAATCTTCTGGTAGACATCATGTAGCGATTTTAATTTATATGAAAAGTGTAGGTACAATCCCGATTGCTGTTTAGAAAAGGAAAAATAAATTAGGTGCACGTTCTTTCGAAACGCTTTCCATTAGAAATTCTTCGGAATCATATCAATTATCTACTTGTAAGAGAATTTCCATTAAGTTTTGAAAGCCCTCATTTATATTTCATTGTAATATTAGCAAACCAACATTCATTTAACAAAAATTTCATAGAAAAACAATTTAAACAACATTTTATAAGTTCTGCATAACTTTTTATTCAGAAATAGAGCATCAAAGAAAGTTTATAAACGAGTACATTCTTTTTTAAAATAAAAAAGTTTCAAGACATTACACCATTGAAAATAGATTTGCTATTTGGAATCAGTTGCTATAGCATATTAAATGCAAACGAATTACAAACTCGCATTAGGTACCTGAAAATTTGTATAAAATGTATGTAGGTATATATGTGGTAAGTAGCAACTTCAGTATTTTCCAAAAAATTGTCAAGAACATATAAATTGAAGGAAACTCCTAAAAGAGTTTGAAGTCAACATAATTGAACTTTTTTTTCAACAAAAACCAAGATATACTTTTTTTGAGGTTCTTGGGGTGTGGAACTCGAATCCGAAGTCAGGAAAATTTAATTGGCCTCCTTTTTTGAAATATTACCGCTATAAAATTCCAAAAAATGTATTTTGGCTGTTTTCGAGGTTATGCTTTTTTGTGGGCTAATTCATTTTAAACAAATTTGTACCGGTGATTATAAGAACAGATATTCTTCTTTCAAAAACTGTTTAAATCCTTCCGATATCACTTTTATTGCCCGAGATATATTAATAACACTGGTCAACAAAATTGAACTTTTTTTTTGCCACAAGAACCAAGATATACTTTTCTAAAGGTTTTTGATGTGCTGAACTCGAATCTGAAGTCAAAAAAATTTGATTGGGCTCCGTTTTTGAGATATTACCGTTATAAAATGCTAAAAAACATCATTTTGGCTGTTTTCGAGCTTCTGTTTTTATGTGGGGTGATTCATTATAAACAAATTTGTACCGGTGATTATAAGAACAGATATTCTTCTTTCAAAAACTGTTTAAATTTTTCCGATATCTCTTTAATTGCTCGAGATATCTTAAGTTTCAGTTAGTAAGCCAAAGAGAAACTAAATTTAATCTAAAGTTTAAGTCCCTGGTCATAAAATGTTTGCCACAAGAACCAAAATATACTTTTCTAGATGTTTTTGGGTTGTTCAACTCGAATCCACAATCAGAAAAATTCTATTAGCTTCCGTTCTTGAAATATAACCGTTATAAAAACCTTTTTTTTTTTCATTTTATAACGGTAATATTTTTCAAGAACGGAGGCCAATAGAATTTTTCTGATTGCGGATTCGAGTTCAGCAACCCAAACACCTTTAGAAAAGTATATTTTGGTTCTTGTGGCAAAAAAGTTTAATTTGGTTGGCCAGTGCTGTTTCTGAGTCAAAGGTCAATCTTTAAATCTTAAATATGTCTTGCAGTAGAAGATATATCGGGAAAATTTAAACAGTTTCGCGACCTTAGGACAAGAAGGTTCTATCTGCACTCTTATCACTTTAGAGAAAACGAAGATGTAATATTTCATCGTGTATAACTTTTAAACCAAAACTTGATTCTAAACATGTTCTTCAATTTTTACATTATATTGTTTCATTGATTTTGTTGCATTAATTCAATAAAAACTATAACGAATAGTTAATCAATAATTTATAATTAAAAAAATCGATAGAACTTTGTTGCTCAACGATAAGGTAAATAAACGTAGGACAAGAAGGTTCTAATTACCAGATAGAACTTTGCGCCACGGTAAGGAATTTAGTTTTTCAGATAGAACTTTGTTTGTTTAGGGAATTAACCAAACAATACTTTTCCAAAGGTTTTTGGTGTGCTGAACTCGAATCAGAATTCAGAAACATTCTATCAGCTCCCGTTTTTTTAATATTACCGTTAGAAAATGCAAAAACACCTGTTTCTGAATCTATGCTGCAATGTGAGGGAATTTTTTTCAACACTTTTTGTGAAGGTTTGTACAAGAATTGCTTTTCTGCTTTAAAAATCTGTTTAAATCTTTGCGATGTTTTTTATAATCCGAGATATTTTAATTTGAAGTTACTGCAGTTTGAAATAACGTTATTGATAAAATAAGCCAAAACTCACGTACTTAAACTTAAGATATTTTGGAAAATAAAATTGATATCGGAAAGATTTAGACTGATTTTCAAATAAAAAAAAATAACAGTTCTTATGTAGAAACCGTTAAAAATTATGCTGACAAAAGGTACCTATACATCATAACATAACCTCAAAAACAGCCAAAACAAGTTTTTTTTGCAAATTCTAACGGCAATATTTCAAGAACTAAGACTTAGAGAATATATCTGACTTTATATTCGAGTTAGGCACACCAAAAACTATTGGAAAAGTATTAGTTTGGTTTATTCATAATAAAAATAGTCAAACTATGTTGACCAGAGCTATCAGCCAAAAAACGTGTTTTTGCATTTTCTAATGGCAATATTTCAAAAACTAGAGCTGATAGAATATTTCTGACCCCGGATTCGAGTTCAACACACCAAAAATCCTTGGAAAAGTATTGTATAGTTTATTCATCCAAAACCTTGTGTGCAGTGTTATAAAAGAAAAAACAGAAACGATGAAGTTTCATGTACCTACATAAGTAAAAATTAAATAAGTTCACAGCATTTTTTAACAATTTATATTGAATTCACAGCACTAATTTCATATATTTAGGAACGTAGGTATTGCACTGGGTATTGTAATACCAGTAATTCCAAGGAGTACTAGGTTCTACCTTGTTGGCTTCAATTTCATGAGTTATTTCATAAACGGAAAGAGATAGCCAAATTTGGATAGCGGCAATCGAAAGAGCGTAGCCTTTTTAGTGTAATGTAATATATAACTCAATTTTGGAAAAAATGTCAGTTAGAACCTTGTTGTCCTAAGGTCGCGGTTTTTGAAAGAAGAATATCTGTTCTAACGATTTTTTGTAAATGAGAAAGTCATATCATGAAAAAGGGAGACGGACAGAATCCCGAAATCCCAAATCCCGAAAATCCTAAATCCCGAAAACCCAAAATCCAGAAAACTCTAAATCCCGAAAATAAAGCAGAAAAAGTAAAAAACTCTTCAAAATTGTGTTTCACTAAAATTTTAACTGAAACACAATTATTATAACTTAAATATTAAAACTCATAATTCTACTAGGGCAAAATTTTAAACGATTTAGATAGTAAATTGCTAAAGCCATTTAGTAAGTTACTAAGTTAAAAATCCATATGCTTTTTGGCTTAGTAACTTACTAAAATGACTTTAGCAATTTACTTAATCGTTTAAAATTTTGCGCCATTCATTTTAGTTTAACGATTTTTCTAACTTAACTCAATCACAACAAAACGAGATATTAACGAAATCATACATTTATATTGTTTTTTACGTGTTAACACCTGAATTTCACACTAAGGATTGTTTTCGAAATCAAAATCACGAAAAATTTGAGCAAATTTTTTATTTTATATAATTTTTCCCGAAGGATCTCATTCGGGATTTTGGGTTTTCGGGATTCCGGGTTTTCGGTATTCTGGGTCTTCGGAATTTTAGGTTTTCGAGATTTTGGGGTTTGCGGGATTATGGGTTTTCGGTATTTTGGGTTTTCGGAATTTCGGTTTTCGGGATTTTAACCCCAATCCCATGAAAAAGTATACAAAATCCCAACTAACTTCATCAAAAAAAATTTTAAAAAAATCAGTTTTTCAGGAATAGGCACCTACCTAGAACAGCATCTAATTAAAAGTTTTGAGCTTGTTGAGCACCCAGTTCCACCTTAGCTAAAAAGCTGATACTTTACGTGTTGAATACAAAATACATATGTAACAAGTTTTTAGGTGGGGAACAACGGAAATATAAATAAAAAAAAAAAAAAAAATAGACCACCCTAATGAATTTATAATGTATGTAATTTTGTAATGTAATTTCAGGTATATATTAACGATTTTCATTTAATTTTGGAAATATTAAACCGTGTTTTTTATGTCATTTCGGGTTTAGAACTATTGTATCAAATCCTGATGTTTTTGTTAAGTAATTTTTTTCTTTTTAATGACTTTGTTATAGTATACCCTGCTATTCTGCAGTGAATTGAAGCTTAGTAGTTAGTAGCTATATGTATTCTTTTAATTAATTCAATCAAAATTAGGCGCTCTTAGACGCTCTTTGGGGAACTAGGGGTCAATTAGTTTTTCACTCTCGCATAAAAAGCACTAAAAGTATGCAACGTTTTTTTTATTGAACATTAGTACGAGTAGATGCTTACTTATTTGTTTATTTTTTTTTTATTGTGATCGATTATGGTTAAAAGAAAAACAAAAGAATTGTTCGTAATGTATTGGGCAAAAAAACAGTGGGAGCAAAATAATTTCGAAGTTGAAGGTTGAAGTGGTAATTAATCTATGTTTTTAATAAGAATGTGTCGTGAGTGTACAATTTGTTTGTTTATTTATGTATGAAATATGTATATGAATTGGAAATAAATAGTAATATTTTGCATTAGGACCATCAGGTTCCAGAGTTGTTACAAAACAATATTTATTTGACATGATGGAAGAGAACTGCCAAGTGGATATAAATGAGAAAATCAATTATTTAAAAATTTTTTTATTAAGTTCTACTTCTTCTTGTTCAACAGAACAACTTGCAGTTTTTAAGCCAAGACTAGCAAAATTGTTATCCGATCTAAAGCGGAAATGGTTAGATTCAAAGAGAAAAAAAAACTCATTCTTAGAAAATAATAAATCATGGCTTGAAGGAACTTTTTCAATTCCAATCACAACTACCAGGCCAGGAAGTATTAGGGAAAGTTTTCAAACTGAAGAACGAGCGTTTGCAACTCAGATGAAATTAAGAGAGTCTGGGAAGAATGTTGCTTCAAAAGTAATGACAGAAATTTTAAAAACACCACAAAGAGCGCAGAAGTATAGACAAGCATATAACGATAACCTGAAGGAAAAAGAAGAAAAGTTGTCAATACAGAAAGCACTCTCTATGTTTGTAGAAGCAGGGTTATCCCGAAAACAATACGAAATTATCGCGGCAACAAATAAAGGCTTTTTTCCTTGTTAGTATCCTTCAAAAAGCCAAAAAGGATTGTTATCCTATTCAAGCATCATACAATGTAACTGAAACCTTAGCTGAAATAAATTTGCAGAACTTGTTGGATCACACTGCAGTTCGATTACTTACGTATTTGCAAGATGTTATAGGCAGTTTAAATGAAAATGAATGCAAGTCTCTAGAGCTGATTTCAAAGTGGGGTTGTGACGAATCTCAGCAATCGCAATACAAACAAAAATTTGAGAACAATTCAGATTCAGATGCATTTATTTTTCAAAGCTCACTTGTTCCATTGCAATTGCGGTTGATTTGTGGTTCAAAAATCATCTGGCAGAATCCTACCAGATCTTCTCCTCGATTTTGCAGACCGATTCGAATCAATTTTGTGAAAGAAAGCACGGACATTATAAAAAGCGAAATAAACTATGTTCAGTCTAAAATCGATTCACTAGTCAAAACTACAATGACCAACATAGAAGTAAAGCATAACTTGATTTTTACTATGGTTGATGGGAAAATATGTAATGCCGTTACTGAAACAATATCAACGCACAGAAGTGCTACATTTGCGGATTGACATCAAAAGATTTTAACAAGTTAACTGCACCCAAAATAATTAATGAGAAACCTTTTGAGTTTGGGTTGTCAATCTTACATGCCCGAATCAGACTTTTTGAAAGCCTTTTGCATATAGCGTATAAGCTCCCAATAAAAAAATGGCAGTTACGAACACAGGATGACAAAGAGGTGTGTAAAATTCGAAAAATTCAAATTCAGGGCGAATTTAGGGAAAAACTTGGCCTTATTGTGGATTTTCCTCGAGCTGGTTTTGGCAACACAAATGACGGCAATACTAGTCCTGCTGAAATAACGGGGATCGATTTTCAGTTAATTTTCTTCTTTAAAATCATTTTGGAGGCCATTTCTAGTGGATTCAAAATTGATACTGGCAAATTTGGGTTGTACGCTATGAATACAGCTAGGCTTTATGTCAATTTGTATTCATGGTACCCTATGACGCCAACCATGCATACAATTTTAATGCATGGATCTGAAGTCATAGAAAAGGCTTTGCTTCCTATTGGTCAACTACACAGGTCAACAAAATTTGACTTTTTTTTTTGCCACAAGAACCAAAATATACTTTTCTAGTTTTTTTTGGGGTGCTGAATCCGAATCTGGAGTCAGAAAAATTTGATTGGCCTCCGTTTTTGAAATATTACCGTTATAAAATGCTAAAAAACGTCATTTTGGCTGTTTTCGAGGTTCTGTTTTTATGTGGAGTAATTCATTATAAACAAATTTGTAACGGTTATTATAAGAACTGATGTTCTACTTTCAAAAACTGTTTAAATTTTCCCTCTGTCTCTTTTATTGCTCGAGATATCTTAAGTTTCAGTTAATAAGCCAAAGAGAAACTAAACTTAATTTAAAGATTAAGTCACTGGTCACTGAATTTTTGCCACAAGAAAAAAAATATACTTTTCTGAAGGTTTTTGGGTTGTTGAGCTCGAATCCGCAATCAGAAAAATTCTATTAGCCTCCGTTCTTGAAATATAACCGTTATAAAAAAAACCTTTACTTTGCATTTTATAACGGTAATATTTCAAGAACTAGGGCTAATAAAATTTTTCTGATTGCGGATTCGAGCTCAACAACCCAAAAACCTTCAGAAAAGTATGTTTTGGTTCTTGTGGCAAAAAAAGTTTATTTTGGTTGGCCAGTGTTGTTTCTGATTCAAAGACCGCTATTTAAAGGAGAACAAAGGAAACAAGGTTTGATGTCTTTGGGTGAAGTCGAAGATAGTGAAGATTCATTTGATGAAGATTCATGGGCAGAATCAACCGATTAATTCTAAGTCTACCTTAATTACAATAAAAGTGCCCTTATATGCTTTTTTGGCATTCATTTTTATAAAATTATATGTTAAATTATACAAAAAGTTACTATATATTGTATTTTATTGCATGAATATCAATTTTAAACCAAAATAATAACAAAAACAACGAAAAATAATTTTGGCCAGGTTTTCGATGCAAATACTCGTATGTGCGTCGGTAAATTGCACGTCTCTCCCATTCTTGCCAATTAACTACCCGGAAACAAGAATGACTGAGAGTTGTTAGTTACTATTCTAGCTCCTTCATCAAATATCATCTCGTTCCACAAATTTATTATTATTATGTTTACTAACTCCATCAAACACCACTGCCATTTGAAAACCGCTAAGTAACGCTCCCAGAAGAACCAAGTCAATCGACATGACAATTTATGTCCAATAAAACCAAATTCAATTGAATAAAAATCTACCAAAATAAGAGACATGTCAAATTCATGTCCTTAAAGACCGCTTTGATTTGAAAATTTTATATTTTTACTTGGCAGGTTTTGCAAATAAGTTTTAAAATGCAAATATTATGAATACAATGACTTTTATTTAATTTGTATTAAGCAAATAACCTTTTATGCATTTTTATTATATTTATTTTTCAATAGAGTCTTTCTTCCAAAAATTGGTTTACCACATGTAAGACACAAAATCCAGCCACATCCAGACGAAACCACACACAAGTCGGTTCTCACATCTTTTTGACTCAGCTGGCATGGCGACAGGAGAGATGGCAAATTTAATAATCTGCTGCCACTTGGCGTGCTCGAGTACTTGCTTCTGTTTCAAAAGTGTTGCATGGGGATTTAATAAACACGAAAAAGTGAAGTCTAATACGGCCATACGGGTAATGGAATGGAGCGTGCTTTTGACATGAAACAAATTGAACTCTGTGTCATTCTGTGCTAACGCGGTTGACATTAGACAAACTCTTTCACAAACTGATTCAATGTTTTCAAATGAACTTAATGATGATGTTTATAGAAAAGGTTATGTCAACTTGTTTTTAGCTGCAGATTTATAAGTTGTATAGTTTTTCTAGGAAAAAATTTAAGATGAAGTATAACGATAAAGTTACGACGAGTGAAAGAAATTGCAATTCTTCAGATGACATTTATTCACAGAAAACTCACAAAAAATACCTATCCAATTTGTTCACATTATTACAAGAGCTTTGAGCCTTATGCATTTTATTTGAACAGATTATCCTTTTTAAGACATTATTTGAGACATGGCCCGTGACAAAATAAACTTGCGAATGATATCATACTGAGAAAAAGAAGTACCTAATCAAAACTGATTTGAAAGCAATTTGATTGAAGTAATAGAAATAAAAAAAAAAAAACTTTGACCAAACAAAGAATAACCTTTTAGGGCAAAAAGAAAACATAAATTGTTCTTCCCTGCCATGATGTTAGGGAGAGGTCCTTTGAAGAACTTTCAATCATCTTATTTTTTTAAATTGAATGAAACAATTTATTTTCCAAATTTTCTTTTCCTTTTCAAATTGTTATATCAACAAAAGAATAGGTATACACAAATTAAATGACTTGAAACGCATCTAGCTTTTTAACGTTTTTCTATTAAATTCAATTTATTATGCTTGTGTATTATATACCTTTTTGGTAAATCCGTCTTTTCATTTCTTACGAAAAAGTTGATTTATTTTTTTTGCACAATAATTGATTCCATGAACTGACTTTTTCTCAATGAACTTGATGAACCATATCATAATATTTTGGAAGCCTTTCATAAAAAGAACACAATTTGTTGTTGAGCGGTTACGAGCTGAAGTATTTTATTGAAGAAAAAATTTGCATAATTTTTAAATTTGTTTTTTTTTTTTATTTTTTTTTAGTAGATCAACTGAAAGGGATTTCAAATCTCGATTCAGATTTGTCCCTGAGTAATGTAATATTATAGCATTTTAAATTTTTCAATTTTCAAGGAATACTTTGGTCTCACCTGATTACCAACATTTGTATCATGTCAAAAAAATTTTGTTCAAACTTTTGTCTGATAAGATGAAGAAAAATGAAAAGATGAAAAAGAAGCAGGATACGACGAAGACGAAGAAAAAGTAGAAGAAGAAGAAGTGGAAGAAGAAGAAGAAGAAGAAGAAGACAACAACAACAACAACAACAACAACAACAACAACAACAACAACAACAACAACAACAACAACAACAACACCAACACCAACACCAACACCAACACCAACACCAACACCAACAGCAACACCAACACCAACACCAACATCAACACCAACACCAACACCAACACCAACACCAACACCAACACCAACACCAACACCAACACCAACACCAACAACAATATTTTCTTTTGTCGATTGGTGAACATTATATCGCAAAAATTAAATACCAATATAATTTACACCAACACTAACACCAACACCAACACCAACACCAACACCAACACCAACACCAACACCAACACCAACACCAACACCAACACCAGCACCAATACCAACACCAACACCAACACTAACACCAACACCAACAACAATATTTTCTTTTGTCGATTGGTGAACATTATATCGCAAAAATTAAATACCAATATAATTTACACCAACACCAACACCAGCACCAACACCAACACCAGCACCAATACCAACACCAACACCAACACTAACACCAACACCAACACCAACACCAACACCAACACCAACACCAACACCAACACCCACACCAACACCAACACCAACACCAACACCAACACCAACACCAACACCAACACCAACACCAACACCAACACCAACACCAACACCAACACCAACACCAACACCAACACCAACACCAACACCAGCACCAGCACCAACACCAACACCAACACCAGCACCAATACCAACACCAACACTAACACCAACACCAACACCAACACCAACACCAACACCAACACCAACACCAACACCAACACCAACACTAGCACCAATACCAACACCAGCACCAATACCAACACCAACACTAACACTAACACCAACACCAACACCAACACCAACACCAACACCAACAACAATATTTTCTTTTGTCGATTGGTGAACATTATATCGCAAAAATTAAATACCAATATAATTTACACCAACACTAACACCAACACCAACACCAACACCAACACCAGCACCAGCACCAATACCAACACCAACACCAACACTAACACCAACACCAACAACAATATTTTCTTATGTCGATTGGTGAACATTATATCGCAAAAATTAAATACCAATATAATTTACACCAACACCAACACCAGCACCAACACCAACACCAGCACCAATACCAACACCAACACTAACACCAACACCAACACCAACACCAACACCAACACCAACACCAACACCAACACCAACACCAACACCAACACCAACACCAACACCAACACCAACACCAACACCAACACCAGCACCAGCACCAACACCAACACCAACACCAGCACCAATACCAACACCAACACTAACACCAACACCAACACCAACACCAACACCAACACCAACACCAACACTAACACCAACACCAACACCAACACCAACACCAACACCAACACCAACACCAACACCAACACCAACACCAACACCAACACCAACACCAACACCAACACCAACACTAGCACCAATACCAACACCAGCACCAATACCAACACCAACACCAACACCAACACTAACACCAACACCAACACTAACACTAACACTAACACTAACACTAACACTAACACTAACACTAACACTAACACTAACACTAACACTAACACTAACACTAACACTAACACTAACACTAACACTAACACTAACACTAACACTAACACTAACACTAACACTAACACTAACACTAACACTAACACTAACACCAACACCAACACCAACACCAACACCAACACCAACACCAACACCAACACCAACACCAACACCAACACCAACACCAACACCAACACCAACACCAACACCAACACCAACACCAACACCAACACCAACACCAACACCAACACCAACACCAACACCAACACCAACACCAACACCAACACCAACACCAACACCAACACCAACACCAACACCAACACCAACACCAACACCAACACCAACACCAACACCAACAACAATATTTTCTTTTGTCGATTGGTGAACATTATATCGCAAAAATTAAATACCAATATAATTTATCCTAAAAAAATCATTTCGGAAGACAAATAAATTTCTAGATACAAACCAATTATTTTAATCGGTAAATCAGAACAAAAATTTTCAGTTTAAGGTTGTTTTCATAAAAAAAAACGACCGGTATACTTAAATTTTCCACCTCCAATTGCAATAATGATACCTATTCACGTTGTGAGAAGAATTACTAGTATTTATATGATTTTATTGTAGGTAATCTTATAAGAACAATATCGAAAAGAACACCTGCCATTACTTTTTGTTTTTTTCACAATAGTAGATATCACAATAAGCCATTATATACAAATGGAATCATTCATTAAAAAGACCTTTCTAGCCCTATACTTTCTACTTAATTTATGGTAACTATTAAATCTTTTATAAATATTCCACTACTCTACCACACCATCGAAACATTAATAACAACTTACATTGAACTCTCTCAAACTATACAAAACTTAATGTTTTATTGTTGTTGTTTGTTTTATTGAAGAGATGTTAATTTCTTCCATAAATTTAATATCATAATAATTCATTGTGTAGTAATTATTCTTTGTGAATATAAATTTTCAAGAAAAACGTCGTCCTTTGTCGTTGTTTTAAGAAGAAGAGACGAGAGAAAGCTCATTAAATCATCTTATAGGTCACATATATTATTCTCCTGAGTAGACTCTCATTTGGTTGGGGGGTGGTATAAAACTCGATGAGTCCTTAAATGGCATTCTTGTTAACAAGGCCATTATGATATAACTTGCCTTTTTATCGCCCAACAATAACACACCTCCCACAATTTGTCTTTAGGTACCTTTTCATTCCAGGAAAAATCATATCGTTTTATGTTGAGCGAAGAATAAATTCTGAGAATGAAGCCGCGAAAATAGAGTTGCCAAACATCCAAAAATGAAGAAAGTTCAATTTGAAAAAAAAAAAAAATTGCGTCAGAAGAACGGCAGCTACGCGGACTATAAAGTTAATTGTGATACCACAGAATTCTGTCTGTACGTGACGTACTTTTTTTAAATTTAATTTCTTAAAAAAAGTAAGTAGGTTCCAAGTTTTCGGTTCGTTGAAGAAGATGTCTTCATCAATTTGAATCTAAGGAATTATAACAAACAAGATCTTTCGACAAAATGAACAATAATAAGGCAGATTTGTCTGTACGTGACGGTGAAATACGAAATTTTCAGTTTTAAATATATTTTTGAATAACAAAAAAGTTCGAGTTAAGACTGAGAAAAAATAACATAGACAAACTACTAATAAAATTTAGATTAGGATTAAGATTTTGACAAGAAATTAAATTATTTTATAAAACAGAGAGTTAAAAAAGTCATTTGGCAACTCTGCCACAATTATTCCATCCAATAATAAATTTCTTGTACTGGAATTTTATTCTATTTTTGTATAGATAGGGTTGTTGGGTGTGCTTTGTGTCTGTGCTTACATGATATAGGACCTTGACTGATTATAATTTTTGCCTTCAAGGCAACATAAAACATTGAAAATATATACAAGTAGTTTACTTATCATGAGAAGAAGTGGGTGTCAAGCCATAGTTTAGTTGTTAAATGCTTAATGTTTCCGTAGGCACATTAAATCCTATTTGTTATCGTTCTTTGGAATATTATACCAAAATAATTTAAACTAATGAGAACTATAAATTATTTATCAAAATTATTATGAAGAGATATTAAGATATTATTTATGTTGATGGTGTGTGTGTGTAGTAACATAATAAATGGTTATTCATAATATAATCTCTGGAGTCTCATTAAATGAATGAAACCACGAGAGAATCAGTTAATGAATCCTTACATGAGCCAATAGCCTCATGTTGGCATTTTTAGTTGTCTTACTTAAAAAAAAAATAAAAAAATGGGTTTAAGAAACTTCGATTTCATCAGTTGAATGCTAATAATAAGCCTCTTTACTTTGGTATTCGAATTGGTATATTAACCGAAATGAGTGTGTCCCAGACAGCGGCTTAGCTACCGCTGTGTCAGCTTTGGGCCTCCGAGATGAGATAAGGGGCCCCCAAAAAAAATTGAGTGTTAAAAAACTTTCAGACAACAATTTTTTGTACCCGTGCCTTATCTTTCGTTATCAGTTTTTTTAATCAGTCATATTTTACAATAATTCTTCTAACACATACAGTTGTGTTCAAAATAATAGTAGTGGCTGCATCAAAAAAACATTTTTTATAATTACGGTGTTTCTACGGTTAAAAATTTAGTTTCTTTGATGTCAAAGTTTGTAACGGTCAATTACTGATAAATGTATCATAGTTTCAAAATGAAAAAGAAGGTTCCAAATAATTTTTCATTGACTTTTGGTTGTTCTTTCTAATTTGACCTGTTCAAAATAATAGTAGTTAAAGTTATTTTTGAAGAATTTAAAAGCGGTTTATAATATAGAATATTTATTTTTGGTTTAAAAGTAAGTACTCATATAATAGGAACAATTTTTCAACAAAAAACGATTTGTTTCGGTTTTAATCTATTTAAAGTTCGAAGTGCAAAACACTGCAGTTCGGATAGCGGAAACTTTTACGAAAGCTGCTTGAAGAAGGGAAAACCTACTTGGAAATTCAAGGTTTTATGAGGATGCTCCCCTGCAATGGTAGCCAATGCAATAAACTCAACGAAAAACCCCAAACGCGCGGTAGAAAAAGAAAAAAGACCGTCGTAGATGACAGGCGTACTGTCCAGATGAGCAAAGCTGAGCCTTCAGCATCGTCGTTTCGAATCCAGAAGGCTTTAAGCCTGGATTGCAGTGCAGTGAACATTCGGAGGCGACTGTTAGAGACTAATTTGTACGCTTGAAGTCCACGAAAAGTTCTGTGAAACATGTTAAAAAGCGTATCCAGTTTGTAAAAGATTACATAAACTGGCCAGCGAAGTAATAGCGTAACATATTGTTTACTGATGCGAGCAAATTTGTCCTCTTTGGTGGTACTGGATCTCCAGAATACGTCCGACGTCCACCCAATACGGAATATGTTCCAAAGTATACGACGGAAAAAGTTAAACATGGAGGGTCGAAAATTTTAGTATTTTAACATATTTCTTTGTTAACAGCGGTACTTTATGTGAACTTCAAGCGTACAAATTAGTCTCTAACAGTCACCTCCGAATGTTCACTGCACTGCAATCCAGGCTTAAAGCCTTCTGGATTCGAAACGACGATGCTGAAGGCTCAGCTTTGCTCATCTGGACAGTACGCCTGTCATCTACGACGGTCTTTTTTCTTTTTCTACCGCGCGTTTGGGGTTTTTCGTTGAGTTTATTGCATTGGCTACCATTGCAGGGGAGCATCCTCATAAAACCTTGAATTTCCAAGTAGGTTTTCCCTTCTTCAAGCAGCTTTCGTAAAAGTTTCCGCTATCCGAACTGCAGTGTTTTGCACTTCGAACTTTAAATAGATTAAAACCGAAACAAATCGTTTTTTGTTGAAAAATTGTTCCTATTATATGAGTACTTACTTTTAAACCAAAAATAAATATTCTATATTATAAACCGCTTTTAAATTCTTCAAAAATAACTTTAACTACTATTATTTTGAACAGGTCAAATTAGAAAGAACAACCAAAAGTCAATGAAAAATTATTTGGAACCTTCTTTTTCATTTTAAAACTATGATACATTTATTAGTAATTGACCGTTACAAACTTTGACATCAAAGAAACTAAATTTTTAACCGTAGAAGCACCGTAATTATAAAAAAATGTTATTTTGATGCAGGCACTACTATTATTTTGAACACAGCTGTAGCTATTAAAAAAGAACAATGGCTATACAAAAAATAATTTAACTTTTTTTTTAATGCAAAGTAGAAAAAATATTTGTTTGCTAATTTGCTCACAATAGTAACTGTCAATTAAATTGCATCTAACAAATATTGGATGTTTTTCGTAGCCCAATAAGATTGGGAATTGAACACAAATTCGAAAATATATCAACATTTTTGATGAGGTTGCATTGGGCCAACGGGACTGAAAATCTCAATTTTTCTTTAAAACGAGATCATTTAGAAATCAAAACTCAAAACAAGCTGTCCCGATGCTTAAACTGAGCAAACAAATATTTTTTTTTTTACTTTGCATTAAAAAAAAATCAAATTATTTTTTTTTATAGCCAAATATTTGGCTCGCTCAAAATATAGGAAGAAATCGAAGAAATTTGAATTTTTAGAAAAATAAATGTTTTTTACTTGCGATATAGGTACTATAGGGAAAGTTTAGGATTCGTAAAAAAAATCGAACTCGAGATAACAATTTTACATGACATTACGATGATGGAGAATGCCAAAAAAGTGGGTCCAGCAATTCTGTCTGTCTGTCTGTAAGAACCTCGAGCTACAGCCTAAACTACTGAAGTGATTTTCTTCAAACTTGGTAGTTAACAGTTTTGGAAGATTCCCTAGAGGACAAATTGAAGTTTTTTTTTAGGACCAAAACTAACGGTACTTGTCATATAACGGAAACAGAAAAGTTGATTTATTTCAAAAACGGCTCTAACGATTTTGATGAAAATTTTTCTGCCTACTGTTACAGATAAGAGCCTCCTTTGATAATAAAAAAAATATTTTTTGTACCGTTATTAACGGTACCTGCCATAGAACGGTTTTTTGGATTTATGAATTTCTCATAAACGACAAAACAGATTTCGACCAAATTTTTAATACAGAAACGTTTAAAAAAATTTTAAATTTTTCAAAAAACACATTTTTTAATTTTTAAAAAAATATTTCAAATTTTTTTTTTTTTGAAAAATCAATTTTTTGGTGAAAAATTTTGAAATTTTGTTTTTATGTGTAAATTAATTATTTATTCAAAATTGCATATCAACTTTTTTTTTTGAAAAGTGTTAGAAAATTTGTAGGGCATACTTAGTTTTTTGTAAAAGATCATTTAAAACGGTATTTAATTATTAATAAACGAAATTCCGTGAAAATATCAAATTTTAAATTTTCCCTTATTTTGTTCAATAAAAACCTTAAACTTTAGAGTAACTTTTACCATAAGAGCAAGTACGTGCGACCCCAGTCGTGCAATTTATTTTAATTGCGCCGGGGATTATGGTTAGGATAGCAACAAAATATACTTGAATATGTGTGAGAATATATTTTTTTAGCAATAAAAAAGAATAATTCAAATGAAAAACAATTGATTTATAAAGAAATCTTGGTTACATATTTAATAACAAAATGTAAAAAGAAGCCTTGAACCAACGTACAAACAAATGATAAATTACACAGCCACACAAAAAAAAATAAAAGTTCTGACCTGGGGTTGCGACTAGGTTTTTCATATAGTTTTTGGGTCGCTGAAACCGAATCCGAAGTCCGTTTTGCCGCATCACGTCAGGTGAAAATTTTTTTTTCTTTGATCTGGATGTGCCAATATGTTAATCATATAGTTTTTGGATCGCTGAATCCAGATTCAAAGTAAATTTCACCCTGTCACGTCAGGTTTCTGAGATATACTCAAAAAAATGTCAAAACCAAAAAAAAAACAAAAGTTCTTATCTTGGGTTGCGACTAGGCTTTTTATATAGTTTTTCTTTCGCTGAAACCGAATTCAAAATCTATTTTGAAGTATCACGTCAGGTTTTTGAAATATCCTCAAAAAATGTCAAAACTCAAAAAAAGTTCTTATCTGACATTTTTTGAGGATATCTCAAAAACTAGACGTGATACGGCAAAATAGACTTCGGGTTCGGTTTTAGCGACCCAAAAATTTTGATTTGGTTTTGACATTTTTTTGGAGTTATTTTTTTTCGTGAAATTTTTTAGGTTATCTCAAAATCCTGACGTGATGGGGCAAAACGGACTTTTAATTCGGTTTCAGCGACCCAAAAACTATTTGAAAAACTTAGTCGCAATCCCAGGTCAGAACTTTTATTTTTTTTTGTGTGGCTGTGTTATTTTTTAAAATTATTTATTTGGTTTTTTTTTTTCAATTTCAGTCATAATTTGTGTGTTGCATTTTAGATTTAAAGCTTGCTTAATATCATATATTTTTATTAAAATATGTACAAAAAGTTAAAGAAAAATTAAAGAAAAAAAAAATATTATGCAAAAGTTTTAAATATAAGAAATATGAGTAAAATTGAAGCAGTAGGTGTGAAAGAGTCAGTCGTAGCCCGTCGCAAATATTCGCAGACAGATTCAATTGT
Organism: Episyrphus balteatus; assembly: GCF_945859705.1. NCBI lineage: Eukaryota > Metazoa > Arthropoda > Insecta > Diptera > Syrphidae > Episyrphus > Episyrphus balteatus. The sequence continues at coordinate 129,813,493 of NC_079135.1, read as the reverse complement.
TTAAGAAACTACACATGCTAGAGAAAATGTATGTATAGGAATCATGTATTTATATTGATGACAACATAGTTAAAAGTTTCCTTAAAGTGAGAAGAAAAACAAAAGTATGGAATTTCAACCTGTCCTTTTCTAGTCTGTTTTTTTGTTGAAAATTTTAAGTAAAATAGAATTGTAAACTCTTTAAATATAGTACATACCTTCAACTTTAAGTTCCATAACAAAAAAAAAAACTTTAAAATTAATTTTTACCGAAAAATACACTTAAACGTTTAAGTTGATTCGGGACAAAAAAAAAAGCATTAAACCTAGACTTTTATTCGACAACTTTTCATGGTCTATATGAAAAGTTCCATTATTTTCTCAAAATTTCTGTTATGCCATCTTAAAGAATAGGCTTTTTATAACAAATGTAACGAAAAATGACGTCATTATATTGACATCGATATTTCGGCCTATGGCCTACTACGGAACCATATAAAACTTTTGACCACTACCTATTACATTGCAAAATTAGAGTACTTTTTTCGGCCACACAAAAAAAGACACATCTGCATACAAAAGCTTTTTTCTAACCTTAACATACTTTAATCAGAAGTAATATTTAAAAATCTATAAATAAGTGCTTGTGGTGTTATCAATGAGGGTGATATATATTTATCGCATGATTTGAAAATTCAATAGTATTAAATCATGCCCTTAGTGGAATAATGCACTTTCGCGTAAACAATAGCGGTAATTTCCTTGTTAGTATAGCTCTAACCCAAACTTATTTGTCAAAGACTTGTTTATTTGAAAATCATTCAGATGAAACACACAACGCTTAATCGTTAAATCCTTCAATGACATAGTCATACCATAAATAAATGCTTGTCAATATTGTTAGAAGGATACAAACTATCAGCACAGATGAAATAAAGGAACATAAATTGAAGTTGAACACATAGAGAAATATCGTGCATTTGAATTAAATTTAGTAATTCCATACGAATTATGTACTAAATAATTTAGTTTATTTCATTTACATGTTCATGTTTTCTAAAACACACTTTTTTTTGAAAATTTAAATTTCATTTCCCGTGCGATTATAAAACATTTCAAAAATTTCATTCGTAAGCATTTTATTAATGTAAACATTTCTTAATGAAAATATGTAGTGACAAAAAACTAATTTAAAACAACACACATTTATTATTTCAAAAACAAAGTTGTTAGCAAAATTTCATTATCAGTTAACCATACACAAAACTCTTTGTAACCTTTTAAAGTTATGACATTCCTATTTTTCCCTTAAAACACGTCATCTGGTATAAGGATAATGGTGTGCCAAAAGCCATATTAAGACAGCAACCCTTTTCAATCACGTTCAATTTGGTATTTCACTTAAACTTAATATAAAATTTTATATATCTGTAATCTTATAAAAGCATGTTTTGGTAGTAAATAATAAAGGGCACACCGTTTATTATTATTTTCTTTGACACACGAATAACCTTATTTCGCATTTTATCTATCTTCATACCGTTGTTAGTTTAAATTACACACAAAATCTAGAAAATAGTTTGAATATGGTTCGAAAAATACCTTCAAAGAGGGCAAATTTAATTCGAGAAAGGTAAAGGACACTTTTCTCGTATTACAAATATTTTCACACACGAAACTGGATTCACAACCCGATAAGGACAAGATCAAGAAACCTTTTTGTATTATAACACAATACACGATAACTGGGAGCTTAAATAAATGATTGGTGATGATTATGTGGAAGTATGTGATTGACAAAGATTCTTCTTAAAATGATTCAATTCCAAGTTTCATCTTTCAAGGACCCAAAAAAAAAATCAACCTGCTGAGATCCCTTAACTTTTTTAAGATAAGAAATAAAAAGCAGTTGTTCTAGGATTATTTCAGTCGAAGAAATAAGTCAAGTGAACGATTATAATACAAAGGTAACTTGGATTGAAAGTTGAAGGATTTTCTGTTTGGATTGAGATCAATTTCTTAAGAATTTATTTCTCACTTTAGAGAGGAACAAACCAAAAGTAGGTACCTACTTTTGTTAAAATTTAACATTGCGATGGAATTCTTTTTAATTTTAGAAATTTCTTGTGAAATCAAAGTAAATAATTGCCTTTCGAGGTTACTGACATTGATAAAGAATGAAATAAAGCAATTTTTAATGTTTTAATAGAAAGTAACACAGGTTTTGAGCTTGGGTTTGATTGGGTTCATAGAAAACTGAAACAATAGAAAATTGTCATCATCTTTCTCAAGGAAGTGCTTTTGTATATTTTATGTAATATATTTTTTTTTTTTAATGTTTTTCAGTTTTCAATCAAAGCAATAAAAAGAAGAAAAAGAAATAAGAATGTTTTGATGTTGGATACGTTCAGCTTTCGCTGGTATTTTTGAGGGGATTTGTTTAAGCGTTGTCGCTGAATTTTTAGGTTTTCAACAATTTATGAGAAATGCTCTGAGTACTGAGATGTGGATCGTAGCTATGAAAAAGTGGTCATGGGACTGTAACTTCTGATCTAATGAACGGATCCTAAAACGGTTTTCGCTATATTGCTTCTTGAAAATCACAGAATTGAATCCAATAAAAAATCACAAAAAATGTTTAGTTCTTTAATTTTTTTTACTTAAAATAGCTGTTAACATACAAAAACTACCAAATCCTTATTTTACTACACATAAAATTAATACTTTACGTTATTGTCTTATTTATTAAGTAAAAAAAAGCGTTTACACATTTTGTTAAAAGTCTTTTAAAATACCGATTATTTGCAAAAAAAAATTATTATGAATAAAAAATAGCTTAAAAAGGATTATCTTATGTAAATATGTGTTATTTTAAAATGAATTGGTATTATTATGAAAATACCAACATAAACATAAAAAATGTGATAAAATATAAATATTGTCAACTTAATAATTTAAAAGAAAATGATGGATTCATAAAAAAAAAAAAGCAAACAAAATACGATATATGTACCTACTTATACACTAAAATTATTTATCAAAAAATCATAAAGCTATGTACAGCTAAATATGAAAGACAAGTAGCTAAAATTGCAAATTAAAATGTACAATGTACATAAGAGCGACCAACGAATGATCAAATGAACGAACAAATGAAATTGTACATATTTTTAGAACAAATTTCTTAACAAAAAACTGGAGTTTAAATTTTTCAAAAAACCAAAAAAAAAATACATTTTATTTTCTTAAATAAGAAACAATTCAGAGAACAAATTGTTTCTAAGACAAATTTTATTTCGAAGCCATGACATTATTTTAAGCTAGCCTAGTACGCTGCTGAAGAGAAACGAAAATGTTTCTAAGCCTCCAAAGTCAGCAACGAAAGTCAAAATTAAATAATGTCAATAAATTAAAACTTGAAAATAATTTTGAAGAAATTAAAATTCACAAGGTGCAAAATTCTTTTGGACCAAGGAATTTTACCTGAAAAAACATTAGTGAAACATTATTGAAAACTTTCCAAGTATTCAAGTACAGGTAATAATATCGTTTGTCAATCTCGTGTGCTGTGAAACGAAAAGCATAACAAATTTTTTCGTTCTGCTGTTTTTTTATACAAATTTCCGTTTCGCTTTAGAAATTGAAATATACATATTTTTTTTCATTTAAACTTTAGTTAGATTCTTACTTTATTATCCAGATTTTTTTTAGAAAATACATAAGCATAAAAAATTACATCAGTTCGTTCATTCGTTGATCGCTCTGACAGTGCTTTACTCTTAAAAAAAAACCTTAAAAAATAATTGTTTTTACTTACTCTTTCTTTATTTTTTTGGTCAATCTGCCTTACGTTATGTATTCAGTAGTTATATTCTTGGTTTAAACTACCCCATGACACTTTAAGCTAGCCAAATAACACCAACCCTCCCCTTTACAGATAGGAAAAAATAAAAAAAATAAATAAAAAAATACTACCTAAAGGGTTAAATTTATAAAGATGGTGCTCTAAAAAACGGGGTCGGATTTGGTCGGATCCAAATGTTTTAAAATATTACACACAAACTATTAAGCTTTCATTCTAGACTACTAAGAGAGCGGGCATATGTAAGCATTTTTTTAAAAGCATTTTCAAAGTTGAAGAGAAATTTTCAAAACGGGTTATAGAAAAACGTGTTTTAGAATTATTTAGAAATATAATTTTAGGATTTTTTTCTTAAATATATTTTTTAGATATCAGTATCTTATCAACAAAATTTATTTCAAGAAGATATCTTAAAAAATGAGCCAGATTTAAGAGTATGAAAATTTCTAAGAAAAACAACTTTTTTTTTCTTGTGAAATAGTCCCCACTTGAGACTCTGTATCTTGGAAACCAAAACATTTTGATAAAAATAACTTGTGGATTATGAAAGAAGGGACAATTTTCTATGATTAACAAACAAAAAATATTTACAAGAATGAAAAAAAATTTTCACCCAATCAATGTCCGGAATTTTGTACTAGACGTTCCACTGTGCGCCCCCTGGCTATAAATCTGAAATTTTAAATTTTTTCTTTTGTATAAACTACATTCTGTACCATTCTACCAAACTTAAAGATTCTACGATAATCAGAAGTGCTCTATAATATTTGATGAAAATTCAGCGGAAATGGGCGGTTGCCACGCCCCCTGAATTGAAAATCTCAAATTATCGATTTTTCCTTTGTATACACCACAAGTCCACAAGTGTAAAATTTTGATAATTTTGATGATCTGTCAGTGAGTCAGTTACGGTTTTTGCGATTTTTGAAGCTCTATATCTGAGAAACTACTCATCGTAAGAAGCTGAATTTCGTGAGAAGTTTTGTTTTCACCAGCTCAACAATTGAAATTTCTAGCATCTTTGGTGTGGAAGTTAGAGGGGGGTCGAAAACGGCCTGAGTTGTTTCCTGTAAATAAGGGTGTAATGCCAAAGTTGCTAGAGAACTTGGCTGGGCACTACCGTCCCTCTTGATAGGTAGGGAAAATTTGTTTTTGAAAATTTGAAAAATGCAACTCAGAAGATATCTAATAAAAAAAGTTAAGCATCTTATACGGACTTTTTTTAGTCTCTGCGTTTCGAAATATGATTTTTTTAGAAACACTTACTTTATTTATAGGGGTATTTTCGAGTGTTTTTTTTATTCTTATCAATTTTTGGAGCTTTCAAAAACCTCAAAATTATAAGGCATATTATAGTTTATGGTTATGTTCATGCATGTTCAAAATTGGTGTTCAAAAATGATTTTTTGACCGAATAACGTGAAAAACAATTGTTGTTGTTGTCCCAAGTTTTTTGACCGTTTTTAAACGTTTTTATTTTTATCTTTTCTGTTTAACAGATAAATAAATGAAATTTATATTGTAAATAGATAATAGACAGGAATATATGTGTGCAATTTGAATTCACAATTTTGAGATAACAGTAAAATAAAGTTGTATTTTACAGCACGTTCTATCTTTTGATCTAGAGCACATACAAATTTGATTTAACTTAAATAATTATCATACATAACGGTACATTTACTACAGCTCAAAAATGTTAAATTAAAAAACTTCAGAAATACCTCAAAACACCTGTGAAGATCTTACCAAAGACCAGTTTGGGAAGCACTGTAATCTCAGTTTTTTAATTTCGACATGGTTGGCTTAAAAAAATTATAACTTTTTTTGCAGGCATTGTAGAATTATGATAGAAGCGTCATATAAAAGGTGAAATAAAAAAATAAGCTTTCAGATGATGTAAATTTTATTATAGGTTGTCATACAAAAAAATGGTGTTAGAGGAAAACAAAAGTTGGATTTTTTTTTACTTTTTTCATGAACTATGTAAGGTCTTAATCTTTAGCTTAGGTACTTTACTATAAGATTTATTATCTTATACATTTTTTTACAAGAAAGTTGAGCAATCAATAAATAAATTTTAGATATTTTTTTTTTTTTGTTAACAAAAGCAAACAACCTGTTTTTTTATGACGTTATCACGTATAATATTATCGTCCGTGAAACTACTTTAAAGAAAATCACTTTTTTATTTATTAAATTTATATTATTTTGTATTTGAATTCTTTAAATTAATCTAAACATGTGGCTGGTGGCCTTGTGGTTCAATAACCATTACAGTCAGTAGGAGGATGCGTTGCGTTTTCTTAGAAATTTACATATACAATCTATACTAATTAGCGTGCCAAATAAAGATCTCTTGTTAATTAAGGAAAATAAATTTCTAGGAAGATATCCAATCTTCCTGGAAAATTATTTTAAGGGATATTTTTATTTTAGAACATGACAGAGACAACCATTCATATTTTAAATCAAACAAACCGCAAATGTAAATAATTGAAAATGTGTGTTCCAATTCCTGAAGACAAATAAAAGAGAATTTCTTGATTTAAATTTCATGAGAAATCAAATGATCCAACTCGATTGATATGATAACTCCAATTTAAAATTTTGGTCTTGCAACAAAATCAATACGAAATAGCATGAATTTAATTTTCGGCTTTATAGAAATTAATCTTTTGAAATTAAATCAATTCAATTTCTACAAACAGAAGAAAAAGAATTTTTGTCTGTTTTTGGTTTATTCGAATTTATTTATTCCAAGACTTTCAGAATCTCTAAAAGTACATAATTTTAACTTTTTGTATTTGTTAAGAAAAATACTTTCTTGAAAAGTGTTACGCATTGAGCAAAAGGATGGAACTTTAATTGCGTTAAATTGATTTATTCATTAATTGAATTACTCAAAAAACAAATTGATCTACAAACGAGTATTAGCAAATTAATTCTAGTTTTGTATAATTTCATTATTTTTTATTTTAAAAGGTCTTGACTCATATCAAGATTGCACATACATATTTCATTAAATAAAAAATCGTTACCTAGAAAAGTTTTTTGAGACATTTTAAAACCCTTAACCCTGACCCAATCTTTAAAGAAGTTTTAACGAAGTTTCTAAGGACCTTCTTTCCTGTCATTTAAAGTTAATTCTTTTGTAGACAATTTTTCAATTTTTTTTTAACTCATTGCATTCATTGAATGCCATTTAATTAAACCTTACATCACTTTTGAACTTCATAAGTTCTACAATTCAGTTTCAAGTGAGCACATCTGAAAACAGGAAATGAATGTGTTTACTATGATGTCCTCCAGCACAGTAGCTATAGTTGAACTCTCATCGTGAAATCAAAAATTCAATTAACCTTTTGCAGCTGTGTCGGATGCAGCTTACAATCCAGTAAATGAAAACTGAATGTGTAGCATGGAAATTAAATTCTGTGTGTGCGAACTAAGACTTCACAAATATTAAAGGGATTTTCAAAGTTATACAAAATTCATTGTAATGAGGAACTTGACCTAAACAAGGTTGCGCGAGTATAATTTTGATGAAATATTTTTTCCTTTTTTGTTATGTCATTTGACAAGTATGTAATTACTTACCTACTCTAAAATGACATTTGAAAATTTTTATAATTACCTACCTATAGTATTTTTTTTAAATTGTGACTCTCAGGAAATTAAAACCAAATGATCAATTTTTTATAAAAAATAGGAAATAAAATAAATTCAAAAGCTTAAAAAAAAACCGAGATAAACTTTTTAGCACTACAAGATCTCTAAACAAAATATTTGCGATTTCTTACTTTTGTAATGTGATTTTTTGTCACATTCTGTTGATGACAAGGAACATTAATCTAGTGCAGTTTTTCAAAAAATCAATTTTTAATAAATGTTTTTTTTTTTTGGATTTGATATCCTTACAGCTTGAGTGCATACTTTCTTTTGTGACTTTGTAAATTATGTTTGTAAGAACGTACCTACCATTCGTGTATTAAATAAAAAAAAAAAAATACAAATCGCAATCAAAGCATCCATGGATCAGAAATCAACCGTTGAACACAGCTACTCTTGAAATGGTTTTTTTTGTTGTACAAAAAATGTTGTATAAAAAAATCTCAATCAAAACCAGGATATCAATTTATTATTTTCTTGTTGTAGTAAAGGGCAAATTAATTTACTGAATGATTTGCTGAATATGAAGTGCACAATAGCGACGGACGTGGTCGCTGTACAGGATGTATTTTAAACATTCGGAAAATGAATTTATGAAAGAAATATTAATTTTTCTTTTCAATCTTAAGATTGAATTATTTCTTAGTGTCGTGGATTTAAAAGTACACCAGCATCACCAGGTTTTTGACAGTATGTAATATAGGGTAAATTAGGGCATTATGGCATACCTAAGCACAAACTCAAATAACTTTACTACGGACAACAATTTTTACTTCAATAATTTTTTTTTTTATTAAATTTCATAAAAACGTAATATAAATAAATTATTTAAGAATATAAATTCAAGCTTTTTAACAAAAAATAAATAAAATTAAAAATAGTAAAAAAAAAAACATATTGCCCTATGTACGGGCAATATGCGAACCCCATTTACTTCGGAGCCCTTTACTTTTTTTTACGTATATTCGGCATTTTTTAAATAAGTTCATAAAATTAACGTTTAATTGGGTTTAATTTCAAATTTAAAAAAATGCAGGGACATTATAGACCAGGGTCGATAATTTTTGAAACCAAAAAAAATCATAGTAGGATGAAACCCATTGGAAAAGGAGGTGAATATGATAAAAATGAAAGGAAAAATAAATTACGGGCGAACCAAGTTCGGGAAGTGGGTGGGTTGAGTTTTTAATGGTAAAAAATGGTATATCTCGATTTCCGGCAAAACTACAAATCCTATAGAAAAAAGTTGTATGGCAAAGTTGTAGGTAATAAAAAGATCTACAACTTTTGTCTCAACAATTTTTTCACATAACCTCAAAATTTATGTGAAAAATTCAAAAAAACCGAGTTTTTGGTTTATTATTTTTATCTTTTTCAAAAACAAAAATTTTTCTACGAAATTTGGTGAAAACTTACCTAATTATGTCCCTGTAATTTATTTGATTTAAAATATTAATTTGTTCACCTTATTTTGGCTTAATACCAAAAAAACACCCTAGTTTTCAATCGAAAATTCAGATATCAAAATATCAGCTTTTTTCAAAAAGTCGTTGGGCATTTCGTTCGTTAAAATGTCTATTTTCTGATGGTGTAAAAAAATTTACATTAGTATACTATAGAACATGTTCTCTTAAAATTCAAAAAATGAAAAAAAGCTTGAATTCGAAAAAAAATTTGTACACCCAGAGAAAAAAAGCATAGTAATTTTTAATCCGTTCTACATTGAATCAATGGTGAAAAATATATTCATTAATTTTCTAAAAATCGTCCTATGCTTAAGTTACAGTTTGTCACATCAATTTTTATAAGTGAGATGGCACAGTGGTAAAGCACAAGCTTGTCAACCCAGGTATAGAAGGTTCGATCCCCAGAGGATGCCAGTTTTACTTTTTTTTATTTTTTTTAATGTGTGAACAACTTAGATGTGCTACTTTGATTCAATCATTTTCCACTTTAGACTAAAAATGTAGTGATTTTCCATTGATTCAAAGTGGTTTCAATTGATTTTACGTTGTTTTTGGCTCAGTGTATCATTGCTTACAATTTTGACTCAAAAAACGTAAGATTTATCAATGTTACATGAAATCTTGCCATAGAACTTTTTTCTATAGGATTTGTAGTTTTGCCAGAAATCGAGATATACCATTTTTTACCATTAAAAACTCAACCCACCCACTTCCCGAACTTGGTTCGCTCGTAATTTATTTTTCCTTTCATTTATATCATATTCACCTCCTTTTCCAATGGGTTTCATCCTTCTATAATTTTTTTGTACTTTTTAATGTTTTTGAAGGCATCGGCACTGGTCTATTATGTAAGTTACTTTTGAAATTAGTTTTACATAAGGGCATTATGGCACAGTCGGGTATAATGTAGCGCCATAATGCCCTTATTGCATCTGCGCCATTTTGCAAAATATACACATATTCACAAAACACCAAAAACCAAACACAATTCTACCTTCATTTGAAATATTAAAAGTTATATAACCAAACCCAAACTGTACTCTGCATTCGACTTTTCACAACAAACACGTGCACTGTATAGTAACCGAGATACACACAAACAAAAACAAAGCGATATTATATTGGAACCCAGAACCGGTATATTTTTTTGTTTTCTTTTTTGTTTGGCACAAAAATAATAGCACTGACCTGCGATTTTGACAAGGCTAGTGTTCGACGAAGACCAAAGTTTCTTCATTGGTATTATTTAAAAACGTGTATTGGAAGTATGCTGCCCATAATCTCGTAAAGGCCCTAACTACACTTTTCTTAGTTCTGAGTTATAGAGGGAAACAGTAAATTTAATATCGCAAATTTCATATAAAAATGAAAAATATCAAAAGTTCATTTTGAATTTTCTGACGTATTTGAAGACCAAGGCTAAAAAAATAAATGAGAATAAATTAGAGACAATGCCTTTACTCAAAATATGTGAAAAAATCAAAATCGAAAATTTTGTAGTTAGGGCCTTTACGAAATTATGGGCAGTATGGTAGTTGAGAGGTGCGCCATAATGCCCGGTGACCATAATCTCCAAAACAGCTAGTGGTTGAATTTTGGGTTCATAATTCATACATATAATTGCAATTTTGGTTTTTTTCAAAAAAAAAAAAATGGGTTTGTAGCTGATAAATATAACTTTGTTAGTAGAGTACATTTGCTAAAAGACTGAACAAATTTTTTTCAAAATTTATTAAAATTTTTAAAAAAGTGATAAAATGATCAAAATTTTCCAAAACTATGCCGGATAAAATAAAATTAAAAAGACAAAAAATTTGTATTCTTTTTTTTGATAGCTTTTGTCAACTTGTCAAAAAAAAGTCGTACTTTTTTTTTAAAAGTTGTTGGCCATCTTTAAAAAAAATATATGTAGGTATAATTTTTTTCATTTCAAGCTGAACAGAAGTTTATTTTAAAAAGTACATCTTTTGTTTGCGATAAACAAAAAACTAACCAAATTTGTTTTCACATTTAAAAAAGAACTAAACGCCAACTGCAACAAAACTATTTTTTAATATTTTTTCACTGACAGCCAAACTTGCATTAGTACATACATACATAGGTATAACTTGTCCAAAAATATTTTATTTTTTTTTTTTTAAATTGGAACAAAGCTCTGACACGTTAACCACAAGCAACATTGAATTAAACTAACGTCGAGGTTGTGTTTTGGTTTACATTGCAATTTGATTATCATGTCCCTATTTGAAAACAAAATACATTTGAACAGAAATTTTAAATATTTTTTTTAGCTTTATTGAGATTTGATATTTAGCTGTTATAGGGCAAGGTTATAGATTAATTCATAGAAAAACGTCAACTGCATGCTTTTGACAGAGTTCTCGTGGAAGGATATGCTCATTACCAGTTTCCTATAAAAAAACATATGGAAAGCTTATTGGTCAAGTGGAATATAAAGCTAAATTTGAAGCCCAAATATAAAGAAATTAAAAAAAAAGTTGGTTCACTATGGCGTATGCGTAATATGCTTCACTGAACAAAAACGAAAAATAACAAAATTTTACTTTGCTTACAATTTTCTCCCATCAATTAAATTTTCTATGGCTATATGCATAGCCTAAATATTCATTTGCCGTACTAGCACAAGGAATAAAAAATCAATATGAAAGCAAAAGAGAAAAGTTAATTTTATCATCAGCAGATTGAATTTTTAAATTCACAATAGAAGTCTTCCGATGTTTAAAACTATTATTCATCCTTGAAAGCCAAGAGACATTAAATCTCTTGGCCCCTAAGGTCAGTAGCTGTCCTCAATTGGAAAAAAGTACACAGATATCAAATTGGTTTTCATTCTCTGCTACAGTTCGAGGCGATTGGGTATTAAGAAAAAATAAAATGCACGACTGGGGCCGCACGTACTTGCTCTTATGATAAAAGTAGCTTTTATGTCAAAGATTTAAAAAAAAAATATTTTGAATTAGTTAAAATTTGATTTTTTTAAGGAATTTCATAAGAAATGCAAAAATACGAAATTATTTTTTTTTTTTAGTTTTTCTTACGCCATATTTTTGTTACTCGTGTTTTTTTGACAAAAACAAAAAACGCAATTAGCTACATATATTAAAATCACTTAAAGCATTATGTATGTCAAATTTAGTCTAGAAAATTGTAATAACTCATTAACGGTGTACGGGAAGAGCCGACATCAAAGATTAAAAAAAAATGTAAAGTCATATTTCCATTATCCGTATTTTTTGAGAAAAACTAAAAATGCAGTTACGTTAGATTTACGTATAACATTACTTGTGTAAAATTTAATCGAAATCGTTAGAGTCATTTACGAGAAAATTGCAATAACTCCATTAAGATGTACGGGAAGAGCCGACATCCGCGATATAAAAAAGAGTTAATGTCATATTTTCACTATCCGCATTTTTTGAGAAAAACTAAAAACGCAGTTATGTTAGAACTGCAAACAGCATTACGTATGTTAAATTTAATCAAAATCGTTAGAGCCGTTTTCGAGAAAGTTGCAATAACTCCAAAACTTTGTATGGGAGGTATACGTTTAAAGCGAGATATTAAAAAACAAAAAAAAATCAACCTTGGAAATTACAAAAAAATCATCTGTACCAAATTTCAAGAAAATCCCTCAACCCGGTTAGGCTGCAGCTTCATGTACAGCTTTTTGTGACGACGCACCGACGCACCGACGCACCGACGCACCGACGCACCGACGCACCGACGCACAGACCGACGGACGTCATGACGAAAACCACTTTTTCGGACTTCTCCATCATCGTAATGTTAGTTTTGATTAAAACCTCGAATTTTTTTTTTTACACGAAACCAATACTTGCCCTATTGAGCAAGTAAAAAATGCTTTGGTTAGTTACTTATTTCGATTTTAAATCCACTCATTTTTTTTTGTTATAAGATGTTTATTTCTCAAAGTATGAACAAAGACCGATCTAAGTATTCATAAGAAGCTTAAAGCTAAAAGTATAATACATATTCATAGAAAGCTTAATGTTATAATATATATTATATAGTTAGTACATATCTAATATATAACATCTCTCCTTTTAAGATATTTACAATAATAATAATAATAATACAATTTTAAGCTAAGCCATATATTCAGTACAAAATTGTAGCTTTAATTTATTTTTAAATGAAAGTCTTATGCGTATTAGGCTTAATCATGTAATAATTCATTATAAGTACATAATTCAAAAATGAGTATGCAGTAGGTACGCATAAAATCTTAAATATTTTTTTTTTTTTTTTTTTTTTTTTTTTTTACAGTAATATTATGGTTAGAGATAATAAAAGTTTTTTGTATTTCAAATTTAAGTTATAAAATAAACAAAGTTATAATTTGAGTAATTTAAATAATTCATTATACATTTTTTTTTTTTTTTTTTTTTAATAACATAACATATTTCATTTTTTCATTCATTTATTTTATTTATTTTTTTTTTTTTTTTTTTTATAATTTTACATTAGAAAAATTTACATTATGTATATTGCCACCGTTCTGGTTGCTTTATTATTCGACCACTTTTAGTTGTATAATATTTATTTTGGTCGTTCTTGCTTGGTGCTTCAATATTGACTTGGGTTGGTTTAATTTTTACATTATCTTCAATAGTAGGAGATGAATCGAATTGTGGTTGTGGATTAGATGGAATAACTAAAGCTAAGTTTGGATCTTCACATGCTCTCTGAGTAAAATTATTTTCATCCGATGTTTTTTTATGCGGTTCTAGAGACGAAGGTCTTAGATGCAAGGAATTACGCCTTAAAATTTTATCATATTCTGTTTTTAAAATGTAAGATCTTGGATTTGAGTCTTTATCAATAATTCTGGCTGGTTCCCATATATTCCCATTTTGATATGTAACGTTTTGACCTTTGGACAATTCTTTTTCCTTATTTCGGCCTATCTTGCGGTCATGGTAGTATTTATAACGATTTTGATTCTTTTTTATTTCTTCATCTATGCCTTTAACAACAACTGGATTGAGGTTTTTAGAGCAAATTGGCAATTTCGGACGTAATAATCTGCTCATAAGCATTTGAGAAGGTGTATATGAGAAACCTGTAATTGGTGTATTACGATACGCTAATAGGGCACTTTGAAAGTCTTTGTTATCGTCCATACATTTTTTCATGAGTGATTTAGCAATTGAAACTGCCTTTTCAGCAAGGCCATTAGATCGAGGGTATCTTGGACTCGAAAAAATAGTATTAAAATTCCATTCTAATGAAAAATTTTTAAATTCAGATGAATTAAAAGGAACGTTATCGGTAACCATTACTTCTGGTACACCATGAGTGGAAAAAATCGATTTTAATTTTGATATTATCTCACCTGCAGTTTTGTTTTTTAATTGTTTCACCTCTATCCACTTTGAATAATAATCTATTAAAGTGAGAAACGATTTAGAACCATAATCAAATAAATCACATGCAACTTTGTTAAATGGCAAAAGCGGTATTTCATGAGGAATTAGTGGTAGTTTTGACTTCGAAGTTTGATACTTTTCGCATGTTCTACAACTAGTTATCAGTTCATCAATATCTTCATTAATGTTCGGCCAGTAAAACAGAACCTGTGCAGCATTTTTAGTTTTACATATTCCCATATGGCTCTCATGCAATTTATTTAGCATCTTCCGACGCAGAATGCGAGGAATAATAATTCTATTTTTGTAAAATAACAAACTATTTTCAAAGTATATGTCATGACGAAGATGCCAGTATTTTTTAATATAAGGATCTACTTTTTTATAGTTTACAGGCCAGCCCTTACAACATACATCAATTAATAAAGCTAATTCCTGGTCTTTCATTGTCTCAGACTTAATTTCTTCCTGACGGTCATAACTAACATTAATGGAATGAACCATTTCATTAAGCTCTCTATCTACTTCACCAGAGTCATCCTCTATATATGATCTGGACAATGTATCTGCAATGTATAAGTATTTTCCCGGAACGTATTTAACAGAAATATTATAGGGCAACAACTTAAGTTTAATTCTTTGGAGCCTTTTTGAATGAACTTCACTTACAAGTTTTTCAAAAATTACCACAAGAGGCTTGTGGTCTGTTATAACAGTGACTGGCCGGCCATATATGAAATTGTGAAATTTGAAACATGCAAACAATATAGCCAGCATTTCTTTTTCGATTTGAGCATATCGCTTTTCAGTGTCAGTTAATGCTTTAGAGGCATAAAATACCGGTTTGTTTTCTTGTATTAAACAAGCCCCTAACCCAGATTGTGATGCATCAGCTTGAATGGTAATAGGTACTTTTTCGCTGAAATTCTGTAAGACAGGCGCCTCTGTAATTAAACGTTTAAGGTTCTTAAAAGCAACGTTATGCATAGTTGTCCACTGAAAATGTGTATTTTTTTTCAACAACTCTCGAAAAGAAGTTGTGATTTCAGAAAGCTGTGGAATGAAATTTCTTAAGTAATTGATGACGCCTAAGAAACGCTGAAGTTCTTTTATATTACTTGGTTCCTTCATAGCTTTTATAGCAGTAATGCGATCCGGATCTAATCTAACACCTGACATTGAAAACACATGTCCTAAATACTTAACCTGTTCTTGTCGAAATTGCAATTTTTTAGCGTTGAATTTTATGTTAAGTTTGTTTGCTCGCTCCATTACGTTTTGTAAATTTTTGTCATGTTCTATTTTATCGCGCCCATAAACAAGTATATCATCAAAATATACAAATACACCTTCTATATCAGCAAAATATTTGGAATTTAGTTTTTGAAATAATTCTGGGGCCAGATTCAACCCAAATGGTAGTCGCAAAAACTTATAACAACCGAAAGGTGTAGGGTAAAAGGGCATTATGGCATACCTAAGCACAAACTCAAATAACTTTACTACGGACAACAATTTTTATTTCAATCATTTCTTTTAATTAAATTTCATAAAAACGTAACATAAATAAATTATTTCAGAATAAAAATTCAAGCTTTTTAACAAAAAATAAATTAAATTAAAAATAGTCAAAAAAAAACCATATTGCCCTATGTACGGGCAATATGGCGAACAACATTTACTTCGAAGCCCTTTACTTTTTTTACGTATATTCGGCATTTCTGAAATATGATTGTAAATAACTTTCATAAAATTAACGTTAAATTGAGGTTAATTTGAAATTTAAAAAAATGCAGACATATTATGTAAGTTACTTTTGGAAATTAGTTTTACATAAGGGCATTATGGCGCAGTCGGCTATAATGTAGCGCCATAATGCCCCTATTGCATCTGCGCCATATTGCAAAATATACACATATTCACAAAACACCAAAAACCAAACACAATTCTTACTTAATTTAAAATTTTACAAGTTATATAACCAAACCAAAACTGTACTTTGCATTCCACTCTTCACAACAAACACGTGCACTGTATAGTTACCGAGATACACACAAACAAAAACAAAGCGATATTATATTGGAACCCAGAACCGGTATATTTTTTTTGTTTTCTTTTTTGTTTGACACAA
Source organism: Episyrphus balteatus (assembly GCF_945859705.1). Lineage (NCBI taxonomy): Eukaryota > Metazoa > Arthropoda > Insecta > Diptera > Syrphidae > Episyrphus > Episyrphus balteatus. Next base: position 129,796,972 of record NC_079135.1, on the reverse strand, counting down.
AAATAATAGCACTGACCTGCGATTTTCACAAGGATAGTGCTCAACGAAGACCAAAGTTTCTACATTGGTTTTATTTAAATGCGAGTATTGGAAGTATGGTAGTTGAGAGTTGCGCCATAATGCCCGGTGCGCCATAATGCCCGAAGTTACCCTACTAAAGGTACAAAGTTGGCTACTTTCTTCGTCTAACTTGATTTGCCAGAACCCATCTTTAAGGTCCAGCACTGAAAAATATCGCATACCCTGTAACTTGTGTGAGATATCTTCAAACCGTGGTATTTCAAAAGAATCCTTGACGATATTTAAGTTTAGTTCCCGAGGGTCTAAGCAAATACGTATTGACCTATCAGATTTTTCAACGATTACTAAATTATGAACCCACATGGAAGGTTCTATGACTTTCGAAATTATTCCCGCCTTTTCCATTTCATTTAGTTTAATTTTAACTTTATCCCGTATAATCAATGGAATTCTACGCGGCGGTTTGGTAGTAGGAACAGAATCAGGCTTAACATATATCTTACACGTTTCCGGAAAACAACCTAATCCCTGAAAGCTATTTTTATTTTTTTCTATGAATTCGGTTTTACTATTCGGTATGGTTTTTAGTTCATCTATTCTTTTGATAAGCTCTAATTTAAGACACAATTCCAAACCTATAATTGGATTTGAATTAACATCCGCGATTATAAAATTTTCATTATATTTTTTATTTTCATATATAATTTCTAAATTCACCGTGCCTAAGACCTTAATCTTACCACCACCATATGATTCTAAATTTACTGAGATTGCATGCAATTGATGTGTTTTATTAAAAAATTTCATAAATAAATAATTTGGTAATATGTTAACCTCAGATCCTGTGTCTAATTTGAATTTAATATTAATTCCACATACTCTTACAAATTTAAACCAACCTCTGTCAACGCTATCAATTGATTTCAAATTTATAGAATCAATAACAAGGTCATCTATGTCTATTTCTGTTTCATTGTTTAAAATTTGATTAACATTTTTATTTTTAGTATATTGTTGTCTACATACTTTTGAAAAATGGTTAATTTTCCCACATTTATTACAATTTTTCCCATAGGCCGGGCATGCATTCAATTTATGGTTATAGGAACAGTTTTTACAATTGATTATAATTTTATTTTGATTAAATTCATTTTCATTATCTTTACTATTTTTTTCTACCTTATTTTCTACCTTAAACGATTTACTCTGTGATGATGCTGCTTGATATCTATTGACTTGATGTATTTGTTGCGAGTTTTGAACCTCTCTTGCTTGGATGTGTGTGGCTTCGGCGATGCGGCATGACTCAATAGCTTTTTTGAGTGTCAATTCTGACGTACGTAGCAACCTTTCTTGTAGGTCGGCATTGCTGATCCCAAGAACAATGCGATCTCTGACCATTTGATCCGTAATTGTTTCTGTTGTGTCGTCGAACTCGCATTTTTTTGCCTGATTGATAATTTCGGTGAGGAAACTGTCAAAGCTCTCTCCCAATTGTTGTTTTCTTGAATGGAACTTAAATCGTTCGTATATCAGGAAATTTTTAGGAGAGCAATACTCATCAAATTTTTCCTTGACGACTTTAAAGGTTTTGCTTTGTTGCTCGGTTAAATTAAAAGTTTCCATAACCTCTAATGCCTTTTCTCCCATGAGGTTAAGAAGCATGGCAACCATAACCTCATCATGTAACTTTTCGTTTTTTGTGGCGGCTGTTATGAATATGTCGAATTGTTTTTTGAAACGTGTCCACTCAACATTTATATTGCCCTCAAATGTTAATGGAGCAGGAGCACGAAAAGAACTTGCTAGATCCATTTTAGATTTTAGCGCACTCTAACTTTTTTACTTTGTTAGTTTTTAATTTTTTTTTTTTTTTTTTTTTTAGATCACTTTTGTATTTTATATAGTAATTTTCAACAAAATCGAAACAAAAATTTCACTTATTACGACGTTTTGCATGTTTCTGTAATAATATTTTTAACTGTGTATTTATTTTTTTTTTTGTTTGTTTTTTTTTTTTTAACTTCCAATAATTTTTATTTGTTCGGTTTTTTCGACTGCGCCATGTTATAAGATGTTTATTTCTCAAAGTATGAACAAAGACCGATCTAAGTATTCATAAGAAGCTTAAAGCTAAAAGTATAATACATATTCATAGAAAGCTTAATGTTATAATATATATTATATAGTTAGTACATATCTAATATATAACAGGCGTTCCTGACAATGAACCCATTTCTTTTTAAGTTTTGTTTTTAATCCTTGAAAAAAAGAGATAATAATTTTTCTCAAAACTGAATGTATACGATTTGAACGAAGGGATATCAAATTAACTGATTGAAATATTTGCAGGTTAAAATATTTCTATCTAATCTATCTACTTAAAAAAATGCTCTAACTAATTGCACTAAGGAAAATTATTTAATTATTAGATTTTGCAATCATTTCGTGTACAAAAGAAATTTTATTTGTTTGATGACTGAATCGTAATAAATATCCATGCATTTTTTCTGTTAACTTAATTGTATTTTCAATTAAGGACAGTGAGACACTTTACGACTTAAAAAATCTATTGTTTGTTGGATTTAAAGGATGAATGATAGTTTTATATATTGAATAGCTTCTATTGTGATTTTAAAAATTCAATCTGAGAATGATAAAATTAACTTCTTTCACTTCTTATGAATTTCTTTTTTGACGTGATAACGTCTTATAAATCGATGAACCATGGCAGCCACCACAAAAAAGTGACGCCATTTTCTCCCGTTCCACTTTCGCAGTGCGGCAAAAATTTCAATTCAAAATTAAAAATAAACTATAAGAGATACAAAAATCTTCTATAGCTTATTTGAAAGATAATAACCTACAGTTAAATAATAGGGTAAATAGGGGTAAAACAAAATTTCAAAAAATTGGCTATTTTTTAAACGCGACAATGTAAAGAGTTGATTTTTTTTTAATTAATAGATAAATTTATTGCAAGACTGACAATGGTATTGAAAAAATTGTAATAAATTTCAAAACCAAGCTACTAATGGTTTTCTAAAACTAAAACATTAGGTATACCTTTGACAAAGTAGTGATTATAGGTAGGGGAATTTCTTTTTTACAATTTTAAAAACGTCATTCTTTTCATCTTTTTTTCTTCAAGAGATAAATAAATGAAATTTATATTGTAGATAGATATTAGACAGGACTATATCAGTCACAATTTCGAGATAATGGTAAAATAAAGTTTTATTATTCAACAGGTTCGATCTTTTGATCTAAAGCAAATACAAATTTGATTTAACTTTATTGAACATCCTGATGATGTTGCCTTTCATTTGGTATAATACACATAACTGTACATTCACTACAAGCTACACAATGTTAAATTAAAAAACTTGCGAAATACCTCAAAATACCTGTGGAAATCTGTTGATCATGAACAGCCACCAGTGTGGGAATTACCGTAATCTCAGTTTGGAATTTCGACATGGTTGGATTTAAAAAATTCTAACTTTTTTTCTAGGCATCACAGAAATATGATTGAAAAGTCATATGAAAGTCATATCAAAGTCATACCTATCAAAAAATGAATTTTTGGGTGACGGAAATGATTTTTTCACTTTTTTCATAAGAAATGATTGTTTTTAATAAATTATTTTAATATTTTTTGCGCATTCTAAAAATTTAAAAATGGTTTTATTATTTAGAAGAAATATTTGGCTTTTTATAAGCTTTTAAAATAAAAAAAATTACTATAATGAGAAAAGAAAAAAGGTAATTTTGTTTAGCTTTTTCTTGTAAATTATGATTGTTTGAAATAAATAAACGCTTCAATTGACTCATTTAAAAAACACACAACCTGTTTTCTTGCGACGTCATCACGTTAAATCATCGTACAGACAACCTCTTTTTTTTTATTTCTTTTTACTGATAGTTAACGCATTGTTGGCTCCTACCAGTTTTTTTTTTTATATCTATGGTCACTTTCAAATTGAATTGATGTAAAAAAATTGTCAGCGATTTAATTTTTGCAAAATGTTTTTTTTTTTTCAATAAAAACATGTTAAACATACCTACGCCCCAGCGGACATATTCTAGATTTTTTTTATATTGGTGAATCAATTTAGACCAAATTCAAAGGGCATATGGGAATTGATTTTGAAAATAAACATTAAGTTTTAGATATTCAAAAATGCCTCAAACGATTAATTTTAAATTTTGTTTGTGTGCTGTGTCGCAAATCAATTCATACTTCTAAAGTAAAAATTAAGTAAACTTTGTTAGCTTTTATAGAGCCATTTTCCTCATTTCTGACCAAATCGTAAGAGACTCAAATAATTTTAAAAGACATTTTTCAATAGAAATATTTAATTTTTTTAGAAAGCGTTAAACTAAAATTAATTACAATTATCGAAAAATAAATTTTGGGATTTTTCAAAACACGCGTTGGGAAACTTAGTGTGAACAAAATATCTAGTTAATTTTTCTAATTTCTGCAGGGCAAAATATTAGAACACAAACTATAGCCTATAATCATTGGACAAGAAAGACCTTTCCAACGATACCTTATTTTTCAAGTAAAAATAGGTAAGTATTACAGAGGTTATGGGGGAAACACACATACATCGACGTTATTAAAAAGCCATAATATTATGTCGTCGCCTCTTAGAAGAAAAATTCATCACCATGAGTAATAATCCCTTCAGCATGTAAATCATTCAAATAAAGAGAAGAAGAATAAATTTAAAAAGAAAAACGACAAATCGTACAACACCTATCGTGCTAAACTTTTTTTATGCAACTAAAAATTAATTAATTTATTTTTAGTTTAATTAAATTCTATTTTATATAATGGTTTTGTCTTTTTATATGTTACTAAATCAGTTCTATATATGTTAAAAAAATAACAAAATTAAAAGAAAAAATTCATGGAAAAGTGCAACCAATCTAACTGTAGGTAGATTAGCCTCCACTACAGACAGTCCAACGAGATTTCATCTAAATACGAAAAAATATAAAATTTTCTTGGAACTAGCAGCTGATTTAATTAAATCTGCTTTTGTAAAAAAAGATAGTGTTTTTATGGTAAGTTAACAGACAAAAAAAAGTATATTTTTGAAAATAATTCAAAAAAGGATACACGCGCTTGAATGTTAAAATTTGGAATAATTTAAATTTTTAAACAAAAATATTTTAAACTAAATATAAATTAAATAAATGTCTGATAAATTTAAATGTTTAAAATGCATAATGCAAAATGTATTTTCTGGTGTGAAATATTCGAATCAATAAATACGATTAATGCACTTATCATCAATTTGGATGCAATCATCAATATCTATATGATCCTTATGCCATTCAAAGTAATTAATAACAAGTAGTTTCAGCAAAATGGATTAAATGAATCATTTAGCACTGAAATTAATAGCTGCTATAACACACAAGGGTGTTTATCGAAACTAATTTCACTTATCTCTCTTTATTCGATTAAACTCTCCTCTCAAAGGGTGATTATTAACAATTTAAACTGAAATATCCTTGCTTAATGGGTGAACCATGTTCATAAAAGAGACTCTGATAATTATTATTATATGTTCGGTTAGAGGAGAATTTATCTTCTTCAAGTGAATCCTTATAAATTTTTCATCAAACTATACTGGAAAATATCTAAAGAGAGACAAGTTTCTTTATCTAGGTGGGATATAAGGTTGGATATGGATTACCCAGATGTCCGACAATATTAATCTTATTCGAAACATTGAACAAGGATACTTTAGTTTGGACATGGTATAAAAACATTTTGTCTGTGAAACTAGGTATATCTTTTGATGTTCACTTTGAGAGATATGGCATTTAGGTATCTTTCTTTATATTTCAGGGATAAATTATTTTGTGTGAAGGAGCACTTTATAACATTTTTGTAAGAAGACTAAATTGCCTGAATTGTTATTCAAGGACGTACGATTTATTTCATACAGGCTTTTTATTTGACTACAAAAAGATGCAAATGAAAAAAGAAAAGTAAAAAGGACTTGAGTCTACCCACCTGCCTCAATAACGAAGATACACTTTAAGAAGCTAAGAACACTTCAATTTCTGATCAACAGTCAAAATCTCTTATTTAGGTATTAAACTTAAAAATTCACTAGACTGTAGTTCTATCGGAGATTTAGTTATTAAATCATACTTAAATTTTTACAATGCGTTAAAGGTTTAAAAGTAATTTATTGAAAACAATCATTTTTCATGTATACCTACCTAAAAGTGAAAAAATCATTTCCACCACCCAAAAATCCATTTTTTTATATGAAAACCTAAAATAATTTTTATTTCATCTGAAAGCTTATAATTTCAGCTCAAAATATTTATGACGACCATTACTGTACCTACCCTACAGTATCTACAAAAAGTGCTAGAATTTGTTGAACCCAATAAATTTTCATCAAAAAGAGCAAAAAATTAATCTTTTTTGTCTTCTAGCACCATTAAATCCTTTTTCTTATATGACAATATATAATTAATTTTATATCATCTAAAAGCTTGTTATTTCAGCTTTAATATGATGCTTTAATTATACATGTACGATGACTACGAAAAAAGTTAGAATTTTTTAAAGCCAACCATGTAGAAATTTAGAACTGAGTTTACTGTACTTCCTACACTAGTGGCTGGTCATGGGCAACAGATCTTCACAGTTGTTTTGAGATATTTTTGAAGTTTTTCAATTTAACATTTTCTAGCTTTTAATGAATGAACCGTTATGTGTGATTTATCAAATAAAAGGTTACATTTATCAGCATGTTCAATTAAGTTAAATCAAATTTTTATCTGCTGTTAATCAAAAGATATAACGTGTCAAAGAAAAGAACTTTATTTTACTATTACATTGAAATGGTGAATACGAAATTGATTGAAATTTTACTGCTTATTATCTATCAACAATATAAATTTCATTCATTTATCTGTTAAAGAAAAAAGATAAAAATAATAAACGGTCAAAATTGGTCAAAAAAGGTCAAAAGAATTGGGGCAAAAAAACTTGTTTTTCATGTTATTAGGTGAAAAATTATTTCACTGCTCATAGCCATGATCTTTAAATAAAACTACCCAAAAATACCAATAAAAAGAGCTGTTTTCAATAATTCATATTTTGAAACGCAGAACCTTAGAAAAAATTTTATAAGACGCCTAAAAAATTCAATTTTCTACAACGTCGCTTTAAAAAAATAGACAATTTTTTTGCAATTTGGTTTTACCCCTATTTACCCTATTTAGTGCTTGAAATTTTAAAAATCTAAGGTAACCCACTTTCTTGATGTTAGATTTCAAATTTATTGGACCTCGATCAAACAACTTTTCGGGGTACATATATTCAGTCGCCAAGCAGGCTATTTATAGATAAACCTAAGAGACCATCGACTATGTGATTTTAAAAAGCAATAACTCCCTCTAGTGTGATTTGTTTTAGAGATACAGGATGTTTACTGTTTAAAAGTGATATATTCTCCTATTACACTCTC